>NC_138907.1:49388731-50882973 GCF_965231255.1 Vanellus vanellus
TACCTCAGTTATGGTCTGGACACCTACAGAGTTGATAGATTGTCCTGTTGGCAGCCCATGTGGCATGTAAGTGCCTCTCATCAGGCTTGATTGAGGAGACCTGCATTTATCAGTCTGCAGCTCTTTAACCTGCTAACACCCTTTCTTAACAGTTTAACTTTGTACTTGAAGTAACTGGGTGAAAATAGAGGAAGTTTCTAAACTAAACTAGAGCAAATTTGGTAGACCACCATGAGGTCACATTCTTTTCTTAGAGTGCTTTGATCCTACTGTGACATCTTTGAACTCACTGTTGTTTCTCTTCTGCAAAGGTATAAACCAGAATCACAACTTCTGTCTTTTCTGTATAACATAACCTATGAACCTAGGAATTAGAAATGGAGGAGACTTTCTGAATCATAGCATAGCTGAGGTGGGAAGGGGACTTGTAGATATCTCTAGTCCCCCATCCCGTCGCCCCCCTCAAAGCAGCATCAAGAGCATCTCACTCAAGGTCTTGAATCTGTATCCTTTCCTTGCAACTGCAAAATCAACAGTCTGATCCTTTGAGCTTCACCCCTACAAGGAACCTTTGTGAATGCATAATTACCCACCCATTTTCAACGGAAAGGACTCCTATCACTGACTGCAGAACCCAGTTTTGAGCCCACTGCTGGGAGAAGGCAAGGCAGACACCAAACTACCTCCTGACCCCCCTCTCTTTCTTTGCAAAAGGTCAGCAGAGATATTCTTTTACCTGTCATTCTTAGCAGGGGCATTTCAGCATGGAAATGCCTCCTACCTACTCACCAGTAGGAGGTCTGTCTACCAGTGAATTTCATATCCTCCATTGGCCTGCCGGTATCCCAGCCTGTTGATCTTTTGGGCGGGATGCACGGCTCATCTCTTTGCTCAGGCCCTTGCCTGAGGACGTGGTGATGAACATGTCTAGCTTATCCTGGAAGGGATTCTGAGCTGAGTTGACACAGATCAACGAGCCGTCTGTTTTATTTGCAAATTTCTAATGGTAGCCAGAGGCTGTCTGGACACATTTAATAAATAAAAAAAGTAAATAAAAAGCCACTACATTTCATTTGAACTTAATTGGCACAGGAAGAAGTCACAAGGGAGCTATGTAAGGTTTTATGGGGGGTTATTTTGACAGAAGACATCATTTGTTAAAAGACAGAAAGAAGAAAAAAAAAACAAAACACATCATTGCCAGAACTTTGTTTCTCATTCATGCTGTTCTTCTACATTGCAAATCAGCAAATGATGAAATCCAGACATGAAGAAATACAAAGATTCATTGGCTCTGAGTATAAATTTGTATTTCTTACTTGTCACTCTCATTTTTCCAACTCACAACATCTGCAATTATTTCAGAACACATTTAGATTGGAAGAGTAGAGGAGATATGGGTATTTAGGATGCAGAGGGAGAGGAATAGGGAGAAAAGTTTAAAAAGTTTAAGAAAGATGAGTGAACAAGGAAATTTGAGGTGTTGGAGAGGTGTGAATATTTTATCATAGGCTTGTTTCTGGTTTAGTGTGCTCTGGACTTACATATTGGTGTTCCCTAATCTCTCGTGCCCCATTTGTCTTAAATTATGTAAAATTAATATATCAGTTATCTGAAGTTGCTGCTAATTAGGGAAATAGCATTGAGCAGTTTCAGAACAGCAAACCTTTTTGAGATGGGAGTCTTCAGCTGAAACAAGATGGGGACTCTATCACTGTGTGCTAAGAAGATGATACTGGAAGAGACTGCAATTTGGCATACAGACTGTTTCCCTTCTGAACAGAAGATGCTATCCACCTAAAATTTATATACTTATATCTGTATTTATAACATGGTTGTCTTTTTCTTTTATTTCTCTGCCACCGTCAAACCCTACTTTTTCTCTAAATGCAAAAAATAAAAATGACTTTTTCCTTGGCAGTTCTTGGGACCCTTGAGATGAAGCCTTTTCCTTGGGCTGCAGTGACACCTAGCGCTCATATCCTTAAAGCAAGAACAGCCTGTGGTTTTGACTTGTCAGGTTTTGAATATTTTCTCATTATTATGCAGTGCCCAATAAGAGTGCCAAGACTGTTAGTGTAGTCACAGCACTGTATTTATAGCGTTTTGGATCTGCATGTGTTTGCGTTGGGGTGGGGGAGTCCCTTTAATGTGCACATTTGTATGGTAGTCTCTGCTGAGACAGTGCTGGGCTAAGGGGGACCGGGAGCAGCTTTGTCACACAGCCGGGATGTTCCCACGTCTCAGCTGAATATAAAAACTTCATTTGTGTTCCTGGCTTAGAGAGGCTTTTCAAACAGCAGTGCCAAGGTTTAGCTTTCCAGATGGCTACATATAAGCCCTGAATGCAGGGCTTGTGATGTCCAATATGTTTCAAAGACTGCCACACCTGAAGGAGTATCCAGTCTTTAATAACATGAAATTAAGTACTTGGAGTATTTCTAATTCAGTTTATCATGTAGTTTACAAAGTATTAGCTCCAGTGTGATTCACTGTGTGCTCGGTCGCGACTTTGCTGCCACTGTATATGTCAGACGTTGACCAGTCAGAAGGAACCTCACAAAAAGCAGGACACCACTAACCAGTTGGTCGCCTCGGGTTTGCATCTCTGTAATGCACAAGCACTGCTGAGTTTGCAACCACAGCCCTCAGTGCAGCAAACCCAATGTTTGCACCGCTCCAGCCCAGAGCGTACATTTCTGCAGTTTCCCTTCTGCTTGTTTCTGCAGGCTCCGCAGTGCCGCCACGCAATGCTGTGCAACCCACCGGGAATCCGCCCAGAGCAGGCAAAAACCAGCAGTGTCTTTACTCTGCTTCCAAAAACCGCCACAAACAAAATCAGGACAACCCCCTGCCCCCAGCTTGGCGCCTTCATTTCCTGGGATTAGCAGCTGGCTGGTATCCTAAAGATGGGTAAAGCAGGAGAACTGTAGCCTGTATGCAAAATCATATAGCCACAGAGACCCCATGGCCAGCATCTTTTTCTGCCAGAGCTGGAAAGTTGCTCTGCAGAGCACTATATTTTCCCAGTGGGACTGCAGGCATTTACCTCGCCAAGCTCGGCCTCTTTCCCTTCCGTAGAAAGAAAATCTCAGTGCCCTTCCATGGAAAGAAAATCTCAGTGTAAGATGTTATCTCCAATGGTTGGGTGCCATTTCCTCTGATTCTGCTGGGGTTTGGAATTACAAACACTTCCTTCCCACAAAACTCCCCCTAAAGAATTGATGTAACTGGTAGTTCACTTAATTAGCAATTTTTGATAATACGGTAGTGTATAGAAATTGGGCAGTGTCCCTTCAAATGGATTGTAAACCGAGTATCCACTCTTGCATTACCTGTCCAAATCTCACAGGAGCAACCATGCGTGCCCATTGCCAGACATTGTTCGTAAACTCAGACCATTTACTCACACTCTTAACGCTGTGAGAAGGACACACACTAACCCACATCCAAAACAGGGCTCAGCCCTTCAGGAGGGATTTTTTTGCCCCACACTCTTTCACCAGTGGCTCCATAAAGCTGTTCTGAGTTTGTAACCACCTTCTCATCTCAGGCAGCTTGAGATGGTGCCGTTTGCCAGTGGTGGAACTTAAGAAGGACCTGGGGGGCTCTTGGCCCATCATGGTTATTCTGGAGTGTTGGGGGGGGGAACCTGGAGCCCATCCACCACTGCCATGATCCTCCTGGCCTTGACTGTGGGATCTCCCACCCCCGCTGCCCATTCCCCCACCACGCATGTGTGGAGATGTTTATGGATTCAGGCAGAAATCCCCACTGCTCTTCCCCACTGCTTTTCATCCTTGCAGCAAGGGTAAAATTGAACACGGGTGTGTGAAGCGCACAGGTACTCCACATCTTTCACCTTCAACTGATAAACCACTTTGACACATCCATGGGATGCTCTTTCCCATGCAGGAAGACCAACACATCTGTTCATAGATGTTTGACACTGTTTCAGGTGTCAAAAGTTTCAAAACAAAATTGAAAGCCTTTTTATTATTATGACACTTTCAAAAAATCTGTTTCTTTTTAACAGCCTCCAAGCTCAGGCTAGGATCTGGAAGCCAAGCTGCATTCCCCCGAGCCTGGGACTCCCTTTCCTAAATGTTTGGCAGGGCACTTGCTGCTCTCATGTTAACCAGTGCTGCTCAGTGTCCCGTTGCTTCCGTGCATCTCCAGGCAAGAGCGAGGGTTGCACAGGTGTGATAAGGCACAACTTCTAATTATGGAGCAGCACCAATTGCTTCACTAAAGTCACGCGCACTACATCGAAACAATGGTACTGTGTAGCCTTGGGCCTCCAGAACGGAAGTCATATCAGGGAGAAACTTTTCTTCCAGCCACCACTTCTCCCTGAGCACTGTGGTGTCTTCCAGGGCCAGAGAATACTACCATGTACATGGGAGACATCTCCAGCCTGTTCAGCAGACTACAACCCAGAGACCTGCGTCAAACATCATAGCTGGAAGTGTTAACAGCTATGTGATCTGACAGCAGCAGACAGATCCCGTTCTCTTTCTCTTTCCATGTTGCTCATGCAGAGATATGGACATTTTAAAACTCTATTCTGCTAAACAAAGGAAAGAAAAATGATCCTGAGCCAGGTGGCTATGACGAGCCTCATAGAAATCGCCTTTTTCAGAAAATGCCAGCTCCTTTCTAAAAGGGATTTCAGCTTTCATTCTCAACAATAGTGATGCTTCTAATTCCAGTGGTTGTGGAGGAAAGCTAAAAATATATTTTAAGTGTATCATACAGAATCAGAAACTAGAAGGCAAAAGAGAGCAATACTCTTTTAAAAGGAAGCACACAGCCTTTAAAACAATCTCCTCATTTTGGAGCCCAAGTAATGAATTACATGAATTTATGCCTTGTGTTCTTGGAATTCGCAATTGCTATTAGTTACCTATGAGAAGGAGATCTGATAAGAAATGTGTTTCCCTTCTCATTTTATTGCTATAAAGCACAACACTACTTCGTAACCATGAGCTGTTGTTTGCCATCTCCAAATTAGAAACAGTAGTTCCACAAAATGGAGTTATGGAAAATAAGAGATGGACAGGTTTACTGCTTGACTTGCTTGGGTTCAGCTTCCCTCTGGGGTATAAAATGTTTTTGTTTCCCAAGGGCTTATCTTTTCTGTGCCAATCTCCCTAGCCATAAACTGGGGATAATAATGCACCCATGCTGTGAAGCTAATTACATGTAACAATATTTACAGAGCTCCATGAAATCTTCCTTGAGCACCACAGATGTTCAAATTTGTGTAAAATACATTGAAAATTTTCATCTATTTGGCAGCGTTCCTTTAGATTGTCATGCTTTCGCCTCAAAGGGCTTCATTTGAGCTGTGGTGAGGAGTTGACACACAGAACAACTGGAGATGAAACAATATCCATGATGTTCCTTCTCAGCTCTTGGCTGAACGGGCTGTCCAAATGGCAGGCTCCATCTATGGGGTGACAGCCACCAGCCGCCAAGGGTACCAGTCTGGCTTGGAGAAAACTGTTTTCGCCCCTAGATAACCCCTGGTTTAGGTACTTTGGATAAGTACTGCATTTTCTGTCATCTAATGGTACAGAAGATAATCAGATGTGGCCATGGTTTTTCCTCATATGTATCCTCCAGTATGAAATTGAATAATCAGAGCCATCATGGCTGATATTTTACATTTTCCATTGCTACAACAGAAGCAGTTGTTCTTGGTGATAATAATAGCACAGAAGAGTCCTCTCAGTTCTTTTGGCACAGGAAATCTTACCCACATGTTGCACTGTGATGCAGAAGACAATGGGAGAATATATCCAAAAGCCTCTCCAATATTTATTTTTGCAGAGTACCCAAAAGTGTGAGTAGCTGGGCTGTCTGTTCACAGCTGTCTTGGAGAAAAAAAAAAGAAAACGCTTGAAAAAAAGGTATGTAAAATACTTAGTGAGGTTAGTAAAAATAGTACAATCTGCGATTGCTACATTTGACAAAACTTCAAAAGGAAAATTTACTCCTTATTTCTATTTTCCTGGTAAGGATATTTCTAGCTGCCTGATTGTTTATCAAGAACTATCAACAAGCCTTTTCACAGTCATGGGATTCCTTTTCCATGGAACAACGTTTATCACACCGCTTTTTGTATTTTGCATTTTTAACATTTTGTATGGGTTTCCCCTGGCGCTAAATAAAGAAAGAAACATTTGTTCACTTCGAGAGGTACCATCTGGTTTGAGTTTAGTCAGGAGGAGGAGGAGGACTGGTCTCCAGTCCAACGGTACAGAAGGAGCCCAGAGCACCAGGTTGGGTGGGACCTGCCCATGCAAAGCAACCCCACCGGCCCCATCAGCCTCACCCAAACCACAGCTCACACCTGGGCAAGGGACACGCAGGGCGCTGCATCCCCCCTCCCGCTAGCCTGGCTCTGAAAAGCAGCTGATTTTTGCCCTCTGGTGTCCTTCTTCAGACATTGCAGCAAACGATTTAAGAAGTCAAGAAGCGACAACTATGCATGGTTATATTGCTACTGATGGAGCATGGAGAAGGCAAAGCCTTGCTGACATCAAAACACCAGCAGCTTATCAAACGATCTGGAAGCTACGCTAAAGGCCTCTACCTCTGCCCTTTTGAAAGTAATGCAGTTCCCTGAGAAGACACAAATGAGTGTTGCCTGTTGGTAGAGTAGAAATGAGTCATATCTACCAGATTCAGTAAGTATTGCCTGACTGAAAGCTTGGGCTAGCCATTTATAGTGGGATCATTTCCCCAACGTGCTTGTGCTTTCATTAATGTCAGTGTTGGTGGGAGTTTCAGCACAGCTGAAAAATCTTTTACTTTTCTGTGTTTTGTCTAACGTTAAAAAGTCCTAAAGATTTTCTCTGCAAGTATTTAATACGGAATTCTGTTCCTGTTACAGGATTCAATAGTGCTGACACTGTAAAAAACAGTCAAAAACTCCAGAGACTATTTCCCTATGTGTTTACAATAACTCCTGTAACTCTTCTGTTTAGTTTGGGGAACACTTTTAGTTTCATACCTATCAGATTCTATGAACATTTTCTATATTCACTCAGTACCATTGTCTTTTAAAACTGGAATAAAATGGAAACCACATTGCCTGAATATGCCATCCCTCTCTGCTAATAAATGGATTCATTAGTACCATAAAAGCTCTAAACTGATAAGCATAGTTAGAACACCCACAAAACAAAACCTATCTGGAAAAAACTGAAAAGATATAATATCAAAGGTATTTTTGAAACTGGTTTAAAAATATTAATACCACAGTCCTTCAGGGTAGACACCATGTAGTGTGGTTCATCCTATCTGTGCACGTGTGGTACTGCAGGTTAAAACCTGTTGAGTAACCTGGTCTAGTGGAAGGTATCCCTGCCCATGGCAGGCGGGTTGGAACTACATGATCTTTAAGGTCCCTTCCAACCCAAACCATTCTATGATTCTATGAAAACAACCGTGTGGGGCTAGGACAGTCTTCCCAGGCCTTTGATTCCAGCTGTGAGTCCCAAGTCACATTTGCAATTGCATAAAATTAAGTTACCAAGCTGGCTCCAGTGCAAGCTCCGGCACTATTCAATCCCTTGCCAAACACTATTCAATGATGTCCAGGGAGATATATGTCCTGGGGTGAGTTATCCTCTCCATTGCATAGTGATGCTATAGCAGCAGAGATTTTCTGTGTCTAAGTCAGGGAACAACAAGCCCTTCCTCTCAGAAAACACTTGCCTGTAAGGTCCTTGTGCCGCTTGTTAGCTAGAAGTGCGGGCACGCGTGACTTGCAGAGGTTGTACAGATTAAGTGCCCCTAAAGTAGAATGAAGCACAGATGAACTGCAGTGTGTGACAACACACGTGCAGCTGGAAGTACACTAAATGTTTTCAAAGAAGGATTACTGGGGGTGGCTTTGCAGTAGTGCAAAACCTGCCCATTTCTAAAGAAATGTTCTTGAGGTACTATGTTCCAGCCGATTCTGCAGCTGAGTTAACTTGTCTTGGACAGTCATTTTGCTCCATGCATGTGTGTACCTATGTCACACAGGCTGAACTGTGTGACTCCCCCTGATCTGATATGCAACTGGGAGCCATCATTGACCATCTGCTGAAGGCTGAAGGGTGTTTCACCTATTCCTTTTTTCCTCCCAAAATGGCAGAAAACTAGGCAAGAACATTTCTAATGGTAAGCTGAAAATTGCTAAGTAGATGCTGGTGAAAGAGTGACTCTGCTTCTGTAGGACAGGTCCGTACTGCCCAAGAGGTTGAGAATAAGCATATAAATGATAAAATTTGCTCTAAGTGATGTGTTCTCAGAGCTAAGTTACAGCAAAAGGCACACAGGAAGATGGAAAACCAAAGATGTATAGCAGCTAGATACAGCCTGGACCTCTGGTCTCCTGACAGCAAAATACCCAAAGATCTGCCCTTCTATACATGCGTGGCCTGAATGCTTTCCCTTTCACCCCATCAGTTTAAACACACTCTCTTCAGAATCACTTATTCCTATTGGGATGCAGACAGGGTGAGCCCAGTGCTGGTACTGGGCACAGTTTGACACAATTTATCCCTGTCTTCATCTGCATCTGCAGCATCTCAGGTAGGAACACAGTTATGTAGCACCAGTGGAGACTAAAAGTTGATTCAATCTATCTAAAATCAGACTCACCCTTTGCCACTCAGGGGGATTTATATCTCTTTCCAGTAACTACAGAGAGGGCTTAGGATGCTGCTGACTCAAGTGCATATTAGATAATCTTTAAATGGGAGGAAACTAGAATCCCTGTGTGGAACTGCCCGGCACCTCTCGGCAGGCCAGACAAGGACCAGCTGAAAAACTGTGCCCAGACACATCTCTGTGTAAAATGTAGGCTGGCATTCATAACGTCATAGAGATTTAAGTGACCTTTAAATTAAGTTTCTGGGGGAGGTCTGTAAACTTAAGTTCAGGGAAGAGAAGCTGCTAGAAACGGGAAATTCTTTTTTTTCATGAATCTTTCTGCAGAGAACACAGATAATTATGCTGTGCTATATTAACCAACACATATACACTATTTTATATGCCATTAGCTTTCAAATGCTTTCCCAACAGTGCCTTAGCCTCCTGCCAATGTTTCCCCTCAGGCCACCAGAAGACCCTGCTTCCCAGGTTGGCACATTTCTCCTCAGACCAATGCCAAGAATTTTGATCTGGGTTCCAATTACCAAAAGAGCTGTTGTGAGCCATTCAGCCTGCAAGTAATTCTGAGGTGAAAAAAGCGTTTTAAAAGTGACAGGCTAAAAATAAAATGTTAGTAAAACCGAGATCGTTCTTTCGGGCTTGTGTAGGCAGACCAGTATTAGCAAGTATTTTATTGTACCGAATGCTGTTCTGAAGAATCAACACTACATGCTCTAGCTTTGCAAAAGGTTTGCAAAAATGATTAGCATTTTCAGCTGTTTCCATCTGGAGAGGCCCAGATGGAGGCTCATAAAGAGCCCTCATATTCCAAAAGTGCTGAGTATGAGGGAAAGATGAGATCTAACTGTGAAGTTCAGTTGAGCTGTACATAGTTTCAAGAAGCCCCAGGGCTTGGAGCCTGTTAAAGCAGAAGAGTTCTTGGACATGTCTTGAAGCAGAGTTTGGGTGCCTAGAGACCTTTCAGACAAAAATGGAGTCTCATTTCACCTCTGGAGTGAGGCAGCACCTGAGCTGTGATTTACAGGCCGAAAAATGTTACATTTGTGCACTTTAATTCTTGCTTAAACTCAAATCAAGATATTAAATATTTCTTCATGCCCAATCAGTCACATACAGCTTCATCTAAAAGCAAACATAATGTTCTTGGAATTAATGGAATTTCTCACCAGGATATAAAAATCCAAGTGAATTTTTTTTCTTCACAGAAACTTTGTGCCATATTTACCAGTAGACCAAATGGTGAGATTTCAGCTTATTCTGCTGAGCTCAAATACAGCAGGTCACCCATTTGCTTAGCCTCGGTGAGGAAAACCTTGGATTAATATCATGAGGAGTGTGCAGTAATTGATTAGTATTGCTCAGCTGAAAAGCTATGATTCACAATATATTTTTTTTTAAATATGACCATTTTTCCGTAACATAACCCTCCAATAGCTTATTCTTAAATAAGTGATACATCCTCAGAGGGTGAAACAGTATCAGGGAAGAACGAGTACCCCCAGAAGGTAATACATGAAGACAGAGGTCTAACAATAGAGTAACGAACTTTCAGCTGGAAGCACTTACTATCTCCATTAGGAAGATACCTACACCACTAGCCTAACTTAGATGTCTAACTTTTAGGTAGCTGAACTTAGGTAACCTCCAGGCCACTTTGTATCATTCTATAAATGCATCCACACATTCTTCTGTATAACATGAGCTATCTAAGCACAACTGTGATAGATATTATTAGTACTAGAAGAACTAGAATGGATTTTTTTACAGCAGCTTGCAAAGAATTGTCAGCTCACCTTTTGTGAAAAAACAAACAAACAAACAAAAAGTATTCCCAAATATTTTTGCATTTCTGAGGATTTCTCTTTCATAGCTTTGAAACTGTTTGTCTTTGCAGCTGCTTCAATCTCCATCGGTCAAGGTGACCCAGGGAACTCAACTACCCTTCTCATTCCCAGCATCTGATTCTGATACAGAATTTGTACAGAATTATATTTTGGCTGTACCTTTGGCAGAGTTACAGCGGTGTTTCTGTAGGCTTCACAGTTCTCCCTGAGTGGGCTTGCTGTGAAAAGTCTTTGGGTCCCAGCTCCTCTGAGGAAATCTAAGAGGCAGTATAGGTAGGGAACCGGTGGGCAGAGGTTCCTCCTCATGCAAGGCTATTTTGCCCATACAAAATGAAGCCCATGGGACACACTTCACTACCACTAACTTCCAGGAAACTCTGGTAGGTTCATTGATGCAGTTTATGGGTCTTGTATTTGAGAGTGAGTGTGCTGGGAAGATACAAGGTGATGAGCGGAAAGCACGCTTCCCTGGGAACCGACCCCAGTGGATGGGGAGGTACTGAGCTAAGGAAGCAGGCTGTCTAATGGCAGGGTAGCATCCTCTACATGCCTATCTATTTCAAACATTTTGAAGAAGACACTTACAAGACATTTTTCATCTGAGGTAAGAACAATAGGAGAGGACACAGGTAAGTGGTAGTTAAACGTATTTGCCAAATATATAACATTTCATATTACTGCAATGAAGTTTTCAATTCCATCTATAGAATACATATTTTACAGTTAACTCTTCAGTTCAGTCTTAGGCAGTTTAAATTCCACGACAATATATTAGAGCTTTTTTTAAGAAGAGAAATGGCTATATTGGGCAAAATTTCCCTCCGAAGTGTCTTTATGTATCTTTATGTATTTTTATGCATCTTTATGTATCTTTGTGATGTTGTTAACTGGTCTGATTTTAAGAGCTGTTGCGTGCTATCACCATCTACTGATACCCATAGAAAATAAATGCTCTGTAATTTTGAAAATGAGGCCACTGACATTATTCATACAGGGCCAACATTGTCTAGATATCTTAGGAATGAAAGCGAACCTCAAAGGGTTGTCCTGATTCTGCCAAAAGACTAGGGGTTTACACCTATGTATAGATGTGCATACTTTGGGTGGCAAAGATCATTATGGAGAACAGTGGACATACGGCTTGTTAATACAAAAGTACATTTGTTTGTGAAGCCTAGCTTCTTTAAAACATTTTTGTCCAAAGTTGGCAAAATTCTTCGTTTGTAAAAGGATTTCATTAAAACATAATACTCAAGCCCAATTTTTAGTCTTTCAAAATACATTTCAATGTATATGGTAAGAGCTCTTGCCAAAATGTTTTCCAAGAAGAAAAGGGCTTTTTGACTGAATAGAAAATGTTACGTAATATGCTCCATTTTATTCCAAAAGTGTGTTTTGGTATTTCAGGTTTCAGTAAAAGCCAGCAACTGTACTGCATAAATATACCTTCTTTTAATTTCACCTGCAGGAATAGCAATTTCTTGGCAATTTCTATTTTGAAGCATCATTGAACTGATCTCAATGGGTCATTATGACCTGTTGTGCATGATTTCAGTAATACACGGGCTAAAATTTGAAATATGCTTTACTTTAAATAACATTAACCCTACCTCCTTCAATTCCTCATAGCTTGTTGACTTTAGCTATTCATCACTGAAATGCCTCTTTCATTCAATTGCACAATCAAAACAATTCCCAATCCACTGTTGAAGAGACAAAAGTATTCAGCAACAGTGAAAGTAAAGTTACGTTATGTAAAGAAGAAAGGGTTTCTTCTTCTTCACCACTGCCTTCTTTTCATGATTTAAGGGTTATATTCAACTATGGGACCTGGATTATGAAGCAAGTGTCAAGGAACAGAGGAGCACTGAAGCATAATGTCCAGGCACTAGTTGGGGTGAATAAAAGTTTGAATTCTGAATTGTTCCCAACTCCTTGACTGTATTTAGTTTTCTTTACAGTAAACTGACTATGGAGGAATAAGGTGGAAGACAGATTTTCTATATAACAGGGGGATAGTCAGGGGTGCTTTATTAGATTTCAATTCTGGAAGAACCTTCTAAATGAATTCTTGAAATGTTTTAGCATGCGCACCTGTGGTATAATTAACATCATTTATGTTTATAACTACATGGTCTGTCAGAACCTTTGATTTTTGAACATGTTGTGGGTTTTTTCATTATAACAGTCTTTCTCGTTGTCATGTTGTCCCTTTTTCCCCTCAAAAAACTGCCACTCAACAATTTTACTGCTCCATTTTATGCAGGATATTGTACTCAACAGGTCTTGTCTTTGGAATATTTACAAATAGTAATGACGAAGCCTCAAAAAAAGGTAATCAAGATTTTATCCATATTGCAAGCAAGGAAAATGAATGAAACTGCCCGTACCGTAAACCAGTCTTAGCTGGTGGAAAATTTCCTTTTGATACCAGGGCTTTAATATGCTTTTACTGAATCATACAGAACTAGCATGTTTTTAACATGGCTTTTGTTGTTTTTTTTTTTTTTTTTTATTAATATAAGCAAGTCTTCAGGAAATTACACCAATCTAATTGCTGTGATATTCTGCTTTGCACAGGTTGTAAACGATTACATGTCTGCAATAAATAAGGCCTAGAAAACACTGTGCAACAAGAAGTCTGAGGCCTATGTCCAACCTGTCCCTGATGTTTCAGTCCAGCCTTCCCTTTTCCCTTGGAACCCAGGCAGAGCAGTTCTCTGATGAAAAAAAAAAAACACATTGCTCAGGCAGCCCAGATCTGCTTCTTACCAGCCATCAGAAAGTTGGTAAGAGGTAGCGAGGGGCACAGGAATCGCTGAAGTGAGTACAGTGGCCTCCCCCTGCAACTCCCTTCATCAGGTTCCAGCTGCAGCAGCCAACATGTGCGGCATTAGCTGGAGAGAAGGAGCCAAATGCACCGGGACTTGCACAAAAACAGCTCCTGTCATTAAACACTGGCTCAGTCATTTGCTAAGAGAGGTTCACTGCAGAACCACATCACTTCTGTCTCTTTGGAACCTTCAAAATAATACATGAGAATTATTTCAAAACCTGGGAGAATTCAAGGCTAAAGTGTTTGGGCAACTACTTTTCTGGTGGAAAGACATAAATAACACAGTGTCAGAAAATGGAGTATCTGCTGAACACAAGGTCAAATTCTAATTTCATGCTCATTGCCAAAAGGTTAGGCTTACTTTAGCTACAACTATTTTTACCTGTACACACTATTCACCAGAATATATTCCTGGACAATGAAAAGTACCTCTCCCATTCATAAAGCTGTGAAGTACTCATCCCAGGGCTAGAAGTAAAAGTAGAAGTAGAAGACATCTGCATCTTTGATGTTCTGGATCTTATCTGAAAAAACATAAGTATACAACTGAGCAGCCAGGAAAAAAAGCTGTTAAATACTCAGAAAATAGGTATTTTTAACATTTACTAAAATTGTCAATACTATTTGAAAATACAGTGAATGTACACCTTTGCTAGCAACCTGATTCTTGATAGCAAACATATAAATTCATTATTTTTCATATATTGAATGAGTTTCTTGCTAAAATAACCAGAGGGAATGCAATAAACCTTAAATGACTGCCACTGGATTTTAGGTCTGAAGTTCCCTTTGCAGAAACACACCTGGTTTCCCCCCAGCCTAAAAAGCTATAACTTCTCCCATATCTACAACCGGTCAGCACTGCTGTCCCTCTCCAGGTATGAGGGAGAGGGATGCTGTCTGTCAGTGCGTGCACAGAGTGTCGTGTCTGCCCTGTTCCCTTTCAGTGGCCGGGCAGGGGGGTGCCGGTTTGCCTTGTTGTGCCTGCTCTACTCGGGGTGAAGGAGAGCCCTGAGCTGGAAAAGCCGTGTGGAGCGTGGCTGCCTGTGGCGAGGGCAGATGCTAGGAGATGCCTGGAAGAAGCAGAAAATGACAGAGCCAAGCCTCTGAAGCAACAGAAAAATTCTTTCTTCGAGACCCAGAGGCACCGGGGGTGAGGTTGTGTAAGACAGCTGGGACAATCTGACAGCTTGCTGCCACCAAAAGTGAGTGTTTCATGCTGCTTCAAAAAGCTGGGGGTGTCAGGCAAACACAAGAGCTCATGCAAAAGAAGGAGCAGACAACTACAGTCAGAAGAGGGAGGTAAGCCTAGCCTTTGGGGAAGCCACTAGCTCAAATTTCTCAGGAATGTTCAGCCTGTGTGGAGCCTGCTGCAACCCAAAATGCCATGAAACGTTGCTGGACTGAGACAAAAAGCTGTGAGGAGAAAGATTTGCTTAAAAGGTCTCCTATACTATTATGTTCTCACTCAGAAGAAACTGAGTTTCTATATTTTACTTGTTGATTGTCCTTGTTTAGCTAAACTTAAAAGTAGCCTTTGGAAGTTTACAGCCCTCTGGGTGATTATGGTGTGTCCACTGAAAAGAAAAGGTCCAGGTAGGCTCATCTCTAAGCTTTGGACAAATCGAGGTCCTTTCACAGTTAGTTTAAAAAGATCCTAGCCTGGATTATTTGGGATTAAACTGGCCAGGGAGCAGGTCCCCCGGGAAATTTGAGGGAGCAGTTGTCTTTGGCAAGGATGAGCTGAAGGAAGCAATAACCTATGGAGCCATTATAGCTGCAACTGCAAGAGGACATGTGTCCAGTCTCTGTAAACAGCACTTTATCACTTCACATTCAGAAATGTATAATTACCCCTCTAAAGCCTACAGACAATCTCAGAAAACACATTTTACACAGGAAATTGAAAACTAATCTGTATGAAGTGCTATTAATAACAGTAGTTTCAGATTAAATCAAAAAAAAGAGTCACCTTAGTCTTGCTCTGAAAAAGCACGAGTCAGGCGGGACATGAAGTTGATATAGTTCTTCAGGAAGAGAATTTATTTCCTTCTCTTTAATGGGATTGGAAACTAATACAAACTAAACTTTTTACCACAAATAGATAGATCCACAGACTATAGATAAAACCAAAAAAACCCAAGCAAGATAAAATATTGAGCTGTGTGTCCTAGGAAGGGGCTGTTTTATTATAGCCAAGGTTTCTAGCTTGTTCACCCATAAGCATACATAGACTGAGAGGTCTGGAGAAGGAAATCTTTTAAGTAGGATCAGGTAACATCAGTTGGGAAACCATAAGATATCACAGCTGTGAAAAGGCTGATGACTGTATCTGTAGAAACCAATGCAAAACAGTCTGGAGGGACAACTTAGTCAAAAGTAAACATAATTCATCAATTTCTGAAAATAAAATTTTAAAAAATTGGAGGAATCAGTCAAAAGTAACAGTCTTCACAAACGAAAAGAATTTAGGTCCCATCCAAGGTTTTTACTGCTTTTCAGAGGTGTTTGTTTGCAACCATTGCATTACCTCCTAATGACCAAATCCATTTTCAGCCTTTTAACCAGCAGGAGAGTCTGAGCTCATCTCTCCAAGTCATATTGCTATAATTTCTGTGAGAAATGTTGTTTTAGAAACCAGAAGCCCCTTCCCCCTGGCGAGCTTCAAGTTAGGCTCCATCTCTCTCAGCTTACACCACACCATCTAATTAAATGGGTTGAATCTTGGCCACATCACATTTAAAATGAGTCACATAAAGCATTTTTTAGCACAGTTCTTTTAAGATTGGTTGGAACTTTGAAATTTTATAACTCAAATGTCAAATGATATCTAAAATACTTTTGATATTTACATAATACCTCACAATTTTATACCTTTCCTGCCTCAGAAAAAAAAAAATCAGGTTGAACATGAAGTGGATGTAATTCAGATCAAATATCACCTCCTCTTTTTTTTCTTTAAATGACCTTAACAGGTATTTCTCTAAGTGATTAGGAGAAAACATGAAGGTATCCAGTAACATCAAATGGTGGGATAGAAAGGCATAGGAAGGCAGAGGAAAAAGGTCCAAGAGTCTGGGTGGCAGGTTTGCCTGTACCTCCACTAAGCACACAGGAATGACCTATGTCCTGCAGTGGAGGAGGTTTATGGAAACACCAGTCCTCTTGCCCTTCTCCATGGAACAACCCTAGTTCCTGTGCCTGCCAATCTGAAGTCATCATTAACCTGCCGTCACAGCCACATGCTTCTGGACTACAGCAGTAGACTCTTCATCAAGCAAGCAAGACTCACCCATTTCAGGGAAAATGGCGAGAATCACATCATCAGTCCTGGTTTCAAAGGATTACAGAGCTTCCAAAGTTTCTGGGCTGCTAAGAGCCCTCAGGCTGCAAAATGCCTTTGCAGGAAAAAAAAAACAACAGAGCTTGAGATGCCATCATTTCATCTTAGTAAAGGCTTTTTAAGTATTTCAGTGACTGTTTCCACATTTCTGGTCAGGCTTGTTCCCTTGTTCAGCTCCTTGCAGACACTGAGATGCACACTGCTTTCTGTTATCTAGATAGCTTTTTAATATCACCATGTAGGAAAAAGCAAAGGGTATGTATTAAAATGTTGCTAATTCCAGAATTATGGGGCATGGTGGCTTTTTCATCCATGGAAGCCCAGATTTAGATGAAGTCCTACTCTTCTGGGAATTAAAACCTACAAACCCAGAATCATCAGGTTCAAACAAACACACCTCTTCAAGCTCTTGCACAGAAGTTTTGAAAATCTGATGGAGAAGCAGGCTGTGAGTGGCCCATCAGAGCCAAATCTGTAATACCTGACATTATTCCTGTCAGCGAGACATGGGGCAGAGCCTGGCAGCCAGGGCCATCCCTATCCATGGCCAGGAGCAGGGCACCTGCAAGGAAGAAGAGCAGCCCTCGAGAGCACCTCTCTGGGGACAGTGATGGGCTGAGGATGGACCAGGATGCAGGCCCACGGGTGGGCCTGGCTCAGAGGGGCCCATGGCCAGGGAGGGCAGTGCTGTGGGGAGCTGGAGACCGGCCCTGGTGCAGCATTGTTGCAGCAACCCCCAGGGGGCTGACATGGTGTCCTGGGCTGTGGGCAGGGTGGGGGTAGCCCGGGGGGCTGGGCAGAGACCGTCAGGGCTTTGGCAGGGCCTTGAAATATTTCCAGTTTTGTTAATACGTTTTTGGTTGCTGGTTGCTCAGTTTTAAATCTTAGTTTGGTGTGACAGTCCTGCACATATATCTGTCTAGGAATATGGCAGAGGAATCGCTCTTTCAATTCCGTTTGCCAGACAGAGTTGATATTTCCTTAGCTTTTGTGGTTCTCCAAAAGAGTGGTTGTGACAAGGGGTTGTGCAGCATGTTTTGCACAGAAGTAGCAAGAATACTTATACCAGCAAAAAGGGTGTGGAAATCATACCTATGTAGCACCAATGTATTTATTGTCGAACAAGTGCAGCTCTAATTGTTTAGCAACAGAGTCATCAAGGGGCTTCTTTGCCCGGATCCTTCCATTCAAATGTCATGGCTTTTCTCACTTGCCTCTTACCTAACTCTCCCCAGAGAGGCCAATGGGAGCAAAACATTCAAGAAAACTCAAGCCGTTCATTACTTAAGAGTTTGTGAAAGCAAGAGCTCCAGAAGTCCCACCCTGCACCAAAGTGAGGAGCTTGCCAAAGTGTCAAAGGCCTTTCTGGCCTCGCTGTACAAAAGTCAACACCATGGTAGCTATGGTGGGTCTAAACTTAGAGTGTCATGCTCTCCCTGTACACAGACATTTGTGGTTTCAGACCCACAGCACAAATCCATGTCAAGCCCACAATGTCCTGGGAGGAGAGGCCCTGCATCGGTCCCTCTGCCTCACCATTGAGCACCCCAGGGACCTCGTTCACCATCTCAGCCCATGAAGAAGTCACAGGGACAGCACCAGACTGGTGCCATGATGCCTGTGTACTATCCCCCTCCTGGAAGCATGCCAAGCATTTGCTCGAGGCACACGCACATTTTATTTGGTTGCAACAAGCAAAGCACACACCCTAGGCCCAGAACACACTTAAGAATTAACACCCAAATGCTTGGAGGTGCCAGGTAGATCTTAGGGTTTTCTCTCTTTTTTCATGGGGGCAAAACACAGGGAACGTCCACCTTTGGAGAACCATCTTTGGAGCATGACATGCTGTCGTGCTGCTCATATGCTTATTTTCAGGCCTTGCAGTACACATCGTATTTCATCTTTGCTGCCAGCTTTGTTCCTCCTAGGCAGTCTTCAAATTTTTGGTCCATTTCTTCATTCTGAGCTTTAGAGAAGAGGTCTCTCCAGTTCCCAACAACCCCTGTGTGCAAAACGAAGTATGAAAGACTGAAGGCAGCCACTCCTAAGAGAGGATAATACCTACGCAGCAATGGGGAACCCATGAGGTGGGAGGGATCTGATTTATGCCCCTGAGAAGTCTGATTTCCTGGGAAAAAGTAGCAAAGAAAAGAAGTAAAGGCGGCAGCCAGGCCACAGGGAGCATTGCTGGTACGCTGCCTGTACACCTTCCCTCCCCAGGGGGTGTTTCCAAGGTGGTTTCATGAAGATTATACATGGAAGAGAGAGTAACCTTTTTTTTTTTTTTTTTCACAAGAGAAAGCTCATTTGTGAATGCCTTCATCTGAAGAGGGAAGTTATTTAGGGCAGTAGGGTAGGTGGTAGAGAGGAAAGTGGTTAAATCCTTCTTCCTCCAAGGAGTGGTGAAGGAAAGGCATTAAAGCAAGACCATGCCCACACCCACAGTAGTCAGAAACTAAAAATTCTTGATGTCATGGGGCGCAGCTGGGCTGCCAGAGCTCCAACCCCGGCTCCGCGTCTGTGAGGGGCCATCTCTTGGGCCAACACTGACATACCCATTGGGAGGAACCATGCTGAGAGTATTCCTCAGTACTCGCTGAGGGTGTAAGAAGAAAATGCCTGTAAGGCCAGAAGAGCAGTGAGCAATGCATTCCCTTGAGGTTCAAGAGACTCTTGCCCCACTAGCGCACCTCCTCCCAAAGGGGACTTTCACAAAGTGACACGTGCAGCCTGGATCTGTGATCCAGGATTGGCCTCATCACCTGACTGCCAGGCAAAGACCACACCACTACCCCTCTGTAAAAAGCAACCATCAAACCCAAGCAGATTTGGTGCATAATTGCTGGCATAACTTACACCAGTGTTGGCCCCCACCTTCACATCTCACTTGCCTAACCAACTAGGGCTGCCACAGGTAAATAGGGCAACACGGAAACAATGGCTGAGGACCTTAAGCCAGGATAGTTGAGGCACTCTGGTATGTTTCTCAAAAACAGCCCCAAATCATGCTAACAGCACAGGCTTTTTATATGGGATGTCACAGGAACCTCACCCACACCTGTCTTCCCTAGAAAGCCCAGTAAGCTCATGGCTAAGTGGTCTACTCAGAAGGCAGGTTCTCCATTTGCAGAGACTTACCCTTTCGGAAAAGGATGTCCCCAAACTTTCCATGGGTTTCCTTGGATTTCTCTTTCATAGCTTGGAAAGTGGTTTTCTTTGCAATTCTGGGAAAATCTTCCTCACTCAGGGAGAATCCAAAGAAGGCAGCAATCCTTTTCATTCCCAGTACCGGGTCCTGGCCAAAGCAACATAGGACAGAGGTGAGACCAAAAGACTTGACACCATGGCTGTGACATGAAGCCAGTACCTGGTGGGAAACCCAGCAGAGGAGACTGTCTCCCATGCTGTCAACAAGGAATTCTAAGAACTATGACAGAGAGGGAACCCACACATGGTGTCCTCAGCGTCAAAGAATTTTCTTCTCTCCCAAAACCAGCTGTGCCTGTGCCAGATATGACTCCTTCCACTAATAGGCAAGGCTATCCTCTTCCTAACCCCATGGGCCTCCCCCAGACGTAGAAGAGTAGTTCAGAAATGCATGCCCTTCTAAAGGGGCAGACAGGCTTGACCCAAGAGTTTCTTCTTCCCCACAGCCATATATATATCAGGAAGGCTGCACAGTACAGCCATCAAGGAAGAGCTGAGTGAGATGCCACACCTCTTTTAGTTCCTCATAGCTTATCATCATGATCTTCTCATCGTCGATGTATTTGTTCCATTCCACTAAGTGGTCAAAGTAGGATCCCCAGGCCACTGCATACAAAGAGGAGACATAGCTGTGTAGGGTATTCCACAAAACAGGGCCTTACCAAATCAGAGGAGTCAGCCCAGACAGGTCTCCAAGCATGGCATGAGGATGGTGAAGTGGTGACCAGCTCAACATATCTGTCCTTTAGGCTGAGATCAGTGCAGGATCCCCCAGCTCTGGCCACTAGGTAGCCCTGAACCACAAGCTCTATTGCAGGAATGGAAAAGTCAAGATAAGGCTTTCTCATTATCTCTCCATTCTAAATTAGAGACTAAAAAAAATCTAACTCTTTGGTACTCCCTGTTTCAGCCATAATGTGGGCCTATCTGTCTGTCCTGGGAGTGCCTTGGTAAGGTATGTTGGGGTAGGATTCCCATGCACAGGATCCTGTGTATGCCACTCATGTAGGGAGGAAGGCCAAAGGATACAGGACAAAGTACATTTCCCATTCATGAAGGCTGTAAAGTACTCATCCCAGGAGGCAAAGGACGGCAGCACTGGCATGTTGTTGTAGAAGTGGTAATAGGAGACAGCCGTGTCTTTGGGGTTCCGAACCAGCACAAGGATCTACACCAAGAAAACACATAATTTGTTTTTTGTTTGGTGACTGACCAAAATTCCATCTTCTCAATGCATCGCACGTCCAATAACACTCACCAGACCATACAATCCTCTCTAATTCCTCTTTTGAGCAAGAAATCAAGCTTCAGGGTGAACACAAGAAGCTTTTCAGGGATGCTTTTGGGACATAACTCTGAGGTAGGTCCAATCCAGAGAAATGAGCTCATGGACTACTGAACAGGAGATCCACAAGCAGACTGTGGGTGCACCCTTGCTTCTCTTTGCAGCAATTCCCTTTGAAGACTATCTTAGCGCCAGTCTGTAGTGGGCTTTCCAAAGGTACTCTGGTCTTGGAGGCAAGTTAAAGCAAACAGAATAACTGCTTGTCCTGCTCACTTTTCTAACACAAACCTGGAAGCGTCTTTCTGAAGGAGAACTGAAGGGACAGTGACACCCAGTGAGAAGCCCGCTGATGATAACTTCTTGAGTCAGCAAAGCTGCTGAGGATGTTTGTTCACAGCCTCAGCACACAGCACACTGCCTCTTCAACTTTGGAAATATGCCTGTGCATTGACCAGTCCAGGTGAAGGTGCAAAAACCACATCTCACATAGACAGAGGAAAGCTAATTTGGGGTGGAAATGCTTTTGCAGTGTGATGCAAAGAGAAGACTCACCTTAGCCTTGCTTTGGAGAACAGACAGGGGCAGGAGATGAGGTGGCAGATGGGTCAGTATAATTCGTCTGGAAGGCAGTTTCTTCATCCTCTTTAAAATAAGTTGGAAGAAATGTGACAAGACAGAAGTATCCCGTTCAGTGGCATGTGCCTTTTCAGGAATTGTGGGTAATAAGAAAAGGTGAGACCAGAGAAGAAGGATCTCATCCTTTGGAAAACCCCCAGGGATACACTGGTAGCATAGGCTTCTACCAGCCTCTGCCACAGACCACCATTTCACACGAGACATGCCTGACGACTGGACACCCAAGAGGAAGGTGTTACTGATCAAACCCATAGGGTCCAGGCTGGAGTCTCCTGTGGCTCCTCAGCACTGTCTGTGCACCAAGACCCTTGCGTTGGGACACCAAGGGCAATAATACATGCTACTTGTGCAGACCATAGCAATTGTTAAGGCTCTAGGGTCTCTATTGCCTCTGAGATCCACCACTGTCAGCTATTACTACCTGTAGGAAGAACATTGCCAATATTTTCAGTCCATGCCAACCTCATATATGCCAGGATCTCCAAGTTCTAGGCGTGGAAATATGTCTAGCTTCTTTTCAGCATTTATTCTCTCTTTCATTTCTTCTTCCGTATATTTGGCATCTGTTGATTCCAACTCCTTCACCATTTGGTCAAGCCAGTTGGTTCCTGAAAGGATAAAGACACCAGTAGCACTATGTTGTACCTTAGCCTGTCAACAGGTGGGTGTGCTGGTTTTGGCTGGGAGAGAGTTAACTTTCTTCATAGTAGCTGGTTTGGGGCTGTGTTTTGGATTTGTGCTGAAAACAGTGTTGATAATACAAGGATGTTTTAAGTATTGCTGAACAGTGGTTAATCAGCTTCAAGACCTTTTCTGTGTCTTGCACTGCCGCACCAGCAGGTAGGCTGGGGGTACAAAAGAAGCTGAGAGGGGGCACAGCCGGGACAGCTGACCCCAACAGACCAAAGAGATATCCCACACCGTATGAGTTGTGCTCAGCAATAAAAGCTGGGGAAAGAAGAAGAAAGAGGGGGACATGCAGAGTTATGGTATTTGTCTTCCCAAGTAACTGTCAACACATGATAGAGTCCTGCTTTCCTGGAGACGGCTGAACAACCTGCCTGCTGACGGGAAGTAGCGAGGGAATTTCTTGTTTTGCTTTGGTTGCATGCATGGCTTTTTCTTTACCTATTAAACTGTCTTTATCTCAACCCACAAGTTTTCTCACTACTACTCTTCTAATTCTCTCCCCTGTCCCACTGGTGGGGAGTGAGCAAGCAGCTGTGTGGGGCTTAGTTGCTGGCTGGCATTGAACCATGGACACTAGGCAATTATCAACCAGGGCATGCCAAAAGCTAACAGGGACAGAGCTGTCAGCCCGATGTTGTGGAGTGCTACCCTGCTCACTTCAGAAGCACATCCCATCCCTTAGTGGAAACAGAAGCAGACCACTATTGCTCTTTCCAGCTCTAGCACTTTTTGGTCACCTCAGACTATGGAAATTCCCCAAGAGCAGTGGTGCTCCCAGCACAGGGCCAAATGCATCGTCTCTTGGCTATTTCTGCTCTCCTTCCACAGTGCTGTTTTTGGGAACACTGTATTCCCTCCTTCCGACCAGCTTCATTTTACGGTCTCTTTGTGATCAACACAGTTTGGCATCATTCCCAGCCCCCAGCTAGGCTTCCATAACTGACAGCAGAAGAGGTCATCAACCAAGCCACCAGTCTGTCAAGTGTTGTCACCATCTTTGCACCAGGCTCAGCTGTTTTGGCCCCTGCAACCTGGCACAACTGGTGTGCGAGGCTCTGGGCATGGAGACCCAAGTTTCGGTTTTCAACTGACATCTTCTCGGATACATAGGTGGTCCCTCACACCTTTAAACCATTTCTGTCTGTGCACAGCTCTACAGGTTGCACACAAAGTGGATGTGATAAGGATCAACATTTCCTCTTTTTCTGTGAATGAATTGTTAAGATATTTCTCTAAAGCGAATAGGGAAAAATGAAGGAATCCAAAATGCCCATAGTAAAAGAAAGAGGAAATAATCCAAGTCCTGGTGGCATTCATGTCTTTCACTCCATTTAGATAGATGGGAATCACCTGCATTCTGCCATGCAGTAAGCCTGGGGAAACAGCAGTTGTTCTGCCCTCATTAGCAGGATATATTCCCTGTATTGCTCTTGCAGCACGTAGAGTAACAATAAACTTTCCTGTATTAGCAAGAGCATGGTCAGAAAATCAAGGAATGTGACTATGCTGTTTTACCCAACACCGGTGAGTTCACCACTTTAATATTATGTGCAGGTCCTGCACTGAAGCACAAGAGATTGCGGGAATCTGGAGAGAGTCCTGCTGAACATCCCTGAAATCACTGGGAACTGGAGCAAATGAATGCATAGAAAGGCTTGGTTTGCCCAGGCTAGAGGCAAAAAAAGTCACGGGAGAATCTCACTGCAGTCTTCCACTACTGGAGCTTATTATGAAGACAGAGCCAGCTCCTGAAAATTGGCCAGGAAATGACAAAAGGGAAAAATTACAAATCACAACAAGGGGCTGTCTGACTGCACAGAAGTAAAAACAAAACAAAACAAAACCAGCCAAACAAACAAAAAAACCCCAGCCCCCAAAAGAACACTGTAGTGGGAAAACACTGCAACAGATTTCCAGTAGATTGCGAATATCCACCCTCAAAGTTTTAAAATTCTCCTGTACAAGGGCTTGAGCAACCAAACCCAGCTTTGAAGGTTAGGTCTTTCCCTTGCTTTGAGCAGAAGGTTGTATTAGTTGACCTTTTACAACTTAATTTCATGATCCTATGAAGTCTGATTTCACCATAAGATTTCTCAGTTATTAGTCCTATGTTAAATATTGGCACAAACTTCTGGATTGCAGCATTGGGTACTTGACTGCTTATCAAGAAAACAACACTCACCTGTTTTTGGATAGCCTGCTAGAATCACATCATCACTCCTGGTTTCAAAGTATTTCAGAGCTTCCAAAGTTTCCGGGCTGCTAATTGTAGCAGGGTATAAAATACCTCTGTAGGAAAACAGCATGTCTTCTGGGGGAATCTTTTCACCCTGTGCAAAAGAATTTTCCACTATTTCAATGACTCTTTCCATATTTCTGCTCATGGTTGTATCCCTGTGGAATTCTTTCTTTTCAAAGAAACAGACACAGGCTCTCTTTCCACAATGCAGAAAAACTTTATGCAACATATTAGCAAATCGGACAGGGCGTTCACTCAGGGATGAAGGTACAAGTCACTGATTAACTCTGTATTCTGTTAACTCCTCTTGAAATTACAGGACTGGAGACTGACAATAGTGACATAGAGTCTTTGCTGCAGCTGATACTAGGAATGGGTGTCTGTTCTTTACCAAGCATTGCTATTGGGGCAGCAATTAATAGCATTCAAAGTGTTAAATGAAACTAAAGAAAGACCTATATAGGATATTGCCTGAAATATTTTTACCTGGTGAGCAATGCAGTGCAATTTTCAAACTGGACAACGCGCATGTAGTAGACATGTGGATAGTGGATCTCAACCTAGTTTGTTGTTGACTCCACTAATGGATACACATTCAACGGTGCAACTTCCTTCCAGGTGGTGGCTCTACCCTGCAGTCAATCACTGTAACATCATCACTTCAGGTGCTACCTCCAGAGCTAAGGACAAGTACTACCTAAGCCATACTTCTTATGATTAAATACTCACATTTTGAGATTTTACTTTGCCAAATACTACAAGAAGGTTACTTTCATGTGAAGCTCTAATACTTAGGTTCTGCATTAACATGAATCAAATTCTACCTGTACGACTTCAGGTCTATTTCTCTCTATACGTGTCCCTAATATAATCATTGTGTGAAATTGTTCTTGATGGGGGAGTTATTGGTATTCTGGCAGATGCCTTTCAGAAGATAAGGACTACTGAGATGGAGAAATAGGTATCTCCAAAGGTCGTCCAAACAGAGTCATGCAATACAGGAAGGCCGAATTACCCGGTGGAGAGGCTTTTCACTCTTCCCTTCGCACCCTTAAATAAAGTATGGGTCTCGTTCACTACCCATACATCAAACACACAGCTCCTCACTGCTGTGTACCACATCCATCTCTCTTAATTCATAAACGGATATTAGGTACTTAGTAAACCTATATACAAGTTTAATTAAGGATGAGGAGGTGTCAAGTGAAAAACACAACTGTAAGACCTGGAAGATTGCTTACGGTTACCTATAAAGAATCATTTAAAATTATTTTTCTGGTCTCCCAAAATGCAGAACTATCAAAATAGATCATTTTATTGGAAATATTTTCTCTATTAGTGATATTTTATTCAGAAAAACTGGAGACACTGTTCATATATTATTCCTCTGCCAGCTCTGTTATCGCTTTCAGTTTTCTGTCCCTGTGTTTACTTTGAGTTACAAAGTAAAATCTCCTCCCATTTACCAATACCAAAGAATACATGAAGAAATTAGCATTTTCCCTCCTGCCTCCAGAGCCAGCTGCCTGAATGCTGAGGGAGCCAGATCACTATAACACCTCAACATGGAATCTAACAGCCTGTCACCTGAGCCCGTGGGGACACGGGTGCCTCTGGGTCCTTTAACCCTTGGACCCTGATCTCTGCTCATGAGCAGGGCCCTGAACCCTGTCACAGGTGCCTGGCAGGCTGCTCAGGAGCTGCAGAGGTGAGGCCTCAGAGCAGCTCTGTCTCTCTGGAGAGGCTCAGGGGAACCAGGTGTCCTGAGGGTGCTGGGACTCCCAGTCCCAGCACTGTCTGCCCAGCAGCCCAGTGCCTCCGGGTAAGCAGGTGACCCTGCCGGGAGGCTGTATAACTGTGGTACAGCTCACGTGGTGCCCAGGGAAAACTCTAGCATCTTCTTCAGTGGAAATATTTCAGGACTCATTGGTAACAAAAAGGACTAGACCAGAAAGAAGGGGGGGGGGGAGGGAGGTGACAATTGGTAAGGATCTAGCAGTGATAAAGTTTGAAAACCACTGCTATTGTGTCAGTCAACTATGTCGTAGCTTGAAAAGAGATTCCCAAGATTTTCTGAATGGATTCTCACACTCACTGCCTTCACCTCTTCTTACTTTTCACCCCCTCAAAACATTATTCATTCTTCAAGTCTCCTTGCCCACATTCATTTTCTGACATGGCAGCTTGCTTTTTCCACCCTCCGCTCTCCCACTTCCTTACCCCACTGAATGCAAGGGCACACTGAGTGTGTCTAATGGAGCAAAAGCATGTCCAGTCTTTGCAGAGATTATTCCCAGACCCAATAACAACTGCCTACATAATCTCTCATCCAAAATGCTGCAACAGTAAAATTTTTTGACGATCAATGATTTCTCCTTCTTAAAAAAAATAAATGTGCTAGTCACATTTACTTCTTAAAGCCCAGCGTGCCTGGAAAGCCTCACTGCAAGCAAATTCTCTTGTGCAGTATCAGTGTCCGAAAACTCGAAAGCTGCCATGAAATTGCAATAGGATTCAGCCAGCGAGAACACAGAATGTAACTCTAAAATCTGGTGTGGATCTAATTGGGGGGGAAAAAATATCACATAAGGAAGTCAGACTTGGTGAAGTTTTGCCTGTTTCATAAACTGGAGTGTTTGATGACAATTTAATTAATACAAGAAGAATTAAAACAGACAAGGGGTCAGTAAGAACATGGAAAGGTGGTCTGCTGTATTCCAAGATGCCTACAAGTATAGATCTAGAAGGGACTTAATGTGACTTTCTAGTTCTCCACTTGTACTGCTAAAATATCAAGTATGCCTGTCTTCTCCCTGATAGGTGCTTCCTTAAATTTCTCTGCAGCCTCCCTAAGAAGCATTCTTCAGTTTAGACTGACCTGCAACCACAGGCTGTAACAATTATTGACTGTGTCTTATGAGTGACCCTCCTGTTACTGTAGACCAGAATAAGATTTCACTTTTTTTTTTTCCAGCACTTTCACGATGTTAGCCCTTGCTGTGTGATTCCTCATGTCATTTCATGCCACCTGCTGCTTGACTGATTTACCCTCATTAAGTACTTGTGCCTTTGGTTTCTCTTTTCTAAATGCAGCATTTTACACTTTTATGAACGTCATGTTTGCCAACCTTCTTCTCAATTTGTTATGATGTTTTTCCCCAGTACTTTCAGCCCTCTGTTCTCATGCCCAGACTTAAAAACATATATGATACAGATATTAGTCTGTCCACCAGTGTTAAGAATAATGTTGAATATGACCAGGACTCACCACTAAAGGATATTGCTTTAATTGTCCTCCCAGTTTTGCTGTCATCCAGTATATGCAGTTTGACCATGAGCACACTATTGCAACCAACTTCATAACAGACATGTAAACAAGTGGATATTCCTGCAATTATTGCTGCTGATGACCCTTGCTTCTGGATGCCTTTTGTCACTGTTGCATGAATTTTTAGGAACGCAAATCTACTTTCAGCACTTTAATTTCATTTCTATAACCACATTTGTAAGTTGTCATCTCCACACATGAAGCCATCAATTTGTTGATCTAGATTGTGTCTCTTTTGTCATATAATTTCAGAACCTCTCTGATGCTGTCATCTATTGTATCTTCTGTCTATACGTTATTCAAGAGGTAAGTTATCTTTTAAAGAAGGAACACGAACAGCTTTGACATGGTTTATACTTACCACCTTATTATCCTCAAAATGTTTCATGGTTGGTTGCTTGGTCATCTTTGTTAGTAAATTTCCAAGAATCAAGCTAAGGTGACTGCTCTATTTTGATTCTTCTTTCTCACATTTTTAAACACGGCTATTATATATGTCCTCCTCCAAGCATGTGGTACTTCTCTGGGTTCGAACGATAATTTCTAGTTGTTCAAAGACTGTGTCAGGACTTTTGGATGCTCTGCTTTTGAATCCATTCATTTTTTTCAAATTTTTAAAGTATCATTTCTAGCATTCCTATTTCTTTGCAAAACTCTGCATTTCTAGGCAGAATTTACCAGCTTTAAAAGAAGGTTGGACCAGATGATCTTTCAAGGTCCCTTCCAACCTGGGTTGTTCTATGATTCTATAAAAGCAACACCTCTGAGTGGATCTTGCCTGTTAACACCAGCCCGCAATCTGAAATCCATCTTGAAATTCTGAATTCAGAGAGATTAGAAACCCTAAGAATGCTGATACCCACTCCCTTTCATTCTCCTCCCTCTAGCTTTGATCCAGTTTGTGCTGAAGTCACGGGAAAGATGTTCTTTGTCATTAATTAAGGTTGTGTCAGATCCATATTTTTGCTAGTGATCTTTTCTTTGAAGATGTTGCCCGATTTGGAACATTTAAAAAAAAAAAAAAAACAAAAAAACAAAAAAACAAATCTACACACTAAATAGTTACAGGTAGTCTAGAAAGACTGAGTTTCGCTAGAAAGAGAAAACAGGCATTTTTTTTCCAAGTGACAGCTACTGAAACAGGGCTGTTAAGTTTATCTGAATATGGTTAGTTGCCATCTTATTCAGCAGATGAGTGTAGCCGAAGCACGGCAAAGATCCCACCTTTAAAACAAAAGCATTTTGACTGTAAAGGCTGCTGCATTGTGATTATTACAGTAGTTCTAAAATACTTGGATCATTTGATGTAGGTTTCTAGTATAAAGCATTCAGATGATCTGAGAATGCATTGAAAAGCTCTGGCTGTAACCACATTTATTACTCTTCAGGCTTTACAGTACACTTCATACTTTAACTTTGTTCCCAGTTTAGTTCCTCCAACACGTTCTTCAAATGCTTTGTCCATTTTTGCATTCTGATCTTCACTGAAAAGATTCTTCCAGTCACTTACATCACCTTCAAAGAAGCAAAGAAACTCTTGAAAAACAAGAAATTTTGTTGTTGTTGTATTCTATAGATCTGTCACTCTTGTTCCATTGTACACTAAATTGGGTTGGTCCATTTTTCAAGACAAAACTTCACTCATTTTTGCCCCAATGTAATTTCATGAAGTCAGTGGAGCTACAGCTCTGGGAAACTGCTATAATGCACAAGAACGTATTACTCTTCAGGTGACCATGTCCAAAAAAACAGCCTAAAGTCCTGTTTCCCTGCAGCTCTTTAGTCCAGTCAGTTATGACTGACAAGGTGGAAGAACATGAAGGTGTGACTAAGAATCATCTGTCAGAAGGCAGAGCTGGGTTTCTGCTCCCTTGGCAGCTTGAGTTTTTATGCAGTGAATTCTTTAATGTAAAAAGCAGAAATAGATTCTGACAGCCAGGTTGGCCCTCTCTTGTCTGTGTTCACTACACTGCAAAAGTAGTTCCCTTTTTTTCCCCTTCTTTATGTACCTGACTCTTGCATGCTTGGCTTATGTCTAACCTGTGAGAGTGAACAGGGGGTTGGCAATGACCCTTTCAGGAGATCCTATACTCTCCTAAAAAGTGTGATCATGCTACTCAGGCTGAGTTTGGCCCGGTTTTGCCAGCTCAGGAAGGCCTCTAATGGCTGAAGAATCAGTGGTCTTGGCACAGAGATGGACAGGAGTTCCAATAGATGACAATTCCTCCTTCCCGCCAGTCATCCATGGGCGTCTCAAATTTGTTGTGTGTGGTTGCTTATGTGCTGGCTGTAGCCTGTTGCCGGAGCCTTGCTGGGTCTCTTCCTCAACAGCACTCCTTGACTAGTCTTCTCAAGCACAAAAGTGATAACATGCCTGATACTAATCTGTAATGCTAATATATGTGCAAAAAAGAAGCAAAGGATGGGTGGCCCAAGTCCTTTCGACCTCTGGACCTCTTAGAACTTCCTACCTTTGCGAAAGAGAATATTGCCAAATGACCCGTGGGTCTTCTGTGAGTTCTTCTTCATTGACTGGAAGCTGCTTCTCTCTACCACGCTCTGAAGCTCTTTCTCAGTCAGGGAAATCTCAAAGAAAGCAGCTATGTTTTTGACACCCAGGGCCGGATTCTGAAAAGAGGAATGCAACATACCACATGACATTCAAACAAATTACACTGCTTTCCGAGGTGTCTGCACTTCCCTACATCTCTCTGCTGGCTGCATATATAGAATATTCATAGCGTTCAGTAGGACTGAAGTGTTTCTCTTCTCCATAATTATTTTCAGAGGAGGTAGGAGCTGTCTTCCTATAGATCACAAAAAATTGTACGATTTACAGTCCAGCAAAATCTACACTGTTGAACATATAAAAGCTTCCCCCGAAAAATTACTGGATATTTTGATTTACAGCGATTTGGGTTTATATCACAGCTAAACAGAAAACAAGAATGATTTTCACCAGCAAAATTTTAAAAAGGCTTTTTAGTTTGAATTTCACCTTTCCTTCCCTTAAAACAAAATTTATCTTATACAGTATCACACAGTTTGAATACACTACATGAATATAATGGTTAATTGGTTTAGGAACAAATGTTCTTTGACATATAACATTTTTGTAACTATTGGTAACCTCACCTCTTTTAGTTCTTCATAAGTTATTGTCATAACATTTTCATCATCAGCATATTTGTTCCATTTGGAAAGGTACTCCAAGTAGCATCCCCAGGGCACTAAATAAAATAAAAGAATCCTAAGATGAAGCATAAATGAAGATTAGACAAGATCCTTATGAAATAAACCAGTTTTTACTCCTTAAGTTGATCCCTCAGCCATGGGCAATATTAATCATATCTATGCCAGAGTTTACACCCTTCTGTGGGAATTATGGGGTTTTCCTCCAGGCTGTTCTGACACTTGCACATGTCTCAGGCATATGATAGAATTTGTAAGTTTGTACGGTAAAACTTGTTAGTATTTCAAGATAGATGTGAGTCAAAGAGCTATCAGTAATCAAACCATCTTGCAGACTCCCTTAATCCAGTTTAAAAACTTCTGCTGGCCGTGTGCTATGCCAAACTGCAGAATTTATGCAATTTTAAGTGAGTGGCGTTATTTTCTTCCTTTTTTAATGCACTAGACTTCATCCAAATTCATCTGGTCCAATCTGGCATGTTCAGATGTCTGCATGGGTACAATATGACGGACATTGGACAGGAGGGGTGAAGGGGATGTAAGACAGCAATAAGGAGGAACTGCTTCTTCCAGGGAAAAATATTGGTTTGTGCAAGTTAAAGCACTTTGTGGGAGTGCAGTTTTGATAAGGATTTATCCTCAAGCAGTAAGACAAGTACTCTAAATTTCAGTTAAAATCTCTAACTTTCTGTCTTTAATCTCTGCTTTTGTACGGTAAACAAAAAAAGCCCTAGTGAAGCTGATTTACAAAGTGCAAGGCTTTTAGGCAAAGACAAACCATTGAATAATTAACACAGACAGAATATACTGTACTTTTCTTTGTCATGAAAGCTGCAAAGTAATCATCCCAGGTGTCATACGAGGGAAGGGTAGACATGCCATTGGAAAAATGGTAAAAAGATGTAGCTACATCTTTTGGATTGCGAACCAGCAACAGTATCTAGAAAAAAAATAAAATATTTTATTTGTAGAGAAAGACATAACAAACTACAGTATGAAGAAAACAATAATCTACTTTATAAACACAGTTTGGGGAATTTCTAATATCTTATGTACTACTTGCAGAAGTAGCAATTTCATTCGAAATTCAGAAGGTGAAGGATTTGACTTTGCTTCAGTACCTTGTGAAGATGATTGCCTATAATTATTAAAATATCTTTTGCAGATTAATCAAATTAATTATGGAGAATCTAAGTATGTTTTGCTCAATAGAATAATCATTCATCATTTAGGTAATAGGGAAAAATAACAAAAATACAAATTCTCTCTGAAACTTGGCACATTGAAACCCTCACTTGTGACAACACCATAAAATGCTTCCCATAGGAAATTGTGTTAAAATACATTTGTCCTTCCTCCCCAGCCTCGCTTGTGGAGACTGACACAAAGGTGTCAATAAGGATGAGCTGAGATTAAGTGAGATGAATGGCAGTACTTAAATAGGCATGTAGAAATGGCCAGGCTAAACACTTAAGTATAAGACTGATTCTGAAAATTGGCAGAAAAGTACTAAATTGGCTTTTAAAAAAAAAATCTGTTGGAGTGTTTGCTTTCAAGACATTAAAATCATCACTCACCTTGGCTTTATTTTTGAAGATAGACCTTGGAAGATTTTCAGGAAGGAGATGAGTCAATATAACTCTTCGAGAAGGTAATTTGTTCATTCGCTTTAAGAATTGGAAGGAGGAAAGCGGTCAGTTCAGTTAGTACCAGTATTCTTTTCATCAGCCTATGATAAAATATTGCCTTGCTAAACTTATCAACAGGTATTGGCTGATAGAAGCACTTATTCTTCGAGAGTGTTATCCTGAGATCTTAGTGCACTGCTCTAAGTAGCTCTAACTTTCAAAAGCCCCTGAGAATGAGCATTTGGAACAAGATTATCCATTGCTAATTCTTTTCAGTGATAATGAATTTAACACGTTCTGTTAGACACGGGATCAAATCCAAAGGTAAGATGCAGATTCTACTTGGGGGTATCTGAAGGCTGAAGGATCTCAAGGAGAGAGGAGGAGCGAGGAAGAAGAGCTAGTAGAAGAGACAAAAGCCATTCTTTCAGGTTTTGACATTTCGTGAAAGTCTTCTTAAATACAAAACATGCTACGCTGAATTTCTGCCGTTCTTGTGTATACAATGAGTATGTGCTCCTCTCAAGCCCTCTGAAGTGTCCATTTACCCCTCCGTATTTGGCAATGCAGATGACATTCATCCTGACCAGATGCCACATATAGGGAAGTGGGAGAGTTCTTATCAAACAGTGGAATATTTCACACCCCATATATTCAGTATTTGAAGCACAAAATTTTGACAACTTTCATACGTATTCTGTGCCCACCTCATATTTCCCAATATCTCCAATTTCAAGGTAGGGGAATTCTTCCAGTTCTTCATCATTCACACTGCTTGCTTTATTCTGCGTTTTCTTTTCAAATATGGCTAACAGGTCACTTAAGATTTGACCTACCCAGTTTGTGCCTGAAAGGAGAAAAATACGGAATTGTTTGTGAAACCTTTAGAATAAGCAGAAATAGATTTGCCATGAAAGCCAAGAGGTAGGTAGTACTATCAGGTGAGTTGCTTCATCTCCTTTCATGTGATACAATCACAACTGTCTGGACAATCATGTCTCAGGGTCCTACCTTTGCTCTTTATAAGGATACATTTCTCCAACTCGAATGGCTCAGTACATTGTAAATTAACTTGTATATCGTAAATTAACTAATAAAGAAGAAGAACCACTAAGATTCAAATAGGAAAACATGCATTCATGTTATAGATTTTTATTGGGACAAATATAAGGGGGATTTGGGAGGTAAACCTGTACGTCAAAACCTAGTATATTATATATGTTTTCGGACATGATGCATAGGATTATCTTGGGAGGAAAGATGAGTCACAGAACTTTAGCACAGGAGCAGAACTAGGTCTGAAAATTGTGCTGTATGTGCCCATTTTCTTTATCATAGGCAGAAATTCTCTAAAGTGACATTTCCTGTACACATTTATTATATTTTTATTCATAACATAAAGAGAGTCTGTAGAGAACGCTCATCTTTGGTTTACCATTTCCTGACTTCTGGACACTGGGTTCCTACATCTCTATCACTACAGTCTTAATAACTACATTATGGTGCGTAGCGTTTCTTCAAAAAGAAAGCATGATAACAAAGCAAAAATTTTACAATCCTGTATCATACATAATCTTATGTATCATCTAATATACATGATATATATTATTATATATTTGGTGTATATATATTTTGTTAATATATTATATATTAGTGTACAGATATTAAGGTAATGTAATGTAATATATATAGTATGTTATATGTTATTTTATTATATTATATATATTTAGTACAAACCTACTCATTTGCCATTACATAACTTTATTTATGAAGAAAGAAAACTATATTCACCAGATTTAGGGTATCCTGCCAAAATGATATCATCCCTTCTGGCTTCAAGGGACTCCATGGCTCTGAATACTTCAGGACTGCAAAAAGTAACAGGGTAGAGAATCCCCTTGTAAGAAAAAAGCAGTTCATCACGATCCATTGCATTAGCCGCAGCCATTGCCTTATCTATAATCTCAGCAAATTTTTTCCTGGACTTCTCCATTCTTGTCTCTCTCACACACACAGGCTCCGTCACAGTGTGAAATGCTATGCAGAAAGAGACAGCCACAGATTACCTTTTAATAGGGAGCTGGGTGGGGTTTTTTGACCCTGTGAGCAATAATTTACTACTCTTTCTGAAACTGTAATGAAATACGCAACTCCAGTCAAAGACCTGAAGTCATTTGAACTTTTTGAAATCAACAGAAGTCCAACATAAACAAACAAGAAAAACAAGAAAATGCAATTGCATTCTAGGTTAAAGAGCTTAGCTCCACATCCAAAAATCTGTAAGGAATTACAGCACAGGCTTTATAAACAAAATATATCAAAATAGAAAGACGTGAATTGCAGGCCGGGCTTTAAGCAGCACAATCACATTCCTCATGGCAGTTCTGCTCTTTCCAGTACCCCCTCTACTGGGATTTTTTTTCTTGTCATATCACTCATCATTCTCACCTAAATAGGATCAAACATGTTAGGATTGGGAGAGGAGACGTTCACTGCACTAGTAACTGAGCTGTGGACCTACCCGTGATGGTGACTGAATGCTCCCTCCAGCTGGTGCCCAGGAGGGCACATGGACACATGTACTCTTCAGCCATTGCTCAAACTGCAGCACAAAGTTCTGGCTTTCTGGTGCTTACATGGAAACAACTCATTTAGACCTGTTCTTTCCTTAATGAGCTCTATCACTGGTTAGCAACTGATCAGTCATTACTGAGTTGGTAATAATATAGCCTCAGCTACAATGACTAGCATTGATAATGCACTTCAGGTGATGAGCTTCTGACTCTGCTGACCTCAGTAGAAAACCCGCAGTTAAGCCCAGGTTTAACATTCAAGCCTCTGGCAAGAGGATGGGACACAAGGAACAAGAAAATAGTTCCCCCAAAAAATTCCTGCCAAGCATCTAACATTCTTTCCTATCTCCATCTTTTGAATGCTGCCTGTTGGGCACTTGGAGCAGGAGGACCATCGACCTGTATGCTTTTGCTATTTGCTCACCCTGAAGGATTCACACCTGGTCCCTGAGGCACACTGCAGTGCTCATGGGATGACTTAGCCCTACATTTTGACATCAATTGTATTCAGTCCATGGAAATCTTTTGCTTTTCCCTTCACCTCCTTGTTTCTGTAAAGCTGTGTCAATATAGAAAGACTACCTATGTGCAGGCATCATCTGACCCAAGTGGACATGATATGACTCTTCTTTGATCCATTTGTTGTATGAGATCTGGTGCCAAAGTGCAGCCTGTGCCAACTAACTAACTGATGTTAGCTAAAAATTGCTGTGCCATGAAATAGCACTTTTGCTGATCCTTGAAGTGTAACCAGCCACCGTAGCAAAATAAAAAAGCAGCTTGCCTTATTTTTTTTCCTTTACCTTCCCTTGGCATTACATTGTCGTGGAAAGAAACTAAGAAAATGTGTTTAACTGGTATTTTTGCCTGCTGACAATACAAAGGGTTGGAATAATAGGTACTCGGTAAGGAAGGAAAAAGAGGGAAAATGGTATGTAAATTATTAAAATATCTCATGCAATAGCATAGCGTTGGAATAGGATTTCCATGATAGAAAGGCAGGTCACTGCATTCCCACACTTCACTCAACACAAAATAATCCAAAGAAACATTGATAGAGAAAATCCTGAGGATTTCCAGTGTATTTTTGCCAGAGAGGGCAGTCAGGCCAATTATTCCTTGGAGGCATGTTTTATCCTTAGGAATGAAAAAAAAAACAGTATAAGTGGAGAAAAACCAATTAAAAGACATAAGTCACGAGGAGGGATTTTGAGATGAGTTAAATTTCTTGGGGGAAAAAAAAAAAAACCAAAATACAACAGGATCAAGATTTAGTAATGTGAGCCTTTGATACAGCCATCTGCCATGACACTTGAGATGGGAGATGGGAGGAGCGTACCTTCCACCGTACATGTTACACAAGAAGACCCTCTGATCCTGCCAAATACTGAACCTGGAGACTGATGGAAAACATCAGTTGACTTAAAGTTTCTAAGAAGCAGCTTCAAAAACATGAAGATTAAAAACAGATTAAAGGATTTAATAATCTCCAGATTAATAGTATTTGTTGTTCAAGCCACCACAGTGCCTCTAAAGGTTTCTGACTTCCCATACTTATCAGACCTGGTCTATCCTGACTGTGGGGCTTTGCAGAAAGAGGATGGTGACTTTCTCTGTGATAGCTACAGGACACTATCAACTGATAGTTGTCTAGTAGACTGATCTGCTTATGCAGATCGCTTCCCTGTTAAATGAAACAACAAGACAATACCCTCAAAACTTGTGCTCTCAGATGGTAAATTAGAAGAGGTGGGTTTCTATAACTATTCCTATGATCTGCATTGATCTCAGTAAAACTCTGCAGAAGGCTTCCATAAATTAGTCCTCAAAAATGACCTAATAAGATTTTAAATGGATCATAGACTAGAATAGAATTGCTTAGTTTGGAAGGGACCTTTAAGATCATTGAGTCCAACCATCAACCTAACATTGCCAAAACTGCCACTAAACCATGTCCCTAAGCACCATGTCTACCTGTCTTTTAAATACCTCCAGGGATAGTCATTTCACCACTTCCCTGGGCCATTAAGATTGATCCATTCATGAAAGTACCTTAAATGTCCCTGATCATCCACCAGCAAAATAAAACTCCAGGGGGGAGGGTGGGACATGGAATGGACAACATTCCTTGGGATCCTTTGAATGTGTCCATGAAAAGTAGGGCTTAGAGTAGAACTGGCTATATGATGGAAATGCCATATGTGGCATTTTCCCCTTTGAATAATGTAGCATATGCCTGATTGGGGGGAAGTTAAAGCCTCCAAACAGAGATCAGGATGGTAGGATGACTTCAAATATGTGATAAAAGCTTGTTTGTACACCCACAAAGGAGCACAGAGAAACAATGGAGGGGGAGGCCAAATAACAGCCCGCTCAGACAGTCCCAGGGCCATCGCAGTAGTCATCAGCTTATCAAAGGCCTGTCTACACAAACCCAGAGGAGCACAGGAAGACAAGGGCAAGCAGGAACCCAAGTTACGGACTCAGACAAAGGGACACCCTGTCCAGGCCCCTTCTAGAGCTGTCCCAGGTGAACTTCGGTACCAGTGTCCAGGTGTGAAGATGGCCCATCAAGATGATCAGAGCTAGAAGACTGACAGAGGCTGCTGCCTGGGGGTATAGGTACATTAAGGAATGCAGAGGAAGAGCCTTTCATGATTGTACAGGGCTTATTATGTCAGGAGTACATGACAGGTGTGACAACTGCCACAAAACAAATTATTTACCTGCCTGCATGACACTATTGCTATTTACTTAAAAATACAGGAAATACTCAAACAGAGATGAAAAATAATTAATCTTCAGTACATAATCAGAGCTCATTTTCTTGACTACTCTAAAAAACTGTTTGAGCTGGGGTCTAATCTGTTGTAAAACTTTCTAGGAACCTCCTTCATCTTTTGTTTTCCTCCTGAATTGAGAAGGATCATGATGTCATCACGATGGTCAGCTTCCCTGACCAGGAAAAAGCTGGTCACAACATCATATTAGACCACTATCCCTTGTCTACAGATGGATACCCAGCCCTGTCTTTCTGCTCCCCAAAATTTCCCACGTCTCATCTAAACTTTCCTGTCACATTTTTTTTTCAAACTCAGCTTTGCTTTCTCTGGAGAGTTTCCACTCTCTTAATCCCCTCTCTGGAACAAGGTAGGAAATAAGCAATTTTCCACAGCTTTCATCATCTCTATTAATGTGTTGGCTAGCTCCCAAAGCACAGATGCAAAGGTTAACTGCCCTCTCCCTCCTGTTAATACTCCACTAGGTAATAAGAAAGAACATGCCAGTAGATAAGAAATACAAGCAAGAGAATTTCATGACACACAATTCTGGAGAAGTCATCTTCTTATACTAATCTGAAAACATCAGCTGTATGTTAACAGACCACTCAAACCATCATCAAAAGAGATTTGTTTCCTTGGTTATTTGTTTTATCTGATATTTCCCAACAGTATTGGTGAAATTAATTTAAAAAGTTGGAAGTCTCTGACTAGAACTTTGTTACCGAATAAATGTGCAGATGGAGGAGTCAGGCCAGTGACCTCAAAAAGTCACCTGTTGGCTCATTGTGTATTATTACAGCCTAACATTAAAAGAGGAAGGGGAAGAAACAGGAAGAAGGGAGCAAAGAATGTCACAAAACACTCTCTGATGTTACGGAGGACTTTCTGATTCCTGCTAATGCACTAAATGTCCTGTTTCCTGCAAACTTGTCTTTAGTCCCATTAGGTTCTATGTCCCTGAAATAGTCAAAGCTCTGGAGCCTTTGGTACAGTAGAAATTATTTCATATAAACAAATGAGGCCAAATAGAAAATGCAAATGTAAAGTATGCTAAGTAAAGCTGATTAAAGAGGTATCTTGAAGCAGGTTATCCAGATGCATTAAAAAAATTACTCCTGTCACATTCTTTGCAAGAAACATAATTGTGATTTTAATATTCAGTATATGAATTTGAATGCACAAATGAGGATTATCAACGCAAACACAACTCGTTCAGTAGAGCATATGAGACATCAGTGGATATATTCCTATAAGACCTGAAAGTATGCAGCTTAGGTCTTAAGCATAAAGACAAAACTGTGTATTTTCACAGAGAGAAGACAATTTAATTTCTTGTCTGAAGATCATATATTAATTGTTTTTTCACTTAACTTATCAAAGACACTTATTTTTATTCAAATATTGTAGTATTAGGACTGGAAAGTCATGCAAAAAGAACTAAAGAGTGGTTTTCTCTGATTTTTTTCAAAACATGTTTCTCCATGGATTTTGTTGAGTCCCAGTCATGATACTGTAAATTAATCCTTTAGAAAGTTTAAAGAAGAATTGCCAGCTAATGGCCTGTGGGCTAATTCCGATGCTGGCTTACCAGGCCGACATGGACACCACCAATAACAACCTATTTACTCTTGGCCCATGATCTACCACTTTGTGCCACCTCCCGCTGTCCTTTGAAGGACGAAGGAAGCTGACTGAGCTCCACGTGGTGTGCTGTGGAGGAGGACAAAGGCTGTAGTATGTATTGCTGGAAACAAAGTTGGGACGTGGGAAGACGACATTGGAATTTGTATCCATACCCTCCTACCCTGATAAGGTATCGAGATGAGAGTACAGGAGAGATGAGTTGATGTAAGGCAACGAGAGTGAAACAATGATTTGAGCATCTCTTCCCTAGAAATACCCAGTTGACAACTCTCTATGGGCAGTTTAGCCAGACTGAAGATTACCGGTAGATGGTGCAGGAACAAGAGTTAAAAGCTCAGACGCCACTGTGTGATAAGTGTTTTTCTGCTGCTTCCAGGGTAAACTTAGCAGCGTAGCTCTTTTTAGCAGCATCACCCCTAACAAACCCTGAGAAAGACAAGATGGATCCATGTAGAGCTTCTTCAGATGCCTGTGCTGCATTTCCTAGTGCTCTGGGTGCAGTGCTGGACGCAGGCTGGCTCCAGCGTTTGTTATACATTGAGCATTAGCAAACAATTTTTCCTAGCAGAAGCACATGGAGACCCCAACGCAGAGACACCTAACCAGTTACTCAGGGGCACAGCTGATGCCAAACAGGCAATTCAAGCCCTGCAAGACGCAGGCTAACAAAGCCACTGTCTCAGTACTGGGCTTCCCAATATGTCTTCCGTTAGCCATACAATCAGATGTCTCATAACTGCCTGTCTTTCCTCCCTTGCTTCATGTGGCATCTCTTCATTTACAAATTACAAAACTCCTGCATTGCGTTTCTTCCCAAGCAAACCCAGTGCTCATGAATAAGGAACTACTTCTGCAAAGATACATGTGCCAGAGTAGCTGACATTCCCCTGCAGTGCCCAGGCAACGTGCATCAGTCTTAACCAGGGGGCAAACCCTAGAGCCAAGCAGTGAGTCCATTTGTGTGGCTGTCCCTGTGTCTGATATAGCCAATGCCAGATGGCTCCAAGATAGACCCACTGCTGGCCAAGGCTGAGCCCCTCAGCAAGGGTGGTAGTGCCTCTGGGATAACATATTTAAGAAGAGGAAAAGAACTGCGTAGCAATGGCAAGAAGAGAAGAGTGAGAATATGTGAGAGAAACAACTCTGCAGACACAGACATCACTGAGGAAAAGGAGGTGCTTCAGGTGCTGGAGTAGAAATGCCCATGCAAGCCCATGGTGAAGACCATGGTGAGGCAGACTGTCTTCCTGCAGCCCATGGAGGTTAATGGTGGAGCAGATAACCACCTGCAGCCTGTGGAGGACCCCATGCTGGAGCAGGTGGATGCCCAAATGAGGCCATGACCCCATGGAAAGCCTGCACTGGAGCAGGGTCCTGCTGGACCTGTGGACCCGTGGAGAGAGGAGACTACGCTGGAGCAGGCTTGCTGGCAGGACTTGTGACCCTTTGGGGGACCTCTGGAGCAGCCTGTTCCTGAAGAACTGCACCCCCTGGAAGGGACCTACGCTGGAGAAGTTTGTGAAGAACTGAAGCCTGTGGGAAAGACCCACGTTGGAGAAATTTGTGGAGGACTGTGTCTCATGGGAGGGACACCACACTGGAGCAGGGAAAGAGTGTAAGGAGGAAGGAGCAGCAGAGACGACGTGTGAGGAACTGAATGCAATCCTCATTCCCTGTCCCCCTGCACCAGCTTGGGGGAGGAAGTAGAGAACTCAGGAGTGAAGTTAAGCCCAGGAAGCAGGGACAGTTGGGGGTAAGGTGTTTTAAGATTTAATTTTTATTTTATCATTATCTTACTCTGATTTGGTTGGTAAATAATTAATTTCCCCCAAGTCGAGTCTGTTTTGCCCATGACAGTAGTTAGTGAGTGATGTCTTCCTGTCCTTATTTGACCCACAAGACTTTAATTATATTTTCTCTCCCCTGTCCAGTCGAGGAAGGGGAGTGACAGAGCAGCTTTGGTGGGCACCTAGCATTCAGCCAGGGTCAACGTACCACAAATAGTCAGCAGTAGCACAGTTTACCAGACTTACTAATCTGTCCATGAAATATATTTCCACATGTGGATCAGAAAAGGCAAAACTTCTATGTCTTTTTATTTTCAGGTGAGTATTTTATCTTATTTAAGTCTTTTTCTGCCAGTAGTTGTGGCTGTTCTACATCACAGTAACCCCACAGTTGTTGCCTTTGAAGAATGAAAACAGATAGTTAATGACAAAACTCCTGAATTACCCGCAGCTTTTACCATCCTGTTTTAAAGTATTCTTAAACTTATGATATTTTCCCTGATGTACCAGGGGTACCATTCAGGAACTGCTTCTGAAGCTCAGTCCTCCAGGCCTTAGTTTGTCGCCCCCACTGCCTCCAGCCAGAGACAGAGGAGTCCTTCATTGTGGTAAGATAGGGCAGACACCTGGGACTGGTCCAGTTTCATATCCATGGCACCATATGGCTTGAAACCTGTTTCCCATTTTTAATAGCAATTTTTATAACACCTGTAACTGTAGACTTTATCAGAATTGCCAGGATTTAAAAGTCAGTGCAACAAGACAACAAAAAGGCTTCTGCTAGTGTAGAGTGCCAAGTTAGCAGATTATTTTTCATTCCTGATTAGTTCCAGTGCTGCTCCTACACTTGCTCTCTGTCTTGTGCTGAGCAGCAGAAGCTGTTTGGTGACTGGGATCCTTGAATCCCTACAGAAAGGAATGAGGCCACCAACTAGAGGCCACCAAGACTAGCTTTGCTGGATCACCCTATTCCTCAATGAAACGGTGATATCCTTAAGGTTTAAGGTTATAAATGGATTTTACTTGAAGGAGACCTAGAATAAGAATGATTACTAAATCATACAAAGAAGTTCAGAGTGAATAGCACATCTCTTCAGTGAAGGCCTTATTATACGCAGACCAGATCGTATTGTGAGAAACTATCATTTCACTCATTAGGTTGTAACCACCATACTTTCCTTCCCAGCTGAGTTCCTACTAAATTTTGGTTGCTGCTGACTTGGAAAAGAGTAGAATGATGTCCAGTTAAGGTGACACGTAACAAGTAAAAGCAAGCTGTGGAAGAAAAGCTGTAGAAATGCAAAAAAAAATCCTTTTCCTCAAACCTGAGTACTACCAAGTTGCAGACTTGCAGGGTGAGGAAGAAACGGAGAACATAGCTTTGAACAGATGGATAAAGAGCTGCTCTGAGGAAATGCCTCCATGAGAGAAACAATAGCTTTTATATATTAAAACACTCATATTAATAAGTATTCATATTTTTATGAGTATTGAGTCTTTAACTAGCTGATTCATGAACTGTATTTACTCCACAGAAATGTTAATGCAACACCTGCAAAGAGCAGGTAGCAAAAGTGGTCATCTGCTATGTGGGGAACTGACTATTGCAGAAGAAAATTTGTGTAAATGCATTGCAGATTTCTTGAAAGCACTCTCACCTAGTCTGGAGGCTTAAAAGATATTAAAAATAATCCTTTTTTTTTTTTTTTTTTTTCTTGGCTAAGTCCAGCATTTGTAGTCTCCATGTCTGAACTATGCAATTTTCTTCCCCCACAGCTTGGGAACCAGCAGGAGAAAAGCATTCCTGGAACCACAGGCAAGACAGAGTTCCCATATTCAGGCCCAGAGGCTTGTCCTGTCATGGTCTGCAACAGCCAGTAGCAGGAAAAAAATCGGTCTCAGAGCCTTTAATCCTGGTCTGGAAGAAAATGGTGCTGCTTAGTCACTGCATGAACACGGGGCATGTTGAGTTCTGCCAGGTGCATAAGGCTGTGGAGATGCTCCTTCACTCCTCAGGGAAAGCATACACATTGACTCTCATGTGCATGAGGACCTCAGAGAAGCAGGTGAACACAGAGGTGTCCTTTGGGTCAGCACACCAACTTCATGGCACAAGATGCTTCAAGGCACAAGCCTTGCTGTGCTCAGGCAAGGTGTGCTTGTGGAAGAGTAGCTGAAGTTTAGCTGGGAAGTTTCTTCTGAGCTTCTATGCAAGTCCCAGAGGCTAACACCCTGAGCAGACCTCAGCAGACTTCCACAGTCAGATCAAAGACGCATCCCTCCCACAGAAACTATCTACCTACCACAGACATGACATAGTGAGGTGCCTTGAGGTCCCAGGAGCCCCCACGTGAAAGTCTTAAAGTTTGTGACCAGTGCTTTGCTTTTGACTTCAGAGCAGACCTGAGCGGAGAGAAAAAGTAGCCAAAACCCAAGTCCAGGGCAGGAACATCTGCCCGTCGCTTTTCCGCATTCATGCCAGTCAGGTAAATATCCATGTCCAGTCTGTTCCTTACAGCAGTGGGTTAATGCATAAAGCAACCACTAGTGATTACAAATATTCCCAACACTGTCAAAAAAGCTGTTACCTGTAGGTAACTAAATGACACCACTCAGTGATGTAACAAGAAAAATTATGGCTAGGGGTCCACCTCTTGCTTCTCTGACCCGGACCAGGCCTCACAGCAAGGCAGGTCTGGGACATGTTAGAAATCCATGAGACAAAGTCAAACAGAGCTGTAAACTGTAGCTTTGTTGTATTGTGACTGAACCAAAACCAAAAGCGGTATCTAGGGATGACACACACAAACATGATCTGTTTGGTTTATGACAACCATTTTCATTAGTCTAAAAAAAGAAATCAGGACACTCAAACTGGCGTATTATGTGTTAATAAGATTCAGATTTCTGCTGATGCATACTTGCAGAAAAGTACAAGGCCTGGCAGAGATATTAGAGCAAACTTTGGTAGTAGATATGCATCAAAATTACCCAAAGCTATGGAGACAGAGGCTGATATTCTGCCTATAAAAAGATAACTACACTTTAAACAGATTGAGCTACTGATGTGTTAAGAGCTTCTTTCTTATTAGTGTTTAATGCAGAATTAATTCAATTTCCAATTAAGTCAATGAAAAAATTCCATTGATTTGAATCATAATTCGATGAGAGCTTAACTATGGCAGAAATCTTTTTGCCAAGAAGTGACCTGAATTGATAGTCTTTAGAAAGGTCTCTAGGTAGCAAACACCATTAAGCACTCTAGAAAGACCAAAAGAATTAATTAATAAAAGCGGAAACAGAATATTCCTTTAAGAAGGAATATTGTGAAGCAGGGCTGTTAGATTCCTCTGTACATGATTAATTATAATACTGTTCAGTAAATGAACAACTTCTCAGTATGCCAAAGTTCTTAATTTAGTAGCAACATCGAATGTACACTGCAATCACTATAAAGGCAGCTGTAGTCTGAATATTACAACACTTATCTGCAACATCGACTTCTTTCCTGTGTATCATGCAATTGCATTCCTGGTCAGAGTTCAGGAAATGATTGCTTTAAGAGATCTGTTTTATCTCTCAGGCTTTGCAATACATGTCATATTTTAACCTGGAGTGGTTGCTGCTAAGCGTTCCTTGTACATTTTCTCCATTTCCAAACTATGCTTCTCCTCAAAAAGATTACTCCAGTTGCTAATGCCACCTACAAAGAACCCTTATTGATACTGTAAGATGTAATGCACAGGTTTTAGTATTCAGAGTATTTATTTTCTCAGGAAACATTTCTTACATCCCTCTATGTGGTAAGTGAGGTGGTTTTCCTTGCTTTTTAAAATGATTATTGGATTTGATTCCTTTCCAAACATGAGCAGTTCTGCTAGGCTGCAGAGATCCACTGGGTGTAGTCAATCTGTGGCCAGCTTTCTGCTTCACTTATCCAATAGATGACCCCAGTCTTGGGGCAGGGATGAGTGACTAGCCATAGACTAACTCCTGGGTTGTTACATGGGTGAAAATAGACCAGGTAAAACAATAAAATGATCAAGAAGGGTCACATTCGGGTAAAATGCTAGTATTTTTTGCAAGATGACTTGCACTCAGAGTCCAGCCTCTTGCAACACCATAAGCAAATGGTCCCAGTAGGAGACTAGCAAAAAAATCTAAATTGGCTTGAAAATCCACTGAAGTCAGTACTTCTATAAATCATTAAAAAAGCATTCATTTTATCTTTGTTCTTGAATGGACTAAGGTAAATTTTGAGAAGCTGTATAGGCACATATAATTAAGTCTTCTTGGGGGCAATTTCTTTACCCACATCAATAAAATTCAGAGAAGAAAGTAGAAAGTATAATTAACGTGACATTAGTATTCTGAAACCTTTTGCTGATGCAAAGGGTTTCAAAACCCTTAGCAAAATATTCAGCTGGGAAAGGAAGAAATTGTTAAACTTTTTACTGGGACCAAATATTGCCTGTTTTCAGTAACCCTAACCTAAAAGTTCTCAATAACAATTGTTTAGGGACAAAAATTGTCCTCTGATCTATTTTGAAATATGAGTTCGTGTTTTCTCTTTATGTGATGAGAGAAATCTAAAAGTAATTGCTGGGATCTTTGTAGAGGAAGTGAGAATGATGCATTCTTTCAGAGTCAAAATGAACGAGCCTGTTGAGACTATGACAAGAGAGGGAACAGGAGAAGCAAGAAGCTGAGATGAGATTGGGAAGGGGAAAAGTTGGAACAATGTAGAAAGGTGGGGAAAAAGGAAATACCTCTGAAAGTCCTAAGCAAGAATCTGAACTCTGACATACAACAGCAGAAGTTTGTCATAGAATAGAATCACAGATTCATTTAGGTTGGAAAAGACCTTTAAGATCATCAAGTCCAACCGTAAACCCAATACTGCCAAGTCCACCACTAAACCATGTCCCTAAGCACCACATCTACACTTCTTTTAAATACCTCCAGGGATCGCGATACAACCACTTCCCTGGGTATCCTGTTCCAATGTTTGACAACCCCTTCGGTGAACAAATTTTGCCTACTATCCAATCTAAATCTCGCCTGGCGCAACTTGAGGCCATTTCGTCCTGTCCTATCACTTGTTACTTGGGAGAAGAGACTGACCTCCACCTCACTACAACCTCCTTTCTTGTAGTTGTAGAGAGCGATAAGGTCTCCCCTCAGCCTCCTTTTCTCCAGGCTAAATAACCCCAGTTCTCCCAGCCACTCCTCGTAAGACTTGTGCTCCAGACCCTTCACCAGCTTTGTAGCCCTTCACTGGACACGCTCCAGCACCTCAGTGTCTTTCTTGTAGTGAGGGGCCCAAAATCAAACACAGTATTTGAGGTGGGGTCTCACCAGTGCTGAGTACAGGAGGACAATCGTTTCCCTAGTCCTGCTGGCCAAGCTATTTCTGATACAAGCCAGAATGCTATTGGCCTTTTTGGCCACCTGGGCACAATCCATACCTAACTTCTTTGTGAGCAGCACCTACAGCAAGGTCTCTTTAAACATGGGGATTAAGCTATCCACTTGCCTCTGGGGCTTGTCCTTGTGCATTTGTAATAAAGCATATTAGCCAGATAGCGCACAGAAACCTGAAGTAGTCATACAGATGCTGCAGCTCCTTATGAAAAAAAAAAAAAATCACTGGCTTTGGAAAGCAAATAAAAATAAGTATTTGATTTTTAAAAGTAAATACTGGGCATAAAAAAGCAGCAGGGCAATAGCAAATTGAATCAGCTTGTTGGAGGTGCAACAGAAGTACCTCATGGGACTATGTCCAGCATTTCATCTCATGCTATATAGTATGTTTATCTTTGCATGAAATGTCTCCTTTGTAACCTCTACAGAATAAAATTGGACTGAATTTTGGAAAGAGTCTCACACAGTCCTTCTGAATCTTTTTCTCCTCACAGGGCTACCTGGATTTATATTGGTTAGGGAATCCCTGCAATTGTTCATAGTCCTTACCCTGTAAGGATGTATATCATATACCACGTGTTCCTTTGAGAAATGACATATAAGCTCCAGTGCCCACCTTGTATTTCTCAAGATATCCAATTTCAAGACAAGAAAATTCTTCTGATGATTTGTTTCATTTTTATTGTTGTTATTTTTTTTGCAGCTGTTGCTATTAAGTCACTTAATATTTGACCAAACCAGTTTGTAGCTGGAAGCATGAAAAGCAGAATTGCTTTGAAGACTCTAAGAAAAGTCTTGCATGTAATGTATGAAATGGTACATGACAGGAACCAGTGGCATCTCTTTAGGGAAACAAAAGTATTTTCAAGATTAGAAATTCACACTTACAGAGACTTTGAACAGTACCCAGAAATATGCCTGTTCTGCGGCATTTAAAATATTGCTGAAGCCTACAAAAACATAGTTGAGGCCTTTTCTGCTCTGCTAGGATAAAAGCAGGGACTGTTTTAGGGGAGTTGTATCAAACCATAAAATGGGAAGAGATAAAAATGTTGACCATTGTTCCAAACAAGTTTCTCTAGTTCTTTGTCTTACTACTAATCAGCAAGACGGTTTTAAGAAGGGCATTGACCAGTAAGTACATCACTGGGTAAAAAGAGTTATTTAGTTGGATTGCATAAGAATATTAGTAAAAGCCATAAGGAAAAGTCTTTGGTTTGCCTGAAATTAAGTTATATAGCTGATCCTCTTCTTTGTCTGTCAAAATTCACCTTGGCTCAAACTTACCTCAGCATAACTCCCGGTCAGTGGGATTATCATAAGCTTGAACTTTCTCTTTTGTCAGATCCAGTATTTATATAAGCAGGTCTAAATCATTCCAACTTTAAAGTACTCATGTAAGGACTTATAACAGCAATGTTAAGACTGGTATGAACGCTGTATGAATGGGATGCGTGTCTGAAGGCACCAGGAGAAACAGCAGAACAAGGGTTAAGAGGATGACCTCTATGGATAAGGAAGGAGACTGTTCACAGCAATGCAACTGAGGAACGTGTTCCTTATGTCAAACCCAGGAGGTCAGTGATTTGATAAGTTCGCAGCACCACAACTCGTCAGCAGAAGACCCTGCACTGTGACTACAGGAAGATATTGACTTGGTTATTGCATGCGGCAGACTTGTCTAGCTTTTATAGAGGCTGAAGTAAGTAAAATTTGGGACCCAAAGCATCACACAGAACTAATCATCAGCCCCTATGGGGTAAAAAAAAGAGCTGTCTAAAAACTAGTTTGTCACCAGCAATCAAGAACAACCTATATGATAAGAAATTAACTTATCCTTTGTGTCACACATCATTAGTGACCCTGGCTACGCCATTCAAATACAAACACCTTGCTACTTGAAAGTATATAGGTATGAGAGAATGAATGCAAATAGACAGAATAAACTCACTTTGATTTTTTTGTAAAAAAGATATCACCTTCCTCTCCCTGAAGTCTCACACTGGTTTTTGTTACACTAATTTCATAATTTCCTACACACAGAGGTACCGGGATGGGTTATATTAAGCAATTAGAGAAATGAAAGATAGCATTTTACATTTCAGAAAACCAGATGTATTTCAAAAATGTTCATGCATTTAATTCTGATAACTCTGGATATGCCAGATATCCACGTACACATCCCTTTTCAGTCTGAGTTCCTGTGGAGTTTATGGTTTCCAAAGACAAAAAATGCTAACATTTGTATTTTGGTAGGATGGAAATATTTCATATAGTTTATAGGAAGGGGAGAGAAAAGTCTACAACATACAGTATTGTACATGAAAAGAAAACAGATAATTTTACGCCAAAGTTTGGTTGTGTTTGGGTTTTTGGATTTGGGGTTTTTTTTTTGTTTAATTTGCAAAGGGGAATGCCACCTTCCTTTCTCATTCATCTCAAATAAAACCTGAAATAAGTATTTCAAAGTTCTAAATGCAACACCATAATTACATTAGTGGTAGCAATTGCTATTACTGTTGGTTTTAGTGCTGTTATTGTTATTACTATTGTTACACCTTTTCTGATTATCAGCATTATCATGGCAACTTCCATTGTGCAGCAAGAAAAACATACCAATTTAGGAAAGCTTGCTAGGATAACATCATCTTTTATGGCTTCAGAAGACTCCATCGCTTTGAATATTTCAGGAGTGCAAAGAGTAGTGGGTAGACAGTTCCCCCGTGGGTAAAGATCAGGTCTTTATGTTGCAGTCTGTCAGCAGCGATCATTGATTTTTTCAACACATCAGCTAAAGCTGGTTTAGACTTTTCCATTTGTTTCTCTTCCCTTTTGCTTTCCAGAAGGCCCTGCTGATGTGTAATTGTGGGCAGCAGAGGCAGGTACATGTTACCTATTTATGGGTTATTTGTGTCAGTGCATATTTCTTAACTTGTCCCTTCCTAGAACTTTGTTGAAAAAGATCCTGAACTACCTGCAGCTGGGTCATCTAAAATAGTCTCAGTGACCTCACTGAGAAATAAATAGACTCCAGAGGAAATTTAAAGGAATCTATTTGTTTTTAATGATGGCTCAAAGGACAGCTAACTCGCAACCTACACCGTCAGGTGCTTATTCTGATTCCATCGTTGTTAACATGGCCTCTGGCATATGTTCATTGGACATGAGATAATTAAGAGCAATTAAGCTTAATTCTTTGACTATAAGTGAATATAATAACATGGTTGGCTAATCCTGGGAGAACATGGGGTCTTTTCTAAATACTCTGGGGGAAGGAGATTTAGAATACCCAATTTTGGCAAAGAGAATGCAAGACTGTCTGTGCTGGAAAGTTTTCAGTTGACTTTGGCAACACCAGAGCTTTGGCCTGGGCATGGAGCTCAAGGCAGAGAGGGCTCCAGAACACAGCAGGGAATGCAGCAGGAATATCAGCATATTGACAGGGCCCTGAAAAGAGATTTGATGTCTGGCAGACTGGACACTCATTGCAGTGTCATTGAGGGTCAGATCAATGGGCTTAGCGTGGCAAAGGAAGCAGATCAATGGGCTCAAAGAAAAGTGAACATTGTGCTTTTTCAGATGCCCACCTTTCCCTAAAAAGTAAGATCAGGAGGAACAACTTGGGGGTTGGACTAGATGATCTTTAAAGGTCCCTTCCAACCGAAACCATTCTATGAACTGGCCAACTAGTTCCTGCTTGCCATGGAAAGGTGCCGGCAGGTTTGATACACAAGGATGGGACAAGTGTATCAGCAGTACTTTGATCCCAAAGGTAAACAAAGTGTTTACATTCTGTAAACAATGGTCCACCCATAAGTGTTTTAAATGGTGAGCTAACAATTTGAACCGGAATTTTATCGCTGCAAGTGTTACACAAATGAAGAACTGCCATGCTAGAAGCAAGAGGAGCCATAGCTCTTGATTCATCCGAAAAGTATCTAACCTGTTCAAGTGAAACCTTGCTGTAGGACACTGTGGTTCTGAAAGCTAAGAAGCTAAGAAGCTTTCAGAGGACAGCAACAACCTCATGGAAGAGAATTTCTCAGAGGGCTGTTAAATACAAGTAATTCCAGATTCAAAATATCCTTAGATCACTGATTGTTGGAGACTGGGAAATTATTTTAAGGAATTATCATTATGTGCTGGATAGTCCATTGGCCACAACTGTACATAAGATGCACAGCTAAATGCAGCTTCAGTCCATTTTAGGACAGGACATTAGGGTCTCACATTCATGGCTACTTATAAGCAACATGGCAACTTATGAGGAATACCAAGATGTAGTGAAGCTATGCCGGGGGAAAATTAGAAGGGCCAAAGCTCAAGCAGAACTCAGCTTGGCCACTGCGGATAAAGATAATAAGAAGAGGTTCTTTCAGTATATCAACAGAAAAGGGAAGACTAGGGAAAATGTAGGCCCACTGATGAATGAGATGGGTGCCCTAGTGGTGGAAGACACAGAGAAGGCGGAGTTACTGAATGCCTTCTTTCCTTTGGTCTTCACTGCTATAGCTGCCCCTCATGAATCACAGACCCTGGAGGCAAGGGGAAAGGTCTGGAGAGAGGAAGATTTTTCCTCAGTTGAAAAAGACTGGGTTAGAGACCACTTGGCCAAGCTGGACATCCATTAAGTCCATGGGCCCTGACAGGATGCACCCACGAGTGCTGAGAGAGCTGGCAGATGTTATTGCTAGACCACTCTCCATGATCTTTGAAAAGTCATGGGGAACAGGAAAGGTGCTTGAAGACTGGAGGAAGACCGACATCACTCCAATCTTCAAAAAAGGCAAGAAGGAGGACCCAGGGAACTACAGGCTGGTTAGTCTCACCTCTGTCCCTGGGAAGGTAATGGAGTGAGTTGTTCTGGATTTCATCTCCAAACACGATGAAGAACAGGAAGTTATTGGAAGTGGTCAACACGAATTAACCAAGGGTAAATCATGCTTGACCAATCTGATAGCCTTCTATGATGTTATAACTGGTTGGCTAGATGAGGGAAGAACAGTAGATGTCATCTACCTTGACTTCTGCAAGGCTTTTGACACTGTCTCCCCTATCATCCTCATCAGGAAGATAAGGAAGTGTGGGCTAGATGAGGAGACAGTGAGGTGGATTGAGAGCTGGCTGTGTGACAGAACTCAGAGGGTTGTGATTAATGGAGCAGTGTCAAGTTGGAGGCCTGTAACCAGTGGAGTCCCCCAGGGGTCAATACTCAGTCCAATCTTGTTCAATATATTCATCGATGACCTGGATGAGGGGACAGAGCGTATCCTCAGCAAGTTCGCTGATGATACCAAGCTGGGAGGGGTGGATGACACTCCAGAGGGCCGTGCTGCCATCCAGTGTGACCTGGACAGGCTGGAGAGCTGGGCAGAGAAAAACCTAATGAGGTTCAACAAAAGCAAGTGCAAGGTCCTGCACCTGGGGAGGAAGAATGCAAAGCACCAGTATAGGTTAGGGGTGGACCTGCTGGGAAGCAATTCTGAGAAGAAGGATTTGGGGGTCCTGGTACATAGTAAATTATCCATAAGCCAGCAATGTGCCCTTGTCGCCAGGAAGGCCAATGCCATCCTGGGCTGCATAGGGAAGAGGGCGGCCAGTAGGTCGAAGGAGGTCATTCTCCCCCTCTACTCTGCACTGGTGAGGCCATAACTGGAATACTGTGTCCAGTTCTGGGCTCCACTGTTCAAGAGAGACAGGGAACTGCTGGAGCAAGTCCAGAGAAGGGCAACTAAGATTATTGAGGGATTGGAGCATCTCCGTTATGAGGAAAGGCTGAGAGAGCTGGGACTCTTTAGCCTGGAGAAGAGAAGGCTGAGGGGAGACCTTATTATCGCTTATAAGTATTTAAAGGGTGGGTTGAAGGAGGATGGAGCCAGACTCTTTTCAGTGGTTCCCAGTGACAGGACGAGGGGCAATGGGCACAAGCTGGAACATAGGAAGTTCCATTCAAACACAAGAAAAAACTTCTTTACGGTGAGGGTGACAGAGCACTGGCAAAGGCTGCCCAGGGAGGTTGTGGAGTCCCCTTCTCTGGAGATTTTCAAGACCCGCCTGGATGCAGTCCTGAGTAATGTGCTCTAGGCTTTGGCAGGGGAGTTGGACTAGATGATCTCTAGAGGTCCCTTCCAACTCTGAAACTCTGTGATTCCATGATTCTTTAAGGACTTCATTTTAACTTGGCCTCACGTCATAGAAGTCTAGCCAGAATCAATATTTATCCTGTAATGGATAAATAAAATATCTGATCTAAAATATGGCTTGAGCTTCAATATATGTTATATTATGCAATGTTTGTTTAAAGTACACAGTTAAGCTCATTCTCAGGTTACAGTGGGTGAAAGGATCAGTTTTCAGTCTTTTATTTCACTGTTCTGTTTGCTCAGCTGACAATTACACTTAAAAATAGAGGGGGTTAGCCTACTCTAGATGTATGTACTTGTAGGGTCTGTGAGTACGGCTTCATATTATTTTACGAAGAATGAATCATGTCAATTCTGTCAATCTTCCCAAAGCCTTTCAGGCTAAGAATTTGACTTGTTGCTGAAGGCTATATTTTTATGAGAATTTGAGTGAAAATGATCTTGCCACTTCTAAGTATGAGAAAAATGGTTGGGAAAATAGTTTCTTCCCTCCTTTTTATGGCCATTATGAAGTCATGACTCAAGCCTTGCCTTAGTTCGAGCTTTAATAGGCATGGTATAATTCATATGAGTTTTATCCAGTTGTACTTTCTTCTGCTTGCTCAAAAGAGTAAGATAACATGCAAATTTTCAAGCCTTACCCTAGTTAGTGCTTCAACTGGCATAGTACAAATCACATGAGTTTTATCCAGTTGCATTTTCTTCTGTACACTCAAAAGAGTAAAATAACATAAAAATTTTCCTCTACAGTAAATGTTATCATTACTCATTATATAAATGATACAAAATTACCACAATGAAAAACACAGCTACCATGAGCCTGCTGTTGCCTTAATTGCATAGGTAGCTGAGCTGAAGTACATCACAGGGGTAAGGAGCAGAAATTTGACCTCATAATTTGCCATTGAATACAGAACATTGCATAAAAGCCCAGATCCCTACAGAGCATGGGAGCAGCCATGAGCAGAAGAGCCGAGTCCTTTCTCCTGCTAATGTTGGGCAGAGTTGCAGACCACTCAGAAGTAAAATCTCCTGTCACATACTTGGTTCTTAACATCAAAAGGGAGACCTTTATTCTACAGTTCAGCTGCTGAAATCGCCAGGTAGAAGCAATACGGGAGCAGTGACACAGCCTTTTTGTTATGGCATATATTTAAGCCCATTCAATATAGGAGATTTTCTTTAGCCAGCAACACAGCGTAACTGAGGTTGGTGAAGGCCCGTGGAGACCATTTAGTCCAATTCCACTGCTCAAAGGAGTCACTTAGAGTAGTTTGCCCAGGACTGTGTCCAGATGGCTTCTGAATGTCACCAAGGACAGAGATTTCTCAGATCAGATCTTCACCATATGATACATATAAAGCATACTTGAAATATCATATGATGAACACTACCTTATTGCTCAGGTAGTCTTACTGGTGTGACTCACTGCAGAATTACTCAACATTTATGGGATGTATAGAATGTGCACCACTGAATGTACTTATATTTCATTTTTGAGACCCAGTTTGGAACACAGGAACTATTTGGAACAAAACTAGTGACATGGTATCGGTGAATTTGTATGCAAAGATACAGAGGAAATAGTATTATTACAAAACGGCTTTGGAGCATTTCAGAGTTTTTTCTGATCAAACTTTGTTTCATCAGAAAAGTTCTCATCCCCTGTACTGCTGACACCTAAAAGAAAAAAAGCAGATTATGGACTACACATGACATGAATTTTGTATTCTGAGAGGGCAGATCTACCTGTTTTCCTCCATAATGAAGACTATGAGGTTGGAGGTAGTTTCAGGCACTTTGACTTTAAAAAGAAGTGAAATGGAATAGGATGGGGAATACTGCCTGGTCTCAAAGATAAAATTCTAATGACTGTATTTTTATGGGAACTGAATAATTTTATTAGACCCTGTTGATATAATTAGGCTTAGAATCCTTTCTCTCACTGCACCACATTCTGGAAACCAAATCAGTCGAATGATTTTGTTTGAGCACATTATGCCCTGAAGCAGATATTGAGGAAAAATCAGGACAAAATATTTATGAAAAATATAACCATTTCATCATTAAGTAAATAAAGGATTTTAGCTTCTTTGCTTTCTTATTTTTTATCATTTTTGCCCTGAGGCCAAAAGTTTATCCCACTGTATATGATGATCCAATACAAGACCTTCTTCTAACAAATATTCTTCATCTATGTATGTAAAACACCATAACAACAAGACTACTACCTTCTTTTTTTTTCAAAATTCCACATCTGTTAAATAAATACCATCCCAAAAGCTTTAATTTCATTAACATCTTCACAGTTTACATCATATGTTCAAGAAGACATTTTACTGGCATGCATTGACAGTTCTAACTTTGGTAATTTCTCTTTGCAGGAGAGAGAATATTCTCATTCTCCATGGTGGTTTGGGGCATTTTTTTTCCAAGACCAGAAGTTATTATTTTCAACAATGATTTGAACACCTTTCCCTGTTACTAAGAACTCAAAAAAATCAACTATTTTTTGACACCCAGAATCTGGCTCTGAATAATATTAGGTGATACACTACAGGTTACTGGCATTGAACATTTTTTCTTCATCTTTGGACCAGGCTGATGCTGGAAATGTCTTTAACAAAGTTATGAGAAATTCAGATAGACTTCCCAAAACATTTTCAAGTAGTTTGAATGTTCTTATTTGATATCCTTGCTTTCATAACTGCAAACAGAAACTCCAAGATATTAACCAGACTGCAGCTCAAAAGTGCTGAGCACAGAGTGCTTGTTTGCTTCTCTGGAAATCACAGAATGCCAGCACCCTTCTCACGAATATCTCGTGAATGACAGGATTTTGGCAAGGTTGACACTGCCTTTATACTGTGTAAAGTCCTTTCTAAATATTTGCTTGTCCACTAACTATTTTTTTTGGACTGAAGCAGCCATTCAGGAATTTTCAAAGCTTATCCCATTTTACCGCAACCTCTTCAGGAACCAAACAAGGTTTTCCATCAGCAGAGAAAGTGCAGAAGAAATCACACACTGGACATCCAGGGAAACTTTGGTCTCCTCTTTCTTCCAATAATTAAATGAATGGCTACCTTGCCTTTTTCTAATTTTCTGGTATCATCTAAGTTGGAAGCGGGAAAAGGGAACCCCTCTGTAGCCGTCTAGGTTGGTCTCAGAGTTAAGAGTGTGCAGAGAATAACTGCATCTGTGAAACTGAACTCAAGAACTGAAGGAAGGAAGAGAATAGCGGACACTAGCGATGGAGACAGAGATGGTGAGTTTTCATGAGCAGTCTGGGAAAACACAGACACTGCAAATGCCTAGGCTGGCGACTGCAGGAAGGAAGAAATGAAACTTCTTAATAAAGACTTTGTTATCAACAAAAATGGCTATGTTGATCTATGGGATATATCTATTAGTTAATACTGTTGTATCTGGCAAACTATGAATAAATGACTGTAGTTCCTTCCTTCGAGCAGTGAGACCTCTGATAGGCCAGAGCTGCTACACAAGTGGCACATTTGCCCTCCACACTGAGTTGGACTCATTAAACTCAAGGCTTTCTTTGTACCGTAAAGTTGCTATTTATTCCAGCTGTAAGAAGCAGGCACTAGGATTCATTTCAGCTGATGTCCTTATGAAGAGCTATAACACAGCCACAGCTCTATGTGAGTTAATTCCCCATGGACTCCATTATAGTCAGTGGACAGATGTAACCACTGCCAGGGCATCATTCTTCTCATCCTGAATCAGATAACTAAAATGAGTCACATGAATTGCCTCACTGAAATACCAAGGTCTCTTGGGCCCCTTGTGGAATAGAATAGCCATTAACCACTCAAGAGCGCGTCTGCATATGAAGAGCCTTCAGCCACCACCATCAGTCTGTCTCAGGGCTAGCAAAGGGGCACGGTTGCTGTCATGTGTGTTCAAGGAGTGCAAAAGTAGCTGTCACTCTTGGTGGTGTAGTGGATGGGGAGGTTCAAAGAAAGGCAGAGCGCTTATAATAATGTGGGACTTCCCTGGATCTCCCAGTTCAACATATGAATGCTCTGTCTTTTCTTAACCTTATTTCACTTTTTCACCTGTCACCTCTTTGTTTTTCTTTGCAGCTGTTGCAATTATGTCCTACCATATCTGGAACATGCAATGATCCTGTGAAACTGGTAAGAAATGGCTTTAAAAAACCCATCACTGAGTAACTGCATCACCTTGTCCTGAACTTTTTGAAGAGTCTCCAAACGGAAAAGAAAAACATCTGGCATTTTTTCTATATAAATGGGTTATAAAAAAAAAAAAAAAAAGGAAAAAAGAAATTATGAAAGAAGCATGAAAAAAATGGTAGAAAGAAGAATAACCTTGGCTGTTGCCACCTGGAGTGTATAATCCCAATGCCTCTCAAAAATAGCTGTTGCAAACAGTTTGAAAGATGGATGAATCCGGGGGGGGAAGAAAAGAAGGGAAAACAAATGTGGACAACACTGGAGCAGACTTTGAGCTTTTGCAATGGATTCAATCATGGTGAAGCTTAGAGATTGGACATTTACTTTATGATAACGCTTTCATCTGCTGAGAAGTGTCTTCCTGCTGTGCAGCACAGTTACATGTAAGTACCTGAGGAGAGCACTTGCTCTTCTTTGGAATTAATGAACTTCCTACCAGTGAACTTTCCACACTGTACCAAACACACAGGGAAGCTAAATTTTGCATTATGAACAGTGGTGGTTCTGCGTAATAGAAGAGAACATGACTGCAGACATTTTCAAAGATAAGCCAGCTGTTTTGGCAAATGTAGAATGTCTTCAAAGACAACGTCATACATCAAAGTTACCAGGTTTTGCATTATTATTTCTACTTTACTGTCTCCCATCTCATTCTTCTGAATTTCTTGCTACACTATGACACAGTGCTCTGGTTAACATTACATTTCTGTATCTACTGCTACCTCCAGTGGTGAACTGTTTCTGGTCTTTCACCCTCTTGACAAGTCTTGCGACAGCAGGTTCAGATGCAACGTTTTGAGACTCCTGAAGAGCACGATCTTCAAAAGTAAGACTAATAGTTTTCAAAAATAATCAAACCAAAAATGAGCACCACAAGATGGATTTCCACAAAGACATGTTCTTATGCCCCATGGTCTCACATGGGAATTATGGTACAAGCTGTCAAACAGCAAATGCCTTTCAGAGCTCTAAGACTGACTGTAACAGTTGCATCAACCCCCAACTCCCATCCTTTATGTCTCAGAGCTTTCATTGTATTTAGGCCTGGAACACAAATCTAGATTTAAAAAAAAAAAAAAAAACTTCACGTATGGACACAAGCCAAATATCTGAGGGCTATTATTTTGATGTTCAGATATGCATTGTGCTGTTTAGCATACAGATATTCGTTATAATCAGCACACACCCAACATTTCCCCTCCAGATGGTAATGGGAAAAACCCTAAACCAACTGTTATCGGTTACCTCACTTATCGCTCATTTTGGAAGACAGTTAGTTATCATGCCAAGAAGCATAGCATGAGACCCAAAGAACTGCCCTACTCCTTTTGCTGACAACTGAAGTTATTAGATGTAGAACCCCAGAAGAGAAATTTTTGAAAAGCCCAAAGAAATAGGGTGAAAAAATCCTGTAAAAAAATCAGAGAAACATGAATCTCCCTTTTCATGGACTGTGTAATCTTCCCCACTTATGCAAACATTGAATAATGAGAGTTATTTTGTATTACTTTTACTATTGGATTTGCCTGTTCCTTTCTTAACCCCTTTAGGTGTACAAATTCATAATCACAGCATTATATTACAAAGCTTTTTTTTTTTTTTCCTGGAGAGAAAGAAAAATAGAAAAGTATATCTGATTGCCACCTCGCTGTCTCTGTGGGTTTTTTTTTTAACTCGATGTTCTTCCAGTTTTATGTCACACTGGATAATCTATATTTTGACCTTTGTTAACACGTGACATCTTGATTTTGTTTTCTTAACGAGAAAGAGATCATTAATGTTTGTGCTGTTACCTAACAATCTCTGCAAGTTAATGTTTAATATTAATTTTAAAGTTGCATTATGTAAGCAGTAATATTTGAAAACCTCCCTTTGCTACATGAAATCTCAAGATGACTCCATTTCTACAAGTACTTCAAAGGGTGAAAAATGCTCTTCACTCCAGTCAGATAACCGTTTTGAAATGAAATTTCCCCTTCTACACTTGTGTGCACGTGTGCTAACAACTGCTTTTAATGGGGAGAATTATGGCCTCCAATTCATAATCAGTACTGAAAAAGCCCCATTATGTGCAACACGACAATTGTTATTAAACAATTTTATTCAAAAATTGAAAAATAAAACTTCTGGTTCACCACTTTTTTTCTGACTTTTTTTAAACAACTGCACCTAAGATCAAATGATATCTCCCAGGTGAATTTAGAAAAGTGTCTTATCCACTGGATTCCAAAACTGCCTAGGACTCTCTGTTGAGTCATATCTAAAATTACTTGTATATGTGGCTAGACTTTGCCTTCCCACAGGAAAACCAGCAGCAGCAGTTAACAAAGACAGAAATGCTGGGAAATTCTTCAAGCATATTTCTTCAGAGCAGATTGCAGGGTGCAATCAAGCACAGGGCAGGCAACCCCGCACCCATGAAGATTTAGCCTTTAAGTCCACAATGCTAAATTGAGTAGCATACGGGTCCACATATATGGGTACATAAGCAGGATAACTCTGCCACTTAATGAAAACCATTTCCCTGACTGCATTTAGTGTAGCCCTGCCCTCAAGTTCCTCCCAAACCTTCCACCACTGGATGTATGCTTTATACCCCCTTGTTCCCATCAAGCCTGTTTATTCGTATGGAGACTCGCTGTTCCTTACCCAGCTTCTGCACAATAAATCTAGTTCCACCAGTACCCAAAATACAGATTTCTTTTGAAGTCCAAAAGGAACAACTAAGTATCTGGTCTGACCACCTCTACAGAATGTGAAATTTTACCCAGTTTCCCATGTTAAGACCAAAAACTTGCTTTGAACTGAACTGCCTGCAGCGGTCACCTACTTCTAATTTTATTTCACCAAAATGCAGTTTTCAAGACCAGTCACTGTGCTGGACTTCAGTTACTCTCCAGTTACTCAGCAGTTCTCTACCGGTGCTTGAGGCAGTACTATCTGATTCTCTGAGGGTGGATGTACTTGTAATTAAAGTACAGGTAATTCTCTCTGCTTCCCAGTTTTTAAGTATAGTATACAGCAAACTGTTGGTTGCAAACAGCCTAGTTATTCACATTTCCTTCTAATTGTTTCAGAAAAACTAAGTGCAAGCTCTATTTAAAACAAAACCATGCAATTCCAATGAAAAAAAAATATTACAACTGAGAGTAAAATCCTTTGTTGAAAGAAATATTAAAAAGAGGCATCTATAGCACTTATTTGAGTCTACAATTGGCAGATAAACTTATTCACCTCTGACCAATAATTAATAATAAAATCCCAATGAGGATCTCTGACACAAACCATGGGGAAATAACTGTCTCAGAGACAGTGGTGACATCTCAGTATCTTACTCTCAGAGACCACAGCAATGTTACCTGACCAGTCCATCACTGCTCCAGAGCTCCCTGCCCAGGAATCTGGTCAGAAAGAAAGATGAACAGGTTCAGCTGTTGGAGACAACTCCTCCTGACATGGCCCTGGCACATGATGGATGTAGTGGAAAAGAAAAATTGAGCTCTTCGTGGCCATGCCCCTCATACTGCTTCCAACCCCAAAGCTCTCCCCTTCAGTAGAAGAGCTGGGTGAACTTGGCCCACACTAAGTGGACAGAGGAAAAAAACACGTAGTACCACATACACCATTCAGATATGGAGGCCAGTCTAAGACTGCTTTGTGCACATTGACTTTTTATTGCTTATTTTTTTCCTTTGGTATTACCTTAATTGTGAATTAAAGAAAATACATTATCGAAACACACACACACAAGTTCATTGCACATACTTGTTATAATTCACTTAGCAGTGGGTAAAGATTTCTTTTTTATTTCATTTAATTTCATTTTTCATTCCACTCCTTTCCATTCCATTTCATTTAAAATACTTCCCGATCATTTTATAATGCTTTCTCTTGAAGCTGAGAAAAATGGCATATTCACCAGATTTAGGATACTCTGCTAATAACACATCATCAATCCTGACTTCAAAGGATTTAAGAGCTTTAAAAATTTCTGGCTGCTTATCACAGCAGGGTACAAAATTCTCTGGTAGAAGAACATCAGCTTCTCTGGGGACAGATTATCAGGGGTAGTTTAACCTTGTCCAGCATGTCAATGAACTTCTTGTTGGCCGTTTTTTTTCCCTTATGGCCGTGCAAATCTGTGCAAGCAGTGATATAAAGGGGTAGTTAGGTTATTTGTTTCTCAGCAATTAAGTAAAAAACTTGTCTTGCATGTTTATAAAGATAATGCTAATAAACTGTGGATAGTTCTGAGGACTTGCAACAAATTCATATGATTTTGACGCCTGCATCAGGAGTGCTGGCAATGACACAACTCCTATCCTTGTACTGTTTGAATGTGGCCATGCAAACTGCTGTCAGCAAATGCTGAGCAAGACATCTGTCTCACTTAATGGAGCGGGGTGCAGTGACCAGCGGTGTAAGGAGGAGATAAATACCAAAGGGTGGATTTATCACCTCAGATACGATCCTGTACTGATGAGTTTGGCACAGTCCTTTGTCTCTGCACAGCATCACAGTATTAGGTGGATGCACCAGCTTGGGTTAGCACTAGTTATAGAGTCTTTCCATGGAGCTCCATTACTCACTGTAAATGAGGCCGGAATCACGCAATGGCATATTGTGGATATGATAAGAAGGAACCTAAAAGCTCTGGAAATATCTGGATAGCAGGGCTGTCCAACAGCCACAAATTCCAGAAGCTTGAGTTTGCCTCCAGGTGGGCTAAAAAGAAACTACCTGCATTTAACCAGAAGTTCGTTGAAGCCAACACATTATTAGAAAATGTTTCCATTGGAAAAGTTGTTGGTTTTCAAATAAAATCTGTTTCATCAAATAATCTCTGATTGCTTCCAGCAGTTACCCAGCTCCTCTGGCAATATACCAGGCAGGCACTTGCTTCTTCAAGCCCCTCTCCTTCCCTTGCCTGTCTGCAGCCCAGCATGTTCAACATCCTTGAAGCTTTTTTTCTCACTCCCAGCTAGTTCCTGAGGCACAGACATGCAATGCATGGCCTTTCCTTGGTCCTCTACTTTTAAGGTGCCACCACCTTAAAAGGCACCCACTGGTCAGTGTGCAAGCAACATCCCGAGCACACATAGCCATCCTTCCATAACTACTTTTTACTGCCAAGATCCCACCTTCCTCTGTAGGAAACCCGTCTTTCCAGCTCTTTCCAGTTATACCCACATCTGTTCTCTACCTTGGCTCAAATTTGAGCACTCCACAGTCTCCACAGGTGCCTTTTCTGGAAGCAGTTCTATCTATCCGTAAGGCCTTGGCTTTCTAAAGTAGGCAGCTTCCCAAACTTTTTCTCTCCTCCTCATCTCACAAAGCTGGCCTTACATATAGGTAGAGCTTTGTCCCCAGTTTCCGCCACTCACCACCACCATATCCGCCCTTTCCTCCCTCCCCTCCTTCACCCCAGAAAAGCCCTTCACATAGTACAACCGCTACTCCCCTGCACTTCACTGAGAGCCTCCTACCTCAGAGCAGTTGCATAAGGAGCAGCCGCCAACCCCTCAAAGCAGAGGATGCTAAATGATTGCAGAGCATAAAGAAGTGCTAGGATCAACTCAGGGAGAGTGTTTTGAACCACAGCTGAAAATTTCTATTACTCTTCATTTGGGTTGTTTTTCTCTCCCAGCCACGCAGTGGTGGGAGACTGTTTGGCGAGTCTGGCGATTCCTTCAGACTGACATACATGTAAGGCTGTGAAGACGGCAGCAGCTGCTCGCAGACCTGTAGAGACGCCAGGGTAAACAGTAACTGGCAAACTCGCTGGCTTGATGTACTTGAGCCACAAGTAGACCCTGTGTGACTTCTGCTTACCCACAACCCCATGATCATAGAGCCGGGGGCTGCAGCAGGGCTGGAGTGCTGACTCCCCACAAAAGCAGGGGAATGCCACACTGCTCTGAAAGCTAAGGGCATGTTCTGTCAGTAAACAATGGGTCACCACCACTTTTCATAAGGATTCACTTGCTCCACCAAAACAGTCACACCTAATTTTTGTTAGGGATGGTTTCTCAGCTCCAGAATGAACCTTTTAATGGGAAGAGATGGGAAGAGACTAGCACACCTCAAACATGCTAACTAGGGCATCCAGGATACAGAGACTGGAATAAGGATATGGGGGAGATCAGAAACAAAGGAGTTAAATATGCCTGTCCTGTAGCCTGGGTGTGGGGGAGCACTGCACAGTAATATATTGATTATTCTGGAAAGCTCTGCATGCTTTGTTTCATCTCAATGTAGAGTGGGAAAAGTCCAAACTTGAAGGACACAACAGCTAAAACTAATCACAATGGGAAAAGCTACAAAGGTGTAGGTGGGAGTGTAATGTTTGTAAAACACTGTAATCAAAATATTTTAGCAGATAGTATTTGCAGACAATCCACTTTAAAGGTGCTATGTATGGCACGCATCTAGATTGCACTTTTTTCATTTCCTCCCAAAATCCCTGTTGGATTTTGAGCAACAAAATTGATACACACCTATGGAGCCCGATCCCTAACCTGAACGAAACCCCGGGAGGTTGTCTGACGTCTTTGCGCCATCTACTGTCTTCCACAGATCTTAGCATTCAACTCATTTTTTTGGACTGCACAGAGTACCGATTAGATGTTTTCATAGGAATATCAATTATAGCTGTATGGTCTTGTTCCGGAGAGGGCACAGTCAGCTCAGAAGCCCAACTCACATTTTTACTTTTTTGTTTCCTCCTATTGTCACAGTCAGATTGACCTCCAACAGGTCACAGCCTATTCAGGATTTCTCCAAATTATTTCCAACCCTTTAATAAGTCGCCTCCCTTTGATTTTAAAACGTTCCAATGCATAATGACCCCAGCTTCAAAAAAGTATGCCTTGTTTCTGATGACTTTTATCCCCAAATAGTGTACTGTTTTTCCCCTGAGACAGAAAGGCGTCTTTAGGAAGCCAACACAATGAAAAGATAACATTCTTTGTCTTTGCACAAAGAGGGCCTACAGAGTAGTCCGTGCATTCCCAGGCTACTTCCTGGATGTGAAACGGTATATAATTAAACACCTTCCTCAGAGCCGAAGAAAGGACCAGTGTCTAAAAATGTCACCTCCAGCTGCTGGATACCAATCGCTTGTGAGAGAAAGGCATCTTATCTTGCCTGAAGGCTGGAGATGTTCAGCTGAAAGCCCCTTCTGAGTGCAATCAATAGCTTGAGGCTACCAAAAACATTAGAGCTTAATAATTGTCTCAGACATTGGATATTGGGTTAAGGTGACATGGCCATAACAGTAACTAATTTACCTTTAAAACTATAGCCCGCTTATACTCTGATTAAGATAAGCAAATGCTTTTCTCGTCTGAATTAATATACTTGATACTTCAACAACAACAACAAAATATAGCTTATGTTCAGGCCATTGTTTCTGGTGGGAGAAAAAAAAAGGAAAGCTGTTACTGGAGTTTCATGTAATAAAAGATCAGCCATTAGAACAGCGATAGGGCAGAGAGCAAAAGTGCAGCTAGCTGAAATGCATTTCTGACAGTAACTAATACTGGATGCTAAGGGAAATAATATATGAAATGGAGCAGTCAGAGAGTAATCCTTTCCCCTGTCTATACACCCCTTCTTCAGCAATCGGCAGCTGTGAGTTCCTGAGGTGATGGATACACTCCAACTACATTTAACAGCCACCAGTGGACCAATCCTTCACGATTTTTCCTAATCTTCTTTTGTCCGGCTATGTGAACTTTAGTCTCCACGGCATCCTGTAGCAATGAGTTCCTCGACTGAATTTAGTGTTGAGCAAAGAAGATTTTTTTTGTACTGCTTCTCCACTATCACAAGCATGATACTATTTCAAGCATCCTATAAAGACTTCTAGGCAAAAAGGTAGGCAAACCTGAGGCAAAACTCAACTTCCTAATGTGAAAACCTGTAAAGAAAATACATATCCTTTGAATAAATATCCTTTGAAAATAATTTATATGCCTTTTAGAAATCGCTTTTTAAAAGGCAAAAACTCCTTCCTTTTTCCTTTATAAATTATCTTTATCATGAATTTGCAAGTTTAAAGGATCGCAGGAGGAACATGCTACAAGCAGGTCATGACTAAACAGATGCAAAATGCACCAAAGCCACATTCTCCCTGGGTTCACCATATGGTGCTCAGCCTTCTTAAGGACAGAACCCATGTGAATAGTTATTCACATGTCTTAAGTGCTAGTAGGTGTGGTTTTGCTTTACGGATTCATACCAGAGATGAAAAACTTACCTTGGAAATATGTGTGCTCTAATTCTGTTTAGGCATTGACACTCTTTAAGTGTACTATGCACAACCTCCTAACTGTGTTTTATACACCAATATACATACACATACAGATATATATAAAAAATAGAGTTAGATTTTTCCCTTTAATTTGGCAACTCTGTAACTATTCTAAATGGAATACATTCAATGCCCATTACTGCAAACAAAACTCAATCCATTTATGGTAAACAGGGAAACTGCTATTTCCCTGAAAAGTTAGCTCGAATAATTCCAAAGCTTTTCTTGCTATTGTTATCCCTTATTTGGGATTACATATTTTAAATGTCAACCTCCTATACTTGAAGACAACACATGAAGTATTTTTCTTGCACCGTTAATTAATGGTGTGAAATTATCTTTACTGGTGCCTAAAAGGGAAATCATACAGCACAGACAAATGTATTTCCATGTTGGTAAGATTCAACAGATCTCTGATCTGCAATTTGCACAGTTCAAAATGATGCAACAACACAGCACTGGTTGAAAATATTCGATGGAGTATCTTTTATTAGAATATGCTGTTTCTGTCAAAAGAAACTATTATGTAGGATCTCGTCATTTTTTATAAAAGCAGTTATACATGAAAGATTTACATCACATCAAACTCAGAATATTTGGGATTGACTCCTTTCTGGAATATTGCCCTGACTTCCTCCTTTCATCTTGATTAAACTCACTCATATTTCATTAACCTAATATATTATGTGAAATATTTCACATTTTTACAGGCAGGTTAACAGCCACTTCCAAACTTTACTTTAACTTCCCAGCTTTATTCAGGTATTTTATATATATCTATAAGTGTAGCTATAAACAATGTTACAGTTTAGTTTAATAGAGTGTATTTGTTTTTTCACCCTGACAGAACTTACCTTGCCCTCGTCACTTGATAAATGGTTGGCAACTATAGCTTTTTGTCCACTTTGCTCTCCTCAGACATGGTGCAGTCTGGTACTGTGCCATTAGATGTCACTCTGAACCCTGCGAAAGAAGATCAAAGCCTGAACTAGCATCTTCCCATCAGCAAACAATAACCCCAGTTTCAAAACAAGAGATACTGTCTTCCAAGACTGCACCTTACCCATGTGCCCTCTCCAGTACGTACACCTTGGCCTCCACCTCCACGTTCCCCTGCGGCTACTGACTGTGCTGACACCACCGCACACGCTGGAAAGCAGGTCAGGCACCACACAGCAAAAACTCAGTCCTGTCCTCCTTTCATCTCACAAAGGAACAATTTCTAAGGTCCATAGTTTTCAATCACACAGATATACCATGAAAAAACACAGCTGTGGGGTGCCTCTGGGAGGGCCGAAGGGCAATGCTGAGCACGGTGTCTGAGTTTAGAGCAAATAATCCAGCAAATGAGATGTTTGGTGGATTGGCTCAGAAGCCAACCACTCTATTCCTGCATTGCTTCTTATGGGTTCTGCTTCTTCTAGTCTTTTTCTTTGGTTGGTTTGTTTGTTTGTAGTTTTCTCCTGTCTGAGTTTTTTCCCAGTGAAGCATTTCATCAGCTTGTTGCAACTCCCCCAGGGGAACGGGGGGGTGATGGTAACTTTGATCTTGGGGGAAGAGATAGCAGTGGCAAGGTGAGGTGCTCCCACGTCTGTCGGGTGGATTCTGCTGATGCTGAAATCCTGGGGGTGGAGGGAAACCCACATGTTGACTTCTCATGGCAGCAGGATCGAAGTGCACTTATGGCATTTATTATATTTCCAACCTTCCCATCTAGGGCATCATGGCATTTTATGCATAAACCGCAGGGAGCAGAGCTGCCATGTCAAAACAGGACAAATTTTAAAGTCCCTAGATTTCCTGCTGACACGACTGTATTGCACACAACAGCTTTGGAGTTTTGGGCACATCCTGGAATTTCAGCCACAGGGAATTTCAGTTCTGCTTGGGATAAGACTTTTGCCCATTGCCACATAGTTCCACTAATTCTAAGCAGCTCACAAACAGCTGAAGGTGGGGCATCTTTGAAGTACCTTGTAATCTAATCACATTTATGTCTTTTTAGTCAGAGTACTGCATATGTCACAGCAAGACAGGGTTGGATTAATTTAAAAGGAAATGAAAGAAAGGATTATAAAACCCCAGAGGTTATTAAAGGTTCTGCTTTCTGATAACGGAGGCATTATATCCTCTCAAAAACCACACTGCACACACACACACACAGGTGGAAAGCCAAAAGACAGGGGTTGTGGGTATAAGCCCTGACAGCCATGTAAGAAAAAAATCACTTTGACTCAAGTGAGAAGCATGGCACTGTCAGGCTGAGAGCTCACATACCAGAAATAAAAGCCTTCATTGGAAAACTTAGCCCAGAAACCAGTTACTTAGGGAAGCAACTTTTATCACTCCTCCAGAGATGGGTACCCAGAGCACAAGTTCCTGAGGGCCACATCGCATGGCTGTGCTGTTTTAGGGGACTCCCAGTGTGCTTAAGACAGGTGAAGTGACAAGCCTGAACACAAACACCAAGGATCCAGGAGTGCTGCAAAACATACTGAAGTGTTCCAATTCCAGCCTGGTATGTAAGTATTGACTTGATAGCAGCATCAGGTGGGGAGAGTTCTTTGGGGTAGGGATAAAGCATTTCAAACTGAGGCGTTTCAAACTGAGGCAGCCCATTTCCCAGCAGGAAGCCAAGACCTTTCTACTTCTGATTGTCACCATCACCTTTACCATTACAAGGGGCAAACTGCTGCTCTGCATGCTGGAAGAAGGATGGCTGAAGTTGCCAGTTGTTCTCCAGAACACCTGCTGAATGATTCAGCTGGTGTCCTTGAAGGCTCAGAGGGTTTGTCTGAGACAGTTGTCTTCTCAACTTGCAAGTCAGCAAAGCATGTCTTTTTGTCCCACTTTCATTCTCTTCAGCAAAGTTTGAAAGGGAAGTGATCACCTCCTCCTCCATTACACCCTCTTGGGTCTCATCTTCTTTCCTCATTTTCCCACATTCGTCCAGGGGGCAACCAGAACCTCATCCCAAATCTCTGTCATAGGATATAGTAAAGTAATGCCTTCCATCTCCTCTGCATTTCACCTTCTGTGGTGGAGAGAAGAGACAATGCCATTCATCTCAACATTGCTTCCAGAGGACTATAAAGACAAAGACTTCCTGTTGCTACCTTAATTGGATGTCCTGGGAGGGGTGGATTACTGTCTCCTAGCCAGGATGGATCTGCAATGGAATACGCTGATTAGCAAACAGAAAATGTACACAAAGCAAATCTACCCTTCCAAATTTTTTCTAGGAAGAGCTTTACAGGATTTACACATGAATTTGCTTGCAGGGAAGGAGATTTGAGCATCTAATTTAAAATATCTTGTTCTGTGAAGATGAAATATTTCTTTGGGTGCCCACATGTGCAAAGATGTTTTGTTCTTTGCAAGTGTTTCTGTGTTTGTGCTTAATCTATACTGCAGCTGGTGCATCAGTGTTATTTTACAGGTATTAAAAACATTCAGCAGGGTAGCTGTTAGCTAAGGTTTCATACTCTTGATAACAGATGACAGATGTTCATGGTAGCAATGAGGATAGCAGCTGCCTCTGTTTTGGAAGACAGGATGGAGAAAACTTGATCCACACTGATGTTTGGAGAGGTGTGGTCTTAGGGCTTCTGGCATATCTAGCAAGGTTTAAAAAAGCACTACTGTCTCACATAAGGACAGACGACCAGGGCAAAAAAATACCTACTTGCTGCTAATGTGGGTCTGGGCACTAACTTCTCCACCTTTGCAAGGCAAATTCTGGGTAAGGATTTCTGCGACATATTACTTTGCTGAGAGCTTTTGAAGAACTATGTCTATACAGAAGATAGAGGAAATTTGTCAGTGCTGCAGGAAGAGGAATCTGTGAAGCAGGAATGGAAACGACCTGATGGATAATTTCAGCTCAGTAAAAGGGAAGAAAAGAATCTCTGCTACTTGATCCTGCTTTACTCGTGCAGAAGGCACGGATGTGAGAGAGCTATGGTGTCTCTCAGGCAGGCTTGCTCCCAAGAGACACCCAAGCTGCGGTGTGAGGGCATGAGCTAGCACCACAATTACAAATGGTGTGGCTGTGCTAGAGCAGTGCTGAGCCACACAAGAGCTCAGGGACACCAACACAGACACTCACACAGTCCTGTTAGGACCTGAAGGGGTATCACTGGACAATATCGCACTGATGTAGCAGCTCACTCCATATCTCCAAAACAGCACAGTGCTCGCATGGTCAGTGGGAACAAAAATAGCAGCAGTCTCTCCTGAGAGTGAAGAATGTCAGATCTGAGAGATGAAGAGCAAACGTGCAGATAGTAGAAGGACAAGCCACTAAATCCAAACATGACTTGAACAATTTTTGGAGGTTTAGTTAATACCTGAAGTGACTTCTGATTTCCTCTATTTCTCTCCATGTCATTCAGGATTCCTGATGGTGTTAATGATTTTTTTTCTATAACCGTTCTTAAATATCTAGTTGTGGAAACACTTTCAAATAGACACTACATCTTCAAACCCCTTCTCCAAACTCCAGGTTAAATTAATGTAGTGGGGCAGGCAGTCAGGCAAAGCTTTGACTGAGATCTAGAAATGCCTGCCCCTTGCTGACCTAAAAGTCATGCTTACCTCATAGCAGTGCTATACTTCTCTGGTTCTCACACCAATACATTTGGCAGTAACCGTGTACACGTCACAGGCTAAAGTGCTGTCTAAACATAATAATTACAAAAGACCCCACGTGAGGGGTAAATGTTCCTCTGAAATTCCTTTGCCCACTCTTTGGCATTGGTATTTCAGAGAACACATGTGCCCATGACACCAAAGCACAATTATCTCAGTCAGTGGAACAAGAGCACTAGCAATTTCTGCAGTTGTGCTGCACCCACTCCCAATGGCAGCATGTCTGTTGTCCAGAAAATCTATTATCAATCACAGGAGGCTGTTTAACAAGCAACAGGTCAAGCTCCGACCAGGCTTAATTCTCTGGACATTTTTCAAGCTGGATTCAGGAATGCTTAAAGTGGACCTGGCTCAATAGCCTTAATAGACAGCCAATTCATATGTAGGGAGTACTGAGTCATAACCATCTGACGCTTTCTAGCAGTGCCATAACTGAAACACTCGTGCTTCTCCAGAATTAGAGAGTGGCATCCTTTGGGAGAATTTCTCTGCTGTCTCAATCTTCATGAAGATTTAACCCAGCACCCTCCCGTCAATTCTGTAAGCTGCTCTACTCCTATCCATTCAAGCAAGCCCTCCACAACACCTCTGAGGCTGAGTATAAGAACATTCAGCAGTAGGTGAGACTCAAGGTGCTTATTTTATAGCCTGGCACAGGTGGGAAGAGTATCACTGCAGTGAAAAGGACAGCAAAACAAGTAAGAGCTGCTTTGTATGCTCGCATTCATATATCAGAAAGACATATGGAAAGAGAATGAGGCCATGTGAGTCACCTGTGGTGACGAATGAAAAGTCACGTACAGTAGTATGTATAGAACATAGTAGTATGTATTTCACACAATACCAAATCATCTTATGTCCAATTAACTGTTATATGTCTTTTTGCAATCAAATTATGATTAAGGATTACTTGGGTATGGGTTGCTGATATTAATTTATAATACTTTAAGTGATTTTAAGAAGCCAGAATTTTATAAAAAGCTCTAGTTACAAGTTCCTGTCCCCTGTCTTTCCCAGGTGTTTGCATGGCAACGTACTTTGCAATCAAACCATTCTAATAAAAAATCCAACTAAGAACATAACCAAGAGGCACCTGACAATAAACACAAATTTGCTGAAGAGGAGCAAGTTGTAGAGAGGATGACACGGCAAAGTCAGGGCATAAATAATGTACAGAAGTGTGTGTATTTGTTCACAGCCTATTCACACACAAAAAAATGTGAACAGAAATGTTAAACAAAGCACTAACTCCACAGCCCCAGTAGCAGAGGAATTAGAGATCAGCTATGCATCTCCCATTCATCTTCCCCATCCTGGAATGTGCAATATGTGCTTTAGCCCATCCCATTGCTGAGCACACAGCCAGTGTCTCAGCATGCTTGTAAGTTTTACATTTGTTTTTCCACAGCTTGCTAATGACATAACTGACCCTGATCACCACCCTGCTGCAAAGACGATGATGAATTCAGCAGACCCTACATGCAAATGGCAAAGCATGCAAAACACTAACTGTTGGTACTGATACGCTACTGGAGTTTAGCAAATCTGCTGGTATTGTGTAACGCGCTGATAATACAGTCTCACAGAATAAGCACCATCTTCCTGCCAGCACAGCTCTTCTTCTCCAATATGCCTAAGAGCAAAGAACCGTTGTCTATAAAGTAATTAAATTTTATTCAGTAGCTAGTTTCATTAACCTCTATAGGAAAGGAAGAAGTGAAAAAAAGAAATGTCACATTTTAGTTTGCCACTGCTCTTTTTAGACAGGAAAAAATGAAGCAAAGGCCTTGTTGATCAGAAAAGTTTGCCATAATATTGCTCCACTGATGCATTTAGCAATACTGCAGTGGTGTGATGTACACCAGTAAATTTTGCCAATTTACAGTGCTGAAGCAATCTCTGCTATGGTTTTATCACTGACCTGGCTATGGGGCCCAGACAGGCCCCAGCTTTGGGAAATAGAGACACAATTGAAGCTCTGTGATTAATTCTGTCAGGGTAGACTCAGCAGGAAAGCACGCTCCCCAAGGCATGTTTTGCGTGTGTCTGCTCCTTCTTATAAACAGAGCAAAGCAATGATTGAAACACAAGATTCAGTATATTGGTTTTCACACAGTTCCATCCTAACAAAAGGACAGGATTTAACGTTACCAGAACGAAGCGAGGAATTTGAGAAGGCTTCTTCTCCCGACTGAGATGTTACTAATGTTGATATGCTTCTTTCTGTGGGGATACACACATCTGCACTTTCTAAAAGAAGTCATTTAAGTGAAAACATTTCCCAGTCGCCACAGTGCTCAGTGTGATTCTTATACACCCTCATATAAATCTTCTTAGCTCACAAAACTCACAAAAATATTCCCACCAACCATTCAGGTCAATGGAGCAAACAGGATCTGCCCCATTTCACTTTTCTTTTCTTAGAAAAGGGAATGCATTTTAAAGCATTCCAACGAAATCACAGTCCTCACAAGTCAGCATGTTGTTGGTTTGGGTTTTTCTGCTTTTTAGTGAAAGAATCCAAAAGGAGCAGGGCTGTGAGTATCCAGCAAGCTAAGGGTGCATTATCTGAACGTGTTCAATGCTGTTAGTCAATAAAAGTACATTACCATGCCATCCTCCGCATTGCAGTCTAACCCCCACTACCTGCACAGATCTCCAATGCAAATAAATACGAACACCAGCTAAATCAGCATGCTGTGAAACTGTAAGAGGAATTCCTCTTTCTTTCCGTGTTCTTCCTGGATATTCTTAAGCTAACTATTTTTAACAAAAGATGTTTTGTTCCAAATGCCTTGACCCAGAATTTGCAGACATATTTGGCAAGATGAAAATTAGTGAGTCTTTAGGCTTCAGTTCAGCAAGATACTAAAGCACGTGCCTAATTTAAGCATGGAAGTAGTGCTTTTGACTACAGTGGGACCACTCACCTACTTAGAGTTAGGTGAGTGTTTACTTATCTTGCTGAATAGGTCCCTTGGGGCTTTCAAACCTTATGTCCTGAAAACTTTTGCCATCCTTAACTAAGCTTGTCAATACATCACCATGAAAGGGCTCTTTTTTCTCCTTCTTTTTTTCTAGCATTGTGCTTTATTTTCATTGGAAAAACTATCTGAGGTTGTTTTGCACTAACTAAATTTTAAGCTACATCTGTCCAGAAAAAAAAGTAGTGTGCTTCTTTTAGAAGACCTCAGAGTTGATGGGTGGAATCCTGCAGTAGGGCAGGAAGAATACTTTATACTCTGGACCTGATCACTGGCATGTAGCTTTTTCTGTTGGAAATACATTCCTTTTTCAAAGAAGTAGGCTTAGACCTTACACACAGCAGGTTTTGCTTTGTTTCTCAGAGAAGTATGGAACTTCAAAAATAGAAAGAACATAGAGAGTTATGCACGCACACAACGAATGGTGAAAAGACAAAGCCTAGTCAAGTATCTGATGTGAAACATACAATGTGAAATATAAAGCTGTGGAACAATTCTGGTTGGTGTAACTTTAAAGGCTTTGATAGATATATTCCTTATTAATGCTGGATAAGTGAAAGAAGAAAATTGGGATCCCTTGGGCTAGAGGAAAATAAAAATGATAAATGATTAAATCAACAAAACAGCAGAGACTGATTCCAAATATTTTTAGAAGCCAGCTGTGCAATCCAAAAATATTTCCAATATTAGCAGAAAATCCCAAAAGTAAAAAGAAGTTGTGCATGTAAGAAGAAGAGCAGACCCTGGAATAAGGGATTACAAGTCATTTGGAGTAATCTGGCATACAAAGAGAAAAGGTGGCAGCTTGGACATGCAAACATCATCACCTATATTGAAAAGCTGTTGAAGAGTAATGAAGTGAAGGGAAAGCAACAATGAAAAGCAAGGACCGAACTGAGAGGAGTGTCTGGAACTGTACTGCAATGTTGCTGGAACTCACGTTTAACATTAATGATCAGGAAGAGGGTTTTAAGCAATATTGTCATGAAATCTCCAGGTGATGTGAACTTGCTAAGCATTATGAATGATAATGAGGGCAGAAAAATATTTCTGCAGAGCCAACAGAAATCAGGAGGACAGGAAGAAAGTGAGGTTCTGCTGGGAAAAAAATTCAAGCTATAATTGGTGGGAGGAAATATGGAAAGGAGGGATGCTGCAAGAGAGGATTAGGGACTAATATCAGGATTCACTAGTAGTCAGTTCTGAATCTTCACCAGAATGCCAATAAGCGAGACCAATAGGTGTAAAAGAAGGTGTCACTCGATGTGGAGAAATAATCATTACTCTCCTTGGCTTCTGATGTAACAGCACAAGGCAGACTGTGTCCTGACTTTGTATGCCTGATTTCAAGCAAACCTTGACCTATGAACTGTTCTTAGCAGGAGCTGAAAAATGGCAACCAGCACCAAGTGAGCACCATCCAGCACAAGGCTACACGCCACAACAGAGGAGGGCTAGTGCCAGTGTGGACAAACCCACAGGAGCATCAGAATGACCGTGCTTCCATTTCCTCGTTGCCTGTGCCCCAGCCCAAACAGCCAGCCTGACTCCTTCCATCAGAACAGAGATGGGGTTTTGCAGTGACGGAGAAGAACTGCTACCCCTCTCAGCAGCAAGTTACTGATAGCTCCTGTTCAAAAACTGCTCTACTCCTACGGCTGTGGGACAGCCTTCCGGCCCAGGTCCTCCTCCGCTAGGCCCCCCCTGCCACCTCTGGTTACAATCTATTGTAAACTTAGATGTCTTGCAGTTCAAATGATTTCTTTGTGCTTTGACTTCTTCCCTGTTAATTTAGGATGGCAGCACTTTCAAGATCCTCAGCAAGAAGCCATTACAGCCATACCAAATTGTTTCACTTTTTCCCCCATTCTCTATTAGGTTCCCAGATCTCCTATTCTTTCTGAATACTGATGCCCTTAACTCCGTTTTCTGGCTTAACTCTTAGGCTTCTTTTCCCAGTCTCATCCTGGCTACTGTGTGCCACTCCTTCTGCCTACCTGGATTTCTGGTCCCCACCCCTTCCTCCATTCTCCTGCATATTCTGTGCTTCTTGAGGACTCAAGAGAAGCACAGATCTGTTCTTCTGGGGGCCCATCTGTGCAACAGTTGTTCTTGTGCGCCCCCGTTGTCTCCCCCTGCCCACTGCATTTTTCTATCTATCCACAGATTTATGGATATACACACATTTTTAGGTGGTCCAAATTATGGGCTTTTAATTACAAAGACTTCAGTTGGAAGGCATAAACTGGAAAGAGACAAGAATGAGCAATTTCATGCTAAGCTCATAACAGCCCTCAGCAAAGCCTCCTCCCTTCCTTGCAACCCCCACCATTGTGCTGGGAGTGTCACAAGAGAATCAATCTGCAACCCTGCGAAAAATAAACAGAAATAATCACAAAACCAGATGGACATCTCCTAATCCCTGGTAGCTGAAGGCAGGATTTTACTTGTGTTTTTAGAAGATTCCTCTTTCTAGAGACCTCTATCAGCTCAAATCTGGTTTTGTAGCAGAAGCTGTATCTGTCAGCTGCACTCTCACTTCCTTTTCCCCATCCATTACCATGTAAACTATAGTTCAAAAAAGTCATTTTTTTTTAAATTCAAACCAAATTCTCTGAAGTCTAGAAAGAGACCTTCCCCCCAGTGATTTGTTTCTTTCTAATTAAATAAAGTAATCCTTGAGACATCAGCCCTTAAGAAGAATGTTTTCAAAGGCAGCTGCTCTGCTAATTAGACGAAATGCCTGGTTGATGTCTATTTACTTCCAGTCACCTCATAGAGGGACATACAATACTACAAATACTCTGGCAAACAGTGCTAGCACAGAACTAACAATACCCAGTGTGAGCAACATAAGGGTTTAGTCCATTTTCAGGATATTCTTAATGGTTGAACTTAACATTTCCAAAAAATGGCAGAAGGCTTCATCCCACATCGCAGCAGAACCCTGTACTACTAAGCAGCGCCTCGGTTCTTCTACATGAAAGGATATGCTCAGCATACATCTTCTTGGGCATACAACGAACAAGAGTGACAGGTACAAGCATTGCACTTTGCCTTATCCTGAGTAGGTTAACAGCTTGTCTTAGGCTTGGCTCAATCCACATGTGGCTGCCCTGCATCCTCCAACTAACCTTCTAAATATCTGCCAAATGTCATCAGCTCAGAAGATTCCCTTAGGCAGTATTTCTGCAGTGGGATTGATGGCAAGAGGTTTGTGGAGCTCCCAGGAACAACAGGACAACACAGAAGACAGAGAGGCTGGCTGGCAAAGTGAGGATGCTGGTGCAAGCACGGAGTGACTGTCATGTCAAGAGATAGTCCTAACCAAACAGATTCTTCCTCAACTATTGCTACCCATGCCAATGTCAGTACAGGCTAAAGACAACTAAAATACCCACAGGCTGAAGCCTATGTGGGGAGACTTTATATCCCTCCAAAAGGTAATGATACCAAAAAAACCCTCTGAATTATTTTTCACAACAAAACATGAGCAAACACGGGAAGTAAACTGCAATTTAGCTTTTGAAGTTGTCTGGTATACCAAAGCATTTTGTGTACTCTGGACTTCATCCAAAGCAAACATTCAACTACCTTTCTTTTCAACACATCTGTAGGTCAATATAAATTGTCCTACCCTTAACATTAGTCCCACTCAAACTGGCTAATAGCCATCCGCAAAATGGAGTAAAGTCATTTCTGTGGTCACACAAATGCTTTGGCTTCACTTTCAAGTCCTACCACAGATTTCCTGCTTGATCCTGCGTAAAAGGGTTAACCTCTTTGTATACCTCCCGCTGCCAAACAGGGTAAATAACACCTGCCTCCTTTCTGGTAGTTCATGAGGCTCTGAGGGCATGTCTCTACCACAGGTGAAGGCACACCCAAGCTGGCTCCATATGAGGAGCGCTAATTGTGTTCCTCGTTTTTCTAGGGATTCAAATTAAAATGCCCAGTATTTAGTTTACCAAAGTGCTGAGTGCTCAGAACTGCAACTGAAGTCAAAGGGAACTCTGCTTGGAACAATAAAATAGATATATATTAACTGTTTAATACTAAGTACACTGAAAAATCAGGCCAAAGGCAACTCCAATGGGCACCTAAAATGAGCCAGCACCTCTGAAATGAAACTCAGTGCCTCAGGTCCCCTCCTAGAAAACAAAAACAGCTTTATACCTTTTGGGATGTCATAAAGACATTATTCATTCATCCTGTAAGGCACTTAAAAGCTAGAATGTTAAGTATATTTTTAAAAAGCAAAAGGAAATTCTATCAGCAGTGCACAGCTTAAATGATCTGCAGTAAATAAGGCATGGGCTAGAGCATGAGGACAGAGGACTTTGAGTAGTCACCCACTAATCACCCATCTTTCATTCTATACACTTATTGAGGAATAGACCAGTGGAACAACACTGCACAGTCACATCATACAAATTTGGACCTAAAATAAGGTTAAGTAGATAAACTGTTTTATTTCTTACTGGTTTATTTCCTACTGGTTTGGTGTCTGATTTTGCAAGCATATCGTACCTTTACTACAGCTTTCTCATAAAATTTACTTCAGGATCCACAGATGGAAAACAGAAATCTTATTCCGACTCTTGCATAAAACAAGAATAATGTCTTTGAAATTGATGGAATTAAAGTAACATAAGTGAAAAGTCAAACCTTCTGGCTCCTGAAAAGTGAAAGCTACATTTCAGCATTTGGATTCAGGGGGCTAAAGCTAGGCAGCAAAATGGGGTGTTACTTACAGACTACTCCTTTTTTTAAGTCACTCAAAGTCTAGTGAAACTTTACAGAGCATCAATAGCGAACATTCTTCTCGATCAGTCCTTAAGAACAGCCAGTTTTATAAGTCCCTACTATGAAGCTTTCACCTTTACTGCTACCACTCCCCCACATAATCTGAGAGTTTTAAATTTGGGGGCAATTCACACCTTTTACTCTCTCCTCCAGAAATGGGATAACACAAGCTATTTGTTGAGTTATCTGAAAAGATTAGGTGACATCACAAGGGTTCTGGGGAAGAAAGTAATCAGTACAACAGAGGGGATAATCAGGAAGCTGATTAGAATAAAGATACTGCTGTGGTATAGCCCATTTGGGATTTAATGTATGAAAAGATAAAAAGATGAAAGAAGAGGAAGAACAAAGAGCAAGGGATAACAGTTCCTTGTAAAGGAAAAAGAAAGATATATGACCTTATATTATCTAATTCTCCTAGCAAGTATATACTAACTGGTATTTGTGTCGGTGACTCCTATTTGGTCATGTTAGAACACGGTTTGCATAAAATAAGGAACTGTGCTGTATGTCTGTTTTAACTAGTGCCAAGCCAAGTGATTTACAAAAACTCTTCAGCTCCTCGTATCTTGCAAAATGCCATTGCAGGTTCTTGCCACATGCCACACACTGATGGTTGTTTGCCACTCTCCATCTGAGAGGTGACAGCGTTTCATGCTGTCTTTTGTCAGCACCTTCAAGAGCATCTCAGTTTTGAATTCACTTTTTCTTTCCACCTTGTAGATTAAGAGTTCAGTCATCCTGGCACTGAGGCATTGTTCTGCAATGAATGAGATGAATGAGGAAGGAAGAAGAGCAGAGGCATATTTATTAAAGACAAAAAAAGAAACAAACAAACAAAGCATGCCTTAGATGATGTCATACCTCACACATACTTTAAGCACTGTAGTGCTGTGCCCATCAGCCATTCCTGTTCCTGCAGTTCCATCTGCAGCTGGAGACAATTGTGAATATTTGTGCACAACTTGTCAGAATAGGACCTCTCTCTGGACCTCTTCTGACATCATTCAACTTTGCAGGGTAAATATTGTTCTCAAATCTTCAAACTACATGAAAGCTGTTGAAAGTGACATGGTGAAAGCAAGGCTTGGTCCTACTGGGAAGATCCAATAATGTGTTGCACGGGACTCAGTGAACAAACACATGAATAATTTGCCCCTGTCCCCCCAGCAGGAGCTGGATTTGACGTTACTCTAGTGCTTCCGATATTCCCACAGCTAGGGACTGCTACAGGGAAAGCTAGGCTGGCTGCACTCTCAGCAGTAGAAATGGCCACACACACATGGTGTTGACACAAGTCTACTTGAAGAACAGATGACAGAGCAACTGGCTCCCGCTCACCCAACTCATGTATCCCAGCACAAAGTCAAGAGGCATTCAAATTAAAGCATATTTTAAAGATATGCCACAGGGTGAAAAGAAGATAACCATGGACAAATGGGTTGTGTGCCTGCTCACTGCTTCATGAAGAATCATGCACCCTTCGTGAAATTATTTCAATCTCTTAAGTGTGGCACACTGATCTCAGCATCTGTGGGATCCAAATGCTTCCTATCTCAGTGCATGCAACAGAAAATCAGTCTCCTGTAAGCATGGTCTCCACTGTGTTCACCAGGATTTGGTATCAGGGCTTCTTCATCCCCTCTGCAACACTACACACTGCACATACTGTCTTTGCTGCCTGCTAACCAACTACCTCTCAAGACACTGTAGCAGCCTGTTTTGGGAGCTGTAAACACAGGCATTTCTTGGTAGCAACAGCACCCACTATAGTCTTGGATTTCCATGACCAACTGTGCTTTCAGGTCCCATTTAAAGCAAATCCCGAGCCCTTCAAATGACCTGGGGAAAGGGGGGGGCCTGAGCCAGACCTTGACCTCACAAAACAAGCCTCTGCCTTGCTTCCAAAGTGACAGTCAACAATGCAGTACAAGAAAACGACCTTCTGCCATCAGATCTCAGTTGGGTTCGCTGCTGGAGAGCAAGACGAGGACCAATAGGGCTGTGCCTGTGCCCGACAGGAGACACCAGCGAAGAGGGGAAGGGAGGGAGCGCCAAGCGCCACGTTTCTGTGAAGGAAACGTTATACCCGCGAGCGCTCACCGCACCGCATCCTCGCCTCGTTCGCATTTGCACGACGACGGGCTCGGGTCCTGTCCCCGCAGCCTCCCCGGCGCTGCCCGCTGGCTCGTCGGCCGCTGTCTGCTGCCGGGGGAGGGCGGGCACCCCGTCCCCTCCTCGCCGCCGGGGCGGGGGACGAGGCGAGGGCTGCCCCCAGGGGTAGGGGCAGGCGGGAGCCGCCCCCGCGCGGGGCGGAGGGAGCGCACGGGCACTGGCTCCTCTCCGCGCCTCTCCACCCCGAGAGGTGGCCCCGGCGCTGCCCGGAGCCGCAGCCCTCTTCTCTTCCCTCCCTCCCTCTCTCCCTCCCCCGTCCCCACCTCTCCTCCAAAACCGCAGGAGCCGCCGCGGCCCCGCTTCACTCGCTCCGGTGCCAGCCGCGGAGCGGAGCGGGGCGGGCGGGCGGCCGGCCATCCGCCGCAGGCACGGCCCGGGGCGGGAGCAGCCCCGCAGCCTCCCCGCCGCCCCACTGCCATGGCCGGTGTCGCGGCCCAGCGTTGACAATGCTGCTGGGCGCCCCGCGGGCGGGCGGCTGGGATCGCGGCCGGGTGGGCGAGAGGCTGCAGGCGGCCCTGGCCGGCCTCCAGGAGCTCCAGGTGCTGCGGGAGAAGCAGCGGGAGCTGGTGCGGGCCGCCCTGGCCATGCCGCAGCGGCCGGCGGCGGGCGAAGGAGAGCAGCCCCTGTCCGCCCACAGCAAGGAGCACCGCCTGGAGGCCACCCTCACCGCCCTGAAGGAGCAGCTGGTAAGGGACGGGACGGGACGGGACGGGGCGTCCCGCAGCTCCCGGCGCCCCCTTCCCGCCTCCGGGGGTCCTGTGGAGCCGCGGTGCTGGGGGCGGGCGGGCGGAGGGGAGGGGAGCGCCGCCGGGCCGGGCCGCCCCGCACCGGGCTGGCTGCAGCCGCCACCGCTCCTCCCGTCCCGCCGGCAGTTCCCCCCCGCGGGCAGGTGCGAGCGGCGGGGCCCGGCCGCTGGGGTGAGGTGCGGCGACCGCGCCCGTCGCAGCCGTTATAACGGTCACCTCTTCTCCTCAGGCGGGGCTCACCTGAGGGCGTACGCGCCGACGCGAAGTGCGTAGTGTTGATGGAGGGCTCCGAGCCCGCAGGAGCCCTGAGAAGTAGTTACCCGGCACCGCTCATTCATGGGGGCCGAGGCGTAGGGGATGATTAACTTCAGTAATAGGTGTTATCACGCCTGTGAGCGCTCGGCTCTTAATTGCAGTCGCCGTTTGGACAGCAGATCAAAAGGCAGGCAGAGTGAGATAGGCATAAACAGGCTTAAGCGCTGTGGGGTTTGGTGTGGGCGTGTGTGCGTACACCTACATGCGTACACAGATGTGTACACACCTGCGTGCACAACACCTACGCGTGCCCGCGCTGTCGCGTGCTGGTGGGAGTCAGTCCACCAGGAAGGGGTTTGTGGGCCGGGAGTGCTTGCTTCTCGCACGATAAAAAGAGAAGACTAACCAAATGCCAGGCCTTGTATTTGAAGTGTTACGCCGGCCGCTTGCACAGGTTTTTTGTGAAAGGAAAAGAAAGAACACCAAAACTCTTGAGTTGCAAGTGAAACAAGTTTCATAGGTGAGACAACAATCAAAGGGTAAAGGGCTTTAATGTCTAGTAGGGGCAATTACACACTTCAGTAAACTTGGACTTAATTCCGAGCCCTTTCCCTCCCCGTACTGGTGCAGGGCTTGGCCATCAGTTATCAATCAGGTGTGAAAACAGCATGGTTATTCGCTCTCCGTAGGCAGCTTTATCAGGCAGCATCTCAGGATAAAATTGGCTTTAACCTTCAGGGAAACCTAGCCACCACATGTGAAAACACAGCAGCGGGCGTATCTTGATTAAAGTAAAAAATGCAGGACAAGTGGACTGCCAACCACTTGATTACTTGTCATTGATAATTTTAACTAATGGCTCTACTTTTTTACTTTTTTTTTTTTTTTTTTTAAGCTAAATGAAAGTATTGAAGGCATTTATTGCCTGTCTGGGGCCACTGGGTTAACACGGAAACACCCAGTGACCTCTGACCATAGTGACTGTTCTTTTTTTCATGTCAGCTGTTGTGCTTTAATTACCCATTTGTTTATATGCTTTTCAAATAAAATATGAAAATAGAAGATCTGCTTGTCAGGACTTTACTGTCACCTTACAAGGGCTTCCAAGGATGTGGGAGAAACTAGCCATAAAAATGGAACAAACTAGGCCTTAAATTTCTGCCCTTAGAAATGCAGGGATCAGAAGGATGATAGTAACTCAGCACACCACTGGAGAGGGACAGATCTCGCCAGTAGGTGCCAGTGCAATTATGGGAAACATGTCTTCTAGGGATGCCTGAGAGGGAAGTGTTCCTAAAGCTTGAGGGGGATGACTCCAAACTACATAAATCCAGGAGCAGGTTCTTCAGCAAAAATGCAGTTGTGCAAATGCTTAAAGTAGTGATACAAAGCTCTTCCAGTTGACCTGTGGCTGCTGGAAGCTTTTCAGACTGGCATACCTGGTACCTTTATTGTTTTTTTTCCCCCTGCAAATTGCAGATGTATATTTGAGTAGAGGTGCATACCTCAAAGCTGCATAATAGCAAAGTAAACCCAGTTGAAAACAGGCTTTTCACAGTCCCATTAGAAGTAGTCCACAGACCCTAGGAACTTGGTGAACACAGGATGAAGACTGTTTCTCGGTGACTTATGAGCAGTGTATTGCACTCAAATCCCTTGAAAATTCCATTCACGATCACAGGAAATTAAGTTAAAACTAAAACCAACAGAAAATGCAAAGCACAGCATTGCTCGGGGAGTGTTACGTCTTCATAGTTGTTGTTCTTGGCCCATGGACGATAGAGTATGTGATCACTGCTCTATAAGCTTTCAGATTGAGAAACTCATTAACAGTGTAAATGTAGCTTTGCCTTGCAGTGTATCTTGATCCAACTTTCAAGTAGGTCTGTAGCCCTGGGCTTCAGCATGGTCATGGTTTAATCTGTAAAAAGTTTGGTCTTCGCAACATAAAATGGGGAGGTCCTATCAGCTGAAGCTGGCTCAAGGCATCTCAGCAATGGAAACAAGGCAGATAAACAGTCAAGCCAGGCTTCTCCTATAATGGTAAGGTGAGAAACAGAAGAGCAGAGGCAGTACCTTTAAGGAGTCAAGTGCCACTAGCGGCAACGGGAGGAGCAGAGCCATCAAATGCTGTAAGGACCAGGTGTGGGTGCCACTCCAGCATCCCAATCTCTTCCCCAGTGACAGCCAGCAGCTGGCCTTTCCAGCACTCTGGTACAGGCAGCAAGGTTGCAGCCTCTCTGCTACCTCTAGCAATCAGGTCCTTATTTTGCCCCAGCAAGTGGCTCTTTACTATGATTCAGGCAGGATCAACTCTCTGTGGCAGAAGAGAAGCAGAGTTAAGTGATGCTATCTACTGTCAGTCAACCCAAAGGTGCTAAACTAGTCTTTTGGCCAAGCTATAGCACAGTGATGTAGAGGAAGAAAAGGAGATGCAAATACAAGCTAATGCAAAGAAAGAAGTCTATGACACTTTCCCTGTCAAAGTAGATGGATATCCAAGGCTGCAGCATCCAGTATTTTCTCAGCTGTTTCCTCAGAGAACATATTTATACAAATTGGTTGATTTGATTTGAATCCAATGATTTTGTTTTGCAAGCTTTCAGGTGGCTTATGATGTTATAAAAATGTAAGAAGGGACACGTTATACTGAAGAGAAACCCCCACACACTCAGTATGCTGCATTTTGCACAGATTTTTTTTGCTTTAGATAGTTTTAAATAGAAGAAACCACCTTTTAAACCGGAGAGTTTTATTTTATTTTTTTTTAATATTAAACTAACTTAAAGGTTTTGTTAACTGAGACAAAGAGGTGTTTCCAGAAGGAATTCACCTCATTCTAGAATAAAGGTCTGGGATAGGTGAGGTTAATTTTCCTCTGAAACTGGCTGCTTTGCACCATCAGTTACAAAAAGAACCAAAGATGAATAGATTTTAGATGTGCAAAACCAGGTAAGACTAATGCTATCTTTTATCCATTCCAAACTACAGTTGGACTAAGAAAGTGATCAGGTGCTAATCCGCAACCAATAAATGTCAAACTTCCCCTTTAGCTGAAGAGATTAGTAGTTGAGAAGACTAGTCAAGTATGACCAGTGGGTTTTGGTGCTTTGGTTTGGGGTGCCAGTTTGTGTTGACTTAAAGGAACCTGCTTTTCAGAGAGTGTTCTTCCTTCTGAAAAATGAGTGATATGACGATATCCTAGGTTTGGCTCCCAAAAACTGTAGGCCATCAGTAGCACAAGTTGATTTGGAAAGTCTGGCCCTGCATTGTGCAGTGTGTAGAAGTCTTCACAGCTGCGTTGCCCAAAGCAAACAGATGGTTTCACCTGCAAGGTTTTGTCTCATGAAAAATTCATGTTGTGAATTGAGAAAGAGTGTGTTTAGGGTTTATTGTTCTGGGTGCTGCTTAGCGTGGTTATTAGAGCAATAACAACCTCAAGCAAACACACCGGAAAAGTCATCCTTATCCAAATGGTTTGAGGAATGCTTCTCCTCTTGGTTAACTCAGGAGGAGTTAACTGAAAGATCAAAGCTACAAAGTCTGCCAGAAACGTGAAAACCCAGTGGTGTGAGACACCATAAAAGGGTTAAAAATGATGATGTAAATCATGTGTGTTGGTTAAAATGCTGTGAAAGCGCAGACAGAACCTGGAGGTATAATAAATAATCTTTGAATACCTGCGAGCCTTGTGGCCTCTCTGTCATTAATCAGAAACCACAGACTGAGGGATTGGCTGGCAAAACATTAATCATTAAGCAATTAATTCCAGCCATGAAAACAAAACTTTGTGATTTCCTGAGTAGGTGGGATTGAAGGAGGCAAGGCATGTTTTTGCTTTTTCACCATAAAGGAAATAAGGAAGTACTGAGGAGGTCATACATTCATCATTCAGACGGGATAGAAAATCTCCTTTATTATCCAGTTCTTCCTTTACTTTTTGTTTATATGAAAAGCGAAGAGAGAAAAGTCACCACGGGTTTTCCTAGGAAGCAGTAATGAGCCTCTTGAGTTTAAACCTTTCTAGATGTGCGATAGTAACAAAAAGGAGCTTTATTTCTTGTGTCTTGTATGTTCCTCCAGTTCTCTATAAAAGCATGCTAGAAATACCTTCTTTTTGTTCTCAGCAGCATCACCAACCATAACAGTTGTCTTGTGAGACTCAGGACATCTGTCTTTTTTCTCTTTTTCTTGAATCCCGATTTCTAATAATTTACCAATTACCTTAGGATCTTAGCTTTCCTTGCTTTTAGTGTTTATAACTATGGAGAAACCTAAAAATGCAGTTATTAAAAGCTGAATAATCTGAACACAAGGAAAGGGGAGTCGAAAATGTGTACATATTGATTTTGATTTTCTGCGAGTCATTTAATTTTGCAGATATTTTAATTAGTTAAAGGGACCTAGATGATATATTTGGGGTTGGAAATGCTATTAGAACTGCCACTTGTATTTTTAAACCTGAAATGTACATGTAAAGTAGAATCTTAGTCATGTTTTTCTTGCCATAACTGAAAGGAAACCTGGCCCCTCAAGGGCTGTGAACACGACTTTACAACCGACTTCAAGAGACCACCTTTCTGTAAAGTACCATTGGATGGATGGTGAGGTATGATATAATTAGAAGCTGCCTAAATAGCGACTGGGCCTAGATAATTTGCCAAGTGTCATGTGAGAAGTTTGTGACTGAAACCGCCTGTGGTTCTTTGGCTGGTACCTAACACCTGGCCATCTGCCTCGCTAAGCTGGTCTCATAAATACTCGGGGAGCAACTACGGGAGCTGTTACCTTAGATCAGCCGGGCCAGTGATTGCAGTAGGCGAAGGACTGTGTTGCTGGCTTCTGAAGGATTAGTCACAAGCTTGAGACACCATTTATTTTAACTGCAGTCATTTTCACAGGAGAATTCAAATGCCACCTTCTCCTCCCATAAAATGTGTGGAAATATCTAGCCACGAGACATGCAAGGAAAACTTTCAGCTAAATAGATGTCACAATTCGTGCAGTGTACCCTTTCAGCTCTAAAGAGATGTTGTCAAAGCCAAGGGGTTTGCAGAAATGAGTACTGTGTGGCAATAAGATACCTTTACATACAGCAGTTTTCTTTCATCAGACAGCATCTTAGAGTTCATGCAGACAATCTATAATGTTTATCGCATCTTCTGCTTAGAGGCAGCATATGGCAAAACGCAGTGCATATAGTAATACGTTAGTTAAAGATTGCCATCCTCTTTAGAGATATAGTTCCTGCCATAGGTGTAACAAAAAAACCAAAGGTTAAAATAAGTCTGTTCAGTATGAAAAGTTTTGAGAACACATTCAGCTGGGCAGAAGGCAATACATACTGAGAAACAGAATGTTTTGTACTTGTCCATTATGTCAGTCTTGTTACAGAGAGCCAGTTGCAACAGTCCCTAGCTAAGGAAAACATTTAATGGGAGCAGAATCTGTCCAGCACAGATGGCCTGAATTCATGCACTGCCGCTGAGTTTCTAACTGTGATTATTCTTCATTTCCTCCGTCTTCCCTCAACTTGTGAATTAGTCTCGTCTGAGGAGACAGGATGTCGGCTTGAAAAGCCACCTGGATCAGCTAGACCAGCGAATAAGTGAGCTGAAATTGGACGTCAGTAAGACCTCCAGTGAATACTTGGATAGTGACAGCCGGCCCAGCTCAGGTAATGTGCACTTGGTTGTTTATTCCCAGGAGTATGGTGCTGGGAGAACTCAAGGGTGTCACCTGCTAAGCAAAACTCTCTGTATTGTTTGGTCAGAAACAGTGTCCCATGGCTGAGGTGGAGAGTAGTCATCTGGCACAGAGCACGCTCACAAAGCTGGTGGGAATTTTCCTGTGAAATTGATTTAATTGGAAAATGCTTATTTTCTCAAACAGTATTTTTTCTGGATTTTTTTTTTATTTTAAAATTGATATTTAGCCACAAACGGAAGGAGGAGGAGACAGATTTATTTATTAATTGACTTATCCAGTGCAGAACGACCATTAGCAAAGTGACTAAAGTACTTACTAGAAGTGAAGGAGACCAATATCCATGCCAATGCTCTGCTTGAATCCGAGAAGGGTCCCGAACCTCACTGGTGCTTTGAAGATCACTACCCCTGCAGTGCTCTGGCCAAAACAGCGTTTGATAATTTATATAAAAATGAAATACCTCCATTAAAAGAGTCTGAGTAAAACCACCTCAACAGTTTGCTGACTAAAGCTGTCATGGACAGAGAGAGATTTGAGTTTCAGGTTTCTGGTCTCATTTACATAGACAGCTGTACCACAGACTTTCATATCTAGGACATCTGTTAAAACCAGTTTCTGTTATCTAGTCTGAGACAATGGGAATACATCTTTTTAAACAAAATTTTGAAACTTGTTAAGTCTCCAGTGAGACAAGGAAAGAGTTTTTTTATTTACAGCATGCAGATTTGCAGCCTGGCTATAAAAAGTACAAGGTTCTGTGAGTGCTGTGAGTGTTTAAGTTCAGGAGTTGTGCACTTAGGCACATGCACAGAGTTCAAAAGGAAACAGTTTCCTTTTCTGTTTGCTTTATATAGAGAGGAATAATAAAAATTCCTATCTTGAATTTATACAGAGCCTTTTTTAATACTTCCATAATTAATTTGCAATGATCGCTAGACGTGGAAAGGGAAGATAGCCCCCATTCCCTGCCCTTAGACATTCCAGCTATCACAGACTTGGCAGCTCTGATCACAGGCTAGTTTTACTCTACTTTCCCATCCAAGCTGTGCTTGTATGTATCTAGCACAAGTTACAACAGCGTAAGATGGCCCTATTTTACAGTAGTTGCCTAATAGTCCCCAAAGACATATTCTCCAGTGAAGAACTGGGCGTGATGGTGCTGCACTTCACCCCATCCCACCCTCAGAACTAAGCATGCACGTGCATGCCAAGCTGGCTCAGGGCCTAAGTAAATTTGCAGAAGCCAAATGAAAGGTGGCTGAATTAGACTATACCTCTGCTAAAGTTACCCAAATAAATGATCGTAAATTTAGGCCTGTGGCACGTAGCAAATGAAGATTTATTTTATTCTTCACCTTCTTCTTCTACAGAGCATGTTTAGTTGCTGTAAATAAGAAATAACCTTACTATTTATTTTAACTCTGCAGGCTTCTATGACCTGAGCGACGGTGGTTCTTGCTCACTCTCCAATTCTTGTACCTCTGTGTACAGTGAGTCCATCTCCTCCTCCCACACCAGCCTCTTGCCCAGCTCTCAACACCCTAAAGCAAGGCTCAGTGTGTTTGATTACCGACCCAAGTCTGCAGATGAAACTACTGTGCACACCACCAGCTTCCAACAGCAGGCAACCTATGTGAGTGATGGATGTCGGATTACAGCTAGCACAGACATTTCTGGGACACCTGCCAGATCCCGACCGAGGCCAGTTTCCACAGGTAATCAACTGCAGAACTGGATACTCATTCGAGAGAAGGGCAGAATTCTGGTTATTACTTTTAGGACCTAATATACCAATGTGTAATCAATATATAGCACTCATTTTCAATACACAAAGTGAGAATTAATCAAAACCTCAGAGCTAAACCATTTACTGTCCAAGTTGCACTTATCTCCATACTCAGATACTTCTAAACAATAACAAATACGAGGATGTATGCATTTAAAAATGGAAAAATATTCCAGTGCTTGAGATAAAATTGTAATGAATGTTGAGATACTTTTTTTTTTTAATTTACCTGCTTGTGAAATCAGAAAAATTGCAGTATTTGAAATACCTTGTGTGAAGGTGCAGGGATGTATGAAAAATACAAGGTGAATTCAAAATTGGAGGTGGTGCATTTTACTGAGAACAATTTTACAGAAATCTGAGGAGAGACGCTTCCAAACTTAGTGCCAGTTTTCTCAATCCGTTATAAAATCAGTATGATAATACTTATATATACACCTTGCTTTATTTATTCAAATTAATGTGGACTCAAATGATACTCTTTTTCATAATTTATTATGTATGGTTAGGAATAACAGACACCAAAGGTTAACTGACTGTCTAGGAGCCAGTCATGAGCCTAATAGCGGATCAACCATGAATTTGCATCTTACCTTTAGACAAAATGGGCAAGTCCATTAATATTCCAAATCTCTTGTTTACCCATCTGTGAAGTGACATCACAGCACTTCTTATTGTGAGTCCTTCCATGGCCTCAGAGCAACCTTGTGTTAGTGCAGTTCATATGATGACCCAGTCAGATGCGTGACAGTTCCATTATAGAAACGGGGAAGTCATAGGGAACATCATTTCAAGTACCGTGTCACTATGGAGTCATTCCTGCAGCTACTTGACCTGAGCTAGCTCACAGCTGGCTTGCTTGAAGCAGAAGCAAAGCATATGTTCTGTACCTATCTGTGCAGACACACCTGAAAGCAATGGTGGTAAATTACAGCATAAAAGCAAAGTCTTATCAAGGTTTCTGAGAGGCTGGGGATGGAGCTGAGCTTAATGATCCGTGGCTTCCGTGTTCAGATTACACATTTGTTCTATCAGAAACTTTCCTGCCTTGCAACATTTTGCTAAGACCCCAGGGGCTTTATGGGTTTTTGGATATGGAGACAGACTAGCAGAAAAAGGGATAGCTGATTTAAGCAGGGGTGTGGGAGTGAGGCTACAAACCTCCTTCAGCCCTTCTTCCACTACCATCTCCCTTCTTCCTGGCTACAACCTCTTACACTTCCTTCAGTATGAGAAACATAGGTAGTGGGGTAGTAGCGGTGTAGGCTTGAAGAAACAGTGGTCACAAGGTTGACCACATTGCAGGAAGTGAGGCAAGACGTTACTTCAGGAAAGCATCATTGGAAGAGCGGAACAAATTTCTCTTTTCCTCTCCTTACCTTGTTCCCACAGGTCGCTGCAGGTATAAACTGATGGTCTTTTCTTTCAGTGGCAAGCGGAAAGCTTGCTGAGACACCACAAGTACAGCATTCTTTTGACTCTGTCCTGGTTGTTTGCACAAGAGAGCACCTCTACACACTGCCAACAATTTTCTGAATAATTTTCATTATGAAGATAAGTTGTTTGAGAAATCATCATCCTAACCTTTGCTGTAGCAGGTCTGTAAGTGTACTGCAGACAATGCCAAATTTTGAAGTCTTTCAAAAGCTTCCTGTCACAGGACAGAAATAGTCACTGTAAGTGAAATATATAGTTGGATTTGGTGGTTGCATTTCCTGGTAGCATGAAGCAGCCAGGAAATCAGTTAGCTGAGGATTTGTTGGCACTGAAGTCTTCAGTGTTGTACAGATAAATACAAGCTAACTGCAGATGGTTCCTGTACTCTTGGTACCAGAGGTAACAGCACCATAGTGCTCTATCGGTTGATTTGTCTGGATGGAACAGTCTTGCTTCACACAAGAACACGGCCTGTCCTCCCAGTGCACAGGAGATGCTCCTGAGAGGAAGGTGTAGCAGTCAAGTGTAACTTACAGCAGCCTTGACAGTACTCCAAAATTTAAGAGATATGGAGTAGCGGCCATAAATGCTGTCTTCAGGGACTGAGCCTCCCATCTGCCTGAGTAGCTACCTTTAGATATTTTCTCTGTCAAAGCAAAGGTTCTTTGGTCCATTCTTCTACATCCTTAAGGTTGAATTTTTAAAAACCCACACATAGAATTATGGCATTCCTGATTTAATAAAACCTCTGAATATTTCTTTCTGAAATTAAATACTGTAAGAAGTTACTTACTTGAGAAAGGCACGAGACTGGAAATGTTGTTATCAAATGAAATGAGAGATCCAGTTAGGACATTTCATTGGATTTGGGGTTAAGAAAAAGTAGAATCACATCACTCTGGCCTATGGGACACCTGAGTGTTAATGGCTGTCCTGTGTGCATTGAGTGCTTCTGTTTATTAATGCCTTATTAAAGCAAAATGGAAAAGAATAAACAACTGCAGCTTCCAGCATTTAAGAGATTAAGAAACACTATAACCTAGTGTCTGTGTAAGTTCTCTTAAAGCAGCTGGTTGAGTACTATAGATTTTTCCAAGACATAGGATATAAAAGGTTTGGAGGAAAAGCTGGAATTCAAATTTAACCACTTACAAAAAAATGCTATTGACAACCCAATGCTATTGGGTTGGAACTCGATGATCTTCAAGGTTCTTTCCAACCTAAACCATTCTATGATTCTATGACTCTGCATACTGGAAATTTCAGGAGTTACAGTCATATATCCAGAGAGGAAGTCTTTATCCTGTCCTGAGGGGAAAGTGTTCAAAAACTGTATCTGTTGTATTGGATAATTTTACATGACATTCAGCTTCAGGCTTTCTGGTTGTTGGGTTCACTTTTTATCTCTGCTAAGAAATAAAAATAATCCCTTATTTTTGTTTAGTCGGTTGGGTTGCTGTTACTCTTTTTTATATATGCACAGATTTACTTTCATCCGAGTACAACAGTTTAAATTTCCTGCAAAGCCATGAGTTTTTTTATGGGCATTAAAAGGCATTCTAATCTCCATTATGCTCAGGTGAATAAAAGCCTTGAAGTAATTCAGTGATCATGGAGGACTCAAACTATTTTCTTTGTTCATGGTACTGATTTTAGGAAAAGCTAGCACATCCCTCCAAAATAGCACTTTTAGCATAAGCCAGTTTTAATGTAATTGTCTGTGATTTAATTAGGTTATTTATTTTCGTCCACTGTGTAGGTGACTTGGAAAGACTCATTCCATCAGACACTAGATTTCAGAAAGAAACAGATCCCAAATCCATGTTGCCTCTGTGCCATGACGGAAACATGCACTTGTTCAGCATGGACCCCAAATTCCAGAACGACTTGGTCTCCAAGAATGGCATTGATGTGTATCCTTACCCAAGCCCCCTTCATGCAGTGGCTTTACAAAGTCCCCTTTTTTCCCTGGTGGGGACATCCCCAGAAGCAGACCTCCAGGCTTCTCCCAGCAAACCCATGCCTAGTGCCACAGGTCCCAGCTTGATTAGGACTCAGCCAACCACTGAGGCCAAGCCAGGGGGTTACATCAATAAATTACTTCAGCTGACAAGATGCAAAGGGAACAATCGGGCTGATGCCAGTGAGTGGGTTTCAACAAAGAGCCAGCCAGCCACAATGCACCAGAGACTCATTATAACCCCCAGCGCCGGTGGAGTGAAAATTAACAGCAGCAGTAGCCAGCTGGAAAAACAAGTGAGCTCTCTGGAAAGTAACAAAGCTGAAGGGAAGCTGCAGAGAGAGGTGCTGGAGGGGGAATGTGCCAAGCAGCAGGAGACCATCCACTGTGTGAATGAAGAACAGCCATCCGCTCAGCCTGACACAGAGCCATCAGCTGTGAATACTTGTTACCCTGCCAAGGCAGCAGCAAGGGGCTCTCTGGCAGTGGAGAGTAGCGTGGAGCGCAGTTCATCCTGCTCGCAGCTGTGCCAGGAGGACTCCAGCCTGGGCACCTGGAACATTAAAGCCATCCCACCCAGAAAGCTGCCCCTCAAAAAGTGTGGCAGTGCCAAATTGGCTACCGCCGGGGGTCATGAGCGAGTGGCACGGAGTGAGTTCGTTCATGCTCAGTTCGTCCCTGCAGAATCCCACCAAGTCCGGGTCAAGTTTGCCAGCTCCAAAACAAAGGCAGTGAAGATAAAAAGGAGGAACAGTGAAAAGGTACTACGGCCTGGGAAGCAAGCCTTTTGCATGGAGAAGGCGAGAGGGACCCATGGGGCTGCCAGGCTGCCTGCTGAGTGGAATCAGCCCCAAAGACCACACGGAGCAAAGAGCCTTGCACGGAGACCTTCTTATTCTGGTGATATGACTGGTAGGTCATGCTCAGAGTCTAGCCTGTTGCCTGTGCAGGTCAGGCTCCCCACCGTCCCATCCAGGCCAGAGCTTTACAGAGCCTCTGCCAATGCACTGTGTTCCCTTGAAGGAGCTTGCATAGACACAGCCAACAAGAAGAAGCAGCGCAAGTGGCAGTCCTCAGTGGAGATCTCTGCCAAGGCCCACCTGGCCAGCCTCTCTAGTAGCTTTGGCCTGGGAGCGCCAAGGCAGCCAGCAAGGAGAGCTGGTGTCCTGCGCACTGTCAGTATGAGGGCTCGCTCCAAGAGTCAGCGCCACGGAGCTTCTGCCAAAAGTGAATCAGACCACTCCGAGTACTCTGCAGAGTGTGCTTCCCTCTTTCACTCCACCATTGCAGAGACCAGCGAAGGGGAAGTCAGCGATTTCACGACTAACCGTTTCGGGGACAGTGAGTCCAGTGAAAGTGATTCGGATGGCAGCAGTAACAGTAGCAGCCTTGCCATTGACTATGATGAGGGGGATGAAAGTGAGCTGATTTGGCCTGAAGGTTCGGTCAGACAATCGGGGACTGTCCAGGCCTCTTCCAAGCCTCTTCCTCCAGTGCCCAAAATCTGTCGCATCAAAGCTTCAAAGGCACTAAAGAAGAAGATTAGGAGATTCCAACCTGCCTCTCTGAAGGTCATGACCATGGTTTAAGGGAGAGCAAGCATCTGTTTCTTACAGTGAGATGTCCTGCTGGCTCTCACTTGCAAAACAAGAGAACCCATGTGCAGAGAAAAGGACTTGCTTAAAAGAACTCTGAATAACCCCTGAATTGACACAAGGGGTCTTGTTTGTTAATGCCTGGACATAAAAGTCACTATCTAATTTCCTCTTTTGCCATTTATTCTGTAAATATGGATCTGTGTATATTGTGTGATGCCTTTTTTTACTATGCAGAAGGCTCACCGTGGTGAAAATGAAAACAACCTCGGCCATGAGATTTTACAGGCTTTGATGGTTTGTTTGCCATATGTATCCACCAAATCAGTCCCAGACACAAAGGCTTCCCAAGAGGAGGGGCTCTTCCCAGCTGGCTATTTGGTAGCATCCCTCCTTGTGAGGAATTCTTTGCAGGCTGAAGTCTGCATTAACCATCCAGCTGTTACTGTGCCCTTATGGAAAAGCTCTCAGTGCTCTCAATAGTTTGTTTCTTTCAGACCAGCCATCCCATACCTTCTCCCAAACATAAGGAGGACGAGTCTGTTCGTAAAAACATACTATGTTTAATCAAGAGGGAAAATGCATTTGTGAATGAGAACAAGAATTCAGTTTGTTTCCCATTTTCAAAATTGAGAGTATAGGGTGTTGGGGTTTTTTTTCCAAACCCCCTGTTTATGATGTTCCATGTTGTTGTTCATTTGTGAACGGTCGAAAGAACATGAGAGCTCAGTGCCAGTGTGTGAATAGCTGGGACTGAGATTATAGCTTTGCCCCTGAAATTGCAAACTCAATAAATACTATTTAATGTACTTCTGAAATTGTGCTTGTCTGACTTTGATGTTGAAAGAAAATTATTCTGAACTCTAGCGTCACGTCAGGAATGCAGAGGAGCTTTCTTTGGTGAAAGATCTGTATTTTGATGAGGGGTTCTTTTTTATTTTTCAGAGGGTTGCTATAGCTCAGTCAGAACAGGGTCCTTTCAGCCTCTCCCTCAGGAAACCCACTTCAGCACCTGCTTCTAAATGAGTGAATTTAAAAACAGTATTTATATTGAGGATGGGGTAGTGTTTAATTGACTTGCTTAAACTGATACAATTTTGTCACAAGACGCTCTTAATTTAAAACATATATTTATGTATGCATAATGTGTTTTGAATGCATTTGAGGGCACCTCTGTGAAGCTTTGAATCTGTAGCTAAACTGATGAAGTGATTTTTTTGTGTTCAGACAAGCAGTCCTAATTCTTTCCTCTGAGCACAGCAATCTGGAAGCTGAGCTGAAGTTCACTCTCTGTTTACCAGAGAGCAGGTATTATCCTCCTGTTTCAGTGCCCAATCTGAACACATTCCTGGCCTAGGAGATGTAGGCATTACCTCATTCAGACCAGTGTACTGGGTGTGAAACAAAAGGCAAGTGCTTTGCAGAAACTGCGGGTAAAAGAGTGCTTGTTTACTCCAAGGATTCATTAGCAAACAGAAGTATTGAAAGACTTAACTTTTAGCCAATGCCTTCTGTTCTTTGGAAGCTATGTTATGTTTTTAAACCACTCTATTTTCAAATCGTTTTTGGAAAATGAGGTACAGAAAAGTAAAAGTTACGTAAGGTCCTTTAACTCAAGTATTCAAGCTAGTGCATAACACCATCCTAGTGCAACTAGGAAAATATTGCATTTTAGTCAGTGGAATACATTTAAGCATTTCTTCATGGTCACAAGAGTGTTGGACGTAATCACTCCAATAGGATTAATGGGAGAATTTCACAGGTCTGGTGGTGGTTTCTTGTTCAGCATGTCTAGCAAGTGAACAAACAAAATAGTGATTTATGCCTTGTTGACTTTCTACACCACAAAAGGATTCTTTTTCCCATTTACACAAAAGGTTTCATTTGAGGGAGTGTGTCAAAAGTTACATATGAAACTTTAATCCATGGATTTGCTGTATTGGAGTGGGCTTTATTGTTGGGATAGGAATTTTGAAGGTGTTTGGTTTGGGTTTTTTTTGTGGGAGAGGAAAATGTTCTTAACTAGAAAACTGCTCCCGGTAGGAGCATTCTGAAACCTGGTAAAAACCGCCACCCAGTAGCTCCCTGCCTTTTTATCAGAGCAAGCTCAAACAATAAGTTTGTGGTCCCACAACTCAGTAAATCCCGCTTTAGGGCTGTTAATACTCCGTCAGAAATGTTGCCAGACACATGATGAAAGTGCTGATGCAGAATGAACTCACACTGCCAATTCAAATAAAGAAAAATGATGACTTAATTTTGTACTGACAGGTTTTATGCCAGATGAGGTATCACTGCCTCTACTGCTCACACTTTCTGCCAGGTCAGATAATGCCTCTCCTCCCAGACCCACCGTAAAACTAACATAAAAGCATAAAGCTGGCACAAATGTCATCACCCTATGCCTTGGCTAATTTGACAGAAATATGATTCTGTGCCCACACTTGATCCAGGAGAAACCTGTGGTGCTGAAGAACCCCAGCAATGCAGAGAACCTGTTGTTAAGTGTTGAGGTATCACCATGTGCAGTGATGATAGCGAGCTGTGACTTTCTGGGGAGGGCAGATCGTGTGCTGCCACCCCTCCTTACTCCAGGACATTAGACCTTTTTCCTGGCACTGCCCTTTGGAAACACTGCTTTCCTCTGCCGGAGCAGAAACTGCACTGGGACCAGAGCTCTGGGGGGAAGAAGTAGGACAGTGCAAAGCAGGGCAGGAGACTCAGGTGGCCGGTAGTCCAGCTATACTGGCACCAAAAATATGATTGTAGTTCAGTACACTGGTAAAAATTAGTATGTTTTGTTGGCATGTACACTGAAGCTTTTGGTAACAGCTGAGGATGAGCCTGTTGGTGCTCTGTCCATCAGAGACTATGGGCTGGCTCTGCTGACAGCACTCAGGAATACCTGCCTCCTAAGCAAACAGATCTGAAACGTATTTAAAATCAACAAACATCAATAAATACTCTGATGCACTATTCTTTTGTATGTATATACTCCATAAAAACAGCTTTCAGCTCCATATGAAGCCTCATAGTGAGAATAAGGGATGCCCAGCTTTATTTCTGGTCATGGCAATACAAAACAGAAATATTCACTGTCTATTTTCCCTTCCAGAAGGAATCCACAAAATCTTTTTATCTTGCAGCATCTTTTACTATAAAGGCCTAAGAGAATGCAAAACATGTCAGTTGGTAATTCAATTAGAAGTCTAGCACCGAACCTGATACACTGCATGAGTGAGAAGTTTAGCACTTTCGCTGTGACTCGATTAGCAAGTGTATAGATCTGACGGGCTGTTTCAGAACAGCTTTATGCAGCGTCTCTATTGCAGGAGCTAACATCTGTCATCATCGCTCCAAGCTCTAGTGAATCAAAATCAGCCACTGCTGAAATCTATGCACCAGATCATCGGTTTCCTTCTGTCAAAGGCAGGCATTTGCACTTTGGTGTAGGAGCAAATTGCTCCTAAACCACAAAGGAAAGAAAAGAGGGGAAAAAAAAGAATAGAAAGGGAATTAAGGAAGCTTTAAGACCAATTTGCAAAATAGATCAGAATTATGATTTTTAAAACTTCATTAATCCTTTTATTGCTTTAATTATTTTGGAACTGGATAATTACCAGCCTTCTTGGCCTTGACACAATCTTAGATTTTCAAGTCCACATCCAGTACCCAAACTATGGGACACAGTCAGAGATCTGATATTTTGCTGGAGACACCATCCTTCAGACCAGACCTTTGTTTGAAGTGACTTCTGGTCAGGTAGTGGTCAAAAGAAAGGCAGTCATCATGTGGTAAATCTCAAAATCCACTACGGATGATTCTCAAGCTGGTGAATTTGAGTCCAGTGGACATTTTAAGGCTGTGCTGGAGTCTTGTGTTTGCTTACCCATCCTGGTCCAAAGCTCTGAAGGGGTGAGAGCTGAAGGTAGAGCATGAGGTGGTCCAGAAGCAGCTGAAAGGCAGGCGGTAGCGGCGGCTCTTTGGGCAGTGAGTTGCTGCCCACAGGACAAGGCAGGCTGATCATGGCACCAGAGGGCTCTGGCGGTTCTAGCCCCAGCAGCATTTGCTAGCTTCTTTATTGCTGCTAGGACTCTTACCCAGCTCCACCGCTGCTCAGGTGGCAGTGCTGGGATTTGGATGCTGCACTTTAAATAGTCACAGGCCACCTGCACGCAAAGCAACAGACCAATCACTCCTGAGCTACAAGGCCAGGGAGCGCCCCTGCCCAGAGCCCTTCCAGACTACCAAGTGCAAAATCCCATTAGCCAAAGATTGCTCAAAGGAAGCGTGCAGCAAAACAAGGCATCTGTGACTGCTGTCTCTGACAGGGAACAAGACAAGACCATGCCAGGGAAGGACTGCCCAATTGCTATTCTGAAGCAATAGCAGCAGCTTTCATTGTCAAGCCCCTTTTGAGCCCTCCTCAACTGTCCTGAGGCTGAAGGGATCACCCCAGCTGTGCTCAGTGGGAAAGTAGCTCAGCTTTTAACTACAGCAGTCCCTCTGCCCCCCAGACCACCACAAACCCTTGGGCTGCTGCAGAGAGCTGTAGTACCGATTGCTCCCTCACCATGAATTCAGCCCTCCTCCCTGAACATGCTCCCCAGGAAGCTGCCCTGAGACAAGCAGCTCGAATGACCGTGGAAAGAAAAGAACATATGCTAATCTGGAAAACAAGGAGTTCGATGTCAGAAACTTGTCTGCGAGGAATACAACCATACAGTGACACCAATACAGCATTTAGGCAGTCTCCTGCATCTTGTATGGATGTGAAGGAGACCTGGGATTCCACCATTAGCTGCTACTCTGTACAGCTACTGTGATCCTTCAGCTACAAGTGAAGAGTGATCAACAGGAAATGCTCAGCTAAAGGCTGTTTTTTGATGTTTGTACTTCTCAGGTTTAAAACCATCGCAGTATGTCTAATTATACTGCAATGCAGAATGCCAGAATAACAGCTGAAACGAGCACCAGTCCAGCCACCATCAATTCTATTCATTCCATGTGTTATCATTATGATGAAGCCCGGAAACTGTTGTTCGCTAATACTTTTTTCAAACATTCCACTGTTTTTCCTTTCTTTTCCTGGTTCAGCATTTGTAACTAGGGATGCAGTGCATCAAATTCACCCGTGACATAATTCCTGGGAAGTCACTGGAGCTACCCCACAGATTGATTTAACCCCCTCATGCTGTTCTCAAGATGTCAGCAAGTGGGATGATTGGCACGACAGATGGAAAATAAGGCGGATTTCAGACCTCGCTTTCGTTCTTGATTGGGCTGCAGGCTGTGGAACTAACTGTGTTTATGGCTGGTTTGCCCAGGGAGAATCCTGCTGCCGTGTCACATCTGTGTTAGTGGTGGAGCAGGGGAGATAGTTAAAGCTGTGCAGTGATGGCATTTCATGTTTATTCTGTTTTTCAAAACACAAACTGAAAGAGTATCAACAGTCTGGTGATCCTGTAAAGCTACAAACCAAAAGAGGAGAAAACCCACAGATCAAATTGAGCAGGCAGGGCTGACCAGGCAACGTTGAACCTAAACTGCAGACTTACAAGCCCTAAGTGAAGAATCTCGGTTTCAGCAGGGTACTCGAGCAGCTAAATGTGCTCAAAAGCTTGTCAAATCACTCAGGGTGCCTAGACTTCAGCATCCAAGATGGAGACATCAGGCTAACAAGTTGCTCTGCAAAATACGCATTACTGCAAACCTTCACTCTCACATTTACATCCAATATTTTCTCTCCATTCCTAGTGTCCCAAAAGTGAGTCTAAAAAGCTAAGGGTTGTCATTCACTCAACACATTATTACATTTAAGCCTCTACCAAACTGTTCCACAATTTCCAGGATGGAATGATATGGATACATTGACTCTTGAGACAACAGGAAGTATCTGTCAGCGGGAATCCAGGAATGAAACTTGCAACTACAGAACAAGTTGTAGCATCAACAAGAGCTTTACCATTTAAAATATAAAAGTTCAAGACTTTGTCTGCACCACTGCAATGCTAAACCACAAATAAAATCTTAAATCTTCTAAGATTATTAGCTCATTCACTAATGAACGCCAAGAAGTTTAATTATGAAAACAGTCTTCAAGTTTGACCACTGTCTGGGCATACAGAATTTGGCAGAAAATGCTAGCAGTAGGGCGTTTTATGCATTTTTTCCCCCTTTTTCTACTTAACATTCCCTAAAGAATAAAAATAAAAGAGAAGCAGAAATTCATTTTCATGCTCTTCATTAGGAGGGTCATCTGACTTGACCTTCCCTTGATGCACTTGGACATGCAAAAGGGCAAGAGCAGAGACAGACAGTTGTAGTCAGGATGAAAATTAGTTGTGTCTTAAACATGCAATACAGAAACCATTTTTTAACCTTTCAGTGGCAAGGAAGTGGAAGAAGGTAATAGCTTGGGCATATCCAAAGTCTCCTATGCTGAGATCACTGGAATTAAACTTATTAAACATTGGAATTCCTTATCTCAGGTGCCATTTATGGCAAAGGGCTACGTGAACAGCAATTATTTGCAAAGGGAAGGAGATTTTCCTGATTACATACTGTTGCTGACTAGCCATGTTTCTTGCCATCCTTCTGTGCGTAACCAAATCAATATCTCTTGTCTCCCCAGTATTGCTGTTTCACTGTGGCACTAGTGGAAGCACAGGGTGCTTATCAGCTATACTGTGGCCTCTGATTGCCGAGAATTTCACCTTGGCAGAGAACTGTGTGTACTCCATAAGGACTGAGGTTTATGAAGTTATTTCTTGGAACGGAAATTTGCCATATATCTTCATAGCATTAGATGTATACACAGATATTTGGGAAAAGGCAGCTCAGTGGATGGGTGGATGTGATTATGTCCACAGACATTGCTTTGGAAGCAAAGCAGAAAGGGGTTTGGACTACGCTATATCTTGTCACTGACTCTGACTACATTTTCTAACAAAAATAGGTCTCAGTACTGGAGAGGTCCTGAGAATGAGATGCTGCTTATTAAAATTAGTACTGTGAACATTTCCCTTTTTTATTTTAATCACACTTACTGAAGCTAACGAGTCTGGGGATGGTTCTACCAAATCGGACTGTGGAGTGGGCTGAATTTCTTGAAAATACTTCCATGATGTATTTTGTTAAACCAAGATGTTCAGGGAAGCTTCGCACGTGCTTACCTGATTTGCACCTGAATTCTGAATCATCTGAAGTGTACTAATAACTATTAGAAAATTCTTCCCCTTTTTATCCCTCTCCCCAAAAAAGTAGGCATATGTTGCACACATACAAAGTACCTCTAATAAAATGATTATGATTTTAGAATGGCTTTAGAATGTAGCTCTTCACGCTACATTTAGATTCTGTGGTTTTGATTAGGTTTGCACCCTGGGTCTCTTTTGTTATCACTGGGGCACTGGAATTGATATAATACTTGTATGCCTACAACCACAGCTTTATAACCAGTATTTATAGACCGCAGGCTGCTTCTAGGAGGTCAGAGAAAGGTAACTATGAATAGCAAGCCTAATGCCAGCAGGCTTAACTACACTGTACCACAGTATGAACTTTCATTTCAAATTTTTAGGAGTTCACAAATCAAAAAAGGCTGAAAAACCACATATTGTCTCCTAGGTGCCCGAGATGAAGAGGACTTCAGAACGAGGAATCTATGAAGCCAGAAATAGGAAGAATTCCAGGAGAGCTGAGATGAGAAAAAAACAATTTCACAGTCTGATGATAAGTTACTGCAAATCAAGGGGAAAAGCTCTGCACAGATGGTGTTAAATAAGTACAGAGGACTGAAACAGGCTGCAAGATAGGCAGGGAGAGTGATAAAAAGGGACACTTTAAAGCTTTGTTATTATAGGAGGGTTAATAATTTGCTAGCGCTGTGGTTAGTATATAATCACAGCAGCCTCCCACATTAAGTAACCTCAGTGTGGTTGTCAGGGAGGCGTGTGCGCCACGGAGAAGCACCGGGGTGAGAAGCCAAGTATCCCAAATGTGTTTGCATCACCCACAGCTGAAGGTGCCCTCCCAAGCCCAGCCTGTGGTGCCAGCTGCTGGGGGTCACCTTCCTGCCAGGCTGCTCCGGCACCCCGTCCCCTCCACCCAACCTCCATCACTGCCCCAACTGCCGTGTCCCGTGTCTGCAGCCGGGAACCTTCTTCCAGAGGAATTCCCCTTTTTCTCAGAAGATTCATCAAGTTATAAAGATTAACCTCAGAATCTGCAGAGAACTTCTAGCAAGAAAATGTTTGGCCATTTCTCCACAACCAGCCTGCAGAAACGTACTCTGATGTCTCATGTTCATTTGTTTGTCTCTGGGGTATGTAATTTGGGGACACTGAGGTTTAACTGCCCTAGATAGCAAGGGAACCTGCTGCAGAGAAGAACGAAGCCCAGGCTAGAAGTGAAAACCAAAAAGGCAGCAAACAGACCCTCCGCTGTCTTTTTTTCCAGTGCAGCCAGGCACTTCATGCAAAGCAGACACCGCGCACTGGGTCACACGGTGGGACCATGTTACGCAGGGGTGAATGACCCCACTCAACCCACATCCCCTCAGTGCCCTCACTCACCACATCACAAGTATACCTTTGCAAATTAGGGGAAGATCAGAGCCTGTGTGTCTGGTACATGCTGAAAGCTCCACAGGCAGCCATGAGGATGAATAGAAACAAAATACAACTATTTTCATACACCACCTTTAATTAGATACTGTAATTACAGAGCTAATTTCTCTCACTTTCCCCTTTACATGATGCTTTCCCTGACTTCTCCGAGATAGCTGCCCCAGCCTGCTGAGGTATGAGCGTACCCTGTTGAAGCTGGCTCCACGCCTTTAGTGTCTGTCTGTCTGTCCTAACACATGCTGGGAAGCAGAGACATGACCTGCAGTTTCCTTTATCACAGCAGAGTTTGCTTCCTGAGCTGCCTCTCTATAAATCTGAAATTACACTGCCTGATTCTCTGATGGAGAGCACTATTTTTTTGCATATTCCAAGACCACTCTGAGCGCAAATTGCCCTTAATAAAGTCGTGTTTTATAACAAAACTCAATGTGATAATGTGGTTTGCAACAAAGGGCCACTGTTTGTATTTCCCTATGGATTCAGCTCACATCAGCTTTCCAGGTATAAGAAGGCCAAGTCTGTATCCAGACTATAAAGACTATACTATATATAGGTATATACTGTGTATACTGTAAGTATACAAACTTATGCAAGACTATAAGGAAGGCAGCTAGGATAATTGCTGAGTTCACTAGACACATATTGCTAAGAGAAATCCACAGCATGAATACAATAAATTTAGTATCACTTGTAATATATAATACAGTTATTGTATGCTGGGCCTGCATGGCTGCACAGCGCTATGTCAGTTTTAATTGCTCTCATTTACTCAAACACCGGTAGGAAAAGCATCTTGTTCCTGTGAAGCTAAACGTCTTTCTTTGAGATACAGAGCCTCCTATCTATGGTTTGCTTGGCCTCCTGAATTAGCAGATGCTCTGTTCTTCCTTTAATAAAAAACTCTGGATAATGATTGTGGTTTGCTTTAAATATTCATCTGAGAAGTTATACAACTATGTTTAAAGAAGCAAACAGATAATTAACTCTTCCCCAAAACAAACCTTATTTTTAGAGACTCAGAGCCAAAACTACCTCTGTGTTTCAAACTCACCTCTAGCACTTCAATAAGCATTTGTGAGTTCAAGCCAGCTGAAACCCAATCTCTAGAAGAAAATAATACATTTTCTAGTTAAACATTAAGGATAAGATTATAAAGTGAAGTTGTATCTTGCCAGGAATTTGTCTTCAATGGAAATTATTCCATTATTTCATTAAAAGCCCTTTTTTTGCTACAAAAGTAACACTTTCCATGTTGTCATTCTGAAAAAAAAAAAAAAATTCTCTATCATCTCATCTGTAGTCTGTGGCTGGCTTGTAATGTGCAGGAGGTCAGACTAAATCCTCCTGTAATCCTTTTGACCTTTAGAGTCTATTAACTTTTATTCTGTTTCCTATACTGTATTTCTGTTTTAAGAGGAGAGTGATCCTTAGATCACAAAGCAATTTTAAAATTTCCCAGCAAGCTAGGGGAAAAAAGTCTCTTCCAATGCCTTAAAGGCAAATATCAGTGGATTTAGGATGGAATTTGTTACGTCTATCTTAAGGCATCTAAAATTTAGGAATCTGGGCTAAACCAGTCTCCTAAGCACCTCGTATTTCCAGTAGAGAGCGAGTAGCACCACTGCCAGCAGGGAAATTACCTCATTCCAAACAAGGTCTCCCAGATAGGTGGGCTGAATCGTTTTCGGGAAGTACTGACTGCAAGGAGCCAAAATGACTCAGCTCAGTGATACCTGACTTTTGAATAAGTAGCATCAGATTAGCCACATTTGATTTCCGAAGGTGTAGGCAGCTGCTTTTGATAGTATACAGCTGTCATTGAGATTTCTAAGGAATTGTTAGAAGAAATGGAAGGGGATTAATACATTTTGGGTTTTTTTAGAAAGGAGTTATGTTAGACAGTACTGGCAATGCTGGTAATAAGTTTCAGGGTAGGCATGGCACATAAACGTACAGATGGTACAAGCAAAGGCAAGCCATAGCACATACACAGCATACAGCTGTGACATTGCTGTAAATTATATCCAAACCCTGGATTAATCTAAGAATAAAGAAATAAAACAGGAATCTATCAATCAAAAATTGTTACATTAAAAATCCCTTAGACCTGTGCTTTTCTTTCTTCTTCTGCAGAGATGATGAATTATTTTTACTCCAGAGGACACCAAAGCTTGAACAGACTTGCAAAAACTCGGTAATATCTAATAATGTCTGGAAAGTTGCAGCATCTACCTTGTTAGACATGAGCACGTAATGCTGTGTCCCTCTTTCTTTGAGGCTTTAGTTAGTGTTCTGTTCAGTAATCAGTTTAAGAATTGGTTTACTGTTCTGTTTAAGAATCAAAGAGGACAGATTACCATTCCTGTGCACCTTATGTAGTCACTTAAATCAAATCAAAGGGAATTTGCACATAATTGGTTTTCACAGGCTTTGAAAAGCTCAGCTGATTTTTAAAATGGCTATTTTTCATATGACTTTACACTGTTCCAAAGGCAAAAGAATGAAAACTTCCATTCTTTCCATAGAAAAAAAAAAAGGTAAAAGAGACTTTCTCTCTGAATGACTGTCAAATGACCAAACAATCTTTAATTCAGGGTAAAAAACAAAACAAAACAAAACAATAAAAAACTTAATTCTCCAGTTCTGTCAAGGTGGTCCAAAACCAAAATCCAAGGCATGACCAAAGCTTCATTCTCCACTTGTATAAAACTGTTCAGTGGAAACAGAGAGTATGTCTGTGGTAGCCTGGGTGTCTGCTAGTCCTCGATAAATTCCATCAACAGAAAAAGTGCCTGTTGCACAGGGACCTCTTCCCAACTACGACTATTCTAATTCCTTCATATTTCTGACCTGTTTTTGCACAGTTTGCAGTAGTCTGAATTACCAGATGCAGGATAAGAAGGAACCAAGCCATCAAACCTCTGTAGATTTACCTAAACACACAATTTCATGTAATGAACCCACAACTCCTATCACAAACATCCATGTGAAAAAGGGACTATAAACATGAAGTACTGCATCTCATTTCATTTGCTGATACTAAATGTGTAAGCAAATAAACTATATTGACTCAGGCACGCACACATACTCAGTTTTTGAAGACCTCTGACATTTCTAATTAATTTACAGTAAAAACAAAAAAGCAAACTTTGAAGAAAAGAAGTTTAATGGGGAAAAGTTTATGGCCCCAGAGACAGGGATTTTCCCAGCAGGATACTCTGTTGGGTGGGCTGAATAAAAGTAACACACATTCTTTTTCCTTTAGTAAGAGGTGCACTTTCGTAACTTGTAAGGGAAATTGCTGAATAGTTTTGACAGTTGCATTGCTATGCTTGTTTCAGCTCTGGAATGTAATTCAGATATTGTTTGAGCGTTAAAAAAAAAAAAAAAACAAAACCAAAAACAACAACAAACTTCAGAGCAAGTTCCTGCAAGCTCCATGAGCTCTTAGTGTACATATGAATGGGAAGGGACAATTTTCCTGCATGCCAGAGGAGAAGGGTAGCTTTTGATGGTAGGTCATTCAGCTATAGGGTGCCACAGGACTTAACTGTATCTTATGCAAGAGATTGCTTCCTCTGGTCTTCACTGAAAGCTCCCCACCCGGGGGGTCTGGCAGGAATCTCAGCAGCATTTCCATTTTGTTCAGCAGCCTGTATTTGGTTGACCAGTTCAAATGCACCTGTTTTCATAGAAACTGCTCTCTTTGTTCAGTGTACATTCCAGCACAGTGCTAAAAACCACCAAACATGGTCAAAAGGTCACTGCTTGTGTCTCAGGTCCACTCTAAGGACTGTCCAAAACCCATCATTTCTCTTGAGTATCCTGCAGAGCACCTAAATCACAGTGAAGAAGTTGCGCGTGCTTGCATGGGACTATTGGGGAGGAGTAGTTTTTTGGTCAGCTTTGCCATCAAACGAGGTACAGAGTGCCTAGAATAACCAAACCTCAGCCCAGTCAGTAATTTATCACCACGTCACCATTCCTTATATGGCTTTTTTTTCTTTTTGTTGGTCAAGCCCCTGTTCTTCTCCTCCAGAGATTTCCTAGCTGGTGTGATTTCATGCCGAGGGTCTGCCAGGTTTGTTTCCCCACACACCCCCTTTCCCACGTCTGGACAAATCTACCTTTGATTTCATTACAAGCAGTTGGATACGCCAGCCTCCATCGTAGCGCTCCACGTGGCACGGGCAGACTATGTGTGGCTTTAATCGCATAGTCAGCAGGTGTGGGAGTAAGTCTTCCCTATAACCAACCAGGTTTTATATGCACTTTATCCATCTCTTCTTCTTCCCGCGCTCTGTAGCTACAAATAACGTCACAAGGCAAATGTCTCCACACCTGACCTCAGCACTCACTGAAACAGCAGCGTTTGGAGAGGCTGGAGTGACATTAAAAGCCAAAGGCCTAATAAAACGAATGACAGCAGCTAAACTGCTGTGCCCAGAGACCCTGCATTTTCAGGGCTGCGCTGATAGCTCGGCCCTACCCAGTGTTTCACGTGCACTAAGAACGAGCCAGCTCCTGCTCTGAAAGACCTGTAGATCCCAGCCTCCCTCAGCTGTTCGCTAAATGTTTGGCATCCTCAGCTTTTCTGATACATTCCTCTGGCATCTGCCCGAGCCCTTCTGTCACACGTGGTAGGTGCTGTGGGGCAGAGACCCCTCTCTGCCTCTGCAGGGTCTTGCCTGTGGCCAGCAAGTTTGTGCCATCCCAGTGAGCATCCATATAATAAGAATACCAACAACAAGGATTTGATGAAGGGTATAAAGGGGCTGTTAATGGGGTAAGCAAACACAACAAACTTAGATCTGCCTCACTGCTTCAGGAAAACTTGCCCTTTGCTGGTGACACAATTCTATATTCCATACCCACACTCCTGCAGTGCATTTGCTGTGAGATTTAAATTTGAAGGAAAAAGTCTCAGCTGCAGCCTGTCTGTAATAAGCTACTGGAAAGCTTCAGACACCCCATTAATCGTTGGACCTTTGTTGTGTGTGTCCCCAGTGTCCCGATGGCTCATGCCTCACCTACGAATTTCTCTGGTAACTTTACTTGCTGTCACCCTCCCATTCCAGTAGGGTAGAGGACTGAAGTCCCCAACAGTCCCATTTTGACAAGCAGAGGGATAGAAAATCCCTTAAAATAAGCCTGAATCTGCAAGTGGACACAGTTCACCTCTGTGCTGTCGCCAAGAGCTGCTGTGCAAACACTAGACAGCCCCACCCAAGCTGGGAAAGAAAGGTTCAGGGCTTTTAATGAGTGTCATGGCCATTCCTTCATTATTTGCCCACTCACTCAGGGACAAACCCAACTCTTTCCCTACTTTGTAGCAAGCTCATTGTGTGTCTGCGGGGCAAGGAGTCTTTTCCAGTGCATAATGGTATTGCTAAGTGGATGCCTGGTTGTTGTTCGTAAATTAAGCGTCCTTTGTTTTTCCATGGGGAATCTTGGAGTGTCGCACTGATTGACTGTTATCTGTCAAGGCATCAGTCAGCAACCCAGCAACTCTCTGCTGGAGACTGCCCTGCTTTTACAATTAGCAATAGAAAGCTTTTGTCGCTGCACAATGATGCTTCTGAGGTCTGGTTCAGGGTTTTAGAAGGGTTTTCTTAATCAACAATAAGATCAAAAACATACATATTCTGTTTGCTTTAACAGTGAATTGGGAAAGAAAATATTTAGCTCAAAGAAAAAGAAACACTTCTACATAGTGGAGTAATTAATCCGATGCATATAAATGAGGTTTCAGAACCTCATTTCCTACTTTTTCATGCATTTCCTCCTCCTCTTCTCTATCAGTTTTAATGTGAAATGTTGTAAAGTATAGTTCTACAACAGACATGAAGAACTGAAATTGTAGTTTACACTGTGTTTGAAAGAAACTTAACCAGAACAAGCTCAGCTTCACTTCATGGAGAGGTGTTATTTATACAAACCACGCTCTTAGAAAAAATCAAGCACTTAAATGGACAAGCTGGATACAATTAGGGTCACTTAATCCTCCTCCTAAGAGATATTAAAGCCCACACATACTCATCATGAATCAGTCAGGGGATAGCAATGTTAATTATGTGTAGCTTATTTGAGTACATTAAAAAAGTACAATTTAAGGCTACATCTGTCAGAACAGTTCTAGGTTCATTACTAGTTCATGTGCAGCATTACGGCTCCTCATTTCTATCCGCTGTCACAACAGGATCTATTGGATCTTGTGTATAGCAAAACATAGTTTATACAAACTGTAATTCTATCTTTAAAGAGCCTCTTATTTTGTGAAAGCTTATGTTTGTATCAGATGTCTGGGCCTGAGCAGGGCTGGGGAGGGATTTGACAGAAAGTAGTAGGCTTCATTTTCTTTTCCTTTCGCTGCATTACGCTTGTGTTGTGGAAAAAGTGTGAGTAGACTGTGTGTACGGGGGGTATAAATAAAGGGAAAAAGCATAAAGAACAAGACTGAGAAGAAGTAACAGGAAAATTTCATGAAGATATCAATTAGTATATTAAACCTGGTAAAAAAGATACATGGTAAGAAGATGGGGAAAAAAGAGTAGAAGAGGAAAGGCATCTTTTAATTTAGAAAATGTTATATACTAGAACTTGTCAAAATCAAAAAGCAATCACATAATTTTTTTTTCTTCCATAATAAACTGCAAAAGTAATAGCTACAACAAAGACTGGAAAAAAGACACAGAAATAAAGTTTATTAAGGAAATTTAAAAATGTTCCACATACAACCTGCAAGGTTCTTTGAGACATCCATCCCTTTTTATGGTTCCAAATTCTATCAAATTCTGTTCTGTTCTGTTCTGTTTAATAGTCATAGAAAATCATGTGAGCAACAAAATTTTAGAATGCACTGCTGTTCAAATATAAAACACTCTGTTGGGATTATAATGAGTTTCCAAGAAATACAGCAGCTTCAAACAGCAGCTGCAGTTTTTAAATCAACTTGACAGAGAAAAGCTTTTATTAAACATAGAAAGTCTCTTCTAGATATACTGCCCATCTTGGGCCAGAGCCAGCACTCATTTTTTAGCTTGGAATAGTTGGTTATACGTACGCGCGCGCACACACACACACACATATATTTATTAGTTCTGCATTTTCGTACTTACTGTTCAATGACCCACACAAAATTTGTATAAAATTATTTATAGTTTTCAAAGTATTTGTCAATGTAAGGCAAGTTTATAAACACAAAATGAATTTTGTTTATTTACACAAAGTTTGTTCTCCCTGTGTAGTGGACACAAGAGACGAAGTGTTTGATGTAATTACAAAGAAAAATAGAATGTTTAGAGCATTCAAACTGTATATTTCATACCAAAATCTTCGTCTCAGTAAAGTTGCATGTGAATTTGGCTTCATCTATTATGTTTTGCCTCTACTATTGGAATACATAAATCAAGTAAATAAGACTTTTCCCTAAACAATCTCCAGCCACTGGCCTTTCCATGATGCATAGTATATGATGTTAATAGTCAGGCTTCCTACAAAAAGTACTCCATGAGGAACATCCTTTGTGATTATGTTTCAGCAAAACTTACCCAAGCCAATAGTCCTATTATTAAATGAAATTTCAGCTTGAAAAGAAAATGCTTGATCTGCCCCAGGAAAACACATGCAAATAAACAATTAAATCAGTATCAGTATGCCAATTTCAGGGAGCAGAGGACTTGGCCTTCGAAAGAATTAATGCTTAAATGGCAGTGGCAAATCCTCATCTCTCTCATAAAAATAGGTTTGACATCTCCAATCTTTACCTACTTCGCTCATTTCCTTACCAGTCTGTGCAAGGGCACGTCCGCTTGTACTCCTACGTGCTTCAATGTGAAATACACCAAGGCCGACTTTTCCTACAGATAGCGCGGATCATCTGAGCAGGAGTTCCAAAAGCAGAGAAGCTCCAAGCAATTTTACACCTGCTCTCCACGTCCTGGTGCAAAACTAGCGTGAGTGTTTCAGGCCCTTTAGGGTTCCTCCAAATGGAGGCGGATGTTTTAATAACAAATCATAAAGAGTGCTGATGAAGCAAGGGTGCAGCGGCCAAGCTCTTTACCTGTGTTGAACAGCTATAAGGTAATTTAATGATGATGTGGAGGTGTAACAGTGCCAGAGCTGACTTTGCAGCTGGGATTGCCCGTGCATTTTTTACAAAGGAGAACTACCTGAGGCTCCTAGTAAATTATTAACTAATAAACAAAAAGCAGTTTCTGAAGTAGGAAGGGAAGATATTGTCACACCTTTCGAGAGGAAGCCATTAGGCAGTTGAAAGGAAATAGGTTGAGACCTGAAAGGCAGAATATGGGTTTTGACCAAGCCTATTAAGAGATCATTATGATTGTTATGCTAGATAGGACTCCTGAATTTAGAATAAACTATTTTAGTTGATTAATATAATACTAAATTCACACCCCTCTCTTTTCTTTTTTCTTTTTTTTTTTTTAACCTAGTGTAGCAAGAGATCTGTGCTAGGCTGTCCTGAGCGTCACAAGAGCCTTGTGCCTAAGTCTAAGTCTCCTCTTTCTGCAATTCCTGTCCCAGATCAATCAGATGCTTTTCTTCCGTAAACAAATAACCTGACTTATTGTGCATTCCCTGGCTGCAGTCCTCCTCCTGAAACTGCCTAAGGTTACACCTGGAGCCAAATGTTTTGGAGAAGGCTACACAAGGCTGCTTTCATTTGCTAGTGAAATACCCACTGTGAAGAAGAAGTGGTATCTGGGAAAGGCGTAGAGCAGACGTGCTACTGCTGGGGCTTTGCCCTTCCCTGCCGCCTGGAACCTACCCATGGCACGGGCTGCCCCTTTTTCAACCTGCTTTGTCTTTGTCCTTCCTGAAATAAATTAAGGGATGAGGTTTGCTTGATCAAACATGTAAACATGCACTCTGGTGTCTGTGTGTTGCCTCTCCTTCTGGCTCCTCCTGGCCAGCCGTGTGTGCTCCAGAGGGTATTGAAGCCCAGGAAAAGATCAATAATTGTTGGTTTGGGTTAAGTTAATCCACTGAACCACTCTGCTCTCAGCCAAGGTGGGCACTGTCACTCTTGGGCGCTCAGCTCTTCTAGGGTGTTTCTCCTCTCTTCATTTGAACTGGAAATGCTTTTCTGTAACTGATATCCTGAAGAAATTTAACTAAAATGGGTGTGTTCCAACAGAAATTCTGTTTTGATACACTGATATTTTCCAGTTAAAAAAAGTGCCATCATCATCTATGGCGAAGAGAGAACTTGTTAAATGGGCCAAACAAAGTACTGTTGTAATGCGCAAGGTAAACTCACTTCTCTGGTCTTTCTTGGCATTTGTACTATCCCTTGATCCTGATTGTGGATTTGAGGCTCTGCTGGGATCCATATAAACTCTCTTCTCCGGCTTGAACATAGTTTTCTCGCCTCAGGGCTATAATTGTCTTTAGGCAGATGATTGTTTTGACTGTACTTAAAATGGGGTTAAACTACGTTGCTTTTCAGCCAGGTTGGTCACTTGGAGGAAGTGTGGTACATTTTACAGCAGTACTGTACTCCTTTTGCATCCTATCTCATTAACAGGGTTGTCTGTGGGTTTTGAAAGGCTTTTACCGTTAGGACACCTACAATTAAAATGTCAGATTTTATGCTTGTTTTTAATAATGCTTTCTAATCTGACCCACATAGATGCAAATACTTCTGCCCTCACTGACCATGGATGGCTCTCATCGTCTTCCTTGGGAGAATTTAGGTGCTCAAGAAAGCAACCATGCCATTCCTACAATTTATAGCAGAAATTAATGTCCCTGGCATACCCTATGAGAGTGTAGCCTGTCATTAAGAGATTATAAAAATGAGAAATGTTCCTGATATATTCAAGCTGCCTTCAGTAACAGCCTCAGACCTTGAAAAGTCTATGATCTGCGCCCAGAGAGCTTGCAGGGAGGCAGCACAGCAGCTATATCCTGTGGTGACACTTCTTTCATTTGCCTTCTTTGGAATTTATGTGTTTTATATTTGCTTACTTTCCCTTTTTTTCCTTCTGCTACAAATGTTTAATGAGCAGAAATTGCAGTTGCCTTCTTCTACCCTTCATTTAAACAACTGTGATATTAGTTCTCTATATCTCAAATTGACCTACCAGACCAGTGTGAGACTGAATACATACACTGGATAATTTCTCTTTACTATGATAACATTAAAGCTTTTAAAGAAGGAGCTCTCTTTCTTATTTCTTTTCCTGTCTGTACAGAGAAGACACAGAGGAGCAAAGACTGGGCAGTCTAAGGCTTAATGCCACTAAAATTTTGTGTGTGATCTGAAGTTACTTACAGAGCAATCTTACAGGAGCACAGGAGCAGGGAAGTCTACTCTGGATTGGAAGTCCTGTCCCTGGCTATTGGACCATCACCAACACCATCATATCATCCCCAACAAAAGCACTAGAACCCCTTTTTAGTGCAGCTTGGTTTCTCCATACTACTTCCACACAAAGCTGTTCCACTCAGGTTACCCCCTTATCATTACTTTGCTGGTTTATACATACGTGTCCTTGTGTCAATATTGGCCTTTTGTTTAAAGGCTTAAGGGGATTATTTCTAAGATTTGGTCAGTCCCTCAGCTTTCTTTGAAAATATCTGACTGTGAAAGTCTTATAAAAATCAGCCTGGATCAATAGCATGATTATCTTTTAAAACACACAAGGAAGGAGACTTTCCTTCATCGATGATAAACTCTTAGATAGCTGCTAAAGTGTTTCTAAGACCACATTTGAGGTCAACTCAGACCACACCATAGTATACTAAGTTAAGATTTTGTGTAAACCTATGCAAGGTCAGTATTTCAGTTATTATATGATGGATTGCCTTTTCTTCCTCTTCCTCCCTTTCAAAACAAGTCAGTGGCATGGAAAGGAGGAAGGGCATCAAGATACTTCCCCTGTGCTGCTCTGTAACAAACAGTTTTATAGGACAGGCTCAGGTTTCCTGATACCACCAGATTAATGCCTCGTATTGCTGGAGCCATGTGATGCAGCCGTGATTTGCTATTGCATCACCCCATGTCACCAGTGTCTGCATTTACACCAGTGAGCCCAACGTGACCAGGGCACCGGCTCAGGCAGTCTCACGTGGGCATATCAGGCTTCCCAGTTAGGCTTGGTCTCATGGTGACCAGCCTCTCCCAGAAAAGGCATGGAAATATTTTGGGGATACAGTATAGGACAGGGGCTGTTCCAAATAGTTAATTTAGACCTGGACAACTTGTTTAAGGATAGAAAAGTTTAGCCACGTGGCCCCAAGCCATGTGCCCCTTTCCTGGTCTGTTTAATTCACCTTTGAACTAAAGCTACTACATTCAACTAAGTTAACATTTATTGCATCAGATAAGAAAACCATTTTCTTCTCATTTATGACCCAACTTTTGAACGCAGCTGCCTGACTCAATAGCTACAACTGCCTATGATTGCCATAAACAAGTTGGTTGCATGGACACATCACTTTTGCTACCACCTGAGTTTTGCAAGGTATGAAAATGCCCTGAAAGGTTCATTTGGGGTTACCAGTGTCTAACTGCAGGCAGAGCTGTGGAACATGAATTTGCAAAGCTATTTTCAGAGGTCACTCTGCAGTGTGCTGCCTTCTTGTGCTGTGTAAACCTGCAAAAAAAACCAAAGCAGGGCATGTTACAGTGCTGAGGTTGCACCAATGAACAGATAGGTCAGAGGCAAATTTAAAACATGGTTAACGTCCTTGGCCAAAATTATTCTTCACATCACTGCAGACAGCATAAAATCACTCTCCATTCTTCTCCTTCTACATAATAACACTCATGCTTTTTTGAAGTGTATATATTAAGAGAAACTCATCTGAAATATGATTGAAAATTGTTGGCTCTGTTCCACTTTATTTAGAACCACTAAAGGCTTATCAAATTATGGCTGAAATTCTCAGCTGGCTGTTCATTGCATCACATATTTCATGTGTGTGAATTTGCAGCACATAGTGGTCTAGATTTTTTTCTGCTTTATGTTCACATCTTTTCCCATTGATCCCTTCACGCTGCTGAATTTTGCTGCCAGTTGCACACAGCAATATCTTGTGCTTGTCCTAGTGAAATCAGTCATTCTACGGTTTCAACTGCTTTCCCTTAGCTGTAACAAGACAGATCTTTATTTGAGAGATGAATGCTTTTTTGCAAACTGTCAGCAGCAAAGCTCTTTAATTATTCTCATTTAGAGAACAGTCAAAGTAAGCTAGAAGCTCACAAAGTCAATCATCACCTTGTAATCTGCGTATCTGAAATATTATTGCTGATGTCTACACGGCCCCCAATCACAACTGCATCTAAGAGCCTTGCAAACTTTTCTGTGCAACATCCCAACTTTTTGGGAGGTATTATCCTTCCTGTTTTAGAAAGGAAATGCCCTGAGGCATGGACACCGTGTCTGGCCGGCAGGAGAAGATTCACTGTGTCCACACTACAAACCAGAATGATGCTGTGCAGTTGCATGACTATAGCTCCAGGCTCAGGTTTAATAACCTGTCATTCAGCAGGGATGGGAACCATTCGGGGTGCCCTCAGCAGCATCCTACCTGCATCTCTGTGGCTTCAGGTTTAGGGAGGCTTCCACCTCCCCAAAAAGACCCCTTGTAAACATACTTTCTGTATTCCTTTAAACTCAGGGCTGTTATGGACAGAGACCAAGACCGTAGCACAGATGAGCAGAGGGAAGCCAGGGTCAGCCGTGGCAGGAGACAGGGACTCCGTTTGTGCATAGCTAGGGATAACTCTGGCTGCAGATGGCCGGAATATCAAAGCAGAGCTTGGTATATTCAGTCACTCAGAAATGGATGTTTTCTGTGTGTCAACAAAGTGGAAAACATGAGTATCGCGGGAGCAGACCTGTGAGTTAAAATAACAGATCCCGTGGGCTGGAAAAAGCATCAAGGAGCAAAGCTGTGCCATAGCTCAGCTCAGAAACCCACGTTAGCCTCTCCGCTTGCTAGAAGAGGAGCACACCTTGGAGACTGGGAAACACCTGAAGGTCCCATTCCTCACTGTCCCTTCCCCCCAGGTCCCTGTCCTTGCTGCAGTGAAGCCCTCGCTGGCCCGGGCAAAGGCTCGAGCAAGAGCCCTGCAGAGTGCAGGGCGAAGCACACCCGCACATAGAGCTGGTGCAGAAAAGTCAGGCTCTCTGTGCTGCTTGCTTTGTCGGTAAGATGCTGAGGAGCCCAAGCACCTAATGGCCACCTAAAAGTCAGTCTGTAAAATGAGTATTGTTTATTTAACTGTAATTTTCAGGCATACAGATTTTAACATAGCTTTTAGACCCGAGACTACTCACTGTTGAATTTCCACATGGAGAAATTCTCACTGTGACTTAGTCTGCAGCTCACTTAATTTCTACCATCTCAGACACACTGCACACTTCAGAGCCGTCAGCTCAGCTACAGGAACGAGCACCACTGAGTGCTGGGAAAGCTTCAACAGACATGCTCCGTGCACATATTACCAGTGACAAAACCAGAGAAAAAGCTCATAATTTCTGGTGAGGCAGAATGTGGTTTACAGCAGTTTAAAAGCCCTGGTCATTGCTGCTGCTGGATAAGGCAGCAGGATCATTGGCTTTGCATTGGCTAAGCATGGAATGGGCTTGTGCATGCTCTTGCCACCTTGTTTTAAAAAAAAAAAAAAGTGAGACTTGGCGAGTATTCCTGCTAATCCCATTTATCCCATTCTGTACAGAGGTTTATGGGCTGGTGCAGATAACAGCAGGGGCGGGAATTTCAAAGCGCAATGAAAGGTGAGATGGCAGCTCCTAGACATCTCTCCCTCTGTCCAGGAATCAGCCCTTGAGCTATGGGTAGTAGCCTCTTCAGAGAAGAAGTACCAGCCTGCTTCATATGTTGATTTTCTGACTGTCAGAAAACCCAAAATATGTTTCACTTTCCAGTTCTTTTAAGGGAGATGAAAAAGCTGAGACAAAGGGAAAACTATAACAGGATCAATTTTAAAACTAACTGGGAGAAGTTTTTTTACCACTAAAATAAAATAGTCTTAGGTTATAACATAACTTTTCTGTCTTGTCCATGAAGTACATTCCCCCAACAAGAGAATCTGAACCAATCATTCAAAATCTCACTCATGAGAAAACAGAGGGGTGCTGATTGGCACTGCTACCGCATGGTACTAATTGTAACTATAAAGAGGGTCTTAGGAAAAAGGCAGTAAACATTTGAAAGACATCCATTTCAGAAAGGGTTCAGATATTTCAATGGGAGGTAAGTCTCCCTCCTACTTGCACTAAAGTGGTGTTTACTTCAGCTAATGGAAGTAGTCTAGCTATGCAGCCTTTTCTTATGCTGGGTGGTGAGTGTGCAGAGCAACTGGGTCAGGGTGTGCCTCATGCCTTTTCCATGAAACGTCTTTTGTTTATATTGTATTGCCAAATTATGTCAGGGAAGTTGTATGTATGTGTCTGACATCGATTGGGACAGCCCCCTCCCAGCGTGGTCCTCTGCAATGAAAAAGAATTCTCTTAAAGGTCAGGGGTACAACGACAGGGCAGCCTGGCAACGCAGGGACAGCCTCAGAGGTGGCTGTTCTCCTCCTCATTCAACATCACCTGAACCATATGATTTAAGAGTACGCCAATGTCGCTGCTAACAAGCAGGAGGAAGCTGAGATTTCCCAAGCCAGTTCAGGTGCCCAGGGGCCTTTGAAACATGCAGGATTCATATGACAGGATTCCAGGGGGCTATGAAGCACCATCAATTTGACTCCCGGTCAAACATCAAACGTCGTCCCAGAGGTGTTAACAAGTGGATGCTGATGCATGTTGGTACTCACCGTCTTGCATGTGGAAGTGAAATGCCCATGCAGCCAATGCAATGAAAGGAACTGCTGTGAAAGCAATGTCAAACTTGTGATCAAATTACCAGGTCTAGTCACTCTGCAAACAAGTGGACATCTGCATGCTCTTTCCCGAGGGTGCTTGTACTCATTACATCTGCAAACCCCGCGCGATTGTTGCAATGATGGTATAAAGAGCAGCCCTTTCTGTGGTATTTCAATCCTCAGCTTTTAGTCAGTGCTGGAGGAGACAGGAGGGTGGAGTACAGGGAGGTGCCTCACCTCTTGGGAGACTGGAAGAGTTGTTTTCACTGAGGGTTCATGCGGAGGTTTGGGGTGGGAGTGGGGAGGAAAGAATTTCTTATCTGTACCTAAAGAGATAACTTAGATGAAGAAACCTCTTTTCACATCTTTAGTGTGTTACTTCTAAGGTAGTTTCTAATTTACTTTTTGAAGCGTCTTCATCCAACAGATACAGTGGCAGCCGCAGTATTTGAATGAGTAATGCAACCTCCATACAGATTGAAACTGTAGTCTTTTCTGTAAAAACCTTCAGGAAAATAACTCTCTATTGCACTGCTCTGTAGAGCTCCAGGATGCTTTTCCTGCTGTGTAGCTCTTCAGCAGCTTCCTCCCTGAACCCCCTGCAAGGAGGATGCCCCAGCCTCATCCAGGCTCCTTGCTGAAAAGGGCTTGGGCACGCACGATTTTTCTCAAATGTCTGAGCAGAAAACCCAGGCATGCAGGCTGCAGGGAGTTACAGCACACTCCAGCAGACCAAGATATAGATAAAGGACTAAGACAGACCCACAGTCTATAGATACAGTCAGAGACAAGTTTATGCATATCTCCATCTCACTTGCACTGAAAATGAGAACAGGGAGGGGAGGAAGCCTCATTATCAGCAAGCAGGAGAGAACTTTCCCCATCTAGTTCCAGGAGCTATGTTAATGCAAGATAAAATCCACAGGTGAACATTTTTTTCTTGCTCAATGCACAGCCTGTTTAATATTAATACCCTGGGTCTCCTTCTTGTGACTTGCTGTTCTCCATTTGTGTCTCATTTTATTACTTATGCAGATAATGCTGAGATTTATCTCCTCTTTTCCAGTGATTAATTTTCAGCAGTATAGTATGCCAGCTGTAAACTTTTTCATGCCATAGAAAGTTTTAAATGCTGACCTTTCTATGTTCAGAATTATAACAACAGGTCTAACCTCCAAAACACATTGTTCTGAATGTATTTGTTGAGTTTCAGCTAATGTAAGCTGGTTGGAAACTTTAAGGAAAAAAAAGTATTTGAGGGGATAACTTCATCAGCTGATAAGCAGAGCTATGTGTATGTTCAGCTCTGTGAAGAAATGTTCCCTGTGAAGTGGCTGTGCAGCCTGCTGGCATGTGAAGCTGAACACATTTGACATACATTTGGTGGTTTGTATGGCCATATGCCCCAAATATGAGACCTTGCGTATGAAAGAACCGTACATATAAGCTTATAAAGATACTCAGTTAAGCCTCAGCAAGCCCTCATGTTTGGTCATGCTCTTACTTCAAGAGTCTTGTTCAACCTAGATTTTGCTGCTTCTTGCTTTTAATATCAGCTAAAATCCTGTCTGATATCAGATTGCTGATATCACATCTACGCCTCTGATACAGTTGTACCTAGAACACAGCTGAGAAAGAACTCATTTTACGGATGGAGGAGAAAAGAGGCACAGGACCATATCCTGAAGGCATTTGGTAAGTATGGGTTCAATCTCTAGCTCTAAATCCTGTGATAAGACATTACTCACTGAACTATCTCCTAATTATTTCTTGATTAAACAAATAAGAACCTAAATAGTATTTTTCTGAAGACTAAATCCATTTAAATTAACACATGTCTAATTCTCCTATTGTTAGGATTGTCCTCTCATCTACAAATATGATTTTTAATGCAAACTTCTCCTTGCTAGACCAGGACTCAGAAACCGAATTACTTCAAAACAAGAGACAACAGAAATGATCATATGCTTCTATCAGAAAGATAGAAAGTCACTTTGATGCCTTAAATCAACATCTCTGTTGGATCCAGCTTTAGACATCTGCTTAGATGCTGTATGACCAACTGACACCTGAATGCCCCTAAACAACCAAGATTTTGTCCAGGGATATGGCCAAGTTACATTCTGACACCCTCAAGCTGTGCAGAGACTAGATGAATACCTAAGGCGTGGAGGAATGCTCAGACTCTACCTTCCCCTGTCTGTTGCTTGAAGGACGTGTTCTACTTCATCTTCTCAGAGGGCTCCTAATAACAAAGCACCTGGGGAGGGGTTCACTGTTTTCCCTCCTTAGCTTAGGACGCTCTCCTGCAATCTAGGAGACCCAGCATTAAAGCCTTATTTACCTTGCTCAGAAAGGGGCCAGGAGCCAGTTTTGGTGGGAGACGTACCATTTAGGCTGTGGGAATTCAGAGGTGAGCTCTTCCTTTGAAGTAAATCCACTCTTCAAGAATAAATAAACATTAATGAGATCCAAAAACTGTGACTTCATAGCACAGTGGTTGAAGTACTTAGCAGAGACGCAACAGGCCATGCCAAGTACCTTCACTGAATCTTGAGTGACACAAACTGGAAACGGGTTCAGTTAGGAGGACAGGGCATCCCGCAGTGCAGAAGGGAGGGTACTCCCTGTGGACAAGCAAAATTTGGACTCAAGGTCCTAATTCAAAGTGGGTGGAATGAGGAATTCCTGCACAGATCAGGTCCTTGTGAAGGAAAGCTCTCACCCTACACCAGGGATGTCTCTTTTCCTTTTGAACCCTTTTCTGGAACTGTGGGTTGGGGAACTGCTGGTGGAAGCAGGTGCCTCCCCCATATAGTCTGTGCCTATACCCAGGAACAGACTACCTTCTTGACTAACCTTCCTGCCTACTGTTGCAGGTCCTTGCCAGCTTGCTGGAGTCTCAGGGTAGGGCTACCTGCTCCAATACAGAAATCTCTGGCAGACCATGGGGAGCAATAGTAGTCAAGCTACAGCGCTCAGCAGAGAGGATGAAAACCAGTAAAATACCCTTCATTTAGACAAGACATGTATTCTGCTCGCATAAAGCTGCTCAGCTGGCATGTTGAAGCCAGCACAGGTGAGTGTGTGTGTTGCAGTGGCAGGTGCAGTATAGACAGCCCAAATTCTTCTGTAGAGCATACGTGGAGGGACAGGGCTGGAAACCTCCAAGGGTGTCAGGCATGAAGCACCACAGTGTCCCACAGGGTTGCGTGAGCTGGCTGCAAATGCCAATCTCTCCAGCGACAGTGGCTCTGTGTCCAGCCGATTTACCACCCTGCTCCTCCACGTGGCTATTAGTGCGTGGCAGTGCTGTGTCTCGTTGCCTCCACGAGTCTCGCTGTCTGCATAGAGGGATGTGGGGATGCTCCTGCCACCTCTGCCCCGCTCCAGACAGTGGGAGCCCTGCAGGCACGCTTCTGTTTGTGCACCGAGGATGGGAGGAGCAGGCTGACATCTAACTCGACAGACAGAGGCATTAGGCAGCAAAGCTTTTGAAAATGAAGTGCTTCACAAGAACTAATCTTCCTAGCTTCTCGGCAAACAAGAGTGAAAAGAAAGGCTGGAGCAATTGTTGCGTAGAGTAGGACAACTCCCAGTCCTGTTCGCAAACGTTGGGCCCTCTGTGCTGGGGTATGAGTGGCTGTGCAATGCCCGGCCCTCACACAAGCCGTGACGCTGCCTAACAATTACACGAGAGCTTGGGAGTGCCTTCAAGCTCAGAACACAAATTATGAATAAAGTGACTTCAGAGAGACTTCAATCAGCTTTCCTGTACTGACACCCTGGAGACAAACTGGGAGGGTTTGCCTGCCTTCGCCAGCGATGACAGCCTGGAGTCAATCACTTTTGTCAGCCTTTTTCTGTCAGAGGAGACAACAGCCACAGGCCATAGTTTTAAACTGCCTTGTCTCAGTGATGACTCTGCCCCAAGCCACATTTCCCCCCTGTGCTCCCCCTCTGCCCATGGGACACAAGGCATTCCAGCTGCCTTTCAGTTCAAAGATTAGCTAGAAAACTTAGTTTGGTGAGTCAGTGTTTGGTGATTATTTCTTGTGGTCCATTTTTTGAATACAGTGCTGTGAGGACATGTTTGAACAGCAGCTTCCTTCCCCTCCAGCCCCAGCCTCGGACACCCATGTGGAATGCTCAGGTGAGCATGTGGCGTGTTTCTATATTTCTGACCCAGGTTAGCTTTCTTCGAGCCAGTTCTTAAGTTAGTCCTTGGAGACAAATGTGGGGTATAAAAGAAGAAAGGAAAAAAAAGCCTCTCAGGATTTAATCATCCCCAAGGGTAAAGCAATGTGCAATTGGTAAGAAAGGTCACTGAGGGTCAAGAGGATTCAGGGAGGAAAGTGCCTTTCATGAGGAATTGCAAATGTTTACTTTAAACAAGTATTTAAAAAGTCAAGATCCTGAAAGAAGCCATATGTTTCGATTTTGAGACCAATTAGTCTGCCCCATCTGCAGTTTGTTCTCTGGACTTTTGGCCTTTCACTTCTTCTGAAGGCAAGGAGGCTAATGTGCCAACACAACCCCTGAGAGGCAAGGGACAGCCAGGGCAGCTGCCTGAAATGATTTTTTAGAGATGCACTGGAGAATTCTTTTCAGAAATGATACAAAGATTGACTGCACAAAAAAAAAGAAGAATTTGACTATGTCTCTTTGGTGGAGGAGAGCTCTGGCAGTCAGCACACCACCATGCTGATCTCTTTGCGTTTATAATGCTCTTTGATAACAGGAGTCCTTAAGAATTTGGTAGGGCTTTGTTTGCATACCTAATCATTCTGCTTTCTCCCTTGCGTTTCCACAAGGATTATTTGAAGTTTTTTAACTTCAGGAAGGTGTTTTTCAGCACGCAGAATTTAATGAGGAACTGAAAGCATGTCATGAGTAACTGATGTCACTCCGTAAATCCCACTAGCAGCATTTTATTTGGTATTTGGCCCCTGTCAGAGCATGTAGCCTCCAAAACCAACTAAACACAAAAGAAAGGCAATATGAAACAGTTCCCCTCTTCATGTATAGATAGTCTTATTGCACTCTTCACCTGGGGCATTGTTCATGTGTACCACAGTCAACGCTAAACACCATGGGAGGAGGGAGCAGGGCAAAAATATCCTATTGCACTTCACCAGTCCAACAATATACATATGCCATATAAATCGGTTGATTTGCACAGCAGGAATGGAAAATGCCACAGTACCAGGTGCTTAAGGACACAGAATCATCTCAGTTTCTGCAGCCAAGGTATTCTAGGATTGCGTGGCAGTTTTGGCTGCAAGCCTCTTGAGTCCAGGTGCCTGAATTCAACCTCAGCCATGTTAATTCATCACAACCCTTTCCACAAATCCTGATTAAACTTAGGGTTGAGAGCACAGGTAAAGGCCTGGTCCCACTCAAATCAACAACAAAATGAAGTACAGCCTCACCCAGGTTTCATTCAACATCCTGCTTTCCTGACTGCCAATCCTGTATCATAAATCAGGTTGCACTTACCACTCAGAGCAATCACTAGAGTGGGGACAAAATTCATAACAGGGTCTGAAAGCTCAGCTTATAGTAGGCTCGCTGATGTTAGAGGAATTAAATACAAATCACTCATTTAGGGGAGAAAACCTGTGAAATGTCTAGCTTTTCTATTATTTGGAATTTAATATCTGAAACCTTACCACATTTCATAGAAAAAAATGGAATGTGCTTTATAGGGAAACAAAGGGTGGTGTTCTGCCTGAAATATCACAATTCTCATTAAGCAGGAATCCACATAAACTGCAAGAAAAACTCATCTCTGTTCATCATACTAAAAATGAAAAAAATCCTTGATTTTTCAGTGCCCAGCAAATATATCAGACTTTCTGGCTTCTCCATTGAGAATTATTCTGCTATTTTTTCACTTGAGGAATCCTAAACTCACCAAAGCTTAAAATCCCATATGTCTATAAATTACTAGATAAAAGGAGTATTGTAAAACAGATATTTATTACCTTTATAGAGGCAGAAAAATGGAACTGAATGAAAGGAACAGCTCCATGTAACATTAAAGAAGTGAAGTTCAACTTAATACTTTACAGAGTCTGACAGTATTGAAAACTGAACAAAATGGAACAAAGTGCATATTTATTAACATTCCAGAGACGTGGGTGAAATAGTAGTGTCACCTAGCCATAAGTGTTCTGTGAAAACAGGGATAGGTAGTCTGGAAAGGGCAGGAATCTTCCAAGATCTCCTGGCAATGACGTATTACTTTTAATTACAGTATCTATGACATCCTATATACTCTCATCTTACACCTCTGAGAGCAGCGGCATGTCTGAATGTGGAAAAAAGCCACCATCTCTTTTAGCAAAAATCACTCTGAAATCTTTCTTCAAAAGCAGATGCTGACTTGAGGTGTTCATTTATTAAGTCAAAATTGGATGAATGATTTTCAGCTTAATTGAAAAATTAAAACAACTTAATGCAGAAAGAAACTATGTTAATTTATAATTCATTCATTTAATAAATCAAGAGTGAGAGGTTATTTTTCTCCCCAGGTCACTTTAAAATATCTTCTGAAGCTTGCCCATTTCATGAAACTGTGTCATAAACCCAGCAACTGAGACTTCTGGTTGGAGGAAATGCTATTGTATAAGCACTAAACACGATGGCCCTGGATAGTGCATGGCAGCTTCTAAAAGCAAAATACCTTAAGGGCTCATCTGTTTGCCATAGCCTCTGAGGAGACCTGGTGAAGTTCCTGAATGGGAAATTGTGTTCTGGAGCACTTTCGTTAACACAGATGTTTCCTATCTCGTTTTGAACCATTTGGCAAATATTTCTAAAATGCCTGGCTTTAGTTTTGCAATATTTGTGTTTGTCCATGCAGGTAGGCACCATCAGTCCAGTCCTGCAAGTTGTCCAGGGCGGATCTCATTAGCCCTTCCACAGTCAGAGGAGGTTTTCCTAAGCTTAGGCCTAGCTCTGTAACGTGTCCAAGGGGACTAACAAACCTTCACACGAGGTTGTTGAACAGGCAATTATGATAGTGAACTCTTATGATATAAAAAAGTACAGGAGAAAAGAATAGGAAACATTGGATAAGTTTAAAAAAATCTATAAATTAATATAAAATAACATTAATTTGAATGAGTACAAATACCTTGGGCCTTGAACTGTGATCACAATTCATGGCTACATTTCTGTTAAGGACTGAGGTAGCAAACCGGACTGGTTTCTTCCCTTTCCCAAGCCTTTCTGCTAGGTGGAGAGAGGACACTCCAGAAGAGATGAGCCGAGCGGGCCTTTATCTCTGCAGCAGCTCCTGTCTCTCACTTTCATTCCTGTCAGCATCAGCAAGTTCAGGAGCGACGGATCTGCATCCTGTAGCAGCTGAGTGGTACATACCCAACCTGACACAGCCTGGAACACACATACAGAGCGACTTCATATCTCATGGCTGTGATTATCAGTCCAGGACTGATGGATGTCCATCAGCCATGATAACCAGATGTCAGGGGATCCAGGTTATCAAAATGGCAGGGAGGTGGGTTTTCACTAAGAGCAAGTGGTAGCTGGCAGACCTGGGCAGATAGCTCAGTTAGTAGCGATGCCAAGCTCCCTCTGTGGCCAAAGCTAGTTGCTTAATGTGAACAGCAGTGACCCCAAGTGCCAAGTGATTGCTGCCTCCCATCTGATCTGGCTTTGCTGCAACCATCTGCAATCAGAGAGGAGCCCAGATCAGTGAGATATTTCTGGTGAGTGTGAAGGCATGCGCTGGAGCATGGCAGGTGCCATAGCCCAGTGGGTACTTTTGCTGCTCATCTACTCTGGAGTACTCAGGCATGTGCACTGATTTGCTCTTTACATAGATGCTTGAAGTTAACAATACTATCATCTCTTATATAGCACTCTTCTGACCAGTAGCTCCAACTGCTTTACAGATTAAACAATGTTATCCCATTTTACTGAATGAGTCATGTAAGGTATGAGGAGGTGAAGCGATCTATTCCCATCACTGGCAGGGAGGAAATCAATCCTTCTCCAGACCTGTAAGCCCGTCACTTTCTCTGCTAGACCCCACTACCCCAGCTGTACTTCTCACAGCACCACAGTGCTCTGGTTCCAGCTACAAAGCACTAAAGCACGTAAAGTGGATGAAAGCTAACGTGACCACTTCACTAATGACTGTTGAAGCCACTGATGAATTATAGACACTATCTGTAAGGTGTACAGGAAGAGACAAGCTTTCAACACACACTCATGTTGTCATGGCATACGTGTGATTTGCTGCAGTGAGTTGAAATCATTGCGCACTGCTTTGCTTTGAATTCTAATATCATGATGTCCACAAACCTTAGAGAAGGTATACATAGCTAATCTTTGGAGAACATAAATGTCTTGCTCTTGGTTTTGAATTTGTCCCAATGCTGAGATGTATTACTATGCTGGCTCCCCTCTTCTTTATTTCCCGTACTTCCCCACTTGCCACTATAACCCTCATCACAGACCTCATCTGCCACTTCTCTTGTGTAGCTCTGGATAAATCCAGCAGTGGTTTACACCAGCTTTCTTCCTCGAGTGAGTATGAGAAGGTGCAGGGGCCACTCTTACTTCTCCACCCCATACTGCATGGACTTGCCCATCGTGGTTGTATTTCTATCCTGCAGCCTCTGTTTGCTTCTCCAATCACTTCTGAAATATAGTTCTACTTTACTTGCTTTCCTCAGCTGAAGAAAGGTCAACTACTTGAAGTGGTAAATCTATTTCACTGCTTCTGCTTCCAACCCTCCCCCAGGCACAGAGACATGCCAGGCACTTCTTCATTTTTCCCCACTCCTCTGTTAGCCACATCTTCCCCACCCTGGTGTTATTTATACAATAAACTCGCAGCCAAAGGTTTCCTTGGCAACACACATGCCTTCCTGCTATCTATTTTACAAGCAGGCTTGAATTGTTCCGCAATAGCTTAGAGGCAGCAATTTTACACAGCTGGTGGCACAATACTTCTATTCTGAGTACATTTCCTTCACCAGAAGTAACTCCTGTACTGATAACTGAGCTTTGATACATCTGTAATGGCAAATAAAAGGAACACATTATAGTGAAAATAGAAGTAAAGTGAAAGCATGATGGGAGCAGTCAGAACAAAGCATCCCAGGAGCTACACTTATTTTACATTGCAAACTAATCAGTTACTGAACAGCAATAACTGAGGTACCTAAGTTTACTTCTTTTCATGAATGAAAGAAGACATTGTGCTGACTCAGCTCATACGAGGGTGTTACAGCTCTCTATTGGGTACTATTTGGTACGCTATGGCTAAGGCATCTTCAATAGTTATACTTGCAATTCTCAGAACTTATTTTTTCCTTCTGTACCTTTGTTTATAAAAAAGGCAATGTTTGCAAAGGCAAATTATATTTTTCTTAAGATGGTTAGCATACTAGACACAATAGACAAATCTCAAGTGCACACTCTCATACAACAGGGCAAGCAGATAAGAGAAATGCGTTGCCACTTCCTTTGTTGTCTAGTCATTCAGTCCCTGGAATAGACACCACTGAATTCTGAATATGAATATCTATTTTATCTATCTTCTAATCACTGAAGCAGAGCATAAATTGAGGGGTGTGTGATTCATGGGTGCATGTACAAGCTATATACTGTATATTCCTGTACCTCAGAGTATTCCTTCCCCAAAGTGGAGGGAGATTTTGATTATAAGCAAGCAATGTATCTTCACCATACCCTCAAATTAGCTCTTTTCCTATTTTTGTCTCCATTTCTCTTAACTTCACCAGTTCTGAAAGAACTAAGAAAGCTTTATTGTACTGCTAATGCTGTATTTGCAATAACCGCTTTAACAATAGTAGCTTCTTCCCCTGAATTGTCTGAAAACACCCTCCATTGCTTGTGTGTGGAAATCCACAATACATTACTTGAGTACCTTTTCATGCTGAACAAGTTCAGTCAATAATTTGCAAGTAAGCTCTTCCGTGATTTTCACTGTTATCCAGCATCTGGTGTTGCTGGGTTGTTGAAGCTGAGTAAATTTTGCTGCCAAACTTTTTAAGGCTGTCGTCTGCAGTGTTTCCTGCAGCCAGGAGTGAGTGAGGGCTGCCAGTGCTGAGGGCTGAGCAGAAGCTTTGAAACGCCGATAGCACAGCAAGCCAGGAGTGGAAAGCCTTGCTGTGATACTGGACGACATCCGCCAGGCTCAGCTAATGTGCCAAGTTGAAGGCTGCGTGGAGCAAGATGATATTTGGCCACAAAATACCAAGCACTTTTATAAACAAAAGACTTCAGCTAGTCAACTGCCATTAAGTGTGTCTACACAAGTGCTTGCAACACTTCTAAAAGTCTTGGAAGGACTGGGAGGATGTGCTCACATTTTTCGTGAGCAGGTATGTCCTTGTCTGTCTGTTCTCAAGACTGCCAGGTCTGTGAAACAGGGGCTTCTACCTGCTTTCTTGAAAAAAGTCTTGGCACTATGCACCTGAAGAAGTACTTGGCACTGTGGTTTTTTGGTGACCATCTGCTGTTGTAACAAATATAATCTATTCCTGTAAGTGGAAAGGGAACAAAAGTTGTTGCAAGTACCATCAATGCAGATTCACTCACTTGTAAAAATGTTCCCTGATGGGCAGATTCTGACCTGTGAACACCAAGTACTCTCATCAAAACCAATTGTACAACAAAAAATTGGTGTAATACAACATAAGGCAGAAGAATATGCCTAAATACATTACCCAGAAATATCAACTCTGGATTCTTAAGTATGAAATGAACCCTAAAACAAACTGTAATATGCTTTAATATTGAATCAACTTGCAGGAGAGATCCAAATAATGACTGCAAAGATGAAAGAAAAAGTGTTTTGTTTCCAGTACACCCCTTTCGGAAACATTGAATTTATAATACCTGCCTACCTTGACAACAGCAGCGCATGGAGATTTATTGGTAGCAATTAAAGCCCATGATTTTTATTTCGGTTGTCTCCAGACAGATAGGAAATTCAAACAGAGGTCTATTTACTTAAGGGCCATGTACGCTTTCCAGCAGCATATTCAGTTGGGCAGGTTTTCTCCCCCTTAAAATGATAAATCTGGTGGATGATGGAGTCATCTCTCACTGGTATCAAAGCCCACTTATAAGCAACAGATGTGCCGATCTGAGCTCCGAAGGTGGGATACTAATAGTTTGCAGATGAGCTTTTGTGCTGGAGAGAAGATTGATAAAAGTGAGAGCTGAATATTAATAAAAGACTAGCGTTGTGCTTTCAGAACTTGGATCTGCATGAAAGCCTGGAAAAAATGTTCTCTTCAGCCAAGTTAGTTCAAAAAGTCATTCCTTACAGATTTTTGCTTTTAAATCAGAAAAAGGATTGTTTGTTAGGAAATGGAGAACATGCAAGTATTTGAGGATGTTCTTGCCTCAGGGCAGTTGGGATTAAGAAAGTACGGTAAATCTACAGCGGTAGAAGTTTGTTCACATCAGTGGGAATTTTGCCATTATCAGGAACCAGAAAGAAGGATTCTCAGGCACATTTCAGCCATCCCTATGAGCTATGAGTCTTTCTGGACAGAGCTATCAGGTTCAAGAAAGGCTCCCATTTGCAAAGGGTGAAAATGAAAAGAGAAGGGACACCACGAGACATGGCATCGTGTGTGTGTGTGTGTGCGTGCGTGTGTGTGTGTGTGTAAAGCTTCAGCCATCCCCTTTCTGCAGTGGAAACCAGCAGCAAACCTTTACAGTGCCTGAGAGATCAGCCCAGGGGTGGCAGAGGGCACCTTCTCCACCCACGTGTACTGCAGCACTCCATCCTGCGCAGAGCTTACCGCTTACTGCTATGCTGTCTCTCAAGGTCTGCCCTCGAAGAGACACTTGGGCTATGTTGATGCTAGTAAATTAAACAGCGCCAGGGGACATTTCTGAGTAATGTAATTCAACTGTTCATAGTGTTAAATTGTTAGAGCAGTCCTCGGGCTCTACGTGAACTGAAGAGCAGTGGGGGTCTATTTTCAGTGTTTCTTAAAACAAAACAGGGAGGCTACCCAGTGCCAGCAAAGAGAAGGCACATAACAACAAGGCAAAATCATCTGCCACTTGGGTTGTTCATTCAGTGCTACAGGTGTTTTATTTTCACCAGACAAGGGCTGCTAATACACATGAAGGGGACGCCTTTCTCTGTCAGCAATGACACTATGCGAGACTGGCATCATTCTGGTGTTTGGAAGGGTTAGTGCTGAACACTAATGCGCTTCACGTGCGCTCTGCACAGGCCAGGTAGGTAGTGTAAAGATAAATGACTTATTTGTCTTCTAAGTACATCGAAGCTCTCAGGATTAAAAAGTGCAATATGTAAGTACTGATTTTAGCACTTTGTTCAAAAATGATCTTGTGAAGATCCTCATTAGAGACATAAGATGAAACTGGGTCACTGTGAACCATGTGTAAGCTTAATTCTCACTTATTACGGCTACTGCCCTGGAAGGTACTCTAGGAATGAGCAATGTAAGCAGTGTTTCATGCCAGCACTTTACCATAGTACCTTCATTTCTGACAATCAAACTCAAGTGACAAGAAGCTGTTTGCCTCTTTCTTGTCTAAGTGTTGCTATTTAAATTGTTCAATCCCAGCCACAAAAGGTCACAGAGGTTACTTTCTTCTGTAATCCCACGTGCAGAACAGTTCCATGTCCCTGCACTTGGGAAGCAAAGTCCCTCCACATACACACCTGGTTGTTATTTGTATGGCTTTAGTGCACATCCATAGTGCAAGCAAGGCTGCAACAGCATCCCTCGACCTCTGAATTTACAACATCGTCTGATATGAAGATCCAAGCAGAAGGCAATGGAGAAATAAAAACTCCCTTTTTCATCACAGCAAGTCTCTGGTATGATTGGCTTATCTGAGCCATAGCCAGGGATCTCCTTGGAGAAGGTGCTTGGCCAGGGATGGAGTAGATCCCTGGCTTCAACTTCTGCATGCCAAGAAGCTGGAAAAGGAAAAGTCTGTCTGGATGGTCAATGTGGACCAAGATCAAGAAGTTCAGGTTTGATTCCTGTCTGTATTGTAAACTTTATTCTTTGCTGACAGCATGAAATGGGAGTGCAGGTATTGTCCTACTCCAGTGCAAGAGCTAGACCATATTCTTATTGCCATATATATTCAGAGGCACATATCCTGAGGCTGCAGTCTCAGTTTGGAGCTTAATTGTTCCTTCATGTAAGAATAAAATCTAGCATGTAAATATGGGGAGAAAACCATGTATTTGCACAGGTAATAACTGACTAATAACAATTCAGTCTTGCAAGAGACAAAGTATCAAACTGACATGGTTTGCCCTTTTGGTTTCTTATTCTGATTATGTTTTAATCAGTTTTCTCACATCAACATCTAACTCACCTTTTTCAGAATCAGAAGTCTTGCTTTTTGAAAATCCCTAATTGTGAATGATGAACAAGTTTATGTGGTAGACTCTAAAAATAAATACCAGTCCAGCAGTCAGCAGTTGGTTCTTCATCCACCATCTACATCAAGCTCTGGGCAGAAACTGTCAGCTATCAAAGAAGTTGTTTAGAAATTAATACACCTTTGAACAAGAAGAACAGGTATACTATTTTCTAACATCTTGTCAGCAGACTGTGAAGGTCTAATCTAAACACAAAAAATGTGTGATAATCATCCAGAAAATAAACACTGTGGTAGCAGAAGAAACAATTAAACACCATCAACTGATGCCCAGTGCACATGGAAAACAGTATTCAAGGCACGTCTTAATAACCTCCTTCCATCAGGCCACCTGCAGGTTTAAAGTTTGCGTTGCGGGCTTTTTTTTTTTTTTCATAACTTTTTCTTGCTCTGACTGTGTTCTGAGAAATGTTTCCTGGTTTGTGATGATCAAATTCATTCAAGCTTTCCCAGCGAGGCACATTAGAGCAATACAGTAAACTATCGCTCACGTTTTTCTTGCGGAAAATATGAAAGAGAATTCTCATAGGGAACAGTGAACGAAATGTAGCCAGGTACACCTGGCTGGAATTTACAGAACACGCTGCTGTATTTTTAAAGTCGAATCTCATATATTAGATTTTTCAGTGACAGGCTGTATCCCTCAGGATTAAACAAGCATATTAAACAAAAGGCAAAGGCGCATAACGAGTACCATTCTTCTCTACAAGCCTCCTCCCTAACTGTACAAGTCCTGCCTGCTACGGACAATAAGTAAAACCCAGCCCAGGGACAGGTTTACCCAGCCCAGTCCTGACCCAGTAGAGACACAAGCTTGCAGTCAGGAAGCAGGTAACTAGTCACTGCCCTAGTCACCTCACCCACATGGCCTAACTCTACTGCTTCAGACCACAGCTTCGTTCTTAGCTGTCACTGCGTAGAGGTCCTTCTTCAACGAGGGGAAAGAAGAACAAAAACTTCTGAAAAACCCAACAGCTTAAGGGAGTTGTATCATCTGAAATTGTGGTTTTGCTGACCACCTCTTTTTGACACGGCTCCAAACATCAGAGGATGAGTCTGCTTCTATTGTGCTAGTCAGCAGCTCTGTCTTTGGAAAAATGAAGTTTTGCCTGTTTTATACACTGCTCTACAGTTCTTCTTGATGCAGAGTACTGAAATATTAACCTATCTTCTGTGATTTACAGATATAGAGGGTTTCTAAGTTGGGTAGTATTCTCAGCTGTGATTAATTTTAAAATGACTCAGTAAAAAAAGGCTCAGTCTCAAGATTTTTTTTGGGGGGGAGGTGTTAGAGAGTTCGTCTTATGAAAGATTCTAGACTGACAGCCCTAAAAACAGTTTTTCTTCTCTCTTCTGAGCGTGGGAGGGGTGAGGACTCAGACAAGCTGTGGACTTGCAAGACTGTTACTGGTATAATGCGGCCTTGGTCTGGGAGAGCTAATCCTGGAGACAGAGGGTAGGGGGTGGCAGACCAGCTGGGGAGCTTGCAAGGATTACAGTTGCCCTCGGGCCATTTCATACCCTTTGGTATTGCAGCAGTTAAGGGATGGGCAATAGGCACTGATCTGCACAGCCTTCTCCTAAGCATCGTCCAACTGAGGTGGCTGCAGAGGATCTAACTGATTGGCCAGGCATCGCTTCAGAAATTAGGGATGCTCTCCCTAAGAACTGGTCTGATGTCTCCACAATGAAGGGGTTTAGCCTGGATCCTTCCTCTTTCTCAGACCCTACAGTTGGAGGCTCTTACAATGCTTTACAAATACTAACACTCTCTGGCTCACTCCTATGTCTGGGGCTTCAAGTCTGCTGCTGGGTGTGAGGCAGGATTTTAAGATGACTTCGGGCAGACTATTTTGATGTGTTTGTCCTTCATCCTGCCTGTATGCAACAGGGATAATACCGGCTCACAGGTTGTACGCTGAGGCAAAAACAACTGAAGTTAGTGATGTGTTTTGAGAAAGTACCCCTGCAAGATAGAAAGTAGACACTTGGACCAGCTCAGGAATAAAGGGAGGAAGTGTAAATGAAGCAAGATAATAGTTGAATTGAAAACCCTAAAAAGCACAAACTTCCTTACCTCTCAAGTACTCTTTGAATGTGTAAAGTACATAGCTACATAAAAAGGCAAATTATCAGGTGTAAAAGAGTGATAAAGCTGTTAAGTGAGTTGCATGCCTGTAGGCCAGCTAAGCCCTTGGCTCAAGGTGTTCTGTGTGCTGGAAACCCTCACTTCCAGTTTATAACTCCAGTTTGTCACCTCGGTTTTAATCATAGCATTCCATATAGTCCAAACAGTTTTTATTTCCCATAACATTCCAGGTGAGAAATGAGAGTTTTCCAAGGCTCCAAAGGCACTGAACCTTCTTATTACTTAATTTTAACTGTTTGTCATACTTTAAACACTAGTTCTTTGGAAAGGACCTTACTTTAAACTGTCTTGTACTGTTATTTGAGCATCAGACACTGAATTAACTTTGCTGAAAAGTCTACGTAAACCTTAGCAATAATATAGCAGCTAGCTTGCTGATCTTGTTTAGTAAATTCACCAGAAATTACTTGTTGCTTTTGCTTCTCTGTTGTTGCTTACCAACTGGCTTTAAGTTAGGCTGACTTCTCTTTTCACAAGATGTTGCCTGTCTCTGGGGCACAGCAGTGAGCACAGGGGTGTTCTTGCAGGTCTCCCTTAGGAGCTTCAAGTCACCCTTAGAATAAAAAAAAAAGAGTTTTCAGCCTAGAAAAGGCTCTTATGGGCCGTGAGAGAGGGTTAGAAGCTATATAGAGGTGAAGCATCCATTTGCACCTGTCTACCACCATACTAAAAAACAGAGAGAATGAAAAATATTACGTCGAGAGTGTCTGAGGCAGAGCCACAGCTCATTGGGAGAAAAACCTGTTCCTAAACATCTGCTCTGCGCCTGCCTATGTTACTATTCACAGTTTTGTTCTGATTAAGTGAAGTTGGAGTGGATTATAAAAAATTAAGTGTTAGACAAGAGAGAATGCATTGCATCCTGTAAGTACTATGGCAGCTGAGAAGTTCATGACAACAGCACAAGCCCATCACTCTCCCCATCAAAGGAAGACAAAAAGTGAAGAAAACCAGAGGTTACTGGTGACACACATTCCCGGGACTTGCTGTGTTCTCATGGGGCACAGCATTACCTTATCTGCACCCTCCTCCTGCTGCCTTCCTCCTGCCAGCAGACTCCTCTCAGGTTTTCGTCTGAAGCAGATTGAAGGTGTCACCTGGGGCACAGCTACTGGCTGTCCCCTGCCCCGAGCCAGCGGGCACGGAGCAGCTGGGGTCTGTGTCACTGAAACCTCTCGGCACGGGGGCTGCAGCCGAGCTGCATGGCTGGCACCGTCCCCAGCCCCACGCTAACGCCTGAACTGTGCCTGGGAACAAGTGTTGGTTGGCACAGCCCAAAACCACCCCTGGACCCTTTTAAGGCTGTGTCGGCTGAGATAATCAAATCACAGGGACCAGACACCTCCTGGCATTTAGTGACTGGGAGGGACACAGCCCTGGAGGAGGACATGGAAGAGAGGTGGGGGACAGGATCAGAGGCTGTAATCACTGCCGCTGTCCCAAGCTGCTTATCTGTCAGAGGTCAGTCAATCTGCCCTATGTATAAACATTTCAGCCTGATTTGTGGGCTGCCAGGAACGGCTGCACGACTGGCCATGGCTGTTGTGTTACTGTCACATGTGACACAGCCCCTTAAGTACAGGTGGAATAGCAGCTATAACCTCGCTATAAGGTCGGTTACCACTTCCAGCACAACTCACAACTAGTATCACTACTGAAATACTTGCAGAAGAAACATTTAAAAAAACTTTATTCCTTTGAAAACATGGCTACAGATTCAGTAAGAAACCTGATTTAACAGGTATTTTGACAAACCAGAAATTAATTCCAGCATCAGACACAGATCCAATAAAACTGTAAATGTCTACAGAGGGTTTTAGATGAAGCAGTTTCAAATGTGTTATTGTACTGAATAATCTTTTCCTTGAGAATTTAATTCCTTTCAACAATAAGAATGTTTAGTTTCTGATTCTCTTTTCTTTATCCTTAGATCTCAAAGATGTTCACAGATAGGAAACACTTGTGCATTCACAGAGCATGTGTGCTTGTCTCTGGAGAGGACTAAAGACATCATGTTTCTACTGTAGCATCTATACTGTAGAAAGTGCAGGAATAATCACGATCTTTTATTTGTAAATATGGAAGAAAAGAACCCGATAAGACATGCTCAAATAATGCCCTTAACATGTACTATAACTTTTCCTGTTCGACACTTAGGTTTTTAATAAAGGTTAGTAAGGGCTTCATCTTGATTTAGTTAGTCATTTGGTCAGGTTTGACATGGACATAATGGGAACATACTTGCAGCCCATTTTATATGCAGAAATACAATGTACATACAACTCCAGCCCTTGTCAATGCAGAGTGTGAGCTAGCCTCTCCTGGAAACTGGATTACTTACTCAATTTGATAAAGTCAGACTTCTCGGGAAATATTCTGCTGGTTGCATTTCTGTAGCTGGTCGAGAAGACCCTTTTATTGACATCCTTGTCCTGGTCTAATTCAGGCTAGGAATTCAATTTGGTCTAGTTGTGCACAGAAAGCAAGAATTGACCCAATGTTTGGAAAATGTTAACTTGTTACCACACTTTACATTGTAACAGGGTACTGCATATCAAAAGTTCACGAGTATGATCTGGGCAATGGGAACCAAGGAGGAAGTAAAATCACTAATTAGTAGCTACTATACTGACAGGCAACACTGGATGCTCTGCTTTGCAAAGCAGCCGAATAATTAATTGACATAATGGTATCAGCAGAAAACATTTAAGACTTCAGGTTTCTTTTAACAGAATGCTGGTCTAATGAATATCTCAGATATCTGCCAAACCTCATTTGGAAGGACCTTTGTCACAGATGAGTTTTAAGACCAATTCAGTCCTTTATTGAACTCATTTTTAGCATATGTTTCACTGGAAGGTTCACAACAGTGATCTTGACTGTTTGGATTGTTTCATTCTTCCAGCTGAGAAAATATATTTATCCTCTTATTTTTATCTTGCCACCCAATTTCATTAGAGAACAAGTAACGTGCTTGCAGATCAGAAAATTAAAAAATATTCTAATATTTAGGACACAAAATCTATAATTTAGTTCATTACTGATTATGTAATTTTATTTTTTTTAATTCCTGATAAATTTATACTTAACCATCTCTATGCAGCGGTGCTTCAGCGATCTCTCATGTGTGAGCACTTCAGCCGTTGTTTGTGATTTAGGAAGCATCAGTGAATTCACTAGGAAATCAACACAAAATATTGCTTCTCAAAAGTGAGGAACAACTGTTCCACACACTGGTGGTGGTGACTCAGGAGGCAATGGCACCGTGGAAAGGTTGTCTTTAAATGAAGCTTCCTACAAAGTTGGAGAAGCTAATTTCAGAACCAGGATATGTTTCTGCAACAAATTCCAATAACCTGACCTGTATAAGAACCTTAAAACTCCAAAATAAATAATTTAGAATGTAGCTGCTTTTTTCAAGTGCATGTGCAATCTTTTTTATTATTATTATTTTCCTTCTGCTGTTCATTTCAATAGTGAGTTTACCATCTGAATTTGGACATAGTAAAAAGCTAGTCCTATTGTACTACCTCACCTTGTTTCCAGTGGCAGAATTTCACTGAAATACCTCATAAATAAGCTGTTTCTCTAAAATTACCTTTCCTTCTTTTCAATTTATTTATTCACAGCAGAGATGCTGTGACCAACATACAGAATAATTGTGGGGATAGTTTCTCAACCCACGGTAAATAAGAAATGAAATAACTACGAGCCATGTTCTTTAAAATATGGTCTGCTCACTTTGAAGAGCTTAAGAGCACCCGAAATATTGCACGGCTGTATTGATTTCATTGCGCCAGATGACTCAGTGTTTCTTCCCACATCATCTGTATTACAAAGAGTAACATCGCAGCCATGCTGCTCTAAAGATACGAGTCAAAGGCTTAAGTTTGCGGCAAATACTTTGGTCTAGATGTTTCCTAGCCCGACAAACTACTTTGTTTAAGATTATCTGCTCTCCTTTCAAGACACCTGCCACCTTTTTTCACCACTTCCCGTCAGGAGCTGTTACAAATCATGGGTTACCGTCACCATCAACTCTGCCTTCCTAAGATGTGTACTGTGGTGTTAAGGCAAAACACAGCGCTTGGACGGCAGAGTTTGCCAAGCGTTTGAAGTTGGCTTTTTTTTGTGGATTTAAAACCTACTCCCAAAGCCCCTGGCTAATTGTCCATTAGTATGCTCTTTTAAACATTAAACAAAACCCTTTATTTACCTTCCCCGTTGCCTGATGGTCCTCAAGAGGCAAAGCTGCTTCTGCCTTAGAGACTTGAACCTATGTGACCTGAAAAGTCAGTTGAGATGTTAATTCACTGAAGAATGAAGCTGAACAATGATGGATCGAAGAATTTCCCCCGCCCAGAAGAAAACATTGCTGCATAAGCTTTGTGCATTGATCAGCTAGGTTCGGCTTAATCCTCTCCAGAGCCTCAGAGTTAACCAGTTTCTAACACAAAAGGAAATTGTAATGTCTGGTATTTTAAGAAAGAACTATTGATTTACCGTGATGGTAGTCCAGTCAAGAGTCTTTTCCTTGGAATTGTTGCCAGAAGAGCCAGACCCGTGTGCCTGGTAACTTTAACTCAGAAAAGTGATTTAGTTTTCTTTTGGGTTGCAGAATTCTGCTGATTTTCCCCATAGTGACTTTTCTGTCATCATGACAAGGTCAAAATACACCAAACTCCAAACTACGATTTTTCTGCTCCCTGCAGGTTTCTTCTAACACTTCTAATATAGCATCAAAGAAACAAAATGTCCCAAGGAAGAAGAAAATGGTGCGCTAAAAGAAATTCTGTGGTACTTGGCTGCTTTAAAGTCTTCAAGGTGGAATCCCGTTGACCTCAACAGCAAAATTCATGTTGTTTTTATTGAGTTACAGCCCCACCTTACACCTTCAGCTGGGATAAAACCAGGTAGATGGTATAAATTTTCATAACTGTTTAGACATATACAGAACTGTCTTAGTTTGCTACAGTTCAGGATATGACCCTACCTCCTTTAATGGTCATTAAAACTTTAAAACCCTTCTGAAGTCTGGGAGACGGATCCTGCTTCTCATCACATCCAGATTCCCTAGTGATGGCTCTGTCAGTAACATCGAAAGTTGTCTGGCTGTCTTGCATTGAAATACGTGTAATGAGGAATGAGAAGTTTTGAAAAAAACCCAATGAATATGCATGCAATTATTACTGGATGATGATGCTGTCCTGTACCATTTGGTAGCTGCAAAGAGCCTTATAGACTTTTAAAAGTTCAGTAATAGCTATTTAAAGAAAAGCCTTTTGCTTTTAAAAGCCTGCATATAAATATCCGTAAAACTGGCTTCATCTGAACGCAGTCTGATGATTGCTCAGCAGATAAAACTGCTTTAGGAGAGCGCTCAGAGCTGTATTCTCGCCTTGGTCCCCGAGGGCAGGGCTCACTTCTGTCTGGAGCGTGGGGTCTGGAAGGCAGCCCAGGAGAGTGAGAGCATGTGAAGGGAAACATCTAACGAGCTCTCCCTTCCACTGCTGCGGCCCCAAGGGACATGGCAGCTGACACAGCCTCCCCAAGCCCTGGTACTCCTCCTGGCACACTGAATCAGTTAAGCAGCTTCAGAGCAATTTTTCTTCAAAATGATGCATTAGGTGAGGTCTCCAGTGGAAAACTCAGAGGCAGGGAGAGAGAAAGGACACGGCTCAAGTGCGCACACAACATGACCTCTCAAAACCATGTTTCTCTCAGGAATCCCATAGTGGGCTCACCATTTAGATTTCAGAAACTGCCCTAATTAATGGGAAAAAAGTGCATTGCACCTATTTGGGGTTCTCCTGAATTGCAACTACTTTAAGTCAATCGAGTGCTAGGCGCTTGCTGGGGTGTGCCAAGGGGTCCTGGGCTGCTGGTCGTTCAGATCTGGGGACAGGTTGGATGATGCTGCCATCTCCTTGCACCCCAGGCACAGGTGGGGAGGTGTGCTGGGGAGAAGGGAAAGAAGAGGGAGAGGTGAGATGTGCCCTGACCTGCTGTAGGAAGGAAGGGGATGTGACCAGGAGTGACAGCCTGCACCTGGCACTAGGAAACATTCCCTTATTTGCCAGGTTATTTAGTCAGAGCTGTTTACCTCGGTGTAAATCTCTATGCCTTCTCCCCCTGTGCCTTCATTACTGTATGTTCCGAGCAGAGTAGTATGCACCTCAGTTTATAAATCACCTCGGTTCAGTTTATAAATGCCCTCTCCAGTTTATAAATACCTTAAAATGGTATTTATACTGTGTTGTATTAATTAAAAAAAAAAATTATAAAAAGCATAAAGTAATAAAGCTTCATACAGTCCTGACTGGAAATCCCTCAATTTCAGTGAGCTAAGCAAGCTCTAGCCATGCTATAACTGGCATACAAGGGCTCATTCTTCCCCTGCTCCGAATGCCAAGGGATGGGGAGGGCAGCACAGCTCTGGTTCAGCAGAGTCCAGGGTCCATCCCTTACCCCTCTCTCCCACTCAAACCCAGATAGCTCTCCAGGCATGAAGCAGCTGGGCCTGAGCTGAGGCATCAGGAATCTTGTTTGCAGCCTTGGCTCCTGCAGTCCATACCGCTTTGGGAAAGTCACCTTGCTGCCAGGTCTCTGCCTCTAAAATGGAAATTACAGTCCCCATCTCTACGGGTAGCCTCCACCTCCATAAATGAGAGTGGATGACACTAGGGTGAAACAAAGAACATCTGATTCTTCTTCTGCAGAGGCATCACATAACCTTCGAAAGCAGCAGATGCAGTGCAGGATGCCTCCTGCTACATTTGGTGGAGGGTGGGCTTGCCTGGACCAGTGGGGAAGAGAAATCACAGAGAAATAGGTAGCTGTAAATAATTTGGGTTCAGTTGCTTTAAAAGCACAAAGCCTTTCTGCCAAGGGAGAGGACGCCTGTCACCCTGGTAAGGGGCGGCAGGCTGACGAGCATGTTTTCCACTTCGAACAGGGCTGAATCAGCTAATAATATTCTATCCTGTGCTGTGGTTAGCTTTGTACATGGACCATCCCAGGTGCCTGCCTCTGCAAGGGGGGCACGGCCTCAAGCAGCGGTTGAGGGGAACCCAGGGCGATAACCAGCCTGGGTCAGCAGGGCCAGAGTCCGCCGGGCAGCCTTTAATTAGCAGGGAGGACTGCATTGATTTTTTGCACTCTGGGGCTGCCTGGCAGACTCTGTGAGTCCTTCTGTGATAATGAGCGCTGTTCGGGCTGTGAAATTGGAGTGGCGGGGAAGGAGGTGGAGAGAAAAAGGAGCCCAGCTCAGCAGAGCTCTGGCTCGACTGTGGCAGGGGGAGCAGAGAGAGCGGACAAAGTCCTCTGGGGTCCTGGGGCTGCCCCCCTCACACCAGCCATGGGTTTTGTCCAGGAGGCTTGTCCAGCTGCAGAACTGGGATGGAGGCTGGCAAGTGGAGTGACACCACCCAGAGCAGCCTCTCCTGCCAGGATGCGCCAGCCTTTCCACCGAGAAGGGTGGAGAAAGGGTCTCCAAACAGAAGCCCACCACAAGAAATACCTGGACGGGTACTACATGTTCTCATTCCTCTTGAAATCTCTCCACAGACACCTGAGTGGGATTGTAAAATGCAATACGGTCTATACAGAAATAATGAGTGACACTTTAATTTTAAATTTCTCCATACACAGAATCAAAGAATCATAGAATAATAGAATAGCTCAGGTTGGGAAAAAACCTTTAGTGTCATCAAATCCAATTGTTAATGGACAGAAAAATACATTTGAGGATGACAGCAATGGCATTTATTTTGTATGCAAGACCTACAAAAATGTCGGCATCTGCACATAAAACATATGTACACATAAAACACCAGGCAGCAGTGGAAGAAGAACAAAGAAAGGGAAGGCATGCAGAAAGAACAGCTTACTGGATTGTCAATGGGAATTTGTGATACTCCATTAATATAAGGCGTTTCTTAATTTCCAACTGACTTATCTTCTCCTGTTGGTCTTTATATTAATTTGTGTCTTCAGAACACATACATTGTTCTGTTTCTCTTTGGAGCTTCTCTGTATTTCTTTTCCTTCTCGTTTAATTCTATGTTACTGATGCTAACAACACAGTAGAAATAATGTTCCCATATTAAGTACCATCCAGTTTTTCCAAAATTACCTCTGCCAAGGAAGCAGATGACAGCTTGACTGCCATTCAGACGGCATATTTACTGCAGAGCTTTTAAACATTGATGAGGGTCAATTGCTGCCTTGCATTGTTTCTGAAATAATTAAATAAAAATATAGATCTCCAAGACTGGAGGGTACCACAGGCCTCTGATTCTTTTAATGGAGAAGAAAAAAAGTGCAATAAAAGTCTATGACAAAATGTGTCCCTCACTGCAGCTGTAACTATGTACTGTACAAGGATATGAAAAAGCTTTACAGTGGAAATAATTTTCCTAACCCTATACGGGGGTTAGCACGGTAGTTAGCTCATGTGTCAGAGTCAGCACTATTGTAAAAATGCAATTCTTTCCAAATTTTCATCCATCTATTCTGAGTATTGATGATACACTTATTTTTCAGTTTGACAGTCTTTCTGAACTATTTGCCTTAACAATATTTTCTGCAGCAAATTCTGCAAGTTCATTACATACTGTGCATGAATAGCTACTTTTCTATTTCAGAACTGTTAGGCTTTACCTGACCCTTCTCTTCCTTGTCTTAAAGCTGTGTTAAAAACTGGTCAGCATTCCTTTATTTCTCATGATCCTCTCAGCTTCTGTTTCCACTTATTAAGTCTTCATTGATCTTTCTTAGTATCTGGAAAGATTTCCTTGTTGGAGATCGTATCTGTTGCTCTTTAGGAGGAACTAATTTTCTTCGCTGGCTACAGTTGGATGAGGACTGGCAAACTACAACTGTAAACATTATTAAAAGTGAGGGGGTGATGAGGACTGAGATATGACAGCCTTAAACCATTCTGCCTCATTCTTGCTGCCCCTTCCTTGATACCATCAAACCTTTTTGCATTTATTGGTATTAGCAGAGGTTTCTTCTGGACCATCTGTAATAACTTGCAAATCTTGCTCTGAAGCTGTTAACACTTCATTTAGAATACAGTGCAGTGCTGCAAGGAATTGCATTATTTCTTTTAATGCTTATGACATTGGTTTTGCTTATAGCAAACAAACAAAAAAAGAAAACGAAAAACAGAACAAGAATCAAACTCATAACACATTGCCCAATGGCTTAGTTTTGTCATGTCTGCATGTCTTAATCCCTGACTGATCTAAATCACTTAGCATCATCTGCAAATTTTGTTACTTTGCCCTGCCATCAGATTATTAATAAACAGCCTCAGTCCCAGCAGATACATTGCAAACACTTCACTATTAACCTCATTTCTAGATGAAAGCTGGCTCTTTATCCTTTGTATTTGCTGTCTCCCAGCCCATTTCCACTGCACAGCAGAACATTACCTTTCACCTTCTAGGTGCCTGGTTTTCTTTGATAGCCTCTTTGAGGGACTTTAAGAAAAATCTGAATAATTATATCTGCCAGTGCTTCTTTAACCACTAATTTGTTGACACTTTAATGAATCCTTACGGTTGGAAGCAAGGTTTTCCTTTGGCATAAATCAGCGCTGTTTCTGTAATCATCTAATTTTCATCTAGGTGGTTTTATAACAGCTACTTAAAATAGCACACCTCCCACTGAAGGCTCATCAGACTATTACTGCTGCAACTACCCCACAAATTGCAATTTAAAATTCACTATTCTCCAGGCCTGCAGTTTAGCAATTCATTTTAATGTTTGTTTTTTTCAGAAACTTAACAAATTCTTTTACAACATCCTTTTCATTTGTAGATGATTATATTTCTAGTCACATTAGTTTCAGCTTGTCAGTAACTCCTATCCTGCCTGATGCCCTTTTGTCATGTATGCACTGATGTATGTACATTCCCAGAAAATCCTGTGCATTAAATGCAATGTCCACACACAGTCAATTGAAAGCTGAAAAATTGCTCTCAATAACCACTTGAACACCTTCTACCGTAACTACGGGCTTTGTCTGTAACTGTCTGACAGTTACATCCAGTGTCTTTTTCTCTAATTCAACTCAACTCCCTCCCCATCACCTCTCAGCATAGCTCAGATGATTTCATATTACACATCGCAATGAAGTTACCAAAGCAGCATAGAAACTCCTTTGATGCACTTATAAATCTTAACATGTGGAGAAACTTCTTTCCTTTGAGGGTGGCATAGCACTGGCACAGGCTGCCCAGAGAGGTTGTGGAGTCTCTGACTCTGGAGACATTCAAAACCCGCCTGGATGCCGTCCTGTGCAACCTGCTGTAGATGACCCTGCTCTGGAGGGGGGGTTGGACTAGATGATCTCCAGAGGTCCCTTCCAACCCTGACCATTCTGAGATTCCGTGATTCTGTGAAATGGGGTTATATTTCATGGCTGACTATGAGAGAAAGGGGATGGGAAGTGATGAACTAAGATACCTGTCCCAGTCTGATATTCAAAGTTTCTGCCACCCTAATGGACATGGTAACGTGATGTTTGTTGCTTAGAGCAGTACATTCAGTCCATAACCCACAGGCTTCAGCTGGCTTTGGGTCAGGCCCTGACTCTTGACATTCTGCCCTGGGTCTTAGACAGATTCAGTTTTGACCTTCTTTGACTTTTCCTGAATAAGGATTTGCAGATTTGTCTCAAAACGGTGAACTCCCACATTTTCTTTTTGTCTTTTCCCTACCCTCTACCTTGCAATGACCAGTCAAGCAGCAAAGCTGACCAGTTAGCCAGATGTTCCCCAGGGTTTTTCACCTCAAAATGCTTCTGCAGGAGCACATGTACAATTGCTTTTTAACACACATCCCTGTTGCGCAGCCCTGAGCAGAGACTCCGCCAGAGGTCCATCTCTTTTCCTGGTATTGCTTTCCTACCGGAGCAGATTCCTCCATCCTCGGTCACCTTCACCGCTGACTGCACACACACACGCACCGTGGGCTTTGCGGTGGCGGCACTTGATGTAACTTTAAGGACATTTTAGTGCTCGCTTCTCTCACGGGTGCCTGTGTATCCTAACTGGCTTCCCTTTACACGCCCCATAGGCTGAGCAAATTACAACCTCAAAGCCATTATCGCATTCCCTTTTACTTTTACACATTATTACGGCCTTCATCTGGACATTTTCCAAACCCAAGGACTTTAGATGCTGGGGTGAGATAAGACAGTATCCAAGACAGCACGCTTATCCTTTAATGAAGGCCAAGGGGCTTCATGCATTATAAATGAGCCATTCTTTCTTTAGTTCTAGTAAGCCTTCCTCAGCTGATCTCTGCAACTGCTTCTTTGCCTGCTCTTCTTTTTTAATGTGAGGTTGACATTGGTTCTCCAGGGTTGAAAATGGCCCCATTTACTGCTGACCCAACACCTTTCAGATGAGAACTTAATCAGTCACCAGAGATGACACACAATTTTAACTTGCTGCTGTTCATATCACCATCCTATTACATCTTGTGTGTGGAAAAATGGGGTCTTTTTGTCCAGAAAGAACATAGAATTTTTCGTATATATTCTAATTGCTTTCATTTACCTAAGCACAGCTTCTGGAACAAGGCACTGCGTTTAATTCATAGGTATTTTATACTGCAACAGGGAGATTTTTCTCATGCATCAGTACACATGAACCCATGAATAATAATCTGGTTCTGTCTCTTGGTGACATTTTCTGGCCATTTAATGTGCAAACCCATTGCGATCTCTTTCTGCCAGATCACTTTGCTGCAATTTTGGTCATTGAAATTACATTTCTTTCAAATGCCATCAAGTACCCTTAGAGACATGCTATTCCTAAAAGAAGAGTCTTTGAACACAAATGCTCCGTTACTTGGTAAACTTGTTGAATCCACTCAGGAAGGAGACACTTTGAAGTGAAGTACCCATCTTCTGAAATGAGATGTGCTATGTTTCTTTGCCTCATGTCTGTAAATTTAATCCACAAAGTTAATCTTTTATTCACTAATGGGAAATGGAAAGAAAGGGTTTTAAAAAAAGTTTCCCATCTTCCTGGCTTACAGAAAAGAGTGAATCAATGTAAGAAAAAGGATACGTTGAGAGTCTTATAAAACTGATTTCCTAATAGTGGCAAACAAATCTGGAAAATCAATGGATTCACCCTCCTAAGGAAATTAAAATCCTCCCTTGTACAGGACTGTGCTCCTGGATGTTATTGAACTTAACATGATTACTTGCATCCTGTAACAATAATAATCATCTGTAATGCAAATGTATTCAATATTGCATTATACAAACACCAATAATTTTAGTTGACATTCTTTGAGTCTCCCCAGCCCTATACTCTCAGAGAAGCATATGTCTAGGATAGGATTTCAAATTCTGACATCTTTGGCTCGGTTTAGTTTGAGTCTTGAACATAATTTGGTTTTGTTCTTCTGATTTTTTTTTAAACTCAGTAATAGGCTGTTCAAGGAACTTTATTTAATGACATTTTTTAATCAGTAACTTCATAGCATATATTTATAACCATAAGTATATATGCATATCTATATCTAACTAGTGTTAGGTGTAAGATATTAAGGTACATACACAAAACCAGAGCAGAATATGACATTACCAATTAAACCTAACTTTAAACAATACTTGTGATGATAACTTAAGACAGACAAATTATGACTAAGAAAGAACTAAAGACGAATATGCCTCTATAGTGGACCAGGTTCCCTGGCTCCCGGGAGTTTGTGGGATGAATAGCTCAGGAGGGTGCCAGGAATCAAACCTGCAAAGTCCCTGAGATGAGAATAGGTGGGGGCTGGGGGATAGTAGGGTGCAAACTGCTCGTTATCTTCTTACCTGTGTTCATGGTTTCTGTTGGCCGCACAGGTGATACAGACATCTGATCTGGCCCAGTACTGCTTTTTACGTGATTTTACAGTACCATCCCTATAGCATGTCTCAGACCTTTCATTCCCTTTGAGTGTCTGCTGAACCACGTTGTGGCTCTGCCCATTCCTTTCAAGACCACACTTCTCCTCTTCCGCTGTCACTTTTCTCCCCCACTTCGTAAACCCACATACGGGAGCTTGGGACTGTGGCACTTTTACGTTCTGCAGCTCTCTGATGGTTGCTGTGGCATATCCTTCATTTCAGCTTTTTTAATTCCAGCTTTCCTACTGAAAATAGCTTTAGAAGGCACTTAATCATACTTGTAGTAATGTTGCAGGTCCCTGCTTTGTTACCAGACACACCACATGCTTTTTTCAATAAGAAATCAGGCAAGAAATTCACTTTTTGTGATGCCAGACAAAACGACTGTTGCTTATTCTATTATATTTTGTTGTTTCTGCCCATTTCAATCCCAACAGCATTTCTCTAAGAGTTATCATGTAACATTGACACTTGGCTGGAAAGATGGCAGTTATAAAATTAGAGTTGATTTATTCATCTAGGAAAAAAAAAAAAAACAACAGCGACATGTCACTTCCCCTGTAGCTCTTTGCTGTTCATAAGTGCAGTTGCAACCTTTCCTTCAGCGGTACAGAAGAAAATAAAGTTACTCATAAAACTGTTGAGTATGTCTTAAGTGCCCTGTCAGTGCCCTGTAACCATACCCGTTTTAAAATTACCAGCCCAAATACACATTATTTTTGGTCATTCTGTTGAACTGATGGGTGAATTATGATTGGAGATAAGAAGAAAAGGCCTGACACATATAGATGTTCTCCTAGAAAAGTTTTCAGCATTTAAATGACCTTTTTTCAGGGTCCTGTATGACGCTATCCCATGGCCAAATGAGACTCCACTGTTTCCCAGTTACAGTGCCAACAACTACGGCAGCACAGTCGCATCCCTTTTACAGTTAAGACAGGCATTACAAGGGCGAAATTTCCAGAGAAATTTTTAATTAGACCAACATATCTCCTTGGGTAAAACAGGGATATGGATCACCTATTCTTGGTTCTCTCTAATATTTTCCATGCTGCTGGAGCATATGGCAGACTACAAAGTTTCTGCCAGATTGACCGGGAGATACTCAGGCCAGCAACAGAGCCACTCTCAGGGCTGCAGAGGCTTAACTCATGGGCAGGCTGGCCAGAGGTCTGCAGAGTAAGTGCAAGGAGTGTCAGAACAGGCAGGGAGATGCCTGGACAGTAAAAGTCCTACAGGGTTATACAAGGTGTCCCGGGGTTTTTTATTCAGCTTGATGGGTCTGGTTATGAATTTCAGATTCAGTCTGCATTCTTTTCTCAATCTACTTTGTGTAGTTCTTCAGTGATTAATGCAATGGTCATTTTAACGTAACAGGTGAAATAACGTACATTGAGAGGAAGAACGTTACACATGAGGGGAGAGAGATGTCCCTGCTTCCGTCAGGGTGCTTTTCACCAGAGTCCACCAGCATGATGAGGGAGGGAGCCCTCCATGCCCTAGCATCACACTTCAGCAGAACTGAGCGAAGCGCTGTGCCATCTGCCCGTGCTTCTGCTGGCTCCTGGAGCAGCAAACCTTGGAGGCGGCTCCCTGGTAGCATCCCAGGAGCTGTCTGGGAGCAGAGCAGATGTGCCAGCGGAAGTGGCACACTTCCAGAGGCACTCTCCACTGTTTGTCTTCCCTGCAAGGCAGCCGCTGCCTGATCTTAATCTTCAAAGACTGGCCTTAGGTATATTGTCAGCCCTTGGCTCTTAGTTGCTTGTGGTGCCTGTCAGGAGCTCGGCTACTATAGCAACCCACAAAAGCATGATTTTTTTAGTCATATTAAATAGAGGCTCTCCCTCTCACTGACAAGACTTTTAGGAAATGCCGGAGCTCCCTGTCTAGGATCTGTTTCCTCTGTATCTGTTCCTGTTTGCTCTTCTTCCATGCTAATGGGGTTATCCATGTAAATAGGGTAAATTCAGTTCTCCAGTGTATACCTGGGACCGCTCTGCAAGCAAGCCATGCCTTTTTAGGCAGCTCCAGCTGCCCTCTGTAGTTAATAACAGACCTTCTTAAAGGTTGCTGCTCTGCTGTCCTCTTGCCCTGTTCCAACACCCAGGACCAAATCCTGGCTTAACCCAGAAAAAGACAATGGAGACCTGCTGTTATTACTGTGAAACCTCACGCCTGATCTCAAATGTAAGGTACTTGTTATGACCTATAATGCTCATCACAGCTGCCTGAAGGAGGTATTGACATATGTGTATATACAATGGAATACCCTGAACTTGTTCAGACAAGTCTCAGAAACACAGGCAAGTCCAGCCTTTGAAAGACGTGACATTGACTTCAGAAAGTAATTGAATCTTTTGGTGAAAAGGATATCCCTGATGGTGTGTAGATGGATAACGAGCTACGTTCTTTTCATGTAGATGGATAAAGTATTCATTTTAATACCAGCTGCATGGTAGAATCACAACTAACTCTGTTAAAATCTAATTAACGTGGGAGGACAGAGAGGTTGGAAACCTGTTCCCATACTCACGGGAACAGTGTCTCTGATCAGTCCTCAACTGAAATCTGGTTAATAAACAAAATACTTTGTTGCCATAATACAATGCTGAATACAATGCTACTGTTGTGAGAATATAAGTGCTTACTGTGAACATCCTGTTTTGTTCAGCATCTTGAAAAATCTTTCGGGAGCTTTTTCTGGGGAGAAAATTAAGAGACCCCGGCCATCTAAGCGTAGAAGTGTGAAAGTCTTTAGTTTTAAGAGATGAACAGTGGACATAATAGAGATAATAAAAATTGAATGGTTGAGAACCACTGTTACATGTGCTTGCCCTTCATACGTAAATCAAGACTGAAAGGACTTAATAAACAAGTATGCAAATAGACTGGACTTCCTAGAAGATACTTACTACAGATACTTGCTACTTCAAGGCCTCACCGTGTGTCCAAAGCTTTAACAGGGTTTAGAAAAGAATATTAACATTCATAAGGATGAAGTTTGTCTACATTAGATGGAATAGAATGTATCATGGGGTTAAGGTTGTTGCTTTCCACAGCACAGGACAGTTGCCACTGCTGAGATATCTTCTAGGACCATACCATAGCATTTCAGAGAGATTTGTTACGTGTTGATTCAAACACTGGCCAGCATCCCAGACAAAAATAATGGACCACAGGTGTGACACATTAGGACTGTCTATATGCTCATTAGTGTCTTTTACCTTATGACCATTACAAGCTATCATTCAACCAGATTGCAGAGCCAGACATTTTGAGTACCTGGGAGAAGATCTGACAGCAAGGGTGAAAACCACCTTGAAACAAGGGAGGTCTGGAGGACTTTTGATGATAAAAATTCATTGACTCCTCACCTGGGCCAAAACATCTCAGAAATCCTTCACAACCAGGATTCCCCACTTTTCAGTTTGGTTTAAATTTCAGAACTCTGATGCAGGCAGCAGCATCATGCCCCTGTCTTCTTTTCATCTTGGTGTCACTCTCCACAGCAGTAGTGTAACACTCCCTACTCTATAAGAGGACAATTTTTTAGGTACCTGTGTCCAAACTGACACAGTAGCAATGCTATCGCTTTATCAATACTTTGGGAATATTAAAGGGGAATTAATTATGAAATTATAACCTTACTGGTTTTCTCTTTTGAAATCAAATTCATTTTCTCACTTAGGAGAGGTTTTAAGAGGTACCTGTGTATTTGCAAGGCTAATGTACTAAATCTAATTAGATGAAAAATTGACAATAAATTGATACCATTTTTTAAACAGTCATTTTTTGGAAATCTGATTGGTGGCCTCATGACAGTGATGCATGCTTCAAGCACAGGATCTTCTTTAACCGGATCCAGATTTCACAGCCTAATCACACTTTAGTATTTTGAGAGGAACTTCATGATTTCAAAAGAGATTATGGCTAAATAATGGAAAAAATGCTAGGCAACAGATGCCAATTTGTTCTTTGGCTGCTTTATTAAAGCTAACAGAATATGGAAAGTAATTATTCCTTTGAATTTCTTTTTTTTGTGATGTGAGAACTACAGGAAGCTGGAATTGCTGTCTGGGTGTATATAAATAGGCTCTGTCTAACCAGATTGATTTTACAAAGACTTAAGTGACAGATTTTGAAACATTTGAAATTCCAGTTAGAACCCTCAGCTTTGGCATGAGACAGAGAAACAAAAGCAGAAGACACTGAAAGAAAACTAAACAATTCTGAAACTCATTTAGAATTAATTTTGGAAAAATTCAGAACATTTAAAACTTCAGCAAGATTCTATCTGCTGCTAGGTAGCACTGTCATCCAATAAACCATACTTAAAAAGGAGTTTACCCCAGGTTTTCAAAGTGCTTCAGGCACATCCTGCACAGCACTTGTTCTTTCTGGACAAGGCAAACCCAAAGCCCTGGTTCATAAGTGTGATGCTCGTTAAGGTGTTGAATATGTAGAAACAGTATCCTTTCAGTTATGTTAAACACAACCTTTACAGCCCGGTCTCCATGGGTGGAAGCAGGCAGACATGAGCTCACTCTGCCTCTGCTCCAGGCTGGTTGGCCACGGGCCAGCTTTGGTTTGAAAGCCACACAACTGTATTAGCTTCTCAGCAAAGCAAGTCAACTCGGGCACAGCATTAGCACAGCTCCATCGTTTCTGAACCAGCAGTAGTCAGAGCAAAGGAACTTGGACCTGTTTGCACCCATCCATGCGGACCAGTTCTGAAAATCCCAGTGAGTCACCTCTTGTTGTAAATCGTTTCAACTTCCACTCCCTCTGAAACTACAAAAGACTGTCTCAATTGTTGTGTTTCTGTGCTGTGCCTTTTGTCTTCTCTTTGTGCAAATGCAGAACGAAAGATAAACACCATCATTTACAACAAGTCTCAGCTCTTGCAGGGCCACCGAGGCACCAAATGGGAACCCGAACCGCAGGTCAGAAAGCAGCTGGTAAACTAAGCCTAGGGCCAAATAGGCATTTGGAGGCATAAGCCCAATTCAAATCTCAAAGTGTATAATTTTTGATGTATTTCAACCTCTTTTTTTCAACTCATACAAAAATAACACGAGATATATGTATATATATCACACATATGAGGTGTAAGTGCGTAGAGAAGCTCAGCCAGATGGGAGAGAGGCATCAGTCCCTTCATCTCTCACATGTGCTCATGGGGTGAGTGTCACTGGTATTCACCATCTGGCCTCCTTCAGTAAGGAACCACTGCATTTTCCCCCTTTTTATTCGCATTACTACATAGGAAAGAATAAAACTGCCTTTACCATTACAGTGCCTAAAGGCCCGCTCAGTATAAGGATGCCATCACAGAATAGAGCATATCCTTGCTCTGCGGGGCTTAAGGCACCAAAGGGGAATAAACAACAGCCTATCTGAGAGCCTGGCATGAAAAAAGAGGCAAAGAGATGGAAGAACAACTGCCGTACTTCCCACCTCTGGGCACCTCTGAGCTCAACATGTAGGGCGGGTGACCATAGTCCAGCAGCACCTTCAGCCACTGCTTTGCCCTACTGTTAAGGATTCGTTATACTCTCATCACAGATTGAAGCCAGGTTGCAATCAACGCATCCCTTGCTCTTGGCAGCCTTCTTCTGGGTCTTATATGAGCAAAATCAGCATTAGGTGCCTGAGGTGACAATGTTGTTGCAGTGGCACGGAGAGACAGCAGGGGGTAAAAGAAGTTCTCCTGCAATCACTCAAAGCCAAAGACATTGTTTAAAGCTATCTCCCTTTACGCCTACCCAAGTGTTTCAGGCCATCAAGCACAAGAAAGCTCTTGGCTTTTCAAAACCAGCAACTTCATCCAGATTTCATGCCTGGGAATGTCACAACCTTCCAATCCAGGCTCTGTGGCAAAAGTCCAGCTGATAAAACACCCAGCGACTGCAGACACTCGTTGAATACAGCCAAGAGCAGGCCAGCATCAAAAAGTGGCCTGGTTTGGAGAGTCAACTGGGTTATTTGAGCATGTGCTCAGTATAGCTCAATGCAGAATAATCATCTCAGAGTAAAGCCCGTACGCTGACTGGAGTACTCCAGCCTATGTTTTGGAAGGTGCTCACTTGGGAAGGGAACTTAGGGTCAGAATCAAAGGAAAGGGAGCTCTCCTGCAGCTCCCAAATAGAGAGCTGACCATAGGCACAGTAAGTGTGGTTGATGCTTGTTCTTGCAGGGGAGTTCTAAGAAGCTGCCCGCTGCCTCAGGTAAATCACAGCAAATGAGTGCTGACAGGTGGAATCCTGGTTCCCATCCTCAGCACAGGAATAACATCATTAACAGACTCAGAAACAGAGACTCCAGCCATAGCAGATTTCATCTCAGGACTTTGATGAACAAGGCATGTTGAAATAATTGACAGTTACTGCATATTACATGCAGCGTTCCTCTTTCAAAAATTTTTAATGTGAGACTGGTAAGAAACTGGCTAGAGTAATATTTCATTTAAAAACACATTCACAGAATTAACTGATTGATTTTACGATCAAAAACATTCCAAGAGAACCTGATTCTGGTGTTGCTATAGGCAGTTTGCATTGCTCTGTGGATACACAGATACAGGGAACTTGGGGGTTTTTTTTGGCAAATCTGTCTGGCATAGGAGAATGTGTCAAAGAGACAGGACAATGAGTGAGATTTTGAAATACTTTGGTTTTAAAGTGCTGGTAAATGGAGAAATCTTTAAATAAGCAAACATTAGAGAATCCACTGTTGACAACTGGTCAGTCAATATGACTGTAAGGTGTATGGATACCATCTAAAAAGGGGATGTGATTTCTGCAAATAAGCTGTTTCAATACCCTGCAGCTTGCTACTGCATTCATCTGTTGCCTCATGGATAAGGTTTGTATTAGAAGCATTTTTAGTAGAAACAGACTTTGCCCTGTTTTGTTTTTTTTTTTTAATTTTTCTTCAGGGCTAAACAAAAATAGGGTTCTGGTCTCCCATTACTACTGTAATACAAAGAAACATCAAGAAATATCAAAGGATGTTTAGGAGCCACTTTCTGTAATTGTGAGTGACTGAGCAAACACGCTGATATTTGTACCGTTTTCCTTTTTTCATGAGAGTTTAAGATTGTCTTACTAGATAAAAATCAAGCAAAACAGAAACTTTCCTTTTACTACCTTTAATTTGACTTTGTTCTGTTGATCTTGGTTAGGTGACAAAGTGAAAGAAAGGCAAAGTATCAGGAAAAAGTTCTGTGTTATCATCTTCTGAGTAGGAGTGTCAGTAACGAACAGACTATTGTATAGTTCTCTTTTTTTTACCAGATACATCAAACACTCAACACTGAACTGTGTGAACAATTGACATCAATTCAATGCCAAATACTAATAACAGCAAAAAATAGTGTCTGAAAGGTTTCAGTAATGCAGCTGGGGTTGTATTCAGTCATAGCAAAGTAGGTTATTATACTTTAAGCAGTGTCATTGTTAGACAATCTTTTTAAAAAGGAAATAGTCTGGATAACAATACCTACGACTTACGCGTTGCTGTAATTTTTTAGTTTACTGGCTCCAGTTACCACCCCCCTGCTTACTAGTTAAGCACTGCCCCTTCTTTTATGATTGTTTTTTTCTTTTTTTGTTCTCAACCGTTTGTGCTGTTGATCTTCCTGCACCAACAAAGGTTAAGCAAATGAACCCCGAAATAGCAAGGGCTAGGCTATAAAGGTCCTGAATTGCCATCTCCGCCTTTACCACTTGCCGGAGCTTATTTCTTCCTAGGGAGTGGGAAAGGCGGCCAGGTAGGCACTGCGACAGCCTTTGCCAGTACGCACATGGGTTCATCCCCGAACACGCAACTCCTAGAGCTGTGTCTCTCTTTTCTGAAACAGTCTGTTGCTGCTGCTAGATAAGAAGTGACATTTGCTTTTTCCAAACTCTCTCTTACACAAGCAAGTATGCCTTGGGCGATAGAAGTTATCCAGCTGGTCATTTCGCCTCCCTGATTCAGGATTTCCTATTGCAAAACTGGGAAAGAAAACAGGAGAGAAGTATCAATCATTTGCTGTGTGCCTCCAGCCCTACCTGGCATCTCATCCCCGACAAGGGTCTTCTGGGCTCCCCCGCCCCACGTGCGCACCCTGCACTCATCTGTAAATGCACAGACCACAAGTCTGGCAGACATAATTTTCATTCTGACCTCCTGCGTAGTAAAGGCCATTCCTTTTTAGGCAGTCACCACATATAAAGCAAAATAAACATAACCTGTCCAATCTAGCTGTGGACAAACGCGAGTAATACAGATCACGGGTGTTATTTTATCCATACAACCTGTTAAGCACTGGAGCCTATCCCAGAGCCTGTGAAAGTTAATAGGAGTCTTTCCAATGTCACACTGCATGCATAACAATGGCTTTCAACAGTAGATTAATGAGATTAAAATAAATAGAAATATGACTAATTATTTATATACAGCACGCTGCTTGTTTCAAAGGACCTCAGTTGATATCTTTTAATTTATATGACAGTCTTTCCTTTGATGTCTAATTACAGAACAGGAGGAAAGTCTATGACTCTGAAGAATACTAAGAAATTTCCTACTGAAAACTAATTTTTGGCAGTAGATGCATTTTCCTTTGCAAAGGCTCTCAGACGGCAATTCCCGGCCAAGTGTACTTTCTGCACCACTTAAATTCCATGTGTTAAATAGAGCATAAGTGGTTGTCAGCACTGGGGATAGCTGTGTCCTTCCTGAACTGTAAACTGTTACTGCTCTGTGCATTTTGTTTATGAAATAAAAGGCAGAAATTTAACAGCACTGTTCAATCATTAATTTTTTGATAAATGCTTTGTTCTCAATTTGCCTGTAAAACCAGAGAGATTATCCTCTTTTTTCTAGTGGTTATGGTGTGTTTTTGACATTTTGTACACGTTTGTAATAAATAGACATTATGCCTTGTCTTGCTGCAGACAACTCTGAGCGGGATCCTTTGTTATTTATTAAAAAGTGTGGAACAAACAACGCTGCTATTAGAGTCATCGGGATACTTCTAATGCCACAATTAGCACTATGCTGGGATGACGTTTCTCAGAATAAAGTAGCCATCTCTCAAAACCTGGTTGGTGTTTTAGACCCATGTTTGAAGAGAAGAGAGAAGAATTTTCAAAAGTAGAGGCATTCCTGCCACAATGGCAACTGTCAACGTTACAATTCTCTGTCACCAGGGCTCTACAGCAAAGTGTTCATCCATCTCTTCACCGGTCATCCGGGGCACCACGGTGAGCTGTTTGCCTGGGAGAGCCGCTCTGGGCACAGTCACCGCTTGTGTGCCCTCCTCTGATTGATGTCTCCAGCTCGCAGGGATTTTACACTCCAAGTTTGTGTGTTCAGCAGCCAGCCACAGGTTAAAGCCATCTGCACTTCCTAAAACACTTTGCTGAAGATGCAGCTTTTTGAGCCACTTGGGTGCTACTGCACTTCTGACTCCTTTTTGCCCTGGTACGAAAGAGGTTCGGAACAAAAAAGGCAGTATTTCAAGGGCGGTGTGATAAGGCTGAAGGTGGAAGCCACTCAAAAGCAATGTTGGTTAGGTGTCTCCTAAAAGTAGTTGACTCATTAAAACTTCACAGCACAGAAAGGAAGTGAGAAGAGCAGGGATTTCGGTGAATCCCGGTAGTGTTTGGGATCACGAGCAAAGGGGTAGGTGAGGCATAGCTGCTCAGGACTGAATCTATCAGCAAACCTAATTCAGCCCCTTGGGGACTGAGGGACCAACATTACTTAAACTACCTATTTTTTCCCCTGGTGCAAGTTACTTAAATGACTAAATAAGTGTTTGCAGTCAGATAACCCCACTATTTGAGATACTGGAGGTATTTCCTACAGTAAATATAGGGAAGTGCTGAACAAGGGCATACTGAAGGTACTGAGGAAACCCTATCTTTTTATCTTAGGTTCAAATGCTTGAAAGACACCGCTCCGCTCCAGCCACTTCCGCTCAACACGTCCTTCCAAAGAGAGGGCACAATGGCTTCTCCAGCCAAACTGCTTTACCCTCACATCACTCTTACAATCAAACAGTTTTCCCTGCTCTCACAGGTGTTCTGTCCCCTCTCTCCCCTAAACCCGGTTACCCTTTCCCTTATCGCTCGTGGCCCAGAGGGCGAGTGGTTGCTTACCCCCATAGGGAGGGGTGGGTTCGCCTCAGCGTCAGCACCGGGGTCCCCGGCCCTGCCTGCTGTCCCGTCCCTGGCAAGGAAACAAACACAATGCGTGGCATGTCTCTCCAGTGTCTCCCAGTGCGTCACATTTTATAGCACTGAACGGTGACCCTTGACGCCGCGTCACCTTTGTCCCAGACACTCCCTGCGGCTTGTCCCGTTTTGATGGATGCACTCTGGCCCCTTCTCCAAGAGGAGACCCCCATCTCTGGTGGCAGCAGAGGGCAGAGGAGGCAGCTCCTTACCACTCTGTCTGCCCCTCTGACACTTTCACGAAGAGAAAAGCCAAAAAAAAAAAAAAAGGGTTTCAGGGCAAATTGCCAAGGGCAGGCTGAATGTCCAGTCAAAGGCAGGGACCCTCACACCTTCCTGTCTCCCCAGCCTCCCTAGTCCTGGCTCTGCCATGGGGAGATCAGCCAGAAGGTGTGACAAGAGGCTGGTGACAAGATGCCTGCTGCCTCCCCTGCTTCTTGCCCTCAGCGCTATACAGCTGTTTGATCAGCTGGTGATTGCAGTACCACACGTCAGGGGATCCCAACACCAGTGAGGCCCTTTGTTTTCTCTGCCATTGCAGTGACCCGCTGAGCTGTTTCAGCCCTCTGGGATGGCCATTTGCAGGAGGTTCGAGAAAAACCGGGATCAGAGCATCAGAAGGGTGGCTGGTACAGCAGCCCAGAGGCAAACAGGAGCAGGATGATGCCTGTGTGGAGTCGTTCCTGCTGCAGAGCCCTGGTGGAAGGGAAGGTTCCCAGCTACAAGAGCACCCATAGCCACGGAGCTAGCTAGGCCCTGCAAACTGGTACTGCTGATGGAAAGAGAAATCACTTTATTTGGCTGGGAGGGACATGGGACACTGAATTCTCTGCTGGTCAGACACTAGAAATGTAGAAATGTACTGCCTTGAACGCACTGAGTCTCTGGGAAGTTCTAGAAATGGGGTAGTATCTCCTGCTTGGACAGAGAAAAGTGCAGTCAGCAGCTGTTCAAGCTTCCGCCTTCCTGCCTCTCCATTGCACCACCAGAGACTACATCCAAGGCTTAGTTTGTGGGCTCATTTAAATGTGGGACTCTTATATTAAAAATTTATTATCACTAAATAATGCTGCCTCCCTTCTTCCTTTGCACTCGTCATCCTGTTGCACCGAAACACCACCACTATTATGTTGCCTTTAAACCAGCTTCATTGATCCTGGCAGGTGCCTTCTGTCCCTCCCCTGCCCATACAGAGATGCAGGCTATGGCCGTACCCCCATCGCTGCCAGCACCGGCTCCGCCTGGGTGGCAGCCAGGCTGCAGAGCTCTGCGGCAGCTTCAGGCTCAGGGTTTTGATCGCTGGCTAACCTATCTCTTTTTCTGCTCATGAAAAAAGCCAAGCATCTCCTAAGCGCTGCCATAACACAAATAAGGAGGAGGAGGAGCAGTGAGAAAGCTGTGCTGGAGACTCATGAAACTCCATCCACAAACTGCCACTTTTCAGTGTCTACGCTTCAGCAGCAGGGCTGTTTAATCAGGTTTAGATGGCATCTGCCAACCCTCTAGAGGTTTTCTCCAGCTGTGGATTTCTTACTCTGCGCCACTCCCTTCACTGTCCCAGCACAAGTATTCATACAGCTTTGTGCCAAATTCAGCAGGGACCAGGGACAGTCTATGGCCTAACTGTTGGCCTTCAACACCCCTGCTCAGCTGCAGTCTAAATCTGAAAGCCTCTGAGATCTCTGGGTGCCAAGCTAATTTGTCAGTGGACAAAAACTGGATGTTTTCAGCCAGCACAGACGTTTTGGCTTGGAATCAGCACTTCTGTCTCTTCAGATATGGACCCCTTCAATGGTCTGTAGGCGCTCTGAAGATGCAAATAAGCATTTTTTGTCCTAAGGCCTGACGAATGCAATTACAAAGCATAAAGTAAGGCAGCTCTCTTCATACATGAAGCCAAAGGGTTTGTTAATCTTTGGGATTATTCCTAAACCCAGAGCAATGCAAAGCCCATGGTGGGCAGCCATCTACAGAGCAGCACTTCAGGACAGCGGAGATTAGGACAGTTTAGGTCACCTTTGGAGACTGACTGCTTTGGTGAGGTGGACCTGCACGCTTGGGCAACACAACTCTTATTAGGAATCTGTCAACCATTTTCAGATGCAGTACTGCTTAAGTTGTACAAAAGAAAAGCTATCTGGCATTTTCTCACCGGTTTACGGGAGGAAAGGCAGATAACCAAGACATTTAAATGCTTATGTGAAGGGAAAGGAAAAGAATGAGCTTCTTTGTGACTCAAGTGCATGGTGTGGAAAGGAAAAGATAAGTAAAAATGTCTTTGTAAAGTGGGAGATGTTAATAACAGTGAATGCTGGGAGTAGCAAGTCAGGATCCTAAGCAATTGTTCATTAGGCCTCATATATCACAGTGCCTTTCTTCTTTATTACAATACTCAGTAATACAGAAACAGGCAGTGGAGTGAGGACACCTATTGTCTTTAAGTAGTGATCATGGGCTATGCCACAGCTCGTATATTCTGTTATGGATGTCAGCAGCACTTAAGGTGAGAGGAAGTTAAGAAACGGGGAACGACTTAAGGAACACAGTTCGAGAGAGAAGCCAGCGAAATGAAATTGAAACATCTGAAAGGATTAAAGGCAACTCATGAAAAGTGATGATAGGAGTTAAATATATTTAGCATGGCTAAATGAGAAAGAAAGAGGATAATAAAACTATTCCTTTTCAGAGCATAAAACAGCCAAGGGATTATTCAGTGTGGGGCATAGCTAGCAGCACGGGGGTGAAGTAGCAAAAAGAAAACATTGGCTCAATGTCAACTGGAAAAAAAAGGAAGGGTCAGTTCTATTAGACTGTGGAATAGCCTCCTGAGGGAAATGTGGGAAATCCATTGCCTGTTCATTTTAAATAGTCCGGACAATGTGCTGAAAAGTGCACACTGGGGAAAAAAATCTTGCTTCAGCAGAAAGCACAAAAAAAAAGCAAAAAAACCCCAAACCCAAAACCCTCACTAACATCTCGTCATTTGTGGTGATTTTCTCTAACCAAGTTCACTTCTAAGTGGTGCAGAGTTGCTTGCTGAACTTTCCCAAATTATTTTTGATTAATTGCCTGGAGCAAGGCTGGAAGTTAGCTGTAAGGAGTTCAGCAGTTCCTCAGCCACTGAGCAGGCAGTGAGTGAGTGACAGCAGTAAGTCTTTAAAGTTATGGCAAAATATACTGCTCTTCATCAACACGCCTCTACAGCAAGTAAATGCAGGAGAGGCTAATACACATCTGACATCTCGTTTAGCTTCTCATTGTGGTGCCTGACACGAATGCAGCTACACAGTGTTGTACAACTGTGGGTAGTGATTGTGTCCTGCCACTGTGTCACCTCGGTATTTCTTCTGGCCCGTATAAAGTCACTTCTCCCGAGTCCCCAGTTCCACAGATAATTTCGGCATGTCTCCAAACTCCACTAAAGTCAAGTTCAATTTAGCGGTCTAAGTAACATGTCCAAGTGCTTCACTGAGCTGGGAAGCTCCTTCAGAACGGGAAAGAAAAAACTAGATAAAACCTCGCCCCTTTGACACGAGCAAGAATAAACCTCAGGAATGTATGAACCACTCTGCCGTCCAGGAAACATGTTAGTTGCTTGTATCAATAAAGAAAAACTTTCAAAAAACCCACAAGTAAGACTTCTGGGGTTTTTAACCTTAAGTTTGAGAGTGCCAAACATCCAGACTCAGCAATATTTATTTTTCTTTTCTGAAGTGTACATAACTGTCTTTGAAGACCAGTTCAAGTAATTCTGATATTTTTTCCACCACTAAGTATCACATTTAAATTCTCTTTGGCGCAATGTTTGGGGGGCTGACGTTTGGATATGTTCACATATCTCCAGGTTATTGCTAGGCACAGTCTATTGAGCATATTTGTGAATGATATAAACTTGGAACCACTGGAATAGTGCCTTTAAGTCTTACGTTAGAAACATGGGGTAAAAACCCTGTCCTTTCATATCAAACACAACCACCACAGAAAAGCTAGGAACTATCTCCTAGGAGTGCATTAATCTATTGTAATTGTGGGAAAAATACAATCTGAGCCTTCCAACTCCCCTGACCTTCCCAGGGCTTTAATCCGTGAGAGATCACATGCCAAATCAGAAGGGTTGGTCCTAGCTACTGATTTAGCCTGTCTTCCAGTCTTGTAAATGGGACTGAAGCCTCATGACGCTTCATGATTTGGTGTTTTTTTTGTACTTGCTTAAGAGGTTCAGCAACATTTAGTATTTACATCGTAGCATGCAGTTTCTCTCCCAATTTGGCAGCTTTGCAGGTGCAGTGCCCATGTGAGCCAACAGCCGTCTAAGGGAAGAGACCCCATTTCCCACCACAGGGAGTGAACTGAAATTAGGTCTTTTCTGTTCCCTGCAATCAAACCGCAGTGCAAAATGTATTCCTCTCCAGGGCCCCAGCAGAAAATTAATTACCTGTGAAGCTCAGAAGGAAATATCTAATCCCACCTTGCACGCAGGCACAGCAGGCACCGGAGCTGCAGACAAGAAGTACTGATGACTCTCCCGTGGGGACTCACCGTTGACTTGGCTGACGGGTGGGATCAGCTGTGCATGTGCTAATGCAGAGCTGCGAGACAAACTCAGCCTCCCAAAAACAGTTTCTGTGGAGCTCCTGTGTTTTGTTTGCTTCTTTACTTACACAAGCACCTTTACACTCAAGTTCTTTTCCACAATACATAAATTTCACTGCTTTCTCATCCTTCCGTATTTTGGGGTTGTAAGGTGGCCCTGCTCTGGTCATGGCACCCATCATATAGAGGAAGGACAAAACCCAGGAGATTATGATACTCAGGAGACTTTGCTTGTGTTCCTTCTGCGCATAGATCCCCACATACATCGGTTGTCCATCACAACGTCCGTCATACCCATAGCTAACTATAGCCTCCAGCTGTATCATTTTACCATTATCAGCTTGTGATCTTTTCGGATTTAACAAAGTACATAAGGTCAGGGAGGGTGGAAAGCCTAGGGAACATCAGAGGTAGACTATCCTGGATAAATAAAGCCTTTGGTCTTTTAACTGAGGGCTGAACACACAAAAAAACCCCAAACCTCTGTGGGAGGAATGTCTTACAGTAATGCAATATAAAACCTTGAGAGGATTTTTAAAAGAAGAAAAAAATGTTTGGGTCAATCCAAGGCATTCTGTTTGACTAAACTTGGTTCAATTTCAGACTATTGAACCACCTTGTAATATTTCATAATTTTTATTCTAACTAACACTTGCTCAAGTTTAGTTGAAAAGTACAATTTTAAAAATTAAAATCTGTACTTTTGTTGTTAAGATACTGATGCAACCTGTCTAAGTATCTTTAAATTCAAACACTCTGAATAAAGATGTTGACATTTTAAAGAAAGTTCACTACTTTTTCAGCAGCATTTAAAACCAATTCTGCAACAACTGCTCCAACATAAGCTCCAAGATAAGGAATACGTAAGGGAATGTCCAAGCCTTGATTTAACCATGTCTATGATGCATTTGAAGATGTGACTACCGCTTTTGTGGAAACATCCAAGGTGCCTGCAATAAAGACAGTGGAGAACAAGAGCTGCAGAAGCCGTCTGTAACAATAGCATGCAACTACTCCCTATAGCCTACAAACCAACTTTCTCTAGAAAGTAGGTAGGCCCCATTTGCAAACCTGTTTCTGGTACTGATCATAATTTCACCCCACAACCTATTAATCTATGGGTGGTGGGTAATTAGTTTGTCTCCAGTGATTTTGTCTGTAAAAGATGTTACTTTTGTAACTCATTACTCATTGTAATAGAGAAGATGCTAAACAGACTCCAGATCGTGAGAATCCATGCAATGTCTGACACCTTCACAATAATCAATTACTCTGTTCTAAAACCTATCAGGCTACATAATGAACACAGCAGTCAAAACATGTATTGCTCTGTAGTATTACTGCACAGACAGTTTTACCTGTCTAGGAACTTTCTAACCTGTGTCAGAGAAGTTATTAAATCCGGATAATGACACTATCACTATTCCACACCCTTTATTCCTCGGTGACTACTAGTGAAAAGTAATCAGTTTAACGCTGTCTGCTTTCTAAATCTGTGCTGTAACGTTTGTTGCATAAATACACATCTACTTTAATTGTACTCTGTGAAGGAAGATGGGGTGGGATGTGAAAGGAGATGATGTCAGATTTAGGTACTGGCTTACAAAATATTCAGTATGCATTTCATGTACAGAGTCACCATATGCATTCAAGTTAAAGATCCGTGCTACATAATTAGGTCAGCCATTATTTTAAGAAAGGGCTTCACAAGCAGCAGCAGACCGCTCAGGCAGCAGATTAGTCAGACTGTGCGTGCAGACAGCAAGCCAGCCGGGCTGGGAGAGCAGCAAAGCCAGGTTCACATTGCTGGACTGAATCTGCTTGATGCATTCCCTTTCTTCTGGGTTATTTTACTCATCCACTCCTTTTTCAAATTGACACTTGACTGCATTTGTAAATGTATTTAGGATTCAAATTCAGTTTTATTTTTAGGTATCTCATTTCTACAGAACTTCCCCTACTCTCAGGTATGTCATCCGCCCTGTCCCTCAGTTTCCCTTTCTAATTGGTTGTGAATATTTTAATATCAAACTGAGTTGCTCAGTTCTGAGTGACCAACCTAAACCAGGTGCAGTCCCCTTTGCTGTAACTGAATGACATTTTTAGGTCAAATATCTTTTAAACAAACATTTTAAAGAATTTTGATCAAACAGACAAGAATGTTATTCTGACCTTTGTTCAAATCGGTTTTGCTATATTTGGTTACCTTTCAGGTAAAGATTCATGCTCTTAAATTTTATGACTACTAACATTTGCTGAACACAAAGGGCAAAATCCACTATGTAAATATGTGCAAAGGCAGATTTTAAAATCTGTATTGTTTTTAAAAAAAAATATTGGCTTAAATATTGAATAATGTCTTCCAAATCACAAAATATTTCAAGCAATGTATTTGGAGTCTAATTTCTTTTTGTTACTACATTTTACAGGTCTTTTTATAAAAAAAATTCTCCACAGCTGGGAGGACTGCAGGTTTTTACTGAAAGGAAAAGATCTTACAATCATCTGATTTCTTCAGCTGAAGATTTATGCAAATCACTTAATGATGAGGTTCACAGTAACACCTTGCCATTGGTGGCACTGGAGTATGAATGTTCGCTACAGATAATTGATCTATGGAAATGTATTGAGTGAATAATGAATACACTCAAGGGAGTGATCAACATGCACTCCAAGATATGTCATTAAAATAATGGCCAAAACTGTCCAAAGTTTCAATGCAAAAATTGTTTACCCAACTCAAATGTTTTCCCACAACCATTAAAAATTTGTAAAAGATGTAGAGCATATTAGGTGAAAGAAGCTGTTGAAAACTATTTATAAGCTTTTTTTCCTCCAGTAACGAGTAAAGCAAAATACCAATATCAGTTGTTTATCAGTTTTTCTCATCTCATGTCTGGTCACCATTTTGTGAGCTCTTTTAGTCACTCCATCCTTCTACCCCGCAGCTATGCCTTTTATCTTCTTTGATCCCTGTTTGGACTTCACTCACATCCCTCACCTCCTAAGGCCAGGTCTTTCATTCTCTCTAGCCAGGCCTTATATGAGTTGCCCTCGGATTCCCTTTGTCACCCATCTGGATCTCTGTGTGACCTCTCCTATGAGTGCCCTCGGTGTGTCCTTATATTTCTTCCAGCTACATCTTTAATCTTCTGTAGCCTCTTCTCTGAGCTCCCCCTGTGTCCATGTACTGTCTCAGCCCTTGGTGTCCCAGCTGTCCAATCTTTAATCTTTGGGTTGCTTTGAGAAGTCCCCACTCCTTCCTACTACCCTTTCTACTCTTTTTCCTTCCCACTTGGGTTCATGCCCACCTCAAGTAAGACTGGGAGTGGGAAGAAAAAGAGTGGTAGGGCTGAACACCACTTCGGTCACCATTAACTGTATTAAAAACTTTGGAACAACAGAGCTGGTTAGCTGACACGCAACCTAATTGCTAGTTGAGCATAGAGATGCATTTTTTTCATGATTAACCAGATTTCCTTGATGTTTTCTTGGACAACGATCTGTCATGTCCAAAACGTGCTGTGCATAATCCCACAACACCCAAACACTGGCACCCACATGTGGTCTACCGAATATACTGTTTCTCACTGGATCACCAATATAGGCTACATATTTTTCATCCTAATGTTTGCTACGTGAAGCAATTATCTGACTCTAAGCTGACTGTTGGGCCTCTGACAGGAAGGAGGTGTGGGTACCACCTGTGGATCCAAGAGGGCTTTCCACAACCAGTATAAAGGTAGTAATGTTGGCAAGTCTGTTGGTCCTCGGGCAGTGATATGACAGGTACTACTGCGATGGCCCATTTTATGCAGAGATTTCTCAGGCTCTTGAACAGATGGCACTGACACCCTCTGCGTAGGCAAAGTGAACGGTCACTTCATTTCTCAGGGCACACATGGCAGCCGTGCTGACTTGATAACAGAAAACTTCTGTCAACTTAGATCCATCCATTGTACAGATAGGCTAATCTTTTCTGAGAGCAAAAATTATTCTACCAGCTACTTGGTGCGCTGAGAGGAATGAGGGGCTGGGGAGGAGGTGGGGGATCTCTGGAGAAGCAGTGCCAGATGTGAAGGGTGTTCCAAATCCAAGCATGCACAGGAAAGCATCAGTCACTACTCAGCTCATTTCAGACAGGCACCCACAGAAAGAACCAAAGGCCATGTCTATATTATTAAATTAAGTGTGTCCAGAAAGCATAAGTCAGACACAAATCTGCTCCACACCCTCACACACCTCCCACAGGATTAACCTCTTCAGGGGACAACTTCTTGCATTACCTTTTGGTTACAGTTGATCATGTGAGCCCAATCTCAGATGTTTCCCTGAATTTTCAACATCCTCAGGACCTGTGGCAGCCAGTTTTGGGGTTAATATATGCATATGGGTTAACGTGTAACTCGCTGTAACTCCTCCAGTTATGCCTCTTTCTAGAGTCATGCCTTCAATAGAAATTGTTTTTTTATTGTTTCCTTATCTTCTCAACCCCTGTTTCCAGTCCCAAAACACCAGCTCTCTGTCCAGCCCCTGCGTAACGTCAGCCCTCAGAAATTTAGACTTCCAAGCGCTCTGGGCAGGGACTGATCCTCCTTACTTAAACAGTCCCCCGTAAAATGAGTACTGATTCACGGCTGGTGATTCAAAGTCCTACTACACCAGGAACAATAGCAAATTAGCCAAAAAGTACAATCACACAAATGATTAATCCTTTTTGTGAATACTAAGAACAAACTGTAATGAGAAGTATTCCATTTAATAAATTGGTCTACCATTTTAAAAAATTTGAATTGTCCATTTGCTCAGAAATTATTTTCTGTATATATTCCTTTCATTGTGGGTAGTCACAATTCACTCCCTTATGTGCCTGGTGGTTCACTTATGCGACATACAAAATTTAATATGTTTGAAATCGCAGAGTTAAAATTTTATTTAATGTATGTTTTCTACCAATTTTCAGTTTCAAGAGAAGAAAATTTAAGCTCTGGTTTGCAAACACAATTCTAAGGTCTTGATTTTCATTCCAGTTAACCAAATCTGCTTTGAGATCCTAAAATGTTCTTTCAGTAAACATTTATATGAACAATATAGCAAAATACAGCTCAGACACAGTTAAGGCAAAATTCAGTTTTGAATACCAGTGAGAATTTTTTATTCTCTATCCTCATATCTAGTGTACATTTCAGCGTCTTAAGAAATAAAGCTGAGCAGAATCATGGTTGCAGCAAAGAAAATACTCTTTAACAGTTTTGTTAAAGTAAAAAATGCTGAGCCTATTTATTTTGAAATTTTCTCTGAACACGGTAGGCCGCACCAAACTTCTGCAGCCCTCAGCTGTCACTTGTCAAAAAGCTGCCCCTGGTCTCATTTACTTGTTTGTTGAGCCTGTTCTTACTGTACTGTATTCTGACTGTGTTAAAGGAGAAGCTGCTGCCTGAGCACTCACACACCATTCATGGTGTCACACACATGCGCGCGCACACACACTTACTTCCGGGTGTGCTTCCCTCCTTCTTCAGACTCGACCTTAGGTTTCCCACAGCAGAGTGTCAGGCGCTGGATTTCATAAAATAATTAATTTAATTGGAAGGTGCAGCAGCAAGAACAGCCCGGGCTGGGTGCCTCCAAAGAGAGGGACCCTGAACAAAGAAATCCCTGAGCAATTGTACCTTTGTGATCCACACACCCTCCCCTCAAGCACTGTCCAGGCGTCTTTTAGTCCAATGGTGGGGTCTTCTAACATCTAACTGGGTTCTTTTTCTGTGTCCAGGCAGGCAGGCTCCTGTCTTGTTGATTTGCAATTTCAGTCGAGGGTTGGAGCCTCTGTAGCTTCTGGTTTACGTTCCCTGTGCACCTGCCCTTGTTGGGAGAACGCGGGGAACCAGAGTGTCCTAGACTTGAGAGAAACACTACCAAAACATCAGTGTGATATCCGGCACTTTCCCATGTTAAAAGACTAAACAACACTGTACCGTCTGCTAGAAAAATTACGAAGAAGAACAGCTTTCTCACCACCTAAAGTTTTCGGCAAATCTAGCTACTTATCCTAAGTAGAGCTAAGCAAGCACACAAATCACACCAAATTATAATCCTAAGTAATTTATTCTACTTAAAACATACTTATATATTCTAAACTATTAAAATGCCTCAACAGCTGTACTGTATTCTTCAAATATAGTAATGTGTGGGAAATGTTTTTTATTTCTGTTTATTTAGTGTTTTGGTTAAATTGAAAGCATAAATTCTCAGTTCAGCCTTCCTCTGAAGTGTCTTTTGTTTTTAAAAGGACTGGATTTGCCACCAGATCTTTGCTTTAACCAATATTGAACCCATGTAATCATTGAACTGTATGTTCACAACACCACTTCTAGGCTGCAAGTCACCATTTTGTACAGGTCTTTGGCATTAGCAGTGACCAAGGTCACTGTTTTGGCCAAGGTATGGGGTTATGTTTGACCACAGCATAAATTTGTCAGCATCCATTTGGAAAGAGAAGGAAAACCAAGCACCGGCTTCTCTTCGCGAGGAGATACCTTGTGCCAATCCCTTACTGCCGGGGGAATTGCACAGGGCAGATCTCTAGCTCAGTTGCCTCGTTTGTTTTCCTGCGGCGCTGATCCTGAACACCACGCTTACCTGATAAATTGGCCGCCTTCCCTGCCCAAAGAACGATCCAGGGCTTTCAGATGCTCTTGTCATAAAAATGCAGCAGCCCTGCTGAACGGCCCGGCTGCTGTCAGCAGATGCAGCCCCGAGGCTGCGCCCGCCCCTCTGAACCCGCCGGCCGGCCCGGCTCTCTTGGCTCACTCCTGAGCCGGACCGTCACGTACAGCCCCTCAGCTGGTGCGCTGGTGGGACTGGAAGGATATGGTGACAGCATGGGTGAAATTAATGAGCACGTAAAACTAAGATCGTATTTAGAAGTCTATACTTTTAGCTCTTTTACTGTGCTGAACACTCATTGAAGGGACAATTACACCGACATGAGGGCTACCGTTTCCTCAGGGGCTCTCCAATAAGGTCAATCGTGTCTGAGCAGCCCTTATCAATTCTGGAGAAAGAGAAGGCAGCACAGCCCAGTCAAGATGGGGAACTCCTATACGAACTCAGTGTTAAATACTGATTTTATGTTGGCATTTCCGGGACCTTAAAGAGTAAAGGAAATTATATTATGTCAATATTGGAGTGTAGAGACAATGGGCACTTTCATTGCTGGGTACGTTAAACAGATCTTCCGGCCCATCTGGATCTTCAGTAGAAATGTGCTGATTCATTTCAGGTTCATCTTTCATTACTCATTAGTGATGGATCTTTTCTCTTTGTAGAAAAACATACATGCAGGGGGAAACAGTGACTTTTTTATTTGCACCAACCAACACTTTCTCTTCTCAGAATGGCTTCAGGCCTTTATAAAAAAAAGCTTTTGCAACTTTAAAAAAAAAAAAAAAAGAGGGGGGTTAAAGAATAGCTTCATTCTTTTAAAAAGTACACTTCCAAGCTCTGATGCACAATGCATACCCTCTAAAATTTTCCTGCTGGGGAAAGAAGTACAGCAGATGCCTCCTCTTACAACCAGTGTGCCTTGCAAAAGTGTGGGATTCTTCATAATATATCAAATTATTGCTCCACTAAACCTAGTACACTTCTCCCCACAGTTATCTCCAGAAGATTTGAAACACACTAATGAAGCAGATATACAGGAAGCTGAGGGACAGGAACAGTCACACTGAATAAGATTGACCTATCTAATGCTGTATTTTGGTTTCAGAGTGAACCATATCAGGTGCTGCAGAGAGATGCACACTCCTGATAGGGAATTGCACCCGCCAGTCTGAGTGATTTTTTCACAGCACAGAGGAGCCTGGTTTTGACTCCTGCCATGGGGCTGGAGGTCAGAGACCTGCTCCCTTTTCCTCCACCCCACACAGCTCAATTATGTCTTACAAGCTGCATTTTTTGCTATTATAGATATGCAATTTTTTTTTTTTAACGGGTGGACAATACTTCATGATGGTGACATCACTAGAACTGCTTGTGCTGAAAATAAGCTGTCAGTTGGGTTGTCAATGATGCACATCCAGTAGCCTTCAGCTCCGCCTGCAGGCACCCAAGCAGCCCCTCAGCCAGGTCCCCCAACTACCCCCTGGCACTCAGGGCTCCGGCCACGGCAGCAGCACGGTGGGGCCAACCATGGGCTGGGGCTGGGCAAGGAGCAGCGCCCTGGCCCCACTGCAGCTGCTGCCAGCTGGGGTCCCCTGACAAAGCCTCTTCCACAAAGACATGGTGGAGAGGATACGAGACAAATACTGTTGACAAAGCCCTGTGCAGACAAACCGAGTGTTTGCCGGGGTACTGTTTCACCAAGCCTCTGTTTTTAATAAAATCTGTAGGAATGAGGTAGCTTGGAGACTCCATTTGGAACTGGACAGTAAACTCAAACCTTGTTGTCGCAAAGAGTTCTGACAAATCTTTGGACAGATGGAACAAGTGGGCAAGCAGACAAGCCTCATGGTAATCAGACAAGTCCAGCATGAAAAAAATTTAGTCAGTTTTTGATAACTATTGCACTTTCAGCTGCTTAACAGCACTGGGTTAAGAGTGATCATATCTGGAGTTGTGCTGGAAAAAAGTGTCTGAACAATTAAGCTGGAATAGTTTCTGTGTAGACCGGCCCTGGACCACATATGTCCACCATGCAACTTACCATGCTGATTTTTAGTTTTTTGTTTGCATCTTACAAAATGATTGCATTGAGGCAGAGCTGAACAAACAGACTAATCAGGGCCAAGTTTTCTGCAGACCTGTCAGTTTTCGCTTCAACGCCACTCCTATTTTTCAAATACATGAGTAAATTTGGGAGCCTGAGTTCCTGATAGACCAGGCTACATTAATATTTCCTCCCTCTGCTATTATAGTCTTCCACTTCTAAGGAACAATTCTTTCCCTGGAGTTGCAAAACATTTTTCTCACAACTCGCAGCTGCGAGCTTCTTCAGGACAAGAGATACAGCATTTGCCAAGTATCTTATGCTTTTATAGCATTGTCCAAGGCATTTGCATGCCTAATAAACAGTTTGCCTGGCTTGTGGTGCTGCAATTTATAAGCCTTTCAGAGTTCATAATCTAATAGCACACTCATTCCTGTTCAGTTCACTATTCATCATTATAAATGTGCCTTCATAAAGCCTGCAGTAAGATCAGGACGCTCCCCCCCCCACTAAGTCCCTCCTGCTACCTAAAACTCAGGAAATCTGACCCAGAGGTGACCATTAATTACACCAAGGTGGGGACGAGTACATGGGTCTGATGAACAGTCAGGTGACATTTGGGCTGCCCCCTAGTCTGTTCTTTCCAATTTGATTCTATTGTGCCTAGAGACTGTTGGTTTTCAGACTGTCAGTCCCAAGAGGACATATATGATGTGCTTCCCTGTGCAGCCTTGCCATCAATTCTCTGCTTGCTCTGGAGCTACTCATTTTTAAAGCTTACAAGGGAATAGCTCGATCTCTGTCATAGGCATCCATTCAGAGACTGCTAAAAAAGGCACTGGATTTGGAGATGTTTTGTACAAGGCAGGCTAAGCATTTTAATGGATCTTTACCTGCTGAAGAAGATGGAGCACTGACTACTCCTCGGGTCTTGGCAAATTTGTAAAAGAAACTACAGGCTTGAGAAGCACACACTAGCACCACCCTGTGCAAAGCCCAGTGACGGGACTTCCAAAACACGCAGTGTTTCATAATCCCATCCCTCCTGCTGAGCTTCTCCCTGGGTGAAGGAGTGGAAACATCACGGAAGCAGCTCGCCCCAAGATGACACGCTGCCAAGCAGCTTTCTTTTACAATTACTCCATACGAAGCCACATTGTAAGATAATTATTTCATTAGCTGGATTGCGTGTTGGGACAGAGCAATCTTTGCCCTCTCCTTTTCATCTCCTGTTAGGAACGACATGGGAAGAGTCGCAGAGGGAAGGGAAAGCCTTTGAACACCCATGTTTTTACTTCTCTTTAATAGCTCTGAATCCAGAGAAAGTTAGGGAGTTCACTGGCAAGAGTTAAATATTCAACAGTCCCAGCCAAGAAATTCACAAACCTTACATGATTTATCTTATTCTGTGCGATAAAAGCACAAGGAGAGTTAAATACGCCATCCTGCTTGACCAGCTGTGATCAGGCATAGCAGTTTCATTGATTCCGGGGGTTATCCATTTATAACCCCACTCTGAAAGGCAGGTAGGTGATCCCTCTGCTTTGCCATCACTCATACTGGAGGGAGTTAATCAAACACACTGAAACATTTAATATAAGCAAGGCCAAGACATTAATCAGGACAAGATTCAAACCTTTCAGAGAAATGGATTGCTGCTCTCTGATGAGTGGTCTGGAAGAACTTTCTGGTTAAACAAATGGGACTGAGGAATACAGATCTTGACTCTAAAGAATAGGGACACAAAAATGCTGGCAGTTTTATATCTATCACCTGGAAAACAAGAGCCTGAAATAAATATGTGGTTTTGAAAATGAAAGGATCTTTCTCATGAGATGTTAAGTGAGGCATTTGTTCAGCACACCTGAGCGTGAAAAGAGCCACATTTTGGAAAGGAAGGCCTTGCTGAGTTTTGTCTGTAGAAGAGGTGTAGCAGCGACAGTTGCAGCAGGGTCACAGGAAGAGTTGAGGGCTGCAGTAAGTCTTGTTTGCACAGATGATGCTGGCCCCCTTCAGTGTGCCCCTGTATGGCCTTCTAGTGCATGCAGTGGGCTGGTCCAGCACCACAACCCATCAGGGTGGGCTGACCTGAGTTTTATTACCATGCAGGCTGCTAGTCTTCAGTCACGTGCCTCTTCCACTTGCATATGAATTGTTTAAAATGAACTCCTACCGCTACTTCTTCCTCTGCCACCGTTATGTTATTTTTATCACTATAAAGAGCAATTGGCTCAGTGGGTATTGATTTGCAACACTCATGCATATGGAAAGGCTTGATTGCTAATTGAAGAAGGGTAAATCTAGTGAGCTGTGCAAGATTTGCAGTGTAATGAGAAAAAGTTATTAAAGGGAAAATATCAACTTGATAAATAGTACATTTAGAGTTCCTTTCCCCTCGGCCCATTAAAGCAACTGCAAATGGTTGGTGATCAGCAGAGGTGGCTGTTACAGAGATAAAAATTGCATCTAACAAGAAAAAGAAAAAAGCAAATGTGTCTTAGAATGGTTTCATTTTCAATATTCAGACAAGTCATCTGAACAGTTGTCACCAAATCAATAGACCCACAATTAAGTATACAGTCACACAGCATGGAGACTAAAAGCAGAGAGATCTAGAAGGATCAATATGTGGGCTTTCTTGTTCCAGCTGTTATTGAAACGCAGATATATAGCTGGTGTTCCTGCTATATACTGTGTGCGAAGCATATTCTTAGGATAATGCCACAGAGAAATGGATTGGATCCAGTGATTAATTGTGACCCTGTGTGTCCCACTGCATGCATGCACTTGTATCTGCACACAAAGGCATGAAATCGAAATGCAAATTATTTGATATAAAAGGAAAATTAATCTGTGGTGGAACTGCTTCAGAGAAAGAACATATTTCACAGCATCACACCCCTCCCTCAGTTGATTGTTTCTCTTCTCATGAGCTGTACAGCCATCACAAAGTGCGCACAACAGCCACCTTCCTCTAATTGAAAATGGGGGGTGGTTTACTTTCCAGAACAAAACCAAAGAAGAGGTAGAGAGAGAAGAAATAGAGGCAAAGGACAGATTCGAGGAGACTGCAGGTGCACGTGCCCTACCAAATAGGATTTCCACGCTTCATCCCGCTGCTCTGCAATGGCCTGATCCCGGCCCAGCCAGGTCAAACCTCCCGGCAGCCTGCCTTCTTCCAAGAAGAGCTAGTCTTGTGCTGCAACCTTCCATCCCTAGGCACCAGAAAGACCAAAGCCATACCGCTTAGCTCACATAAGGGCTTGTTGCAAGCCCCACGTGAGAGGGAGGAAGAGTTCAAGCTCAACAGTATTGACCACAGCAGGGCCTATATGCCCACCAATCAATGGAAGTTGCAGCACCCTGAGAGGCACCAATTTCGCTGCAGCAAATCTATCAAATTGTTTAAGCAAAACTGAAGGAAATTAAACGAGATAGACATGAAGTGCTAAATTAACTCCTGGTACAATGATTTGCAGGAGCTGCTTTTAAAATAGACCTGGCCCATAAACCATAATGTGACAGTAAATAAACATAGGCATAAATGATTTGGATTGGTTGTTAAAGTGAGGTTTTAAGATGAGGGATGTTGTTCACACTGATATTTTTTTCAGCAGAACCAATATGTGCTCATTCTCTTTCTGAAAATCCCGTCACAGCCCTGAGCACACTCTTCTGCCCTCCTGTGCTCCTGCCCGGCCCTGGCACAGTCAGATCTAGAATCTCTGATGAAGCTGCTCAGAGAGGAGCTGTGTAAGGGAGGGCTGTGAGGAGGCTTGTCAGGGCTCTTCCCTGCTTGCTTCGGAGTTGATATTAGCTCACTTCACCTTGGTGCTTCCTGAGCTACGCTGCAAACATGCTTATGTCTGACCAGGTACCTCATTCCCCATGATCCACAGACTGACTTCCCACCTGCGCCTCAGCTCTGCCCCATCATCATCACAAATATGCTGATGCTCAGGACCGCTGGCTGCCCTGCGGCTGCTGGGACAGTGGGACAAGCACTGGCTGACAGGTCCTGGCCCTCACTGCTCCTGGGCAAATCCTGCCATCCAGATTTGTAATTTCCAAGATGAAAAATCTGTGCATCTTGCTTTGAGTATTAACACAACCACATGCCAGCATCATCACACTTTAGTCCATGCCCTCAGAGGACACTCAATTCTTTGTAGTAAAAATATTAGATTGGACCAAGGTGCTACACAGGACTGACAAATTCCCTTCCAATCTCCCTCAAAGGCTTTCGGCTTAGGAGTGAAACTGGCTTACTTGCCACTATTCAGCTTGTATTTATCATCCTCTGTTACCGCAAACTATTCCCAATACCAATTCTCAACTCTCAGTTCCCTGCCAGGGACATAGCCAACCAAACAAAAGTGCAGTCGCAGCAGTGCAAAAAAAAAAAAACAACAAAATCTTCCTAAATCTTGCAGGCATCACACGTTTCCCTGGTGCTTTTTAAATCTTGACATTCAGTTACCTAAATCAAAAATGTGTTGCAATGCAGATGGTGAAGTTTTTTTAATAGACTGGCAAGCTTTAAGGACCAAAGGCAAGTTTGGTGTAACACTACCAAAGCCTTGGTTTCACTTATCCTAATGTTTAGTCTTAAACTCAAGGGCAAATTTGGACCTCCAGTAAATGAGCAGAATCAGGATTTTCCCCCATTCACATCAACAGCAACCCCAAACACCTCATGGGGACTCTTCCCCTACAGGCATACAGTATTAACAGCATTAGGGCTGTCATCTTAAGAAAGATGACAGAGTGTGGATCCAGCTGGCTTCCTGCTGACTTCACCTCTTTGTGGAAGTCAACACAATCAGATGGTGAGCATCATCGTGCTTGCTCTGGTGGCATCTTTGCTGAAACAAATTAGCCAGCACAAACTGAAGCCATGCTGTGATTCTTTCTGCTAATTTCCAGGTATGGCTACTGACTCCTGATTTTGATCAGAGCTGTCTGTGCTCAATGCATTTGTACTGCACATATGCGTTTACTGCATGCTCACCTGCCTGATTAGTTGCTCACATGATCCCACCATGGCTCATTCATTGTATTTCTCCTTTTGTCCCCCAGTTTTGGTGATCTTGTCCATTGCCTCCTGTTCCAAATTACACTGTAAACCCATAGAGTGGAGAGAGCCTTCTCCTGCTGCCCATGCGGCACTCGGCGCAGCGTGGGACCTGGTCTGTCACTAGGGCAAGTCAGCACTTTCACAACAGAGGGTAATAAATAACAGAAAGAAAGTGCAGCAGAACACAAACTTCCTTCTGGTTCCAGGATTTTGGCTATTAAAGCTTTGAGATAAGACTCTGTGGCTTGTGAGCTGAGGGAAAAGCATGAAACACCGGCAGCTTTTGAATAGATTAATATTATTCATAGAATAAGCTAGGGACTTATTAGTCCCCAGACCTTTTAAAAACCTTTGGGTTTGGTGAGTGACCCAGGAAATATTTTTTTGTTATAAGGTTTTCTGGCAGTTCCTTCCTAAGTAAAAGCACCGCCTTTCAAAACCTTAGTGTCTTGTGATCGCCTGTTTGTTTTGGTTGCAAGAGATGATTGAGTTCCATCTTGTTCAGTACACAGCAGTTGCTGTTGGAGTGATGGTATCTTTTTTAAGTTGCCTATAATTAAAGCTGTTTTATAATAATGCATGTGCTCCCAGTTAGGATGGAAGTGATGTTTACAGGTTTAGTCTCTTTCACACAAATTTCCGCTCGGGTGCTTATCCTGCCTAGAGCTAACAAAAGAAAATCTTTGAGTAGAAATGAACTGGTAAGAGTAAACGGTAATTAATTAAACAGCCCCATGGGAAGGCCAGCGTGTGATTATGCACTGTTGCTTCTTTCTTCCAGTAGCTTTTACCTTTAACTTTTTTCCACTTGTACTCTTTTTTCTGAAAAAATTCTTTTTATGACTCCTCTTAGAAGCTGTTGTTCCTTGCCTGGAAAAAAAGGGAAAAAAGTTGAGGATATATTCAAAATACTTTTTTGATGACATAAGTATCTGAGCATCTGTGTGAGGCTTTCTGCTGCGCTCCCAGAAACACAAACATAACCACCCAGAAAGAGGGGGGAAACAGTGGTTTTCCACATCTACCATCATGTCTCATGGATTTGGGACACCTCCAGAGTATGACATGAACAGGGAATAAACCACCCCATCCAAGCACTGCAGATTTTGTTTGCAGATTATCTATAAACACAGCAGCATCAGAGAGCTCCCAAAGCTGAGAATACCATGAACGCAGCCCTGCCCATCTCTGGCATGCCCTTGTTGTCAGGGCTTGAAAGTGGATCGATACAAAACAGATCGTGATGGCCTGATTAGTTTCTGTGCCACATCTCCATTACTTTCTTGGCAGCCCCTGACTGCCAGTGAAACAGCAAGGACTGCCCTATCTCTGCCAGAGCCGAGATCCTTACTCTGCCTGTCCGGGGCCTTCCAGAAGCATCACACGGCCAACTCCAGGGACTTACCTCCCCTAAACATACAGTAGGCTGTTAGATGACCCTATGGGAGAGAAACCCCCATCTGTACTGGTCAGTCCTATAGCTTCTATTGTAATTTCCAGTGCGTGCACATCCACAAAGCAAATGCCATTATTTGAGGTAGAAATTACAGCAGGGCAGAAACTAACCACCTAAAAAGTCTCACACGTACGTGTGGAGAAGATTAAGATGTCTATATTTAATGAAGGGGTGCAAAGTAACACCATGAAAAATTAGTTGTTGCATATATTCACAGCAATATTCTACCTCTCAGCATTAGGCTCCAATGTCTTTATTCAGGCACTATACTGGACAAAAACCTAGAGAAACATCGTTAAGACCTGGCAACAGGAGACATGCCAGCATGGAAAAGGACCTGAAAACATGCAAAGTAATTTCTGTCTGATATCCATGATTCATTGCAGAAAGTAGTAGATATCAGCAAATATTGTCTGTTTCATAACATATGGTGATGCTATTTCAATAATATTATTTTGAAACTTCTACAGAGTTGATTCTGCTTCACAGAAACTTCACGTGTCCTTAAAAACAGAGAGAAAGAACCCATCATTTACCATATGGGCTCCAAAGCTAGGATCTAGTAGAATTACACGGTGTCTTTCAGACTCCTGAGGCCATTTATTATTGAGACATCACGTATAAACTTGACATGCAAATTAGCATATCACCTAGACATGCTGGAGGAAATTTTCAGACTGAAATGTCTTTCCATGTGTCAGGTTCTCATGTACCTAAAAATGGACAGAGTAATCACTTAAATGAATCACTTAAAGCAAGTTTTCTTCAAAAACAGGATTCTAGGATGTTCAGATAAATGAGCTGTAGAAGCAAACATGACATTGCCTGACTCAGTGTCCTATAATTACCAAATATTCTTGTAATAAGGAGCACCCCAATAAAGAGGTTGAACTATTGTGATCAATTAGTTTTCAAATCTCTGTTCAGATAACCAATCTCTCTTTGGGCAAAACTCTGGCTTCTCCAGCTCTTCTCTTCAATACCCAACACTGTGAGATGGCCACAGAGCACTGAGTTTAATATTTCTTCTAGTACATCTGAAGTCCGGTTTCCAAGGAAGCAACTGTGGGAAAACTGAGTTTTCAACAGAATATGTTAAATCCTTCCACCTTTCACTCTATAAATTCTTTTATGCCTTGAAATGAAATCATACTCTGCACTTCTACAGGATCTTCTGCTTTTAGTGGCACAATACTACAGTTAAGAGAACTAGGCTGTGGTGGGGCTAAATGATTTCCACTACCTCCTTGAGAGTGGGGATCGGGGATGACAGCACAAAACCGTGAGTCCCAGGCTAACACCTCCACTACAGGATATCCTTTACATTTGTTTGAAAGTGTCCGCTGCCATAGTGAGAGTCTGGGCTGAAGCCCAAGATAATAATTTCACTGGTCTCGATGGGTCTTGGGCTAAACTCTAAAGCTGAGGGTTTTCTTCAGCATGGATTATGCCTTCCATCTGTACAGTATGCTTGAAGTTTTCAAAAATATGTCCTAGCAAGCCTTCTGTTTAGGTATTTTGCATACAGACAACATGGTTAGAGGTTTTTTTTCCCCCATAATAATGGAATTTCTCTGTCACATTTGTGATACTAGGCATTTTCTCTCTTTCCTCTGAATGTAACTCTTTTCTATTAATTAATGTCCTTAAAGAAATTCTCCTCAGGAATTACAGATAAAAGTCCTTATCAGTGCAAGAAGCTTTATCTCACTGAGCAAATTATAGTACAGTGAAACCCCCCAAATGGTCAGAACTCTTACAGATGAAAACAGTGTTACATAAAATGCAGAAATTCAGGGCAACAATCCAAAAAGGTTCACCAGTGGCCACAGGTAATATATGTATATGTTTGCATTAAATATATATACACATACAAAACCACCTCTTTAACCAAGAAACAGTCAGGAAATTTAGTAATTTGATCTTCACAATTGCCTGCACTCATACATAACAAGCCAAAGAAAAGGCAAGGGCTGCATTTCTCAGTCAAGCTTTAACACAAGGTCTGCATTGAGTATGTCCTTAGGGAGCTGCACTAGCACAGAACCCACAGTGGCACATATTGTTCAACAGCGTAGACTTGGGAGGAAGCCATATAACCATAACAAAAATTCATTAAGGAGGGTTCTCAACAGCCCTGTTCTCCCTGGCCAAATACCTCTGTCTCAAAGAAAGCGAGGAGGGCTACCTGTCTTTCTTACTCACTTGACTCATCCGCCTTCATTTTCCTGCAGTGCCATGTTCCCCTCACACAGAACAAAACCAAAGCAAAAGGAATGAAACATCTCTTTCCCTGACCCTACACTAGCTGGGAGAGAAGAAAGGTCTCCTGTTCCCAAGCATGACCTGGCACAGTTCAGTAGAGGGTTCTGGCACAAGGATGACTTACGGTCTCTATCTAGCCCATCACCAGCACACACTCCCACTTTCCTCTGGTTTTCTGAGGTCTTCTGACTTCACCATACCATGGAATGCAGGACTTGTGTTCTCTCAGTTCTCTGAGAGAAGGCCCTGGTGATGTGGCACGAGCCCCACAATTCTTTGCATTGAGAAACAAACCCCAGGAAGGAGCAACTCCGAAAGATACCTATGCTGAGATTTGTGTTGTCTACTTCAAAATCAACAGTGTTCCCCCATCTCTGGCAGTTTTCAATTTCAAAAACTATCACAGTGAGCAAAAATGACTCACAGAGCTTTCATTTATGTAACAAATGTATGGAGCTTTCTTTTATGTAACAAATGAGGATGTGGTTTCAAAAGGGTCATGCACTGACCTAGCTCTACTCCCACTGCAATCTATGGCAGAGCTCCAATTGACGCCAGCAGGAGTAGAATTAGAGTGGTGGGAAATTATTTTGAAAATCAGATGGAAAAAATCTCTGAACCACATCTGCTTTCCCTTTCCCCCCTCTCTTCACACATCCACACCCTTCTCTTGGTCTCACTAGCTGTAGTGAAATGATGCACTAATTGGTTCTGCATGGACAAGATCACATTGAGGGAGATGTGTTGCCATAACCTAATCTAATTAAAATAATTCTCAGGTCTGAGTGAGCATTTAAATAACAAAATAAAGCAGCCCTTGACAATTGATGCTTGTTGGGGAAATGACTGAGCAATGAGTAATTCCAATCCAAGCTGAGTTCCTAGCTCATTTACCTTTCCATCTGCATATCTTTTAAATCCTAATTATATGTAATCAACAGTATAAGCAACATGATTCTTCTTGTAGCTGACAAATTCGTGGGTTAATTTTGCATACTTTCAGATACGTACATACCAATGAATATATATACTCTTTCTACCTGAGAGAATTTTACATCAGGTAATTAGAATTTAGCTCAATTAAAAATGCTCTCAAAACAAGTACAACATTTTTTAGATCCACAAAGCTAATTTAAGAAGCCAGTGGGCATGATTAGGTCAGCCCAATAATGAAGGCTGGCTGGGAATTAAAAGGAAGGCCACACATGCATGACTTTATTTTTGGCTGGCCTTTTCCAACAGGGTGTTTCAAGATTACGTCAAAATTAATAATCCATCTGGGTGCAGAATAAGGCAGATCAGCCCTTTTTCAAAGTGACCAGAAAGGCTGTATTGCATCATCCACATGGAGCCACCAAAACCAAGGCCTGATTTTTAGGGTTTCTGAGTATCCACCCTTCTAATCCACCCCACTCTTTGGGAGGAGCCCAGCACACCCAAGAGCAGATGACTTTCCTTGAAGGATTATCTGCACTGCCAGGGCTGGAGACCAAGGCAGACCATTCACCTACCATACTGGTGACGGTGGATCCAATAAACTGCCATTGTGCTACTCATCTTTCTCATGTCTGTCAGGCAGCAGAACTTTTAGTGCAGAGCAGGCAAGCCAGGAATGGCGGTGACCTGGTGTGGGCCATGCCCTCACCCGTGGGGACCATCCCCTGCGGAATGAACATGGAGGCAGAGCTGGGGCTTGTAATGGGACCCATGGGCAGCCCCAGGCACGGTGAGGGGATGGGCCAGGTCCAAGGTCCAGCCAGGGAGCCCAGCTGGGAGCAGCAGGAGATGGGGCCAAAGACAAATCCTTTCTTTTGCTGCTGCCAAGCAGTCCAGAGGATGCCTACCCAAAGCCCATAGCAACATTTTGATTCAGATTTAAAAAAAAAAACAACACCTGAATAACAGATCAATGCAGCACATCCATGAAATCAAGTTTCATTTTTTTGGTGGCCTTTCAAATGTGCAGGTTAAAAGGCAAACCTCAACCTACTCTCAGGGCATTTTTCTGCTGTTTCCAAGCTCTTTTTCACAGGCACAGGCAGAGGCACTGGCGAAGGTAAACAACTACTACCAGCTCTAATGCTATTTCACTGTTCTTGGCAAACCAATTTCAGTCATAAGAGTCATAATTAACCCTCTGCATTTATGACAGTATTTTACACATTCTAACTGAGATGAAAACAAAAACAGATCTTCATAGCACCCCTTGCCTCTCAAGTACTGTGATCCTGATTCTACAGGTGAAGAAACTGAGCATATTTAACCCAGCAGTCGATATGACTTCAGGCAGTGAGCTAGACCCCACCTGGTCAACCACATATGGGTCTTTGTCTACATCAGGGTCATGGTAGAGTGGGAGAATCTCAGGAAGGACATAAGTCAGCAAGCCAATTATTGTCCCATTTTTATAATATGGGCCTTTTAAAAAGGCAATCTCAGCTTTTCACCTATAAAAGGGAATATAATCACAATGTTTGATTACGCTGTGAATCACATAAAATACAAAATATAAGGGCTATGAGTTCAGTTCTCTCTTTGTACTCTAGACAGCTCTTGCTGATTTTTCTCCATTATGGTGGGATCTCATCTGGTTTTTAATATTTTCTAAATAAAGCTAAAGAATTCATAAGTGATGAAGTTACATCCTGGCACAATGTACAAAATATGTACCTCTCATAAACTAATAGTGTAATTAAAAAATCCATGTATGTCTGAATATACCATGAACAGAATATATGACCATGTTGAAGACAAATGTAGATGATATTTAGTGCATACTTCAACTCAAATTTCCCTTCAGACGAAACTTCTGCTGTTTATGAAGCTTGAAAAATAAAAACTTAGCAGTGGGTGTTATGAAAGTCTGGTTCTCATTTCTGTACGTCAGCTTTTCTGCATTAATCAATTGTCCAGACTTGTTTCCACTGCACTTCCTTGGAGGATTCTTCCAATTCTGGGCTTGTCTCCACTTCTGATTTGCACATATATGACTGAAATAACTGACTTCTTTTTAAGTACCTCAGTTCAGACTGGGGAGAGTAACTGTAGGCATCTGAGTTTGAAAAAGATTGGCCTAAAGGCTGAAGCATTTCTGGGTTTGTTTAAGGAAATCAGTATGTTCACTATGCAGAAACAGCTGCAGAAAACCTGTCTGATGGCTTCAGGAGTGCTGAAACAGAGTTTCTCCCAGACTGGGCCAAAGAAGGCAACAAAGAGATTCCTGGACCCTTCCCACTGTGTGTCAGGAATTATCCAGTTAATTCATTTACCCTAACAGGTAATTAAGTTGAAACTCCCCTTGTGCATGGGCTGTACTCATACCACCCCAGGGTAGCACAGCTTGATGCAGAGTCCCCACTTTGCCCCATAGACCTGGCAGGGACACCGCAGTGGTCACTGGAGCTCTGGAGGACAGCCAGAGACAGGTTTATCTGCCAACCCACCTCTTGTTGCCCTCTTCCCTGCCATAGTCTCAGCATTGTTCAAACTCCCACTGAAACACCCTGGGTAGTGGCTATAGCACCATGGGAAGGTGAGACAGAGGATTAATGGATCCAGGAAGCAGCTCAAGTCCCCTAGTCCTACCATGTCCCCCTTCGCTTGTTATCCACTTTGCAATATCCATTGCCTCTGAAAGAGAAAAAAAGAAGCTGAGCTGAAGTATGTGGTACTAGGCCCATCTGTCAGAAAGTACTTCTACTGTTCAGTCCTGCCTAGATCTAAATGTCAGGAAGGTAAAAACACCGAGGCATTTACTACCCATGAAATCTTAAGGCTGTGAGATTAAGCAAAGAATAAACTTGACCCAGTCAGAACAGTCTCCACTAAAAAAGCTGGTCCATAATAGTGAAAATATTTAATATTGCCGCCAATATGACATCTGCCAAAACACTTTTTTCAATGGGCTGTGAAATCAAAGTTCACAGCACCAGCCCAAGGCAATAGCCATGAGACTGTAGCGTACTAAATGTTGCATGGTCACAAAGGAAACACTACAGGCATGGTAGTCCCCCCACTGAAAGTGCTTCAGGGAGAGTGTCAGACTTCTAGGCTCTTCCCCACAAGAAAAGAGCATCCAGTGGGTCAGAAGGACACAAGTGTGAGCAAAGTATTAGCTATTTGTTTGGGTCAGCCGTGGCCTGAGCAAAGTGCTCAGACTCTGAAACAATGCAGTGGGTTCTGTTGTTACTTATAACTTATATTCACCTGTCCTTATCATTGACTGCATCCTGTTTGGACCTGTTTCTGCACATTTATTGTGTCAGTGAGTCAAACTATCAGTGGTAACAGGTAAGCTGTTCTTATAACTATCATAAAGATGTTGTATGCTTGTGACTGGGGAGAAGGATTCTGAAACCACATCTCTGACAAATGATGAAGACCCTTCGTGGTAAATGACAGATAATATTTTGGGAACGGAGCAGTAAGCAAGGAGAAAAATAATAATCAACCCAATCTTATTCCTGTTCCACAAGCAGCTCGGCTTTCCAATATGAAGTCAAGCATCATCTTAGCTAGAGGGCACCACAGACCCTGGTTCTCCATGCCATTTCTGGAGCTGTAGCCTGGCTTGTGCAACCCTTACAGTTAGTACTGACAACGAACTGTTATATATCTGCCTATACATAATACTAATGTGACCATTTAGGTCATGCCTGCAGGAACCAGTCAGGATCACAGTCTCCCTTTACCAAGCTCTGTACAGGTGTGCACTGTATAGTCACCATTTCCACACAAATCTTCCTTACTAAGAAATACATCTATGGTACTTTATTACCTTCCTCTCAAGCAAATGTGCTCAACATGGTTACTGTGTTTACTTACGTCAGTAGTCTCTATGTGTATGCACTCAAGTAATCCTGCACGGATGTGGGTTATGTCTGTGAATGGTTGACATCCTCTTTAATCTTATTTCAGGGATGATGGAGAATTTGGATGGTGCCTGGGATTTGTGTAGTCACAAAGTAGAGTGAAAAATTTCACCCTAAAGTAATTATCTAGTATTATTTACACAGTTTATTCAGTGAATCAATTTATCCTAAATATGTATGCAGCATGCTTTATCTAATACAGCTAGGTAAGAGCTTTAAAAGTGTTTTCAGTTATTTTGGAAGACCTGTTTTGCTTTGCATATTTGCAATTCACCATGTCAGTTAGGCATTAGTCAGAAAAGTCCTCATTTTTGTACTTGATTTGTTTGTATTACTGGAGTTTATTTTGTCTCTTGTGACCTTGCTCTTCCCTATGAGAGCATCTGCTTTGGTTAGAGTAATGGCACTTCCTTGTCTATTTTCCACTGCGTGCTTAATATTTTTCCTCTTTGTTCTTTTTCTTCTCTATCCATGGCTTACTATCAGTGTGAAAAAAATACAGTACTTGCATGACATCAGTCTGAGCTACAATTTTTTCTCATGAACAGTGAGTCCCTTACATCTGAGTGCAGGTGCTCCCAATGCTCCTTCAGTGAGGTCTCGACACTACAGTTCTGTTTTTCAGTTTTGTTTATTTTATGACCACTCTCACCACCACCATCACCACCATTCTGATATCAACAGATCAAATGGGGCAACAGTTGCCGTTGTCCAAGGCAACTTTTCCCAATTTATTTTGATTACAAATAATAATGGCTGCAAGCAGAAAAGCCTTCCCACCCCCAGCAGCTGCTCTTTCCCTTCACTTAGGCAGGGGTTAGTTCCTCTTTAGTTTCTTTCAAAAGTGATCTTCATTTCAACAAGCTTTTGTTTTTTTTCACTCCCATCCTGGTCTAAATCATTGTGGTTCAACCAGGAATCCATAAATCTTTATGACCTCAGGCACTTCTCTTTCTGCTTTCATCAAGTGTTTATTTCTATGATAATACATCAATACCTTAAATCACTGCTAAGTCATTTATCATAATAAATGGCATTTCTTTATTGTTATGTCCCTGTTCACCCACCTTATCTCCAGTTTGTTTGTTCAGATTGCAAGCTCTTAAATATTGCAGCCAGAATTTCCAAGAGGGATTGGTTATTTTTGTGCTTTTTAACCTGAAGAGGGCTCGGCATACAGGTTTCCAATGGGCTATAGGACAGCCCTACCATTATGCCACGTCGGGCTGTGTGAAAAGCAGTTTAAAGCACAGAAGCGCTGCCGTAAGGCTGCAGCTTCTCCCCATCTCCTCCTACAGCAGAAGGCAGAGTGACCAAGAAAATCTTATGAATGGTCTGTATCATACTCTCACTTTCAAGGACAGTATCCGCAAAAAAAAATGGCTCTACCAGGTGTTGTCAGTAACTGCCAGGGATAGGTGCAAAACGATGAGAGATACACTTCCAAAAACTAACTAACATTATTGAACTTGTCTCTCTTGCTTCCCCATTTGAAATATTTGATGAGGAACTTCCTTGCCTGGGACCACTGACAGTGATGTTCCCCCGAATACAAGGGAACAGCACAGGGAGAAGATTATTAGGAAATACAGGAAGTTCGTGATCATTTGGAAAAAAATATAGCAACAACCTACCCACAGTGTGAACAAAATGCTTTTTTTCCCTTCCCCTTCCTCTGCATTTGCAGCCACTACAACAGCTCCCTCCCTGCCCACCAGCGCAAACACCTCACCGACAAATATCCTCTATCACATCACTTTCCCTATCCACTAAATCTTCTCACAGGTTGTCATCAGTGGGTGGCACTTTCCCTAAGTACCCTAAGGAGCACTTGGGCAGGGCTTTGCTCAGTCTCTGGAGAGGCTCCCCGGTCCTAGTCTTCAACTCCACCACTTAATTCAGCTATGGATACTTCAACTTAATGAGTGACATTACTAGGAAAAGGTTGGCAAGAGGTGATTCACTGTTGCTGCTGATCTCTGCTATTCTGTCAGCTCCACTTGTCCCCAAAGACCTTGTCTATACCAGCATTGAAAGCTGTGGCTGAGCTGATGTCTGCTTCGACAAGTGCCTTGCCCTGGTTGCGACCATCCTGACTGTGATGGCAAAGATCATTTGTGGGCTTTGTCCCCTTCCATAGACAAATGTACAGGCCTGGAGAGCCGCCACTGGAAAGGGCCAGAGTAAGAACCATAATGGGTAACAGTGGTACAGTCATGAGCCACAGTCTGACACGACAGCAGAGCTGTTATACCTCTCCCACAGACACGGGTTTTGGGGGAGGGAAGGAAGGGAGGATGGAGGGACACAGAAAGCCTCCAGCAAAGCTCCCGACCTCAGCAGTGAAACCTTCTCACTCTTACCTGAGACCCTTTTTTCAACCACTTGGCTTCATCGGCCAGTCGGTTTGGCACTGAGGGGGCAGTTCCAGTTGACTCTGTGTACATTGTGACAGCAATGCAGGAGAGCATCCACGAATGCGTCTCTTTGGTCCTTACCTGTATTTCTGCTAACTCCCTTGATGGGAAGGAGGGATCTCTCCCCTCAAGAGCTGCAGGATGCAGGGCTTACCTATTTGCATGTGTTTTCTCCACTTTAGCGTGAGAGTTTGTTTGCTATATAATAAAGATAGAGTTGATTTAAGCATGTCTGAACCTGGATTAGTACGTCATTGCAACCCCTTGGAACTGGCAGCATTAGACAAACCTCCACACCCCAGCTGGATCTTCTCTTATTGGCCTAATTATACCTACCTTGCTATCCACTGCACTGACATGAATCATAAATGTCTTTATGGGCATACCTGCTGATGTACTGTGTAATTGCATAGACACTGCTCCTCACAGGCCAGATTTTCCCTGGTGAACAGTGCTGGCAGCTCCTGCTACTAGCAGAGAAAGAAAAAAGCGGGAGTCCTGCTCTGCTGCCGTGAGGGACATCAAGTAGGCAATAGCACTGCTGTCACTTGCATGCTGCGTGAGGAGAGGCCATTCAGACGGCCAAATCCCACCCTCTCTTGCAGGAATGATTTTATCTTGAAAAATTGATAGGGTTTCAAGATATTAGAGCCCTAATTTCGGCCCTGTGGCATACGAAAGAGGGCCAATGGGCAACCCTTTAAGACACTTCCAAGTACCTAAAGAAACTTCAACTACAGCTTGTTGGCAAATGTCAACATGGTTATCCTGCAAACAGTAAATATTCATACTCCAAGGGCCAGGAAGAGCCCACACATCTGCGTATGGTTTCTGTGTCTCCCTAGAAGCCTTGAAAATAAAGCAAAGACCAGCTCTTCTGGATGTAAAAAAGTAGCACTGGCCTTAGATGCCTGGAGGGAATGAGACGTACAGCTGTAATGGGTGTGAGGCTGCTTCCCAGCTGATGATTCATGGAGGGTACACAAATGAAGGGTAATCACCACCATGGAGCACACACCAGGTTTCCTGTACACAGGACCAGTAACCATCAGCTCTAGGTCATAAGGGACCTGACTCTGTCTCCACTTAAGCAAGGCAGGGGCAGAAATGCCCTCCAGAGAGAAGTTCAGTGGGAGGGCCACCACCCTCCTTCCTTCCTTCTCCTTGTAGCAGAGTCTTTGTCATGCAGAGAAGTACCAACAGGAACAGCAATCTCCTGAGACTCAAACCTCCCTCATTGAACAACCCCAAAGGGCCAAAACAGCTGAACAGATCTTCTGTAGGCTAAGAGCCTGAAAAGAGTGCTGCTCCTCGTCCTTCCTGAGCAGCTAGACCATACAGCCACACGGTTCAACAACTGGATCTCTACTTTAAGGGTGTGGAGGAAGCTAACCAGTGTATATCACTTGTCAAAGTCTTATGATTCAAGATCCAGAGACAGCATGGTTGAAGTCCAGCCTTGGGGGACACGAAGGAAAGGGACTCATTACACAAAAATAGCAGTATTTCAGGAGACTGAGTGTTACAAATGCCAACGCTTTTCTCTGTAACTGAAAATTTGGATTCTTGGCAGTGGTTTCAAGGTGAAAGTATCTGGGGCCTATTTCTTATTTCCTGAACATCCAATAATTCTTTATAAACACTGTGATTCAATACTGTTCCCACATATGAATATCCAGCAAAGCCCAGGATGCAAAGAACCGTGTCCACCTGAATAACTGCAAACATTTATATGTAGAGAAGAGTCTCTAAAAAGCCCAACCCCAGGGGTTTCCAGAAACAGGGAAATGAATGCAACCACTAAAAGAAAAGAAGATGCAAATGTCCTTTCCAAAATCTTAAAATACTTAAATTTGTTCTCTATTGATTTATCCAGCTGGCTTATAAAGATAAAAATTAATGAGACTTTTTTACAAGAAAAATTTTAAACAAAGTTTTAAAAATCTATCTTTCTTCCTTCCTTTCCCTCTCTGACATAAATATTACATTCATAAATCTTGCCTGCAATAAAATCCTCTCCTAATTTATAGGATCAAGTTCCCAGAAGACACCGTCGCCTGTGAAGTTCTGCCAACTATCCATCTAAGCCTGGTACTGTGAGCATTTCACACCACTTCTTGTGGATTGCTCCATTCCTAAATGAGTTTTAAAGTGTTGTGCCTCTGGTGGTTTTTCATGAGCCTTCCTCAGGCACAGCTTCCACATGGTTTCATTAAAAAAATAAAAAGACATTTAGTGCTGCTTACGTAGAGACAATTTACCAGCCTCTAAAGAGAGGCATTTCCCATAGTATCCTGCCTTATTTAACCAATCTCTTTAGCACCTTGATATTGAAAGCAAACAGAGGGATATATGATGGGAATCATTTTTAACAAGTTGCTCTTACCAGTAAGTAAGTTTGACTCAAACTTACAATTCTTCTGGGCTTGCACTGCTGACTAGCCTGGAATCTGAACCCTGAGACCAATAAATATTGTAACGTGATTCCCAGATCTAAAGACCCTAGGCAAGACAGACTTCGGGAATGAGATCCATCACAAGCAATGTATAAATTCTGCACTCCACTTTCCTCAGAAGACAGGCTACTTCCTAGCTTCTCTTGCTCATTTCAACTTTCTGTCATTTAAACATGCCTTTAAAAATTACACGGTTCTTACTGTTAAATTATGAATAAATAATACGACTTCTCCTGCCCTTTAAGAAATCTTTTCCTGCTATATAACTTGTTAAAAGAGCATTGACTTATGGAAAAAAATGTACTGAGAATTTATAGTCCATTTGAATCTGATCATTACCTATAAATTTTCTGACCTGTTTCCTCTATAACACTCTCCCGCTGGTTCAGCCAAAGCTCCAAGTAGCCTGGCTGATCAGGCTACTTCAGATTTCACATCCGCTTTTTTTTTCTTTTTCTTCTGTTTTTGCTATACATCTCAACTTTATACTATCAGTGTGTAGTCCCTAATCAGTGTGATGAATAATGTTTGCTGAAGGCCCGGTGTCCCTTTACACATCTGCAGACTCATCCACATTCCCCTACGGACCTCCCAGCTCACCTGACCTGAAGTCTTTTGGTAACTAGAAGCTTCCTAACTTTCAAAGACCTTTACTTCAGACAGCATATCTCCAACCTCGCAAAATGTCCTGAATGATGCTGCCTGATATGTCCCTCTGAAAAGCAGACAAAGCAACATTTGTCGCATTATTCCTCCAGCTGGTTATTGAGTTGAAAGGGATGGAAAGAAATCTTGGAAAGCTCTACAGTTGGATTTTCCCCATGTGTTATCTGTTCCCACTTTAATGGAGTTACATCAGAAATGAACTGGCAGGAATACTGTGTTCAGATTCAGAATTTACCGTGTTCAGTTTTGGGCCCCTCACTACAAGAAAGACATTGAGGCCCTGGAGCATGTCCAGAGAAAGGCAACAAAGCTGGTGAGGTGTCTAGAGCACAAATGTTACGAGGAGCAGCTGAGGGAACTGGGGTTGTTTAGCCTGGAGAAAAGGAGGCTGGGGGGAGACCTTGTCGCTCTCTACAACTACCTGAAAGGAGGTTGTAGCAAGGTGGGGGTTGGTCTCTTCTACCGAGTAACAAGTGATAGGAAAAGAGGCAACTGCCTCAAGTTGCACCAGGTGATATTTATATTGGATATTAGGAAAAAAATCTTCACAGAAAGGGTTGTCAAGCGTTGGAAGAGGCTGCCCAGGGAAGTGGTTGAGTCACGATCCCTGGAGGTATTTAAAAGATGTGTAGATGTGGTGCTGAAGAGCATGGTTTAGTGGTGGACTTGGCAGTGCTAGGTTAATGGTTGGACTTGCTGATCTCAAAGGTCTTTTCCAACCTAAATGATTCTATGAATATATGTGATTTTAAGCCTGGCATGAGGCTAACCTGCACAAGAGTGGAGCTGGTGCAGCCCACCTTCTATATCACATCTAACCGATAAAAAAAAAGGAGAGAAAAAAAAAAAAATAAGAAGAGATACCATGCATTAAGGAGCATGTTGTAAGGAAAACATTAGACATGACACAAAGTACCAGCCCACATGGACAGATTATGTTAAAAATATCTCTGTTATGTCTTTATCAATTGTGATTAATCCTGCAAGACCTTTTTCACACTGGCTAAGCCTGATACCTACGGTATGCATGGCAAAGGTGGCACACAGGCCAAAATGCTGGTAGCCCAGGGCTAGGAGCCAGGGGTCATGGCATCCTGCAATGTACATCGACATAAACGAGTTCACACTGAGCAGGACATGGGAGCTCAGACCTTGCACAGAAGCAAGCTACTTCCAAGCAGCTGAGAGTGGAGTCTTCTTTCATCGAAGATGAGCATCTCCAGAGTCCTCCTGAGTTCCTATGCGTACACATAACCACTAATCTGGCAAAGAAATATAGTCCCTTAAGACCTTTTAAAGGAACTTAATATATGTCAAATACAGGACAAATACATCATGTATAGGACAACCAAGAAATATAATGTTAATTATCAAGTTATTACAATCCAGACTATTTTCTAATCTATTACTTCTTTAGGAATGAACATGATAGCATTACTCAGGTCTGATTTTTTTCCCCTCTGAAGCCAACAGTAGCAAAACTATTGATTTCAGCTGAAAGGACAGTGTACTCGCATGGCCGATGAGTAAATCTACACTGCTAGTCTCAAACTTCCAACACTATCTATTCTTGTGTCTCTGTCGCAAATCTCAGTATATTTAGGAAAGAAAGCTAAAGCTCTTAGACTCACATGATCAGAAGAGGAAATCGGGTATTGTTTAAAAAATTAAACAGAAAAGTAAGCTTGGATTTCCAACTTGCAGAGGAAAGCTTCAAAACATGAAATACCAAACTAGATGACAAAAGTCTTAAAATGTCTTATGCTTCAGGTGTCTTGATTTTTAGCTCAGGCTCATTAAAAGCCCACACATAGAAATACAAAACTGTGTTCTTAATGAATATGCATGTGGCAGACACTCAGTGAATAGTTTTCCCAATAAAAAGCAGATTTTGGAAGCATGACAAGAGCCCCCTAATCACTGTTACCCAATTCAGTTTATAAGTGGTGGCCAAGCACTCCAGCATGACTGAAAACTCAGGCAGACCTTAGGAGGGTTGGGATGTTAGTTAGCAGCAATTACACAACATATCTGGATACAGTCAGTCTGTGTTCATTATACAGCAATGATTTTAATTCCCTAAGATCCCACTGCCTTTATAAAATATTGAGCACTTAGGGGTAGGAAAACTGTTCCTATTAACTTCTTTGTCCAGTCTGATTTTTACTGCCCTTTTATGCTAGGCCCTCTTTAGACAACTTTGGCAATAAATAAGCTCCTAAAGACTTTTTATACTGCCACTGGAAGTGTAAAGAAGTCTGGCTGTAAATGAGAATCAGGTCCATGCAACAGACATGCAAAAAGAAACCAAATACTTTTAAGGTTTAATCACCTTTAGCATAAATCTACCCCATGCAGGAACAATAACAGCATGTTTCCAGCCATCCAACACTGGATTGTTTCTCCAATTGTCCCCTTTAATTAGCCTTTCTGTCCCCTGGTGCTCTTGGTTTATTACTTCAGTTGTAAACAGGACATTATTCAAGACTGTTTCAGGCTAATTGCACTACAAATATTAAGAGTCTGGCTGTTAAGTGGTCATAAATGAGTCTTTGTAACTACTGGATGGTTAGTAAAAATAATGAAATGCAATTGTTGCATGTAAATACAAGTGACCAGTGTAATATTTTATAATGATGACTATTTAATTGAAATCTACGTCCAATACTTCTGAATTTCTGACAAATTTAGCCATATTTGTAGCAACTGGCCTTTGAAAGCCAATTCTCTGTTTTTCTTGCTCCCCAAAGAATTCTGTGTTAGATTCTGTGTTAACCCCAGGTACACAAAATGAATGCGCCTAGAGCACCAGTTGCCTTGAGAAACTCGGTTTTGGCTCCTTGGCGTAAGCAACTTCCTTGGATGAACCTGGGCCTCAAAGGTAACGAGCACCCGCAGAAGCTGCAAGCTCTGCAGTTACTTAGCGTCTCTGAAAAGGGCTAAACCTACACTACGATACAGAGGTATCTCCTAGCCTTCTGCCAGGGCCAAACTTGGTTAAGGGACAGTACTCCAGAGACGTTTCTTAGGAAGTTCTGGGGCAGGACAAGAAGAAATCCTGAGCCTGAACTAATCCTTTGACCTCTGGGATAGTTCAACATGTTGGCACGGTGCAGGTGTGGCCAGGTTTGCTTAACCCAGCTCCATCAGCTTTCATCTCACCATTCTTTGCAATACTGTTATACGGCCAACATAGGTTATGCTTTTTCCTGGAAGAATTTGGTGTGTCAGGCAGCAAAGCAGTGCAGGATAGACAGATGGCTGTGTCACACATGTCCTAGGCAGCAACATAAGCATCCAGAGCCACAGAGTAATGAGGGTGCTGTGGTTTATAAAGTTCATTAGCATGTGCTCCATGGAAAAATGTAAATGCCAGCAGTGTGATAATGCAAGCAGTAAAATACACATATCGGTAACTATCACTAGTGAAAATTTTCTTCATGTGACCCTGCCTTAGAACAAATTAGTTGACAACTAATTATGTAGCGACAGCTCTTGAGCTTATATAATCCCTGTCAAATTGCACCAAGTGTGGAGTGAGGACCTGTCCTACAAGTCATTATACAAACAAACAATTTAACATGTTGTTCTATTGTATTTAACCCAATGCTGTTGCAAGCAGAATATTTTGTGAGTAAACCCAAGTATTTTAAACCAGAAACAAGATAGCTCGAAGGGCTAGATAAATCCCCAACATAAACATTTCTATTTGTGTCCTCATTTGTGAAGTGACTTGTTATAATGCTGACTAATTGGTTTGTAAATTTTGCTGTGCGTTCTTTTTCTTATCTCACCTACGTTTTGTTGGCAAAATCCAAACAAGCATTAAGCTCCTAATGTCATCAACTAGTTGCTACAAGAAGCTGTGACCCTTTAAACTCCATAATCCTTAGGGGAGTAGCAAACTCCTCTGCTGCATTAGCTCATAAGGTCTCTTTTTTAATTAGAATTTTATTGAATAGATTAAAAATCCTGATCTCAGCTTCCAGTTACCATTCCCATCGATTCCCATATCAGGAAGGGCATAGGAGCTACAGAAAAGAATGTAGCCCACTCCCTCTGCCCAGAGGAGGAGGTGTTTGCTTGACACCTGGCCAAACGTCTGATACCCAGCAGGGTGCAAAGCTAAGCCCATTCCCACAAGTTACTTCAAAGTGAAACAAAGTGTGGTCACGAAGCCCAAAGTGCATATGTCACATTTCTTTCGTGACTTCTTAAATAATCACTGAGCAATTCTTCAGATAGTTATCCTCACAAACCCTCCCGAAAGCAGAAATTGTCAGAGAGAGATGAAGCATCAGATCAGGAGTAAAATGAAACACCTCTAATCATCCAGGTCCAAGTGACTTGATCACACAACGAGGCTTTGTCAGGAGTGGGAATTATGGCCACTCCTCTCCAGTCCCAAGCTAACGGCATAACCCACTGGACCGTCTTTCCTTATCCAGAGCTTGCCATTGAATTCAAGCTTTGGTATTGCTGTTGCAAATACAGTTAATAACTTTAAAATAAATTAATAAGGAACAGGATCTCCTGCAGAGTTCTCATCCCTAATAAAGTGGTGGCAAGGGAAACGTAGTGTAATAAGAAATAATTGAAACAAAGAACCTGCCTTTTTTATCAGCTATTTAGCATTTTGGCATCCTTCCAAATACATTTCCTATAATTGGAAACATTAAATTGCCTGATTTAAATCTGCAGCCCCCTCAAGCACATGGTCACATTGAAGGATGTGGCATTGTTCCTGAGTCAGGCTCTAACAGGAGAGCAAGTTGGAAGAATATGACACCGTTATGTTCTACTGAAAGAGCTAGGCGGAGGGTTTTTGCAAATAGTTAGCTTCCTGAAAAATATTGGTTTGGAGATATCCATACATAAAGTAAGCAAAACAAAAAAAAAGGGGGGGGGAGGGGCAAGAAGAACTGGGAAAAAATCTGAACAATTTATCTTGACCTATCCATTTCAAAAGTGTAGAACCATATAATATTTTATACAGAATAGGATAAGCATTTTCCTTTGTACCCTTTAACCTCCACACCTAAACACTATACAAAATGTATTATTTAAGGATGAAAGAAACATGTTGGTCCTACCTGGGTAATTTCCTTTCACTTTACTCCACTCTCATGAGACCCCACCTGGAGTACTGCACCCAGCTCTGGAGTCCACAACATAAGAAGGACAGGGACCGGCTGGAGTGTATCCAGAGGAGAGACACGAGGATGATCAGAGGGCTGAAGCACCTCTCCTATGAGGAGAGGCTGAAAGAGTTGGGGCTGTTCAGCCTGGAGGAGAGAAGGCTCCGGGGAGATCTTATTGCGGCCTTCCAGTACCTAAAGGGGGCCTACAGGAGATGTGGGGAAGGACATTTTACTAGGGCATGTAGTGACAGGATGAGGGGGAATGGCTTTAAACTAGAAGAAGGCAGGTTCAGATTAAACATTAGGAAGAAGTTTTTCACTTTGAGGGTGGTGAGGCACTGGAACAGGTTGCCCAGAGAGGTTGTTGAGGCCCCATCCCTGGAGGTGTTCAAGGCCAGGCTGGATGGGGCCTTGGGCAGCCTGGTCTAGTGGGAGGTGTCCCTGCCTATGGCAGGGGGATTGGAACTTGATGATCTTCAAGGTCTCTTCCAACCTAAACCATTCTATGATTCTATGATTCCTTTTCAACTCCCCAAGAAAACTAAGCATGTTTTATTTCAAGTAAATGCAAACTGTTTTTCTCTTTTCTTTGTTCATTCAGCTCAGATAAACAAAAAAAGTCAATTACTATCCAATTCTAAAACAGATACTAATAAGAAACCCTTCCACTAATGCTTCAGGTGGAGTAATGCACTGAAAGGTTCTTGTGTAAACATGGAGCCATGGTACACAAGGGGATGTCTCCAGTGTCCCTTCAGTCACTGACTTCTCTATCTATATTTAGTGCCTTATTCCTTTGACTCATCTTTTAAGGCTTGTATCATGTACCATAATTCCTTTGGCTTTCTCTTCCAGGGGTAATAATGTCAGCGAACTCTGACCTCCCAACCAATTTCAACTCTCTGCACTCTCATGGACTGATCAGTAGCACAAGTTCACAGAATGGGGCAGCATCAGATGTGCCATTGGCATGAGATGTGGAGAAAAATGTCCTAGGAAGAGATGAAATGGAGGGGGACAGCAGCCAAAGCTAAAGAAAGATACGGAGGATTAATAGAGACAAGCTATAAGTACCAGCCATATGAAGAGCTAAAAAGAAGTCAGGGAAGTGTTTGTAAGTAAATATGGAAAGAGGAGTGGGAAGAGTGAGGACAGAAGCAGCAAGAAAAAAGGCATGCACCCTTTCAGACAGATGGCCATAGCTTTGGCGACTGAAACTTCAAGATGCATATTACCTGCACTGAAAGGGAAAGAGGAGAGTCCCATAAGGAAGGGAAACTTTCATTCCTTGTTTCTCTAGAATGTCCCAGTGGTTATGGCCTCCCCAGCACATTGCAAATGCTGCTTGTTTGATGAAAATTTTGCAGGAAAATGAAGAGGTATTCCTGTGAACGTGCATGGCAAGAAGCTATCTTTGTAGCTAATTTGTGGACTGTATTGAGGAGAATTACACTGTTTGTCCAAAAATTTGTTTTTAATGCTTATGAAATGTTGCCAGGTTTTAACACTGTCAAGTCATCTAAAACCATCTTTTAATGATTACTTATCATATCTCAAACAAATAGACAAGTCCCAAAACCTCCTATATTTCTTATGAGATGGGGAAGCATAGCAGGAAATAGGTCTGTGAAGGATAGACTGAGGGAAGAGATATGGGCTTCTGTACATAAGCAAGTTAGGCCAGAGGTAGGTCTGGGCATAAATTAAATTTAGAGTAAAGAAAAGAAAAATCAGCTATTGTCTTATAGAAAATCTTTGCAGGCTGCCATCAAAAAAATGGTACTGTTGGCTTGGGAAAGGAGGAAGAAAGTTGCTTCGTGGTTGTACTCGTCGGTCAGCCTCAGGGATGACCCTCTCCAAAACCTATTCTGCTTCCTTTTCACAGTATCACAGTATCACAGTATGCTAGGGATTGGAAGGGACCTCAAAAGATCATCTAGTCCAATCCCCCTGTCGGAGCAGGAACACCTAGATGAGGTTGCACAGGAAGGCGTCCAGGCGAGTTTTGAATGTTTCCAGAGAAGGAGACTCCACAACCTCCCTGGGCAGCTTGTTCCAGTGCTCTGTCACCCTCACTGAGAAGAAGTTTCTTCTCAAATTTAAGTGGAACCTCTTGTGTTCCAGCTTGAATCCATTACCCCTTGTCCTATCATTGGTCGCTACTGAGAAGAGCCTGGCTCCATCCTCATGACATTCCCCCTTTATATATTTATAAACGCTAATAAGATCACCCCTCAGTCTCCTCTTCTCTAAACTAAAGAGACCCAGCTCCCTCAGTCTTTCCTCATAAGGGAGATGCTCCACTCCCTTAATCATCTTAGTTGCCCTACGCTGGACTCTCTCCAGCAGCTCTCTGTCCTTCTTGAACTGAGGGGCCCAGAACTGGACACAATATTCCAGATGCGGTCTCACCAGGGCAGAGTAGAGGGGAAGGAGGACCTCTCTCGATCTGCTAACCACCCCCCTTCTAATACAGCCCAGGATGCCATTGGCCTTCTTGGCCACAAGGGCACAGTGCTGGCTCATGGTCATCCTGCTGTCCACCAGGACCCCCAGGTCCCTTTCCTCTACACTGCTCTCTAACAGGTAGCTCCCCATCCTATACTGGAACCTGGGGTAGTTTCTGCCCAGATGTAGGACCCTACACTTTCCCTTGTTGTATTTCATTAAGTTATTCCCTGCCCAAATCTCTAGCCTGTCCAAGTCTCTCCCCTTTTACACATACATTTGTTTTCAGAAAGGGATTTTCATTTTAAAACTGTAATTGAATAGCATCGCTTGCTCAAAATATTAAGACTTTTTAAATAGCCCCTTGAATAAGGACATTGAGAATGTATTGCTTTGGATCCTGAAAGTCAAGGTCTGCAGTATGACTTTGCTCCCCTGATGCTTTTCTGCAGAAATTCATTATCTGAATTTTCCTCTGATTGGATGAAAAAAGTTATAATTCTTAAGAACTACAAAGCAGAGGAGGACCAGAGCCTAGGTTTCTCAGGAGACAGCTAATTGCTCACTGAGCTTTTCACCTCTAACCCTGGTTATCTGCCACTGGAGATTATAAAAATAATAACCCAGTAACACCTTCAGTAATTCAGTAATCTATCTTACCCCTCCATCTCACCCCTAAGAAGGAGTTGGCTAGTCTGCTCCTTTCTCAATTCTCAGCATCCCAGATCCAACTCATGGGAACTCCCTGACTCATATATCAGCTGTTCTTCCCATGGCACCTCGGAGAAGGATGCTGCCTTCCATATGTCTTGTTGGTAAGGACTGCTGCGTTGAGGTCTTCTGCCCCTGAGGCCCTCTGTCCCTTCCAGCCGGGCTCACAAGTAATTCCAGGAAGAAACATTAAACAGATTCACACCACCACAACATGCAACTACAGGGTAATTGCTAATCCGTTAAGAGATTTGTTAAAAGCAAAAATGCTGCTACCTAGAGATACAGCTGCTGAGTTTGTAAGAACCTGACTCCCAATTGGAGAGTGAGGGCGTTACCAGGGATGCTGCACAGGAACCAAACTCCCCTGCTCCAGCACCCAGTGCTTTTTGTCTGTTAAGTGAGGAGCCTGCTTCTCTCTGAGATTTTCAACATGCCACCATGGAGTTTCTGCAATATTTAGAAACAACTGTTATGAAACTGTATAGTCTACAGCTGAAGACGAAAAGGTGCTTTATTTACCGTTACCCTTGCTTTCATCTTCCTACGTTGTGTTAAAATAAAAAGTGTTCAAGGAAAGATATGTCAGAGACAGTTTTTCCTAAAATGAACCCGCAATGCCCACATTTGTCAGATCCTTTGAATTTCAAAGAGCAACCTCAAAGGGCACCAGCAAGAAAAGGTGATATAGTTAAATGGTTAATACATAAATGTTTATAATTCCAAGTCCATGTTTACACATACACATTAATACATGTGAAAACATGAGCTATGTTTTTTGCTGAGGAAAAAAAAAAGAGAATGGCTGAGGGAATGATTTGGAGACTGTCACTTTTTCTATTCAAAGCTCATGAGAAGGGAAAGTCATTGGGCTTGAGAAGACTCTTAAGGATTTTTTTTTAAGTTCTGTTTTAAAAAAATATGTTCTTCACCTTGTCACTTCTGTATGGTAGTACTTTCCTATATACACTTTCAGACCAACACTTGTTGTTTCCTAAGCTAATCAGACCCATGCAAAAGAAAAGCAATTTAGAAACTGTACTTAAAACAAACGTACGTCAGAGGAATATTTAGAGTTTCATCTATGACTACGCAAACAACTTGCTCCACTTGTCCAGGGTATCATTAATGATCTGGGGGTGGTAGAACAACAGTGGTGCCGCAGCTGCGGTGGGAGGACTGGGCTGTATTGTGAATCGCCTCAAGTGTCATACCAACTCTGAGCCCCCAACAGGGCTACGGCAGGGACCATGAAAGACATCAGTGATGGGAGTTCCTTGTAAAGAGGGCAGGTGGACCCCAAATGTACCTGTAACTACAGATTCCGGCCTCTTAATTGGTAGCAAGTTAAAGGCTAAATTCTGTTTCAGGCTGAGGTCTATAATGGGAAATAAAACAAAGCAGAAACGGTCCTTGAGTAAAAGTCTTAAATAAAAATTCCTTACATCTGGAAAAAGCAAAATGAGTGTTTTTCTACTTCCCGCACATAAGCTGCTTTTCTTTAACCACTCCCAAATACGACATCCTAGGAACACTGTTAGGATTTTCTGCTAGAAATTATAAAGGAATATATGACCTCCTCCTTTAACAGAGGTTAGTCTGATGGTTAGTCTGGTTACCAGAATACAGGTGAATGTCAATGCCAGGAGTTGTTTCATTTGTTCAATTCAATCCCAACATTTATTCTCTTTTGTCTTCTGTTAAAAGCCCATGAAGCTAGAAACACCCAAACACAAATAAACACAATTACTGAACCAAGGAAAGCAGTTAACTTTCAGAGCAGAAAAATTCAGCCAAGAAAGCAAAAGTAATTCTGCAGCTTCCACTAAAAGATGCTAACTCTACAATAGGAACTATGTTGTCATCTATGCATCAGTACATCAAAGTTAAATTGTCATCATGTGGTTTAGATGTTTATTTAACCCCAAAGACTGAGGCTGCCAAAGGGGAAAGGTAGGCTGCCAAAGGGGAAAGGTAGGCTGCCAAAGGGGACCAGGCATTATCCCCTTTAATAAAAATCTAATCAGATTTACTATTTGAGACATCTCATTTATTATTTAATTAGATTAGGATCATCTGCTCTGAAATAGGAATAAATAATTTCAAGCGTTAGGCTGCTTGATACTTTTCCTCAATTACACAACTACCTTGTGTTGGCACTGGGTGATATTAAATGCCAATATTGGTAGCTTCATTATTCAGAAAATCATGTATGAACACCACCTTGAGTCCTAGCACCTGAAGACTAGTTTAGGTTCAAAAAGTATGGTCACTTGCTAGAGCTGTTTGGAGGCATACCAAATCACAAAATGCTCCCTTTGTTTCTAGTTGCTACCCTGCATACAAGACAACTAGAAAATGAGTGAAACCTCAAGTACTTATCATTCTATAAGTTGCTGGCAGTTGGAGGGATGCCTGTTGCACTGTGTATTTTGGAAGCTAGGAACATCACCACCAAGCACATACAATCTGACTCGATTACTCAGCTGAACAAAGGCACTTTCTTATGACAATTTGCTTCCTTCTGATTTTACTTAGATAGGTTAACCACTTAGAAAATGTCTTTGCAAACTCAGATGTTTTCTTTGAGGTTCGTAAGTGAAACAGAGCCATGCTCTCAATAAAAATAATATATTTTAAAACAGTGGATAATATTTAACGTATTTGCCTGTTCCACAGAACTGTGTCTTCATGTGTGTGGCTTGTAAGAAAACACCTTTGTTAAGGTGGCTGTGAGGGGGTAAATGAAAAGGTCCATTTCTCTCTACCTCTGCTGGGTTTACTGCAGGCTCCAGAGAGAAATGCCTTTGTGGTGTACGCATACACAGATGGGGGCAGGCGTAAGTCCCTTGTTCAGCTGTTGGCATCATGTCACAGATGGAGTACAACACTTTCTCTAATTGACAAAATGGTTTCCTCTTCTGCATTTGGAAAGTTAAGACTTAAGCTCAGATCTTTGCAGCTCACTTCTATGAAGAGCTTACTTTGCTCCCACAACAAGCTCTGGGGTAGTGTTCCTTAGATAGATGCCATTGCTGAGAGAGAGAGAAAGCAAGAAAACAAGGAAGGACGGAAGAAAAGTGTTCTAGCCTTGTTGTAGAATTTCACAAATGCTTTGGTAGGTGTAATAAGTACTGTATGCGCAGCTGTTGGCAGTCATCACACTTCTTAGTATAGGCCAAATCAGCTTAGAAAGTGGATGTGTGGACACCACAGCAGGAGCAGCACAAGCTCTACTTATTTGATGTTACTGGGCTCTTGTTTTGTTTCTTAAGGAATACAAAAGGCACGCTTCACTTGTACAGAGTGCCCTCATATTAAATTAATTTCAGAAGATTAAAGACATTGATGAGGTGATGATACAAGCCGGTATAACACCCTGATTCACAAAGGAATCCTGGGTAGAGCCAAGAGCCAGAAACCTCAGGTGGCAACACTAAACTGTAGCACTAAGGAATATATTGGAAAGATTAGCAGAGAAGCCAAAAATCACCTAGCTAAGATGCAGTTCACACTGAGTCAGAAAAGGGAAAAATCTTCAACAAAGAGCAATGAGAACAGAAGTCATCGTTATACACCTCACTTTAAAGTGCAGACAAAAGACTAATAATCTAGAAGAGGTCTTCTCCAGCAGTCCTTGTGCCCCACTTTCACACTGAAATCAACACAGACACCTCCCTAAAGAAGCTTGCAGTTGCTTGAGGGAGTAATCAGAAACCAGTGCTCATGTCCATGTGATGGTCTTGTTAAGTCCCTGTTGCAGATAGAGCCAGAGTGATCTTCTACAAATCAGAAGAGTGAAAAATATGACACAGTAACACAAATCCCAAAGATCACCAACTACATCAGCCGTCAAAGGCTAGAAGACAAACATAACACCAAGGATTTCAAAGTTAATTTCAGTGCATCCAAGACTCAAGATGTCCCTATCAACGTACTATAATCTCCTCTCTACAGACTCACCAGACATGCGAGAAAATGAAAGTAGGACGGGTTTGGATAAGTAAGAGTGTTTGTGACTGCCTGGCACTATGCAAACTTTTTCATCTCCCGAGCAGTGTTTGACAAAGCAGAAGGGATTCATCCAAAGGCAGTGATACAGCTGCAGGTAAACAGAAATTCCTTTATTCCAGTTCTGGGCAACAGACGTTACAACTTTTCATATAGGTATGCTTTCCCATATGGGTCAGCTTATTCATTTTCCCATTTAATGTCCTACCATTCTTTAGAGACATGGAAGACTGAGCCTGCGGACCTCACCAGGACAGCTTGGGTGCTGAGAATCTAAATAAGGTACTTCATTGGGAGGAAGGGGACATGGTAGTTATCTGTGCCAAAATGAATGAATTTGTTCCATTAACCTACATAAAAACTTTCATTGAAGTTGATGACAATACTCCCATTATCTCAAACAGAAACAGGATTGCACTTATTACAAGCTTTATAAGAAACACGATGTTGATTTAAACTGAGTCGGTCAAGAAGGTATTATACTGGAGACGGCAATCTTCCCAGTGCAATTGCTCAAAACCTTTCTAGAGCTGAAGCACATATAATGCACTTGGAATACAAACAGTATAAGGGCATTTTTCCTACCAAAATACAAGAGCTATTTGGGATTCATAAACATATTCACAAATACCCATCTCTTGTCCAAACTCTCATAAATATCAGCAGCCCAACCAGAATAAGAATAACATCCATCTGAATCGTATGCTTTTACTTACAACAATCTTTGTAAATGTTTCTTTGTATTGCAACCATATGTAGTTCCTGCATCTGATAATTTAGCTTTCAAAGGATGGTGGTTGAAGCCAAGGCCAACATTTTTTGTTAAATTCAAAGATCCTAAAATGAAGGTATTAAACTTGTTTATGAGAGACACGTCCATGCAGTTTGTTGAATGTCTTCAACTTCTCATAAATAGGCAACTGCTGAAAGTGATACAAACTTTCTGTCCAAAGAGTGGTTTGCAGCCTTCTGTGAAAAGAATATCAAAGCCTCCAGTGTAAAATACAAGATGTTCTTTATTCAAAGAGGGTGCACTCTAGGCTTGGTACGTGCCTTCAATTTCATTGAAAATACAGAAAAGCAGCAAAACAGAGCAAGTTTCAACCTTGAAAAGCAACTATTCTAGTTTTATGATTTGACTTGTGAGGAATAAGACATTCAGAACTAGTTCCCTCAGTTTTTTTCAGCAGAAAGTGCAAGTCCCCAAGTCGACCAAGCTGGTCCTCAAGTCGACCAAGAATGTTCAATTCTTCTAACTTGCACCTAATTGGATTACCTAGTGCTAAACCACAAAATGAAATACATATATTATCTCCAGTCTGAAAACAGCCCCGGGGAATCCGGTAGAGAGAGGAACCATTTTTCGTGCATCAAACATAACAGCATATGGTTTATATTCCTTTCATTCTTAATGCATCCAGTTTAGTCTTTCATTAACAGAAACCATCTTTGTCAACAAAGTTGAATTTCTGAAGTATAACCAATTCATTTTTAAAGTATTCTCAGAAAAGAAAATGTCGTTTCAAAATTTAATTACAAAGCACGTATTTGATGCAAGCTAGCACACTAATTTAAACATGATATACCAAAATTAAAGCAGAACAGATCTTGACTATTCCACAGAAGCTGCATGTCCATAAGACTTTTTTGGACCCGATCCAGGAAAGCACTAAAGCCTGTGTTTTCTCTTCTTTTCTTGCGTGGGACTTCACATCACCTTTCCCAGTCTCTGTTGTTTCTTCTTTCCACTCTTCTGTCATTTCCTGATGTCTCCATCTGCTCTTCTGGGAAAAGTAACTATCCTGCAATCTCTGTCAAGAAAGTGTCCTTGGTACCCTTGGTGCTTCACAACTATTGACTTGAGTTTGATGCTTTATCTTGGGATTCATGGCTGAGCATTTGGAGCAGAAAGCAGACTCAGTATCTCCTTTTGAATCTGGCAGAGATTAGCCACAGTGGTCATTTCTTTGCTGTCGTCATGCAGATGGGACGAGACTTCAGCAAAGGCTTCATGAGAAGCACAGGAGAGAACTGCTAATTGAGGTAGGACTGCAGATCCATGTTCCTGAGTCACGAAGGTGGTCTGATCAATCTCATCCCACGTATTCAAATGCTTTCATGAACAGCATAGTTTCCAAAATGGAAATCCTTATAGCAGCACAGGGAAACAACTACTCAAATGTGGACCCATTTCAAGAAATGTAAAGATCTGTTTGTGAAGGGGTGGTTAGCTGGTGAAAAAGAGAATTTCCAAGTAAAAAAACTGAGAAACTTGGTAAAATCTTATCTGTGCTGCTAGCCGCTTTCTTACTACATACGGGGAGTATTCAAAGGCATCAACCATTCTCTAAATAACTTCAAGTTATTACCTTTAAATAGAGGCAGGCACAATATCTTCTCTCTTCCCAACAAGCAGACGGTCTCACTTACCACCACCTGCCACGGAAACCCTGCAGCACCACCAGATCTGCATTCCCAGACTCCAGTCAGTAGTAAGGCAGCCCTGCGCCCCTCTCCGGGACATTACAGGTTACATTCTGTCTTTGGGCTGCACCATGGGCACCTCTGCTATTTTGATTTGTTTCTGAGGTTGCTGGGAGGCAAAGTTTCCAGCTTCTGTGTTAGAGGATCTTTCACTGTTGAAGTAATCTTTTCCAGACAGTGCTTGGAAGGAGCAGCTCCTAATCCTTCAAGAGTAAATGACGTTTTGGCTGCAGTGGAGAATGGAGGAAAATATCCAAGGAGGACATGGAGGACAGGTGTTTATGAAAGAGGAGCCTCTAGAAATGATATATTGCCAAATTAGCACTAAAATTCCCTTGTGCAGCCAGAAGGATTTTAGCAGCTTCCCTGATATGCCTTACAGATATAGTCCAAAACGATCTCTTTTTGCTTTACCAGGATACCGCAAAGGCACTGAAGCACAACGGTTTCATGGAGACAGTCCACTTTGGCAGAGGACCTCTGGGGGACACTGGCTCAGCTCCCTGCGGACATGCCCTGCACCGGGCTCACAGCCCCAGTCTCTCCACAGCCTGTTGGCGTGCTGTGTCCCAGTTCCCTGAGCTCCCCGGGGTCCGAGGGTCCAGTGTAACCGCTCAGCAAGCAGCCCAGGGCCAGGGATTCATCCCTGTACACAGGGGACTTCAAACGTCCTGGAGAGCTTCCAAAAGGGAAGCAAAACCTGAATACAACGGGGCTGAAATCACTTGTTAAACACGCTCACTTCTTTCCTCCCCACCACTCTCCTGGACCCCAAGCTCGAGGAGCGAGCGAGCAGGCTCTGAATGAATGTCCTGCTGGTGGCATCTCTGGAGGTAGCCTGCAAATGGCTGGGGGAAAGAAATACGTAGGGGGAGACTCATGAGGGAAACCTGGTGGCGAGTTTTGGGTTTAGGCTCATGGACAGTGCAGGCACCTAATTTAATTCACAGCAGCCGGCATGCCAAGGAGCTGCTTAGGTTAGTCACCAGAAATTCAAAGGAAAAGGGCTTGGCATAAGATTTGTGGTTTTGAAGGGAATTACGTCTAGTCTTTTTAAAGTATTTAGGTGTCCAACAACTTCAATGGGGGCAAGGGCACCTGAAATTGCTCAAAAGCTGTTTGCCAGGATTTTGTTCCATGAGGTGGAAAATGTAGGCTTAAATTCTTTAAGATTTAGGAAGCCCAAGTTCAAACCTGGGCTTGTAGTCCTGTGACAAGGGTGCCTTACCTCCTGATGCTGCTGCCTGCCCCACCACTGCTTGTCCCTTACCAAAGGGACACTGGGTAGCACTTACAACGCTCACCTTTTCTCTGTGCTCTGCTGCTCGGTGCTGCCGATCCCCAAGCTGACCTGGACTTTCTGACCCATATTTATACTCTGCATGGAGGGCATAACCAGCTCAGGCGAACATTCACTCCAGGTTTCATACAGTAACATGAGATGGTGCAGTCCAAGCTTTCCAACTCCCAGGGGGGAAAAAAGAGAATATAAAGCTTTAAGAGGAGAAAACAAACTTAAAAACTTCTGAAGTTGTTTGAAAAAATGACTTTATGATGCATAAGCAAGTCTACAGGGTACTTCTTTAATACTCCTTCGCATGTCACGAGCCGTGCGCAGACACCCAATCCCGTACATCACCAGGAGAGCCTGTACTCATAAACCCCAGGCTGTGAACTTCCCTGGGCTGCAGAAGTGCACTCAATGATTGAGGAGTGGTGGTCCCCTGTTAGGTACCTTTGTCCATTCAAACCTCCACATGCAAAGACTTCCTCCTCCTATTCATTCACCTGAAAGCATTTATAAAATGATCAGGCAACCAAATAAAAGCGGGCTGCCTCTGCATGCTGCAGGATCTCTGAAACTTCCCCCAGTTTGTAAAAAACACAAACGTGTCTTATCAATGACTGGAGCAATGCCTTCACCCAGCTGTATGGAAGGGTGTGCTAAGCAATTACTGGAGAACACTGCAAGGCCCTTTTCAGAAGCACGGAGACCAGCTGGTTCTCTGAATGAGAAGGGAACAAGCCGACAAAAAGGGATCTACACCAGAACAAAAGAAATGGCAGCTGAGAAAAAAAGTCAGAGATAATGTTAATGAACTGATTTCCAGGCCTGGTGTGGAATATGGTCCCCTTCTTTGTGTGTCAGCACAAATAGCTCAAGCAATGGACACCAACCTCGTCCCCTTCCTGAAGTGGTCTGAGTACAAAAAGCAGTGAATTACAGGTTTTTCAAAACAGCTCAGGCAGTAACTTGGAAACAAGATGGTCATAATTATGGCCAATTTGTCTAAGTCACATGGTACCGAAGCACTATTTTACATGGGAGCTTTCAGAGAAAATCTTTGCAATGGGAAAATCTGCTTGAAAATAATTTTTTCTCCCATGCTGTGAATCGGCTCCCTTGAGAATGATGGCAGACGGGCGATGCCCCTGGTGGTATCAAACTAAACCTGGCTGGGCAGGTTGTTTCAAAACAGCCTTCAAGCTAGGGAACCCATTTGCTTTTGACATGGACACAAATCTCTTTCCCTGGTCTGTCATACTGCAGAGCAGTTCCGCCATGCCCTCTGTTTAGTCTGACACAATCACCGCTGCCGTAACACAGCGTGGCTCGGAGCAGCTCTGGGTGCTGAGGCTCTGGCAGGAGGGCAATATAAAGGTGACAGCTGTAAATCACGTGTGCTGCCCAGGACTGAAGTCCTGCTTGTGCCCGATGAACCATGCCAGAGTCAGAGCGTGTTCTGTAATAACAACTCACGTCTCTTGACAAAGAGAGACTTAGTGCTGCCTACTCATTGTTCCTGTCCTGATGGTGTTATGCTGTTCACGCAGCTGCTATACAGCCAAAGTAGGAGACAGCCGTCACCACGAAAGCCCTCTGGCACTGAGGAGGAGGGAGAGGGGAGGAACCCTGCCCCAGCTGCAGAGCCAGGGGCAGGGGAGGGAACTGCAGAAAAATTTGAGGATGCTCCTCTCTCTGTGCAGCTCTGCCATTCACCCTGTTCCATGGTTTGCATGGACGGCATGTCTGTTAGCTGGAAACCCGACTGAGGAGAACCAGAGTCCCTCAGACTACACTTTGCCCGAGATCATTAGCTGTTGCAAGCCCTGTGGCCAGCTGCCCTGCCTACAGGGTGGGTTTGGCAAGGGGTCACGTCTCGCACAAGCCCTGCTGGCTCTTCTGCACATGGGACGACCTGGCTTGGTTTGACGCTGCAGACCTCTAAGCAGGACGGGCATGATGAGGGCACAGCAGCCTCTAGCCAAATCTGCCCCAGTCCTCAATGTGGCACCCAGCAGATCCTGCAGACTCACAGTGTCCTTCCAGGCCGTAAGCCCAGGGCACACAGCACTTCCTCACCTCCCGCTGCACAGCACTCCAAGAGCACGGGCCCACGCGCTGGCCCTGGCCCTCCATATCATGAAAGAGTTAGCCTAGTTTTTTGGGCTGTCTGTCACAGCGCAGGCAGCCAGGGAGAGCACGTAGGGCAGCAGGAGCTGAGCTGGCAGTGGGGTGGGTTGGATGGTGAACCCGAGTTTTCCCGTGCTAAAACACCGCATGGACACGACCGGAGGCAGGCGGGAATGAGCTAGCACTGAAAGATGGATGGGGTCTACAGGCACAAGAGCTGGCCTGGGCACTGCCCACAGAGGTGGCAGAGACTGTGGTCTCTCAGACTTTAGGCAACAAGTTGCCACTGACCAAAAAGTACCCGGTTTCCAGTGACTCTCATGGATCACGCACATCCTTCCTCTCTCATCAGTTAATCACTACCACTGCTATTACTATGGCTAATGATTTACTTCAAAATACAATTCCATTTTCATGGCAATCCCCCTTACGCGTACATAACAGAATAGCAAAAATCCAGCTTTCCAGGTAGCTTGCGTGGCCTCAGCCACTGCCCAAAACAAGTCCAAAAATCCCCTACCACAAACCTCACACTTAGTCTGTGGTTGGAAAGTCACTGTGTTACGTAACTTATTTTTTGGGTAGGGCTATAAAATTTAGCAGTGGAAAGCTATTATATTTACTGAGAGGTCAGCACAAATTACCTTGTTTTTTTTTTTTTCCTTAAAACAAAGCAGGCTTTTCCCTTAATGGCAACAAGCAGTGACATTTTCTTTATCTGTATGGTTCTATTACTGCTGAATGAGATGGTGAGCTTAGTAGGTAGAACAAGTTAAGGATTCCATCTCTGTGCCATGCATGTAACCATCATCCCTCTGTCTTTCAGAGCCTGAAAGACAGAGTGAACTGTGCTGAAAATGAGCATAACAGAAAAAAAAAAATAAAAGAAAAAACAAACTCATTTTCAGAGTATACTTAATAAAAGAAAACCTGCAGGGAAGGAGGAGGGGGCAGAAAAGGTCAGCTAGAAGAGTTGGGTTAGCATCACCTATTGCAGTTTTCTAGTTGTCTGAGGAACAACAAGTGGAACAGAAGTGTCCAGAGAAAAGAAAGCCTAAATTGAACTTTCTGTCTTTCATCTGCACTTTCCTAAAGCTTGTAGTTGTTTGAATATGGAGGATTTAACTCGGGTCAGTCTCAAGTCAAGAAGGATAGTTCTTTAAATAAACTGCTGAGTGCAGACAGCATGTTTTCCATGAATGCCAGTCACAGGCTTGATATCTTCTAAACAAGATACAGTAGCTCCTGGGAGAGCTTTAAAACCCGGCCCTAGAGGGGCTCGGGCTCAGTAACCGGTGCTGGTAAAGTCTGCATGAACAGCACGACCCTGCCATCTCCTGGTGCAAAGCCCAATAACATTGTGTCCTGGTTTGAGGTAGAACAGAAGTGGTCTACGCAAATGTGAAAACTGCCAAGAATTACCCGCATTTTCATTGCTGGCTATCCATGTTGCGTTAATTCCTAGTAGCCACAAGTCCAGGATGCCGTGCAAGGTGCCCCAGCCCTGCAAAGTGTCACAAGTAATTGTGTGATTGTGCTTTTGGGGAGGGTCCGGACCATGAAAACCCGTGTCACATTTAGAAATGAGGAGACCAATGCCTCCATAAATATAACGACTGGGAAAATTGACTTATTGCTGTCTAAAGAAAAAGCTGTCAGCTGTCAATCAGCCATTGAAAAATATTCATGAAGAGCAAAATAATTCACCATCTGCCAAACCTTGTCAGCAATATGCAGCTCAGTGAAAATGCCTGCAGTGATCTGTTAGCAGAGAAGGAGGCTTAATCTTCTAATTTACTGATTTATGTGTGAGTTCTTAAAATTCACTAATCAACCAAAGCAGCGCAGATGTTTGACTTCTCTTTCAAACAGATCTAGCTGCTTGTATTACCCAGTCAACATATATATTTGAACTTCATCTCTACCATGGATATGAAAGTGTAAAGAAGGTTTCAGTAGGACTGCATCAGGATTCAGTCCTAGTCTCGATTAAATTAATGCGAAAACTCCTGTTTGATTTCACTAATGCCAGGATTTCATACTCAGTAGGATCAGAGTCTATTTCTGTTATCTATCACAGCATGAATTGTGATGTGCAACTGTGCTATTGTGAACGTGAAAAGATTTGCAAAGTCAATTACTTGAAGAAATCCAGTGAATTGTTCTGAATCGCAAATACACTGGAAGAACTCCAGATCTATTTGTTGTCTCACTACGACAAGAAATAAAAGAATAACTCATTCAAATTTTTAGCTGGGGCATCAGAGTTCGCCTTAGCCACCTATGTGCTCATTAGTTACTGTTGAAAATACTCATAAACCTACTGCTGAGGCTTTTTGATTGTTAAACAAAATCCGGTTTCAGCTAGGACTTTAGAGATTTCCTTGCCAGGAGCTGCACTGCAAAGGGGAAACCGACCTGTCACTCTCACATGTTACCATCCTCAGTTACTCGCTGTGACCGGCGAACCTAATGAGAAGGTATCCCAACAGCACCCCCAAGCTGCAGAGATCTCAACACCTTTTCATGGCAAAAGCCCAGATCCATATCTGTCGAGTCAGCTAGGAGTGCAAGACCCTGCGTTAGTCCCTTCCCCTCGCTGCCACCCTGCAGGGTAGCTCTCTTCCTCTGCAGAGCACCACCAGCGCCTGCCCCGTTGCAGCACCCGTGTGCCAGCACAGACCACCACCCCGGGTGCAGATCCCCAGAGCAGGAGGGAGGTGTTACACTTCACCAGCAGCACCCTGCCTTGAGAAGACGTCTTCCCCTGGAGCAGCCGCAGCAGGTCCCACTGCATCTGGGGACTCAACCATCGTCACAATGAGCCATCACGTCATTCCTCACTGGAAAGTAAATGTCTTCTCCCTGTCCCCATTACCCAGCCTAACTCCTCCAGGTTTCTGATAACTTGAGAGAACTTCAAATATTCCCTGCCTGCTACTCGATGGGACACCCCTATACTTGGAAAAATAAAACAGATTTTGACAGGAAAATCATGCAAATACAGAGGGAAAAGGGATTTTTTTTCTGCCACCTCTCCTTGAGACAGCAGAGCACCTGGCAAAGCAGGTCCCCCCATAACATATAGACTACAACACCCTGGACCATCGTCTTCTAACAGCCAGTGTGGGGGAACAAAACAATCTGCTCTGACAACCTCTGATCTACAGTGGACCTAATTATAGACAAAGCCCCGAAGTCCTTACTGCCCTCACTAGGCGGAGAGCTATTAACTCCACTGAAGTTTAGCTTGAGATGGGACTGAGGGAAAACGTAAGGCCTAATTCTGTTGTTCTCATCCACACTGCAACGCCAGCTGTTCCCCAGCAAGAACTGCAAACACCCTGCCAGCGGGGGACCAATGCCCATTAGAAAGGGCAGCACATCATTCCTTTAGCGGGAGGCTTTCAGGATGAAACTAATAAGCCGGTATTCTCATCAATTCTGATTTCTCATGAAGGGGCTGACACCAGATAAGTTAGAGGGGGTGCTCAGCCTGCGTGGTGGGGAGAGTGCACAAAACGCCGCTCCTCACACCAGCAGCCCACCCGGCTGAGCTGGCCGCCCCATTGGAGACAAAGGTGGAGGCTACAGTATACTGCTAGTCTGCCCTGTACCCTCAGCCTTTTCCAGACATCAGGAAGAAGGGTTTCAAAGTTATTTAGGTGGTTGAAAGCAGCAAGAGATGCCTGGCATGACTGTCAAAATCTCCTAAAGCAGGCAATGGTAGTTAGGAACCAAATCTACTTACAAGCTCATACAAATCCCACATCTTCCGACGCTTGTGCACCTCTGAAGACCTAGCCCACTATAGCTCCACATAAGTAACCTTATGTCCACTAATCACAGCAGCTGAAATTTTAGCTAATTATATATCTATAATTTATATATACATATTTATTTAATTAATTATATTTTCTATATAACCTAGCATTTATTAGGCCTATTTGAAGGCCTGTTTGGAAAAGAAGGAACTATTCACTCTTCTCCTTTGCTACTCATCACCCCAGGAGGGCTGAGGGGGACCTTGCCCTCATAGCTCGAAGGGTAATTGCTTCCTGATGACAACAGCTGCTGTGCTGTTGTACCCTGTGGTACAGATACACAACACTGCTTAGACCACAGACAGATGGAAGAAAGGGTTTGTTTAAAAAAAAAAAAAAAAAAAGATATGCAAGTTTTGTATTAATTTACTCATTTTTTTATGTGCTGTTTTGCTTCTGAAAACAGGCTGCTTGGTATAGATCGAATAGATGATTCCACCAAACTACAGCAATGGTGATGCTCCTTCCTGAGGATGCAAGATCCCAGCCAAGGGTCACTGAGATCACAGGAGAACACGGGAACTGCTTTTGCTCCACAAACCAACTACCAACTTTAATTTACCCCATCTGTAAAGGTCCAGACTCCAAATGTTTCAAGCTGTTAAGGGCACCAGGACTCCCTAGCTGGACAGATGTCCTACAGTAATGGGAACCCTCTCAGGAGAAAAAATCCACAACAACAAACAGCAGCTTGGGCTGTCATTTACAACTTTAAAATTCTACAGGATTTTTAGAGAAACCCTCTCAGGCTAAGAAGAGAAAGCAGCTGCCCCTTGTTTTTATATGCATTAGTTCATGCACTTTGCACCAAAGCGTAGCTCAAGGCCAACACCACAGGAAGTTAAAATTTGTGGTAAGCCTGCAATGCACAAGCTTCAGCTGGTATTTCACTGTCCTCACGGCACAGTCTTTCCAGGAGGAAGAAGGGACTTTTGGTACTCCTTGAAGGCAGGTCATACAGGGTGCTTAAGGTTCTGAAATAGCGAAAGTGCGCGTTACTTGCAGTAATACTGTTGGTAATGATAACAAGGTGTTACTGCCCTGCTTCATACGCTTTTAACTAGACCTCCAAGCATTTTACAAATGTGGGAAATTATTAGCAAAAAGGGAATTCAAGCATCAAGAAAAGATATCAAAATACACAGCAGATGTGTATCGGAGCTATTTCCTGCTAACTTGTTGATCCACAGTGCCTCTGTGAATGGCTTTTGGTATTTCATGCAATTTGAATGTTAAGTCTTTTATTTCTGTTGTTGATGTGTGAAGATTATTTTGCAATTTTATTTTTCCTTCTGTAAATTGGTGCGTTGGAAAAAAAGTCAAAGCTTCTGAATGACTCGAAGACTTGATTGTATTCAAAATATAGCCTCCCAGGTGCTATGGTTTGAAAGTGTGGTTTAAAACCTTACTTAAGCACCACAAGTTATAGACTACAGTAGTTGGTGAAGGATACAAAAGCAAGTGATGTGCCTAGCTCTGCCAAAACATGCAATCCCAGTGTACTATGGAGCTTTAAACACACCTGAGTGAAAAAGAATTTAAAATGGAAAATCAAAACCATTTCTTCCAAAGCGATATACCACGACCAGAATATTTTTTAGTGTTATTAAACAAAGTTCCATCAAATACTGATCCACTCACTGGGAGGTAGGAAGTGATATACAAGCACATGTTATTGCTGTTATTATTATGCAACTACCAATGCCCAACAGTCGTAGCTCCTATAATTGTGAACTGACTTTTCAGAACCGTTATTTTGCTGTTTATTTCAAACCAACTTTGACACAACAACGTATCTAAACTGCTCTCTCACTTGATAAAGATAAAAATAATCTTGAAAATTATACAAAAATATTTGTTTGCTTTCAGATTTTTTTCAAGTCAGCTGTATTTAAGTTGTTTGTTCTCCTGGTTTGGACTTTTTTTTAGCATAGCCAGTAAACTGCAAATCACTTATTTGTACAGTTTTACTGCAGACTTAGCACCTCAAGGTTTCTAAGCCCTCCTGTTCCAAACACAGCAGTTGTATGGTGTAAAATTCCGAAATCCTTTCCATAGCACTTTGACTAACACAGAAGGCCACTCTGCAGTTATTATTACCACCTCACCCTTCCAATATCTTGCTAAAAGCTACTTAGCTGTTTCGAAGAATGCATATTACCCTTACGGTGATTAAGAGAGACACACACCCAGAGCCCTAAGAAAACTTAGCAGCTGAGAAGCTATTGACTACTGCTTAAGTACATAACATTTGAAGCACATACCAAGGTCAGTAGGGCTTTTACAAGAGCTGTCTGTGCAATCTCACAGATGGACCTGTATATCAGCACAGAGGCTGTGATCAGACAAAGTGGCCAATTTGCCTTGGGGTAAGAGTCTAAAAAGTGCCTTGATCTGTTTAAAAAACCCTCTGAGCCCCAGCATCAGCAGAGGCGGTGACAAGCGATAATAAAGGTCTCATTAAGCCTCAGTGGAACCAAATACAAATTCCCCTTGTTGCTGTTCTCCCCAACTTCAAACAGTCACTTAGTTGCTTGAGGAGAGCCCTGGGAAGAGGTGGGAGCCGGGGCCAGCAAAGGTCACAGCTGAACCTATATTTCACTACGAGAAAATAAAGGCCTCCTTATATGTAGAGAGGGTCTGCATTTATACACTCAGCTAAGGCCTGGTAAAAGGCTCTAGTATAAATAGGTCTTTGAACCAAAAAGATGTCCTAGTGCAGCAGAGTGCAACAGGACCTGATACTTAATCTCGCAGTGGTTCCTTGGTTTACGTGCCCGTTAACCACAGGGTATTTCTCCAGCTATCAGATTTCTGCTTGTGCTTTGCTCAAGCTCTCGCGCACAAGGCTTCTATGTCCAGGCTCTGGCAAGCTCCCTTATTTTACGACACAATCTCAGACTTGGCTGTTTTTCCTAAATGTTCAGACAGTTAGCTTAATGCCCTGAAGGGTCAATTAAATATATATCCACCATATCATTAGTTTAACAAAAAAAAAAAAAAAGGCGCTAAAGAACCATTAGAATACAAATGCCTGAAAGTGCAGATACATAACTGTCAGAATAAAAGGCTGCTGGATGTCTTCAAAAAGGCTTTTAGAGAAAGGAAAAGTTAGCTTGATCTCCTGCTAGCGTGAAATGCTCATGTGTACTTTGAAAAGTTTGTATGCTGTTTATCACATTTTGCCTTCTTGTCTGAGCAAATGTTACAGTGAAAACAAGGATGTTGGCACGAACTCTCAGAATTAACACATCGGAGTTAGTTCAGCAGGAGAGAGGGCCATCAGCTGCAAGCACAGCCTTCCTTTGCCTGTTGTCAGTCTGAAGAACCAACTCTACCCAAATCCACGTTACAGCAGAATGACCTCTTTGCTATAAGCACCATCTACTTCTGTAGCTTTCCTCCCTTTTTTCTTCTTTAGGACTTGTAGAAGGTTTCAAATAAATAAGCACATCCCTTTCCAAAGCGCTTGGAAATGGTACTGGCAACTTCTGTCTCAGCTGCTGTGCAGACTTGTGGGAACTGTACAATGGCTGAAAGTCACTGATTGTCTCAGCTACCATCTTCTGTGCTGACATTGCCACAGAAAAAGCCTCTATTTCATGTCTGGGAGGTCATCCAGAGACTGGAGTGAAACCGTCACTTAACTGAGGTGAAAAGTCATCAGGAACACACGCTGGTTTACTCTTGGGAGATTCAGCTATGCCAACATCTGGATTGGAACCAGCAACCTTGGGGGAAAAAGTTATCCAGCCTTCTATTTGTCTTCTCAGCCGCTGAGGTCTTGACAACTTGTTATGCATATGTCACCTGTAGTTCTCTTCGTAGTGAAATCTCTCTTAGTTAGAACTGGTCCAGTTTCCTGAGTAATGAGGTTGATAATTCACAAGTAAGACCTAGTCAAGACGTGCTATTTTAAGTCAATTTCATCCTCCACTTACCACGCTTAGAAAATAATCACACTTCTGATGACTTTTTCATACTTTTACTCAGTGGTGTTCTCAGTAGCTCTCCCCAGTCTGTGACACACATGAAAGGAAGAGAAGAACAGCTGAAAAAACAATGCAGTAGCCCATTCTTGTGGGGACAGACAGCTGGGGTTTGCTTGGCCACAATGAAAAATAACAGCTGTGCTCTGCTCTGTGATCCACAAAGGATCCCATAGGATCAAGGAAAGTGGCTACAACAGGTCTAGGGAAATTTAATCCTGCTGGCATTGTGTACTCCCTGCTGTGACCCGTGGCCTTTCGTCTGCTCCCTCCCATCCCTCATGACTCCCTCTGTTCCCATTTCTGTGATCTACCTTTCCAGTCACCAAGAATATTTCAGCTTTGAGTCAAAGTGTTGCTGAGGGAGAAGTTCACGAGCCCCAGTATTGAATTCATAGCTATCAAAACAACCCTTGCTCCAGGTAGTCTCATTCAAGGCTGTTATCTCCGGTGTATTGATTCAGAGCAGCCTCTTGGAAATAAAAGGCCTTGACAGATATGGCCTCTTTTATTAGATTCTCTGAACTGAGATTAAATCCTGCCCGCTGAACCAGTTCAGTCCCCAAGAGTTCCAAAAGGCAGGTCGGAAATCTCTGCAAATGAGCAAACTGGAACATCTGTTTTCCATTCTGTTGGTGTTTCCTACCAAGCATGAGCATGCCCGTATGATACAGTTGCTTGCTGTCTTCATTTCACCTGTGACGCAGAATGCACAGGACATAAGATCAGTGGCTTAACACACAACGGAACAGCTGTGACCTCCATTCAGCCTGCGCAGATTCTGTTGACTTCCATGAGATTAGCATGAATGTCTGTCCCCAGCACTGAGCATTAAGGCGAAGAATTAGTAAGTTCTCAGCTCTGTCTGAAGGCATTTCTAAATTAGAGAGTAGTATTGCATGTTGGCTGTGTGGGAGGCAAACACTATCTGACTATACATCTTTCTGGCACCTTCTGCTGCTCTCCTACAAGATAGGTCTGACAAAGACTTGACAGAAAATGTAACTTCTACACAGTGTGTCCTTTGAGCAGGGACAACCACACGTGGTCAGCCATCTTCTCAGCCAACAGTCCTGTCCATCCTTCACAGGGCAACATTCCACTAGGAAATGCTTGAGGAATTGACTCAGAGCCAAAGCTAAATCTTGATAGGAAGGACTGAGTTTCATTCTGAGCAAAGAAGGAAGACCTGCGCACTCAGGATGATTTAAGCTCCCTTTTCCTGCAGAAGCCTTGATAAATCTGCCCTGCTGCATACAAATGAGCATGTCGTATGATGTGTGTGATTCTAAGGCAAATGACCTGAAGAAGCCTGGATGATGTGGATGACTGATGGCAACTTCAAGCCATGACTCAGATTAGTGCAGTTCACCACTCTGAGCTTTATAGGTTTTGAGTGGTCAGCTCAGCCAAGCAGTCACAGTTTAGAAGTCTTCAGTGTAGCCAGTTAACTGAGATTACAAAATTGGTATTAAAAGAATTTTAATGTGTTTGCCTAAATGAGTCATATGATAGAGCAGTTCATTACCGAAAGCATAGCATTTAAACCCTAGGGTTTTTTTTTGTTCTCTTTTAGTAAAAGACTGTATTACACTGCTACATAAATACACGGACCAATGTGTCACACAGGATTAAATCAACAACATTAACCATTTGCTAATATCTTTCTAGCTCCATTTTATTTTTTATCTAAATACAAATATTGCATCTTCCATTTCCCCCCACCTCCACCAAAGTCCGCCCACCTTATCCCTTCTTCCTTTTAATTTCTCTGGATATATTTCTTCCCTTTTTCGCTAAACTGTTCTTTTTCTTTCTCCAATCTGTTGTCCAGGATCATCCTAGGCTTAGCAATACCACTATGAAGTGTCAAGGCCTTAGATATAATTGCTCCAGAGGTCTACATGACTCACAAGCACAGAAATCTCAATTAAGCAACGTGAGTCATTATGTATGAACACCAATAAAATGCATACCCTTCATCACCACTTGTCTTATTTGACCTGTACACACTGATGCCTCAAGTGGCAGAAAGTACATTAAGAGTATTTTACAGTATTTAAATGGCTCATTATCATAGATTCATTTTTTAAACCCCCCTTACCAACAACGACCTCCAGCACCCAGCAGAACCCAAAGTGAGGTTCTCAAAGAATAACATGCTCCAACAAACAAAGCACCAAGTCCGATCATTGAACAGGGGCTTCACTTAGCTGAGGAAGGACTTTTTACAAGGGCATGTAGTGATAGGATGAGGGGGAATGGCTTTAAACTGGAAGAGGGCAGGTTCAGATTAAACATCAGGAAGAAATTTTTCACTTTGAGGGTGGTAAGGCACTGGAACAGGTTGCCCAGAGAAGTTGTTGAGGCCCCATCCCTGGAGGTGTTCAAGGCCAGGCTGGATGGGGCCTTGGGCAGCCTGGTCTAGTAGGAGGTGTCCCTGCCCATGGCAGGGGGGTTGGAACTTGATGATCTTCAAGGTCCCTTCCAACCTAAACCATTCTGTGATTCTGTGATCCACCACCAATTCCTCATCAACATGCTGATTTTTGGAAACTCTGGCTACAAAAAAGACCAGGTTCTCCATCCCACTACCCACAAATACCATAGGAAGGAGATGGCAACAGGTTCCCAAGCATTCCCTCCTCCTTGCAGAACACAGCCTGGGACAGCCCAACACATTAAGCAATTACTAGGGCCATTTATCCAACAGAAGCAGCAAGAGGAATGACAAATTTCTGTCATAATATCAACTTTTGTTTCCTATTTGCAAGTTTTATTGAATTGGAATACACCAGTTAGGCAGGACTATGTTTTGATCTGCGCAGGACTAGTTTCTGTCACTGACATTTATCTAACTACACTTAGACAACCAAAGTCATCCAGCTTTCCCTTGCACACCCACTCACACTCCACCACACACACAGAGCTTGGACAAAGTTACGTGTTATTTTGCTAAACATACTATACAATGATGTAATACTCACCTGGGAGGAAAAATCACAGTGGTCTAGCTATAAAGGATATAGAAGTATGTAGGATCCCTGTTTCTCTGCTGGCTACAAACCTGGGAGAAGGAGGTGGGCTTAGAGATTAAATTGGAGAGAACTCACTCGTGATCCTGTACACAAAAAAATACATAATAATAATAATTAATCCCAGCTGCTAAAATACCTTGGATGTATTACCTATATCTTGGTAAAACTGTATCAAGGCTTGGGCTTTCACTCATGTAAGCATTTTGCATTTATTTTAGCAATTAGACCTTCAATCAAAACATTTCTGCTAGTCAAGCTCTAAGATGTGGAGCAAGCCTCAGGGTTGGAAAATGCAGTGTGTGGAAATTCCACTGAGGCTGGCTTTTATGGATTCAAAATGCTGAAACAGTGAGACTTGGATCATCAGAAAAACTGTCCTCAAAAGCATATCCCACCTGTCTATTCATCATGACTGCTAATTGTGCATGTGTATGTACATACAGATATATATACACATTTTATACACATGGGTATAGCTCTCATGTTCAAATACTTTTCAGGTGTTTGGATCAGAGTTACTAGAAACACCAGCAATGACGCAGAAAGTGATTTTGTGTGGGCAGCTGAAGGAACAGGGACTAACCGTTGTTAACATTTCCGTGAAGGATTCAGAATTTGAACTCCATGTACCAATTGGACTGTTGTGTTTTGTTTTGGGGTTTTTTCTTTGTTTGTTTGTTTCAGTAAAAGGGCTCTATGGCAAGCCCATTATATAGTATGTATAAAAGTCTATATATAGTATGTATAAAAGTGATATTAAAAAGGTATTAGCTCCTAAAACTTGCGGTCAGAAAAACGTAAAGTCTGGCTCAGGTGCCCTCAAGAGGTTTGCACAAATTCAAACATCTGCAAAACTAGTTCAAAGCCTGAGATATTTCAAGCAGAGCTATGGTCTAAACTGATTCAATATGAAACACCTCACTTTTAGAAGATTTTGTCCAGAGACACATGAAAGATTTTGGGTTTGAATTCTCAGCTTAGTTGAGGACAGAGCTCAAAGCATCCTGCAGGAGGCATCACTGCACACATATGCATACTTGTGGCAATCAGACCCCTAGTCCCAAAAGAACAACCTTGCAGAGCTTCTGCTTCCTAGAAAGATCCAGTGATGAGAGAAATCAGTGCCCACTACTAGTACTCAGTACTCTTCCACCTGGGATACATTTTAAACGAAAGAGAGGAGAGGATGTGTCAGTTTACAGCAATTTACAACATAGAAATCCCTGACCCTAAATAATGAAGCTCTCCATATCATCTGGTGTTGTAAAACCTAAACAATGCAGAGCAAGTCCTGAGGAAGGATAAAACTTCAAATCGTATATTTCTCAAGCCAGCTGGGAGAGGGTGGGAGGAGTGTGTGCTTGGTTCAACAACTATCCTGCATTGCTGAAATGATTTGACAAAATTCAGTTCAGTAGAGGCAAATAAATCAAAACTCACAACTCTGGGCAAATAAATTCCCCAGCTCATCAGTTTACTCAGCTTTGAAATATTGCTTTCTCAGGTGCATTTTCCTGAACCACTGATTTGCCAGACCTCTCTGACCACATGGGCAAAGGAAAGCAATCACATGGTCATGGCTGCCTGCATTTGCAGGAGACTGGACCTCTAACCACACAAGGTCCATCCCAGTGACAGGCGAGGCTGGAATGAATGTGTCTGAGCAGAGAATTGGGTTGTGCCCTGGAGCTCTTTCCCAGATGGATTGACGTCTACGTCTTAAATAATGATAGAAATGGGGGAATTACTCAAAGCAGGATATTTTTAAAATAAATAAATAAAGAAAGAAAGAAACAATCCAGCTCCAGCACACTAGCATAATTTATGAAGTGTTCTGGATCATTAGGATTACAAAATGCCTAACTTATGGGTGAGGACCTTCCTTCTGTCTTACTATGATCTCACTGGACCTGAAAGGTAGAAAAACAGCTGGGTTGAAACCCAGGGTTAACAGGGAACTGCCACAGCCGAATGAAATTCAGCAACCAAAAAAAGTAGATCTTGGAGAAATTTGTCATGCACCCCACCTTCTCTTAATCAACAAACCGATTACACGTAGTACTTCTGTGAACTCTCTTAGAGAAACCAAAATACTTTTCTTCCAAAGAGGTGTGCTAGTGAAAGTAAAATAACAACAGCATTTCAAGAAAAAAAAAAAGTAATTGACAGTATCATTACGGACATGCAACACAACTTTCAGGCAGCCCAGTAATCAAATATTTACCAGGATGCATTAGCTCGGGGGGCTTAACGATGTGAGGGAGTCGGAAAAGCACCAACGCGGTTCGTGGAACCGACGGTGGAGAAGAAAGCCCACGCCAGGAGATGGCACTGTGGCTCTGCGGATAGGGAGCCACAGCTCCTGGCCACCTCTCCCAAGACCGCGGCCACCCAAAAAAACAAGCTGCTTCGCACGAAATAGGAAGCTCACCCAGACATGTTCTGAAATTACGGGGCAGCCTGTGAATCCCTCCTCCGAGGCACACCAGCACAAGGGCAGTCCTTTTCCTCCTGGTGTCAAAGCTAATGGACCCCGGTGTAAAATGGTAACAAACACTTTTTGATTTTTATTCCCCAACAGAGGCGCAGAGATAAAAACCAAAAGCCTCAGGTGAAGAATTTTGACCGGTTAGGACCTTTTTTCCTCCATTTGTGGCAAAAGTGGGAATTGCGCAGGGCACAGATCTAGCAGCCAGCGCCAGCTTCAAAAAGCAGGGTGCTGCTCTTTCACCTGCGGGATGGTGGCCATCAATACGAAAGCTTTCCAGGCAGCGAAACCTGAGTGGCTCAGTGACTCCCTGCTGACATTTTATCCTTGTAGCCTGTGACCTGATGTGCAGAAACAAGCATCATGCTGCCGCATTCAAATTCCTCCTTCTCCAGCCTCTTGAGGACTTCCTCCAAGTCTTATTTTCTGCGTACTACTCAAGCATTTTCTGACTCACTGTGGCAGGATTTTCCTGATATGTAAATCTTCCTGAGGACATGTTTTTCAGTGAACTCCCACTGCAGAAGGATGGGCCTCACAACCCTGGGACACCCACTGAACACACTTCTTGTTTCAGTGTTTTGTTTTCCAGCTGCTTTCCCTCTGCCAGGCAGGGTCTGGCTGTCCCTTTTGGTTACCGATCTACCTTGCTTGTGGCTCTTCTCCATCAGCAGATGACTTGAAGTTCTTCATATTCTGGACCTTTTCCAAGTTTCCAGCTAGCAGACTCCGCTGCATTATTGATCTTATTGTCACCATTGTCCCTGGTCCCTTGCTGTCTCACATGATCTGTGTTTCACTGGGACGCCTGCCTTTGTTTTAGCTGTTAGCCAGTGGGACTCCAACCTTCTAACTGGTCTGTAGACTCCATTCTTTCATTTCTTTGCTCCCATTTGCTACCTGGCCAGGGAGCAGTGGTCTCTTGGCTTCTATGTCCTGTGGGATATCACTCCCTGAGGGCTGCAGCAGTCGAGCTCACTGGGGGAATGCAGCATCTTGGTCACTCAGCCCATCAAAGTCTAGCATATTACAGGGAGACAGTAGATTACATATAGCTCACAGCATTGGAGCAACATTGGCAGGAACATATCCCTGCTTTTCTTTCGCTATTAAACCCTTCCTTGTCTGCACTCTTTATTCAATATTGTCATTGCTTTGTGAGTCCTCATGGGGAAGCATCTTCCCTTCATACGATTTACTGTTCAATCATATGAGTCCTCCATCAGTAGTAGGTGGTTTGTGACCTCGACATAGCACATAAGCTTTCTGAGATACTACAAAGCAGACCTTCTGCTTCCTGATGCGGGCTACCTGCTTTTCAGTGGGTGCCCATCTGAGAATCCGCTTCCTGGACACCGAACTCCATGCTGCTCTTGCCATTAAGAGGGCACTGGTTTATTCTGGCCTGTATGAAGCTGTAAAGTTTCCTTTTGCTGTTTGCACTTCATTACTACGCTGCTTTGCGCAGCTCATATACTGTCCATACAAGCATTGTTTTTCTACAGTCAATTTGTGTTGACCCACCTTTCTTCTGCCTCCTGCTTCCTTTAGTTTGATCCTATTTATTTGTTCTGCGCTATCAGGCTCTGCTCACTGCAGTCCTGCCCCAAGCTATCCTTCTTGCCGGCTGCAGTAGACTGCCTTGCAGGCAGACAGACAGTCCGTGCAGAAGAGCTTTGGAGCTCCCAGAGCTCCCAGCTAAACGTGGGCTACCTGCCATGTGTCTGTGAAGGTGTCACCCACCATTCCAGTCAGTGTCACTGACAGGTGGGGTGTAGCCTTTCACACGCGCCCCCATCCCTTGCCCTGTATGTCCGAACCCAGATCAGAGACTGAGCTGTAAGTTTACATCCTATTTTTACCTTCCTGCTTGTTCATGGATCCGTGCCCTGCATGAGGCATTCCTTCATGAAGACTTTCCTCTCCCCTCATTTTCCCTTTCTACTCCCAATTAAAATCAACTTTCTTTTCATCATATTCCAGAAACACACTGTAGCTACTTTATTTCAGAAAAAAATGAAAATGTTTTATTCCAAAACTGGATGGAAAGTTGACGCCTTCTACTGTACATTTGCAGTATAAGGCCCTGTGTTTGTTGAATGGAAATCTGGGGTAACAAAGCTGAGGTCACTGTTTAACTAGTATAATTCAGGGAAGACTTTGACTCACTAATTCCAACTTTCAGCTGAACAATGCAAAATTCCCTTGGGTCATAGCCTTAGGAAACTAGCGCCCGTTATTTAATTGGTTCACCAAGATGGTGCCACTCGAGATTCAGCCTGTCAGCAGACTAAATCTGCCCAAGCCTCACATGCCTCAGCACATTTCTTCATGGCAATGTTGCAATTTTGCTAGATTGATACAGCTCTTGAAGCATGCTTTTTAAAGCTAGCTTACCCTTTTATGCCTAAAAATAATTGCAGGTGGGGCTTATAATTGCTAGAACAAGTTGCAACTCTTACACTTCAAACGACCCGACTGTCTCTGCAAGGTAAGCACCAGGAAATACTCCTGTAGTGCACTGCAAGAACGTAGTTAACAAGTCAAGCACTCAAAAGTAAGGAAAAGTGAGAACAAAAGTAGTCCATGAATACCTAGACCAGCTTCTTTCTGAATACCACGAGGACATTGAAACTACTTGATCATGTAACAACATAACCTAGCATCACAGTCGGCCCTGCTTTGAGCAGGGATTGGACCAGATGACCCCTGAGACCCTCTCCAAGTTAAAGTACGCTATGATCTATAAAGATTTTTCCTATAATTTTTGTCCTAGGACATCTGTTTTCCTCTGCACATGCAATAAATTGTGACCACTTACTTAATGAGCAGCATTTTGTAATTCTGGTCTTTTGCCAGTGGGTGTCCTCCAGGCTCGACCAGCGTAGCTCCACGTATGGAGCAACTCTGCTACTCCAGACACCTGAGTTCCATCACTCCCATCAAACCAGTTTAGTTCTGCATGGTGAGAAAAAGTATTTACCTCCATTTCCTTTTCATTTGCTGCCTGATCATTTCAGTGGGTGCCTCTTAGTGCCTACTGTAATTAGTAGGTAAATAATTGTTCTCTTTTCCATACCACTCATGGTGCTTTATGGTGTTCTTGTATTTCCCTCTCAGTCACCTCTGTTTAGCAGCCCGAGAGATTCCTGAAGAGCTAAACCCATCACAAGTTTTACTGGGGTAGTGTTGAACATACCCAGGTGAATTCCCGTTCCATAGGTAGTTAAATTACGATACACATCCCCAACTTGTGCTGTGTGCACTACAGTCCTTCTTCTCCGTATTTCTCATCCCTGCCCTGGGTGTATAAGGCTGCTGTTCCACTGCACCTGCAGCTGATACAAATCTGCCCTGATGTAATCCCCCTCTCAGTCACTGGTTTGCTTTTGCTGTTCCTCCATCATGAGGCCACACTGACAGTTGCCGCCTGCTCAGGGATCTTAACCAGTTGTAGACTATTTGCAGACTGTTTTATTTGTGGGGTTATTTTTCAGTCTGTTCAGGTTTCCAAGGTAACCCACCAAGGGGGACAGAGAAGCACCCGTGGGGAGGGCAGGGACGCACGCAGGTCGATGGGCAGGAGGGAGGGCAGGACTACAGTGGTCCTCACAGACCTGCTGCTTGGAGTCTGTCCTACCACCAGGAGGGTCTGGCTTGCCAGGGACTGCTGAAACAGTTCATGTCTTTAACACTCGGTCCCCACTCTGCTTTCAAAAGCATTAGCTGGGCCACAAGCACTGTTCAGTCACTCATGGAATAGCTGCCAAACCACTAATTTAGAGCCTAGCATCTAAAGCACTAAATCCAGGTTAACTTTAACAAGCCAAGTTAGGCTATAGTAATTCTGTACACAAAAAGATCTGGGAGAAATGAAACACCTTTTCTCCACGAGCTGTCTCTATTAGTGACAATAGTGCTTCCAGGCACCATAAAAAATAGTTGAGACATAATTTATATAGACAAGGAACCTAATTTCATCAAAACTGTGTGGCTTTTTGTTTCCCTGAGGAGTATTAAATTACACTTGGATGTAATTTTGACCAAAGCAGAAGTTGCCTCTTAATTGTGTTCATATCTTTTACTGTGTGTAGCAAGGAAAATGAGCGCTAAACAATGTGGAAAGCAGACTAGAACTTGCCAGATGCCCATCATACAAAGCAAGATGTGTCCAGCCAGAATAAGATGCTCTATAAGCTCCTCATTTTTGCCCCATTTCAAGTTAGGACAGGGACTGTGTTGAGCAGGGCTCAGAGTGATGTTTTATACCTTCCTTCACAGACCATCATTCTCCTTATCAGAAAGCTCCTAAGATGATTAAATAGTCAGGAAAACCGGAGAAAAAAAAAAAAAGCATCTTTTTTCCTTTTTTTTTCCTATTTACACTGTCCCAAATGACTATCAGGCATGACTGAATGAGAGTGCACACTTGAAAATGGAAATGATGAAGCTGCACAAGGAATGCCACAGTGCATAAAGGTGAAAGCAATGTGGCCAAGTGTAGCACAAAGAGAGAGAGACAGGTAAGCACCCAGCTGGAAAAACAGCCACTCACTGTATATTCTACTAGCTCGATTTAAGTAAAACAGTATCGGCTCAAATGTCAGCTTGCCAAAGAGAGAAAGCTTTCCGGAGCAGGATCGCCCTTTTAGCCTGTGTTTATAGAGTCCCAAGGTTAAGAGGCACTTGGTTCATAGCTTCTGGGAGCTACTACAGCACTGAAAAATAAACATAAATAATGTAATTAAGAGACATCTTCAGAAGTCTGCATCTCATTGTGAGAGCCCCACATGATGCAGGCTTCCCTCTGGGATTAATATTTCCATTAAACCCGAGCCTCGGCATTTTCCCTCCTGAAGAGAATATTTATTTAAAATTTCCTCCAGCCTCCGAGGCAAAACCAGTGGCAGCCCCAGCTGGCTGGCTGCACACCAGCAGACCCTGTTTCGCTCCTGTGTCCCCAGCCACGAGAGCTGGGACAGCAGCAGCCCTGGTCACACACTCGCACAGCTGGATCGTTTCCGAGCCCTTCGGTAGACCTCAGCAGGGAAAGGGGCCAGGATTTGCCTGCGAGGGAAAAGTGGCAGCAGTCGACCCCTGGACCAACCGGAGTCTGAAACTGGGCAGCTGTGCTGCCTCCCAGAGCAGGAGATGACTTTATCGGGTGCTGTTGATAGCACCTCCGGTTTAGTGCTGCTCTATCTGTCTGTGTCATGCCTCCTCATCAACTCTTTAAACAGATTATGGGGTCAAAGCTAAGCCTGAAGGAAACAGCTTCAGCAATTTACTAGTAATAAAGCACAGGTATGTAGTGACTGACCGAATAAGTCAGGCTGCAGATGCAGCACCCTGCAGCACCTCAGAGAGGACCCAGGAGGGGACATCCCAAAGGAGCCTGCGGAAGACCTCAGTAGGCTCATGCTGCCTTCTCTTCCCCATCCAACATCTAGCTGAAGACCTGGCATCCCCTGAAGCAGATAGATGCCATATCTCTTCCAAAACACTCATTATCAATAACTATAACCCTCAACGGTGTTAATATCCACGGTCAGCCCCTCCATGTTCACACAGGCCTTAATGAGACAAAAATAGCAGCTTACCTCCAGTGCAGGCTATTTCAAAAGTGGTTAGCAATGTCTGGACCTGGCTCCCCGTTGCAAATAAACCTACAACTAGTACAAAATTATCTGACTAGATTAACTGTTTGCTTAGGGGTCTGTTATTTCACATTTCAATATGTTAGTAGTATTATTATTAACACCGTTGTTGTTATTATCATTGGTTTGAACGAGGGTGCCTATCCCTGCAGAGCACACGTCTGCAAACAGCAAAAGCCAACCTGCTTTTGTTTGTTTGAAAGAGGCCTGCAGTTTTGGTTTGAAGGGCCAGATCCAATCCCAAACTTTGGACAAGTCCGAGTGTGATATATTTAGTGGTTGTGTCTGTTGACTGGAGCAGGAGTAGTCTCGACGACCGGCTAATGACGCTCTTAGCTGGATTGTCCAGGTACAATTAGCTTTATTGACTGACTTTACCCCATGTTGTTTGCCAGTGAGATGAATGCACACTGTGGTATTTGCTGTCTTATCACTTGGTTGAGTGAGACTATAAAATAAGAGGAAACTATAATGAATGTATGCCTTTAACCATCTTTACAGCTAAGAGTGGTCCAGCATCTGGCCACTCCTCCAGTAAATCTCTGAAAATGCCCATATCCTGTCTTGAAGAGCGCTCTTCTCACCTACACAATATGCTTCCACTGGTTATCACAAAACAAACATATTTATTATCTGACTGGTCTAATTTCCACGCTGTTGTATCTTCTAAAAATTAGCATACTTAGGATGTTTCCACTTAGTAAACAAAACTTGTAAAGAGCAGTAAAATGATGATAAAAAGCAAATAATTAGTAATCCATTTATTTCTTTTGTTATTATTCTATGCTGAATGTGCACAATGCGTATTTGGTTAATGATCTCTCAAATGTATCAAAAGAAGGATCATCACATCCTGTTGAAATTTCAGAGTGATTTATATCAACGCAGTTTTTAGATCCTATTGAGGACTGAATTTCCACTAGGAAATAAAAAGCAACATAAAAAAAAAAATCAGGGGAGATTTTGAGATGACAGCCTTTGAGCCACATCTTCAGCTGGGGTCTGCTCCATTAACTTGAGCAAAGCTGTGTTAGCCCGTGTGCAATGAGGAACCTCTGTCCCCTTGGGAAAGGTGACTTCCAGCAGCAGAATAATTATATCACTCTGCAAATCTGTAATCTCCAACAGAGGAATACCACCATAGGTTATAATCAGTCCTCCCCAACCATTCCTCCAAAAAGAAAGGCCCTCCCTAACCTGGGAATAGTTAACCATATTGCTATGGCAAGCACTGTGTTTTCCAGTCTTTTCCAGTGTCTCTTTCCGAAAAGCTTCCTGGACCAGTTTCACTCAAGGGAGTGAAAAAGAATACCTTTTTTTTTTCTCATGCAAGTTTCCACTCCCTAAATTCCAGAGCCTGGCAAGTAATTAGTCAGTCTAAAATATTCTTTGACCAGTGTTAATCAACTTCGGCAACCATCCTGGTGCCACAGTGTGCAATGCCAAGGCAGTTATTTTCCTTATCAATCCCATAAGGATTTAGACCAGGATGCATACACAAAGGAGCAGGGAATAAGGAGGTGGAGCTGGGAGACGGGTGGACCCCTGAGGACAGTGGTGTTCAAACACCATTTAGAAAGGGATTAGCAATATCAGCTCCTGGAGAGGGAAAGCTACAAAAATGCCACGCATTAAAGGTTTTGAAAAAGATTTCTTCACAGCTTCCCCTCCACCTCTCCCATTCAACCTACTGTAGACTTTGCAACTCTAATCTAGTGAGTGGCTTACCTCCAAGTCCCTTGACTGTGATCTGGCCTCTCTCTGTAAGACAGAGGATGCCATTGTTCCTCACACATTGTTGCAACCATTCTTCCTTGCCCCAACTTTTAGAAATAGAAATCAGCTAGAGATAAAGGGTGCATGAAGCAATAGTTGTTGTACAGTACTGACAGCCTTTTCTTACTTACCATAATGAAATGTCAGAGAGAGTAAACTGAGAACAAAGAAACTACAGGATGAATAAATCCCAATCAAAAAGCCTGGAGAGCTTTGAAACAAGAGAATCCAGACATGAAGGCAGAAGTGTATGTTTGTGAGACTCAGACTCACTGCACGGTGCATCCATCCTCAGCAGAGCTGTAGGAACAAGTGACAATTTGTGCAGAAAATGTATTAATATTTTGAAATGTTGCAACATATTTTATGTGCTTTTTTTATCAGAATGGAAAAAAAGATGAAGAGGAGAACAAGCAAAAATGGTATGGAAGAACAAAAAGGATTAAGAGGTAGTAAATGACCCCTTTGATCCCCAAAGGGGCCATTTATCATGGGTAGAAAAATCTGAGAGAGAAGTATTCTGCCCCACTCTGTTAATTAGCTGCTTTTAAAGTCAAGGCCTGCTAGCCTTAGTTATTCCCACCGGCACTACCAGTATGTGGGCGGACCTATATAGACCACATGGCATTGATAGAGAATTGCCAAGACTGAATTGGGCTGAATTCTTCTAAACAAGAGCAACAAAAGCTAAAAAGGGAGCATAAGACAGCAGAACCGGGTGGATATTGCCACAGTTCCCAGCTGCAGTCCCACAGCACAGAGGGCACCTGGTCAGCAATGGATGCCCACCACGTGTCCTCCCAAGCAATGTACAACACATTCCTTCTCCCATTCTTGCCACAAGGCCTCATTCCTGCATATTTGTTAGAATTAGGAGGTAAGCGAGCTGAAGGTATTCTCTAGATGTACACAACAAACTTTAACCAGTTTGCTGGCCACTAGCTGTGTTGTAATTTCCATAGCAGCATGGCCATTTGATGTTTGGCACTCTGCTGGTAGTTGAAACTCTTCCTGCTGACCAGCCAACATGAACAACTTAAGATGCAACTAAAGACATTAACCAGGAAAGGGTATTTAGAGCAAGTAAACCTTCCCTTTCTCAGTTTTTGTGTAAATGTGGTGAAAGATGCTAACTAGAGAGCTATGGAGATTTGACTCCCCATACTATTCTCCTATGCTAAGAAGTGACCAGGTCTAAAGAACAGTGACTCACACTCATCCACTTCGACTTTTCCAAGGAATGGATGCATTGGTGGCAAAGCATTGTAATCACGCTGCCCTTCCAAGGCCCCACAAAATCAGGCAAGAGAACAAGACAGATCACTGAGTGCTGAGAGCCACCAGAACATGAAGATACCCAGAGCCAGAACTCCACCATTTTGGACTGATACACTCCTGGGTGGCAAAAGGTGCTCTCTGAGACCTAATTCTGAGTGTTTCTCAGACAGGAGCTAGACACACTGAAGTGTATATAAGTTTGGCACCTATAATAGGCATTCTAAAATGACTGAAGCCAAATTTTCTTAACATGCAGTGATGGTTGGAGAGAGCATCCCTGGTTTACATAATGCTCTGCTTTCTCAGTCTGGTTTGTGCCTGGTAGAAAACTTACATTTTGAGGTCTAGCAGTGAAATGACTATTAGCAATAACTAAATACAACCCCCCTTCCGGTTGCAGAAGTCCACTCAAAACAATTATTTAGCATTTCTGTGAGAACTTATCTCCTCCACCAAAGCCAGTTATTTATGACTTATGAATAAGACCTCTGTTTGCAAAAAAAAACCAAAAACCAACAACCCAACAACCCTAGCTTGTCTGGCAACGAGCCTGTAATTATCCAGAGCTTCATGTGGGTGTGGTGAATCAGTGAAGCATACTCCCTGAATTTATTTAACAAATAAGTATACCTCTAGCGCATTTGGCCGCCAACTTGCTATGATAATGAAGTTTGTTATTGAATTAACTCATCTTGCCTAAGGAAGGGCAAAAAACAGATCAAACGCACTTGAACCATGCTGCTCTTGCACATTATTGCTCCGAACTTTTGAGTTCCAGCTCTCTTTGGGGAAAAAAGCCTCCCACCATTCCGCATGCAACAATGTAATCTCCGAATAAATCTGTTGGTTTTAAGTCTGGGTGAGCTACTTTCACACCAGGCAGCTGCAACCCATGAGCACCCTTTGGGCTGTAGCCACACGGCACTGGAAGGCACACCGTATAGATTTTGCTGTTGCAACAAAATGCAGAGCGTTTGCTTTTGATTTCTGGGGGCCAATAACAAGTCTCTCTGTCTCCCACAAAATTTTCAGGATTTCTCTTTCAACGCACCTAATTTTAGTCATTCAGCTTCATTCAGCAGCCCGTGTCATAGGGGTGGGAAGTAATGTTTTAAGGTTCCTGGTCAACCCTACTCCATCATCAATCAGAAATATCTTTGTTAATCCATAAAAAATACTAGTAAAATATAACTACACTAAAATATAGAAAAGAGCTGCTGTGTTTGTTTTACCAAGCCAGCCATGTCATTCGCATAATGTGCTCACACAGTAGCAGCAAATGTATGCGCCATGTAGACAAGTTGTACAAAAATTGAACAAAGATGTCTGCACGTGGAATAAATCAGTCTTCCTACGGTGCTCATGATTATCAGGCAGGTGAATTAGAGACATGAATGCACATATCATTTCAGATGGTGTTCTGTGCGTCAGAGCATGTGCCTCTGTAGTTCATTAAGCTCTGAACCCATTACATTTGATGGGGAGAATTTATTCACAGGTGCCAGGGACAGAACAGTTCTTCAGATGTATTGGCAATACCTACGCAGGTGTGAGGAAAGGAGTGGTGCAAAAAAACAGAGTACCATGATCTCATGACATCCCACGTGTGGCAATAGCTCCTCTTGTGCCCCAAATAGAAATTTTACAAGGTTCTTACATAGTTGTAAAAGAGAACTATGTCTTTGAACTGTGAATGAGCTAGAGCCCCCATGCAAGCCAGCACCTGTGACACCTGATGCAGTTCTCTCATAAAAAGCTTTATGTCATTCCTGGAAAAAATAGCTATAAGCACATACGATTTTCCTTTTTTAGGATATTTTGAGAAGGAAAGTCTTTTGAAACATTAAAAAGCCATATCTCTTGAGTCTTACCAATATCTTAGTGAAAGCCTACAGCAAAATACGCATTGCCTGTAGTGGGACTCGAGCTCTGATCTGCAGTCAGATAAAGCTGCTATAGTTCAAGATGTAACCACCTGTAGTTGTTTCCCTGTCCCACTGCTGTGATCGCATGTAAAGACCAATGCTGTCCATAGTGGCTTGATCACAGTGCTCTTATTCAGAGAGTCTTTGTCAGATATGATGATACAAGATGTCAGTGTCTGTCCCAATCTCAGAGATCAATGTTCCCAGAGAAGCAGAGCTGGCAGAACAGGTCCTCTGCTGAACTGCCCCATTCACCACTCAAAACATTAATTTAACACATTAATTCAGTCAATCATTATGAAAATAGACTGAGCAATGCCAGCTGAGGAGCAAGCACGGCATCTGTCCTGCCACTAACCTGGAGACAGGGATGCTTCCCGGCAACAGTGGTGGTAGCAGACAGCTGGAGCTAGGAACAGCTTCATCAGGTGCCATTGCTAGTGCTGATGGGAGTGAAGAATTTGGGCTCCTGAGGGCAGATTCAGCCCAGCTTTCACAGAGGGAACTATTGGCTCTATGTGATTGCACCAGAGATTGTTTCTCCTGGCACGGTGGTGTGCTGGCTCTCCTGTCTAATCTTCTCAGTTGTTTTTCTTTAAGTTTGCTACTGGAATATGAAAGGTCACAACTTCTAATCAGGCACAGACATGACTTGAGCATTATGGGTGTGTATACGTAGGCTAGAGAATGTATTCTGTATCAGAATTCATCTCAGGGAAGTACGGGACTGTGTCTATTAAATGATTCCTTTCTTTATTTTTTTTCTCTTTAAAAGTATATCTGTATGTTTTGCTCTCAAAGGCTGACAAGTGTTAGCCTTGGCTGCCTATAACTCTATCTGTGCCAGTACACTAACACTATCAGGGGCTCCTCTGTTCTAACTTTCTGCTGTTTATAGTGTTGGTGGAAATATATGGCTACAAAGTCACCCTGGAGACACGTGTTATTGCCCAGCCAGGTTCAGTTTGAATTTTAATGCAGACAGGGCTTTAGGTCTGATTTTGAGAGCTGATTTCAAATGAGGACTTTTGCTCCCTAACTAGCCATTCTAGTTTAAGTCTCTCCAAGGGATCTGCCGTTGTGAGAAAGCTGCTCAAAGTATTTAAAGATAAGATTTATTGTACCCAAGATGGCTATGCTTTCCCTATTCTCTTTCAGTAATGTGCCTGTTTGGAGATTTATTACACTTCTTTATTCCTTATTATCTTCTTCTTCCTTCCCTCCATCTCCAATAGCTGAAATGGATACCAGGTACGCAGCACAGACAGCAAAGGCAATGCACTGTAATTAGGATTTCTATTTCCTACTGTTGTCCACCAGTTATTTAAACATGGAACAGCGTTCACAGTGCCAGTGAGAGCTATGTTTGTTCCAACGCTCGTCCTCGCAGACACCAGCTGTGCACTGTCCATTGTCAAGGCTGGAGCACAGCTGCGGGATGGTCTCTGCCAACCCCAGCACCGCAGCATGGATCGTCTGCCCGTTGCTAATTCAAAGCTGGGAAGTTTCTTGGTGAGAACAGGGTTGCTGGCGCAGGAGCTGGGCTGTCTGAACCCATAACTGAACGGGTTAAGTGGCTCCAAACTTTCCTTTTCCCGAGTTCTCCTCTTCTCTTCTTTCCTGAGATATTGTGGGTAGTACAGATACATTTGAGAGGTGATGTGCTGAAAAATACAAATAAGATAAACCGGCTGAATAATACCATCCCGAGTGGAAAACAACTGGCCATTGTTCCAGCCTCCTCCTCTACTTTCTTATCTTGTGTGAAAAATACCTGTGGTTCTCAGAGCACATTTCAAACACGAAGAACAGAGCAAGGCTGGGTCTACAGCACAGATTTCTGCTTGGCAAAGCTACATCTGTCAGGGGTATGAATAACGGTGTTCCCTGACAGACACAACAGTGCTGGCCAAGAGCTCCTACACAGGCATGGCTATACCACCAAACCTGCACTTGCTCTCCAATTTTAATCACAGATTTCCTGATAAAACTGGATGTGTATTAGAGCTTTAAAGTACTGCTCTCATGAGCGGATTTATTGGGATTGCTCAGGGGCCTCTTGCCCTAGTGCAGTGCCAGCAAAGCATGGGGTTGCCTCTGGCATCCTGCTGTTAGCCCCCCTCCCAGTCAAGCCTGGGCATGGGCATGGAGGGAAGGTGTGATGTTCAGCTGCCTTGCTTCTCCCTGTGAGCCTGTGTAGGCAGAAAAAGCATTTGTGCCCGTCCTGGGTAGGTATCTGTGGGAGTGGAGACAGGGGAGGCTGGTGTGAGAAACTGGGATGGTACCGAAGACAGGGAGAGCTCCTGCATCCTTGTCCTTGACAGCATGCACAAGCCACACGCTCGCATCAGGGTGGTTTGGTGGCTCGTGGGTTTACAAAGCCCAGTCTTCTCTCACATGGATTTCACCAGCTGTCAGCAATCTCTCCTCATTCCACAGACTCTACTTTTTTCTCTCCTCTTCTTCCACTGCAGCCCCCGAGAGCGTTGTTCAGCATGAAATGCATCAGCCCTGTGCCAGGCACAAACCACAGAGAGCTGTGGAGAGGGGTTGAACAGAAAAGCCTTCAGTGAGGATGCTGAAAAAATATTTATATCTTCACCTGTGCTGTAAAAGAAGAAAAAAAAAAGGAAGACTATAATTATGACAAAATCCAGGTCTGAGCTTCCTTTGCATGTCTTTCTGAGCTCCTTAAACTGAGGTGAAGTCTGTGGGTGACCACGTCTTATACCCATAAGACTCCCAGAGGGATTTAAAAGTGTAGTTTCCTTAGCAGCCAAAGGTTGAAGGGAAGCCTATATCTGGCTTCTAAATTGTGTGACATTCGTAACATCTTTAAATACCATATTTTAAAGTTACTTTTATTTCAGTTATGGTCCTACAGCTGGATCTGGGAAGAGGCCGTGTGTAACCAAGGACAGAATTTATAGGAGACATAGAGACGTGTACAGCATACACAGGTGGGGGAATTGTATATGCTGAGGGGCTGCTATAAGGTGTAACCTGGAGCACCTGCAGTGATCATTGCAATGGCTTCTCGGTGTTATCTTCACCATCTCTGGCAAGAGGGACTGAGGGGAGTGCTGGTTTTGGGGCACTGCCAGTTCTGCCTGTCCCAGTCAGACCTCATTTCAGCCCCCAGGGGTTCCCTGCCCTTGGCCCAGGACCCCACGTCAGGCCCCCAGGGCCATCAGTCCCTGCCCCAGCAAGGCTGCAGCAGGGCTGGTCTCCAGCTCCCCTCAGCCCTGCCCTGCCCAGCCATGGGCTTCAGCCCATCCCCATCTGCAGATATAGCAGGACAGTTAAAGCTCAAAGCCAAGTTTCACACCCTGTTTGGCTCCTCCTGACAAACACATTCCGACTCTGCTCTCATCCTCCTCCTGCTCCGGACTGAGTACCTACACCACCTCAAAACTGGATCCACAGCACGTTGTGCATCAGCCCTTGAACCTAACTTGCTCAGAAACTGTTCTGACTCCAGCCTTATTATTTTTATGTTGCCTGGTGTCTGAAAAACTATCACAGTGTGGGTAACAGGAGTGACAAGCTTTCACACCTCCCAGGTGACAAGCAGCTCAGATAACCCCAGTCCAAATAACCGTCATTTTAACAAATGCCTTTGGGTAACCTGTTTCAGTGCCTTGCCACCTTCAGAGTGAAAAATTTCCTCCTTATATCTCATCTAAATCTACCCTCTTCCAGTTTAAAGCCATTCCCCCTCGTCCTATCACTACATGCCCTTGTAAAAAGTCCTTCCCCAGCTCTCCTGTAGGCCCCCTTCAGGTACTGGAAGACTGCAATAAGGCCTTCTCTTCTCCAGGCTGAACAGCCCCAACTCTCTCAGCCTGTCCTCATAGGAGAGGTGCTTCAACCCTCTGATCATCTTTGCGGCCCTCCTCTGGACCCGCTCCAACAGGTCCATGTCTTTCCTATGTTGGGGGCTCCAGAGCTGGGTGCAGTACTCCAGGTGGGGTCTCACCAGAGCAGAGTAGAGGGGCAGAATCACCTCCCTTGACCTGCTGGCCACACTTCTTCTGATACAGCCCAGGATACAGTTGGCCTTCTGGGCTGCCACCGCACATTGCCGGCTCATGTTGACCTTCTCGTCCATCAGCACCCCCAGGTCCTTCTCCTCTCAGCGAGATTTTCCACAGGCTGAGTGAGGCAGAATTCCACCCAGGGGCCATCCCACAGCCGTCCCAAAGGCTCTCACACTTGGTTCACTTGGGATGCATCTGTTTTCTGAGGGCGGGATGTCAGTGCCAGCAGCGCTGCTCCCGGCTGCACGTAGCCCTGACCTCACCAAACAGGTACCGGGGCGGAGCACAGCAGGCAACTTCCGCTGGAGGCTTTCATCTTGGGCTTTGAAGAACAAACAGAAGACAGGGGAACAGAAAGCCTTGAAAATTCTCTGTTAAACAGGGTCCGTAGCTTAATATTTATCTCTTGGTGTGAGGCAAACAGAGGTTGACTTCTACGTTGACTTGTATGAGGGGTAGGGAGGGGAGTGTTGTGTATGGACATTCACTGTGTTCCCAATGGTCAACTAAAGGCATTTTTTTAATTCATTAGAGCTTACCTACAACTCTACTTAAGTATGTGAATATATAAATAATACACAGATCATACTCTGGGCTTTGCGCAACAGCTATTCTCTCCAGCACAGCCAGGAACAGTTGTGACTCTCTTCAGCTCCACTGATAAAGTATGAATCATAATGAGGCAGCAAGAAAAACCCACCTAGCTGCCTTTGAGGTCTGCGACTGTAAAAATAAACTTTTTCTTCCACCTCTGCAAAATCTAGACTTCAGACAAAAATCTTTTTAAAAGAACTGAGTCACACTGGCTTTTTAAACTTTTTAAACTGATAAAGTTTTGATAAATACTAAGCACAAGACATGAAAGAAATGTTTCATATAAGGTGAAATACTTGGTTTAAAGTGTTACCATATCCCTGAGCACCCTTCAGGTCCAGGCCAGTAACAATTGCTCCACAGATCTTATCCTTCACGTATTTCCTTCCTGGACTACAGAATAGCAGCATCCCTGGCCAAACTGCGTGTAAAGCAGGGGCCAGCTGCAAGCTGACTGTCATCATCTTGCACCTCATTTTTCACACTCATTCAGCCCTCTGGTGTGGCATGTGATGGGATACCCATACTGTTGTACCACCCCTTTGAGTTTCATATGAGACCCAGTCATTGATTCAGCCTGAAGATGTCCAGCACTGCCTGCGGTACTGGCCAGGCTCCGGGAATGTCCTTCATCTCTGCTGGGACTCTCCTTCCATCCTCACAGAAGTCCGTGAAGGTGGCATATATAAAAAGGCTGATGGATGGCCTTGTTGCTTCTTTAGAGTATGAAAAGCCACATCTGACTTTCTCCAGGCATCAACAGTTCCTTAGCCATCTAAATGTGGGTGTTAATCTAGTTATCCGAGCTTCGTCTACAGTCCATGGCAATAGAGTTAAATGCATGTCAAAAAGACAGTTCCCACATACGACAGACATCTACTTTAGCAAAGGATCAGTTGCCTTCTGGAGGAGGCTTTTGTCTTCATTGATTAAAAAGTAAAGCAGACAAGTAGCACAGACTAAGTACTTAACTTTAAGAGAGCAAAAGCTAGGCAAATCTTATCCCTGATCATGTATTTTGTTACCTGAAGAAAGAAGCAGAGAAGAATCCTATAAAGTGGGAGAGACTAAATCTCAGAGATATAAAAAAGAGAAATTACAAAGATAAATTTGATGCAGCCATGGCTTTCATGGGTACATTTGCTAACGGCTCAGCTTGCAATGCAACTTCCAGCCCAAGCTAAGCACCCACCCTCCTTGGGCATTTCTGATCTTTGCATCAGAGGCGCCTGCAGGGAGCAAAGATCATTGAAAGCCCATCCCGGGGCTCTGCCAGGCTCTCAGGGGCTTTGTGTTCCCCGTTTCCACCACAGAATGCAATGGCAGCTTGGGTCTATGGTTCACAGCTTCGCACTGTGGTGGACTGGTGTTATACCAACCAAATCACAACCAGGCATAGCTAGGTTGTACCAGGCGGGGACTGAGCAAGCCCAGGCCTTCTGATTATATCGCAAACCCTGGAAGGGGAGTCTGAGAGGTAGGTGATTACACCAGAATCAGACAGAATGATTTACAGCTTAGGTAACAACATCTTTCTCTCATTCCATTATTTTTATGGCGCACATAGACAACATATTACATTATTCATTAAAAAAAAAAAAAAAAAGGAAAAGCATTTCTGTGATGTTGGAAAAGCTTTTAGGCTGGCATGGGCTATTTATCAGAAGCTGACATGGGAGTGCTGAAATAGTGGGAGCAAGGCAGAGATTACTGGAAGTCTCATTGCAACAACCCTCTACCACGGTGGCTGGGATCGCTGTAGCCACTTCATTGTCAATACCCTGCCTTTGATTATGGAGACCTTTCATGCATAGAGGAAGATGTGTAAGAACAGAACTGCTTTCTAGAGCTATTTTGAGGAATCTGGTCAAATGTTTCCACTCCAGGAGGGTACTGATCTCATGCCAACTTTCCCTACAGGTCCTGCAGTCCTAGAGTGCAATTCTGCACTGTAAAATCAGGATTTTGGCCATAGCAACAAAACTCACTCTCCCCTCCCCTCCTTTTCACACCTGCAGTCCTATTTCTCTCTGTGACAGAACTCAAAGCATTTTAATTTGCTTTTTTTGTTTGTTTTTCTAACTCTTCACATGTGCCTTGACCCTTCATTTACTTCTCAACCACAGGAGGTATTGCTGGTCTATAACTTCTCACAATTATCTCTGTCATACCTGAGCAAACTCAGCACATTACAACTCCACTGGGGACCTTGGCTTTTCCTACCATTCATGTAGGACATTTTCTATGAGGACAGGTCATACCTGTTCACTCAGGTGAGGAACTAAAAGTCATGATCAAGTCTGTGATGGATCCTCCCTGTCCTTGCCCTCAGGGCCATGAGCACCTTTGTCGATCTCTCCACAAAAGAAGGTGGAGACCAGGGCAGGGATGCTTGGGATTCCTGCAGCAGGGCGAAGGTCCTCTTTGCCTTTTCATCCCTTACAGGAGGCAAACATAAATGGGATATGGCAGTAGGATCGTTTGCAGCAGGTTCTTTGGTGTTGGCATCAGTATAAAAAATGCATGGAAAATAAAAATTGGCAGGAGAAATCACACCATCACTGGGAGGAAGAGATCTCCTTTTTGTTCTTTATTGTTCCCTAATACCACATAAGCCTTTTACTTTGCAGCAGGAGTTTTGGGGTCACCTTTTCAAAGTGCTGCTTTTCCATTTCACTGAATATTCCTGTATTACACAAGGAGGAGTAAAGGTTTATCTCTACAAGGAGAGATAAATTTCAGCTATACCTTTACTCCTCACATGCCTTCCCTGCATGTTGCATCCCTTTCCAGCTGTCTGCCCATTCCCCGAAAAAAATAGTTTCCTTATCTCTCAGCCTCACTTGAGATATGTTTCCCCATAAGTGGGCTGTGCAGGGCTGGGTTTCAGCAGTGGGGGCTGTGGTGGGGACTTCTGTGGAGGGAAGCCATAAGCTGCCAAGTGCCAGCCACAGCTGTGTCCAGCCACCTCTGAAACAAGCGTGGGTGACCATCACGCACCAGAGCTGCAGCCAGGCAGAGGATCCCATGGTGCCCCAGCTCAGACATATTACACGAAGACCAGCAGCCGTTGCAGGCAGGAGACATTCAGGGGGCACTCTTAAGGAGACAGATGAAAGGAAAGACAGATGTGGAGATGTGGAGCTGGAGATGCACTCTTGGAAGGAGGAGCTCCATGTCAAAAGCGGACACCCTGCGGTCCAAGAGTGACCCACACTGGCCAGGAACATCCCTGTGGGACCGTGGTTGTGGGTGACCATTGCCGGGGCAGGGACTACCCTGAGGGACTGTGGCCATCAGGCAAACCAGTAAGAAGCATGAAGGAGTGAGGAAAACCAGTAAGAATCTCAGATGACCAAAGGAACCCCAGTAAGAAGTATGGAAGAGCAGCAGACCAAAACCACTGCACACACAGCCCAAACCTCTGGGGTCACTCAGTGTAACACACAGCAAAAACATGGGGAGGTGAGACTAGGAAGGACGGAGGTATTTAACTGAGGTTGTGCCTGGGGAAGAGAAAAGAAAGCTGATTACCCAAGCGTTTGCTTAATTGTTCATGTTTTCTTTTTCTCGATATCCAAATCAGTGATTAGAAGCTTGTGTTAATTGGCAATAAACTAAAGTAAGTAAAAATTCCCCGAGCTGACACTGTTTTTGCCAGTAACACCACATCACTCGGCATTTTCTTTCTTTGCCCCTTTTCACCCTTCGCAAATAATCTTCTAGACGCTGCCCTGGTGACACCAGAGGACCAGTGTTTCAACAGGCCCACCAGCTTTTCTACCCTCTCTTGCATTTCATCACTTCGCCCACGTTTATTCTTTGTTCTGCCTGACCTGATCAGCTCAGCCTTGTGAGAGCCCAGGCTTCCAGCTAACAGAAGATAAAGTCACAGCAGGAGTCTGGCGAGCAAAGACCACCTGGACACACTCAACAAAAGAGGGTTGCCAGATCTTTGTGCCCCTGTTGTGAACCCGGCCAGCTCCCACAAAGAACAGCGCGACTGACGGCAGCTTGTGGCTTCCTGTTTGGTGACTGACAACCTAATGGAGCCCAGGAGAAATCTCAGCGAGATGCTTTCTGCTGAACTGAGGCATATCGTTCAAGTAATACGAACAGTATTAAACACAAATAGGAAGGAATTGGTTTGCAATATTCTGTTTGCCTGTGGCATCTCTTCTGGCATTATTCACAGCCAATTTCAGTGGATTAGGCTCACGCAGACCTTAAGAAACTACTGAACAGCATTTTGGCCCTTCTGCTCCAAAAGCATTTGATAGCTTTACCCTGAATGTGCTTGAATGTTCTAACATGCTTTTTATTTCCCATTTGAATTCATCTGCCTGCCCCTTGCATTGTGGTTCACCTACCACTCAGTATTCAGAAACTGGGGAAAAAAAATTTGCATGGCGTAAAATGCAGCGTGGTCACCTTGCTGTTTAGCCAGAGAAAAGCACTACACTGCACTGTTGTTATCCAGACAAGTGACAGAACAGGCAAGAAACAGTGTATTTGAATAAAGGGCAAGCCATGGATTTCACTTGTATGCAGCCAGCACCAGTCTTACATATTAACTACATACTGGTCGAGATCGAGTCTGAAATCTGTTGGGGATCGAAGTAGCGTGCAAACTTTGTACTGGCTTTTACACTTGAGCAGGAGCTTCACCCTTACAGTCTCTGCCCTTGAAAGGCCGCGGGCTCTCCCTGCCTGGTGCAGGCAGTGGGTGCCCAGCCCTGCCGGGCTCCGCGCTGAGAGGCAGGGAAGGAAGAGGAGAGGAGAGCTGCTGAGTCCAGGAGTGAGATCTGCTGAAAGATACGAGCAGCCGGAGGGTAAGGAGACGCTGAGAGCGCCAAGAAAACTCCTAGGGAGTGGTCGAGCTGAACTAACAAAATTCTTTCCCATGCACATGCCTAATACTTAAAATAATAAAAACACCTTTTGGGGACTACTAAGGCATGGGAAAGCCAAACAAAATCTGTTTTGGATTTACTTTAGTCAGCAGCACAGGAATATCAGAGACCCTGCTACGTGAACTGGAGATTTACAAAATTCCAGACAGCGTGATAAACGGGCTTTTATTTGCCAAGAGAGGGATGCGCTCGTGCAACATTCACAGCAATGGTGCATTTACCCTCCCTGATAGAGTGGAGTGGTATTTCTCCCAGAACTGGTGGGATTGTCTCCTTTACTCAGCCCTTCAGCCCACTGCCGAGTACCTTAGTAATAACTTTCCCATAAAGCAAACAGCTCAGCGATGGCCCAGCCCAGTCTCCATGCAGAGAATTGCCGGGACTGGAGCAGTTCATATACACGGCTAAACAAAGCAGTTTCTAAATTCTGCACTAAATTTTGCTTCTAGATTTTGGTAGGTTTTCTCTGGGCGGTCTGTCACTACTCCCTGCAGCGCTGCAGCCAAAGCTGGACCTCCCAAATGCGACAGCTGCCGCAGCCATCAGCTCCAGCCCTGGGGTGGGCTGCACAGTGTGGTCCGCTCTGAACAGTAGTAGCAGTTCTTGCAGCAGCGGGCAGTCAAAAAGCCCATGGTGAACAGAAGGACCTCCAACTGCAAATCCCAGCGTGATTCCACAGTCACTGGGGAAGGGTGCTCACCAGAAAGGCGTTCTGTGGAGAAAATGTGTTCTTCAGTATGTTTCCATCTTGTTTGGCTTAGGAGCAGATTTTCCCTGATGGTAATACTCAGCCAGATGTCTCCAGGCATTCCTTTTGCTGAAGTCAAACATGCTGATTCTTTGAAAGACATCATGGTTTTGCTCATTGTGGCTTAGGTGGTGGTGTGGAGACATCTTAAGGAGGCAGGGAGCGGGGCTGGTAGCTGGAGAGCTTGCTCTCTGCTTGCACTTTGAACGGGGTAAATCCTTGAGGCTGCAGGTCTTGGAGGCAGAGGGTCCTGGAGGGCAAGCTCACCTTGCATGCTACTTTGCCTATTCCTTCGGAGAGTGCTGTGAACACGAAAAGACAGACTTTGAGTCTGTTTTCACTCATGGGAACAGAGTCAGACATGATGGGGAACATGATCCAGAGACATCTGAAACTGCTAACTCAAATTCAGTGCAGTGGAAACATTGCTGGACTGCTTCCAGACTTCTTGTAGGACATCTGCGCACTGCTGCAAATGGCCAGGCTTCATCTCTCACAGCTCAGGAATCCTTCCTTCATGGGGAAGGCAGCCTGCAAAGACATGTGCAACCACTCAACTGAGGAGCAAATGGATGAAGAGATGTGTCAGAAGGTGAGGAGCAACAGCAGTATTCAGTCATGACCAACATGGTTTGAAAGCACTGAACTCCAGATGAAAGGGACTTACGACAGATGGGCCCCAGGTTATTCAGGGGCCCAAGAAGAATCCAGGCCATACTTTGATGATGATGTAAATCCAGCTTTAGGGCTCTCAGCAGATCAAAAATGCTGCATGCTCATGCCACAGGAGTTAAAAAAAAAGAAAAGTTTAAAGCAGCAGTAAGTGCTGTATCTGCTGTCCAGCCCACTTATTAACTGTAACAGTTTCACATGTATATGGCACAGTAATTTCTCTCCTCAGATGCTGTGTGAAAGCAAGATATAAAGAATCTCCAGAAGAAGACTGCAGGGGGGAAAATAGCTGAACTGACAATGCACGACATCATGTTTACTAAGTAAACAAACTGGGGAGACAAAAGCAAACCTTCTCTCAAATCTTCAGTTAAAAGAGCCTTGTGTACAGCATGCAGCTATTAGCACCAGCACAGCACACATGAGACAGAGAGATTTGAAACTGATGTTCCTTTTAAAGAGGTTGCCATGTGCTGCTGCAGCAGTAGCTATCTCTTAAAGTCCTGGTTTAGGAACAAACACTATTTGCTAGACTACCAACAGGCAAAGCCCTATCAGCAAATTCATTACCAGTAGTCTCATCAAGGGGCACTGAGTTGCAGCATCTGAGAACCGTTGTCACTGGCAGACCGGACCTCCAGCCCCAGTAGTCAACAAATGCAAACCACCTACACAAACCCTGCCCACCAATTTCTCCAAAAGGTGCTTTATGAAGCAAATGCAGTGGGGGTCTGGAGTACTTCTGTGCTTTACTCCTCACCAAAAGCACCCGTGAAAGGTTGCGAGCTGCCTTGTGCGACCTCAGCTTGCCTTACACAGGTGATGCTGAGTGTTTTTCTGTGCATAGAAGAAGAAACACAAGTAACTGCTGCATGTGGACACCTTCTGTGATTAGAGGACCACGAACAGTATTAAAACTGGACTCACTAATGCATCACGCCAACAGGATTTCCACACCACTGACCCTTCTGCTACATCAACGTGCTACAGAGACATGGAGGCGGTGCCTTGAATTACTTACTTGATCAAGTTACTGTTTAGCCTCTTCTTAATCAAAGATGAACCGGTTTTGCCCTGCTGAAGCCAGCTCTGTCCATAAGACGGGGTGAGGTGAGAACCCCACATGCGCACATACTGATGCACTCATACTTACTAAACCCTGCAGTAAGAAGTTGTCCTCAGCACCATTTTGTCTTCCTTGGTGTCGCTTTTTTCCCCACAGAAGACTTGTGGTGGTATCCAGAACTACCACCTTGTGGTAAATAAGCTGGCTGCTTCAGCATGAATAGGGGCTCTGGGGGCAATAGGGTAATGCGGTGGTGCTATTATTCCAAGCAGTGAGATGCCAGTGCAGAAAATGAGAGAAAGAAGGCTTGAGAAAGGTGGAACAGTTGTTTCATGATGTTAGGTCAGCTGGTGCTCCACTTGTCCCAGGTGTTAACCTTCCACGGGAGGGCCCGGCCAAGACTGCCTGGATGCACCAGCCTTAAAAGACTGTATGAAATTACACTTAAGATGTGCAACACTGAGGCCATTCATCTCCTGAGACGTGGAAAATTCACTCTGGGATCAGAACATATCTTTGCTTCGTTTTATTGGCAAAATACCCTGGAGTATGAACCTCCCGGTCCTCACACAAAGGTCCGGAGCGTTTTGGTTTCAGAGGGGTGGGCAAAGGCGGTGGGCCAAGGGGTTGGGGGGGGGAGGGGGGGGGGGGGATTACGCCTGACTGTTGTTCTGTTGAAAGTGGGTTTGTTTCTGTCTCATAAAGTATGCAAGAATGTTCCCATGCTCCGCTCGGGCCAGCCCCCAGCAGCATGCTTTGCACATTAGCAGCTGATGCTGGAATGCGGCGTTCCCAGGGCAACTGCGAGCCCCCCATGGAGCGCGGCCAGCCCCCGCCATTGTGCTGGCCGGGGCTGGAGGCTGCTTGGTGGGGTGATGTAATGCCATGTATGCAAACTAAGCCAGGGGCACAAATGGCGCTTGGAAACTCTTCCCTGACTTCAAAGGGCGGGCTGCCTGACCCCCAACAAGGCCACCTGGCTCAGGCCTGCACCTTCGCTGCCGAATTTCACCTGCCCTCCCACCCTGGCATTACTACTCCAGCAGAAGCCCGGCCATCAGTACGGCAGCCTAACTCACTCACCCGCACATCCCCACCTGGACCTCTGGGATACAGTCAGGAGACTTTTTTTTCAGAATATTTTTCTTTCTTGATGCTTGAGTATGGGACTGAAGAGAGTGCCGCCCAGCAAGAATTGTCCTCTCAGACCCATATCCCGGCCATGGACACAGCTGAATTCTCACCCACCATCTTCAATAATTCAACTAATTCTACAGCACTATATCGTCAAGAGATATGGCTTCGTATCGATTAGAGGCTTAGGCTCCAGGGAGCCATGAGCTGATGTAGACTGAACGCTGTGTAAATATTAAAAATACATTATTCTTGTCCCTGAAGCTTTGCTGGGTTCTACAGGTAATGAATACTAGGACGGGAATTGGAGGTTTGCCACCAGCTTCAAAAAGAAAGAGCAACATTATCGTTACATTAAAATCCATTTATTAGATGGCTGTCTATATTCAGTTACATAAAGTGCAGAAACAGAACACATCAGGGCATCCCGGGGACTAATCAATTACTTAACAACACCTTGAGTGTAATGAAAATCTCAGCATCAGACCACTCACATGCCAGATTGATTGGGAAACAACAGAAATGTGCCTGTTCTGTGAGCCTAGTTTCTGTTCTCGACAAGAAATTGGGGGATGTATTTCAAAGGATATTAAAAAAAAAGGCAAGAGGAAAATACACAGTGTTCAAAACAATCTTTACAGTGCACTTTGGTTGTGCATCAGCAAACCAACGTGCAACTCCAATTAGGACTGAGAAAACTCCTGCCTAGGCATCAAAGCCATCCCAGTTCTATACTTATTTGCAGACTGCAGAGTGCTTTAATACAAACATCTTGTCCTAATACATATTGGTCCGGTTTTCCAAAGATACATAGGCTGCCGGAAGATGCATATAGGCATCAGTGAGTTAAGTGTCTAATGATTTGGGGCATGATTCTTTCCATCTTTCTGTACTGGGACCTTGTGAAATGATCTCAGGCGTTTCCTGTAGCACTTCTGAGAGGTAGGCAAGTCAAGTGCAGCGATGATATTTTTACCCAGTGCAAAATCAGTGTGCAAAAGGGCTAGTATTTTGGTCATATATCACTGTCAGTGACAAAACTGGGACAAGATGCCGATGGATGCAGATGGAAGAACGCCTCTTGATTCCAGGAGGGCCAGGACCAAGGTTCCTCCCCCAGCCTCCTAACTCCCCTGCCATGCGGGAGGGTGATTTCATGACCACACAGTGCTTTTGATGGGAATGAAAACTGAATTACAGTGTTCTCCATAACAAAGGTAAAGCAAAACCAAATAAAACAACAATACACGCTTGAAAGCCAAGAAATTCAAAGATACTTTTAAAACAACCTTATAATGTGGAAATAGAGATGAATACAAAGCATATAACCTTAAGTCTGCCCATGTGTCCCTACCAAAACTGCAGCACGAGGGCTCCTGCTTCTTTTATGCAGCTCCCTAAAAACGAAGCTGCATAGAGAAACTTCCTGACCTGTTCTAGTGAGACCCAATCCTGCTTCCCTTCAGGTTATACAAAGCTCCCATTACTTTCAGTGGGAACGGCTTAGCAGTTCCAGTAGTGTGAATGGATGCATTATAATGTCAGTAATAACAAACGTCATGCACATTCCATGATTAGCTAGAAAAATGATTCTAGGGTTAAATAGGCATGTCTCATTCAGATGCATGTCACCGAGCCAGGCCCATCACCTAGGTACTGGATGCCATCTCTCCCTTTTTCTCCTTCTCCTATTGCTAACCATGCTAATCCCACACAGCAACCAAACATCATTATTGCAGCCTTGTCCAAAAATTATGCAGAGACAATTAGCTTCATTGAAAAAGGTATCAAAGACCTCACAGTATCATTCATCTGTCCCTCAGTGCGCGCGCACACACACAGGCATCCAAAGGATTTTAAACATAGCTAAAGACAGTGTTTTCATTAGTTCACTGTGAATGGCAGTGACTTCATGCATTAAAAACTCCGCACCTCCCCCTGTGGTGTAATGCCTGCGCCCCGGGATGAATGGCTTTGCTGCAGCTTTTTGTCCTGAAAGGCCAGGAGAGAGATACTCGCCAGTCCCAAGGGAGATTGTAGCTCAACGTGCCCTATTATGATCACGCTGGCAGCATCTATTGATTGCAAAAAGCAGGTGACAGCAGCCCCATCAAAATAAACACAGGGATAAATCAAGCACCTCGAAGTGGACAGCATGGAAACTGGGAAAGGGGAACTCAGAGGAATACCACTGATTTGGCTTCTCCGAGGGTATAAGTAGCCAGCAACAGTAGGAGTTTGTACTTCCAGACTGCTTTACTGGTATGAACAGACACAGTGCTCCTGAGAAATAGAAATGTCATTGTTTGTCTTTCTCCTTTATGTTACAAAAAAAAGAAGCGTGAGGTGTGTTCGACCACCATGTTCCCAAATGTCACTATCAGCATCCGCATGGCAAGTGGGGACAGAAAGACTAAAAGTTAGCCAAGTGGATGCAATAGCGATCCAGATATTTGCAGGAAAATGTGTCAGTAGTCTGCTATGGCTACAAGGGTTCTGCAGGGGTTTCCCTATGAAATAATAGTATTAAAGGAGTGTTTCTTGTTTTAAAAAAAAAAGCTTGTAATCTATTTTGATATTGTTTTTTTTATGACCACAATGCATATATCCTGTTGCCTATATTAGTTATTTTCTTGTTCACAAGTGTTCAGTGCATAAACACTACAAATACATGCTGTGATACGGTCATGGGAGAATATTTGAACCACTACAGAGCAATGCTGTAGTGAATCAGCCCACTGAATGAGATGATACCAAATCGCTTCACGCTTTCTCTTACAGAGAACTTGTTGACAGAGAATGCGAAAAAATGACAACTCTGGGAAACAATTACAATTACAACTTTTGTTGGGAGACTTGGGAGAGCAACCACAGCTCCATGAAGCTGTCGAAGCTGAGCACTCCGGAGCAGCTGATGACTCTCTGCAAACCTATTCAAGAGCCTCTGGGCCCAAAAGCTCGCTCACGTTTTACAGCCGTATGAACTGTTACTGCCCCCTAATAGCACATCTCTGGACCACCGAGGCTGCAACCATTTCAATGCCGCGATTCTTCAGACCAGTGTCTTTCACAGGGTGTATCAACTGCCTGATCCAAAATTGATAGCCGCAAATAGAAGCACAGCCATTCTAAATACTTAGCTCTTAAGTCTGCTTGAAAATATAAGCTCAAACTTTCCCAAATTCCTTTAATAAAAATATTTATATTCTCTGAAATAATTTACAGACTACTACCAACCCCATAACAGCCCTACGGAAAATTATTGTTATACCAGATAAGTACATTTTTACATGGGGCTACTTTTTAAGGGTGAATTAAACCCCACCCAAGAGGCTGTCCTCAGCCTTTAGGCATCCGCTGTTCTTCAAGATTAAACTACATACCATTTCCTAAAGGTGGTGCTGCAGCCAAAATGCAGCCCATAGGTGGGCAGCAGAAACCAGGCAAAGTAACTGTTTTTCCAATAAAGAACAATTGCTGCCTTCAAGCATAATGCTTTTGACAGGCTGGTCTAAACTCTTGTCGGGGTCACAAGGTTAATCTCACAGCAGCCACAGGCCCCCTTACTGCTGAGCGTGAACAATATGGTTAACATTTCTGGAACGGAGTTAAATTTCTTTGTCATTCTTTGCCTACACCTGACAGACGCAGCCCTCTTCCCTGCTTTCATAACCTGCCATCTGGAAGATAACAAATTCTTATCTAGCCCGTTGATCTTTTCTTCAATCGCTATGAATGTTTCCCACCGCTGACCAAAAGGCCAGAAAACAGAGTTTACCCACCTGAAATAAACTCTGAGCTTTCCTGAGGCTAATTCCTTCAGATCCTAATGTGACTGCACAATACAGGAATGTGTGACACAGCAAAGAGCTCTCAATACCAGCAGCATTCCTCCGGCTCATCACCACAACCACCACAGCTCTCATTCCTGGGCTACTGACTAAACGCAAATAAATCTTGACATTGTTTTTTGTTCGCTATCTCATCGTATTTGGCTTCACTCATCAGTTTATCCTCATGTGAGACTAAGGGTAGGTTAATACAGGGTGGATGATGCCATTTAGCTTATGTACCAACAAAGAAGAGGTTGCACTTTGCTTCAGCACCTACAGTGACAGCGCAGTATTTACCTTTGGTAAATTAGCATCAATAACCTGATACTGACAATTTCAGTATGGGATCTACCTGTCCTCATGAAGATTTGTGCCCCGTGCAGGGAGAACTCTGTAAATTGAAGTATTCAGCCTTGATAGTGAGATCCTTAACCTTAGTCCTTGCAATCATCTGCAATTGCTATCTATAGCCCTATCCTGGTTTCAGTTGAGATAGAGTTTTCTTTCTAGCGGTTGCTGTTTTTTTTAGATTTGGTATGACAGGAATGTCAATGATGCATATTGTTTTAGTTGTTGCTAAGTGATGTTTATACTAGTCAAGGACTTTTTTCGGCTTCCCATAGAAGCTGAGAAGGAGCATAGACAGAACAATGGAATGGCCAATGGAATATTCCATACCATAGATGTCATGCTCAGTATATAAATGAAGGTTGGGCGGGGGGTGGGAATCCACAATCACTGCTCGGGTCAGGCTGGGCAACCAATTCACCGGGTGGTGAGAGTGACTTGTGTCTTGTATATTCTTTTACCATTATCACTGTTATTGTTATTTTCCTTTTCCATTATTGTTATATTAAGCTGTCTTTACCTCAACACACAATGGTTTTTTTCCTTCTTCCCCTACTTTTCTCCCTCTTCTCCCTACCCTTCTGGGGGGGAAAGGGGGAGTGAGTGAGAGGCTGAGGGGTCCTGCATAGTCCTGCGTGGGGTTAAACCACGACAAGCCCCAAGTCTTATCCAAATGTATATATGACTTAGCCTATTTTCTTGGACTCCAGCAAGCTTCTTTTTGTCCTCTGTATTCCTGTCAGGAACTCGAAGATGTCATGGCCAGGGTTTCATATCCAATTGTCTCTCTCATCCCACCTACAATTCACAAATAAACTCCAAATTTTCTTTGTTAGCAGTGCAGGCCAAATACTTAAGGTCCAGACCTTACAAACACTGTTTGTACAAACACTGAGGTCTTATTTATATGCCCAAGTTAATTCAAATCCTTGAAGTCAGGTGCATAAACAGTAATGCGGACCTGGACTATTGACAGCTATTTATGCTGCCTAATTTTAGGTGAGGCAACCTGTATAGTCACAGAAGGGAGGGAGGCCTCCCAGGGCCACTCAGAGGTTGGGTTTTTGGTTCCCTTCTCAAACTGGCTGATACACCTCATCCAGGGGAGGGGGGGAAGAGAATGTACTCTGGGAAAGCTGGATATATATGGACCCCCAAAACTCCTCCAGAAGAGAAGAGGCATGGGATGAAAAGTTTGAGGATCCCGTCCCCTAAGTAGCATCTCTGTTGCCTCTGTTAGGAACATGGACCAACCTCCCAGCTGCAGCTGCCCTGGCCACCCACTCCCACTCTCCTGCTTCGCATCAGATCTACCAAGCATGCAACTACCCAGAGATTTAAGCTTTTTCTTTCTGTGGGTTAGGTACTACTCGATGTTTTAGTAAACCTGATTAAAACAGTGGGTTTCTGCTGAAAAGGTGGCTTGCCACTGCAATGTCTCCAACCGCAGTGTCCCTGCCATCCTTTCCATATCCTACAGGAGCAAGGTGCTTCAATTCAGCTGGCTCAGAGTGATAAAAATAGTTCACTTTTTTCCACAAGATTAGTCTTCTAGGGCTGGCCAAATGGATCGATTCACCCTGCAACTGTACGATCACCAGACTGCACACCACAGCAGCAGAAGCGTACGGCAGAGAGAGGAAGAGGAGCAGAACATCCCTTTCGGCCGGACCAGCTTATCTGTAACCTGAAACCATACCATAAATTAGGTGGCTTAAACACAGATAGCAGGAATTTGCCCCCTTGCCACCCAGGAGCAATGCTTAGACCACATGGCAATGACATGGTCAGCAGTGAGCCACGATATCTATTTGCCTCCTCAGCAGGTCACGACATCCCTGGTTGTAGGTCATGTGTGGGCAACACAGAAGAGCAACCTTTACCATGGGCATCCCCAGTACATCAGTGTCAGTGATGCTGCCCTCCTCCTCTGAGACCTAGAACATGCCTGGATGCATTCACACAGGTATTTATGCATGAAGTAAAACGAGGTGATCAAGACCAAATCATTTTGGAAACAGTATTTTTTTGTTTCAGAAAGATGAGCTCGCAGAGGGAATCGCTAAATGGCTAGAGAGCAAAAATGCTGTAGGTATCTGAAAATACTTTATACCTGTTCATACAGGGACTCTGGACTGGCTTTCTACACCTTATGTACGATTGAGGGGGTGACAAAGGCACCTCTATTTACTTAAAAGTACTTACCCTACTCATTTTTACCCCTGTAGAGTCACAATACAGTAAATCAAAAAAACTAACAAGCACAGATGCACACAACTGGCACATGCATGGTAATTGGAAATTATTACCCATTTCTACATTTCTTATAATTCAAGACAAAAACTGATGGAAAAAAGTATTTGTCATCTAAAAGCAAGCCAAAAAGCTGAAAGAAATATAGGGTGGGCATTATGATGTGCTGTGTACCTTACTTCTCAATGGCCTGAAAAACGAGAGACTCAGCCCAAGACGCCTGGTTGAACGTCCTTTGACCTTTGCTGAAACGACCTCTGCCAGCAGCTTGCTTACTTGCTCGTATCTACCCGACCAAGCGCTATGTCTGGGGCAGTGTCCAGAGCCCACTGCATCCCCTGAGAATGAGACACCATCACCACCACCCCCCCCCGCAAGGAACTCTCTTCCATGCCAGCAAAGCTTCCCTCTTCTAGAGCTCACTGGAGGTGGCAGGGGATGACTAAAAATTGCTTTCGCTGCTGTGAGACGAGTATTTCCTCTGTCATTTTAATGGAAGGAATAGAACCGGCTATTTTTAAATAGTAGGACTCAGGTCTTTATGTGATGGTTTCCAAGAGGCTGTGGACATCTTCCCATGGGAAAAAACAAACAAACAAACAAACAAACAAAAAAAAAAAACCAAAACAACAACCAAAACTCAACCCTCAACTTTGAAATGCAAGATTAAAAATAATCAATAGCAGTAACAGTTTTTATGGGACATAACTGATATATATGAAGAATTAGAGAACATTTCATACCTTTTAAAGTTTTTAAATACATTTTGGAAGCAACTCTAAGTGAACCTTGTTTCTCATCTTTACTTGATGTATGATGACAAAAGGAGATAACCTTGGTATAGATAGCATGATTTATTCAGAACTGAAGACAGCGAGACATGCTTGCAGTCATTGCAGATTAGTAACTCCTGCGTGTACATTTTTTATTACTTCAGGCTTTTCTCCACTTCCCACCCTTCATCTCCAGCTTTTACTTTGTCTTTCCCTGTCTTGAAGTAATGTCCTTTCTAAAGGACAGAAACCAATCCTACCAAGGATTATATTTCACAGCCACATTCTTTATTTACAAGGGGTTTTCAGTGCTCAAGACTTTTTATATTTATAAGATAGCTCGGCTGTTTTTATGACTTGATAAAATGTTTATAAAGTGATGAAATAGCTTTCAATTCAGAAATACTTTAACGAGGATAGTTAAAGCAGACATTTTAACACCTCCAGGCAGCCTCTAAAACTATTGGTTTGGTGAGATGTGATTATATTTCTTGATACAAGCTTTCAAATCAGCTTTGATTTTTTTTTTTTCAGGAACAAGCCATTTTTTCTTCCTGGAGAATGACAGGTTGAAACATTTAATTCTGAGTAAATTGTTTTGTTCAGGCACTAAAAGACCCACCACCCCCTCCAGAGTCAAGGCAAAACCACAGACAGGCAGCAGGAGCTATTACGACAGGCAACCGAAACTCCGACTGGATCAGTGCTACTGGTGATGGGTCAGGGCAGAGCCCCATCTGTAAGTAAGAGGGGGCTGCTTTGTGGAACACCTTTAGCCCTGACCCCCATTTTCAGAGGCGAGAGCGAAGCCTGACTAACTCCCCCCTCCCCGGGCACCCACCCGACCGCTCAGAAAGCATTTGCCAGCAATGAGGGGACCTTAGTTGCCTCTTTTGTTCACTTACTTCAAAACATGTTCTCTGGGTGGAATAAACCCCATATTTCAGGCACTTTTCCTAATGTCACTTCCTGTACGGGCAGGTATCATTGCGCTCTTCCTACTCTTTTTAGGGCTTTGCGCAGGAGCTGGGAATTCATCTGAACCTCTTGCTCAGTGCCTGGGTAATGTGACAAGGAAGGCAGCGGACAGGACCTACACACTTTAGTAATTTTATCCAAAACATGCTGGAGCGAAGAAGAATATTTATGGTATTAATCTGTGCAGGAGATGCACACAGTACAGCAGAAGATAACTTTTTGTGAATTTCAAGAGCTTTTTAAGTCAGGTACAGGCAATGCCTTTTCTTCATGTTTGGAACTGTTTTGCCCCAAGCAATGCAAAAATTAGAAACGTGCTTTAGCGAAAGTTACTACATTTGACCTCCATTTGCATTGACACTGTTGTAAATTCAAATTATTTCACTCTAAGATCTTAATTTGCTAGAACATAACTGACTTCTAATTACCATTTTTACAAGCCTTTGTTTACAGATTTCACTGGTTCTTTGCTGCCATATTATATTCCATTCCTGCTGCCTAATTTCAAAGCTCTTGCTGCTTTGACACAGCATACCAGTGTTAATACATAACTCATGGCATTTACTAAATGGGCAGGAGGGAAAAACAGATGAGCAAGAGCAGGGTAAGCACTTGACTGTAATTATCTGTGAATAGGCTTAGGTTAGCAGTGATAATGGTAGAAATAGATTTTACACGTCAGGCTAAATTCATCCTGTGGGTAAATCAGAGCATCTCAGTGCCATTACTTCATGGAAACATTCAGCCTAAATGTGGCCTTTTTTTTCCCCTTTCATCCTCCATTTCTCATTTAAGAAGCAGGGTGACACAGCACATAAGGGTATTTATTCTCTTCCCTTAAACTTGAAGTACTGTATCCTCACTTTTGGCTTTCTCCCCACTTTTCCCAGTGTTTTCTCATCCAGGCACAAGATTTCCCGAGGTGGGGGAAATCTGCAATGCTGCCCAGTGGTGGGAGGTAGCGAAAGGGCCGGGGCATTCGCAAGCGGTGGCTTCTGTTTAGCCAATTGTTCCCTGCACGTAGGATTTGGGAGCTTGTGGAGCTGCTCCCAGGCACGTTTCCCTCCCCGTGCCCTCCAGGCCCCCTCCCCATTCCCCCACCAGAACCACCAGCTCTCCTTTGTGTGAGGGCACAGGGCTCCCCAGGCTGGGGGGAGGCTGCAGGCAGGACCTCAGCAGCCACCATCACATTTCTTCCGCATCCCAATTTGCTGAGGAGTGAATCAGAGAGTAGCACCTACAACATTTAAAAAAAAAAAAATAAATAAATGGGAAAGGACAATGCTTTTGACACAAAAAAACCTCAATGATTTTGTAGAAGAATCTTTACTGGGGTTCTACTGCCTCTTTATTAATACTCTAACGCTTTGTAATTGCAGACACTTCCATTATTTGATCTAGGGAAAAAACACAGAACTGCAGATTAAAAATATGAAAAGGGTAAAACACAGAAATTAAGATGAAAAATAAAATTTGCATTTGATATAAAAAAAAAACTTAACCAGGGAATACTATTCCAAATATCTCAAAAGTCAGTTTCTGTACCCAAAACCTACCCTTCCCCATCATCTAGTGGTGTTATTTTCCCTTTTGGATTAAACATATTTGAGTAAGCTAGAGAGGAAAAGGAAAAAAAGTAGGAAAGCAATATTACAGAAAGTAATTCTAATCAGAGCAAAAATAAACACATACCTGACAGAAAATAAAATTAAGAGAAAAGCCCTCGTGAAACACATCTTCAGAGACAGCAGAGGACATTACTCCTTTGGGAGGTATGGCTTGGGCAGGATTGCTGTTGTCCTTAGGGGCTGAGAGAGGAAAACTTGCAGGGAACAGGCAGCAGGAAAGATTTTTTATTAAGCACCGAATGACAATGTGCATATGTGTTTGCCATGCAGAGGACATGTAATAATATCAGTGTTGTGATCGAAGCCTGGCACAGACATGATTAGCACCGAGAAACCCTGGGCAGGGATTCCACGGCTCTGGCATGGTTTCAAAGCCGTCTCAAAGTAACCAGAACTTCACAGTTCAAACCGCAGCGTGTGGTTAAATAAGTAGACAACTCCTGTGTCATCACAGTGTTAAACACTGACAAACCCCATTGGGGAAGAGCTGTTACAGATCTATTACGGTTTATTTGATGAAGTACATGGAAGTAGCGTTACTGAGACCCCAGAAAAGAACTCAGACCAGCAGCTTATGCACTTTGTATTTAGTTACAGACACCAACTTGCCAGAGCACCTGCATAGGCAAATATATGTCAAATGGGTCCTACCAGCGAGAACGCGATTTAAACTCCTCATGGCCAGCGGCCATGCCACCATTAGCTGTGAGCTCAGGAGGCTGCGTAATGAACACAGACAGGTTTGGGCTTGATTAGAGCTTGGGTTAGGAAATCTTGCAACCAAGGGCCCTGGGAATTTGGTCAGAGTTAGAATAAAATCATGAGCCTATAATGATGTTAAATGACTTAATGTCACTGAAAGACTCCATTTCTCTGTTTCGCTTTGGAAGTCAAATGAAGCTTATGACCGTTTTAGTAAATGCAGTCCCACAGAGACTCTGCCAAGGGTAAGAGTTACAGCCTCTGTGCTCTAGGGCCAAATTTGATTTATGAATCCATTCTCGCTACCCAGATCACCCACATGGTTTGCATCCATGGCTGATGGAGCAATGTTAAGCAGCTGTTCCCTTACTACCTGAAGGTGGCCCTGTTTCAATGGCAAATGAAAAAAAAACTTACTGAGGAAGCGCATCAGGATCCTCTGGGATGAAAGATCTAACACCCGGTGCGTACAAGGCACCAGACACAGTAGGGTATAATGCAGTGCCTCCTATGTCTGCGCAGCCACATGGCACATCCCTGGCACAGGAGCCCACACGCAGTCTATGGCCCCAGAGCTGTACCTTGGCCTCACTCGCAGCATAATGCCGTCAGTGATCATCACGAGCATTTGATTTTTATTTACTGTAAACTGGTGTCTCAAACCTCACCAATTATATCTATACCTTGTACACAGCTTCTGGTATAATAATGACTAATTATTACTAGTAATGTAACCAATACAGTTATTAGTATATAAGCCACCCTGCAACTTTATAAGTAATTTTTATTGTTTGCTTGCTATTGTAGATAAATTTGATATTTTAAAAGTGAAAAAGAATATCCCAGTCCCAGAGCTCAAAATTAAAGCTGATTTTGCAACATGCTAATCATGAAAGCCCTAGTATGAATAGTCCCACTGAAGCTATTGATGTTTTTCTAGGAATAAGGCAAGAGCCTGCAAAATCAAGCTCTAACATGCACTGAAAACATCACAAAATAAGATTTTGCTTCAGCATGTATGCTAACAGAAAGCAGATTATTATCATTTCATGTGTAATACCTATGATGACTGTATACGCAATGACAAATATACACAAACAACTATTACTCCTGCAAAAGCTGCATTATGGTTGGAAGGTCTCCATAACATGTACAGCCGGTTAAATCTGACCGATTTAAACAGGGAACACAGAGTTCTGCAAATAACCTCTCACTCAAGACAGTCAAGCAATTTTTTTTAAGGCTCCCTGACTGTCAGCTCACTGCAGCCACTGCTAGTTCAAGCTTTCTTTAGGATTCATTTCATGCCCTCCTTTCTGTTAATATCCCCCAGATCAATCCTTTCTCTAATGAATAGCTGACCTATTCTTCTTTGATTTGCCATTGATTTCCTCTGCTTACCTCCCAACGCTTTGCCTGTTGATTAAACGCTAGACATAAGAATGCCTCAAATTTCTGACTTCTGAGTCATCCTCTCATGACTTGAACAGCTTGAAGCCAGCTCCAGCTCCCCGAGATCATTAGCGAAAACTCCTTTTGTTTCTAGACTCTACAAACAACCCATTTCTCTCCAAGCTCTGATGCTGCTTGTGAACTAGATAATAAATAGTAGCAACAAAATTATCTCCGATATGCATCGCTAAAATTATTTTAAGAAAAAGAAAGGGATACTTTTCCAAGATTGTGAAGGCAAACCCCAGCTTTCCCTTTTGCAGGGGGAAATCTTTTTGTCTACATGCAATGCAGGCAAGACCATGAGCAGAGACAGATGCTTATGAAAACTTTTACTTTTGCATGGGGTCCCTCTGACTTTGGCACAACTTTGCATGCAACCTAGGCTTACAAAAGGGGTTTTATTTTCTGAATTTTCTGAATTAAGACACTGGTTTATATGAATCCTTCCACAAATCCCCCTCTCCAGCTTCCACTTTACAGAGCAAGCTGGATGAATGCTTATCTGCACTGCAAGAAGGAGAGCTGGAGTAGATGCTTTGAAACCATGCAGCAGTATTTCCTTGAAACACAGATATCTTCAGTCTCCAACACTTTGAAGTCTCCTTCAAAAACAAACAGGCTAACGCTATCTCCATTTTCCTGCAGTTCTGATGTTTCTCAAAATGCAGCTTGTTTTCTCTAGGGTGACACACAAGGTCTGCCAATCCTAGGAGACTAGCTATGCAGGATAATTACTATACTTCTAATTAAGGTAACCATATCTGACATACTGTGCTATATTCCATTCTAACCATGGCTAAACTGGGAGTCTTGGCTGCTCACAACCCACGCTTTCTTTAGCCTCCTACCGGAGTTCTGTGGGAAGAAACACAGCCCTAAGGTGAAAGCACTAAGGTCTCTGGTGGCAAAGAGAAGGACAGCAGGTTAACGTGGCATGCCATGAAGCACACCCCTGTCTCAACAGCCCAAAGGACCCCATCACAGGAAGCCAAGCTATGAGTTTGGAAGCAACTGGAACATTTCCTTTTTCAAATGATCAAAACCCAGAAGCAGGCAGCAACTGTTCAGAGCTGTTTGCTAACATTTCAAGTTCTTCACTGCCTGTCAGGGCATGAGAGAAAGTCCTACTCTGATCAGACTACTGTGCTGGCTCTGCTGCAGGTTTCATGTGTGGTATGGGGCAGGTGAAATACGAACAAGTTCAACAATAGAGCCTACACTTGGGCATCAGATTCTCTGCCCTTGCATTGAATCCTGCAATCCATGCTGGAAAGTCAGTGAGGGGATGTAGGTGATGATATTACAAGATGCTGACTCCAACACTGGCTGGACCACTCCAAGGGACAATCTAATTCACCAACATGAAAAGACTACACTTCCAGAAAAAAAAAACAAAGGAATTTTCTGTCCCTTTAGTGATGTTAACCAGCTTAGCACTCTGAAGTGCTCCAGCACTGGCACAAGGAAGGTGCTACAGCCACAAGCAAAGGGAGTGAAAGAGACAGAAGAGCAGAGATGGGAAGGAATAAAAAGGAGAGGGGAGCGGGACATCTTTTTATAGACAGAGGGGAGCCGTTGTGCCAGCTCAGCTGCCTGTGAAATAACACATTATACACCTCATAACAGCATTAGAAACAGCTGGCATACTGACAGGGTCACTGTATAAACCAGCCTAGGCTTAATGAAAGGACAAGCCATGAATGGGGTCACTTCTGTCCATCCAGGACCCACAGCCCTGGAACCATTCCTGAAATGAGGTGCCTAAATGTTTGCTCAGATAACAAGTAAGATGCCGATGTTTTCTCTCAGAAGACCACTGTGGGAAGAGAAAGGGCTGGTGATGACACGTCCCCCACACTCATTGAGCAGCCTCACTATTACAATCCAGCTGGGAAGAGGCAGAGGTAAATTGTCATCCGCGCTAGCAAGGCTGAGATTTTATCCAGCCTTGTGTCCAACCTAAAACACGGGAGAAACGCCTGGGAGCAACGAGAGGTGACCTGATGCCCTACTTCCCTCACCTTGCCAGGTGCTCATGTCACACCAGCAAGCCAGGCTCCCTCTTGGGCGAATTTCAATTCTTTTCCTGCAGAGCAGCACGACACGGTACAAAAGCCTTCCCACCTGCTCCCCTCACCGCTTGCTGCCATCCCCGTCCCCATGCGGGCTGCACCCGCAACACCAACTGCAGGCGGGGGTGGGGGGAAGCGGAACGAAGCAGCAGCCTACTTGTGAGGGAGGGGGAGCAACGCTACAGAACTCAAGATGACGTCGGCCTTCTTTCAGAAACGTACTGAATTAAAAAGCAAGTTATTGTACGGAAGAGGGAGGGAGGCAAGAGGAGTCCCAACAGGCGCGCAACACACGGCACCTCCTTCCCGCGCCCGCCGCCTCCCGCACGTGCAGGTCCCCGCGCCCCACGGGCCGCTCCGCCCTCCCACACCCGGTCCCGACTCTCCCGCTGCACTTTGGTTTTTTACTTTTTTTTTTTTTTTTTTTTTTTTTTTTTTTTACCATTTCCCGCCCCGCCGGCAATGCCCTGCCAGCCGGGCCACGGCATACCGACCCAGGCCGAACTCCGTGCCTTGCTGTGATCACTCCTAATTAACGTTTCACCTGCGCAGCCTTTATTGCTGTCGGTGCGGAGCGCAGAGCTCCCTGACGAGAACAAAACCGCCCCAAAACGGGGACAAGGCCCCTCGCCACCCGCGGGGTCCCCCGCGGCAGATCCGTTGAGGTCCCCCCTACGCACGCCGCCCCCTCGTTCCCCTCAGCGGCCGGGACGACCCCGTCACAACCGACCGACCGGCGCGCTGCCTCTCTCCTCCCGCTCCCCCCAGGCCCGGCCGCGGGGCGGACTGACGGCCGCGCCCACCAACCGAAGTCCGCGTCGTGAATCGCCCCACCCACTTTCTGTCCGGCTCCACCAATCCCCTGAGGCGGCGGCTTGGTGACCCGGGTGGGGGGAACTCCGCGCGGGTCTGCCGCGGGTGTCGGCGTGCGGTACCGGGAAAGGGCGGGACGGGACCGGGGGGCGTGCCTTGCCCCGCCCGGCCCCGCCCCCGCTCCTCCTCCAGGGCACCGGCGTGTGCCCGCCGCCCGCTCCGCCCGGGACGCTGCTCGCTCGGCTCGGCGGGCGCTGGATGAGGAGAGGACGGCAGAGCCCCGCGGCCGGGGCCACCCCGCGGTAAGTGGGCGGTCGGCGCCGCGCTGCCAGCGGGGCTCGGGCTCCGCCGCCGGGGCAGGGGCGCAGGGGGAGCTGCCGCGTCCCTCCGGGCGGGGGGGACACACACAAAGGACGGGTGCCGGGTCCTGAGTGCGGGGCGGCGAGCGGCACCTGCCCCCGCCGGTGCCGGCGGGCTGTGAGGAGCGCTCCCCGCGGGGCTGGTGCGGCTGCAGGCGGCGGGAGCTGAACGGGGAGACCCGCCCGGCTGCCCCCGCCGAAGCGGCGGAACCGGCCCTGGGCATCCTCGGGGCGAGGACCGTCGGGGAGGTGACCGCGGAGCTGCGGGAGGGGGTTTTCTTCCCGTGTGTGTCCCCGCCGGTGTAAGCGTGCGGCCGTGGCTGCCAAAGTAGAGTCGCGACTTTGCCGATAAAGGGAGGTCTGAGTCTCGCCTGGAGTGCCCCAGGCGAGTTTTCGAGTTTTATTACGAGTTTTGCTGTGGAAGGGGCGGCGGGCGCAGGGCCGGGAGTGTCCCGGCGAGCGTGGAGCTGCGGCTGCCGGGGGCGGGCACCGGAGGGGAACGGGGCTCGAGAAGAAGTTTGGAGCGGTGGCGACTCCTTCGTCCCTCGACGTTGTCCTCCGCCGGCGGTGTGTCTCACGGTGCTGGAAGCTGAGGTGATGCCGGGGCGCGTTCCCCGGCTCAGCCGTACCGCCGGCTGCGCGACCGGAGGGCTCCGACACGTGTCCCAAAGGGCACCTTCGGGGCAGAAGATGGCACTGGTCTGGGATGCTGCCCAGCAGGTGCTTGGTTGGCTGCCACCTGTCTCCCAGGTGCTGCGGGAGAGGGACGCGGCCACGGCCGAGCGGTGCAGGTCTCTGCGTGCTGTAGCGCCCCAGGTAGGGTGAGCCCTGCGGGGCAGGTGGCCGAGCACCTGGATGTTCTCCAGTGCCCGCCACCACCTCCTTGGAGGCAACCTCAGGGGTGAGGGGCTGGATGGAGGCACCCTGCGGGGCTGGTCCGGGTGGTCTGACCACTGTGACAGCCTTTCGTCTACCGGCACGGGACAGGACGGGGAAGGAGAGGAGTGTCCCAGCAGGTAAACGTGCACGGGAGAAGGGGTGGGTGTCAAAAAGGAAAAAGTCTCCCAACTTCCATTGTTTCTCCACCTCTTGTATTCTTTCTTGGTACCGATTTGCAGGGAGAGGCTCTGGGTTTCCTGCACTGAGAAATCGTCATCCTCTGCATCGAGAGATGTTTCTCCTGCTGCTCGGCAGTGACAGGCTCTCAGGTTAACTCCCAGGTGGCATTTAAAATGCACATCTGTTTTTTTCCACCACACCAGGAAACTGTAATGTGCTGCCTGAACCTTGTCCCTTCTTCAGAGAACCGCTGTGATGCCCAGGCCCCAACAATAAATACCTCAAAAGCACAGGGCGCTTTCCCAGAGAAAATAATGAGGGTGTTATTTCTAGCACTGGTGATCTCTCGAGTAATGTTGTTTTTAAAAAAAAACAACCAACCAACCAAACAAACAAAACAAACCCACCTTTTGGACATTGGTTTCCCATCCATTTGTTTAGCTTTTATTTTATTTTATTTTTTTTAAATTTTGTTCCTGGAAAACTTGGAATGACAACAGAATGCCTCGGTCTCTCTCTGTTTTTTATTCCTCCCACTTAATTGTTGTGTGTTCTTAATCAAAGTGTTCTGTTTTCAGCACTGTGTAGTAGCCATTGATTTGGATTCAGATGAGGAATGCCAAATTAGAAGAAAATGGAATCCAAAAGGGGGGAAAAAGTGTTTTCTTGCAGAGATCACCTTAATAAAAAAAAAAAAAAAGAAGAGGGGAAACAAAAAGGGGTAAGACAAATATAAGCAAAAATAAGTCTACAAAAGGCTGTTGAAGAACATGGAGTTGTAGTGATTCTTTTCAGTGGTTTACCAAAAAATACTGTATGTGTTCTTTGGACAGGTGTTTTTCCCTAGGGATTTTTGTTGTTAACTAAATTTTTACACGAACATGATAAACTGGTGACAAAAAAAAACTGTGTCACTTTTTTTCCCCAAAACAATAAAAATAATTGTATCTACATGTGTTTTTCTGATTTTAAGTCTTTTTTGATAGATGAAGTTTTTTTTATAGCAGGTAGGGGCCATGTCATTTCAGTTTTGTTTTTTCAAAAAAACCCCAAAGCTGCTAGTGCTTTAAAGTGTTAGGAGTCTTTTCCGTTCCCAACACAGCAGGTAAAAAATACATGAATGCAGTGGTTAACTCTGTATCAGCTTTTGTAGTAAAGCCGTGGTTCTACTGTTCCTCCAATGCAAGACAATGTGAATGACTCGCATGCTTACTGTGCTCCAGGGTTACACTTCTTCTTTTCTTGCAGAAAGTCTTGTGCTACTACGCTGCTCCTTGATTATCTTGGTGGTGTTTAGCAGTGGGGTCTTAATTCGTGGTGCCTGGTTAGTAACAGCATGGACCAACGGTGGTCTCGGCCCAAAAGAAGTCCTCTGACGAGGAGGAGCTGCTCCTTGGAGAATTGCAGGAGGAAGTAATTTTCTTCTTGTTAAACCATTTCTTATGCTTGCTTTTTCTTTTTTTGCTATATTTGCTCATTTTGCAAAATTCGGCATCACCTTAAAAATGCTGCACTCTGCAAAGCTGGGTTGTTTTTTGTTTGTTTCTTTTTTGGGACACATCTTCCTGTTTTCCCCATCCCTTTGCTGAAGTTGGTGTCTGGCAGTACAATGTGCAGTCTCTGAAGCTGCATCTAATAGTAAAGACCCTGCTGTTTGTGTTAATTTTGTCAAATTATTAGCAGATTGGTGTTTTCACACTTGTAATAGAGGCAAGCTGTGTTCCGGGTGGAGTTTATCTATTCTTTCTGGAAGTCCATCCACTTTACATAAACCAATATTCCTCTCTGCTCTGAATACGTTCAAGACTGTACACTTTAAGGGGGGAAAAGTTAGAAGCAAACTTATGCAGAAGCTGGCTGGTTGGTCTGACTATTTAGACAGTGATTCAAATGCCAAGGCATCAGCAGTGGACTTTCTCCTTTTTCTGGGGAAGTAAGCCTTTTTTTTTTTTTTTTTTTTAACCTGGTTATTACTAGTAGCAAAGCTATTCCTGGTCAGAAGAGTTCTTTACATCCTATATCGGTAAAAGTCTGTCTGTTCTTACTTGTCCTGTAACTCCAGGTATTGCCTGTGAAGATATAATGATGCTTTGCTCCCCCCCCCCAGTTTGTTTTGTTTTTAAATAAAGATTTCATAGTCTGCTTACTTCTAGAACTGTTACAAGATCTGAGTGAGAATAGAAAATGAAGGAAGAGTTTATTCATACTTTTTTTTTTTTTTTTTTACAGCTCTGTAAGACATTTCAGAAGGCTTGGTGATCTGTTCCAATTCAGTCCAGCCTAGCTCAAATATAAAAATACCATCACAGCGAACAATTTCTGCAAAGATGGTCTTGTAGAAGAGTGTCTCTCAGCTGTTGTGCTTAAGGCAAGCGTATAATAGATCTGCTTGGGAGAAATCCTGTTTGTAGCCTTGATAGACTTAGAAAAAGGAATATGTTTCCAGTTGGAGAATTAACCCATAGGCTTTTGGGTCATGAAACCTCGCGCATTTGCAGTTTGGACGATATAGGAAGATGTTTCTCCCCTGAGTTGCTAGTAGAGAGACCGGGTCTCGCTGGTCCTCTCCCTGCATTCCCTGAGCTTCCTGAGGGCTACGCTGGCCGGGAAGGAAGCCTCACTCTCCCTTACTTTAAAGACCTCGCGGCAGCTCTCTGTGCTTTGCCTTTCCTTTTGTATCCCATAGATACAAAAGATGAACAGTCTGTAGTAAAGATTGCGAGACTTGGCAGAAGTGCTCAGGGCGAGCACTGGAGTGCCAAACTGAAGTATCTTCTGTTGCTGTCCTTCACATTGAGATACCAGACTGTGGTGGTGGTTTTTTTACTGGCTCTGCATACATATGCCCATGAATAAGCTTTCTGTAAGGGTCCATCTCGAAAGAGGTGTGTCCATGTGTTTGAGTGGAGGCAAGCTTGCTCTTACTGAATGGCTTCTCAAGCCATTCACTTCCCTTAATCTTCGCAAGATCTCATGCGATGCTGTCTTGGTCATCTAGCTGAGAAAACAGAGCTTTGCACTTCTGAGCGGCCTTCCTCTGCAGCTGCTTTATGCCCGGTGTGATGGACACTGAGGCTGGCTCATGCCTTGTCCCATATATTGCTGGTTCTTTCTCATGCTTCTGCATTTACCTAGGCCAATTGATACCTTCAGTTGCTACTTATTCATAAACTTTAATTAATGTGCTTGGTTTATGAAGTAGGAGGAAGCCCTACAAGCGATTGGTAATCAGTAAACAAGTCCATTGATAGATTATGCAGAAGTAAACAAATTCATTGTAATGAGAAACTTCATGTTGGTAGTCAGACGTGATAGGGTACATGCTACTTTTTACCTATCGATGAAAAGGCAGGGTCGGTTGATCCATTGCTCTTCCTGTGTTGGCAGGAGAATGTTTGTCTCCTCAGGAAAAAGGCTTGCTGGAAAGGAATTGCTGTTTGGGTATTGTTTAAAGCACGTATATTGCTTCTGATAAAATAATGTATTTTAAAAGGCTGCATGTTTTTGTGTACAAGAATTCAAAGGCACTTTCCATCACTTGGAAGTGATGGAAAAACATAGTCCCCGTGAGATCCTAATTTGTCCCATTTTGCCTGGAGCCTTTAATACTCATTGCCCGTTTCTCTCAAAAGGTTCCTGAATTCAGTTTTGGTTTCAGGGAAGGATTAAGCCCAGGTGATTCACGCTGGGCTGTCCTCACAGGGAGCAAACTGCTGAAGAGCTTTTTTCATCCCCTGGGAGAGCCGGATGGAAGCATGGCAGCTACCTTGCGTGGTTCTGCCACAGCTGCCCTGCCATTGCACTTCCGTGTGCTGTAGGGGCACCTCCTTTGGTGCTCTGTCCTCAGCTAAGCCTTTTTCTTCTCCCTGAGATCTGGTTTGCAGCAGTGGAGTCTGATGTGTTCCCAGAAACGTGTTACTTTCACTGGGCTACCAGAGAACGCTGCCTCGTCCCTGGGTAGGAGAGTTGTCCCCTGTCTTTGAGCATAAAGATTAGGGTGGCCTACAGACAGAGTGGCATAGCAGCGTGGTCCCAGGTTAGGAACGGGTGTCCCCGGGAATTTTCGGAGACCCCTTTTTCCTGAGCATGCTGGCCATGTTGTGGGAGGCGCAGAGCAGAAGAGTTACTAACTCAAGAGCGCGTTTCGTGTTCTAGTACTCACTTGTGCTGCTTGACTTGAGGCAGGAGAACTTTGCAGCACGAAGGTGGAGGTGGGTGGTCATGCCTAACTAAGAGCTGTGTCTAATCCTGCAATGAAGACTAAGAAAGCATTTTCTTCTCTGGTGTTAAGCTTGGCATCAACAGGGAGTGCTGCTTCTACAAGAAGGAAAGAAAAAGGATGTTGGTTGGCATCTAAGACCAATGCTCGGGGGTTTCCCCATCTGTCCCAAAAGGTGTGCAGGGTCATGACCAAGTCTGCTTGGGCTCCACAGCCCTGGAACTTTTAGAGCATCTCCCATTGTACCTTTATAAAATCCCATGGGAAAGATGGGAGCCAGGCTCACATCCTGCCCCTGCAAGAGGACTGCACTCAAATCTAACAAGGGTTGCTAGCGGATGCAGAAGGCCTGCTGGAGTTGCATCTCCCACATCTGTGGACTGAAGGCCAGTTGTCTTTGCTGCCAGTGTGGCACCTGTCCTGTGGCCAAGCTGCATCGGTTCTGGGATACAGTCCTTCAGAACACCCAAACGACTGGGAAGGTATCTTGGTATTCCTCATTCAGTGGCTTCACGTAGGGGCTTCCTACTAAGCAGCGCTCAGTGCTTGAAGGCAGGTGTGTAGTCTGCCTCAAAAGCAGCATGTGGACACCAAATTCAGTACCTTACCTCTTTGTGGCATTCTTGTCCTTGGATGTGTTGTGCTAGTCATGAGGTGATGCTGAGGCAGATACGTTTGACAAGTCAATGTACTCCTGGGAAGTCACTGCAGGACATGACCTGGTTGTCCCAGCTGTTGGTTGCAGGTGGCATTTTTCACACCTGCTGCAGCCACGACATAAAGCTGTCTACCTTCAGTCTTGTCTTCTACCCTGACAAGCAACCTTTTTTTCACCCTCCTGATGCAGAGAAATTTTCATTTTCTCGGGGGAGGGGGTAGTCAAAGGAGGTGGGTGGGGTCTTAAGTTGCTGGGGAAGGCTAATACATGCCCTCATTACATCTTCTACTTGCTCAGGCTCTTTGTTACTCTGCTTTGCAGATAGAGCTGGTGCTGTATAGTATGCCTCCGAGGGGATAAAATACCTGGTAGGTGAGGGGGGTTCTCAGTTTTAAGGTCCATGTTTCACCAGTTGGAGGTGGCCCAAGCGTGGGTTGCTGCCAAAGGCAGGTTTGTTTCCAGGCGGTTGTCTGTCTGTCTTGCTGCGGGGCTGCCTTGATTAAAGCTGCTTAAGCTGATTGTGAAACTGCAGCCTAAGAGTCTAGTTGTCTTAGGAGCCTAAGACATTAATAAGAGTCTTAACATTTCTGGACAGTTTTTGATGGGACTCCATAGGGCCGCTCTGGTAAGGCTTCATCAGGAAGATGCTTGATGCTCGTTTTCTGTCAGCTGTAGCAAAACCAGCTTTTTTTTCCCAAGATGTTTTACTGTAATAAAACTTACAAAGCATGTTTCCCGGTGTTTTTGAGAGAAGCACAATTACCTACGTGGTTCTTTTTTTCCATGGAGGAAGACTTTGTTCTGTTTTGCTGCTCTGAGTTGGTAGGTGATTGCTCATTCATCTGTTTGCTTTATCCCCTTGAGATGCAGTTGTGGCAGTACCTAGAGGCTAAAAATCAGGATTAGGACCTGATTTGCACAGACTGATGTAGACAATGTCTACGGCAGTGCTCATAAGGCTACTGAAACCCACAGGCTGTTTAGATGAGACCTGCTTCCAGACAGGCTGGCCGTGGTGTGGCTCCAAACTCAGCGGTGGTAAGTCACCCTTGTGCCATTGTGTATAAGGGCTGCATGAGATTGTTTAGCTTGTCGTCCCGCTGATACCCGAAGCCAACAGTCTACTTCCTCCACATCCTCCTCCTCCCTTGGAGGGCTCCATCAGTCTTATCCCTCTCACTGAGGCAAACCTTAGCCGTTCCCGCTTTCACTGAGCAAGTGCTGAGGTTCTGCTCCGGTGCTGGGAGGCAGCTCCAGGGGCACTGGAGAGAGGAGGGGAAGATTAGAGGTTTTTTCTTAATGAGTTTTCGTGGCCATGTTTGAGCTGTTTAATCAGAGGAGTCTTGAAATTAATGACAGGCGTGTTTTCCAAAGCTCCACTGCACATGTGTTTAGGTAAACTAAACAGTGCTAAATAAGCTGTGCCATCACTCTGGGCACTAATAAGCCTCCTGGCTGATACCAGAAGAATACAAATAAATAGTGCCTTTGACTGTTTCATTGATAGACTGCCAGGCCTTTGACCAAGCTATTTCATCTCAAAATGCACTTCTCTGGGAGATAAAGCATGAAGTGATGTTGTTTAAAAAAAAAAAAAAACAAACCCAAAAAAACAAACCCCACCAAAAAAAACAAACAACAAAATCAAACAACCTGTAGGGTGTCCCAGAGGCTGATGATTGACTTCAGCTTTTATTAATTCATCTGCAGTGCATTTGCTGGAGCTTTTAGGGTTTAATTGAGGTTAAGAGGTTGGAATCTGTGGTAAACAAAAGAATGGCATATGGGCAGTCTGAAATTGTGTATGTTTGAGCTAGAGCATTCCTTCTGGCCACTTGTTTTCATTGGACAGTTACTCTTGGCTCACAACTTTTTTTTTTTTTTTTAAAAAAAAGGTGTAAACATGCAATGGTAGCAAGTTAATGATTCATTATGTTTTATCGCATCCTAACATACCTCTAAAGAAAAGAAGGCTGAGCTGGGCTTGTGTTTGACCTCCCCCTTCAGATTAAGGACCTTGTTTCATTAACCTCTTACCTGCTGTGGTGGGATTGACAAGCTCATTAGTTTTAAAATGTAAAATGAATGACACCTTCTCCCTGTCCTTTTTCACTTCCTTGCTCTCGGGATCCACAGTTGTTCTTTTAAGAATTGAAATGGACAAAGCAGGTGTGAGACCAGAGGGAAAGCTTTCCAGGAGGTTTGTTTTATAGAGGCATTGAGGAAGTGGGATTCAGTTTCTTCAGTTATCCGCAGAAAACTGTGCGCGCATGTTTCTACGGTCACTTCTTTGTCCTGTTTTCAGTTCTGTTATGAGCCATGTGAATGTCTTTGCTGAATGTGGTTTCCCCTTGCGAGTGGGAATGCGTACCGGCCAGTGCAGCGGTTTGACAAGACAAACCTCTTTATGTTGGAAAGCATTAGCTCATACTCCAAAGTCTTTATGCTGTTGATAAAGTTTATGGCACATATGACATCAGCTGGCAGTAATACTGGTGACCTGTTGCCCTCGAGTCATTCTGTAGATATCTGTAATTTATATACAGCTGTTAGTAGTGTGTAGCCTGGAGCCTAAGAGAGCTCATCAGTATAATTATATTAATGAGAGGATAAATCAGATTTTTTTTTCTCTTAATATTTCATGTAATAGGAACTTTCACCTGTCCCAGGAGGTCAAATATGTCTTTCCTGCTTGCTTATAATTTAGAGCAATCTTCTTTTTAAAACTCCTAGTTCTTGCTTAATGAAATTCTGATTTTGAAAAAAATAGCCTTTAATAACCACCTATTTTCCTTAATACAATAAACGCAATTTTTTGTACTTCTGTCTCATAAGAGATGCTCTACGTAAAGAACTTATATCAAAAATGCTTTATTAAGAAGCCTCGTATGTGCTGGCTCAGAGAAGAAGGTTCATGGAACAGCTTTTGTACTTGCAGAAGGGCACTTAGATCTTTTTTCTGTGTCTGATTTCAAAAAACCCAACTACAATATTTGAGTATGGAATTGAAGGGAGAGGGGTAAATCTAAGTTCTTTTTTCTGTACTGTACTTTGTTTTCCCATGGTGGTTTGCTTTTCCCATCTCCCATGCAAGAGTTTGATTTTATCATATTTTTCTCCTGAAATGGGACAAACATGCTTTTTAAATGCCAAATGCTTTTAAAACTCACATGTAATGCACACATGCATGAGTCCATGTATATGTACGTTGTGTGTTAGCATAACATGAGCTGCTGCCTTGCTGCTTATGATCTCTCGTCCTTGAATCTCTTTTGGAGGGCGAAGGCAAAGCCTGCGCATCCCTTGGCCGCCTGTCCCCTGCAGGCGGGCTGTGCGTTTGGCTGCCCTCGCTGGGGTGCATGCCCATCCCTGGGATGTGGGGTCTTTGTGGGCAGGCATCAGCCAGCATCACCTCTGTTGCTGCGCCAGTGGTGGGTGTCCAGGTGTTGGTGGGTGTCCGGGTGTTGCTGGCTGATGGGAGTCATGCCAGGGTGACTTTGGGGCAGCCAGGGTTTGCTGGCTTGCATCAAATCTCGTGCAGGGATGGAGCAGACCCCATAACCGGTTGGTATCCTGCTGGTTCAAGTCCCTGGTGGCATTCATCCCTAACCTACCCTTGAGGAGCCTCTCCCCTTCCTCCCAGATTTGTCGGGTGCCATGGGGTGCTTCCCTGCCCTGGAGAGTTTTGGAGCAGAGGGCTGTAAATAAAATGTCACACATTGCTGAGCAAATGGTGTCTAACCTAGCTATGACGTGAAGGTGATGCTGGCTACTGTGCTTTTGGGGTGTAAATTGAATTTCTGTCTTTTATTTTTGTTGTTATCGTAACTTCAGCTCCAAGATGCTCGTGCAGCTTGGGCTCAGCCCTTGTGAAGAGGCTGGCAGTGCTCATCTCGTAAAAAGTAGGAAACAGCAGCTCAGCCTTGTGAGTTTGTGTGTTTTCACTTCCACCTTTGAGTTGAGGTGTAGAGGATTTGGGTTCAGCACTTTCCCAGGGGCTCGGAGCAGAGAGAGGGGGAAGACAGCTTGGAAGAAGCCCGCTGCACTGACAGCATTCCTGCTGACAGCTCACTGAAACCTCCGCTGTGGGCAGGAGAGAGGTACCCGGTTGAAGGATTGAGGTGCCCTCCCCTCCCTCGCAGGCGTTTTCGGGGAGCAGCCCGTGGTGTCATCTGCCTTATCGCTCACGTGCGTCTCGAAACCTTGAGTCTAGTTTGTTATTCTAAGGAAACGTGATTGCTTTATGGCATTCTCCTGGGACTCAGGTGCTATTTAAAGGTTGTCTCTGCCTGGTTTGTGCCGCGGTGCTGGTGGGAATGTTGACTGTGGCACTGTAAAACAGCGATGAGGAAAAACATCCCGTCAAACACGTGCTGCAGGCTGCTCCCCGCGCTGGCGGGGGACATGGCACTGATGCTCTCTTCTCTCACCTTCTCGGCAGGTGCGTGGGATGACGGGAGCCTGACGCTCGCCCGGAGAGGAGACACACACACACACACACACCCCGGGACCCTGCAGAGCTGCCCAACCATGAGCCGGGTGCTGCTGGCGGGCAGGATGCAGACGGAGAGCCGGAGCGTCTGCGTCTTCTTGCCCACCCGGGAGCAGCTCAGCCTGGCCGTCGGGGTGAGTGGCCAGGAGGGGAGACGGGAGGTCCGCCTGCCTGGCTGGCCGGTGCTGCCGTGCGGTTTTTCTGAGCACCCATTGTTCTCCCAAAAGCCTGGTGCCAGTCTGCTGACCAAAAGGCTATTAGCCAGCTTAGGGTAATTGGTGCTCCATTTTCTAATTGGGCAGCTTCCACTCATTTGCAGAGTTCCTTAAAAGTCCCGGTTGTGTTTTCCAATAGGGGGTCCCCTCTGCTCTTTTTCTGTTGTTATTTCTTTTTTATTCTCTCAGAGTGTGGTTGTTGGGGCTTTTTTTGCCACTGATGATAATCTAACAATTTGTAAAAAATATTGCACTTGCAATGCGTTGATGACTTAGCAAGCATGCCCAACACATGACCATTTGCTCTGGCGTTTGGGCTTTTTCTGGTTCTGATAGCCTGCAGATCTCTTCAAAGACTCTAAGGCAGAGTAAACAACCGTGGAGGGTTTTTCTCCCTCCTTTAAGTACTTGTACACAAAAAAACCTAGAGGTAAGTTGCTTCATTCCTTTGATCGCTACTTCAAGTGCCGAAGTGTGTGTGCACAAGTGACAGCAGCGCCAGGTCAGCCGGCAGCCCAGCGTGGCACGGTGTCCACCACCGCGCCGTGCCTCTTTGTGCAACACCAGCTGCTCCTTGAACTTGTGAGAAACTGAGCTGACAGAGGCACTTCAGGTTCAGGCGACAAGCAAGCCTCAAAGATAAGCGCTCTCCTGTGAGCGGGTGCACTCATGTGTAGGTTGGGGGAGGTTTGGCTTCATTTTGGGTGGGTTTCCCCGCCACCCCCACTCCACCTTGGGATGGAGAGGGGGAGAAGACAGTTGAGGTGAACTGTTATTTTAAGCACTTGATTGAAACGGTGGCTTTTGAAACCATGCATGCTAATCTTCAAAATCCATGTAGGAATTTTCCTACCTGCTGCAGCTGAAGTGTGGCATCGTTAACTTGAAACAGCCACAAGGGCTGGATGGAACAAGGCTTTAAGGGCAAAATCAGGGGTGCTCTGCTTCTAGGTGACCGGTTCAAACCCAGCCCATCTACCACCCCAGAAGGCTTTTGCGATCTGCCGCCTTTTGTGCAAGCCACAAAATGATGATTTAATTAAGTTCTCAGTGGCAGGTGTGCAGACCGGGGTAACGGTCTGTTGCAGCTGACCCTAAATCTCACCTTCTTAAAGCTTTTCTCGGGGAGGCTAAAGATCTGAGATAGCAGCGCCCGCCCTGCCGCAGGGAAGGTGCGGAGTGGCGTGCAGGAGGACAGGGTGCCGGCAGGGCTGTCCCCGTCACCGCTCCGTGCTGCACCCATGCCTGAGCTGGGCACACGGCTGGGTCACACTCTGCTGTATTAAATTTAGGCAGCGCTCAGACCATACAGTAAATCCTGGATACTTGCAGTTTATCATAGAATCATTTAGGTTGGAAAAGACCCTTAAGGTCATCGAGTCCAACCATAAACCTAACACTGCCAAGTCCCCCACTAAACCATGCCCCTAAGTGCCACATCGACACGTCTCTTAAATACCTCCAGGTTATTTAGTAAGCATAAGAAATGGTCTTTCGCATTGAGCACTGCCAGGGATGGAGGGAAGGTGCTGTGTTCCACCCCGTTCCTGCCTGCTGCCCCTCCAAAGAGTCAGGGCACCTTGAGCATTGCTGCCTTGTCCCACAGAGGGGTCCCTGCCACAGCACCCCTCAGCAGCTCTTATAAAGACATTTCCCTCCTTGCTTCTTCTGCCCCTTGCTTTGGTGGCTGAGAAGCTGGGAAAATACATACGTGGAGATGCCTGCCTGTGAAAGGGAATAGCTGCCTGGGCCAAAACATGAGACCTCAATGCACAGTTGTGTCCTAATTGCATAGAGAGTGAAACATGACCTGTTACAGCTGGGCAAGTCACCAAACCCAGCTTTTCATTTGGCTTCTGTCTTTACCACAACACCCCTTCAAAACAACAAAAATTAAGATTTCACAGCTGGAGAGATCTCTTTGTTTTTCTAAAGGAACATCAAGGCAATTTTCTAGCGATGTTGGTAGAACCCAGATTTAATTAGCACAACCACAGATGATACTTTGTGCATTTATTAGAATAATAATGCCACTACTTAAGATTTCCAAAGCCTTTTAACCTCTTCAGTGTGGAATGCAAATACTAAACAAGCTTGCAGCTCAGTGAGGTAGGTAGGAATGATTATCCTTCCAGCAGAATAAATTATAGATCCTTCTCATGATAAGCACAGTGTTTATGCAGGTAATTCCTTTCTACCCCTTCTCACAAATTCCACCCTTCCAGATAAGAGTTTATCTATATGTGTTTTATGTGGTCACATGTAGATTGAAGCCCACTCTTTAAAATGGATTTGTCTTATGCCCTTCATAGATAGTGCTGATGAAGAGAGGGGAGCAGGAGCCATTTTAAAGTCTCTTCCCCCGTAATCGGGTATCTCTTAATTAACGTTGGTGTCCCCCTTTATGGATGTATAGATGAAGTTGAGGGGTTGGCGAGGAGGAAAACTGTCTTCCTGGGACCAACTGCAGACATGAGGAGAAGCAGAGCAGTGAGGAGAACTAGTGGGAGCTGCAGCTCACCAGCCGCCCTGAGGACAGCGAGGCAAAATGGGAGGTTTCTGCTGGGGAGAAGGAACATCAGAGCACAGAGCAAAGCAGTCTGCCTTGCTCCAGGCAGCCCCAGTGGGGAGATGGAGCGTGAGCACTGAGGGAGAGCTTAAGCAGGCTGTGAGTGAGAATGGTGCAACTAAAAGTTGTATCGGTTGCACCAAAGATCTTGGAGCAGTGTTCAGGGTTTTTTTTATCTGCCAGCATTGTGGCTTATGTCCCTGATAGTTTTGATCAATATCAACTACTTTTACGACTAGGTTTCTGAAAATTTTCTGGGGTGGTAGCAGCTGAATAAAGGAGAGACACCTATGCTAGCGAAGGTCTGGCTGCCAACAAGGGGAGCAGCTACCTCTGGGTAGTTCAGAAGCAGCCAAGGCAGATGTTGCTCCTTGCCTAGCTGCTGGAGAAAGGGTGGGAGCGTGAGCAGAAATTTTTGGAGGGGAGGAAGTCTGGTGAGGTCCTGTGTGTTGGTGAAGGGCAAAGCATAGGTCTGAAGTCTTTCAGTTGTTCTGTGAGCAGGCGAGCTGATGTTTTAAAGTGTAGAGATCAAGAAAAATAGAGATAAGTAACCAATATGCATGAATATTTGCACACAGAATGACCCTGGAGTAGCAGTTACCTTCTGTAAATTTGTACTTGACTTCACTGGGGACTAAACTTCGTGTGTGAAGAAGCCCCAAGTGTGACATCGGGCCAAGCTGAGTATCAGGGGATGGAATGGTTCATGGCATGTCTAGAATGGAGCTTGGCATGGGAACCATATGCAAAGGGAGGAAGGACCAAAGAGAAGCGTGCAGATGAAAAATGCTAAAGGAAATGTTGGTTGCTTTGAGCAGAGGGGAAGGCAGGAGGAGGGAACAGTGGCTGCAAGTGTGATCGATGTTGCATAGCCTTGAAGGCTGAGAGTAAAACTTGATGCAGAAGGGAAGTGCCAAAAGGAGAACGGACAAGGCGGTAGCTCACATACCTGCTGTGCAAGAAATCTGATGAAATCACTGCTTTAGAGCTGAGTGTCACAAAACATTGAAGTGCTCAGTTCCCTAGAACTAAGTATCTTAAAGCAGGTTTTTCTTCCCTTAGTTGTGAAAGCATGCCACTTACAGAATTTATCCAATCGTATAGCTTTTACATAGAGTCTTGTGCTGCGGTGTATGCACATAACCATTTTGGCTAGGGCTAGGTCACGTCTTCCTTGGTGAGTCCTTCCCAGATAGAAGAACATGCACAGAGCTTGCTTGCTTGCTTGGGAAAGGAGACAGATCCGTGCCCAACTTTCCCTTCCAACTGCATGTTCTTTGTGGCTGAGCAAATACCGCATTTAGGTGTGAGACTGTAAGGGTGCAGTCTCACACGGAGACCCGTAACAAGACCCAAATGTGGTTTTGGGTCTTATCAGAACTGTGCACTACCTCCTTCTGTCCCAAAGCACGTATATGCACACGCACGTGTGTATGTATTGGTGTAGCACAGGTTTCAAAGCTTCTGATAAAGCAGTAGTGAGTGGCTGGCTAGTGATGCCTTGTCACATAGAAGAAAATGAGTACTTAAATGACCTCCAGTTTCCCATTGTCCGTGTCTACTGACATGGTACATCCTGGGGCAGGGAGGGGAGCGCAGCCGGTTTGAGGAGTATGGCACACCTGCACTAGAAGGGTTCAAAGAATTATGGTGGTGATTAGTTTGATGGCGGTGTTGAGTTTGTAGGAGAGTTCAGTAGTTGACTTCTGCCCCCTCATCTTTGCTGCTGTGAAGGTAGTGCTGCAGCGTCCCTCCTCAGGAAGGCTGCTCCTGCTGCTGCTCACCTGCATCGTCCAGCAGCGGCGCAAAGAAATTCAGAGATTCTGGCCAATGTTGCGGCTGCAGCTGGCTGCACCCTGGGCTGAGCTGAGGTCACTTTACCTGTCAGTGTTGTTCGGCTCTCCCCGTTCCCCCACACCTCTGAGGGTTGGGGGGGTGTGGAGGGTTGTTTGTGTGCCCCGAGCTCCCCCGCCAGACCAGCACATTCGGTAGCTGTGCCGCAGTGCCACAGCGCTCTTGTACCCTGTGCCGCGCTTGCAGGTACCACCCAGCCTCTGGTCCCCTGTGGCAGCATATGGTGGGACCTCTGCTTTCCCAGCGCTTCCTCTGTGCGTGCACAGCCTGATGGGGGGCAAAGGTACTGGAAGGTCTCAGGGTGGCATGGAAATGGGCAAGAGCTCATAGGCCATTGGTGACAGCTTCAGAAGATGAAGATGTTAATTGCTCTGTGACCAGAAGTCAGCAGGGGACAGAGCAACCTCATCTCTAACACACAAGCTGTTTCTTTTTGAACCATGCAATCTTGGGTTTGGTTTTGTACTTTAGGTTTTAGTTCTCCTGAATGAAAATTTTCTTTCGTGTTTTTTTTTTTTTTTTTTCCTCTTAACCTCTCAAAAAAGTATTCTGTAAGAGAGTAGTATTTTCATTTCTGTGGTTACAAACACGCTTTCTGTAAGAGCACCTATAAATACCCTAGTAGGTGCTGCACAAAACGAGGGCTCCAGCAGTGCTCCAAATTCTTACACAAAGATGCCAGTAGATAGGAAACTTTTGATTCATGTCATATTGATCTGAGCCACTTTGCACTGTGAGGGAGGAAGAATGACATGTTGATTATGACTCTGTGATAAAAGCAATACTACAACTGAAAACAAAGCATGTTATGTAGGGTTTGGGGTTTTTTGTTTGGGTGTTGGGTTTTTTTTGTTGTTTTTTTTTGGTTTTTTTTTTGCTGTGGTACCCAAAAATGCATTGGCCAATATAAAGAAGGCAAATTGCTCCATCCAGGTGCGTGAACCATCTGTAATGTTGGATTGGTTGTTTCTTTCAGGTCAAAGCCACTGGACAGGAGCTCTTTCAGCAAGTTTGTGATTTAGTGAAGATTAAAGAGCCTCACTTCTTTGGCCTCAGCATTGTTAAAAGTAAGCAAACTCAATGCACAGAGCAAATGACTTGGCAAACGTCCATAGACCCGCTTGTGTATTTACAGTGTGTGCATATATACACAGCGGCCGTGCCTGGGGGGAGTTTGATTGTAATAAGGTCACAAAGTATGTAGATTATGCACAGACTTCTCCAAGCTCTTTTGATCTTTGGTATGTGGGCAGACAAATTGGGAGAAGGGGGGTGGCTTTTGTTCTCCTCCTTTGTTCTTATGTTCCACCTCTTTGTGGGGTTTTCTTTCTCTCCTGTAGCCAAGTTGCTAGCCAACATATTTGTCACTGAATTCAAAACTGTCAGTAGCTGAACAGGAGGTGAATTTTAAAAGGACTTTGGGGCTGAAAGTGTTACTTGTCTTCTGAAGTCACACGCAAAGAATGTGGAACCAGGGGGAAGAAACTCGAAAGGTTTGAGGGGACTGAATGCTTGTGTGGGGGACATTGGGTTTCGAAATATCGCATGGGAAATACAAAACTTCTTAGTCCGTGGGTTGAAGTCCAGTCTGCTTCGTCATATGGCTTGGTATTGACCAGGGAACAGTGTAAGATGATGCCTTAAAAGAGCAAACTGATATGAGATATTACATTTCTAGGATGGTGTGTGCATTGGCACCCTCCCCTCCCCAGCTCTTAGTAATTAGAAATGGGCCTGTTGTCCTCCTTATCCTGTCACCCCACATTTTCTAGAGCATGGGAAGGTCTTTTCTTTCCTCCAAAATTTTTTTCAAGTGTGTTATTATTTACTGCTGGAACTTGAGGTATTGTTTCATTGAAATAAGAATAGTCTTTTATGAGTCCTTCTGAATAAGGTTTCTTTTGCCTCCTTATGAGTGTGTGGGATATAAAATGGTTTCTTTTAAGTTTACTGGTCTCATTTCCTTTCTGCTCTTGTTCTCTAGGAACTCTTGCTTCTTTTGAGTGTAGGACTCAAACTAAAACTAAAGTAAGCTGTTTATCTCCGTAAGGTTTGTAGTCTCCAAGAGATTCTGTCAACGTAACTAAACCAGTAGCTAACAAATACATCTGTGCATTTAAACCAGCGCAGGATTTTTTGATGTGAGGAAGACCTGAGTGCTCTTAACTTTTTTCGCAAATCTACTGTGTTCCAGTGGGTGTCCCCCTCCATCACCTTTTTATAACACCAGTTTTTGCCTATTCCACTTGCAGGATGTCTTGGGTGAAATTCGAGCTCCTGTCCTCCCCTGTAAGACAGAGCAATTTCATCCCCCTTTTCATTGAATTAGGTGCTCTTCTCCCGTTCTCCTTGTGTTTCTTTCACTTTTTTTCACCGTCCGTATCTATCTTGTTTCATATTTTCTGTACGCTCCTTTTTCCTTCCCTCCCTCCCACCTTTTGTGTGGAGCAGTTTCCTTCACCCTGTCAAGCACAGGGGCTCTGGCCTCAAAGTACCCTATTGTGGCAGGTGCCTTTCAGCCTGTTGGAAATGCAGCATAACTACCCCAACCCAAACAGCATAATAAAGCTGTGCTGACTAGACTTTAAAGTATATTGCCCATAGCTTTAAGCATAAACAATCTTCTTGCTCACAAAAGTCGTCTTCCTTTTTAGACAAGCTAATTCTTCGCAAAGCTCTTAGAAAAACGTCAAGGAAAAGAGTTGCAGTAGCCCAGTAGCCTGAATTAACCTATGTTTTGTTTTGTTTTCCTGACTATTCCTCGCTCCTGCCTGCTGTAGCTCAGTTTGTAAAGCTGCTTAATTGAAGGCTCCTTGTGGTCACCCTGGCTCCTCCTGACAGCCATCTTCCTCTGCCACCCAGGCAGGTGCCAGGATTTTGGATGAGGAGGAGATTTATTTTTGTTTGTGCCTCTGTTGAAGAAACTGTTGGGGCCGGATAACAGGAAAGTGTCAGCAGGGACTTTCTCAGCCTGAACGGCCGCAGCCACTGGGAAGGCTGCAGCCCGCTCTCGAGGGAGGGAGCAAGCCCCAACTGTCTGTAATTGCTTCCTTTGGTCCCTACCCTCGGTCTGTGAAAGTCCAGTAAGCTGCTGGCTAGTCTTGTGCGGTGGGTTGTAGAGTTTCCTTAACTTTATTTTATTTTTAAAATAGCTCCAGGTTTATTACTGCAGAGTTCTAGCAAAGGAAGTCTTTTGGTTTTCTGTTCCCCGACTTGATTTCCCACACCCACCCCCCTGTTTCGGCCAACAGACTGGTGAACATCTCCCTTGATGCCAGTGGTAAGTGAGGTCTTGCATCTGTTGCAAATGTAGCACTCTCCATCTCTGGCATTTGGAAGTCGCCTTTAAGGCATCCGCTGCTTTTCAGGGATTTTCGGTTTGATGGCGAGCTGTCATCTGAAGAAAGGGAAGCAGTCCAGTGAGGCTGTGGAGAGGCCTGGGTGAGTTTTGCAGTGCCCAGGGTTGTCTTGTGAGTACTTAAGCCAACTGCCCTGGCCAGGCAGCAAGTCGGTGTACATCCTGCAGAGGCTGCGAACTGAAGGCTGGGCTGTGAGGCAGGGGCGGGTTAGATTTCTGAAAACCGGAGAGGAAACCGCTGCGTTTCAGACCAAAGTATTCCTCTTCTGCGTCGTGCTTTCACCTGTCTGCGCTGCAGCTCTAAGATGTCTTTTTTTTTTTTTTTTTTTTTTTTTTTTTAAGAAACAACTGCCCTGTTTTAATAAGGGTCTATTTCTCCAGTTCTTAATGTGTATTTATTTTTGGCAGTGTGATGCTTCCATACGCAGAACAAGGTATTCTAATCCACCTGCATCCATTCCCTTGCTGCTAATTTGTCAACAAAACCCTGACTGTCAGCAGTGGCAAGAGAATGAAAATTAAGGGATTTCCACAGAACTGTAACCAATCACACTGGGTGGATTATCTGGATTAGGAGCCCATTTGACCTGCAGACGCTGTACAGATAGACTAATGCTCATTTGGTCTCATAGTAAGTATGTGTGTGAGGGGGAGAGGTTGGGCTTCTTAATCATAAAGAGAAGTTTAACCCCTAAGTGTGGCAAAAATGAAAGCAGCACCACAAAGCACTGTGCAAACTGCAAATCACACATGCTGTGAGATCTAAGCTCTAGGTCTTGGAGCCTGTCTCCCAGCATTTGTTGCCTAAATTTGTAGCCTTCACTTCTGACTGTTAGAGATGCTGAGGGCAAGCTTCAGGATTTTAGTTAACAGTGATGGTGGCAGAACAGAATTTTTCACCCCTTTTGCTCTTGAGCTTTTTCATTCTCAAGGCGAAAACCCTTTCAGCCAACTGCATTGGTGGGGAAAATAGCTTGCATCTATAAGAAGAATTTGATCACTTTGAAAACTGAGTTCAGGAGTGTATATTAACGGGAAGCCACACCAGCACAAAGCCTGGGACATGTTGCTCTTCTAGTTTTGTCACAGGTCATCAAGCAGGCTATACCTTGTGTGCTGCTGCTGCTGCTGAAGTGCGTTTTTTCTTTGTAGTTTGCTCAGTGAAAGACCCTGCAACCCTGCCAGGTTCGAGCTGGCTCCGTAGGCTTCAGCAGCTGGGTCTTATATTGCAGCTCCTCCTGCAGGGTCAACCTTATCTAGTGCCCTGCTGGAGGTTTCTCTCTTGTTATCAGAAAGTGTATGCAGTGACACAATTCCGTCTTCTAAAACAAAACTGATTGTCAGCAGACAAAGAACAGCCAGGCCTCCTTTGTTGTTATAACCCAGATCCCTGTGATCCTGAATCTTGGGCTTTTCCTTTCTAGGAACAAACCTTGCTTGACCCAAGCATATGGAAGCCTTCAACTGGGAAGGAGCAAGCCTGCAGCTCCTGCACCCTGCCACCATCTCTCTGTGTCATCTTATCAGTTTGCCAGGGTGGCTTTCTAAAAAACCAAATCCCTTTGCTTTAGCTCCCCTGCTTCGAGGGTCATCTTTCAGTTATTAGAGCAATGGCAGTTTGCCTTGTCAGACCTGTGCCTCCCAGCACACGCTTAGGAAGGAGCTTGGTGGTTAACTCTGCCAAAACCACTCTGTCTCCATTTAACACTTCTGCATCTGTGTATCCTCCAGTATTGAAGTTCATGGATGGAATACGCTACCGTGTTATCTTTATATTATGTGGATATCTATTACAACAAAGGGTCTCTTAAGAAGACAGATGACAACAGAAGTTTTCCAAAATATCCTCTGGTGATTTCTATTCCCCAGTCCTTCCCCACTATCCCTACTTCTGCCTCTCTTCCCTTAAATCTGCTTGGATAATTGCATCTCCCTTACGAATTTCTTCTGTATTCTAACCTAAGATACACTTCTGTTGTGATGACTTTGATACTTCATGTGAATTAAATGCAGTGTAAGAAAAACATCTGCAGAAATGTGCCACCTAGAAGGAATTGTAGGGGTTCAGGTGTTCAAAAAGCATATAACAACTCCTTGGAAGTACTTGCATGATCTCTTCCTAGGAAGGCATTTTTTTGCGTGTACATGCCATCAGTTGTTTCTCCTTCAGCATCAGTACAACATCCAGTCAAGTGCTCTACTGCCTGAGAATGACAAGGGATTTGTTTGCTCTGGGATGAGCAGTGCTGGAAATGGAAATGGTTCTGCAGCTCTTCTTGTGCAGAAGAATCCCCTGTGATGCTGCCAAAAGTCCAAAGATCTTTGCCTGGGCATGCCTTGTTGCTAGCTGTAAGATGCCAACATAAAATTCCTGTGGTACCTATCCATCATCAGGAATGACTGAGCCTTTATCTCAGTCTTCAGACCTCAACAGTTCCTAACAGGCACACAACCTTGGGCTTCCTGATATTGCCTCCTTTCATTCTTCCCTCCATATACCTTCTGTCTATCCCAGGTAAAGTGACCTCAGCCAGGACCTCCCTTGCTTTACTCCTAGGCTCTCTTGTGGTTCTTCCCTTCTTCACTTGGGATATGTGTACTTTCCAACTAAAGGTAAAACCACAAGGTTATCCTGAACCAAGTTCTTCTAGACCCCTTGGTAAATAAATCAACCAGGTACTGAAAAGTGGATGAGGTTTCTTTCTTTTGGCTTGAGGAGTGACACCAGGAGCATACAGAAGTTCCATAGAGGTGGTGGGAGCAGATGCCATGTGGATAGTGATGTTCCCAGGCCACCAGCACTTGGAAGCCTGGGGAGTTCCACATGTAAACAGAGTGCGTAGCCGGCTCTTCTTCAATAAGCAAACGAAAAAACCCATGCTGGTATTCAGGGAAGCTAAACAGGTTATGTGAGGTCTACAGCACATGTTGTGAGGTATTTTTGATCACTGTTTTGGTTTTGTGTTTTGTTTTTCTTTTTTTTTTCCAAGCTTTAGCTCTCTCCTAACCCCAGTACCCCTCTGTTCTGTTCCCAATCTCTTTCCTTTTGCCTCTCAAGGGAAACAGTGGTGCTGTGAGGCTTCTTGCAGCATCTGGGAGAAGTTAAGTGTTACAGCCAAGGATATTTTTTTCCCCTTCTCTTTAAGGCAGCAAAAGCTTGCTATGTGGAAGTTTGGCTTTCCAGTAATTCATATTTTATTTGAATCCTAATCTTCTGGAGTGTCTAAATAGTTATAAAATTAAATATACTTGGCTCAATCAAAGGCATTAATGGGACCTTCCTGGCTGCCAATGGGGCCTGAGCTCTACCTCTTGGTAGGACAGGACTTACCTCTGTGGAGTTTCTCAGTGCTCCTCGCCCAAAATGGGCACAGAAGAACAGATCTTTTGCATTCGCCATTACTTACCTTCTCTGCAGGGAACTTATCTTACATAAAAAATGAAATGGGGAGGCACTGGTCAATGCAAAATAATGGCTGTTGGAGCAACGATGACTCAGAACTGATTTGACCCTGTATTACAGCCATAATTTTCTATTCCTGTTTTCCCTGCAGTATAAATAATGCCTGTTGTAAATCTGCATCACTCACTGGAACTGTGTCACTTTTTTCTGACTGGAGACCTGCCTCATCAGGTATTAGGTTGTTTGTGGGTTTGTTTTTTTTTTTTTTTTTTGAAACAATGCACATCCTGTATTTGCTTAAATACATAAATGTGCTAAGGTAATTTTGCAGGGTGAGAGCACTTGAATATTTGCATTTCTGGTGACTGCTTAATCTGAAGTGAGAGTTTTACAGCATAAACTTTCCATTTCATTTGAGGGCTTTTAAAAGCTGAAATTGGGAGAAATGCGGCTGGCTGTCCAGATGTGTTTCTTGGGATTGTAGTGCAGTGCACTGGTGTGTTGTGCCACATCTGACATCTGTGCACACATATATGAGGGTGCACACATATATGAGGGAACCTTTTAAGAGAAGCTGATATGATATATTTTTAAGCTCACTGGCAGGGCTGAGATGAGATTCATGAACTCGGTGTTGGTAGTTGCAGGTAGACGGGTACGTATTTGCATGTGTGCTTCTAAGCCAGCTTCTTAGTACCTTTCAGTTGTTGTCCTTCAGCTGGGGCTGGTGAACCAACAGCAGTTTGTACCTGTTGAGTATCCAGCCCTGTTTGGATCCACAGATCGGACACGGTCTTCCCTGGAAAGGCGGCCATCTGTACATTTCTATACTGTCCTCTACAGCACTGCTCTGAGGTGCTGCAATGTGATGCCCTCATCTCTGTTAGAGATGCTTGTTTTCAAAGCAGAGACAGTTCTGGCATCTGGCAAAAGATCTCCAAGTTTCACCACTAATCCAGTTTAAGGAGGAAAAACCCACAACCCATGTAGGGCTGGGGAGGGACACACCTCTTTGTTTTTATAGATGGAGCCTTACACTGCAGGTTGACATTCCAGCAATATTAACTTCATTAAGGCAGGAATGCAGTGCTGCATTCTTGCACGGGAGGGAGGATGGGGAGGATGCTGGGCTGGGCTAGGGGGGAGTGGGACCCCCAGGGAGAGCTGATACATCGGGGTGTCCTCCTCCTTCAGCCTGCCTTATTCTTGGGGTTTATGTGCAGCTCTCAGTAGGCATGATAAGGACCTGGAGTCCTCAGGCTTGGTGTCTGGGCCCTCCCGGAGTCATCTCTCTAACTTAATTAACGTGACAGAGAAAAATAGGGGCTGTGGGATGTGGGTAACAAATGGCTTTACTGTGATGGAACTGCTATGTCATCCTTTTCCCCTTTCTGTCCCAGTATCTGTGTGAGACAGGATGGTTCAGGGTATATCACCATCCTTGCTGTTGACATCTCTCCCTTGTGTCTGAGGAATAATTCACGTATTTCCCTAAAAACCTCTGGGCACAGGATTATTCCTGAGCAAGAAGGGAAAACTGACCCCACAGCTCGTTACAGCCGAGCGGGTTCCCTGTGTTCTTTACGGGGTGGCAGCTAAACACCATGGTACTGGCAGAGCCCATACAGGCTTTGCCCGACGCTGCTGTGCCGTCAGGAGCAGCCCCAGTCCCGCTGCAGTGGAGCGAGCACCCTGCCCTGGGACTGCTGAAGCCCCGGGAGGGACCAGGTGCTGTGCATGTGTTATCCCGCTCCTGTCGCTTGCTGTGCAATTGCTTCCTAAATGAGCTTTTATTTACTTTTTAAGAAAAGCTTTACAGAGAGACGCTTATCAGCTTGGTAGCTGACAAGGGACAGAGACAAGTCCAAGAGATGGACCAAACCCATCTCTCTGACTAGGACTTCTGTCAGCCTTTTCAAGGCAGCATTATCTGGTCTTAATGGACTTAGAGAAGAAAGGGTTGGGGCCAGCGTAGCCCCCCCGGGCCCCTGTCTTACAGGAATAAGTGAAGAAGCAGGTACAAGATGCAGTCGCTGTGATGCTAAAACCTCTTCCTCTCCTTCTAAAAACAGCAAAACAAGGTCTATGTCTCCTTGTGTACGCTACAGCACTTAAATTCCCACCACTAAAACTGTCAGGATTTCTGTACAGCAATTTCAACAGCACTGTTAAATACTGTGTTGCGTATGTATGTGACATGTCAAGCAATGTGGTAAACAGAACTGTAATTACATTAAAATTACAGCTGCAGTCAGTACAATGCAGGAAAGACCATAGACATGAAAACAGGACTTTGGGGGGATTGTCCTCGATATTTGTGTCCAGTGTTACTGGTATTTTACCCAAGGCTTCTTGTTGGTGTGGTGTGTGGACCAATTCTGACTAACACCAGATGTGGTTGTCTCTCACTGGAGGTGGGAGCTGAAGGATGTGGCAATATGGGGTTGTTTTGCTTGTTTTTCAAAAGCTTGTAAAGGAGGTATTTGCTGTGTCTGCCCCTGTAAGGAACTGGAATGCTCTGGGAGGATGGCTGCAAGGTAGCTCAGAGCCCTCTTGAATAGCTGCTGTAACGCTGCCTTCTGCCAGTCCTTTGTCTGCTGTACAGACACAAGCGCAGGCTCTCATTTGGTTGTAAATCTCCATTAGAAAAATTTCACCTCAATTCTCCCCTTCCTTTTTTTTTTTTTCTTTGGTTTGACATGAGAAAGCAAAAGCCAAAGCTTGGAAGTCCTAAAGCTTGCTTTATCTTCAGGGGCAAAAGGTTGTTTTGTGAAGGTTTTGGGTTTTTTTATTCCTTTTTTACCTTCCCCCCCCCCGCTCCTTTCATGTCTAAGGAACAAGCTCTTCAACTTGGCACTTATGTCACCTGTCAAAACACTTTCCTGGGTAAGACCAAAGAGTAGAGGGACCGGTCAGGTGAATGTGCTCAGCTGGCATCGCTGCTGAAGCCTGAAACACCCATCAGGTCTCTTTTTAAGAGACTTGAGAAGACTTAGGGGAAAAAAATCTTTCACTGGCTGAGTTGTTTGGATTTGATAATTGTTAAGCAGTGTTACAAAATGTTGGCTTTGAAAGCAGCACAAAGGTCTTTCCAGATGCTGTGCTGTTCAAGCTGCCTCTTGTTCACCTTCACCTGGGTGGAGAGGAAGTCCTGGTCCTTTGAGGCAGGCCAGGTTTCCCTTCCCTTCATTCATCTTTTTGCTCTGTGAAAGAAGTTGGGTGTGAGCAGGAGACACCAGACCTTCTGAGGAGGTGTCTCCTCCTTCTGCACTGTTGCAGAGGATCCCATTCATATGTAGAGGATTAAACCTGTCAAATATCTGACTCTGTCCACTTGCTTATGCCGCGTTGGACCATGGTGCTACATGATGGCAGAGTGGAAGTATGACTAGGGCTTGCTTCTTTAATAATAATAATAAAAAAACCTGAATCTGCTAAACTGACAGTACATTTAGCTTGGTAAGATGATGTTTCCCTTCTGTAAGTGGCTTCTTGCTTATGAAGCAAGAATTCTGCATTTCTGGCTAAGGTGTTTGAGAAACTTTTTAGCTCAGCATTTCTTGTATCAAGGCATAGCTGACCTTCCTTCCATACTGTCTGGAATAACACATGTACTTAAGAGACTTGGTGCCCTCTCTTTTCCCTGCCCTGTCTATTCCCTGGTCAGCTTTGTTGCTTGGAAACAACTTGTATAGTCATCTAAGTATTTCATGAATAAGAATTTCTAATTCTTTAACTTTAAATGCTTTTTCCTCTTGTCTTTCAGATAATGAATATGTTTTTATAGACCTGGAGCAGAAGCTCAGTAAATACTTTTCAAAGGAATGGAAGAAAGAGACCACCAAAGTAAGACAGATGTTTAATTTCAGAGGCTACTGCCTTGGTAGTGGACTACACAGTGAAATGAAAGCTCTTAAACTACGATCCATAAAGCGTTTCTTGAAGATGGTCTGCAGAATGCTGTTCAGTAGCAAGATGCAGTGACTTGTGCATGGCTGTACAGTTAATTAAAAGAGCTAAAACAGCCCCTTACACAACTTTAGCAGTAGTAGCCACGTGGTTGCAGCTTAGCTGCTCTGCTGCAGGAGTGGAGAAGGTCAGTTTGTCAATCTACCTTTTGAACTCAGCCGAGCCTCTGAAGACTGTGGAGACCCCGTTGTTATCCTTAAGCAGGACAGCCTAAAATGACCTTTTGTGACTTGAACCTGATATGAGGGAGTGGGCTGGAGCTGTGACTCTTCCAGAGTACATGTAAAAGGACAGTGGAACGAAAGGAAGGATATTTTGTTCAAGAAGTCTTAGTTCTTTAAGGCTAGCTAGCCCTATCAAGGGAGGGAAAAGCTAAGTGCAATAAAGACAAGCCTGTGTAATTGTTTAGTGCTGGTCATTCAGGCGCGATAATGCCTGTTTGTGTGTGTCATTTTAGAGGAGCCGCGGTCTAGAACAAAGTGTAGTATGCAATTACATTCAGATATTTTAATTAGCTCACTATGACTTTTTCCACCTTCCTTAAGGGTTTTCTTTTGCAGAGTAGGCACGCTTGCCATTTCTGCTGCTGAGAGAAGTTTGCAGATGACGAGTGAGGTTTGGGGATGTCTCTTATTGCTTCTCCCAAACAAGTCAGGGTTACTTCAAAGACCGCTGCCAGTCGTGCGGAGGGCTGTCTGACCAGCCAGTGAGGGTTTCCCGAGGCGGGTGTTTCTGGTCACCTCAGGATGGGGTACGCTCTGTGGTTGCTTTGAGGCTGGATTCTTGCAACACTTAAGTCAGGATAAGTGTCGAACCTCTGCTGTGAGGTGAATCATAAAAGGCTGAATGAGTTGCTGTTGGCAGTACTGAAGTCAGAGAGGAATTAGGTTATTGGGCCGGGTTAGAAGACAGGGATTTAATCCCTATGAAGAAGTTCCAGGTGGAAAGCCCAGTTTGGCTGATAAAAAAAAAAAACAACAACTAAGTGGGGTGACTATGAATAAGTTCCAGAAGTAGAATGCCAACATTTGCATGATGATCAAGGAGTTGCTGTCTGCATCACGTGCACAGCATGCCACTTACCTTGTCCCTATGAGATGGGTCTGACCAGCAAAGCTTTGGAACTGCTGGTGTAAGCAGTGTCACCTATATGAACATTAAAGTGTGGCAATGTAGGAAAGATGAGAGAATGAGCAAGTGAGGTAAGATGTTCCTTCTCCTCCACCCCTTCTTTTCTTTTTTTTCTTCTGTTTAAACAAGCCTGTAAGTCTGAAAGGTAGGCTGTAGTTAAAACAACAACAGGACTCTTGATGGCTTTCTTCTAACAGACATCTTCAGCGTGAAGCAGACATCAATGTCTCCTTTTGGTCTGTGGCTGCAGGAAAGTGTGAATAACTAAACATTAGGCCTGCCAAACAAAAGGCGAGAAGTTAATATCAGGCTGGTGCGCCTCAGCCTCGGGCAGTAAATGCTGAACCTGGCAGCACGTGTGTCCCCGCTGAGGAGCGATGTGGTGTGGTGCAGAGATGGCTAATTACTCCTAGGAGTGCCCTGGAAACGCCTTGCCTGATGATGTGAGGGAGGCTGTGTTAAACTGGCTGCGTTCAGCGCTGACGCGTCTGCGGCGCTGCCAGGTGCTGAGCTAGGGAACTCTGGGCCAGGCTGGGCATCCCCAGGCTGCGCTGGGACTCCTATGCCTGCTCATTTTTCCCCCCCATCCAAATTATTCTACCCTCCCTAGGATGTTTTGCTGTTCAGACTGTCTAAATGTTTTATGGTGCCTCATTGCTGTGAGCCTCCAAGGCAGTCGGATCCCCCCACCCCCACCCCCCGAAACTTGCTAAGAGTAGAAAATGAAAAGCAGTATGGGGAGCGAGCTTGGGAGAAGAGAATGTTACCAGGTGGGGTAACAGGAATCCTGGATGCTGAACGTCATTGAACTTGTCTTCTGTCTCTGCTCTAGGGAACTGAGAAATTCAGCCCTCCTTTTGTTGCGTTCTTTAGAGTACAATACTATGTAGAAAATGGAAGAGTAATAAGGTAAGTTCCCTTCTGTGGTAGTTACTGTGTCTTAAATTATTCACTGTGTTCTTAAAAGGCAAGAAAAATAACGTCTCTTTGTTAAGCTCATCTCTGTGAGCTCACAGAAATAAGCTTAAAAAATCCACTTGATTTTTTTTTTTTTTTTTTTTTTTTTTTTTTAAAGACCTTCACAGGCTGCCTCAACCAGCCATGAACATTTTCCCCCTGAATCATACTCTTTATCCCCAGGAAAATTGTGACTGCTTTTCCATCTCTGTTTAGAGAGCAGGTGGATTGATGACAGTAACAAAATACATTCGACACTCTTTTGCTTGCATCTTTTGGTTGTATGGAAACATCAGATGAATATACCAAAAGTAGCTATTTATACTCCAGAGCACATGCTAATAATTTTGGATCTGTTTTTTTGTATCTGAGTAGTGCTCTGTGCAGTCTGCTCCTGGAAATGGACTTTTGTAAATGGACAAAAGAAATTACTTCCTAAGTTAGAGACTTTTGCATTTGTAGTCCATTCACATGGAATATGGGCTGCACTCAAAACACCGCCACCCTCACCCACAGTATAGAACAAAGGATGAGGTAGTTAAAAATGAACAACTGACAGAGTTAATTTTCATCAGCACTTCTGGCGTGGCTGTGACCCTGGGGCAAGCCAAGAGCTGGGATCATTTGGCTGGATTAAAATCTTTACCAAAATGTTGGCATTTGTTCTCGTCTCGAACAAAGCTTGGTGGTTTTTTGTTTTTCTCTCCATCATCTTTCATTTTGGATACAGTGGAGTCTTTTTTTTCTAGCGTCTGTTTGGCTGTTCAGTGTTTTTTATTTAGTTTTGCTTTTAGGTACGAAGGGAGATTGCATATCATTGTACCACCCCCGATGTATGTATCCTTTAGCGTTACAAGCGACTCTCTCTTGCACTAGTAATTCAGTTGGAGAGGTTGTGGAGCCCTGCAGAGGTGGTTGCATGGGCCCTTCAAACGAATACACACACACGCATTTAAGAGCAGACTGTAGTGTCCAGCACCTCATCTATACATACCTGTCAGCAAACTGCTTTCCATGAGCTCTTACAGGGCGGGGTGTGGGGGTTATCAATGCTATGCGATAGTTATGCCTTATCAGACTCTGCCTGTTTAGCAGCTTGAGGAAGAAGACAAAAACAAGCCCAAGGCTCCTGTGTCTTTTGATCTACCTTGCAGGGAATTAGCTGTTGAAAAGTACCTTGAGCCTAAGGCAAGGTGAAATGAAAAAGCGGTGCCAGGTTTAGAGGGGAAGGGAGGACAGGTGTGCAAGAAACAGGACTGGGAGTCAAGGGAGTTGACTCTCCTGACTGCTACAGGCTTGCCAGAGAAACAGAAGTGCTTGATGTAGTCAGTCTCCAGAACAGGTGTGACATGATTTTTCTTTCATCTGCCTTCTGCCCAGACTTCTTAGATCTCATGCTCCTCAAGAGAGAAGCTGCCATTTCCCATGTTTGTACAACACTTAGTGGGAGAAGACCTTGATCTTGGCTTGGTGCTCCCTGCACACACATAACTGTATCGGGGTGGCATTGGCACACATCAGGGATGTCAAAGTTTAATCCCTCCTCTCAGAAGGGAGATGTGTTTGAGGGGCCTTATCTGAGCCTGAACTTTCTTTTCTTCAAGTAAATTTGCTTTTGTGTCTTGCAGCGATAAGGTGGCACGGCAGCTCTACTACTGCCACCTCAAAGAGCAAGTACTTATGTCTCGGTGCAACCACAAAGAAGAAATCTACTTCTTGCTGGCTGCCTACAGCTTACAGGCAGACTTGGGCAACTACAGGGAGAAGGTCCATGCTGGCAAATATTTTGAACCCCAGGCCTATTTCCCGCAATGGGTAAGTTTTGGGGGATCTTTCTGTCAACAGATTGCGCAGGCAGCAGGACCTATGTCAAGGTGGTACATAACTGCAGTCACACAGCTTCCCCAACTCCCACTGCAATGATCAGGCAGAGTGGTAGACCGTCACCCTGAATTTTCCTCAGGAGGTATCTCCTCTTTTTCCATGGGATGTAGGTGCCTGTTCCTCCTGGGCTCACTCATCAGTGAGATGGGTGGTGTGTACCTTTCCTTGGTGAGGGAATGTGTTGGTGTCAAATTAATAACTCCAACAGTGCGGCTGTATTTGTTTGATTCTTCTATGGCTTAAAGGGTTTTGTGTTTGCAGTGGTACATCAGAAAGATCTGCACAACCTAAGCTATACAGAAAACCTCAGGGCTGCAAAGCCAAGTCCATTGCCCTTTGTTCCTCTCTAATGCATACCTCTGGGATGGACAGACCCAAACCCTGAAGGGCAGTACTGCTGTGCAGTGCCTCTGGTGCTTGCTTTGTCATTAATCTCTGGCTCAACTGCAGTAAGAGGAAAGTGAAGGGCATGGAAATGGGTTTGCATGTTTGTTTTATAAACATGTGCGTATGGGCTTGTGCCCTCCAAGACCTAAAAACAGCTTAGAAAGCCAAGAGGTAAAATGTTGAGAAAACTGTTGATAAACACTTTAGTGTCTGTAAAAATAGGAAGGGAAGCTAGCTTTGTTACAGACATGGCACTGTAACATCTTCTGGAGCAGGATATTCCCTGGGACCTGGACAGACCCTCCTCTGCAACCTAATATAGTTCTGGAGCCCCCTTCTCCTCTGTGACAGTGGATTTTAGTCCAGCCCACGCCTCGGGGTAGCTATTGAAAAGCCCAGATGCCTCTGGTGGTTGGCTGCTTGTCCCCAGGTGAGTTGTGTCTCCCCTGAAGAATGACATTGTCCCCTGTTTTGGGAAAAGGTTCAGAGCAGTGACAGGGCTTGCATCGGGGAGGCAAGCAGAGTTTTCGTTACACACAAGTCCCAGCCTGCCTGCCTTGCTGTGCAGAAATGCGCCTTTCTCCCAGACAACAGGCCGTCATCCCATCCCGTCCCTTGCTATGGGGCGCCTGGCAGGAGATAGCTAACAAAGGGCTGGCAAAGGTGAGTCTCATGCTTGCCATTTCTGGGGCAGTTAAGTCTTATCACAGATTATTGCTTATCTGGCAAATGTTGGAAAGGCCAAGGCAAAGCATGGCTCACCTGCACTGAGCCACAACCCCAAGCAAGTATGTGGGTGATTTATTACATCATTACAAAGAGCAAAATCTGGCAGGCATGGGGACGCTTCTCTCCCTGCCCCTGGGCTCCTGTGGGGAGTTACTGAGTGATCTCCCCCTCCAACGCAATCTCTTTCTCCAACACGTGCTTGAGATTGCGTGGCCAAGGGCTGCCCCAAGCCTTGTGCTAGCAAGGAGAGGCGGTGCTGCCCTGGGGTGATCAACCTGGCTTTGAACTGTGGAGCTGGTGTGTCTCTTTCTGCTGACATTGCGTAGCTGATGGCATCAGTGTTGTCCTCCACCGAGCCCAGCCTTCCTTGTGGGAGGGCAACTAATCTGGCAAGGCATGCAGAGGAGGGCAGGGGCATTGCCAGACAGAGTAAATGAGGGGCTTAATTAAAAATGGAAGTGGGAACTGGGTGGTGATAGGGTCTGGTTGTCTTGAGCCAGGGCAGGTTGTTCCTGGCAGGACGATCTCAGGTACTTGGTGGGATCTAGTTTTAAGTGCCCCCAGCGGTGGGGGATTTTGTGAAATAAATTCAGCCAACAGCTCTCTTATCCATCACTGCCACTCACAGCCTGGAAGGGGCCAGTCTGGCACAGGAGGCGGCCGGGCTGCCCTGTAGCCTTGTACAGAGAGGACATGTGGGCAGGCATGAGAACTGGACACTTGCAGGGCAAGAGCAAAAGGCCCAGTGTGGGTTTTTCTACTGCATAGCAAAGCCACATGCCTGCCAACTACTCCTGACAGATAAATACCTTGAGATAGTGTTATCCACCCCTTTGAGGATGGAAAAGCTAAATAAGCCTAGTGTGTAGTTACTGGTCTTAAAAGGACCACCTAGCATTTCTGCAGTGTTTGGAGGTGTTGCTGTTGATTGTGTTGGCATGCAGAGCAGTATTTGTTATCTGCCCATACGCATTTATGGATGCAAAGAGTCAGAAAAACTAATTCCATACTTAAATGTGAAAAGGGCTGACACTACCCCTGTAGTCTTGGTCTGTTATGATTTTGCCATCTAGGATCTGTGTGGAGACATCGGTATCATCTGGGCTGCTTTAAATGCTTATCCTCCAGGGAGGTAGAGATGAATGTGGACTAACGTCTTGAGGGACCATGTGGAACTCCTCCACCTCCAGTCTCTGCTTTGCTGTTGATCATAGCTGCCTCCCATGGGGATCGTGGAAGAGTTGCTGATCTGTTTGTTTTCCTTGTGGTTTAGATAATTGCAAAGAGGGGGAGTGACTACATCTTGAAACATGCCCCAGAGATGCACCGAGAACAGCAAGGGCTGAGTGCTAAGGAAGCGGTGCTGAAGTTCATTAAGGAGTCCTGCCTGCTGGAAGATGTGCCCGTCCACTTCTACAGGCTGCAGAAGGTTAAACAAAGAGCTTTTTATTTTTAACTTCTCTCCCGTCAATAATTGGGTGTACCGTTGCATTTTTCACTTTCTGTTTATTTGAGGGGACGGTTGCCTCTGGTTCAGAGAGGCCAAACAAGTCTAAAATGTGCAGCCAATGAGGTCTGTCCCCACAAACAAATCTGTTGCCAATATACAGGTATAACTGGAATCTAGTTTTGTTCCTCAGCCAAGAAACTGGCCACAGGAATGGCAAAACTTAATTTTTGTCCCTGATTGTCAGTAGACTCACACCAGGGAAATCACTGAGAAGCCTTTTTTTTTTTTTTTTTTTTTTTTTTTTTGTTGCAGTCCATTCAAACAGTGACAAGAGGTCGGCCAGCTTTCACACAAATGCCATGTAATAATTGAAGGTGATACTGAGTCATCCTGACTATTGCTCCCCCTCCAACGCTGTCAGAGTGGTTGGTGTTTTTTTCAGCTGTATGTCAGTGTTTGGATTCCTGGATTGTTGCTTGTCCCTGAGTCTTAGACTCCTTACCCAAGCCTGCTTAAACAGAATGTGTTTCATTTCTACATGCTAAGAGAGTTTAGGTCTAGAAGTAGGATTAAAGAGAAGTTTTCTGTTTTGCTTAGGTGAGTGAAACCTGCTCATGCAATTAGGAATGGCTTGGACCTTGTTTTTCAAATGGAGATACTCCACTTTGTCAGACTTTGTGCTTAGTGGGAATTGTGTCTGGGAGGTACCTGTGTCCTTTGACCAGATCTAGCAGCTCTAGTTACTGGAGAAACATTCATTTTCTAGAGGAAATAAGTTTGTTTGGTCTGTAGTCCAGGCTTAGTTTCAGTTTGTTGTAAACCATAGATGCTTTCCCTACCTCTCTTCTGTCCTCTCTGTTTTGAATCTGATGCTGTTAATAATGCAGTCATAAGAGGGTTGATTACACTTGAATGCTGTAAGAAATCCAGCTGGCAGGACATGATACAATTTATATCCGAAAGCAGAAGGGCTGTGAAATTGATTGCTCTTAATATCCAAATTCCTGTCTGACTTGAACCTATATTTTATGCATTGCTAACTCCCTCATGTGTTGTTTGATCCATGATGTGCTCTTCTTCTGCCGTGTGACACAGTTATCTCATCTCATGATATCTTTCTCCTAGGTGACACCTGGGTCACAAAGCTCCTAATCGAGCGCACAGGGGTGCCAGGTGAAAGTGTCAGTGTGCTGGCTGCCCTGAGATTTTGAAAACAGTCACTTTTATCTTCCACCCCCCTCATGGAAGCTACTGAGGCTGGGAACTCTAAAAGAAAACACAGCACTGAGCCCCCATATGTCTCCTCCAGACCAATACTGACTTACAAAGCTCTTTCCCCTTAGGAGGCAAAAAGAGTTTCTTAGTGACTGTAAACTGGAGACTTAGGGCAAAGGGTGAGATAATGTGACGGCATAAGGCTTGCTTCTTGACAAGCCAGATGAGGAGAGAAAGTTTTGATGTAAACTTACCAAAATACAGCATCAGGAAAAACAAGGCAGCCACAAGCATTTAAAACCACCTGGTCTCAACACTGAGATCAAAAGGTTAGAAGGAAAGTCCCTCTAACTCTGGATATTGATTAGCTCCCTCCTGGCCAAGGGACACCTAAGGTACAGCCAGTCGCTGGAACAGCATGTATGGGAACAGCAGTACTGTGGCAAAGGAGAAAGGGACAGGTGTCCCTTCTGTTTCGGGTTGTCTGTCACCTGGAGAACAAGAGTGGTGTGTGTTCATGGGTCAGCAGAGACAGTGCGTGGCAGTATGAGATGTTACAAGGTACCTCCGAGAGCAGTAATTGTCCATGCCTTCAAATCACTAAAGCTAAAGGATTCCTTGTCCAGGGCAGCTAGAGTGTTTGCTGGTGAAATGCTTGAGACGCCCAGCGTGAGGGGATTTTAGGTGTAGATATTTCAGGGGTCAACAAGGCAAGGTGCACTTTACAAACACAATAAAAACCAAATAAGCTGATGGCATCTGCCTGATGAGCAGTCCTGCTACCTCTCCTGCAGTAGATGCCAGAACAAGAGCGTGGTCTTTGTAGATTAACCTTTGACTCCAGGCTCTTCTGTTCTTTTAGGATAAGAAGGAGGATCGCCCCACGGTTATCCTGGGCCTGACCCTGAGAGGAATGCACATCTATCAGGTAACAGACTGCTGTGAAAGCCTTCTGGTGTAGCATTAACTCTGCCCAGCTCCCCTGTCCTCCCCCCTCCAAGCGCAGCTCCCCTGCGAGCACCAGGCTCCACATTTCTCAAATTCTTGGTTGTTTGCAAATTCTTTGCACATCGCTGACTCCACCCTGTACCTGCCAGTCCCTGTGTCACTCTGAGTTTGATGTGTTGCAGGAGGTGAATCACGTTCGCCAGCTCCTCTATGACTTTCCCTGGTCGCACATCGGGAAGCTGGCGTTTCTGGTGAGTATGACGGCATGGAGGCCATCTGGCAGCGGGCTGTCAACCTGGGACCTGACAAAGCTGTCAGCCTGCCCGCACTGCCGTGTCAAGTCCCGTCACTCGTACACGCAAGACCACAGCTATCTCTGGTAGCTGTGTGGCTGAAAACATGCTCTTGCTCATTTCACTGACGTCTCTCCTCTTTATGCAGGGGAAAAAGTTTGAGATCCAGCCGGATGGTTTGCCCTCCGCACGGAAACTGGTTTACTACACGGGTTGCCCCTTCAGGTCACGGCACTTGCTGCAGCTCCTCAGCAACAGCCACCGGCTCTTTCTGAATATCCAGCCAGTGTTGAAGCAAATCCGAAAACTGGAGGAGGCTGAAGGTAAGTGTCGGAAGAGCAGGTAACTCTCATAAGAGAAAGGATACAGCATGTTAAGCTCTGCTGCTGTTTCATGGTGGCTGCTCTCTATCTAATTAATGGTGTTTCTGCCTTATCAGGAAGCCAGTGAGAGACACAGAGGTGTTAAATGTGTTTCAGGTCCATTACTGGGAAGTGTTTACGGCTCCCGTGTTGCTAGACTGTGATCAGAAAGTGTGTGAGAGCAGTAAAGAGGGAATGCCTCCCTTTAAGAGGAGATCCTTGCGCTCTGTGCTCCCAACTTGTGCACATTTGACACGTGCTTCTGAGTGGAAGTAATTTTGAATAAAATGCTTTCTATTGGGATAAGATCATGTGTTCAAGCAGCAGTACGAGTTGTGAGCCTGTATCTTAATTTTTTAGTGCCCTTTAGTAAACACTGCACAAAATTTAGTCTATAGCATCCAACAGTTAAGAGCTAGGAGTTCCAGGTGCCAGAAAGAGCCTGAGAGCAGATCAGGACTCCCAGAATTTCTTTTCTGTTGGAGTCCCCTCTCCGTAGGACAGTGAACTCTGGCAGTCCCTGATATCCTTCCAAGCAAACTTCAGTCATTTCGTCACCTCTCAGCTTGCCCACTTCCATTTTCCAGCTCCGCAAGCTGCGTTTCCTATAATATCTCAGCCTGCCTCTCCCTGGTGACTGTTTTTAATGCATTACATAGGTTTTCTTTCAGAGGATTATGTCCCCTTCCCTCTAGCCTTCTCCTGAGTGCTTTTTCCCCCTACTTCTTTCCTGACTGCTGTTCCCTGCATTCTCCATTCACACTTTCTCTGTTTTCTCTGGGGTTTGTAAGCCTTGTATTGTTATCTTCAAGGTCAGTAGAAGTCAGCCAGCAGTAGCTGGGCTTCTTGTCTGAGGACACAGATTGACTTCTTCGAGGGAGAAGTCCAGAAGAAACTTGCTTCTGGTTATTGCCCATCTCAACTAACTCTAAGAAGCTAATATCCATCTCTGAAGTGGTGATTGCAGGTTGTGTGAAATCGGTGTACAGGGCAAGGCAGCCCTTGGTCCCATCTGCGTGGCTATTCCTATCTTTCCCTACAGTGGGGTTTTAGAAGTGGCCTTGAGCTCACTAATTAAGTGCATGTGGGCAAAAGGCCATAGGTTGTTTTGTGTCTTTTAGTGTCTCATGGATTTTTTGACCACCCTCAGCACACTTCTCTTCAGTAACAGATACAAGCCATGGGAGACATAATTCTCAAATAATTTATAAATGCCAGCCCTGGGGATCCTGTTCTTGGCTGTCTCCACATGTTTATAACTGTTTTGAGAAACAATCAAGGTGTTTTGTTTGTTTGTTTGGTTGGTTTTTTTAAAGACTGAGCACTTAGATTAGCTAAGTAATTTTTCTTTTTTGACCTTTCCTTCATTCTGGGAGCTACTAATTTCTGTATAATAACTGCCTCAAGCTGCCTGTTCTAATTCAGGAGATGCTGGATTTACTGCAAGTATGACTAATTCTTTTACAACCAGCTGGGCATCTCAGTATCTGTTGAGCAAACAAAATACCAAACTGTCCCTGTATTTGTTCAGTAGCTGCAGCAGTTGTTCCTTAATTGTCAGTTTGTGCCAGTCCCAGAACTTACTATTCTAGTAAGTTCTACCCTTCCTTCGGTCTTGCTTAAAGTTCCCACTGGTTTCTCTCATCTTTCTTCCACAGAGAAGAAGCGCTACCGGGAGTCCTATATCAGTGACACTCTAGACATGGACCTGGACCCGTGCGATAAGAACTCGCGCGGCAGCGGGAGCAGCGGGGGCAGCCGGAGGGATAACCGTCTCTCACGCCAGTCCACAGGGAGTCACGGCAGCTCTCACACATCAGGCATCGAGGCTGACTCCAGGCACCGGGTGTCGGTGGAAATGTCAGTGGATGAGCCCTTCAGCATTGACCGGGTGCATAGGAAAGAGAAATCCTGCAGCTCGACCGTCAGCTACGGTAGCTCTGGCATTGACAGTGGCAGCAAAGGGCGGGCTGAAGACGACTCTCAGGACGATGGTAAAGAATTCAGAGATGCGGAACAACTTCTAAGCCCGCTCTTGCCTTCTCCTGCAGGAGAATGGGGAGTAAGAGAACGTGAAGCAGCTTGGAGCAGAAGTGTAATGCTAACCCTTTTCCTGCCGCTCTCTTCCTCCTAGAGCTTGAGCTGGCAGTAGATGAGCCAGAGGAGGTGCCTGTAGATGAGCCCTTAGAGGGAGACCAGTTAGAGGAGGCCACTGTGGGAGAATCTGTTGAATCTCTTCCTCTAGATGCTGCTAGCTGCCAAGGTGAGATGGCTTTCTGCTACTGCTCAGTGCTTTTCTTTAGGATCTAGAAACAGGAAGATATGTTTGGCAAGCCAGGCATCATCTGAGGGAACTAAGAAAGCTGTATCTTCTTCCAAACAACTGCCAGTGCTACTTACTGCCCTACTGCGGCAGGATTTGAAGTCAGGTCATCTACAGGTTAAAGGTCAGCACCCTGTATCGTACAGTACTGCTCTCCTCTGTGCTCCTCAAGGTCTCCCTTCTCCAAATTTGCCAAGTTTATATTCGGTTAATGACAAAAAGATAACTGAGGTAAACCTTTTGTAGTGAAGGAATTTGCTTTAAAATCTTGTATACCACAAAACAGCCCAGGGCTTCAACCACAGATTAACGGGCTAGTCACGGGAATTAATAGGTAAAGTTTTGTGGCTTGTGATAGAGGGAATTCTAGACAGTGGGGTTACACAGGAGCTGTCTGGCCTTAAGATATACAGCCTTTATAGCAAAGCAAGATGGGCAAATATGGGGCAAGTTGGTGAGAAGCTATTTTCTTGAGAGTTTTTAAACATTGATCCTTAGAGGCTAAAAGAAGTACTTGTGAACAAAACTCCCAGAGCATTGAGGGTGCTTACTGATGTATATTTATAGAATACTATGGCTTGAATGTGGCCTGTGAGAACAACTTCCCTTTTCCCCAGCCCACAAAACCTCAAACTTGCAACGCTTTTCACTTCCTCCTTCTCTTTTGCAGCTGTAAATCAGGAATCACTGTCTGTGGTGCAAGTCACGCTAATAAAAATGAGAGGTCAAAGCGTGGAATCCCTTCACCAGGTAAAGCGGGGCGCGCGGCAGGAGGGTCTGTGTGTGGGCATTGAACCACGGTCTAGTGTAATGGAAAGCAGCTGTAAATCAGGTGAACTTGATGGGTCTGGATTCGGACAATTTTAAATGGTGTAACCAAAACCAGCTGTTGGCCAGCTACTGCTATCGGGAATAGGATGAGAACAGTGTTTGGGTCCAGAGAAGCATAGAGAGGTTTGGAGCAGTCTGCGTGGAGATCTTGCAAGCCAGCTATCGTCTGCCTTAGGCTTCCAGACAGGAAATGGAAAATAAACCACTTGCAAATTTTCAGTGCAATATAGAGCCAAGACCATCCATGCAGTTTGGATGTGGGTTGCAAACTTGATCATCTTCCTGCTCCTGAAGCCAGAAGGAGCTCACATCAGAGCAAAACCAGATGCTCAAGCTCTAATTACTATCATTTGTGTGATTATACTATGTGTGTGCTGAAGTCTTTGTTGTCGATGATTTTCTTTTATTCAAACCCTTGAGAAAAGGCAACTATATATGGTAAAATATGTCATATCATAAGCTGTGCTTGGGAAAAGCTTATTAAAATGTCTTTTTAAGGCCAAGCAATATTTCTTTTCAAAGTATAGCTGTATCCACTGGGTTAGAAATGTTGTGTGTTTCTTTAAAAAAAAAAACAAACAAACAAAAAAAACACTAAACCTCCACCATTTTTTCTCTCTCTGAATCCAAATTAGCTTTATCTGCTAAAAGAATCTTAAAAAACTGTTCATCGTTTTTCCCTTCCTGAACTTTTTTGAACAAGGCCTTAAGTCACTTTTTAGGACTTTTCTCTCTTTTCATGCTTCTTCCTGGACCCAGTCAAAAGTGATAAGGAATTTTCACTTAGCAAAATAGTCTGTAGAGCGCTATAGGAGATTTAAATAAAATCTTGGTTATTTTTTCCAAAGCTGAAGACCGTGCAGTACAAATCATAAAGAACTTATTCCTGTATTTGAGTGGAATGACTTAAGAGTGCAAGGCAGGGAGTGGGGATCTTGCTTAAAGTAAGGATTTTAACGTTAATGCTTTTACCAACACGTGCTTATGCTATTACTTGATCAGGAGGCATCTGTTTCCTAAGAAGGTTTGATCCACACAGTACTGTCTAAGCAATTGCAAAGAGCTGGCTGCCACTTCTGTGCATCAACTATTTGGTGCATCCTAAAAAAAAACACCCCAAAACCTTCCTTACAAGGCCATGTAACTAAACGCTGCAGGACTGGCTTTCCTTAGCGTTGACCAGACCATGCAGCGTGTGCCTCTTTCTGGGAGTGGAGCTGAGCCAGTGCAGGATTTCCTCAGGGTAGTTTTTTAATTCCAATCCTTTGGAGGTGAGAGAAGTGATACTGGGAGGAAGTTTTCTGTGTTGCCAGCAGAAGTATTTTGGTTTAAAAGTGATATTCCTGAAATTAGCCTTAATATTAGCGTTTAAAAGCTGATTATGAAGAGACAGAGTAAGAAGAATCAGGTGGGGAAGTTGGAAATGTCTTGAATGGCCAAATTCCTCCAGAGGCTGAGTCACTGCAGCTCGTGTAGCAAGGTGCTGCCTCTGGGAACTACTGCTGGTTTGTCGCTCCTGTCTTCTTCATTGCTGAACAGTGCTATGTAGATGGAACTGTACGTTGCCCTTAGTGAATTTTGGACACCATAACCCATTAGTTTGCATGGTTGCCTTCTGAACAACCAGACTCATGAGACTTCAAGCAGTTGGGGTAATGTTTTGTTACCTGCACTTTGTCCATTTGAGGATGACTGCATGGATCTGCCAAGAAGTGTCAGGTCATTCAGGTGTCAATGTCTGTCAAGTGTTTTGTCCATCTTACTGGGCACTGAGAACACAGTGCAGAGAGATCAGGATCTGGCTCAACGTGGCGGGGCAGCTTAATGCGCTTGTCATTTCTTAATGGTTCACAGCTGCTTAATTAAGCCAAAGTCCTTCAGAAGGCTGGTGGGGCTGTTTTGAAGGAGTGGAAGAACAATTTTGGAAAACTTGTAGCATGCATAGCCAGCATCCTTAGGCTGTATCTGAGCTCATCGTTTTTATTCATGTGTGTCTTACTGAACCGGCAGGTCAGATTGCCCAAAAGCAGGAGCTGCACGGACCAGCACAGCCAGAGTTTGGATGACATCCGCCTTTACAAGCACCGGCACCCACCACTAAGTGCCACACTGTCTTCAGACACGTCCCACAGCTACACATTTGGCTGCAGCCTGGAGGATAAGCTGTCTATCTATGGCTGCGTTTATTCCACAGCGGACTGCAAAACCAAGTCTGCCCTTTATGGGAAGCGATCCATGAACTGCCTCTCCTTGGATCTTCTGGGAGAGGACCAGCTCCCGGAGGAGTTTGTGGTGTAATGAGATTGGAGCTCTTCCATACCAGGAAACAGCTCATCATGGAAATATATACCTCATTAACACATGTGATGTCACTCTGGTTCTTGCAGGAGATTGTGAGCAGCTTTGTTATTCAGCTCCATAATCAGTAAGTGACATCACTTTTGCAGACCTGGCTACAGGGCAAATCAAGTGAAGTGCAGCACTTAACGTTGGTGTTTGAAGTGTCTGAGCAGAAAATGGAAGTGGCCTGCACCATTAGCAGTGACACAACCAACATAAAAACCAAAAACAGTGGACCAAAACTGACGCTGAGCTAGTAAAGCAAATGCTGTGTCTAAATGGTTTTATCAGAAAGAAATTTAAAGTCTATGTCAGTTTATCTTCCTGCCTTTCTCTTGTGGTCCATCTGTGTTAATGCTAATGTACAAATAGTTTGGTTGTCTTGAGTTTGTGCTGCTGCAACACTGCCAACAGCTGTCAGGCCAGGATATACTCTGAGCACATCTGGAGGGCTATGTATGGAAGTGTCTAGCCTGTTCCTGTTGTAATGAACACAAGTAGCCTATTTGCTTTACTGGGAGCAAGATCTGCTCTGCCAGGAGTTTATCTATTTTTTTTTTTATTGCTGTTTTGTTGTAAACATCCAGCCAAATACAATGTGCATTCTTTTTTTTTTTTTTTTTTTTCCCCTTTAATGCAACAAATGGAACTGGCTCTTAGCTGTCTACTGCTGCCATGATGCAGACTGGTAAATAAATGCTTATATCCTTGGGGAGATGGGGGAGGGGATAAAAGAAATTACTTAGCTGCTTCTGAGAGTACGGAAGACAAAGTTACGAGCATTAATTGACTGGCTCTTGAAGACAGGAGTGTGACTGGAGAATTTGTCCAGGCATGATCACCCCTTACTTTGAATCATACTTTTATGTTGTTCTTTTCTTTGTTTTTAATATAAATATGTTCCTTAGAAATTTTCCCCCTGCTTAGGAGACAAGTATGGACTGGAGAAAGTCACTTTGGAAGGACAGACAGAGTGACTGTGTCCAACTTAGTCATGGATAGGTCATGCAAACGTGAGCATGTGGTGCTCCAGGGCCAGTGATGGTGGAAGCGTAGGGTGTTTGTGTGCCAAACTAAGGGTACTTGTTTGGTGATTTTGAGTGGTGGAGCTGGCTGTGCTGGCTCACATTAGGAAAAGCATTAGATGGGGAAAACATCCTGCTACCTTGTTACATCCAAATAAATGTAAGTTTGTTTGATTTCTTTCCCTATCTTGCCCCAGTACATCCTCCCCTCGTCGATTCCCAGCATTTGGGAAGCTTGTACTTACAGGCATGTGTAACCTGTGCCCAGCTTTTGACAGCCTTGCAGGTGGAAGCTAATAATTTTTTGGCAAACTCTAGAAGCAGAGTGATGCTATTCTGCTGGTTGAGTAAGCGTGTTGTGCAGTGGTGATCACTCAGAAGCCGAAGGTAGCTGAATTCAGGAACAGGAGGAAGCCAGACCGTGACAAGGAGGGTTTGAGCTGCCGCTTTCATGGTGCGTTTGCAGGCTTAGCAGTTGTCTGGTAAATTACCTTCCCATGAACTGTTAAAATAACAAATCCATGAAGTCTGTCATCTCACAATTTCTATGCAAGTGTGGTGTAGCAACAGAGCATCCCGGTGCATCTGCATTTACTGAAGTGGCCTCAGTGGCTTTTCACCTCCGAGATGAATCCAGCACCAAACCCTAGCTGTGCGTTTGAGGAATGAATGATGGGCACAAGCTCACTGTAGCCACGACTCAATTGACTATGCCCTCATTGATAACACTGTTCGTCCTTACAGTTAGGAGCTGTGTGTTCACCATAGCCTCTTTTCCCTTCTTCCGAGCAAAGCCTTTACAGAGTACTTGAGGTATGTTTACTGCATCCAAAATAAACTCTCCTAAATGGATCTAAATGGGTAAAGGACATCTGGCTGCTTATGAACAGTCCAGTCAAGCTTCGTGCTGTCGGTCGCTCCCTGTTACCGGGGGCCTGTTTGGCCATAAGCCGTGGGAGACTGGCACAGCCAGGATCTGGGAGGCCCATGGCCGCAGGGAGCAGCCTTGTTCTTGCAGCCGCTGTGGAGCTGGAGGGATGGCTCTTACTGCAGCAATGCCTTTCCGCCCATGGAAAAGGTGGGGGGGTCTGGAGCAACGGTCCTGCTAAGCTGTTGCTGTCCCACGTGTGCAGACATACTTGTGGTTCTGGTAATGGTTGTTAACAGGAATAAAGCTCAAAATTCAGTGGGTATAGTTGTTTGGAAAGGTGTCATAAAGCACACGCATACACCACGTGCTCACATACGTGCATCCTTGTCTCAAAGACAATCACAATTTTACCTGCTTCAGCCTAACCACCTTTCTGAAGTGTGGATTGCCACCAAGCAGCTTGGTATTTTTTGCAGTTACCACACATTCAATGGATTTGGTGAGATGCTGCAATCCTGCTGTCGCTGGTTACAAAATACACCACTGCCTGAAAAACTGTGTCATTGGCTCTTGCATGAGCATCCACTGCCTTGTATGTACGTGGGGGTTTCTTCTATTTATTCACCGCTGGTGGGGAAGGCAAACTCTCCAGGTCTGACCATCTTTCTCGGTGGTCTGCGCAGCTCCCGCCAGTGCTATAAGTTACATATGCATATGAAGGGGAGACCGGACACTTGTGTGTGTAGACTGAGAATGAATTAATTAATATCTTACAAGCACTGTGAATATCTATTATGCAAGTTTTTGTATTCATATGAAAAAAAAAAACAACACCTGTTCCTGCTAGTAATAGATTTATTTTTGTTCGCCTTTGGATTTAGAAGGTCTCTTGCTATTTTTGGTTTTGATTAGTTTGGTAGAGGGTAATGTGTAAGCATTTATCAGCTGATGATAGAAACTAGCTGCCAATATTTGTACATATTTGTAAAATACTCATGGTATAATCACTCTATTTTAATGGTAAAAGTTTCTCCTTTCCATGAAAGGAATTTCTTGTTTAAAATATAAATAATTATATGTACACCTGCAATAAAGTATGGATAGAAAAAGGTAATTGTGTATCTTCATAATTATTTTTTTTTCCAAGACATGCATGTCAGTGACATCTCCCATTTGAGATAGGTAGGTTGTAGAAATATATTTCCATAATATATATATATATATATATATATATAATCCATGTGAGCTTGGCTTGTGATGGCAAGCCCAGAGTCACTGCAGCCTTTTCCTCCCTGCCATTCTCAGTAGCACATTGCCAAAGGGGCCTCTGTCAGGCGTTGAGGACCCAGTCGAGCAGGTTGGAGTCAGCGGGAACACTAATGGGAGCTGAATCTAACTGAAGAGACAAGTTAAGCTGCTCATGGTAGTTAGTCAACAAAACCGAGCGTGCGAACTCCCAGGGGTGTAGAGAGATCCTGTAAGCATCTATCCCCCCAGGGGCTGCATCCGAGGACAGGCACAGCAGCCAACGGGATGCAAAGCGCTGCTGAAGAGTGCTCTGCCATAAGTCACCCAACCTGCTGGCCTGGTGTCTGGCGTGGATAAAGGAAAGTTCTGCTTTTCTTGGGACATAAATCTATGAAGCAGCGCTACAGTATAATTATTCACATTTCTCAAATAAGCTTGCTGGGTAGGGTTGCCTCGTAAATTTTTGTTTTCCTAAAGCCAACATTCAAAAAAATAAAAGAAAGTAAAATTTTTAAAATGTACTTTAATATTGTACTGTTGCCCCTATTCTTATGACTTCCCATCGTGTACTTTTGTATTTCTGTCTGCTCCTTGCTGTTTCTCACATATAAATTTTCAAGGGCTTTAGGGACTCACCCAGCTTTGGTTTGGGGATGCTGGAAGGAGGTGGTTTGCTTACAGATAGAACTTTCTGTGGAGGTAAAATCAAATAACCGTCAAAGACTAAGTCACCTAACTGAAGGGCTTTGTCACTTCTCTCTGTTTGCTTGGCAAGTAATGTCACCTCGCCTGCTGCCCAGCACACGTAGGATGAGTCTGTCTCTGAGGGTTGGGGCTGCTTGTGGTACCAGCAAACCCTGCGTGGGTCCATCAGAGGGATGGAGCGTGGGATGGAGGCAATGTTGTTACTGCACCTGGTCTGCGCTGAGGCGTGCCCGGAGCTGCATGGAGGGAGGGTCTGATGGGTGTGTGCCAAAGCTGATGGGGAAAGGGGTGTTTTAAAACGCCGCAGGTGAAGAGAGAGCAGTTCCTCGGGGGAAGCTCATGGCGGCGAGGTCTGAAGCGACAAAGGCTGACACTGCGTTGTAAGAGTCTGAATGCTCCTGAGCAAGAACTGCTCCGAAAATCTCCCACCGGTGAGCTCCCCGCTGCCGGGGCCGAGCTGAGGCACAGAGAGGTGCGCCCAGAGAAGGTGGGGAGCCAGGCCCCCGGCCTGCCCCGCGGCCCCTCCTGCCCGCCAAGCACCCTTCCTCCCCGGTATTAACAGCGGGGCCCCGAGCCTTTAGGCCACGCGTGGGACCGCTCGTCCCCTTCCCGCAGGAGGCTGCGGGGCCCGTGTGGGGCAGGGACCGGAGGGAAAGTCCCGGGGCGGCACCCGCTACCCCTCTCCCCGCCCGCCGCCCCGGCCTGGCCCGGGCTCTGTGGCGGCAGTGCCGGGCCGGGGCGCGGGGCGGCGCCCGAGGAGCGCGGCGGCCGCTGCCCCAGGGCCGGGGCTCCTCCCGCCGGGGCTGCGGACAGGCCGGTGCCGTGGCCGGGGGTGCTGGCAGTCAGCCGCCGTGGGCTGCCCCCCCCTTCCCCTGCCGGTGCCGGCTGGGCCGCGGCCGCCTCAGGCAGAGCTGCCGGAGGGGGAGGCCCAAGTGGTGGCGGGGGCCGCGACCCCTGGGGCAGAGGAGACAACTCGGGCCGCTGCTGCCAACACATGGCCGGGGACCGAACTGCCCCTCTGCTCCCGAGGCACGGGCACACGGCCGGTTGCGAAGCGGCAGCAGCGCGGGGAGCCCGGGCAGGACAGGTCTGAGGAGAAGGCGGTGGTGGAGCGAGTGGACCCCGAGGCGGCCATCATGCCCTCGCCAGGGCGTATTGAGTGCTCATCGGGGCAGCATCTCTTGCTCCTGCGCAGAGGGGTCGTACGCCTGTACTACACTGGGGACAAAGCTGCTGCTGCTTATCCTGCGGGTGTCCTGGGCACGGGATGCTCTAGGTGTGAAATGTTGATGTGAGTTCAAAAAAGCCACCGCCCCTCCAACAAGTCAGTTTACAGAAGACAAGCCCATCCAGTGCAGTATACCCCTGGGATGGGAAGCCGCGGGGCCGCAGACAGCTGTAACACGGGAGGCTGTAGTTGCGGCGGTGCGGCTGTGGGCCCGCTCTGTACCTGCCCCATGCCGATGGTTCACTGCGGGGCTGTGCATGGGGTACCGCAGGGCACAGGGCGGGTGTAGATGAGCTTTGGGTACCGCTCAGTGAAACAGGTTTTCTTTTCGTTGCCCAGCGGCCACCTTTCTGCAGAACCTCTGCGGGTGTCAGAGCTGCACCGCAGCACGCAGCACGTCCCACGGCCCCACACAGGAGATCACACATGCTGAATTTTTAGCGACAGTTGCGCACTGTTGCAATCACTTGCCCTGTGGCTGCTTCTCATGGCCCAGCTCCGCCTCCGTGACTCCCTTGGGTAGCTAAATGCTAGCGGTGGGCCGCTGTTTGTTCACAGTTGGGCCCTTGTGCCGTGTACCTTCCTCCCGGTTGCAGCCGGGGCACCTGGCACGGCAGCTGGGCCCATGCCTGGGTGAGACGTGGCGCTGGTGCAAGGGTACGGGAGTGCCTCTTGCCCAGCACCTTCCCAGCTCGGCACGCTCTGCAACAGCTCCGACCGCCGCACCAGCACTGGGCTTCGTCGTGGAGGAAAAGGCAAAGCTGGTACACGCAACTGCCATAGGTCAGCAGGGACAGGCTGGAGGAGGCGATGGGATGATGGAGGAATGAAAAGGAAGGACTTTGTTTCCCCATGGATGATTTCACTTCTCACACCCAAACAAAGTTTTATAAAGTAAACCTACCTCAAAGTAGTCCCCACCTCTCCTTTGCTGGCATGTCCCTGCAGCTTGCTTTTTGGGGAGTGTGCCCCAGCCCATGGCCATGCTGTATTTTCACACCAGGTACTTGCCGCATCCATCCTTCTGGACCTTGAACTTGGGTCTGGAAGGAGGAGATTGTAGTTGTTAGAGTAAGATCCAGATAGCAACCCTTGCGTTGGAAGTCTGTTACTCTACCGCAGAGATATAATGAGCAAAAATTTATTTATCCTTTCTAGTAGACTGCAGGGGCAGCTGAATATGAGCTATTGAAGAGCATAGCTGTGGTATTTTAAAATTCTGCTTTATTTTTATTCCTGGAAATACCAGCCTCACATTTTTATTTTAAATCTCATAAATACATTTATACCAATCTTTATTTTTCTTTCTCCAATCACTGCTGTTCTCAGTACGCAATGAGATAATTGGATATGGCATACGCTAGAAGCCTTAAGTCTCAGCCCACCGCATGGAAAATACACTGAATACTTTAGCGACAGTAGAGCATTTGGTGTAGGAAAAAGTAGTTTGCATTACCATAGAACATACTCGACCTCTTTGCTATGACCAGCTGACAAACAGCCCGAGTTGTTTGACGATCACGGCAACAGTGACTGATTCCCACAACCGTGTTCCCCACCCTTTTAGAAAATGAAGCCTTGAATGTGGCTCAGTCTCCAACTGAGGGGTTTCAGACTGGAAGGGGTGGTTGCATTGAGGCAGCCCCTCCCTGCTCTTCTGCTGGCTGCAGGCTTCGGGGTTACCCTCCCCTCCGCACTGTCTCAGACCCAAGTCATTGGCATTCAAAAGGCATTCAAAAGAGCTCTGGCTACCGGGATGGAGATCCCGAGCAGAAACAAGCCAGGTACTTTTCTCTCCTCGATGCGTGACTTGGATTAGAGCGAGGAGGCTTGTAGCCCTCTTCTGAGGCATCCACGCTTACCCAGTGCTGGGAATAAGGTCTGTGATGCAGTTTGTTGTTGTTCCTGGCGGTGGTACTGAAATCTTTCTTGTCTGGCTTGTGGGCTGTGCTCCTATATTTAGGGTTAAATGCTTTTTTTTGTGTGTATGGAGGAAGCATGGGAAGCCGGCCTGGCTTTTGTCTGTAGTATCTGCTGAAGTGGATCCTGAGCTCTCTGCATTTGCAGGACCAGCGACACTGGCAATGCCCCTGTCCTCTCCTCTGGCACATATAGGTACTGCTGGGGTCGGGGAGGGTTTCTGCTCATATGATCTTTCTGTGGCTAATGCAAACTTTCTCCCCATGGTCTTTCTAGTCAGACATGAACAAAGGGCTCCTATAATCCCTCCATTAAAGTGTTAATGAGATGCATTTTGGGGAGCTCCCCTTCTTGGGATGGTCAAGAAGGACATGCTGGTCACCAGAGGAGGTGCATTAAGGCAGATGAGGCACCTGAGGCCAGGTGGACAATATTAGTCTTGCCAGCGTTGACTGCATCTCTCTCAGGTGTTGCAGTACACTACAGTTTTTTTAAAGTCTCAGCTCTTCGAGTCATATTTTTGCATAAGGCTCACAGCTTGTAATAAGAAAAACAAGGAATCCTTCCCAGCATACCTGGATGAAGGGAAAATTTGGCAATAGGACTGCTCAAAGGGGCCCATGCCAGAAAGGCAATAAAGACAGCCCCAAGTACAGGTGTGTTTTTGAACATCTAGATCCAAACTCACATTTAGGAAATATCTTGAGGCTGGGGGTGCGGACATGGGGCCGTGCCCCTGGCCAGTCCCAGCACAGCCCAGCTGCCAGTGCTGGCATTCAGCTAGCCACGTCCTGCAGCGGGGGCTGAGCAGCAGGGTTTGCTGTGGGAGCAGCTGGGCACAATTTTGATTAACATTTGCACTGCAAATAATAGAGAGGGTACAAACCATTGCTTTCCAATCTGCTTTAACACAAACCACTTTGAGATCCAAAGCAGAATTACTGCTGAAAAATATAGGGCTAGCATGCTAAGGGAGTGTTCTACAGCCATGATGCTGATTTTATCCTGTTTTTAGAATAAACAGAGGAGGGTAGGAGCTCTTGAAGGCTGCCTTTCCCAAGGACATTGCCAGAGAATCAGCTGAGCTTTCAGACAACCCCTCACCTTTAAGGCTAACAAGCTTTAAAGACTTCCTAAAGCTGCTGCCCTGGACTACTGCTACCACCACTCTGAACCTGCTTGATGCTGTCCTGCAGGCTCAGAGCTGCCTCTCTAACTTTGTGGGCAGGTGCCCACAAAGCTTCAAGTACAATTCCTCCCCATGTAGAGGATGCATAGATAAAATGCAGAGCCCTGTGAGGCATGGTGACAACAGGGACAGCTGTTTCAGTAGTGATGTCCTAGGCATGGAGGAGCACGAGGTGGTTTCTGGTGTCCCTAAGCTGCTCTCCTCTGTCCCCGATCAGGGGCCAGAAAGTGTTCCCAGCAGCTCAGGTGTTTACCTTGTTGCAGCTGGTAGCAGGTCCAGGTGGAGGGTGCTACAGAGGAGGGCAATCAAAGCACAGGAAGTCAGCTTTTTTCTGAGGAGAAGAGTCAGGGAAAGGAGAAGGTCTCTGCAGACTCTCTGGGAGAAGAGTTACCAGCAGGTTCTGGTGTCATGGTCCTGTGGATGAGCTGCCTAGGAAAGAAGTAAGGAGAGCCCTGCTGGGGTGGTGGGGTAGGGCTTGCTTGTCTTTCAGTCTTGCCCAAATGTTGTTCACTGTAGGAGTCACAAGCACCAGTGGTGCAGGACCCTCTTGGGTGTTGTGGGGCAGCTCTTTTGTGTAGGTGCTGGAATGTAGTCACTGACTGTGTCAGTGGTATGTGTAATTTAATTGTGTATGGGAACTGGCTGTGTACCCCCAGAAAACAGGTCTCTGCAGACCTGCATGAGCATCTCATCCTGCCTGCGAAGCTGGTATTTCAGGGGTCACTGTAAGCTGTGTTGGTATCCTGAGTGCTTGATTGGTGTCTCCAAAAAGGCATCCTGGCTGAAGGCAGTGTGGTGCTGCCTTGTGCAGTACCAGGCTTGGCTGCGAGCGGGCAGAGGTGTCCTCAGTGGCATCTCCCCTTCCTCAGGCTTGGCTTGGTCTGTTCTGCAGAGGGATCACCTCACCATCCCATGGCAGTGCATGGCTCACTTCAAGACACATGCAGCAGGAGCAAACTTGTGAGCGAGTGTGGGTGCTCATCTCTGCCAGGAGGAGGTCAATGCCTCCTAGAAGTATGAATGTGGAGAAGGTGGCTGCTCTTTTGGCTTGAATTTGGCCAGAGGTAATGCCTATAACTACTTCTAAGCTCATACAAGCTCCACAACTGGACTGGATACAGTCCTGGTGTCATGAGAAGCAGGGGGCAGTAGCTGTGTGCCCAGCTTCCCCAGGAATTGCATTTTTCTGCTCGGTAACTTGACCAGTGAAGGTTTTTTACCAGGATTTCAGGAACTGCTGTATCCTCACCAGCAGGATCCCTCCCAGGACCTGCACAGTGACCATGCAGGTAGCTCGCTTCTCTTCCTCTGCCCCATGTCTCCATGCAACTGCACATTTTTACATTTTCATTATTCATCAATTCTTGTGCCTTTTCTCTGTGTAACTTAGAGCTGAGCTTGTGACTTGCAAGTAGGATTGCAAAGGTTGTGATGTTTTGATGTACCAGGATTTATGGGACTGAGGCAGAACTGGTTACCACCAACCTGCTCATGCTGAAAAACTGTAGGCCTGTTGCTTACATCCCATGTCCTGAAAGTGGCTGTTGTGAGTTGCCTGTAGTCATGCAGTGTCTACCTCAGTGTGTCCATCACATGTCTTCTCTCTTTGTTTGCGTGGAGATGATGCTAGTGAACATGCAGGCACAGCTTCTTGTGTTCAGGAATCACAGTCTCTTCCTGCCTCTTGCTGTTGCAAATGCTATGCCAAATTTAGCAGGTAAACCAGATTCTGGTAAGGAAGCAGAAGTGGGGCTCAGATCTGACTATGGACCTCTTTTGCCTCCCTTTGCATTGCCCATTGCATGTTCCTCACATCACAGCTGCTGGTCTGGTAGCTGGCATGGGCAGTTTCAGAGTCTTCATGAGCCAAGGCAAGAAGAGCGGCAAAGAGTGCAACAGGTACATCACTGTAGTGCCCTGGCTGATCTGAGGGGTTTGCTGCCAAGAGGAGTTTCTCTGCTCTCATGGCATTAGGTAGAGAACAGTAGCAAAAGTTACTGCTGTAACTTCCAGCTGGTACATGTCGACAGTGAATCTACAAGAGCTTTCCAGAAAAAGGCATTATAAAGACTTTCTTCTGGATGGAGACTGGGAGGGCTGCAGATGGGACACGTCTCTCCATTAGATAGCACCAGTGGGGAATGTCCAGAAACATGATGCCCTTTATGGCCCCTAGAGGTATCCTGGGCAGTGATTTTGCACTGTCTGGTACCTTCCCAACACCTGGTTTGTAGTCCCTCTGGACTGAGCCCTGTGCCATCTCTGCGAGGCGTCCCTGTTTGGATACTGCAATATTGAATTGTCTCTTGCAAGCTTTGTCCCATCTCTGTTGGGAAGTGCTTCCCGTAAGTTGGAGACCATGAAATGACTTGTCAGATGTGGCTGCCTAAGCTCAAGTTGCATTGTGAAGCACTAAGAGCATCGGCACATTAAGCACCAGCTAGACCTCCTCTGTGGATTCAGTGTCGGCAGCAGACTCAGACGGAGCAGCACAGTCTGTTCCTCAAGTTCCTTTCTACGTGGCATGTGGATGCATGCATGCGTCCACTTGCGCTCAACCTCCTACCCTGGGGAGGGCTTGGGAAATGGGTTGGGAGAAAAGGAGGGTGGATGCCTGGATCACAAACGCAGATGAAACTCATCAGAGCAGGTTTAATGCACATTGTGTCAGGAACATCGGCGCTGCCTGGCCAAAGCGCGTAGGGCTGGAAGTGTCCAAGGCCTGTGGCAGAAGGACTGCTAAAGAAGGACTGCTTGCTAGCTAGTGTGTGTGTGTGTGTGTGTGTGCTCGGAGAGAGGCAGAGGAGGCTCGTGCTGTGAAAAAGCCAATCGTCTGAAGTGAGGGAGGAAGTAGTCTCTTCTGTCTGTTGGATCTGCAAAGTTTCTGGTGTGGCTTCCAAAGCTTTTTATATTAGTGGGGTGGGGTGGTTTTGGTTGCTATTTTGTTTTTATTTTTGTTTAGAAGAAGGAAGGAACTGATTATAGTAAAGTCCAGATGAAAATGAGAGGGGAAAACCACTCCTGGTGTTTGCCTTTAAGTGAACTGCTGGGCAGTGACTCATCCCAGCCAGGATGGTAATTTCATTTAACAGAAAAAGGGCAAGAGGGGACGCATGTTGGAGGAGATATTTGCCAGCACGAAGGGAGCTGGAAGAACGTGGGGGTGGTAACTTGGCTTAACTGTGGTTCCCCAGGGAAATGAGCAGAGGTGCAACTTTAAGCCTGCAAGTCTGGGGATCAGATGTGCAAATCTCATGTTCCTGGAGTTTGGTAACTATGGATTTTTTCTCCCATGTTGTTTCTATCAATCAAAGCTGATGCTAAATACTTGCTCCTGATCACTGGAGCACTGCAATTCTCTTCTCTTGTTGCTGAGTTTAGGCCCTGGTGTTTGAACTGCTGGTACTGATAGCTGAATGTGTCTGCTCACTTGACAGTCTAAGCGTTGCAGCAGGTCTTCTGAGGCTAATCTCCAAGTCATTAGAGACATGTCATGTACTGAACAGACAAGAGGTGAATTTGAAACACCACATCATGTCATTGAAATATTCCATTTGGGACTCCTCTTCCAAATGCTTTGTCTGATCAATCTCAAACTCTTGGGTACGGGGAAGAGGGATCATCTCTTTTTGTAATCGGAGATCTTAGGTAAAAACACAGGAGGGGGAGAATGTTGCACGGTTGTTGTTCGGACATGTTGCCAACCTTAGTTAACACCTTGGGCACCTTGCCACTTATTAAAGAGTAATTCAAATAAACGAAACCAAATGCAGCTGTCTGGTCCCCCAGCCCCCCCATCCCAGAGATACTTGCATGACTTCAGGAAGGCTCAAATTTTATCTTGGATTTTTTTTGTCTCCCTTGACATTAAATGAAATTAAAGAGGACAAATGCATTACAAGATAAAATCTGGTTTGATAAAAACGGAGGTAAGAAAAAATAACTGTAGGCAATGTTTTCCCTCGCTCGTGCCCTTCAATTAGATCACCCTGTGCCCTCCTTTGTATGGTACGTGGCTTGCATTTTTGTCTGGCTGGGGCTGCAGTTAAACGTCGTTGCTCAAACACCAAGTTGGTTTTGTGCAAGGCTGCGGTACTTTTGGCATTCCAGCACTCCGGGCCCGTCTGCTGCTCCGTGAGCAGATGCTGCTGCCTCTTCCTCTGGTTGGAAGGGTCTTGCAACCCACCAGCTTGCAACTGCTTGTCCACAGCAGGAGCTGAAAGCCTTTCCCAGTAGCTGCTTTGTTCTGCCTGTGCTTTCATTCTGCAGAGGTTTGGAAAAGTGCTTTGTAAAATGGAATCGGCAATTTAATAACAAATTAAACATTTTTGTGAACCTTCCAATGCTAATTATGGTTTTCCGAGCCTCGCTAAAACCAAGAGCAGCCTCTCTTTGTGGTGTGGCTGCTGCCAAGGCATGAAGCCACATGTGGAAATTAAATATATAATTTTCAAATGTCAGCATAGGTCAAGGTTTTGTTTTAGAGTGGGCCAAAGGCGATGGTTGTTTAATTACTGCTTTTTTCTTTTTAACCCTGTGATGAGATGCAGCATTGTTAATTAGTTGTGGATCACATCGCTTCCTTGGGCCCTACTGATAAGACTACTTCTAGGTGGTGTGGAAGATTAACAGCTTGTCTGCAGAGGGTGCAGAGTGCTATGAACTGCAGTGTGAATTTACAGCGGGCCAGCCATGTGCTCGGCCTGGGGCAGCTCTGGGAGCACGTAAGCTGCCCTGCACAAAGACGTTCCCTGCAGGCGCTGAAAGAAACATCCTCAGGGGGAACTGATGGGGAGCAGCTCCTGTGCCATATGCTCTGCCCCATTGCACGCTGCCTTCCCTCCCCCTGGAAAGCCGGGTGCTGCAAGTGAACTGGGGACAGATTTGCAAAGGCCAAGAAAAGGCGTGTTGGTCCAGTGCTGCAGAGCTTAACATGAGCTGGGTAGGTATCGCAGGGATCAAGGTTGAAATAATGAGTGAAAAACCTCCACAGCAGTTTTATGTCCTTCAAAATCAGGTCCTTGAGCAATTGGTTTCCTGGACCGTGGAAAACTGAGAGTTGAGGCTCTAAACCCTTTGCCTGGACTCCTTCACTAGAGTAGGGAGGCAGAGGTACTTGCCGAAAGTGGATCTATCCTGTTTATCCCTTTGCCTTGACTGTGAGGGGAACCAGCAACTGGAGTTGATAAATTCCATGTGTAATGATAATAGTTTGGGGCCAAATTTTGGACTTGTACTCTGAAGACTATTGTCTGACTCCAGATATGTCTAGATGTCTCCTGCTAAGTTTGCGTAGGTCTGTATGTGTGCATATTTGTGTATTTTTGCTCTAGACAAGCACTTGCTGCTATTAGGACTTGAGGGTTGGTCTGGTAGAGTCCCATTTTCCCTGTCCCATCTCCAGATCTGCTGGATCTCCTACAAGCCAGAGCATTCACTTGTGTGGGCCGAGACATGAGCTCAAATCCCGTGTTTTTTGAACCGCATCCAAATTTTCTGCTTTCTGGGAGGGTGCTTGGCCTATGGTTTAGAGGGGGTGTGAGTGGGGTGCCAGGGCGTGAGGGGTGCTCCCAGTGTGGAAGCACCCTTCCGTAAGGTGCTTGGGGTACACTGGCACAAATACCAGACCCTGGGCCTCCCAGGCGCCTGCTGTGCTTGTCAGGCTTCAGGCTGTTGACTCCTTGGCCAACTTCATGCTAAACCAGGACACTGAATACCAAAGTATTCATAGGACCAAATTCTCTTGGGCTTGCTGTGGTTTCAATACTGGGTAGGCTTTTTGAGGAGGCGATGGAGGCTCCTAGCTGCTGTTGCTAAGGGGCATCTGAAGGCCAGTCCAACGGGTAGCTGGGGTTTGTGGTGCCTTACATCGCTCTTTGGAAGAATGCCTGGTTCGTCCAGCTGGCAAGGGAGAGTGGAAGGTGCGACGTAGCTGAGCACTGGCTGAACTGTCACAGGGGAAAGTGTGGGCCCAGGGGAGGAGAAGGAGAGGCCAGCAGTGAAGGGTCAGCATGTTGACTGCCACCAAGGTATGTTGATAGTGGATAGGAGAGAGGACCCCCTATACGTAGCAGTGCTCCCTCCAAAACAGTGACCCACTCACCTGGCTGAGCTGGCAGAAGTAGAGCAGGGTTGAGAATGCTTTAGCTTCAGGGCACCAAGAGAGGAGCCCATCTTGGGATTATGTGCTCATGGGCTTCACTGAAAGGATTTTCTCCTGATTTATATAGTTTTTACTCTCAGTTGCCTGCAGCCCTGTCCTTCCAGAGAGCAAAGCTGTATTAGCAAACACACTACACGGGCACTCTTAAACAGCCGCCTTTTTCTTGGTGCTTATGAACTTCTGTCTCAATTTTTTAGAATCCTTTCAGCTATCACTTTCTTTATTTCTTTCTCCCAGAGTTGGTATGTGTGTTTCAGCTTTACAGTGTCAAGATGATGAGCACTAGTTTATCAGGATAGGTTTTGTCAACAAAGGAAATCTTAAAGTCAGCTCCGTGAGTATCCGTCACACCTGCTTTTCTAACGTAGCTGTCATTTCAAAACTTGAAAACTAAAAAAAATATAGGAGAGAAGTATAGGGCCTTGCACATGCTCTTTTCCTTGCTCCTCAGGACATTAGTTACATGTCTGAAGATCCCTGCCTCTCCTTTAGCAGGTCCAAGTGACTCTTCAGGCAGAAGACAATTCAGCTTAGATACCAGAGTAAAGCCATTTTACAGCTTTTACCCTTCTTTCCTTCAGCACATCACATCTAACACTGGGACTGAGCAATCACATCTCTATAACCCAGGAAATTCCAAAACTGAAAGTTCTTGGAGCAAAATGTTAACTTTGCTGCCCTGCATATCCTGTACACTTCATTGTGTGGGTGAAACAGCAAGTGATACATTATGCTGACAAGGAAAACAGGAATAGGGAATGCTACATATGCACAATTTGGCAGAGTTAATGTAGAAACTTAAATTTTTGGTATTCGCTGATATTTGAGGTGTTTATTTCTCAGCTTTAACAATCAGCATTGCTGCTTTCCCTCTACCACACAGATTGTAAATAAATGCCAAGTTTTGAAGAGCACCTCCAGAAAAGCAAGCACAGCTCATGACAAGTTACATTTCTATGTAACACTTAGGAAATGTCAAATCCTTAAAAATATTTGAGGAACTTACTTAAGGATGCTGGTGGAAGCAGCTAGCTCTCCCTTGTCACTTAACCTCTTTTAAAGCTCTAATCCGGGCTGCTTTAGTAGCCGAGCTGTCGGGAGACTTAAGGTGAGCTTGAAGCTGTCTGCTCCTGTGTCGTATTTACCAGGCTAACATTCCCCGCTCTGACACTTTCTCCCCCGAGATTGCTTTAATGACCGTTCAGCTTCACAAGGTCCGGCGTCCAGATGCTTTTCCTACCCATCTGTTACTGCTGAAATCAGGTAACGTTAAAGCATTTTTACCCTCACGACATTATTTAGGAAAACAAGTATAATTACAGCTCTGTGGTTGTGATGATAATGTTCTGAGCACCAGAGCACTGCATGCAACACAGCAGCTGTTACATATTCAAGGGTGAAATTCCAATAATAGTATGCTATATAATCTCTGGATAAATATTTATGCTTGTGAAGGTTAAGTGACTTGGAGTACTATAAACTCCAGCCTTTTGGGCAGGCCACTGCAATTTAAGCCTTCTTGCAGTGACCTATCAATGACCTCTCTCCCAGTCTAGAGGCAGTGTGATTGCTGGAGGTAAAAATTCAGAGTGGGTCCTGAGGCCTCTGCTGAGTAATAATGCAGTGCATAAAACACATTGGACATTATTTGAGCTCAACTACTCATCTCAGAACTGCGTCTCATCTCTAACATTACTTAAATTTCCTTGAAACTTCTCCCAGTGTAACTTCGTTCACAAGCCCTGCATGATGTTGTCCCAAAACTGGTGTAAGCCTCTTGAAGATGACAAGCATCACATCACCAGCTGGGTTTTTGGTGTTTTATTCATGTGATGGATGGGAAGTGTATAGTTAACCTTTTTTAATGTGCAGGCATATCTTCAAGGTTGTGATGTGGTTAACTTGCTTCAGAAATGCAAGTGAAACAACAGGCTAGACTACTTCTAAAACAGTTGTACAAGTTAGGTCGCATTAGCTGTTAGGATCTGAAGTTCAGGGCCTTTTAGCGTTCATGGAGGAAAAAAGAAAAAAAAAAAAAAAAAAAAAAAACCAAAACCAAAAACCCCAAAAAGGCAAAGCTGTAGTCTTAGTGAACTCAACAGAGTTGGGATTTGCTTCAACCATTTAACCTGAGTGTGTTTTCAAAAAGTTTTATAATCCCTCGCTTGCTTCCTAAGCTACGTTCCAGAGGGATAACAGATATAGTCTTACTCCTTTTTCTCCATCTCACCAGTGCCATTATTTCCTACTTAAAGCCAGACCAGAACTCTGTTCAGTGCAGCTGATGGGTCCCTTTACACTCCCACCTGTTGATAGTGCATTGGGAATGACCCCATCCATGCTAGACAGAAGAGCAAGCCACAATGACATGTCTCTTATTAATGCAAACTGGAAGTATTTCACTTGCTGCTTTGAAGCACTGGAAGACTCCTGCCTTCTAGTGAGAAAACAGAATGCACCCTTGGCCTTTCAGAAGCGAACTGTCCTAAATCAGGGCTCTGTTGACTTAGTTCTACTTGCCCAAAGGAAACGCATCACCAAAACTATGTCTTGAAGTAGCTTTCCTAAAAAAGCCTGATTTATTTCTATGTCATTCCACCATGGCTAGTAGCTGTTATTAATACTTGCTATTATCTTTGGAGCAAGAACGTTATCAGCAGGTTTATGGCTTACTAATGCCACATTGAGGATCGTTTATTTTATCTGGCAGTTGGTATCTAAAAGAATGGCTTTAGGACAACAATATACATTTCAGTCTGAGGAACTCATTAATAATACTTTAATCCACAGGAGTCTTAGGTTTTATTTTGCTTTACTCGGCACTGGGAAATTTTTTTTCTTGACTTGTCCTCTCTGAACTTGCCGAGCACGAGTTCCAAATCCCAGAGACTGCATTGATTCTGTTAAGTACTTCTGGTCAGGAGAGATACACAGCATCAGCAGCAGTTTAGCATCACCTCCTAAAAGCAGGAAAAAGGCAAAACGCTTATTTACCTCATTATCTTCAGTAAGTTATACACTGGTAATGTATTTATCTACACAATAATGAGCATAGGCTACCATTGCTTTTATGAATCAGAAGATTGTACCTGAAGAGGGCTGTTGAAAACACACAGCTCCTTCAAGAGAAGTCTCTGTCTAACAATATGATATTTGCCCCAGTAGAATAAATGTTTCACAATTTGTAATGTAGATTTTTTCCCCTTGTAGCTTCATCAGTTAGTCTGCATGTATGTTGTGGGTCTGGGCATTTCATTAAGCTTTGTCAAATGTTTGTAAATTCAGGGTAATGGCAAAATGGCTTATTTGTGCGACAATAAAGCAAAGCAGACTTCTTACAAGTTCACAGAGAATGATTAAACAAACAAGGAAATTGCCACTTTCAACACTTCACCTAAACAATGTCACCCAAGTCACACACCAGGCATGGTTAAAACGAGGCTCAGTGCCCATACAACACAGCTCCTAAACTCACTTCTTTCTTTGGCTTTCCCTTTTCACAGTGGGGACTCCAGCACTAGGTGAAATTCAAAGTTCAAGCAAAAATTAATAGTCTTTCAGAAGCTCTGACAAACTGTTACCTCAGTCATGGTCAATGCCTTGATCTGGAGACTACAGGGCTGATGCTTTCTGGCTGAAGAAAGATGGACTAATATACTATATGGATGGACACAAATCTTAAATTACTGCAGGTATTACACTTGCTTTAAAACTAGTTCTGCATAGATAAGGAGCTAGAGAAGAGGCGGTGACCCAAACACAAAAATAAGTTGTAGCACAGTACATGCATGTGTTCTGGAGTTTCCCTCCTTTGTGTTACTACTACAGGGCACAATGTTAAGGAACGTACAAATATGTGACTACACCCTATAGTAATAAAGGTTAAAGTTTAGCGTGTAAACTGTACCTGACATGAAACACCAGTAAAATGCGATTATTACCCTTTACACAGTCCTATTAGAGATGTGATTATTTCAAGTGTATTGCTAAACTGAACCTTGGAAAAAGCAAGGTTTAGCCAAACTCAGGAGGAGTTCAGAACTCTTACTGTGTACTCACACTGCTCCAAAGCCCGAGTCTTTGAATAGAGGCCCATATACAAGGGAGGAGTACAAAATCGTTCTCTAGTTTTACACAACAAAGGAGGGGAAAGATTGGGAAAAGAAATCTATATTGTTAAACAAAAATCAGAATAATCCCTCACCTAAGGAGTCCTGAAGCAAACGCGTAAGTTTGCTGTTTCGATATGGTACATGAGATCGCTGTTCTGCTATTGCTCCAAGAACATCTGCTAGGGCAGACAAGCTGCGGTTAATAAATGATGTCTCTCTCAGTGCTGCACCTGTCACTCCAGACATACCTAGTACAGTGTAGAAAAAGGCAACGGTAAGACTAAGCAAAGCTGCTTGAACTGCAATTGTGAAAAATTCTGTTGCTGCATTATCTACTTTTGACGCAGCATTTTTGAACGCAAATTCTGAACCATGATTTCCAGTCCACCCATGCCAAAAGCAAGATGCAGTGATTGTATACTCGACTGCCAATACATTGTTCAGTGCTTCTGTTCTTTGAAGGAAGTTTAAAGAAGGTTCAGTGACTGCAGATGGTCTGACGTATCTCATATTAAAGTTGATCTCTTCAGCTGTACAGTGCATCTTGGCTCTGTGTGTATTACGGAACACCATAAGATCAGACAAGAACACACTGCTTTTGAAAACACCAGTCCACAGTGTCTCCAGAGAGAAGCCTGTTGTGTTCCACCATTTTTTATAAGAGTTAACTGCCCTTTTTGTATCCCTTAGGAGGAACAGGAGTGACACCGATGGCATAAGCTGCAGAAACAAAACTGGACAGTGAGGGCTGGACAAATGCGACTGTGGGAGAGGATGGGGCTGGAATGGTAGAGTCTCTTTGCAGAGAGGCACAGGGCAAAACAGGTTGGAAGCTCCTGCCACAGGGTGTCAATAATCTGAGACAGAATGTATCTCAGACTAACTTCACTGGGGTCCCCAGCTTCTTTTATAGTCAGCGAAGATGGACTCCTGAGACGATGGGTATCACCCTAAAGCAGAAAACTGCAAATAAATGAGGGGGTACATGATTAAACTGCTGATTTGGTCAGATGAACTTCCACAAGGCATTTAGCCAAGTTTTCAAACTGAAACCTGGTTTGCTAAAAAGGGACCACTTGGTAAATGCTGTAAAAGATCCAGGATGGCTGTGGAGCTAACAAGGCAGGGTGCTGATGTACTTTTAAAGTGTGTGAGGTGCCTGCTACTGCTGCTTACTTAGATTTGTCCACATTTTAAAACTATTATGAGTTAACAGCTACCCTCACTTTTATCCAAGTCCCACATCTTCAAATCTCCACTAGCGTCGCTGATGGCAGAGGTTAGTCTGCTGTAGGTGCTGGACCACATCTAGCACTGATGTAAGTGAGCACAGTTCTGAGCTTCACTGGAGGATCTGGCCCACTGAGCCCCAAACCAAGTAAATGGGTGTCCTGGTTGAACTGAGATAACAAATACACACACTGTTGCTTAATTACACGTTTACCAAACAGTTTCCAGCATTTAGAGCAAATGAAAAAAATAATGTATTATATTAGGCTTCTCTGTAGAACAAAAGTTTAACAGTGAGCAACAGCAAGAATTCTTGGCAGTAAAGTAAAGGACTCTTTCATAATACTGGTTCAGTTTTCAAAACATTATTTCTGGAATGGTACATTTGGCTGCATGGCTTTTCTTGGTAAGAAAGCTTGTCCTTTAGGAAATAATCAAGTTTTTGAAATTATTGTGTGCATAGAGGAAGGGGGAGGAGGAAAACGATTTGAGGAAACAATGAGAACAATATTATCTTTTCAACACTAACTTCCTCCAAGACTTTTTCCAAAATAAGGCAGAACTCCTCACACATGGTGATACCAATTATTACAGATATTTGTAATATTTAAATAATTTATGCACTTTAAACATTTCTGTACAAAGACATGCTAATTTGCAGAGTAGAAAAACAGGCCTAATAAAACCAGTCTGAACAAATAATATACCAATGATATGGGTAACCGCCCTGGGCTTATTTTAGGCTTATGCAGTCAGATTTTCAGTTAAACTGTACCAGTATAATACTGGAACAATCAGGCCCACAAATTTTGTTTATGTCAGGATCTGTGGGTTTAAACCACCCCCTGTGTGAAAGCAGGGTAGCACATATCCCTGCATAAAGAGGTAAAGGCAACCATTGTAACCTAGATCTGGGAGGATCCATGTCCATAAACAGACATGTTCGCTTACCGACACATTCGCTACCGGCCAGATCCACCAGCTGCAATCTAGTTTTGACTTGCTTCAGTTTCTCAATGGCTTCAAGTTGCGCTGGTGAAGAGGCTCTGGAAGAAGAGGCGGATTTACTGTCTCTCATTTTCTGTGGAAAGGTGCAGGAAGCCTCTTTATTTAGCCTCTGACTGGCTTGTTCATCTTCCCATGAAGTACCTGGTTAATGGAAAAAAAACAAGGGAAGCTTCTCACCGACACTGGAAATTGGAATGGGGAAAAAATGGGGCAACAATAGGGGAAGTATAATATCTGCTGGTTTAGGCTGTTCTAACAGAAGCAATATGCAAGTCAGAATCAATGGCGTGGGCAGGCCAAATGACTTTTTCTATCTTATTTAAGGTTTTGTTCATCAATCCAATCATATCAGTTGGTAACAAGACTTAACTGTAGGTTGTGTTGTATCTAATATCTCCATTGTTCACACTTCTGTGTAGAAAACAAGAAACAGGAGTCCAGTAAGGACTTTAAAGAGGCATTTTTTCATGTTTTAGATTGGCTGCAACCAAAGTGAGATTTTTAGATGTTTGGGAGCAGTAAGCTCTTAAGTCTGTTTCTATGTATTTGAAACATCACCTGCTGGTGCTCTGGCAAGAAAAAAGTTCATCCTGCCTCTTCTGTTCTGTCTTTTGCTGCTGTTCCTCCTAAACTTCCTTCAGCCCTCATATGCCACTGCTGCATATCCACACGATGAGCTATTAGCCTCAATAGCTTTACTCTTACACTTGTTCAGGTTGGTTATCTACTACTCCTAGTAGTTCTCTAGCTGCACTAGACTGCTTCATATCCTTCCTCTTCCTCAGCAGCAGCATCTGGCTTTCATTCTCTGCTGGGAAGGAAGAGGAAGACAGACTCTTTGGGAAAGTTGCTTTGACATTAGCTTAGCAGGAGTATACGCAAAAGGGCTTTCCCCAAAGCAGTTTTGCTTTTGTTCTTCGGTGTTTTGGTTTTCATCCATTTCTCTCTCTCTCTGAAAGACATAAAAGAATAAAAGGCGCATACTCTGCTACAGGTAATAGAGACAATAGACTCTTGGGGACTCAAAGAGTCTGTTTGAAACAGTACAAAGTTCCCCGCTGCAAAACTTGAGTAAGGAACACCGAATTGGGTTGCAGAGCTCTGTACCTCTTCAGCTAGGCTGTTGCTAAAACCCGAGCTCGCTGTTTACAGTGTAGATGGAGCAGCTGTGTTGGTTTACATAGAATAAATGGCTTCAGGCCATACAGTGCAAAAATAAGTGTTCTCACTCCTCTTCGTTTGAGACAAGAAAGTTAAGAAACTGTTCTCATCAAACAATAGATATTACTGAAACAAAATGCTAAAAGACCTTAATCAAACATGAAAAAGCGCTTGCTTCTCAACCTTGGCTTTAGGCGCAGTACTCATGACAGACTTTACAACTTTTTATTTAGTGACTTAGATCTCTGGTGTTGAGATATTTGACAGTAGCACCTAGCTTTTAAATCAGGAATTTCTTCTTTCAAACAAGCCAGAATGCGCTGCCACGCTGCTATAGCAAGGTCCCATTTGCAGTGCTGCTCTACCCCTCAGTATTGCTCATCTTCATCCATACTCTCTGAGCGAAAGCCTGAGTCTGCATTCAACGTAAATTAGACATTTCTATGGAGCTTTGCTGCCAGACAACGTGGCGTAGTAGGGTGACACTGCAAGTCGAAATGGCAAAGGGAAGACTGGACTGGACAAGATGGCTGGTATGCTAACGGTACAAACTGTGTTTTGAAAAGTAACATCTGTCTGATTGACAAGAATATGGAACTGACTAGAGGTAACATCTGGAACACTGGAGCTGCAACTTGCAAAGTTACTGTGTCTTTTGGCAAGGCCCATAGGTAAGTGAGGGCACTGTTTGTTCTGTTTTGCTAATATTGTCAGTTTAATTTCTGATAGCAATCTAAGGGAAAAAATGTTAAATATTTTCCACTTTCTAAAACCAAATTGTTGTTGCAGAGTATGAAGGAGACGGACCACAGCACTGGAAGCAGAGAGTCTAATTACAACATGAGCAAAAGAAAACAAAGTTAACCCCCAAAAGCCAAAGTTATTCCTAAACCAATAAACTGGTAAGTCTTGGTGTAGAAATACAGGTTTTGCCATAGTAAATAAGACAACCGTGTTGTCTGTTTCTACAGTGGCCTATTATTAACAGTTCACGAGTCTCTGAATTTAATGGACATTTTTGCAAGACAGCAGGTAAAAAAAAAAGATTCTTTCTCACCCAAAAGCATATGCTGATCCCTAAAACGCATGGTTAGCTTTACCACAAACTTAGCATGAATAATTATATGACATGTCATACAAGGTGATTTAACTACTGTATTTGAGTATCTGTCTTACTGTTATTTATCTTATACCTTATCTTATGACTTATTGATAACATTTATTTCAATAGTTTTTTCATGCTATAAAACTTCAAGAACTCTGTAAGTCAAGACATAAAGAAAAGTAAAGGTTTTGTAACAGTGAAAGTTTCAGTAGCATTCAAACATTAAACTGGTCTTTTATTTAAGGTGTGTAGAAGTTAAACAATGAAAAAGGAACTGAGGTAATGTATTAAACATAACAGAAAGGAGGAAAAAACAGTATGAAAATCTCTCAGTCCACAGACTGTTTTTCAAAAAACAACTGGCTCTAGATGTATTTTAGTAACATTCTACTTACCAAAGTTATCTTCAGAGACAATTGTGGTTATGGTCAATGTAACTACCAGATGAGAACGCGAGGAATGAGCATGCACCAGTGTTGGGTGCCTGACTCTCAGCTGTAGGCCTTTATTGACTAGATGCAAAAATTCAGATGCGTTTTCAACAGTCCTAGAAAGTAAAGAAACAAGCACAAGATTTAACTGACTCACAGTAAAATCACATCAGAAAGCTGACAACTTGGACATGAATTTCCACTTCCCCGCTCTTCTGACTCCTTATACTAATCTCAGTTCTGAGCTGCACAAACAACTACAAAGACTTTTTCAGGTGAGATATAGTCCAAGATGAAAATTCAAGACAAAAGCTGTGGTGTAGTACTGAAAGTGTTAAAGAAGTGGTCTGCCAGCCTTGCAGGTCTATAGGTATTGTAGCTTTGCTCTAGAAGTGACTGAAATTTCTACACCTCCACACTTTGGAAGAAAAGACACAGATTTAGACATTCCTGGAATATTTGGTCTTACAGAAGTGGAGTTGTCCAGTTTATGTTAAGGTAGCTCCTGTTCTTTGGCAGGTACAGAATTAGGGGGGAAAAAAAGGGCCTTTGGAAATCATATTTCGCATTTGGAATTAAATCCAGAATCCTTGGAAAAAAATTCAATTCCACTGTTCAGTGAGCAGGGACTGTAGCGCAGTGTCAGAATAGACAGGCATAAGTTCCTATAGACCATTTTATCTTGTACTATCCGTTTTCTTTTCCATTTAAAGGCAATACTGCAAATGTGACCAATCAAAGGGCAAAAACGTAACACAGAAAGTGAAATAAACACTATGATTTCCCCCAGTTTTGCAATGTTTAAAACAAATGAGGTAAGATTGCCTACCCTTTCCTTTCACTGCATTGCCTTCTTCAATAATCACTCAAGTTACGTCACCTAAACATTAGTTTTTAGATGGGGGTATAACTTATTATGACTGCATATCACAGCCTGGTTACGGAATGCCCAGTAATACCAGAACCATTAATAACTCTCCTGATGGGCTACAGGCCTGGTTCCACATTGCTGCAGTCAGCAACAGCAAGCATGTGATAAAAGGCAAGGCCATCATGACTTAGATTTGGTCGATTTCAGTCAAAGTCACACTGGGCACACTCTTATTTTATGCTAAGAAGAGCCATACTTGAAGAGTCTAGATACAAAAGAGCTATACCTAACTAAAACAATTTAATCTGAAAATAAAGCAAGGACACGTCAAGACCAGAAAAACACTTAGCTGCCCCATGCTTATAGGCACTTAAGGGAAGCAGCCACCTAAAAGCAGTTCCCTGTGTAACGAGGGCTGGAGGAGCTAAATGATCACTATAGACTTCGCCGATCAATCCTGAGCTGCACGTGCTGCCCCCCCCCCCTCCCCCCCCCGTAATATCACTGCCTCTGTGCATCCACTGGTAACGTCTCCCTGGTCGTTTGACCTGGCACCAGCAGGGAAGCAGTGGCTCTAGTTCCTACTGTCAGAGAAGGCAGAGCCTCACACTGGGGTGATGTGACTACTGCCTCAGGTCCAAGGAGGCAGATCCTACCTTCCTAAGTTTTGAACTGCATCTTCCAGTAGCTGGTCAGTCAGGACCGGATAGCCCGCGAGGTAAGCAGCTTTTGCTAAGATGTAGCAACAGGCAATTGGCTTCTGCAAGCTGCTGCTGTGTACTGGCAAGGGGTCACTGCTACAAGCTGCTGTCCTCCAACTAGTGTTTGCAGAAGATGATGTGCCTCAGGGTATGCTGTCAGAGCTGGTCACCTACTAGGAAACCACAGTTGACTTTAGAGCGAAAAAGCATCCCCAGCCCAGTGCTGCAAGACTGGCACAGTAGCTTCTCAGTAGGACTGACAGTAATAATTTTTAGTATAATCTCTATGACTTTATCATGCTGTATGTACTGCATGTTCCAGGACCAGATTCTACAAAGAGAAGCCCTGTTATGGTTAGGTTAAAAATTTGATGCTGAATGTTCTCCAAAGTCAACCAAGCCATAAAAGAAGAAAGAGACTGAGGTTTTTGTGAGTCAGTAAGATGTACATATTAGCAGGAAAGAGACTACTGTACTTTAATGGACATATGGAGAAGCGAGTGAGACCCAGCAGGCCAATATATTCTAGATGAAATATTATCACAAATGAGGATGTGTTTTCATTCAAAGCACCAGCTGTTTGCTTTAGATTTCAGGCAGCTGGGTGGCCTCATTCAATGGTTCCCTTACTTTGTTTGGGTTTGCTTTTTATTATTAACCTTTCTGTGTAATTATTAATATAACCTGTTTATGAATTGGACTTTTTTTGTTGTTTGCATTGTAATTGAGACACAAGTCTGTATTCTTATTTACATTAGAATTGGGTACTTATCAATTGATTGAGATAAGCATTTTTTTAAGAGGCGTTTGGTTCAAGGCTCCAGGTTCCTTGACCATAAATTAAAATTTACAGAAGTAAACAGAGCAGCTATTTTATTAACTAGAAGGACAAATTAAACCTTATTGCAGCTTCTAGTTCTTGTCTCTATGGCACAAGTCCAGTTACATCTCACCTCTCCCTTCCCCAAAGCCTAGGAAAAAAGATGGGTCACCCACTAACTATTTAAAGCTCCCTTGGGAAGGGGAGCAGGTATTTTTCAGGCCAACATCTTGGTTACTGAAATACTAGAATTAAAAATTACTTAGAGGTTCTGATGAAGCAGGAAAAATTCAACTCCGATCATACCCACGCTATACAGACTGACCTTCGCTTTCTAAGTCATACAGTTCCTTTCTTCTTTAGTGAAAGGAAAAAGATCAGCTCCTTCAAGAAAGATTCAGCACACACAGGTTAGGTTCTGTTCCCAACCCCTTCTGAAGGAGTTTTTCATTCACTTGACAGCAGAGCCTTAACCAGATGCTAAAAGTTGGAGTAGAGTCACAGTTGGGGAAATCCAAGAACAGAGAATGAGAGAAACCCACCAGTCAGCATAATACAGACAGAGAGGACAAAAGGATTCATCGCTTGACGCTCCAGTCATTTTTAATTCATTCTATGGTCTTATGGAGCATGCAGAGTGCAATCAAGGATGCAGAACTTCTCTGGAAATTGTATTTAAGACTGAAGAGCAGTCATACCCCAGATACAAATGCTAATCCTTCCTAGAATATTGTAGTGATTATTATTTCGTAGAAAGAAAGGAGAGTTGTATAGCCTGCATGATGAAGAAAGCCACTTTACACTTTCTCTAGGGTGCCACTTTTCTATAAGCAGTTCAATGGCTAGAAAATACGAGTCAACAAATGTATATAACTAGGTAGAATAAAAGCATGTTTGCGCAACCCTCCAGTACATTCTTGTATTTTTATCAAGGCATTCTGGCAATAGCGTAAACCCGCATAAACAAACAACTACTAGTCTGCTTATGTGATTAAGGTCCCACAAGACAAAAACACCACCTTCAATTATTTCCACTGACGGTGCATTTTATTTTAAAGGGAGGGGGATGCTTTTCATATCTGACTTTTAATTCCTCCTGGAAACACAGAGACTAGACCATGAAAAGCATTATTACAGAGAAGTGAGCGAATAAAACCATCGTCTTCCTCCCAGAAACGTAAAACACTATAATACTGTGCTAAACATTTCAATAGGGCAAGATGTTTCTTTTCACAAACGCTATTTGCCCAAGGAGCAGAACATTTTTTTCTAAGTTTCTAGATTGCTCTGTAGTGCACAAGCAGAACTGTTCCATTCTGGAATCTGTTCACATGCTGGGTGCTCACAGGGAGATATCTGGTAGCTTAATTCCAGTGGGTAGCATCACCTCTCTGGTGCCACTAGTACTGCTTGTCATATTTTTTTTTGCTAATGTTGATTTAATACTAGCATAAACAACACAGCCATTATTAAAATGAAGCACCTGAAGCAGATTCATTCTTTTTAATGGGTGAATTGTTATGAATGTGTGATTTTTACCATCTAATTAGCCAGGGTTAGTGTTTTATATATAACAAGGAAGTATTAGACATTTGCTTTCTATACTACACATACGTAACACCAAGAATCATTCCCATGTGTACTAGAACAAGCCTTTGTAATGCTCAGCAAGTACAAGAAGGCATTAAAATAACCATAGGCGTAGCCTTAAATGCTTTAGCTCTCCCTATACCGTAAAGGTGTGTAAATGAGAATCAAACTTAGCATACACCAATGCTAGGAAGGTATACATCTTAAAACTGAATGGGTAGAAGCTTAGCTACTTCTTAGCTTTTAGTTTGAAAAACCTGGATTTTCAAGAACTACGGGTTCAAATGCCAGCATATCAATTCCCACTTTAATGCCTCCAGTTATGAAAACAGAATGCTAAGCAGTGTAAGATGGGTATTTATATTAAAAGATCACTTAAAATCTTATTCTTTCAAAGTACTTTTTTTTTTACCTCCAATGTGTGTAGGGAAAGCTAACACTATACAGGTGCTTAAAAATCTACAAGACGTACATACATTTCTATTATACTCTGTAAATTTTATAATTTGGTAAGACTAAAGGGAAAGTGCTTCATTACTGGGTTACCCCTTCTTTTTCTACAGCTGACAAGATGCCCTAGATCCAGCAACAACGAAATACACAGCTATCTTCAGGCGTTCTGAGTGGAAGGCACTTAACACAGGAGTATAACCCAAACTAATCATACTGTTATTTCTGAAACTATTTTGATATTTGCAGCCAACTGAGCTAATGGAAACAGTGAAAACTGTTCTTTTGCATATGGTAAAGACTCATTGTTTAGCACGTGATAACTGGTGCCTGTAATGCAGTTTTGTGACAGCTATACATTGCATTGACACCAGATCATGGTTGGATGGTAAGGATCAAATCATGTACTTACTCATGCGTAAGCAACGGAACATCGCTCTTTCCTTCTCTGGTTGTGACAACATCACGTTTGATGCCAAATACTTTTCCACAACTGTCTTTAGCCAGAAGATCAAAAATTTCATTATTATAGACTTCTACAACAGAAACCTCAATCCAGTAACTTCCTGGTGGCTTTTCTGAAATAAGTCTGGAGAATAAAAATAGAAAAAAAAGAGAAGAAAAAAACCCCAAAATGTTGAAGTCAAACCCAAAGTGAACACTGTGTAAAGAAAGATCTATACTTTAGTTGTAATCTAATTACAATCTGAGTACCCAAACCCCTGAGCTAGAAGACAGGGATGGGGAGCAGAATGAAGCCCCTGTAATCCAAAGGGAAATGGTGAGGGACCTGCTTCAGCACCTGGAGGTGCACAAATCTATGGGGCCGGATGGGATCCACCCAAGGGCACTGAAGGAGCTGGCAGAAGTGCTCACCAGGCCACTTTGCATCATTTATGAGCAGTCATGGATAACCGGAGAGGACCCAGCTGACTGGAGGTTGGCAAATGTGACACCCATCCACAAGAAGGGCCGGAAGGAGGATCCAGGGAACTACAGGCCAGTCAGTCTGACCTCAGTACCTGGGAAGGTCATGGAACAGATCATCCTATCCTCAGTGCCTTTACACGGCACGTGCAGGAGAACAGGGTGATCAGGCCCAGTCAGCGTGGGTTTGTGAAACGCATTCATGCCTGACAAACCTGATCTCCTTCTATGATAAGGTGACCCACTTAGTGGATGAGGGAAAAGCTGTGGATGTTATCTACCTGGATTTTTGCAAAATTTTTGACACCATTTCTCACAGCATTCTCCTGGAGAAACTGGCTGCTCATGGCCTGGACAGGTGTATTCTTCGCTGGGTAAAAAATTGGCTGGATGGCCGTGCCCAGAGAGTGGTGGTGAATGGAGTTAAATCCAGTTGGTGTCCAGTCACAAATGGTGTCCCCCAGGGCTTGGTGCTGGGACCAGTTCTCTTTAATATCTTTATCAATGATCTGATGAGGGGATCGAATGCACCCTCATTAAGTTCGCAGATGACACTAAGCTAGGTGGGCGTGTTGATCTGCATGAGGGTAGGATGGCTCTACACAGGGATCTGGACAGGTTGGACCGATGGGCCAAGGCCAATGGTATGAAGTTCAAAAAGGCCATGTGCTGGACCCTGCACTTGGGTCACAACAACCCCATGCAGTGCTACAGGATTGGGGTGGAGTGGCTCGAAAGCTTCCCGGCAGAAAAGGACCTGGGGGTGTTGGTGGATGGCTGGCTGAATATGAGCCAGCAGTGTGCCCAGGTGGCCAAAAAGGCCAACAGCATCCTGGCCTGTATCAGGAATAGTGCGGTGAGCGGGACTATGGAAGTGATCATCCCTCTGTACTCGGCACTGGTGAGGCCCCACCTCGAGTACTGCGTTCAGTTTTGGGCCCTTCACTACAAGAAGGACATTGAGGTGTTGGAGCATGTTCAGAGGAGGGCTACAAAGCTGGTGAGGGGTCTGGAGGACAAACCTTATGAGGAACGACTGAGGGATCTGGGGTTGTTTAGCCTGGAGAAGAGGAGGCTGAGGGGAGGCCTTATCACCTTCTACAAGTACCTGAAAGGAGGTTGTAGAGAAGTGGGAGATGACCTCTTCTCCCTGGTGACAAGTGATAGGACGAAAGGAAATAGGTCCAAGTTATGCCAGATGAGGTTTAGACTGGATATTAGGAAACATTTTTTCACTGAAAGGATTATTAAACATTGGAATAGGCTGCCCAGGGAGGTGGTGGATTCGCCATCCCTGGAGGGGTTTAAAAAAAGGGTAGATGTGGTACCTGGGGACATGGTTTAGAAGTGGTTTTGTCAGGGTAGGTTAATGGTTGGACTTGATGATCTTAAAGGTCCCTTCCAACCTCAGCAATTCTGTGATTCTACAACCTGATAAAAGTGCTTATTAGATATCAGCAGCTGTGATTTTGCCTCATCCACATGCTAATGTTAAGCTGAAGAATCAGAATATACAGTTAAATTATACGTGAAGCAGTAAATAAAACTTCATTTTCCAAATAGCTGTGCCAGCTTAAATTGTTTTTTTCTGCCAGCCTCCCCCCCTCCTCAAGATTTTTTTAAACCATTTCTCTGCTGGACATTATTGCATTCAGAACTTAAGGTATGATAAACTCTGGCAGAGTGCAAGCAATGAACAGGCAGAGATGGCAAACTGCCCAGCCAGATCTGTAAGACGTTATCTGTCCACTGCCTCAGAAAATTCATAAATTAAGGGATTGTCAATTCAGGAGAGTATTAACCAGGACACAGTTAGAAACAGTTATTCTGGTACAAAATTGGATCTTTCATTTATCTTATACCATTCTCCAAAAGCAACAGACTTAGCTGAAAAAAACCTCTAATTGCTCTTCTATTATAACATAGCAGCGCATCAATTCAAATCATGCATTAGCTTCAACTAAAAAAAAATCTATGAATTCTCAAAGAAAGAACAGATCGTGGTTAAAATTCTACTGTCATTCTTCTTGGGGACTCAGTTCTAATCTGGATCCTCTTTATTCCAATTGACAATTTTCACAAAGTTCATAAGAACTTAGTTATCTTTTAGACTCCCACAACTATGGTTAAAACATATTCAAAAGTTAATTAGGAGTCTGAAAGACAGACCAACATGTAACACACAGCAAGTTTCCATAATCTTATTTTCTTAGAAAATCAGACTAAGCAGAAGAGAGACTAGAAATCTATTATCAAAACTCTAATATCAAATGGCAGTTAGAGAAGCGATAAATATTAATCATTGTGAAGCTGAAATCTGTAATGATAAACACATTACAAATATTTCATCCTTTCTATGAAGTTTAAGGTGACACGAGCCTTTTCTTAGTTGTTACCTGAACACTTCTTGGGAAGCACGAGGAATAATTCCAAGATCCAACTCCTCTTCTAAGGAGAATGCAAAGTTCTCCTCTGACTGTGGTCCCAACATTGTGTATGTCTTCCCACTTCCAGTTTGCCCATAAGCCATAATACACACATTGTACCTGAAAATTAAAAGGGACTTCATTTATTTTACCATTACAAAATGTGTTTGTTAGGTGGCAAGTCAAACCCCAAACAATTTGGGAATGCAAACTGAAACAAAAAATAAATACACTGCCCCTGCAGATTTCTTTCTGGAGATCTCAAAATCTGACAGGAATTAAAGTACTGCTCATAACATCGCCTAAACAGATTTTATTTTTTAAGCAGAATTGAAGAGATGCATTTAAGCAGAGTTTAAGGGATGCTTAGCTTGGAATGACTAATGAGGTTAGACCTCCTGTCTGCCCAACTTCCAGTTCATGCACTACTGAGCTGCTAGTTAATCAGCTCCTGAACCACTGCAATTTACAGTACAGCATTTTAAAGTAAACCATCACTGGGTTTGATTTGTCTTACAGTGCTATGCTGCAAACCACAGCACTAATATCTTAACAGCTGGGAACAGTAAACTCTTCAGCTCCTGTAGTCTTCTTCAGGCAGGCTCATCAGTCATAGCCCTCAGTCACTGGAAAAGATAAGACAGCCCTAATAATAGGAGGCACAAATTTTAAACCAAAGGCACTAGTTCAGTATAAGCATGCACACAAAGACTGCTCTAGTATGGATTTGTAGAAGATAAAAATGTACAACGTCACTGCAGAGGTACAGGCACTTACAAAAACACAATTCATCATCTTCTGAAGTAGACATGTAAAATACGTCTAATGAACAGAACTCTGAAAACACCTATTTCTCTGCACTGAAAATAATAAAAAAAAAGTCCACAGCTGTGATGTCTGTTGTGGATGTCTGTGCTGCAGGGATCTGAATTCCGATGTATGAATCCTATCCAGAAAGCATGTTTCTAACACAGTGGGATCAAAGTCAACACCATAAGCAAAGCAAGCGGGCAGATACAGATGTATCCAGCCACAGTACTACTTTGTACTGAGAACCAATACTGTACTGTGCAGCTGAAGGTTAGTCCCTCCTCGGCTGCCTCTGCTCTGCAGCACCCGCCAGCACCTTGGTGTTGACCACAGAACTGTGCCAGCAAAAACACTTGGAAGACATGCATTTATGCTGACAGGACTGCTCCTTCCCTGGAGTATCTTGTTTGTTCAGAGACACAATGTTAACAGAACCTCCGTGCACAGTGAGTGTTCTGCAGTATGCTGAAATTTCTGCTCTACCAGAAAGTTGCAAGAACAGGACTGTTCCTGGTCTGCCAGGGAGTAAAATTTCACTGCCTAAGCTATACCTCCTTCATGGGCAGACCTGAACAGCTGCTTTTGGTTATCCGATGCTTTTCCTCATATCAAAAATGTTGTTTCAAGAACATGCCAGCAAATTTCAATGAACACCCCTCATCTAATTGTTTTAAATTTATGGTTTCAAATCGTGAAATACTTACATGGCCATTGCAGAGAAATATCTATGAAGCAATTTTTTGCATATTAAACATGCCTAGAAGCAATTATTTTTGGAGGATTATTTAGAAAGTTTTCTTGTTAGAAAGAAATGTGGGCTGATAAGCAACACAGCAAATACCTGGGTACACCTTCTGGGGATGTGAAGTCAAAGTTGCAGTCAGTGAACCTATAGCAAGTTCCCTCCACATTTCAGGATGCAGAGTATAAAACAGACATCTAGTCATAGATTTGATGAAGGAGATGAGATAACTGTAACTGAAAATAAAGAGCACTACAGCAAAACAAAATGTGCTAGAGATCAGGGCTGTAAATCTGAAACAATGGATTTCTCTAAGTATTCACTGCTGACCTAACTCTATTTGCATTTATGTCAGTGGAAAAGCTCCCACTAATTTTGATAGTTTTCAGCTAGGCTAACAACAATGAGCAATTTTCACAATTCCAACCCTAATGCACATCGCCTCACCAGCCCATAGCTTATTGAGACTTCTAGCCCCGCTTCAAAATCAGAGAGATCTTTGGAACCAAAAAGAGAGCCAGAAGTTGCAAGTAGTAGCTTTCCTTAGGAAAAACAGAATGGAAGTAAGTCTTTTTAGAAGTCTCTCAAACTTTCATATAGTCTGGCTATTCATATTTTCCTTAATTGCTACTTGTTAGAAAGTAAGCGTCATGGACAAAATAGTTCTGACAAGATACAGATGATATGATTAGAAGCTAAGTAGACAGGTGCTTGTAGCACTGAAGATAGAGATGCAAATCTGGTATCAATCAGTGACAACTCTGCCAAAGCCAAAGCAGTATTTCAGTAAGCCCAAATGAGCTCAAACTATCCAAAGCAGTATTATATCTAAGCAGGCACAGGGCAGAATGAATTGTTGGGTGATTCAACAGAAGACAAGCAGCAGGCTAGTTTATATTTACCAAGTTTACTTCATTGGTGTTCTGGTTCCAACATAAGGGTTTCCAATACAGCAATCTGAAAATTTCAGACTATGATTCACTTATGTGCCCTGACATTTCTCCTTCTCCGCTCTGCTTCTTTACTTACATTCTTGTTTCAAAAAGTTCTTACTGTCCAGCTAGAATACCAATAGTTTCATAGTATTTTTTCTCCTGAAAAGAGTGTGGGTGTTCAGTATAGTAATCACTGGGAGAGAACACTGTTAAAGACAATCAAAGGAGGAGAAATGTATTCTTCTTTAAAATAAACGAGTTTGATTCTTCAATGCTGAAAAGAAAAGAAATGTTATCTTACTCTCTTGCTGGCCTTGTACGGCTAACTGTAAACTTTGAAGCCTGCTGTCCTTTGTCTGTTTTGCATATGGGGCAATCTTTTCTTCCTGTATATTTATACTGAAAAACGAAACAATTCATTAAGAAAGAAAAATAAAGAAAAAAGGAAGGAAAGGAGTGGAACACTCCTTTCTACTTAAGTTAAAAGTTGTTACAGACCACTTTGGAACCCAGACTCAAACAATCAGGAGCAGCAAAAAGGTTCAAGGTTCAGACAAAGTATGTCTGTTTCCCATTTACAATGGGAAGGCTGCTGAGAAACATGGCTCATATGCACAGCCTCGCCTTCCCTGAAAATCTGCTTCTGTTTAAATGGCACTTCTGGAAGAACAAGAAAACTCTTTTGTTTTCAATAACAGAACATTTCCTAACTGAATATAAAAATCCTAGTTTTTAGGACAGGATTCTCTCAATGTGGAAATTAGAAAGTGGGAAGTATGGCAGATCAGATATGTCTGAAGATACATAGGCAACTTATTGAGCCAAAGCAAACTTATTTTCATTGCAAAAGGAAAAGCAGAGAGAAAAAACTGGCTTTAAGGACTTCTTCAAACTCATCCAACCTAGTGGTGCCTAGGTTGCTCAGCTATGGAAACTGTGGTTACTCATCCTTAGTAAACTAGGATGACGGCCTTCAGGAAGGCCACGCTGCGGCTGGAGCTGAACTTGTTAAGGGACACAAACAATAATAAGAAAGGCTTCTACAGGTATGTCAGCCACAAGAGGAAGGTCAAAGAAAGCATACGCCCCCTGATGAGCAAGACTGGCAAAGTGGTAACAACGGAAGAGGACAAGGCTGAGGTACTCAACAACTTTTTTGCCTCAGTCTTCACTGGCAACCTCTCTCCCCACACCTCTCGAGTGGATGCACCACAGGATGGGGACTGGGGGAGCAAAGTTCCTCCCACTGTAGGAGATGATCAGGTTCATGACCACCTGAGGAATCTGAACATACAGAATTCTATGGGACCTGATGAGATGCATCCCAGATGTCTGAGGGAATGGGCTGATGTAGTTGCCAAGCCACTCTCTATGATATTTGAAAAGTCATAGCAGTCAGGTGAAGTCCCCAGTGACATTGCACCCATTTTAAAAAAGGGTAGGAAGGAGGACCATGGCAACTACCAACCTGTCAGCCTCACCTCTGTGCCCAGGAAGATCATGGAACAGATCCTCCTAGAAGCTATGCTAAGGCACATGGAGGACAGGGAGTTGATTCAAGACAGCCAGCATGGCTTCACCAGGGGCAAGCCCTGCCTGACCAACTTAGTGGCCTTCTAAGATGGAGTGACTACAACGGTGGACAAGGAAGAGCTATGGATGTCATCTTTCTGGAATTCTGTAAGGCCTTTGACATGGTCCCCCACAACATCTTTCTCTCTAAATTGAAGGGATATGGATTTGATGGGTGGACTGTTTGGTGGATGAGGAATTGATTGGATGGTCGCATCCAGAGTCTAGTGGTCAACAGCTCAATGTCCAGATGGAGATCGGTGACAAGTGGTGTCCCTCAGGGGTCCATATTGGGACCAGTACTGTTTAATACCTTCATCAATGACAGACAGTGGGATCAAGTGCACCCTCAGCAAGTTTGCATATGAGACCAAGCTGAGTGGTGCGGTTGATGCCTAAGGGATGGGATGCCATCCAGAGGGACCTGGACAAGCGTGAGAAGTGGGCCTGTGTGAACCTCATGAGGTTCAACAAGGCCAAGTGCAGGGTCCTGTACCCGGTTTGGGGCAAACCCTGATATCAAATACAGGCTGGGGGATGAAGAGATTGAAAGCAGCCCTGCCAAGAAAGACTTGGGGGTACTGGTGGATGAAAAACTGGACATGAGCTGACAATATGAGCTTGCAACCCAGAAGGCCAACAGCATCCTAGGCTGCATCGAAAGAAGCGTGGCCAGCAGGTCGAGGGAGGTGATTCTGCCCCTCTGCTCCACTCTTGTGAGACCCCATCTGGAGTACTGCGTCCTGCTCTGGAGTCCTCAGCACAGGAAAGACATGGACCTGTTGGAGCAGGTCCAGAAGAGGGCCACAAAAATGATCAGAGGGCTGGAGCACCTCTCCTGTGAGGACAGGCTGAGAGAGTTGAGGTTGTTCAGCCTGGGCTCTGGGGAGACCTTATTGCAGTCTTTCAGTACTTAAACGGGGCCTACAGGAAAGATGCGGACAAACTGTTTAGCAGGAGCTATTGTGACAGGACAAGGGGTAATGGTTTAAAACTAAAAGGGGAAAGATTTAGACTAGATCTAAGGAAGAAATTTTTTACAGTGAGGGTGGTGAAACACTGGCACAGGTTGACCAGAGAGGTGGTAGATGCCTCATCCCTGGAAACATTCAAGGTCAGGTTGGATGGAGCTCTGAGCAACCTGATCTAGTTGAAGATGTCCCTGCTCATTGCAGGGGGGATGGACTAGATAACGTTTAAAGGTCCCTTACAACCCAAACTATTCTATGATTCTATGAATGCCATATGGGCCATATGGGACTTCCCTTAGCCCAAGTAGCCCTTGTGTGCCCCTCTGTGGCATGTGTAAAGGGAAGGCTGGGATTTCCCAGTATCCACAGTATCCTAATATGCCTCTTCTAGGCTGCTTTTAAGAAAAGGAGACTTGGAAACTTCATTGTGCAGACTGTCAGGAACAAGGATTTCCACTCCCTCTACAGGGAGGAACAGGTCCACGACAGCTCTACAACCACCATCTGTAATTGAGTGGAATTGAAGCAGGAGGTGAGAAAGGAGCAGAAAGGAAGTTTTGTGCGAATCTCAGTTCAAGCCTCAAGGATTATAACAATATGTGCTTCAAGTCTTCTTCAAAAGAGTTGCTTAAGCTGGCTCTAGAATAAATGAGGAATCACACTTCATGACCCCCAGTGGCTATAAGTAATTACACATATTTGTTAGTGGTTGTTACTGATCAGTTTTGTATTCAAACCAGAATTCTGTTTTAACCCTAATGCCTGAAGGGGCATTAGAAACTAAGACTGAGGATGCTCAGTTCTCGTTAAACCAGGAATTGATTACATCACCTCCTATGGTCTGTGCTGTACACAAAACCAGAACAGATGATCAGAGAGTGGTCCTGGCAGGCTTTTCATATATGAATACACTGTTGGAAAAGATGTATCATACTGTGTCTACAACTGAAAAACAGCTATAAAATATAACCTACCAAAACACAAAAAAAGACAGTATCCTCCATTAGAAGCAATGCTAAAGTTTGCCAGAAAGAGACCGAAGAAAGAAAAATAATTTTTTTCACAAATTTTTCTGTTTTTACAGAAACAACATTCACTTGGTGTTGAGTAGAAAGAAAACAGGAAAATGCAACTGCAAAGCCACAAAACTTAATAGGACTGCCAATATTAAGTAATTTTTTTTAATTGATGGATTTTGGTAGATTATTGTCCTTTAGTTTTCTTACTCCCACTTTTTAACTTACCCATCCAGGAGAGATGTTAGCAAAGGGGCCACATCTGCAAATACTGTGTCTTGAGACTCCAAATCATTGTAAACTCTGAGGAGCAAAATGCAATGATTAACTGAGGAAAAGTACAACTATGTTGCCACACTACAAGAATACAAACTAGGGAAAATGTAGGCCAGTGACATAAAACTCATGATCTGCCGACACTTCTATGTCAGGGGACTGAAAATTAGAACTCCAAGGTTCTTGCATGCTTTTTGGGAGTGGCTGTTGTCTGTGCTGGAGGAAACAACTTGCAGGTGTGTACACTTGTGGCTCTCTGAGCTCATCCTAGTCCTTCTGCCTGCCTCTCTGGCAGACAGAGTCTTTTTTCAGGCTGTACTGGATCCCTGTTATTCTCTTCCACCTACCAGATTGTGAAATATCCCTGCTGCCTATGTCTCCTTTGTCACACTAAGGAAGGGAGTGGTCAGGTTGTGCTTCCTTTTATATGTGGATAAGGTCGGGGGGGGGGGGGGGGGGGGGGGGGGGGGGGCGGAAAGAGGTACAGAGGTTGCCAACTTGCCTTGGGACTTGTCTCAGAAGAGTCAGTTGCAGCGAAGAAATCAGAAGGCCCCTGAGGGTCATGTTTAAGGATGCACTGTCTTTGTGGGTAGCATCAGCCTAAGGTATTTCCTTCCCCACCCCTGCTGAACTATACCTACTCTGAAAAAAACCCTTCTCACTTGAGGGAAGACTTTCTTTCACATTGTGATGTGGATTTCAGACTAATTTTTAAACAGAATGAAAGACAATTAAATGGAACGAGTTATTCCACCTCTTAGAAAGGAGCAATGACAGTACTATCCTTGGGCCAAAACATGACATCCAAAACAACTGCATACATTTTTTTCAAATTCAGGGGAAAAAAAAATCTAACAGGGCTCTTCAAAGAAATTCTTCCTCCAACCTTTCAACTATCAAGTTTGTACAACGTAAAATCAAGACCTGAAAATAGGAAATCAAAGGGGGGATCATAAAACATGGACATCTTGACTCATTCATTTCTTCCCTAGCACACTAAAAATGTATCTTCCCCAAGATTACAGCCTGCAGCAAGCACGGTTTATACAAGATGAACAGAATCTAAAACATGAATGCCATGAGTCATACTTCAGTATTTGAGGTATGAATGTTTATCTTTGGAAAAAGCTTCCTTTTCTGATATCTTTAAGTTGTGATTTTTTTTTGTTTGTTTAGCTCTGTTTTTCAGTGAGTGATGAGTGTTCTTTACAGCTGATAGCAAAACGACTAATTAGAAACAGGAATTTTGGTAGCAGCAAACATTACAAAGCATAGTTACTTCCCTATGTATATAGTATACTAACACACTTCACTTTTAGCAGCATTTCACAGCTTGTATGTGATACTACAGGTTTCACTGAATTAAGACATAGTGTGCTCTTTAGCATTTACTCAAGCCTTTTTTTATATTTGATCAGGATCTGGCCACTACAGTCTGTAGCCTGCATAAATGTAGATTTTTGTATTCATGTTCTCCATAAATAAGACTGTACAGAGGTATCACTGATAAACAGATACAGAATTAGAGCCAAGCCATTTAGTTCAGCGTTATGTTCCTGACAATAGCCAGAGGAAAGAGCAAGAAACACTATGGTGGCTGAAGACACTATAATTCATCTCTGTGTCTCATCCTAATACTTAAAAGCTGTAAACTGGCCTCAAAACTGAAATATGAGTTGAAGCTCTGTTTCAAAAAAAATATTATTAGAATTAGTATTCAGTTTCTTTTTGCATCTTGCTGAATTCTTGGCGTAGAGTAACATCCTGTGGCAATGTGTTCCACAGTCTAATTGTAAGTTGCATGAAAATGTACTCTCTTTAATCAGGAAAGGAGCACTTGTCTGGCTTGATGGACAAATACTGCTTGTCTTGCCATTCCACTGATGTGCTGTCATACTACACTGAGAAACCAACAAATATGCAGAGATGTGGCCCAGTTTGTACTGGGCGGACACAGACACTGAATAGCAATACTGCATCCTTACTTTGCATGCATACACGCATATGCTTCAGTAAACTTTGCACATCAAGTCTGCAAGGTCAATATAAGAGAGCAAAAGCACTTCCAAACACTTTTCTCTGCTTCATTTATCATCCGCAATCAATGAAATATTCATTAGCACCAAGTCCTCCATCTTAACCAACTAGGCTTCTTACCCAGTATATGTTGAAATTTTAGTTTTTTCTTAATACATCAAAACATCTCAGAGCTACTACATAAAAAAACCCACAAAACTTAAAAAGGTATTTTAGAGAGAACATTCATACTGTCTTCACTTGCTGTCGATGGGTGTTTACTATCTAATAAAGCAAACAGATTGCTACCGACCACAACCAGGGCTAGAATCAACCAGTCTTAGTAGTCTGTTTGCACCGAGTAGTAGAGCTGTAGCTAACTATGTTAGGTTCAGGTTCTGGTAGCCATTCAGAGGAAAGGCACAGGGCTCCATGTTACAGTAACTACTCCAAATATTTACTCAACTTCCTAAAGGGATTTTACTGCCACTACTTAGCTGCTGTGGTTCCAATGTTGGACCAGATGATCCTTGAGGTCCCTTCCAACCTGGCATTCTCTGATTCTATGAAATGCTACCAGTACCCAAATGAAGTAGTTTAAAGTTGGCTTGAGCTAGTTTATGCTACACTGTAATCACAGCACTAGCTGAAGCATGGACACCCACTTGATTAGAGACCACGAAAGATACAGAAAATCCAGAGAATCTCTTTCTATAAGTCTGGGTATTTTTACCAGAATGACAGATTTGTCCCTGTGCAGCGATTAATGTTAATTTCACCTTGAAAATTCTGAGCTTCTTTTTTATTTTGCTAACTGATTCGCCAATAAAATTCTAAAAGCATAACACGCTGAAAGCTGGAATTTTCTTTCTAAGCTGAAATCAAATATTTTGACATTTATTAGTTCCATAAAACTTTGCTAAAAAAAATAAACATTTTTGAGTTCATAAGAACCATATGCTCTTCTGTTTATAAAAAAGAGCTGTGCTGGGACACTGAAAAAACATTCCCCAAGAACTGCATTCTTTGGGGGATTTACATTATTTTAACCCTTTTCCTGATTATCGGGATCTACACCACATGTCCAGTGTCACAGCACCTCTGGAGTCCTGTGTCAATACCATTAACTGCATTGCTCTACAGAGTTGAATTCCAGCATTATTCTGCATGTACTTCAACTGGTATGGCTGCATTAGGTATAGCTGGAGGGTGAACGGAATTACTTCGAGTAGCTTAGCAGACATGCAAGGGGGCCATGTACCTTGAGAGATAGCATGTGTCTTGTATCAAGGGACTCCTATAACCTATGGGGTCAGTAAAGCATCCCTGAGATTTGCATTATCTCAGACATTTTCCGTTGTTTGGTGGCCTGCACAATAGCAGTCCTCAGTCTTTGCGAGTAGAAAGAGGCAGCATCCAAGAAGGATGCCTCAAGGAAAGGGTGAATGACTGGCAATGTTTAGCAAACCTACAGCAGCTCAGGCTGAACAGGCTCAGACCTTAAGTTTAAACCAGGACAGATAATTCATGTTGGATACATATGACTTTAAATCAAGTTTTGCCTTTAAGCAAGGAATCATAAAAACGTTCTCATGTGTTCTGTTTCCAGAGGATTTTGAAGCATGGTTCAAGGAAGAGAGCATACTGTATGAGTCATTGCAATGTACAGATGCAAAGTTTGCATTAGAAAGAAGGCATGGGGCAAATTTTCCTTCGTTTACAGAGATCTCATTTGTTTTAATTTAACTCTTTGTTTCTGGTTTTAGAGGTTCAGGTCAGCTCCATTCTGAAAGAACATAAGGCACTTTTCAGCCTGACTCCCCGTGGTTTTCTGTCTTGCTGACTGATTCTCTGGTGTCTCATAAGGCACAAACACTGATTAAAACCCTTACCACAGCTGGAGCATTCAAAATCTCTCTCATCTATGTGGATTCTTGAGCATCTATTAAGGAAAGTGGTCACACTACAGCCTTTCCCTTGGGGAGCGCTGATTTACATGCCACTACTCTAACCTGCTGTCTATGATCAGGCCATTTAACTCTAAGTTAAAAGTAGCATGGCTGAACATCAAATCTTACAAGTCCTCAATTCAGTTTCTGGCTCAGTCATGCTGTATGTCTAATGCTGAAGTCACGCCATCCACCTCAAGTCCTTACCTTTAAAATGCGGATAATGTTTTGCTATCTCACAACAGGTTGTAAGGATCATGAGAGCTACTCAGACTGTGAAAAGGGTGAAATAAGTCCCTTCACACTTTCAAACTTAGGCATATTGGTAGTCTTCACTGAGAGAGAAGACTAAGCATGTTATCTGTATCCTGAAGCGCATTATTCTGTCCTGGGAATAACGCAAATATCACATGAATAAAAAAAATATGAACATTATATTCTAACCAATGCCTACAAAAAATTAGCCTTCACTATACAAATCTTTCAGCAATGCAGATTGTTACACAGGACTACTCACCTCTCAAACTGAAAAGTCTTGTTTACTGATGCATGACCAGGACGGCTACACTTTACAAGGACAGTTTCCTTAGAGAAAAACAAAATACTTACAGTTAATATCATAGGCAGACACACACAAAAAGGGAAATAATTATCATTTCTAACATTCCAGGTGGCAGCAGTAATTAAGGATCATAAGTCCAAGACCCTTCTCCAGTAGTCACCAAGATGTGAGGCTTTAGAGCCTGTATACTGCAATGAACTAGCAAGACCACCCAAAAGAATCTCAAAACACATTCAGATTATTAAAGAACAACCAACAAATTCACGAGAAAAAGCCAAACCCTTACCTGGACTTCCTATGTGCCTAGAAAGCCACAAGCAAGTAACCCCAGCCTCCCTGTCACCACAGGTAGCAAAAATGGCAAAAATAGCCTTTTTTTTTTATTATAGGGCCAGTTTTCAGTGCCTTTTCAGATTTATTTCACATATATTTGTGCCTAGAACTGAGCAGAAGATGCACATTTCATAGAATAACATGCTAGTCCACAACTGTAAGAAAGAGCTGCACTAGCACAATTGCTAGAATTCCACGAGTTTGCAGTGGAATCCATTTTCCAGATGGACTATATAGTAGTTTTGTAAGCCTGACAGATATGTAAGCAGCTCTTTAAACTATTACCAGAGTGTAATCACAGCAGTCTGGCATGCTTTATGTAGCAACTTCTGTGCCCTTCCGTTCCTTACAGCATATGTTGCTTAATTGCAGAGAAAAGTAAAGAAAAAAGAAACGTGGGGGTTACAACAATTTGGGTGAAAGCTCACTAGCACACAAACCACTTCATCTAATTTGAGGAGGTTTCCTAGCTCACTAACCTGCAGTTACATTACTGCATTTGATGGGAGTGTCGAAATTCCTACTGTGCTTCAGACAAGTAGCTTGGAGTGCTGAACTTCAAATGAGTATTGCCACAGAATGAAATATCAAAGAGCTGAGCAAATAACAATTGCATAATAGTATGTCCAGCATGCAAATGGCTAATAAAAATCAAATTTCTTGGTTTGAGTTTACAAGTACTTCTTCCTCTTTGAAAAAGGCCAATGTATCACTATCAACCTCATGATAACAACACTCACTCTACAGCATGAGCTATGTTACCCATCCCAGTACTGGCAAATCTAGCAGCAGTACAGATATAAGTACAACACTTTGATACAAAATGGCCTGACACAGAAATTCTAGTAAGTTCAGTAACCAACAGGCTCTGGGGGAAGGAGGAAAAAAAAAAAGAAAGGGAAAAGGATATAGTTATGGAACCTATTTCTGATTCAGATATCAAATTTACTTGCAGACCAGCTTTCCCTAAGGTGAGAAATGGGACAGAAAAAACTCTATTTGCACAACATAAAGAAGTTTCATATGAGCATTGGTAAGGACCTTCCTTTCTCAGATCAGTATGGCCTAACTTATCCACCACGGCTGCTGGCCTATAGAATCTCATCAGGTTTCCCTGTCAATAGTGCTTATGAAATCCATACAGCTGTCTCACATGAACCACAGAGTCACAGAATACTCCCAGTCTGAGTTCTTTCAGGGCAATATGAATCATGGAAATGACAAAAGGATACTTCATAAATATTCACAATCTGTCCTGACACCCAAGCCTGAATCCCCAAGACAGGGGAGCAGTTCAGTAAGTGAAATTCAGTAAGGCAGAGAAATAATTTTAAATTAGTTATATGGAATAGTGGATATAGACATGATCACAGAATCCAGCTGTGGTAATTATAATTTCTTATCGCTTGTTGCTGCATATCTGCTGAAGGCTATACCCCCTTTCCCAAGACTACTGCTCCACAGCAGAGCGAATGTAAGGGACACTGTGACTGCTCCTCATGTTTCATGGCTGGGTAAGCACCAGGGAAAGAAACCTCTAGCTGGAGATCGTGATAAACAACTGGGGAACTATAATGTCTCCAACTGCTACAGGTACATCCATCTGATCTATTAGAAAATTATCTCCCAAGAAAAGGAGGGTCTTGGCTGCATTAATTCCAAGTTTTCCCAGTCCTATCTTGAAGAAACAGCAGAATCTTGCACCTTCCCTGATATTCAGAGCAGCCTCTTTGCTATCCTCTTTTTCTCAACCACTCACAAGTGAAAACTTTCTCAAAATGATTTGAAAGGAATGAATAGCGTAGAGGCAGACAGTTTCTTTTCTCCATGCCAATGGATTCAAACATCACTTCATGTGTTAGGCTACAGCAGGTGCCTATGTAGTCATGGAAACAAAAATATTTAAAGTTTAATTCAGATCTTAGGTGAATTACTTTCCCTCTGGAAGTGCCTACTTTTCTTCAGTGACCACAAGGAGACTCTGGAGTGATTAGGCACCTCATTTAAGTGTCTACATTTGGAGTTGTGAATCCAGACAAAAATATAGCTACTCAAACATGACACCTATATTTACTAGTGCACACAGCATACCCTGCCAGAGATGGACGAAATGGCAGAAAAGCAGCAGGTGGGATCCTGGACCAAAACCAGAGAATGGCTGAGGTGGGAAGGGATTTATGGAGATCATTGAGGCTCCCCCCCTGCTCAGAGGAGGGTCAGCTACAGCAGGTTGCCCAGAATCATGTCCAGTCAGGTTTTGAGTATCTCCAAAGATGGAGACTCCACACCCTCTCCAGGCAACCTGTTCCACTGTTTGACTACCCTCATGCTTCTTCTCATGCCTAAGCTGAATTCCCTGTATTTCAATTTGTGCCGATTCCTCAACTTGTCCTGTCACCACCAAGAAGAGCCTAAGCATTCAATACCTCATCTACTCATTTTCTCAGGCAGTGACAATACTGGCGCTACTCTGTGTCCTAATCTATGTGGACGAGTTCAACCCGATGTGTAGTGTGTACTTACTCTCCACCACTATTGCAAAACAAGCTTCAGGAGAAAGGCTCAGACAGTTGTTACTGTTACGCTGAGGAGCTGAGCATACACAGGAAAGCAAAAAGAAAACTTCAAAAATCTTAAAGTAGCTCAAAAACTGAAACAAATTACTCTTCTGTGCATCCAATAAAATCCTAAGCCTTTTTTAGACTTAGAATCAGAGTAATGATTCTCTAGACAAGATAAGCAAGATTATAGAAAAGATCATGTCTTTTGAAGAATGATATGAATCTCCAAATAAACAAAAGAAAAAACACCAAAGACAACACTAAATGGAATTCGTGTAGTCTCAGTCTCACAAAAAGATACACGGCCATTCTGTCCCAGTGTCAGTTCTGCCTATCTACAGGCAGTTTGAGGGAAGTGTTAACTGTTCTCTTCTGCTCCTGGCAGAAGAGAAGCAAAGCTATTTTATACTGCAATTTCTGTTGTGGTCTTTCAATATGAGACAGATGTTTTCCCTATTCTAGTTATAACATGACAAAGTTGTAGCTTAGATGAGACAGATCTGCATTTTACTAGAGCTCCAGCACAATCTAGGAACAATGTCAAGCTGAAGCTTCTCCAGAAGATCCAACCATAGTTTCCAATATGTACGCTGGACTGTGTTGTGACTGTGGTTCTCAAACGCAGTTCTGCTTTCTAACGAACGTTAGCTCTAAAATGATCATGGCAGATAACTGCCTAGTTATGTTACACATATAGTGTTCTTTCAGGGAAAAATCTGGAAAGACAGTCATGATCTAAAAAGCAAAACTAATAAACTCAGAACCTCTATCACAGACAGTCTTCCTTCACCTTGACCTAAAAATCATAAATACTTGTCTGGAAAATGGTTAACTTGTTTCCAGAAATAGGAGCTTTGTGTTGCAACTAAAAGCTCAATAACAAATCAAGCCCCATAATTTTAGCTGAAAATTGCATATTTATCCTAGCCACAAGCACAACACTTTCAGTTGTTAAAAGCAAAATAAGCAGGCAATAAACATTGTTTTCCTTTACTTTTGTTAGATTAGTCTAAATTGACTGCTTTTTGTAAAAAGTCAGTTGTACTTTTATCCTCCTTCACGAACTTGGATACTTCAAACAAAAACATTCATTTTTTTCTTATTAAATATTAAGAAACTAAGACAAAGACTTAAGGTGTTTGATCAAAACTAGAAAGCATTTTAACCAAATAAATGTCAAGGCAAACTAATAAAACATTTGAAGTCAATGTTGTGTTTTCCAAAACCAGGAAGTTAGTATCTTGCAAATTTCATTTTACAATCAAGTCCGTGCATACTTTTATTTTCCTGGAATATTTCATAAGGGCTTTTAAACATAAGAACAGGTTAGGATATTGACAATTACCAGCCCACTGCTTCATACAAACTAAACCTCAAATTGGCATAAGCAAGCAGACACTGCTTTGCTTGTAAACATATAGATACTGTAATATACCGCTATGAAATAATCCAAACTCTAAGTAATATCTAATTTCATCTTTATGCAATAAAATTCAACAGGTCAGAAATGGTCACGGCATTTTACAGTACAATAAATGGGTCATGGCATCCAGAATACTACGTCTACCATTACAGATCCCTGTTTTTTATCTCCTGACACATTTACTCTTTCTTAGCTGACTCCTCATGTGCTCCATTAGCTTCCTAATTGCATATATATCTCTCTGTAAGTATCCACTTTATGTAACTGAGACCTGCCTAATGAAGCTATAACTTGGGAGATTTAAACACCTAATATACCGTAGGTCACTTTGGCAATATTTTAAGCACTACACTACAGAAGACAATTTGGCTAATCACCATGTAAGTAACAGTGAGCAGCCAACTAAGAACTATAGTGGCTAAGAAAATTAAGACCCAAGTTAATACTTTCACCTTAGCACACACTACTGTGCATTTTTAAATTTTATATCTTGGTAATGGCCTCAATTAATGCTGGAATGTAATCTGGATTTGCAGCCTCGATGCTCATTCTCCTTACTCTGATGGATCTAAGCCAGGCCACTTTAACATGCTTGACTGCAGTAGGCTGTTGTAGTTCATGAGATATCATATTTCTCTCCTAATGCATTAGTTGTGTTGCAATAATAAAATGAAAAAAAAAAAAGCCTGACAAAACTTTAGAAATAGTTACAGTAAATACAAGTGGCTCAAAGGGACTGACTGCAGGAAGTCTGCAGCTCTTTGACTACTGCAAACACACAACCTCTGGTTCATGGATGACTGCACCAGCAGAAGCTATTACTACTACAAAGAGTAAGGATGAGAACAACACAAATCACCTGCTATTGCACCCATGGGTGATCAAAGCTGGGCACTGATTGACAAGAAAGTACCTAATTGTTTTTAAAACCCATGGTTCATATGTCCCTCTTGTTTCTAATTCCTAGTATCTGTGAATGTGCTTTTGAATTTCACCATCAAATACTCACATCATCAGCTGCATATGCCACTTTTTCTGAAAAGTTTCTTTGCCTGTAAGAAGAAAAAAAAAAGTCAACAGGGAAAAATTGTACAGTTCAAACCATAAGTGTTCCATATAGCTCAGGAAAGTCAATGCTCAAAACCTCTGTGAACTACACATTGTCTGAAGAGTACCTTTCAGAATTGCCATTATTATCGTCCCCTATGTACATACTAACACCACAGTTAATAGTGAATAAAAAACAAATTAAAGTGCAATCAACCAAAATCTGCTTTAAAAAAGAAAGTTAGAACAAACTCAATTAAGACATTCACATGCAAACCATTCTATTATTTTGAGACTGTAAGATGAGCTTGTAACAAGAGGCTTTCACTTTAGAACATTAAAGTGAAAACCACCCTCTTTTTAGGTATTTGTCCCTGATCTTGCATCCATTACTAGTCCAAAAGCTGACTGGGATTGCTGAGGTCTATAAATTCATTCGTGTGTAAGTGTTTTGAGAATTAGTCTGTAGTTTTACAACTAAGTTTTATTTAAATTGCTTTTTGATATCTTAAGAAAAGTTAGTCTTAAAAATTGTTTGTTTGGCCTATTCCATCCTGGTTTACAGTGCAATTCAGCACCTGATTGCACTATTCCATACAACAACAAAAACAGTGAGTGGGTTCCTTCCCAGGTATATCAAGTACAAGTGAATGCAAGTTTTCCCCTTTAGGTTCCTTTGATGTTGTTTTAATTAAAACAATTCTACATTTTTTTAAAGATTTGCCAAAAAATTAATAACCTTTAAACACTGAATGTACTATTTTAGAATTACCAGTCACCAAAAGTAAAATAAAGCCCCAAATCAGTTATTTACTGACTGGGCAAATGATAATGTTACTGGTTTCTAGCCACCCACAGTTTGCCCCTTCTTTCTTTCTTTGTATATGTTTCAATCCCTACCTTCTTTCATGTTAGTCATCTATGGAGAATTCAGCTTGTTATAGCACATACTTGCATCTAATCCCTCTTTTCCTTTTGGATCTTGGAATGTTTTGACACTTCAGTTACAGTAAGTGTATTAGAAATTAGGGATGCAGAGCCAAATTATACTGAAATAGATTACCAATGTTTGTGCTGACAGCAAATCTGTTCTGTAGCATTACAAACACCTGTAATGCTGAGTGTGTTTCTCTACCCATGACTTCTGACAGTTATTACATTGCTGTATCCCAGAATTTTTACAGGATAGCGAACATAGTCTAAACTGATTGCAGCTGTGTTACTTCTGCCAAGCCAGGGATAATCCTGTCTTGGCAGAACAGCTATGGCTTTCTATTCAGGTGGACATACTTTTAGACAAGGGGATGAGATTGGCTAAAGCCAATTTAGCAGGCAAAAGAAAAGGAAACAGCAATTAGTTTTTATGATACCATCATCATCTCCACACACACATAAAAACAGAAAAAATCAAGAACACTCTTGTTTTCACATACATATAACTATTTTTTTTCTCTGTACATTAATTATGAGTCAGCTAAGATCTAACACAGCAAAATCAGATTACCTATCTTGTGATATAGAATATGCAGCAGCAGTGTCAAAAGGTAGCAATGGTCGAATCCTGCAGTGGACTCTGATATTTCCTCTCAGTTCCTAGGGTTACAATATTAAGATGTATTTAACACAGATTACTGGAGAGGACAAATACACTGGTATTTGTGAAGGAGACATGAAAGAGTTTAAGAGAGCAGGTGGAGAGAAAAATAGTTATCAATATCATTTGCCTTGAGAAGTTAGGAGAAAGTACTTGAGGAAATATGAGCTCTTCAGAGCTCTGAAATGGTATAGCCCTCTCCAGTCTATATGGGGAAGAAAAAAAAAAAAGGCTTCCAATCTAAGCCATTTTCCCCTCTTCAGCCTCCTTCCTCTTTACTTGAGCTTCTTCAGACACCTATATTAACTCAATAGACAAGATTACACACTCCATTTCTCTTTCACCAGCCCTGAGGAAGATGTGGAATATAAAACATTTTGTACCTTTTCCTCTCCTCTGTGTGTACATACATGACTAAAAAGACAGTAACTGATTTTTCTCTGCAGGCTGTTTCAGACTTCAGTTTATCTAACCTGATGTTTTTCCTTCCTTTTTGCTGATGATCATTTCTTCTTGTTTTGTATTAGTGAAAACAGCTTGCCTCTGATGACTAGTGACCACTGGCTTTAACTCCCCTCTGCCTTGGGAAACATTTTTTCAGTAAACTGCAACACAAGGCAGAGTTTGGAAGGTAAGTACTTTTTAACAAAAAGCTTCATTGTCCCAGGTAGAAAAATGGAAAATATTTGTTTTTGAAGGAGGCTTGAGTTTCTAAAAATCAGGTCCTGAATCAGGCAACCCCAAACTAGTCATTGGGGGCGGGGGGGGGGGGGGGGGGGGGGGGGAGGCAGGAAGAGTAAAGTTAAACTACAAAAAGGAAAAAATTAATCCTGAATGAACCATCACTAATGGCAGAGCAGGATACAGCTAGATATACTTGGAAAAAATAAGAGAAGACCACTTTGTAATTTCAAATTAATAATTTTAAGAATTCTAAAACAATTTCAGAAGCTTGCAATTTTAGAGAAGAGGATAAAGAAACTTGAAGTTTTGTTCATTATTCAAAATGGATGATGCTCCTTTGTGCAATATGCTCCAGGAGTGCATTTGAAAGACACCTATGTAAAAAATAATGGGCTGGGGCTTATTTGAAGACAAATGTGCCTCAGCAAAAAATGAATTGTATATAGACAGCAGGAGAAAGTGATACATCCATGAAAAGTATATGCATTAGTTTTATTGGTGAGGAAGTTATGGGCATAATTACAACAAAATAAGAAAGTGTTCTGTCATTAAAGATACTTACAACTAAGCTGTTATGTAGAGCTCTCCTCTTTTGCTTTTCTTTCTCATATCTCTCTGTCACCTCTTGTAGAGACTGCTCAAGATCAAAAGCTTTTATCTGAAACACTGGAAGAATAAAGCTGTTTTAAAGTGCTAAATTCTATTACTTTACAAAATCAATTTTCTGGTAGTGCCTCATGAAATGTAAGCATAAACCTTTTTAACTTCTTCCAAACTTAAATTAGGATAGTTAGTTCCTGATTTACTAGACACCTTTGAAAAATCCCATCATACTTCTTGCTATGAAATGGCTATGCGAAGTTACAGATAATTACCACAGGTACCTATAATGAAATATAGAATCTTGAAAAACAATCAAAAAGACAAGATATTCAAAGGCAGTTCAAAGGTGTCAGTTTAGTTAGAGTAATGTTATCTGTCAGTGAAGCTGAAACTTAAACGTGAAGCAACCTGCTTCTGGATGGGGCTGTCACTTGCAAGGCTCAAACCATATTTGCAGATTGTTAGGTTAACTTCTTGTAATGTTAACTGGCATGAATCTATCATTTATCCTCATGTTACTACTACTGTAAACAGCTATAAGGTTCCCCTTTGAGATAGGTGCACTCACTTCATGGGTAGGATTTAATAAAAAAAGATTGATCTTTTGAACCTCAGGGAGTCTCCTCCACAAAACTGAGGAGAGCACCACAGGTCATTAAAAAAACCTTCTAACTTCACAAATTACTTTATTTCAGCCCAATTACATGAACAACGAGCAGGCCTAAAACAAATGTACAGCCCAGACAGCACATAACGTGACTGCAAACTTGGGTAAAAAGGAAGCTTTTAGAAACCCCAGTGGGATATCAATCTCCCCAGCAATTAGTGAGCAGTTTGAAGATGCAGAGTATCAAGCAGTCAAAACTATGGTCTGAGAGTTGAGTTAGCAGGATGGCCACGAGCCTCAGTATGTGTTACCTTACAAAAAAAGGAACAGACTTCGTATGTCATACAGTCTCAGTATGTCATACATATGATGTACACTCTCTGCTATAGACTAAAAATCAGGTAACTTCAAGGGACACTTGTCTATTCTGAGATCTTATTTTCGTAATACCCACGCTGTTCACCTCCAGCTCATAATGTTCCTCCACAAGTGCATGCATGCAGGGGAAATGCTGTTAATAGTTGGGGAATCAAAGTCTAGGAGTTTCACTACGAAAAATCCTTTTCTTGCATCCTGTATGTGGAGTAACACTAGTATGTCTTGGTTTGGAGAATCACATGCAAATATGGTACAACAAATTGTCAAAAACAACTCTTACAGTCACTGACCCCTAATTTATTTTTCAAAATATGAGGTTGGAATCCATTGATTATTTAAGTAATCTCCATAATAAGTACCTTCATTTATAAATTTGTTTCAGTTCTTGAAGCCTCTGGAATAAGCAGTAAAGTAAAAGTAATAGGTGCTAAGGGTACTTTTCCATTCTTCCAGTTGCAAAAGAAGAAAAATAAATTACTAGCTTGTTTCAATTTTTAAGTGGTCTCTTCATGAGGGCTCTGAGAAGCCTACTGGACATTACAAATCTAGTTTCAGTTAGCTTAGGCTCTAATTACTCAATTATTTTTTTTTTCTAACTAGCCCTCCTATGGTGAAGATGACTGAAAACAAAAATCAATGTTGGAGCATCCTAATTTGATACCAAGGCTTTTGAGCAGACAGGTGAAAAACTGCAGTCTCTAGAAAATGAGTCAATTTGTTACATTTAGCAGATGATATTTTGATATCTGTAAAAGTCAACAATCAGTTTTAATATCCATCTTCTGTAAAGCTTTACGTGCAGCACAGAAAAACTTCTTGAACACAAGCTCCACAGAGCAAGTTTCCTAACGCATAAATTATTTCTAAATTTTTGATTTTTCTGAAAGTGGAGCGATATAGTTATAAACATAAACAGTTATGTAACATTTTCCTAGTTTTCTGCTTGGCATGAGCTGCAAGCTATTCAGAAGTTACATTTTCATTCATAACCCTAGGGGCAGCCACTGAGCACATGTCTTTTAAAATACTAATAACCCACTCTTCATTATTCAAAAGAAGTAGTCACTACATGTCTCCAGCTATTACAGACACCCCTTTCCCTCATGCTTTGCCCATCTCATCACCCTATACAGAAACTTCCTGGGAGCTGGGCATGCTGCTTTTTCTGTTTAAATGTCACTGAGCGCAGTTAGGATCTTCAGCAATAATCAGACTAGCAGTTGTAGAAGAGTGATGGCTTGCAAACACATTCAGGATTATAATGTTTCTTTAATTGACAGTCCCGGTTAAGGAGCTTTTAATTCCCTCCCATTCAGCGCTGCACCAGACCTTCTGCTGTGCTCACACAACTGCTTCCACAGTCAGGTGGAGGTCAAAAAGCAATCCTTCTTGCAGAGCCACTTCTGTCCTGGATCAGCTCCCTGATCTGTTTTGTGTGTGGTCACACAAACAGTTACACCAGCCTAATGGAAAGGTCCATGATGGGGACATGAACAACAGGAGCAGCATAACCTAGCACAGCCACATCCTACCACAGATATGGATGTGTAGCTGTCCCCTTAGTTCCTTCAGGTTTTTAATGTTTCTTTCCACACTAGATTCCAGTTCAAAAAGGAGGTCAACCTGACCATGCCTTCTAGGAAAAGCAGCTATGATGTAACAGACTTAATTCCAAAGCTTCTTTTGAATTCAAAGGTGTTTTATATTCTGAGCTATAACATTATGCTTTGGGCTGCTGCGATATTCCTGTTGCTGGATCCAAGGTCCCTCTCCTCCTCCCCTACCCTACACTAAGAAGGAAAGGCTTTCCAAAGGCAGCTGAGCTGCTGAGACTCTGCTGTTGAGTTGAGGGTAAAAGTTGATGGTAATCCACATTCCACAAATACAAGTCATCAGTACAGTGCAGAGCTCAGAATTCTCCAAGAGGAGCAGAGCACTTAAGCGCTAGCACATGGACAAAGTGGGAAATAAGCTCTGTACCCAATTTTTCCTCTTCTCCACCCCTGAGAGAAAGTGTCCTGGAACCACAAAAGATATCTAAGTCACCGGGCTGCAGCAGCTTTCACAAAATACATCAGTAACCTGCAGCAACTCCTCTGTCATGTATTCACTTGGACAGATTTTGCTCCTTGGTACCCACCACTTTGCCAAGCAGTGAGAACAGTGGTTTCCCCTCCCTGAAAATAGGCTCTGCATGCACAGATACTGTCGTTTCCTCTTTGTCTTAATACCTGCATGGTGAAGCAATCTAAATTCATCAAATTTTTAGAAATTCCTACTCTTCCACATATCTGCTGAATTACTGCATCTGCCTCAGCAGTATCATTTGCAGTCAGGTGGCCAGTGTTTTTTGCTAAAATGATAGCAGCTTTGTTTATCAAGGAAACGGGCCTATAACAAAAGAATAATGGGCACTTCTCTCTTTTATGATTTACTGCTATTTAAGTTTCAGTGGGAAAAATGGCAATAGCCTGGTTTTCAGACTGTGAATAAATATTTCCAAGCAAGGGACTACTCAGTTATTACAGGAACGTTTTATAGTTTGCTGCATGTCAACTACAGCCTTGAAATTAACCTACTTGAATGTTTCTTCTATAATTCTCTCCCTCAATTTCAATCTCTATTTTAGGATTAAACTGATAACATATATTGTCTCCAGAATACATACTTTGGACCTTCTGTTTACAAAAGATATGTAATTTAAGGATGGCAATTTTGACTGTCATATTTAACCTTAACAATAGGATCTCCATCTAAAACATTTGTCAGAGAACTGAAAAGTGGCCAAATTAAAAACATAAGTCATCCACCTAAGTACCAACACACTATTTTGTTATAGGCAAGGAAGCTTCTCCTGGTTATGATTTCATAGAACAACGCACCACAAAGTGCAAATTGAGAACAGTTAACAGGAATTTGCAAGGCCTCATAAAGAATATTTACTATTTATTTACACCACAACATCTCAAGTGCAGAATCCAATCTTCTATCTGTTCATTTAGCCCCCTGCTTCAATAAGGGGAACATTCACCTTTACCTAGGGTTAATTTTCCACTTTGTTTTTTTCCATTTTAAAGACAACTTGATTAAACATTTTCTCTACATGGATAATACAGTAATCAAATAAATTCTAATGATAACTTAGTACATAACACACAAGGACAAGTTCTGCAAACACCCATCACTTCAGAATATGTGCCATGTGTTTCTCAGGCCTAGTAGGAGCTTCACCAGAATCAAGGATGTTGGAAGCAGATGCAGAGATCCATGCCAAGAGATCCAGGTGCAGGACCAATGCACTTAGTCTTCAGTGATGAGGGCACAGAGTGCCCCTGTACTGCAGGGTCTGCTTTGTATGTACACATGAACGAAGGACCTGAATTCTGAAGAAGTAGTTCGTATGGTATTATTATCTACAGTCTAGCGAGTGGAACTGGTTTTGATTTGGAAGTTAAATTTTCTCTGTAAATGCACAGAAATATTAAAAATCTAGGCTGTCCTACTTTCAGACATTATTTTCAGAAATCTCTGAAATCACCTGAGTCCTTTTCTGGTACAGTCAAAAGCTGACAAATTTCAGCTAAAGCAACACATTTGTTATTCAGCTATTCTAAAATAGTCAAGATAACAAGCCTGAGAACTTCAGATTAAAAATGTTACAGCTGAGCCAACTCAGCAATCTAGTAGCAGCTGCATTCAACACAAAAGCTAAATCCAAATGATCAGTCATAACCTCTGCAGAGTTATTTGCACTTTTTCTAACGCTTCAGAACTCCCTGATGATCTAACATCAAACAAAAAGCAATTGCTACAATTTCAGTGACACGTTTCTCAAAAATCAAACTCAACCTTTCAATGTTACTAACATTTAACAATGACATTGTTGATGTTACATGATTGAAATGTAGCCTTACTTTGCATTGCTTCATTTTGCAGCTGTATTTCTTGGACTGCTGTCAAAACTTGGTAAAGATAAGTATTGCTTTGACGCTGAAAGTCTTTTGAAAGCTCAAGAGCAAATGAATGGAGGCTCTTCAGGTCTTGCTTAAGCCTCTTCTCAGCAAGAAGAAAAAATACATTATAAAGACACAAAACAGTAGTTAAGGAAGAATCAATATAACCACAACACAAATAATTATGGTGAGATATCAGTCAGGAAGATCCCTCTACTTGGTGAAAGGAAGCCTTCAGGAGTACATCTTTCAGCAAGTTCAGAGAAGGATCCTGCAAGATATTTACCAATGCCATTTCCTAAAGACTTAAGCTAGACTTTATGAATCCTTACCATCTTATGGTACATACTTTGACTATAATGCAGCTTCAGGTATAAGAAAGTATCTTTCTTATTTCATCAAACAAAAATAAGCATGTGTGCCTTCTGCCCACTTATAAGACAAATCCAGGATTACCAATGAAAAATTGTGATCCATATATCCCTTACTGCATTCATTTTCCACACTTTGATCAGGGGGTATTTGCTAAGCTTCACTCTAAGGCATTTCTTAAATAAGTCAGTTCTATGCCTTCCTATGACAACAGACATATTTTGAAAAGATCGAAACCATAATTGTTCAGAAAATTAGAAAATTGCATGATGAAATATTTAAGCATCTATAAAAACAGCTTAAATGTCCAAATAAAGTAAAAACAAATTGACCTGATTTTAGGATTAGTAGACTTCTTGACATCTAAGTCTTGGAACAAACATGTAAAGCCATCTGTAAGATGAACTTAACAATACTTTATCTTACAGAAGCACTGTGATGTTTCATTAGTCAGCCTGGTACAAAGTGTTGCATATTCTGTGACAGTTTATTTTTCCAACTGTGGTACTGACCTTGAATTAATCGACTAGTTTCAATGATAAAGCAATAAACTAAACTAAAGGGAGAAAATCACTGCATTTCTCACTCTCAGAAGCCACAGAATATAACTGGGAAGAAATATTTATTTTTTTATTATGGATATAGGATCACCATTAATCTAAACTTCTATTTGGAGAGCTTTGCTCTCTCCTAACATTCATTGATCTCTGACAGTAAACCATCTCAATCCACTGGTATTGCATCACAAACAGTTCTGCCACTCTAGCTAACCTAAAAGTAAGACACCACTGCAAAATTTACTAAGTAGAAACACTGTGATTAGAATAGAACAGAATATTCAGTTGGAAGGGACCTACAACAATCATCTAGTCCAACTATGCTACAATTAAGCTACATCCTTCTGCCTGTTAAGAATCAATTTCTTTCCTGAGATACTTTTCAGCCATTTTATGCAGGCATTCAGTGCCACCCTGAGAAAATCTGACATTTGTTAGTGTCCCTAAAAGGAACTCACTAGATATGGACAAACTTTTTAGCAGAACCTGTTGCAACAGGACAAGGGGTAATGGCTTTAAACTAAAAGAGGGTAGATTTAGACTAGATATAAGGAAGAACTTTTTTTACAATAAGGGTGGTGAAACACTGGAACAGGTTGCCCAGAGAGGTGGTGGATGCCCCATCCCTGGAAACATTCAAGGTCAGGTTGGACGGGGCTCTGAGCAACCTAATCTAGCTGAAGATGTCCCTGCTCATTGCAGGGGGGTTGGACTAGGTGACCTTTAAAGGTCCCTTCCAACCCAAACTATTCTATGATTCTATGGAGTAACTTAAGGAATAAGTACTTCAACAAAGGAAAATATTATGGTACTGGGAGAACAGATCCAGTCTCTTTGATGCCAAAGACAACCTGAGTGAGCACACAGCAAACTACTTCCTCTTGTGAGGTTTGCTAGAGCAGAACTCTTACTGAAATCAATGGAGTTCTCCAATGCTTTTCTAAAGGATCTGCCTACCTGTTTAAAGTATATCACAATTGTTTTTTAGGCGTTGTCTGTATGATAGTCGAATCAGGGATTGCAAGGTTTTGATTACAAAAATATCTAACTCAGATACTGACAGCAGCCTATACATAAGATACTGGAGCTCAGGAGCAGCCACTTTTACCAGCTTCCCCGGTGACTTTGTAGCCTATTGCAGCAAATTTTAAGCTAACTCAGGCATTGCTACACTTCAGTGCAAGCACTGCTGTGAATACAATAAAGCCATAGATGAAGTTCATATCTGACCATTTTCTGGGTTTTACTGTATTTGATAAGCACATAAATGTTTAGGGTATTGTCATGGTTTAGGCCCTCAAACCAGGACAGGTATAGATTATGCCTATATTATTACTAAAGGTCTTTACCTTTATTGCTCCATGTAGCTGGGTTACAACAGAACTCCTCTGCAATTTCTGCTGCTGGCCATGAGCAGAGTAGAGCTGCAATACTTCATTAGTGCTTCTTCCAGCAAACCCTTGATACTGTTTAAAAAAAAAAAAAAAAACAAAAACCAATCACCTAAAAATCACTTTAAAGTGCTCATGTCTTCTGTTGCATTCTGGCCCCTTTGTCCCTGTAAACATTTGTAACTCAGCTATCGGATTACATGTGCTGTAAATACATAATTTCTTTGCTTTTACCTTTTTCTGAGTCACGTGAAGGATCACCTTGAGGTAACTGGCTAACAGCATAATATTCTACTTCCTTAGGGTAGTAAACCTCAGCATCAGACTACTAAAATGCTTCTGCAGTACCTAAAACCCCTTCCTCACACTTGAGGTGGATCTAAATGGTTAAAACTGTGCCTGCCTTCACTCAGGGAAAAGGGCTCCTTAAGTGTCTTCTGATAGCTACATTTAGTGCAGAAAGCTCTCTGAAAGGACATGAAACAGAATGAGGACGCACACATGTGTGTTAACTGCTAAAGTCCTGAAGGAACTGGTAATACACAGCCCCCAACTTAGTGTTCACTGCTCTAGCTTCCTGCCAACACCAACTCCGTTACATTCCAGAGAGTTGCAATAGTGCAAAAGTGTACCAATAAAGCACTAAGTTGGGTCTTCAGAGATCAAAGTTGCCAAAGCAGTTTTTAAAGGATATGGCGAAGAATGCTTTCTAATAATCTAAAATTACCTATTATGCAAAAGCAATTTCTATGGCCAATTTTTTTTGGAGATGTTTAAATCAAAAGGAAAATAGAAATAGTACAACTTTAAATATTTACAGGCAAGAACACAGGAAATTTTTGTAGAGTACTTGTGAAATTCTGCAATATAACAGAATCTGTAACCATACTAAAAACTGCTTTTTCATTTACTGACAATACTTAAAATGAGCTGCAACTTATTCACCTACTTTCCCTTGCAACCTGTTGTCATCTATCATTCCTTTACCAGTACCAATAGTCTCTTTCCTTATTTTTGAAATGCACTTGTCTCTAGCACAGACTAAGTTCCTACTTTATTCAGGCCATAAATTCTGTGACTGCAGTTCCCTGGTATTTAACCTAACAAAGCATAGAAGAGCAAAACGACATGAAAGAGCTAAATTGACTCACACAATGGGTTTGATTTACTTCCAATGATAGGTAAAATGATAGGTAAAAAGGAAACATTTAATTGCAGTTTAACTACAGATGACATCTCCAAGAACAACAATACAATGTCCTGGAGCTGTCAGAATAAAGAAAGATTATATTTTCCAAGAAACGTCCTTCACTTATCTGAACCAACCTTTTCATGTGGCTTTTTCACCTTCACAAAGCACGCATCTTCTATTTACAAAGGTAACCTGAGGTCCTGCACAGCTATTCAACACCTTAGCACTAATATAAAAAGTTCTTACATGGAAAAGAAACAGCAGGAAGAGATTATTTTAAAAGAACCCTCATTTTTTTTTTGTTACAGGCTTCAAGCTCCCAGAAATTGCGACCAAAGCTATACAGCATTTGTGTTCTTTTAAGCTGAGGATTTTCAAGACTCATGTTACTCAGATGCAATATTTACAAACACGCTTGACAAAAATACATACAAGTAGCTCACCAGAATTAGGATCTCTAATCACATGTGAAAAGTTAAGCATATATATAAGCAATTGCAGTACTCAAGCCTTATTGTTAAATAAGCTTAAGCTAGTTAAAATCTCCTTTTAACATCTAATGCGTTTTCCACCATCTGCACAGGTTCCCCCGACTCCCCCATTTTTCTCACATGGACAATAAAAACAGAATTGTCAATTCTACTTTCATTGCAGTCAACCTCTCATCACTTCCACTATCAAGTTTATCTTTATTGCAAAGGCTGCCTTGGTTTTGGGGTTTTCTCCATTAAAATAGTTTTAGCATTCATCAGAATGTTTTGTATGCCAGAACTTGCAAATTTGTGCTCATGGACTAGAAGCAAAAACTAACTAAAAAACTTTTTATAGTCAGCTTTATTATAAACATAAATGAAACTGAGCTACTTAATAGTGTTCTCCAAAGTGAAATCTCAGTTCTGCAATTGGATCCATTCCGGCAGACTTGGCTTTACGTATGGAAGACAGCAGGATATGGACCTCAAGGACTCCAAACAAAAGCAAGGGGAATGCAGGCAGGCAAACACATTTCCAAGTAGGCAAAAGCAAGTCTACAGAGAAAGATCTGACGTCTTAGTTCAATAACAAACCTTACAATATGCTGCCAGGATAATAATATATCAGGCTGCAGCAAACAGTGGCAGTGCTGATATTTATGACTGTCTTAAGGATATAAGCAAGGGAAAGTCTATAGCAAGACGTAACATTTTTATTAGACTGATGCAAACTACAGACAAACATTTACACCGCAAATCCTAATTTATGGCTATCCTTGTAAGTTTGTCTCCAAAGCTTGCTCACTCACTTCAGCCAAAACAAGAATGAGACCTCTGTTAACCCTGGTCACTGTGACTGAACCTGTTACAGCTCAATCGTTCAGGCAGCTCCACCAGCAGATCTGAAAGGTCAGTGACTGACAGCGGAGGGCAGTAGCTTTTTTCACCAGCATAGCTAGTGAAATATTGGGAGATATGATGCAATATTGCACAACTTTAAATTCATCTAATTAAAACTAGTATTCTTTTTAATAGAGACTCTTCAAGTAAGATAAAACTATTTAATGCCTGTTTAGCTCGTGTTTTCAGATTGCTGGGGGCAATTAACGAAGGAGAAGTGAAAGTCTTTTAAGTGTATTTAAAGAACCACCTGAATAGAAACATCAGTGCAAGGTTAATTGCAAAGTATTTCCACAAATCATTTGACATTGCTTCTGACTGATGGTGGTAACACTGCCATGCTCCTCACGTGTATGTAGGTGCTCATACCTTCCAGCACATTTTGCAATAAACTGATACACGGCTGTATTTGGAAAACAAGGCTTCATTAGCTAATACTCAGATAACTACTTCCTACATCTGATGCACCTTACTGACTAAAATAATTTCTTTCTTATGCTTGTGAGGGTAAAAAAAAAAAAACCACAGCTGAAATATTTAAGATTTTTGGTAAATATTATAAAGCAGAACAAAACCAATAGAAACATTTTCTCAGAATCAATTATAGTATTCTTCTGTATACCTAGCAAAACTCATTTCAGATGTACCATCTGCTTCTAGTCAGGCTTTGAAAAATGTTAAACCCATTTTTATCCACAGGTGTTAACAAACCCACAGGGAGGGCAAATGGCTTTCCTGGGGTCACCCAACCATTTAATGTTTCAGCCCAGATTAAAAACTCTTGGGCAACAGTCTCTATCACAACTAATACTCACAGCTGGCTCTGGTCTAGCAGTGTAGACCAACATTCAGAATTCTGTAAATCTCTGAAATCCTACCTTTGAAGACCCCAAACATTATCAGAGGCTGCTCCTTGTTTCAATAATGGCCTAGGAACAACACATTCTTCTGTAGAAGCATATATCAAAAAGGGGGCATCCAGTTGTTGCTATATGCTCTGAGTTGTTCCCTCAGTTCACTTTTGGAGATTGAAAACAATGGCAATTATTTAAATGTATGTCAACTTCTAGTTACTTAATCAGTTTATTGTTATTGCTGACTAAAAAAAGAATCAAACAATCAAACAAACAAGCGAAACCCAAACACTGAGCCTTAATCCCTTCATAGATTTTCCCAACAGGTAACGAGCGCAAAACTTGAAAATAAGGAGGCAGATTTCAGTGACTTTTTTTTTTCCTCCTATTTTCCTAAGAATTCTTTTTGGAAAAATAAACAATAGTTACCTCTGCAAGTTTTAGATGAAGAGCAGCGTTTTCAGTTTCCAGGACAACTATTCTTTCTTCTTTGGTCTAAGTAAGAAACCCACCCAAAACCACAAAAGTAAAAATTAAATAAATGTCAGTCTGATGACCATTATTTCATTATAATAGTTCTATTACATTCCTCTCTTTCTCTGCCTTCCAAAATCAAAGGACTACCTACCCCCAATCTCCTCAGCACAATATTTGTCTACAAGCACATAAAAACTAGGATAAACTCTTAATATTCCATGATTACCTACATTTTCTGTCACTTTGCCTGCTTATGTGGAAAATACACACGTACAAAATTTTAACTTGTTTATAAAATCATCTCCTGACATTTTCCAGGTTGTTACAGAAATGTTATTTTATTGATTTACAAGTAACCTCATAAATTTCTATTCTATGATTCTACGAATTTCCATTTCCAAGGCCGAACTGTCAAAGATCTTCAATGGCATCGCAACAAGACCATTCCTCCACAGGGATGCTGCCTTCCCAACTAGCCGGACGCCTGTCCTGCCCCGCGGCGGGGCTGGGGAGGCCGATCACAGCTCTGACACCCCATTTCTAACCCAGCCCCAGGCGGAGCAGCCTCTCCCCCACATCAGACTGCCTGCCAAATTCCAGAATCATAGACTGGTTGGAGTTGGAAGGGATTTTCAAGATCATCGAGTTCCAACCCCCCTGCCATGGGCAGGGACACCTCCCACTAGACCTGGTTGCTCAAAGCCCCATCCAGCCTGGCCTTGAACACCTCCAGGAACGGAGCCTCCACAGCTTCTCTGGGCAACCTGTTCCAGTGTCTCACCACCCTCACAGTAAAGAATTTCTTCCTAATATCTAATGTAAGTCTACCCTCTTTCAGTTTAAAACCGTTACCCCTCGTCCTATCGCTACACTCCCTGACAGAGTCCCTCCCCATCTTTCTCGTAACCCCCCTGTAAGTACAGGAAAGCTGCTGTATTTTGGATTCTCGCCTAAATTTCAAGCCTAGAAATACACTTTTGACACCAAGGGGCAGGAAAGGGGAGGGCAGGGCAGGGCAGGGCGGGGCGGGGCGGGGCGGGCCGGCCCGTGCCACCGCCCTCAGCGGGCCGCGGCGCTGCCCGCCGCCAGGGCGGGCCGGATCCCTCACACCCCCCCTCCCGCCGCCGCGCTGCGGGTCTCACTCGCAACCGCCGCTCCAGCTGCCGCAGGCGCTGCGCCCACACGGAGCCCGGGTCGATGCCGCTCCGCGGCCGCATGGTCCTCCGCGCTCCCGCGCCCAGGCAGAGCAGGGCCCGGCTCGGCGCCGCACCACCCCTCCGCCCCCCGCCGTCAGGCCGGCGGCCACGGGCGCGCCCGTGAGTGGCAGGGACGCCCTCCAATCCGCTCGCAGTGAGGGCAGAATGGGGCGGGGCCACGGCGAGGGCCCGGCCGGAGGCGGTGCTTCCCCCATCGCCTCACGGCGCAGGTAACGGGGCGGTTAACGGCCGGTCTATAAATAGGGGCTGGAGGGTGGCAGCGGTATCGCTCCATCTACAGCGTCACTTGGCGTAAGTGACTTTAGAAGCGGAGGATGAGGGCGGGGAGTGCGGAGAGGGAAGGGAAGGCCGGAGCTCCCGAGGTTGGTGTAAGGCGACGGAAAGATGTCTCCTCAGAGCACCAGTGCCCGGGGGCACAGGCCCCGCGTTCGGGTTCAGCCTCCACAGCAAAGGGCGAGGAGGAGAACAGGGCCTAGAGCTCCCAGAGCAGCTACAGGATTTCTGCCCTGAGCAGTTGATCTAAGGCTGCAAAGGCCACAAAGAAGATTAAGGGATAGGAGCATCTGTTTTACAGAGCATGTGGAGGGTTGTCCAGCATGCAGGAGAGGTGGCTGCGGGGGATCAGAGCAATTAAGTATTAATAGCTAATGGGAGACTATACAGAAGACAGAACCAAACTGTACTCTGTGGGACAAGAGACAGGCACAAACTGAGATACATGAAACTCCCTCTAAACCTAGAATTTTTTTTTTTTTTTTTGATGCAAGTGTAGTCAAACAGTGGCACAGGTTGTCCAGAGTGGCTGTAGAGTCTCCATCCTTGGAGATAACTCAAAACCCAACTAGACACAGCTGTAGCTGACCTTGCTTTGACTCTGGGCTAGATGATACACAGAGGTCCTTTCCAACTGCAAGTATTCACTCATTCTTTGAGCAAAGCCAGTGTCCAGGGCTAGTCTTTGGAAATGGACAAAGCCTGCAGGGTCCAGCTGGTGTGGGAGTCCTAAGAAGCTGCCTGAGACAGGAGCTATTGCAGGGGATCTCATACTAATGTTTCTGAGGCCAATGTTACATACGTTAGTAATACTACTTAGTGCTCTTCTGTATTGCACTGAAAGATTAACGTCTTAAAAGCAGTTTGAATACCATTTGGCTACAAATGTGAGAGTATGCTAGATAAACACGTCAGTTTCTTGGAAGTGGAAGACAACACTATTTTTGCACCACAGTTTGGGGGTGGTGGTTTTTTTTGTTTGTTGGTTTTTTGTTGTTTTTTTTTGGTTGTGGTTTTTTTTTTTTTTTTTTTTTTTTTTTTAGAAACTGAAGCCAACATCATAATTACAGAGGAATCCAGTTCTGCAAAACAGCAGTCTCAAGTTACTGTCTTCTACTGAACATGGTGAATGTGCTCTCATAGGGGCAGTAGAAAATCCAAAGGCATACAGCAGTGAATCTCTCCGTGTTTGGCACAAAAGGGATAGCAGTCTATTGCAGAGGAACCCAGATGCAGCCCATCTCTCACAGACCAAACCAAACATCTCTGTGCAGCTCTATCAACTGTCTTCCATGATACTGCAACTTCCTCCCATAAAATCTAGCCTCAGTTTTAAAACACACTGACTGGAAGCCCCTGAGCAGTTCGTCCTTGCAACTAGTTCTGCATTGGTGGAAAAATGAAAACTGACAAATGGATTTAGGCCAAACAAAGAGAGTTCCAAAGTACTGCAATACTGAGGATGTCAAGAGATGTTGGCACTAAGTAAGGCAGACAGGATTTTATCATCAGCAGCTATTTTTGGGAGAATGTTTTAGCAGCCTGGGGGAATGTGACTCAATTCTTGACACTGAGCTGTGATTTTTATATGTAATGATTATACTGCAGCAGCATTCAAATCAGAACAATGTTATTTTCCAACATAACTCATCTTCATCTCAGAAGGACCACTTCTGAAGTGTAATGGTTGGTCTACTCTGCTCTGGTGAGACCCTGAAGTACTGCGTCCAGCACTGGAGCCCTCAATGCAGGAAAGGCATGGACCTGTTGGAGCAGTTCTGGAGGAGGGCCACAAAAATGATCAGAGGGCTGGAGCACCTCTCCTGTGAGGACAGGCTGAGAGAGTTGGGATTCTTCAGCCTGGAGAAGAGAAGGCTCTGGGGAGACCTTATTGCGGTCTTTCAGTACTTAAAGGGGGCCTACAGGAAAGATGGGGACAAACTTTTTAGTAGGGCATGTAGCGATAGGACAAGGGGTAATGGTTTAAAACTAAAAGGGGGAAGATTTAGACTAGAAATAACAAGGAAAGTTTTTTTACAATGAGGGTGGTGAAACACTGAACAGGTTGCCCAAAGAGGTGGTAGTTGCCTCATCCTTGGAAACATTCAAGATCAGGTTGAATGGGGCTCTGATCTAGTTGAAGATGTTCCTGTTCATTGCAGGGGGGTTGGATTAGGTGACCTTTAAAGGTCCCTTCCAACCCCAAACTATTCTATGATTCTGTGAATGCCATATGGGCCATATAGGACTTTCCTTAGCCCAGGTCCCTACTGTGAGGTTTACCCACTATGAATGAGATTAAGAATCTGGTTTCTGTAGGCCGTAACACAGAAGACTTAATTTACTATCACTCTGACTTCGAACTAGTAACCTAAAATGGAGCATCCTTTGACTACTTTTATTCATTTCTCTATGCATACCTGAAAGTTGGATAGTACTGAAAACTCAGTCCCATCTGTATTAAAAGAAAAAAAAAAGTCACAATATGCTCTGTAGCTCACCATAACAGCTGCAATTCTCTTTTGGGATATTCCTTCTGTTTCCAAAGATCAGTAGAAGTTCCTTGATGGGCAGGGAACAAAACAGTCTGTGTGATCTAGGCAAGAAACAAATATAAAATCCAGCTGTCTCCTGGAAATGTGGCAAGGCTGTATTCCAGTATGCCTTTTTCTACACTGATTCTCTGCTTTGAAGAATTTCTCGACACCCCCCCGCCCCCCCCAAACTTCTACCAATTTGATCCTGTCTTTCCCCTGCAAATGCAGAACCCTGCCTTATTACAGATTGATCCTTCCTGGGGAACAGATACTTCTCAGGGCCAGAAATTTAATGGAATTGCCTAAATGCACATTTTCCTATATTAATTTTAGCATCAGTGACATACCATGGTGGATTATAAATCTTAAGATAGTACTAAGTAAGCCTTGTCTTGAATAATTCTGATGCATTTCATATTACCCCAGTAGTGGAAACAAGACTAATTAATGAGGTCCCAGCTTCGGCATTCTGATACGAGTTGTCCTTTACAGCATTCCCAAATGCAGTAACAAGAAAAATGGGTAGAAAAGCACTTGGGAGAAATACCAAGAGAGAAGGCTGCTATCCCTCTCGTGCCAAACATTGAGAGGTTCACTGCTCTATGCCTTTGCATTTTCCACTGCCTGTATGAATGCACATTTGCCACACACAGTGGACAGTGACCTGAGACTGCTGTACTGCACACAGCCTATCATTGGAACCTCCGAGACCATTATTCAGTGAAGCCATAAATATTTCCAAATTTTTAGCAAGACATTTGCTTCAGTAACTGTGAGTTAGTTCTGAACTTGCTACTAAGAATAAATGGAGGTTCTCTGAGCAGGCGTCTTTGGTCTCCTTATGGAGTTTAGCTGCCATTACAGCTGGGAAAGAAGTCAACTGACTCCGAGTTTTTAATCTGTGAGGCTTTGCCTTCTGGGCCACACAGCCACTAACTGACCATTTGAGACAGCAGTATCATTTGACAAAACAGGTGGGAGAGCCAAATTTTTTCCCATTCTTATTAAGTACATGAGTTACTACATGTGTTTTAAGACTATTCTTGATGAAGCTAGTTTTTTTATCATCGTTAATTTTTGTTATGATTTCTCATGTTACCTAATTGAATTAGGAGGTAATTGGTGCCCATTGATAGGACGAGGGGTAATGGGCACAAGCCTGAACATAGGAAGTTCCATCTTAACATGAGGAGGAACTTCTTCACTTTGAGGGTAGTGGAGCACTGGCACAGGCTGCCCAGAGAGGTTGTGGTCTCCCACTCTGGAGACATTCAAAACCCGCCTGGAAGCTGTCCTGTGCAACCTGTTGTAGGTGACCCTGCTCTGGTAGGGGGGTTGGACTAGATGACCTCCAGAGGTCCCTTCCAACCCTGACTATTCTGTGATTCTGTAAAGAATGGTCTTGTTTATTCTGCTGCTTGTGTACTCATTGCTTGACCTACAAACAGCAATCTGTATGATCAAGTTTATTATTTCAGTAAACAGGACATATACTATGGACTTTGGCAATTTCTTAATTTCCCTGACTCCTCCTCAGTTACCAGCAAGACTGTAGTACAAACAGTATGTAAAAGCAGTTGAAAAGCAGTGGATGTGGATGATAGGTGCAGAAGGGAGAATTTGACAGAGCTTTAAAATAATTAGAGTCTTTGCTGGGAGTAGCACACCTGGCTGCATATGCAAACGGTGATCACCATAAGGGTCGTCATCAATTAAAATATCAAAAGCTATGCTGCTAAGGTTGACAACTCATGTCCCTAAAGCAAAATGGTGAGCACTACTGTGCTCACTTAGCAAACCCGACCTGAAATGCACAAGGCATAGCTCAAAACTTGTGTTCCCACTGAAAATGTATTACCACTGTTGCATATCACAGTTCCTCCCCCGCAACCCCTGAACTACTTTAGTCTGGAAATAAATTTCTATGACGCAGTTCACAGCTGCAACAACTCTAGTCTCATCTAATAGATCACACTGTGCTTGTACCGGTTCTTTGCTCTTGCTTAGACTGAGGGACTACCATACAGAAGGACAATGGATTGTTTCCTTTTTCTACACATTCTATATTCAAAATTAAAAGTTCTTTTTCTTCAGGCTGTTCTCACAGTCAAAAGCTACAGGCTCAAAAAACATGGATAAAAGATTCCCCTCGGCCATGCTTGAGGTCCTGGCAGTCATTTCCTTGCAATGTACTACACAGCACTTCTGGCTTTCTGTGGTTCCTTTAGCTTCTTCCCTGCCTTTATACACACACCTCTCATACTAAAATCCAGAACGTCCTCATTAGTGATTTTGAAAATTCCAGAATGTAGACCCCACAACTCAACAGATTAAGGTACTCACCTGGGAAGAGACATAGGTGGCTCTCAATCCTGGCTCCAGTGGACCTTCAGCTACCGCAGAAAGCATCTACAGCACTTCCCTGGTGCCTGGTTCCCTCCCTCACTCTCCCCAGGAAGAGCTTAAACTGAAGTCTCCCATCAAGACCCAAGTCATCTAATCTTACCAATCCAATGACACAAGGGGAGCACCACCATTCCCAAGTCCTTTAGCTCAAGCTTCATTCAAAACTACACACTGAATTTGAGTCCATTGCCCCCAGACTTCCAGGTCAGCCAGACTGATTTTTTTCAGAGATTTGACAAAAGTTATCCCTTCTGTTCAAAACAGAGATCAAATGACTTTTTAACCACAGCAATCAGAATGGAGAGACTGGTTATAATACTGTTTACTTTTCCAAAAGAAGCTGCATCCCAGGTTCCTCTTCACTGCCAGAAACACAACTTTGCACTTGAGGGGGATACAAATACAGCATGACTAGCCTGTGTAATTGACTCTGCCCATATTTACCATTTCATAAGTTGCTGGTTTAGGCTGTAAAAATCACTCCTTTCAAGTCACTGCTACAGATATTGAACAACATTAGGCCAAGATGTTCTCCTCTCTGATCAATGAGAATCAGCCTCCTTTGTTGATTCTCCATGTAAAATTAATTTGAGGTTTTCATCTATTCATTATGAGATACACTGACTTTGCTTGTAAATATATTTCAAAAGGACGGGTAGGCAAAACATATTAACAAGAGCCCCTTTGGTTTATGATAGCACTGTTATGAATGCAGAATCACATAACAAACAGTACAAAAAAAAACATTTAATGCAAAGTTAAATACAATACAAACTTTATTAAAAATAGGTTGCAAGTGAAATACAGTAGAAATGGGAAACTACAGCAGTTTTGATGTTTTTCATAATAATGCACAGACAAATATGAAAAGCACTTTTACACATATTCACACTTGACCCGAATGCCCAATAGCGGCCAAATCCACTCGACTGAAGGTTATAGGTATTTTTTTGCTAAGCCTTTTTCGGATTCTAGCAGCAACAGTAATTCAGCCACAGCATAAGTTTTTTTCCTTAAGAAAAATTTGTCACTGTAAGGCTGCTAGTGTTCTCAAGATAAATTGGGAGAGGCTTGCTTTTCCTGATTAACAGACATAGCAAGCATGCAGATCCTTCATTAACACTTTGAACCAGTTTAATCATCTACTTCATATTTAACAGGTGAAACGGTAAAAGCACACTTTCAAATAAGAAACCTGAAATACGTAAAAAATATTTACACTCCAATTTTCATTAACTTGCATTTATTTATCATACAACTCTTATTAAAAGTGATTTCTTTCCTAAGGCAGTGAAAGTCTACCCCTTTGTATTTGGAAGTGTGCACAATTCCCTAAATATATATTTATAAGAGAACAATATGATACAGGAAAAAAAAAAAATCATCTAAAGCCAGTAAAGGGCTTTGTCAAATAGAAAATTTGTTTGGAATCACAATATATATTGTCTTAACATCACACAATGAGAAAAACTCTGATGAGGTCCTTATTCCCAACATCATCAGCCACATATGCATAGCTGAAGAAACAGTGGGAGGAAAAAGATTAACAATTTAAAATTAAATAAGGCTATTACAGTGTGAAAAAATAGCTTGAACTGCCAAAAAGATTTTCAGTACAACAGTAAGAGGATGTCAGTAAAGCCAGCTAGACTAAAGAAGAGCTCACTAGCGCTGCTTCCTCAACGTGAGCAGAGATGGTTTGTTGCCAGCACACCAGGTCTGTTAACGACCTTGCTAACATTCCCACTCCCAGCCAGCAGTATTGTATTTCATGCTTCACGCTAATATGCCAGTTCACTTCTCCATAGAAAAAAATATAAAAAATATTGCTGAACTGATAATATCAGACATCAATATCGTTCCTTGCCTAATTGCCTAATAACTTCTAACCAACCTTTTTCAGAAAATGTATGTATCTGTTCTGCTTACCTTGGAACTGGAATTGTTACTCCTCGCCTTTAACACATTACTAACATTTTGGTCCTAGCTGATGAAGGGCCACTAATGTAGCCTACTATCTATTGTTATGTATTTTTTAGTAAAGCAATTATCCAAAGGTTTTACTGTCACATTTCTGAAAGTCTGAAGCACATGTAGTGGGGATGCATCAACATACAGACTTTTCCAGAAGTACAAATACACTCTTAGGCAACCATTTTCGATCCAACAAATACATAGAACTAGAAATGTTTTTATTCCAAGGTTCTGCCTCCAGAATGTGTGTTATTCCAGTACTAAGATCTGTATTGATATGCTTGATCATTGTACGAATACCATACGGTATGTCAAACTTGCATATAAAGTCTTATTTAAGGTGGCCCAGATATTGGCTTCTTATCAAACAACCTACAAAACTACGTTCTAGTGCACAGTTTAGTTTAGGCAGTTCAAGCTATTCTCACTGTCTCTGCTCAGCAGCTAAAACAGAAGTGTGTCTGTAAAACACCAGGAAACAGAACTTATCTTTGACAAGTGCTACTCGGTCTGGTGCACAAGAACTTAACCCCCAAAACAGAAAGAAAAAAAAAAAAAAAGTTACCTTCACGTGATTCATCTTTAAAATTTTACAGTGCTTTCATTGTATAAACCACAAGCTCCTGGCAAAGTAATCAGTTTTCTTGCTATTGCAACATCTCTAAATCTTAATTAACAGTCTTAGATATAGAGGAATCAAAGTCACTCCTTTCAGAAAACATTCTTCTTCTGTTCATTAGTAGTGTACCCCCCATCTCAATCCCTCAGTTTAGAGATCTTCAGTCACGCCTGATAAGGTGCTTTAATCTTATTTTGTGTTCAACTCATTTTCCAGTTCCATTAATTTCCTAGAAGCTTTTACTTTATTGGATACATCCTGACCCTGTGAAAAAAGCCGTTGGCGTTCCCTGAACGTCAAGTTTTCTGGTGCTCCAGGTAAATCTGTGTCTTGACTGGAAAGGGGGGGAAAAAAAAAAAAGTCTTTGTTATAATTCTTATCTACAGTATCCTTAAATATAATAATTTTCAGTGACATGTATTGACTGATAGCTTTTGTGACTACATCAAAAGATTCTCTGTTTAGTGTTCTGCAAGGTTTTGTTGCCCACACATAGCACAATATCAGAATTAAAGGTATCACAGACAAACGAATGGCTTGTGAGCCATCTCTGGCACATTAACATGAATGAAACTGCTTACCAATTTTTAAAGTGCAATGCAGGTGTAAACTAAGGTTCTGTCTATGTTAGCACAGCATTGCTGTTATGGCTAAATCAGCAAGTCTTTCTGTGGTGGCATGTGTCTAGGAAAAAGCACTGGAATACAAAGCTTCTATGTCTTGGTGAACAAAGCTACTAGTACTGAGGTATGCTGTAGTGGCTGCAGCACCTCTGTGTTTCATTCTGTACTGGCAAAGCTTCCAACTGCAATTGTTGCCTAAGCTCTTGCACTTCTTACCCTAGTAGCAAACCAATTTTTGTGTTATGAGTTTCTGACCACTGCAGTGAAGGTCTCAAATCATTCTTAGTTGTAGCTGTAACAATATTTTACATGTGTGATTAACCCTCATATAATAAAGCTTTAATATATATTTCAATTTCTTGATCAGAAGAGGTTTCGCATTTAGCTCCAAGAGGTCTCTGCTGTGCATGCTCCACTGAAGCATTAACTACATTTTAAAATGCAGGATCTGACCCAACAGCTTCTACAGAATCCCAGCCAAGCCCAGCCACAACCTCAGCACACCACGCAGTAATGCTTGCCACTCACATATAAGGTACAGCCTGTATTATTTATGCTGATTACAAATTTGGTAAGAATCCCACTTGAGGGGTACTGTTCAGGTTTATAAATACACCTAGAGCAGCTGATGTTGTTAACTTACAATGATTTACTGAGTTTATTCAGTTGTAGCACTGAAATTTGCTCCTGTGAAGTAGTACTTCAGATCACCTAAAGACTTGTGGAAAACTTAGTTATATTTTATAGTAACCCAAGATACTCCAGTCAACTGCAAAACTCTTGAATAGCCCACAGAATTACAACCACAAAGGAAAATATTGCAGAAGTTAGCCAAGTCAGGTGGACTCCTGCACATCACCTTTTAGATCTTTTTTCTCTTGGATCCCGATAAACTTCATGGGCCCCAACAGCTGCTCCTGTAGATCCAGTGTATGAATTTATTCCTTATGCAAAAGAAAAAGTAAATTGAAGGACAGCAGTTACAACACAAAAGTTTCATATTGTATTTCTTCAAAAAGGTGCAGTGCTTCTTTCAAGAAATAATCTCAAACTAGAATCAGAAATATAGAGGGCCATCTGACCTGTAGAATATTTAAAACCACTACTTACTAAACTCCACCCCCTGTCAAAACAGCTGTAATTTTTTTATTCCTAATTTTGAGTCAGAACACTTTTTGTTTAGATTACCCAGCACATATCAAATCATGGTCTTTATCTTATTATGGCTTACTGTAAGACAGGCACTAGAAGTTGTTCAAGGAGATTGATGGACAGAGCAACATGCTTCATTATCCTGTAACAAGCTCCACAGGAAATGTTAGCTGCAGCTGCTCTCTTTATGAGGCTGAAAGTAAGCTAAGATTAGTATATTCCATCTTTGCAATTGAGCAGAGTCAGAATTTTTGTCTGTTTAGTTCTGATTAAGTAAACAGTATCACTCAGAAAATGCTCCCTCCTCCCCCAGCCCCTTAAATTTAAACTTCAAGCGAGTATCTTGCAGCACTGCACCTTTAGTTTAAGTTGATGTAACACACAGGTTTTACACATTGTATTAATTCTTTCTAAAGGCCACAAGACAAAACCTTTTCTTTCCAATCAAGAAGTTCAATAATTTAATCTATATTTAAGACCATATTATCTTAATAACTGTCAGGAAAAGAGTAAGTGCCAGTGCAATACTCAGATTTGTCTTCAGACAGTTCTGGTCTCAATATTGCACGTGTTATGTCTTGTGAACCTTCTTCGGTATAGAAGGAAATGTTTGCTTCTTCCACTGGTGTATATAACTTCTCATAAATGTTCAATGAAAGAGACAAATGAGGCTGGAACACACCAGCAAATTTCGCTAGCATGTTGTAGGCTGAATTTTTTTCCACCAAAAATTTGTAGCAGACCAAATCACACCGGGTATGCTAGGCATATGAAGACATGAGTCTTACATGCATACAAGTACCACCTTCCCTACTCTGAAAAGCCTGGATCCACATGCTGTGGTTCACACTTCCACCTGCTTTAGGGCAGTAGTTTTGATTTGGGTGTTGGCTTTTTTTCTTGGTGAGCTGACAGACCCAATGGTCTTAAGAGACCCAGTGGAAGAAGGTACGAGAGCAAAATTTGCAGAAGCGTGGTTTACTAGAGTTAACACTGAGAACAGAAGAGAGCTGTAAAGGACAGTAATGTAACAGAGTCAGCGAGATGGGAGATGGTAAACTGCACAGTGAATTCTGCATTTTGTGCAAACGGCTTTGTACGTTACGCAGGCAGTCTTCATAGAAGCTTGAGCAATCAGGTGAAGTTAACCTGTTCTCATGGCTATTTTAAAAATTATGAAATAAGAGTATTCAGAATTAGTTGTATGGTTTATGAATTAGGTTATTAAAGGCGAAGCATCATACTACAATATTCCTCAATTGTTACCAAAACCCTAACCAAATCTTTGTAGATTGTCCTTCTGATTGTTTTCCAGGAAAACCAAACATGCATACAAAAAAATATATCACTGAACATTTCACTTTCATGAGATTCTTTTTTCCATTAAAATTAACCGAAAGCAGGATTGGGAAATGCAATTACATATGAAATGGCATTCTGGGTTGTGGATGATGGGAGGCAGGAAGAGTGGTGGTGACAACTACTGACTGATGGTTCTAGAGTTACTTAATTCATTACATGTACAGCCTTCAAAGTGCCAAATAAGGAAGGGAAGCAAGGGCCTTTGGAAGCCTGCGTGTTTGATGGAAGGCGCATTTCACACTCTATTATAGTCAGTTTCAAGTAAGAATTTCTAGCAAAAGAAAGTCCTTTGAAAGAACAAAAATTCAGTACAGACATACAGTACAAAAGTTTCATGTCAGAAGTTTTCCATTTCAGAATATGCCTAAAAGCAGTCTGACAACATAGATAGTCATAGTGTTTAAAGAAAGTCTTTTCCACACAATTCCTGTCTGTAATCTTATTTTAAACGCATTCATTCTCTATGAGGTAAGGTGCTCAAAAGTTAAGAGTCCTGCTGATACAAAACTGTGATTTGGGTTCACACGCACAGTAGGTAGGCAGGCATAATGCAATTATTTGTATTGTAATGGTAGCACATAGCAGGTAGCGTACAGTTTCCCTACTTAAATTCCAGTCTAATGACAACATACTGAAAAGCTAAAACCTTCCTTCACCTTCCTTTAAAGTTTGGAACAGGAGTGATAGATGGGCTTGCAGTATCCATAGGGACTACTACATCATGAGATCTCACAGGCAAAACCAGGGCAAAGAAACAGGATTTTGGTTTTTGTTTGTTTGTTTGGGTTTTTGTTTTTTTTGTTTTTTTTTTTTTTTTTTGTTTTTTTTCCCTTTAAATGAGTACTTTAATGCAACTTGGATGATGTACTGATCCCCAATTGTGAAACTGTTAAGCATTGACTGTATCAGTTGGACAGTAATTATAACTGAGCTAAACTACTATCCCTTCAGTAATATTAAAACTACACAATGCTGCGCAGAACTTCTCTGGCACTGGAAGCAGTGCAACTGTAGCAGAAGCTAACTTGCCCTGCAAAGGAAAGGATGCCTTGCTGGAAAACGATGAGTTGAGCCTTAATTGAAAAGGACACAGACAGGAAGCCCAGAGTACCACGTACCTGTATGGCCTCATACATACCCTACATCAGATTCATATACTACTGCAGCTGGATTAGAAGTGCTTCTGATAGATGGAATCTATTCTGAGGCTCGTATGCACCGTATGACAAGGGCACACAGCACCTCTGATTAAAGAAAGTAACTGATTTTCACAATTCACTAGCTGGCCCAAAAGGTGATACGGGATATGAAATATTGTAGGCTTCCACATGTGTCACTGAGACTTGAATCCAGTAAACACGTTAGCCATTTGGCTAGAAGCCAGCATAAAGACTTTCCCTTGCTATCTCACAGGTGACTTGCTACCCTTTGCATTTCAGAAGGATGATCTGATCAGCTGGAGTTGGTTGTTGGGCATTTCATGACTTCCAGAACAAGTAAAAAGAACAAACTGGGAAAATGTCATGTTCACCATTCCCTTCAGAAGAATACAGAAGAAGAAAACAAATGTAGGGGAAGGGCTGGCAGATGCCAAAATCTTATATTAATAAACTGCAAGTTTATTAGAGTGAGATCTACACAGACATGTACTCAAAGAGTAAAGTATGTAAGATTCCTCCTATGTGGCAGCAGTTTAAAAAAAAATTTAGCATGGAACTTTGGACGGAATTAGCTTTGAATTCGTGAGTATAGCTAAACTAGTGCTCTGCCGATAAAATACGGTGCTGAAGTTACTAGCAGCTAGACCTCTACTTCAAATTAAACTCCATAATGGTTGCCCACTTGGAGTTATAAAAGAAACAAGATGAGGAGACAAAGAAATACAGGGGTGCAGAAGGAAAGGGAAGGAGTAAGTCAAAAAGCACTAAGATGAAATTTAGATTTTTGTCTCTCTTTGCAAGAAAACTGCACCGTACAAACCAGAAGTAAACAAACGGTGCCTGATACATGAAACTAACTGCATGTCCTATAAGTCTCTTAGTGTTTGTATTTTTAAGAACTACATCTACAAAGGTCATTTTTAAAGCCATTTGCACACATGATTAAAAGATAGAACCCTGGTACCAATAACGAAAGCAGAAGATAAGCTCTGTCCATGAACCCATTAGAAAAGGTTTCCTGTGTTCAAGAAAGGTGCACTTCCAGATGCCCTGAGTAACCAGTGGTCAGTCGTACAAAACAAATCATTGAAAGATAGAGAGTGAAAGCCAAAACCAACAGTACTTTGAATTGGTTGAGTAACAGTTAAAATAATTTTTGATTCATTGGGTGAAAGATGGAATTTTTGCTTTCGAAGAGTCTGGGTAAGGAACAAAGAAATCTGAGAAATCAGAACAATTAAAAATCGGAAGATTCATATTAATATCAGAATTTAAGTTAGATCACCATAGTGAAAATAGTGATTAGGTGGGAAAAAAGCAAATCACAAAGTGATTCAATCTACAGCACCAGAGTTGAAAACATAAGGACAGTTCTGTAGAGATGATTGATTTCATGGTGTCTACCTGTAGAGCTGCTGGCATGGATGAAACTCGGTTTGTTTGGTGGGGGTGGGGGCAGGCTTTTTTTGGCAGCAGTACTGTTGGCATTGACTGGAGATGACTGGAATGAGTTGGAAAGAAAGAGGCCATCTGAAACTGGGCGAGGCTGGCGGGAAGGCTGCTGTGGCTTAAGGGTGGCAGGAGGAAAGTCACCATAAGATTTTCTTGTACTGGAGTACTTATCCTGACCTGCTAGATTGGAATCCTCCTCCTCCTCATCATCATCATTGTATGCAACAAACTTGGCAGTATAAATCGTGTCAGGGGAGAGGACCTGTGTTTTGAGGTAAGAGGTGTTTCGCTGAGGTGGGGGAGGAGGAGCGTTAGATGAAGGGGTTGGGGATGGGAGTTCATATTCCCGTGGAAGCGGAGGTCTGTACAGACCAGGCTCGTCAGGTTCCAGTAATCTTCGTTCTGCTTCATCATGCTGCCTGCGCCTTTCAGCCTCTAAGCGACTGTAATACTCTTCTTCCTGTCGCCTCTGTGAGTCCAGAGGAAACAGAAACACAGTGGTCAGAAAGACAGACATGTCAATCTAAGAGAGATTTAAGTTCTTCATCACTGAGCTACACACATATTTTTTGTCTCCTTTTCCGGCAATAAGCAGGGCATCTATACGGACTCACGCAAAGAATATTTACTACTAAGAAAAAAAATGGCAGTCGTCCTGTAACACAGCGTTGCTGTTATTTCCAGATTTACCACTGCCTTTGGTAACTAAGGCAGCTGCCTGTGTGAACTAAGGGCGATTCCAGCATTTATTACTCAAAATGTAACCACAGTTAATAAGGGGTAGATTTACTAAAGCTGTAAAGAATCTCTGGGAGAGGGAAATAACTAAAATAACTACCATCTTAAAAAAGGAACTTTGTAATTTTGCTGCATGCTTATACAATGTAAATTAATCAACAGAGCCTTGGAATAGATGACTCCTAACAAAGCTTCTAGTATAAATACCAGCAGAACTACTTTCACATAGCAATCAAATTACAAAGAACTTTTCTATAACAGACATCAAACAACTGTTTTTAAAGAACATTTCTAAAAAACAAATAAACTATGCTAATGATATATATATGAGGCTGTTGACCATTTAAAAGGCCATGAAATATCTTCTATGTATTTCTCCATTTTGAAAGATTTTTACTGTTTTTAAACTAAATAGCATTTAATCTGTTCAGCTTTTGTCTAAGCCACATTGTAAATTAATACAAGGGTCTAGTCAATAGTTTGTTTGATAACGAATGAAAACGTGTATTTGGAAACCACATGTTACAAAACCCCCTTTTGTCTAAGTATAGTATAACTTTTGCGGGGAATACATGACATTTTGAACAACCATCCTTTCTGGTTTTAATCCATGTGTTTAAAAAAAATCCACCTTATCTGCTCAACACTGTGAGTCAGTTATCCTAAAATAAATAAATAAATCTGATCTTGTTCATCTAGAGCAAAGACATGAAACTCATCTCCTTGTACTACTCTCTAAAACCATTGTAGTGGTCAGATGGTACCGAGTTCTGGGTTGGCAGATGTATGACTGTCTTAATCAAGACCCATCAGTGAAAACCCTTTCAAGTGTGTGATCCAAATGTCATTTAGCTGCATCATTTTGAGAAATTAAAAGCCTTTGTTGTTTTTTTGTTGTTGTTGTTGCTTTTTTCTTGTTTGTTTGTTTTTAAACTTCCTACAGTATATTTTTAAGTACTTTCCTCAGTCCAGACACACCTTCCCCATTTCTCACCTATCACCACCCCCGGCTTAGCTTTCTTCTACTCATCAACCCATACTGCTTATGCAAAACATTCTAATGAAGCTTGAAAACAATGTAACAAAACAAATCAACAAAGTGAATACAGCTAAAGGGTTGTGTTTTTTTTTTTTTTGTTTTTTAAATATATTTGCTCAATCTTCTACGATGAAATTTCCAACATTAAAAGCTAGCCCTCTTTCTTCATTCTGAAGTCAGTGTTACTAACAGGAGTTGCTAAAAGTCAAATGAGGTGCTGTGTCCTCCAGTTTTACACAATAAAGCTTCTCAAATTTATGTATAATGTTCTGAAGGAATCTAGACGCCTGAATTTTTAGAATCTGTTTGATTGCACTTACTTGTCTGCTGAGTTTATTTACTTCCTTTCTAGAAACCAATTCCTTTTCCTCCCATGGTCCAAACATAAAAGACAATATGAAGTACTTATCCCCAATCTACTGTATTTCATATTTCTTTCTCTCTCTGTATCGGTATAAAACAATTACTGCAAAAATATTTAAGTGCCGTCTCTCAGACACAGCAAAACCCACCACCAGTAACTCAATCATTATAATAACGAAGGTAGGCAAGTCATGTTGGGGGCTGAAGGAAACCAGGAGGCAACTGATTTCTGCCAAAACTTTCAGAAAATGCTCTGAAGGCAAGCCCTCGCCATGCTAAAAACCTTCAGCTGGTAAGCCTACAGTACTAATTCTGCAATACCAGTCAACTCCAGCCACCACAAATGGGCTATTTGTTTCATTACTTTTTGTTTTATACTGGATAAACTGAAGCCTCGGGCCATGACCCTTATCACTAGGGCTAGCGTGTTTAACCCCTGCCGACCCAACACTGAGCTGTTACTGGCCAGGCTAAAGAGGAGAGGCCTGTAAGAGCCCCAGCAGCACTCAGAAGACCACAACCTTTTCTTCAGCCTCTCTTCTGGTCCGCTCCTCCTCTTGCTGTCGGCGCTCTTCTTCCTGCCTGGCCCTGTCTTCTGCTTCTCGTTTGCGCATTTCTTCCAACTGTTGCTGCCGTCTGCGTTCTTCATCCTGTAACTAACAGAGACACATCGTTATTTTTTTTTTGTCACTCGTGGGTAAGAAAGATGGGTCAACAAAAAATATAACCTGAGTATTTGCATCTAGAAATAACTCATTCAGCAGAAAATGCTATACTACAGATAAATCAATATAATTTCCAGCTGTTAAGAGTACACTTTGTACTAAAATCCTTTAAAAAAAAAAAAGATGCACAAAACTACATAGGGATGTACATAAAAGCATGAAACACACACAGGGAGACATTTTTTGCAATCATATACGAACCCCTAGCAGAAGACTGAGTTGACTCACGTTTCAGACAGCTTCAGCAACCATAGTCTCGTAGGTACAGTAAAGTGAAATTAAATACATGGAACCAACAGTCCACAGCTCCAGCAGCCAATTGGTTTTTCGTTTTGGATTAGTATTTAAGCACCGGAAAATCATGACTCATTAGTCAAAGGGTCAATCCATTTAAAGTAACAGGCTCATTCAGCAAGTCTGCAAATAGTCTCAGGAGATAAATAAAACCTCCCACTCTATCTGCAACAGATGTGTTTTGGAAAAAACAGAGTGAGGCAAAGAAATCTTTGACTACTGAGATTAAACAGCTCACATGAAAAACTGATGTCCAACAGACAATGCTATTTTATATATGCTTACAATATACACTGCACAAGTAAGAAAACTGAGCAACAATTCAAACTGCATGATTCTCTAAAGCTAACAGTATCTAAGCCCTTGATGGACAGGAATATTCACTGGCACAATAATATTCACAAGTAGAAATTAACTGGACTACATGCTGTGTTATTTCTTACTGCAGCATGTTTCAAAGTGTTTTTCTTCCCCCCCCCCCAAGATCTTTAAACTGATTGATATAAATCAGTAAATCACTGAATCTTGAGATAAGCTGCCCATAACACGGATGCTTCTCTACTCCTAGATTTGTTTTTACAATCCAGTTTCATTTGCAGAGAAAGGCCCTTAAGACACAAAGCAATCATGATACAGTAAGAGAAATTTAGTTTTAATAGACTTTGTGAGGACAACCTTCATGTAGGTATCTCTCCCCCCCAATTAACAGGAAATGTGCCTTAGAGCAGATTAGTTTTTTTAAATTAATTTTCCAATCAATTCTAAAAATGAACTTTCTCTTCTTTTTTTGAACTAATTTTCTGGTAATTATTTCCACCTACTGTTCATGTAGTATTTGTGTTATGGGTATCTTATTACCCTGTACAACAGAGAATTTCAAAAACATTTGCCTTCTATATCTTCAAACAGCCATACAGGCTAATTGCAGTGAAAACACCTCTCATTCAAAGTGTGAAAACCCACCATTTTTGAGCATAAAAGCTAAAGAACAAAATTAATTTCATTTAGGCAGTAATTTGGCGAATGTATACTAGAGGATGCTACCTCCAAGTAAATTCCCCTTATTTAGGGCTAAAACTTTTGTAATTCCGAACTGAAAATGACACAAAGGTAGAGATCAAACTCAGTATGTATGGTAGAGTGGGGAACGAAGTAGTTAACCAACCCCTGTTTGGATTAAGGCCTCTTCTTGTCTTGGTTATTAATGAGACAGTATTTTAGCAAAGGAGAGAATATTGCTGTCAAAAGGAAAGACAGCTAGTAATTCAAAAGAGTTATAGAAGTAATTTCCTCTTAAAAAAAGGCAAAACCTGCACAGTGAAAAAATACAGGGAAACTCCTTGACTCTGTCCCAGTTGCATTCAGAGAAAAACATGGCAGTTACTGATCCCAGGTTACAGTAAGGATGCCTTTTCGCTTAGTAGCAAATATTCCTATTCAAATGCACTTAAACAAGAAAATATTTTAAATTAAATTGAAGGGGAAGTAGGACTCGTTTGTTTTTTCTTGTGAGCTTAACTAAAGAAAGAAGGGCAAACTGGGCAAGGTGCCCACCTGGGAACTGCTGTCAACATCTGAACCATAATAATTGCAAGGACAACTGTATCCAGGTCAGAGGCTATTCTAAACATAATACCTAGTAAAAAAGGCCAAAAATTATATGTAATGCTCGAGCAGAAATACAGCAACAGTACCCAATTCAAACATCATCCCAAGTTTTCAATATGCTAAGGAAAATCAGCTTCACATCCCATTTCTAGTAATAGGGCTATTAGATTCCTAGGTTGAATATTTAGACTCTCTATCCCAATTAGTTTTTCTCTAATTTAGAAGTCATGTTTCCATGTGATTTACTGTACTTCCAGGGTTTCTCCAAAGCAGCATGTGTTTATATTGTAAAAATTAGAAACAACTGATCCGTACAGCCAGAGTGATGGAGAAGAGCATTCTCCCAGCTGTAACTATGAGAAGCAACTAAGCACAAAGCATTAATTCTTTCCCCCTGCTTTGTCCCGGCATAACTGCAAACTGCCAACAGTTCACTTAGCTGCACAACTCTGTCCCCTTATCGCCAACACTTCCTACCTAGAAGGGCAAAAAAGGCCACCTTTCTTCCGAGCTATGGCTCCTCGTAAAGGAGCCGATAGGCTGCTCTGTATCAGAAATGTTAAGATATTCACGGGACTGGCAGGCATCCAGGAAGTCTCAGATTTCAGACAAAATTAATTTCTCCAAGCACTGCTCAGAATGCTTTAAAAGATGTTCCAGAAGAACTTTAAAATTTATACCTATTTATTTATGACAACTAAAGCTGGGTCAGATCAGTAGCCGGGGAATTTAAAAAGACAAACACTAGCCAAGTTGACAATTCATGCATTAGCTATTCATACCTTTCATCAGCCTTGTAATTAGCAGAACAGCTATCACCAACGCTCAACGTTAGATGTACATAAAAACCATTGAGCATTCAGAAGTGTATTTTTTTCTAAAAACAAAGAGGTAATTACTTGGGTACATGAAGTGGCACAGGATAGATGCAAGTATGCCCAGAAAGTTACGTGAACAGTATGAAAATTATGAAATTAGGAAAAAAAGGTATTTGCTGGGTACAGCACTCAACCTATTTCAGAATTAGCTTGCTTTGTTTTTTTAAAGCTAAATTTATGAACATTATAAATCCTTGACTGATTCAGGCCATGGATCCATATAGCGCAGTATTCTGTCTCTGACCATGGCAAGAAGAGCTGCACATGAGCCTGGCCATTTTTTCTAGTATTTCCCCAGCATTCAGCGTGGTACTAGAGATGTCAGCTGGTACAGCCTTGCGTAATCCTTTGAGGAGCTGTTTACAGGCGTGATGTCTATGAATTTGTCTAATCCATTTTTAAAGCTGATGATACAGTCTGCCTTCACAACATCCTGTCACAGAAAGATCCAGAAGTTTACAGCCTGCTTAGCAAAGTACTTTATCTCCCCAGTCGCAGCTCCAAGCACCAAGGCTTAAGCAAAAAAATACAGGAGTAGTAATAAGAAAAAATACTGATAGATAATAAGTCTCAAACTCCTGGCTTGTCCACTAATTCAGAAAGCTGACACGCTTCACCTCTTTCACTGCCGTCAACTGCGTAATGCTGATGTACTACGCAGATACAAAACCAAGTACCTTAGACAGACTTATCTGAAGTACACATTTTAAAAGGTGGTTTTTTTTTTTTTTTAACTAAAGCAGTGCTGAATATCCAAATCCATATCCTGAACACATTTACAGTTTTTTCCAGAAGCACAGATTAATTATACTAACAGCACTTGCAAACATTACATTTCTTTCAAATTGGTATATTAATTATATAGAAATAGACTTTGAAGGAGATGTATTTCTTCTCTAGAAGACTACCGAACTCTTCTTCCATGTACCCATTTCCAATGAGAGCAATAAAATACAGAATTAGCTGGAGTCATAGCAACTATTGCTCCAGTTTGAAAGCCTGTCATGTTTTAGATACAAGAGAATGGTATTAATCAATTGAAACTGAAATTATATGGTAACTTAGTAATGGCACGTTTATGTGACCTACTTGGAAGTATTAGTTCAGAAGTAATTTCTGAGTTTACAATCCATTTTTACTTTAACGAGGAAGTTGTAACACCTATAAACAACAGGGTTTCAGCATGTGCTGAAATGGTATGCTGTATTATTAGGCTCTCAGGACAATTTCACTTCAAATTGGAAAGGAATGGTGTTGCTAGAGCTCTTCTAAAACCTGCAGGGGTGGGGAAGGGAAGGGAGGAAATCTTACCTCACAGCCTGTTCATTCAAAGTTATTAGTAAGAATTTATAAACACGGTTGCACAAAACATCAAATACAGTTTTATATTAGACCACTACTACAACAAACAAACGAAGCCTGCAAGCAGAACACAACATCTAAAAGAAAGGAAACACAAGGAAAGGAGTCACCACATCTGGAAACATTCAAATGCATGCTTACAGTTAACTTACTACTTATTATATCACAATGATTTTAGAACATCCAAAGAGGCCAAATCGTCATCCAAAGCATAGAGGGTGGTTATTAATAATATCAGGAATTGAAATAGGAAAGAAATATTGAAGAGAAAGAAACAAACATACCAAATCTAGAACAGAGATTGCTGGCACAGCAGTCTGCTGCAGGTAGTAAGAAAGGGGAAAAAAAGAAAGATGCACAGTGAAAATAAAGATAGGTTAGACTTGTGCTATTTCAAAAGCATTTTCTTTTATTTGTTAAGTCAGCTGTTTTAGATCGAGGAACTGAATTGACATAATCCGGAAATACAGAAATGAAAGCAATGGAATAATCCAAAATTTTTATCAGTGTTGGTTTGCTCATTCAAAACCACAGCATTTCTCCAGAGAAGCTACTTAGGCCATCTCTAGTAGCATAGACAGTGAAATGTAACCAGAATGCAAACTTTACTTCAGTTTGGAAGACAACTGCTATTTTTTCAGTTTCAAAGTTTTCCAAAATGCTGGAAGAACTTTATGCACAAATAGTATTTTAAATCCAGCACTTACAGAGAAGACTGATACAATGTTATGCAATACCACTGGCTTTCTATTAATGACACATGGCTTTTTTAGCCTTGCTACAGTAGAATTTTAAAGACACCGTTTGTTAAAATGGCAGTTTTACATGGATTTTTTTATACCCATAGCTAACTGCCTATGTGCTACAAATTACGTGTTAGAGATGCTGGGCTTTAACGCAACCTGTTTGCCAAAGATATATTTAGCTTTTCCTTTCTTCAGTTTCCAAGTTCGAGGTATCTATTGTTTTACACAGTAATAAAGTTAGCCACAAGAAAAAAGGAAAGCAATGCAGACTGCAGCGAACACGAGAAGAGTAAGTTTAGGAAATCAAGCTGCCAAAACAATCCTGAGCTCAAACATTACTCAAGCCGATAGCTATTTCTGAATGTCAAAATAAGCATGTCCAAACATTTCTCAAGAATTAAAAATTGCTTATCGCAGAATTAAGTCAACTTTTCAAGATAAACAAACAGAACACACTCATCATATTACAGAGCTAGTTTTTAAGCCTTTCAAAGCATAGCTATTGGTATGTAACTTTGGTATTCGTGTTATTATTCAGAAAAGAAAAACAAGTTTTCCTATCGAAATTGTGTCTTAGTAACAATAGAGTTAACAGATTCTGAGAGACAACAGCCACCAGCTGAGTGATAAAAATTTCATCATGCTGTTCAGTTGTATTATCTTATTACACATATTATGAGCTTTCACAGTACTGAAGCTAAGGTAAGCAAACCATGTCAGATACTGATTAAACTGGACACCATGCAAAATCCAGGTGTGCATGAGCTGGAGCCCTAGACAGGGAGTATCAGTTGTTACAACACCTAAAACCACATGGCTCAACCTAATGCTCTCCCCCAGCAATGCTGGGGTCCCCACTGAGGTGTTGGTAAAGTTAGAGGTAGCAGTTGCCTTATACCCCAGCCGTCGCTGGGAGCAAACCAGCAAGGGGGAATCTCAGTTCAGTTCACTGTTCCCTGGAACCAGCATGCATTCAGCATCTGTGTTCAGGTCCAAGACTATAAATAAGAACTCTTAGAGGTAAGTCTATGGGGGAGGGGGAGAAAAAGGGGAAAAAAAAAAAACCACCCCACACTCTTTTTGTTCCTGGCTCTCCTAGAGACTTTCATAATTTCTAATGTTTTTGCTTACCTTCCTGTAAGCAAATTCCTGCCATATTTAACCTTCTAATCCTACTCCAGCTACACGGTAAAATCCCTTTATCCACAGGGAATTTCTTTCCCCACAACCAGAAAAGTAAATTCGACTGCCAACTTGCATTCTATAATAGGTAGCTATGATACTTTAATAGTACATCACTGAACTGGTGAAGCCACTGTAAGTTAGCAATTTTAAAATTCCGCGTATTTAAGAAAGCTTCATCCTCCTTTACCCTATAAGAACATCAAATACTCAGACAAAGCCAGAGAACCCACCAAGATATATATTTACAATACTTTTGTCTAGAAAGGATTATCCCCTTTTACCCTTGCTCTTCTTTCTGCCTCCAGTCGCTGCATGATGAGCATAGTATCCACATCATCATCCTCCTCTTCATCATCATCTTCATCCTTTTGCTTTGATTCTTGAAGTCGCTTTTGGAACTGCCACTCAAGCATGAGTTTGCGGAGACGGTCATTTTCTTCTGCTGTACGATCAGGCTTGTTCTGAAGTTCCTGAATCTCTTTACTCAGCATATCCACAATGTGCATCTGTTGCTGCTTCTCCAGTTTCTCCTTAGCATCCCGTTTCCAGGGATCTGGAGAGAGGCTATCACTAGAGGACAGTTCTTCCTTGCTGATAGTAATGTACTGCAGATCTCTCCGTTCAATAGTCCGAGGCTGCTGCTGGGGCTGCAGCTCTCGAATAACTGTTTCTTGAGACCTCTGCAAAGTTGAAGGTTTTTCTGATTTCACTTGTTGAAGGGAAACAGGAGGAACCACAGGCTGAGCAGGAATTAGTGGCTGAGAACGCATTTGGCCCAGTTTTCTCTCCTGCTCACGGCGTTTCCTTTCTCGTTCTTCTTCCAAACGTGCCTTTTCCTTTTCATACCACCTCTGATGCTCTTCTCTTTTTTTACGCTCAGCAGCAGCTACCTGGGAGGATGCTTGTGCTCCTATCTGATTTGGAGGAGGGGGTGGAGGCAGAGGCAAATCCATTTGTATTTCATCAAACTCTGCTGCATAATGCACTGGAGGAGGCGGCGGTGGAGGGGGAAGATCTGTTCTGATGGGCTGGGAAATGGCCACTGGAGTTGTCTGGCTAATAGCTGGAGTTTTCCAACGGCCAGGTCCACTTTTAGTTAAACAAGAACCAGGAGAGACAGGCTTGGATGAATGGTTCAGGTGTTCTTGGCTAGATGTGCTAGAATCCACAGATGAATTCATCCACTGATCGCTGTCTGATTTTCGTTCAATATACTCTACATCCTTCCGTATAACAACTTCCAAACGATTCCTCTCTGGCTGGAAAACTTTATCTCGGAGTTCTTCCTGGGAACGAGCTATACGCTGGAAAAAATTAAACAAGGCATGTATTTCATAGTCCATCTATATTAAAACATATTTGAAAATGGCTCACAAACTGCATTCTTATTACTGAAGGTAATTACTTTTAGTGAATTTCAGCATTTCCATGCCCAGTAAGTTTCCCAAAACCAACAATAAAATACTCTTATCAGTCTTTTTCACTCATTGGAGTGATGGAAGACATTGCAACCTCCGAAATGCCTGGAAACCTGGACTGGGAGGAAGGACGAATGCAAAATGGAGTGTAAGCTGAAAACCTCCCCAGCTCACACAATTTCTCAGGACTATCCCTGACACCGCCTCCCCCACATACAAGCACAAGAGTCCTGGCAGCTCGGTACAGCAGCTCAAGCATACCAGCTCTGCCGTTCAGGCATCAGCTGGCTTGATTGAGCATTTTTCTTATTGGGAGGGCAAACAGAAAGGCTGCCGAGGGAGAGACAAGGGAGCCTCTGCCCACCCTCCTCCATTAACCGGCGAGATGACCGAGGGAAGCTCTCATTACTGCAGCACCATTCATGGGTATGGAATCTGGGCAGTCTGGTCGAATTCTACCTGCTCGTGGGGCATGGGTGTATTGGTCTGCGCTTTTGTCGCTTTTTTAGTGCGTCAAACACCAAGTCTTTTTTTATACAAACTCAGGGTCTCACTGCACTGTACAACCTCCTGAAAACGAATACTGGACCATAAATTAGGCTTATCAAATCTATTAATATTTTCTTGAAGCAAATATTCATACTTTGAATGTTAGGAACTACTAAGCACCGAACACATAATGTACCAATTATCAACAACTGAGAGAAGACGAATAAAGCATACTCCTTTTCTTTTTCCTCCATCAGTGACCTCAACCATGACCTCTGAAGAATGCCTTCTTTGAGATGAACAAGTGTATTTTTTATGCTCTATTAGTCCAGCAGAGCTGAACACACAGCTATCTGTGTTAGATTTGCTGTAAAGATGCACCTAGCCAAACAGTTTGCTAATGCCTTCAGAACAGAAAACAGGCATTTCACATCCATCAGTAGCTTACGGCAGCTTTTTTTACAAGCCCAGGTCTCGTTGTAAAGATTAAAAGGATGGATATTTTTTTTTGAAAAAAGTCTATTTTCCTCTAATTTTCAACATAAAAGCACTATTGTATGGTGGGGAAAATTGTGTACATTTTCAATGCTTGTAAGGAGCTAAAGTTTTGAGCCCTTTGCTTTTTGAAAATGCTTTTCTGCACTGCATTCAGCCTTAAATACCATAGCTCAGATTCAGCATCTGTCAACAACTTCAACAGATGGGGTTCATCTCACCAGTTTTAACCACCTCATCTAAGCTACTCACTTAAGCTTGTCTTAAGCAGGGGAGAGATGCATGTCCAGGCAGCAATTCACCCCATTAAGACAAATGGGTAGGAGCCATTCTCTGGAGATACTAGCTGCCCCCCATGCCATCATTGACAGAGAGCGCCTAGATGTTAACTATGCAGCTAAGATTAGGTGAGGTGAAATCATGAAACGTGAAGGAGTTAAGCACAGAAATTCAGCAAAATATTTCCATAGCTATTTGCCACAGTCATTTAACTTGCAACATTCTCCTTCAAAATTACCATCCTACTTTAGGCAGAACATCTATTTGCTTAACAGCTGAAATAATTAGGATTTAGTATCTATAATAATGAAAAAAAAGCACTAAGCTTTTATTCAATTAACTTTTTACTGAATTCATTTGCTGATACATGTGTGAGTAATCAATAATCAATCTTTACTTCGCTTCTGTGACACAATCTCAAGATAATTTACATGACTCTGCTTTTCCAAAAGTAAACCATACTGAGCCTGATGTAAAGCTCTGCTTTTATCACAAATTAAGAAATAGCAAAAAACAAAAAGTTTCCTCTCTATATTTTTAAGTTTCTGGACGATTACAGAAAAAGATGATCCAGTGATTCAATTTGGTAGATCTGTATTTAATTTCCTGTGTGGATTTGAGTAAAGTCCACATTTACGAAGAGCACAATAACATTATTTTTTGAATTTATAAAGGTACAGTGGGGGTAAATTCATTTCAGGTCAAGAAGCATCTGCACTTTGATAATAGATGAAGCTCGAACTTATCTATTTTATTTTTTTTTTTTTTTACCAAGGGCAGGGAATGTGTTTCAGTGAACACCTTGGATGGGTCTCAAAGTACTGTTTTATTTCATTTTTTATACTTCACTTTGTCACTTAAACAATGTAGCCGACAGGCAAAGAGATTTTTTCCATGTAAAGCTTCTTGGAAGGGCAAAAGATTTAGTTTGTTTTTTCAGAAAAATCACAAAAGTATTTTTAAGACAAACCCTACTACCATTTACACCTCAGAGTACAGTTTCTGAACCTAAGCCAATCTTGGCAAAAGTACCGTTGTTCCCCCTCCCGTGGTATAGTTTGTCCTCAATAGCTCAGAGAGTGAAAAGCAAGAGGCTTCTTTCTGGGTTTGGTGTTTCCCCCCCTCCCCCCCCCTTATATTGAAAGAAATTACTGCTCACCTGCATCGTAGAATTAATCGAATGATTACTTTCTGCCTGGACCTGTGGTTTTTCTTCATAATTTGGCCACTGACTCTGAGCTGGACCCATTCGATCCTGGGACTTTGAAGCTGGGAACGTGAAATATTCTCTAGTATAGGTCTGTGTTGGGATCGGATAAGCTTCAGGTCGTGGGGGCAGAGTCTGTTCCTGAAAAAGGTAGAAAGAATGCAAGATAGAATTTTCTAATCACACAGATCTGTAATGGAGTATTACTCTAAACATGCATTTCCCAAATGTTTTCTTTTGGCTCATAAGACCACTATTTGTCTGGAACAGGAGATAAAGAGGTTGTCTAGTATGAAATAGAATTGTGGTTATGACTCATGTTTTTATGACCTGAAAACAAGTATGCAATATTGTACAAACCTAAGAAATCACAAGGACAACTTCATGAACAAAATTTAATAAAATCATTCAAAGCTGTCTCAGTCTTTCATCAGCTGTAATAAGCAAAAAAACCCACCCAGTCAATGGCATTATGTTCAAATAGTTAAGACAGACACTGATTTGACTCAAGTACACTGATGCTATTGATAGCTAAGGAAAGTTTAATAGCCAGCATTTTGGTTGCCACTTCTGACCTCTGTACAAAGATTTCCAGTAGAGACTGAGGTTATTTTGGTGGTAGTTCCAGATGCATAGGCATTCTTTCCCCCGGGGCTTGGAGGCTGATCTGTTGGAAAGTTAAAGGAAGCATTTACATGACTGTTGTTAATAATTTACAGAACTTAATAAAATAATAGTATTCACAAAATAACTATGATTTTTCCTTTGAATGGTTCTAACAAGAGGCTTGCTCCAAATGTTACTACTACACTGGCATTTTAAACTTAATCCATACTCAAAAACAATCATCCCCTTTTTGAATTCAACAGCCTCTAAAACTAGTGGAGGAGGCATCTACCCCAAAAAGAAAGATAATCTTACTTACTTGCTACATTGGGACTGGAGCGATGATCGGCTCTATTCTTCATTAATCTGTCATCCCCAGGCAGCTTCTTTGGTTCACTGTACTCTGTCCACGGCAGTTGAGGGCTCTCAGGTGATCCATTTTGAGTGGAGTTATTGTACAGCTCAAAACCTTCACTCTTTGGTCGGGGTTTACCTGAGCCACGGCGGTCAGAAACTGTAACAGTTGGATATGTATTTTCCCCCTTTCACTTATATTAACTATTGTCTCGCATACTCTTTTTCAAACCGGAGCTACCTTGCATTTATAATTAGAAGTGAATTCCCAGTAAAGCAAGTGCTAGATTTTAAAATCGTTACTTCTTCAGATACACAATCCCATTCTTGTATCAACTATGCAGGATTCCTTTGATCTGTACGCTCCAAAAGAGCTTTTGAAAAAGTACCACCATATTTGGAAAAGCCAAATGTGCTTTACTGAAAAGTCTCTTGCTGATTCTCAGAGACATATGGCATCTGGGATGGTGTTGTCAGCTGTGATAATAAGGATTTATTCTTTTAACCCATTCTTTTCTATACTGTAGTACTACCCTATATGTAGAAAAGGTCTTCCTTTACAAGATTACTTCCTTTACAACATTACTTTACATAAGACTTAAACATGTCTTTTGTTAGTTCAACAAAGTAGGTTGATAAAATACAACATTAGAGGAACATCCGAGAACTTCTTATGGTCAGACACTGAAACTTAAGAATATAATTTCAATATTTCTAGTTTATAAAAAAACCTAAAAAACCTCTAAAAATCAATGGCAAAACATGTTCCAGGGCCTTCTGTTTCTATTTATTTCTCTCTTAGTAATTACATTGCACTCTCTGGTTACAAGGAAGTCGTATTCCAAGAGGAGGAGAGAAGCTCTTATGAAAGGGCTATAAAGTTTAACACTCGTTGTATTCATTATATTCCATTTGTTAAAATAAAAGTTACTTCATACCAGAACTGTGTTTAAATGCATCATTTAATTTTTAGAAGGTACATATGCAAAGTATTTATTAATGATTAGAGTAGCATAATTTCAAGCTATCTAAAAACAGATTAACTTTTGATAAGAAAGGAAACGCTTGTTTTCTGTCCTATTATGTTTCTTTTCTTATGTAATATTTTGGTAATATTTGGCAAGCTACTGCGAATTATTATATTTTCTGCATTCTAAGACTTATAAAGCTGTCATCAACATAAATAATAATTAGCATTTTTACCTCTTTGCATCATTGGGGATGGCTGATTAAGCAGGGTTGCCAGACCATGGTAAATTGCTCCTTGTTTTGCTACTTCTAGTGTCACTACAGAACCTGTCCTAGTCATAAGTTCTGCTGCCCTGCAATAAAAGCCAAAGCAAATAAAACGAATTGAAATTAGGCACTGTAGTTGTTCTTATTATCAGTTCGTGTGTGATGATTCCTCACTTTTATTCTAGTAATCTTTTGTTTCACAAAACACTTTTCTTGATTAATACGCAAAAATCACTTCGAAAATAATTAGAAGATGATGACTATAAGATACGCTTATTAAACACAACACCTACAGCCAAGTACTGATTCCAATTCCTGCAGTTAAAGGCCAGCAGCCAAAATATTTAAAGTCAGAGCTAAATAAAGTCTGCTTAAAACTAAAGCACAAAGGTGTAATACAATCTCTTCTATACAGATAACCCGTATCATATACAGAAAATACTACACGAACAGTTGAACTCGTCACCAAGGTTATTCATAGGCCGTTATAAAAAGCCAAGACAAAGCCTAACATGTCAAAAAACAAACTTCAGCCCTTTTCAGTAAATTATTAGTCTAGCATTTTCTTCACGTAAAGACAACCCAAGGAAAGCATTCCATACCTTTCCTGGGACAGGCCCACCAAACTTCGACCATCCACACTGAGCAACTGATCCCCTGCAGCCAGGCGACCATCCTAATTACATAGTTAAGAGAGAAGAAAATTCATACACCAGTGCTAACATGGTCTAAATTAAAACATTTATTCACATATACTAGTAAACAAAGGATTTAAAAGCATTTCCAAAGCATCTTTCTACCTTTGAAATTCTGATGTTTAAGAATATTACTAACCACATCTGCAGCACCTCCTTTCACAACAGACTTGACATATATCCCAAGTTTGTCTTGACCAGCGCCCTACAGAGAAAGAGACATTAATTTATTACATTTATATTTGATCTCTGAAGCATTCCACAGGTGTTAATCAGAATTTTACATGGCTAGCTAAATCTTTAAGTTCTCATTACTTTTATATATTCCCAAACTGGAAAAAAGCAGTTATACAGAAAAGAGTTACATTCATTTGAAGTAAAAAACAAAATTTTAATATTAAGCCTATTGAACCTGGCAAGCACTGTTAGAAGCAAAGAATATTTGGTCTTAATGCAAGCTTGAATAAGAAAGAAAATACATTAACTAAAACTTATACTTTAGAAGTTTGTTCTCAATCTTTTAATAAGAAATACTTACTTGCACTTTTACATGCATGTTATTATTTTTCATACCTCCATGTATTATGTTCCAAAAGCCTGCACTATTTCCCTTGCTAATACCCAAATGAAAAGGTAAATTGTAGATTATAAGAAAAAGGAATAGAAATGCTTTTTACATTCATTAGGACTGTAAAGGAGCTAGCGTAAAGGAACAGTGTTTCTAGTTTGACAATAAACAAGTAAAGTAGACATTGTAATTAATAAGTCTTTTAGAGTTGACAGAGCCAATATTTAAGTCTACTGCAAAACCATGCAATTTTGTTCATAAAAGATCTGCCTCAAAGTATTCTGCTAAATTTTAAAAGGACCATTAACAGTGAACTTATTGTGAGACAACCAACAGATTCAAGAGAAGAGAATATAAGCTTCTATTCAAGCCATGCTGTTGCATCATCCACATGCTTCAATTCACAAGACACCACACAGATCAGTCTAGATATTAGTATCACAAACCTTTAAATTGTCACTTATAATGTAAAACAATCACTTATGATTTCATTATCTACTACAGCAAACTGTGCCATTTTACTCTGCAAGTCACTTGGAAGAAGAGTGCTAAGTCTTCAACAGAGCATAGTTTTTAATTTAATTTCATTTTCTAACATAACCCCCAAATTGCTTTGATAGTAAATATACAACTTCCTCCCCCCCCCCCCCCCCCCCCCCCCCCCCTTCTGTGGCCCACCATTCTAATAAAGTAGAATAAAAATCAAGGAGGAGTTTATTCAAAAGCTAGTGTTATAGATGGTTTTCTAAGCAGGTGAAGGACCTAATTTTTATTCATTAAATCTTGAGTTAATCCCAAATGCTTACTAAAAAGCCACAGAGAAGGATTTACTTCCAGTTCCCTGATTTCAGATTAACATTCTACATGCCCAAATTTTTCATAGTAACTACTTAAGCCATACTTAAATTAAAAAAGGAAACAATATGCAATAAATGACTGAAGTAAGGACACTTTCTTTGTCTGGAAAGAATATAAGGGCAATTTAAAAAAAATTAGTTACTTTTTCATTTGGTTGGTTTTTAAAGAGCTTTAAAGAAACATCAAGGTAACTGCAGCATATTTTACACTTTATACCAGAAAAATCAGTTAAAGTTACGAGAAATACAAGTCAGAAGACAGCTAGATAAATATAATGAAAAACAAAACCATGCTTCACAAATCTCTTTTTTTCCCCAAGCAACCAAGTATCACACAGGGAATTATGATCTGGTTGACAGAACACCTAGACTTCCAGAACACAAGCGGCAAGATCTCTTACCAGGAGTTCTTCAAGACCTCAAGGTGACATGGCATAAGAAGGAATTTGTCCTTGTATATTAATAACTGGTTCAAAAATAGATAGGAAGTTGTTTGTTTGCAGAAGGAATGGAAGTTATCAGAGAAGCCCTAAATGAATGTGCACATAAGCGTTCCAGAAAAAGGGCAAACAATAAGGTAACTAAATTTGCCATACAGAAAATTTATTGGGTAAGTTAAAAACAAGGGTTGGAAGAGGATCACATGATGGAGCAATAACGGGGGGGAAATGTATTTCATTGGTCCAAATGTGAAGTAATGCTCTAACCTTGTAACGGACCAGTCCCCATCAGGGCACTGTTGGCAGAACCAGTTACCACCTCCCCTTGTTGGGAAGGGGAAATTAAGATGATTTGGTTTATATACTCTGAAGCCACTTGGGACTGACGCTGCTTTCATTTGCTCCTAACTTCAAAGGATGCTAGCAAGAATCTCATCCCCCTTGGGTCCAAAGATCTGCCTAATACAGTCAAAGATTAGGTAAAAAAACAGCAAGTCTTTGGAAAAGCATTGCCACTTTAAACAGCGCACATACTAATCAAGCAATTTGGGGATTGTGACTTTGGTACTCATAGATTACGTTTGACACACTATATCCTTACATATCACCTTTCTTATGCTTGATTATGATTGTTAGCACACATCAAATGAAGTTGAAACCTTCTGTTTAAGCCTATGATACGGGCACTGTTTGCAGATAGTGATGAGAGAAACAATTCCAATTGCACAAATATCCATATAATAGTTTATAAACTGGCTTTAACTCATTGAGCAAGATCTTTTTCATCACTGTTTTCAGAGCTGTCTTCACATATCAACTCCAATATTTACAGTCCAACAGAACTAATAGAAAAGAACAAACAAAACAGAAACCACCATGGCCACCAAGCATCTAAAAGGTTCACATTTAGAAAACTGTTTGTAATTCTGATTATTCTGAGGCTCCGAGGATAACAAAGATGATCAGAAAAAAGGAATAGCTTCTTTGAGAGGACCAACTAAATAGACACAGACTCCTCAGTTTAGCAACAATCAAGGAAGATAAAGTCTATGGGATGGAGTGGCGCAGATTGGATTATTTATCATCTCTCTAATGAGCCAACATACAAAGCTTTCTTATTCCTGCTATCAGCTAGCATATTTTAAAAAGTAAAAAAACAACAACAAAAAGAAAGAGAACATTTTCCATAGGATTTCATAATTAAATTGGGAAACTGCCAGGAACAAGACTGCTGTAGATGCCAAAGTGTAAACATGCACAAAAAAGATCACAGATTCATGCTATGGCCCTTCAAGGGCTTTCTGAAAAAGTGATACAGTTATAATACATTCTGAAGCAAATTCTGAAATTACAGAAGGCTAGAAACTAGGAGGAACCATCTTATACTTGTTTTGTTATGTTCTTTGGCTAAATACCCAACAGCTGGAGGATACCAGATCAGATGGATTTTTGCTCTGAGTACAACTGTTTTTATACTTTAAGCCTTACAGTAATTTTCCATTATGATTTGAAGTTGGCATTTTACTCTTTGTTCCTTCTTTTTTAGTGCTTTTATGAAGCCTATACAGTTTGTCAATCCCTTTCTCGTTCTTTCAAGAAGTTATGAGCAGATGTGTTAGCTCAAAGTCATCTCACTTAATACAAAACTAAAGAATTTTGAAAGCATAAAAATGATTTAAAAATAAATCTCCATTCAGATTACATAAAAAATATTTATCAGCTACCACATCTACTGACATATTATTAGGACAAATAAGTTCCTTCTCTGCCTCCTTCACATGCCATTTAATATGTTTCTCACAATGTGCCTGTGCTCTCACTTATGTTTGGGAAGATCTCTCAGTAAACATCCTCAATGTTAACTCATCATCTTCCCTCAACTTTTACCCTAAGCTTTAGAGTAATCTGAATCTAAATTCTTATTTTATACTGAAACAGACTTAATTTTGCTTCAGTTCCACCTTCCAGGAGACTGCATTAGAAGAAAATGTACAGTTATTAAGGACACAAAAAGGATGTTAATATGTGGTCAGACATGCATACTAAACTCTACATTCAGTGAAATTCTCATACACACCACATGGTTGTTTCTCCTCTCATTTACTGACATTACAATAAAACAGGTTTCTTTGTAAACTGTTTATTAACCTGCTTTTCTTTTAAGGGAATGCAAAAGTCAGCATAACTAAAATTATACCCCCACAAACAAAAGAGAGCAATGACATGAGTGTAATCAATAACAGTAATATGGTAAATGTTCTTTTCAGTTCACTTTATTTTCTCCAATCCTGAATAACAAAAACACATGTATCTGTACAGCTCTTAGTCCCAACAGAAGAACACAACTGTATAGAAGTTAGATAATTGTGGAAAGCAAGAATGTAGTAAGCATAAAAAGGTGGTTTATTCCCCCAAGATTATTTAACCTACAGCACATTTTCTTGAATATAGATATATATATGCAATTACAACCCCCCCCAAACTTTTACAAGTATTTTTCAAAAAATAACGTAGAAAATCCTAAAAGAAAAAACAAACTCTCTAGTGCTACCAATCTAACTGGTTTTTTTATACTTGAAGCAACGTTTTCCGACAATCCTAGCAGACAGTGAAATGGTAATACCCTTTTAAGGAAAAATAATAATTTAAGGAAAATTTTCAAGGTGTATAACTGAAACCCACCACAAATATACTACTGCTTCTTTATTGCTTCCAAATTAGCAGCTAAATTAGCAGCGCTTTTCAGTCACACCTTACAACTGGAAGAACCACTTCTACAGAAGTAGCGCAATCATTACATCAAAAGCTATCAACACAGTCTTCAGTTCACCTGGGTGACAATATTGCTGAACTGAACTGCATGCGCATAGCACTCTGCTCTGAAGACCTCCTTTTTTAGCTCTGAGTCTCATCTGTTGTTATAATGCACAGCCAAAGCAGAGAACCACGGGAAGTAAGTTTTATAAGGAACATACTAGCTGATCAGAATTAGAAGAACAATGAATTGTGGACTGAAGAAAGGGAATCACACGATATTTAAAAATTCTGACACCTCAAGTACATTGGACCTAAGCATCAAAGTGAGAAAAACACCTCCCTTCGCTGTGTTTACAAAGCAGTTAAATAATCAGTACAAAAGAACAACCCAGACCATAAAAACTGCATAAAACACAGAGAACTAAATTTAGAGGCCAGCAGCGGAACACTATTTACACATCTCAGTATTTATTTTTTTTCAATGTTATACTAAATTAATTACAATGACACTAGCAGTGCAGAGGGTCAGAAAAAATTCACCTGCCTGCTCCCATCCTGTCTTGCGCTTGGACCTCTGCTGGCCCCACTGTGTCATGGAAGGTCCCACAACAAGCCTGGCTGAAGGCTAAGCTGACCCCCGTCCCCAGCCCCCCTCCTCCCAAATAAAAGCTTTGTTTTCAGCCAAATCAGCTTCCTTAAGTTGTTTCCAACACAGCATGACTGTTCATAACCGTATGGGAAAGGGGGTTGCTAGGAGGGGCCTGGATCAATAAGCGGGGGTGACATTATTCTTGTTAAGCTGTTGTGCCAACTTTTATCAGGTTACAGCAACTGTGTACTTGTGCTAACAAGCGCATAATCGTCAGGGGCTGTGAATATATAGGGCAAATATCAGGTAGGCTTTTCACAACAGACCCCAAACTGGGCTTTTCACTACTAGAAACCCAAAAGCCCTCTTTGAGAGCAAAGTAAGAGTAAGGAATTGTTCATCTTTTAAATGTAAGAACATTTGCCCATCTGTGAACTTCCACTAGAGAAGACTTTTTACTATAAGCAATACAAAATCATGCCAAGGAAGTTTGACCTAACAGAGAATACTTCAATTTTAACACTGTCTAAATAATTCCCAAATGGGTTAAAACAGCATGACATAAAATAATCAGTGTTTCTCTGTTCAACCTTAGACTTCACTATTTGGTGAATAATGTGATTTTTAACCCAACAATTTAAACTGTTTCAAATTCCACTACACTATTGACTTGTCAAGTAGCTCTGAGAAGCATCTGAAGAGCAACAGTGGAAGCTGAGTCCCAAAACAATTGCAAAACGAAAAAAACCCAAGCCATATACATGCAGATTCCCCACACAGAGAAGCAAACTACATTGCGGAAGAACATCTTCGTTTGAAGCTTTTGATGGCCCGCCTGGCTAGCGCACCCAAAAGACACTTCCCAACTTTGCCAAAGCCCACCCACTCCCCTTCTAAATGTAAAAAATACAAACCATCCTAACTTTAGCAAGGGATGGAGATGAATAGTATATCTAGAACTGAAGTAAATTCATCATGTTAAAAAAAAAAACAGCACACTTTTACTGATATAATTACACACTGGGATAAAAATGTTCCCCTTTGTTTCCCAGGAATCTTAATTAAGTCTCTGAGTAAAAACATGAAAAGATTCTTGAAGATAATCTTCGCCATGCTTGGGCTTATTCATTTTTAAGATAGATGTATATAGCCAATACATGTAGGAAACTGAGGAAACCTATTAGGTCCAGTACCCGGAATGAAGCCAGGCATTTATTTGCATGAGACGCAATACCTGTATAAAGTTTTTCTTATCATCTTACATTATCTTAGGAAGTAATTTAATGCTTTAAACCAGCACAAGTTGAAAGATGTTAATGTATTGCACTTGCAAGTTTGTCATGCACTTGAGTTTAGTCAGAGTATGAGAATAATTAATCATAAATCTGCTGTGTTTTACAGGTTGCTGCAGGAATGCTATGACAATGGGGAACTTTCATATTTAGATGGAATTTTAATAGATCTTCTAATCCCACTTGGGAGGTAAAGGCAAACACACTTCTGCATACAGAAGTCTGCTTAGAATGAAGAAAAGAATGTATGGGAAAACATTTGTTTAAGTGACCAGACTACCTTGTAAAAAGCAAATAAACAACGAGTCCTCCTAATTGAGAGCACGAATAAAAGGATTTACAAGTCAAGAGGATAAGCAAAAAAAATGAGGTATGAAACACTATCAATAAAACCAGCTATTAAAACTCACCAGAAGTTCTATTTCCCTTAGATCTGGCCTTACTGCATCTGTTTGGCCCACATACACTGTATAACAATATTTAAAGTGGGACAGAAGAAAGCTAGGTAAGCTTTTAGAAAAGAGGACTAGCTTTTTTTTGTCATAGTAGCCCAGTTTCAAATAGTTCTTATCACAGAACAAAAATATGTTTAGAAAAAATCTTATAAGATGAAGTCTAAAATTACAACCTGAGAATAAAAATAAAGGAATGAAATAAAACACAGGGAGGCTTGTTAAGTTTATTACACATTTGGGTGATGATGATGATTATTGAGATTTTCACATCAGTACTGTTCATAGCTCAGAGGTTGCATAGTCCCTGCAAATCTAACTCTTCATTTGAAATTAAATTGAAATTAAATAAAAACTTCAAATTACTGAAGTGGTACTAATTTGGTCCTAGTTTAGTACAAGAACTGTTCAACAATGTTCAGCTATGTTATAATCTGTCTAATGCACATAAGGAAAACTTAATTATAACGAGAGATACTTATTTTTCTGGCGGTTTGTAGCTGAATTGACAAGGGACCTTTCTCAAATAACTGAGTAGAACCTACACAGGAACCGATGCATGTAATAAATATTGCAATTCAACTCCCAAACACTGTAATACATAAATATTGTAATTCAACGCTAAAACACTATAAACTGATCAGAAAAAAGTTGATGTGCCCCCTCTAGCACTTAAATTGAACATTTCATAAATTACTTAGGAAACTTCCTAAATCAATTCTTTTCAAAGCAAAAACCCCTGACCTGTCAGAAGACAAAATTAAAATTGCGGACTATATTCCCAAACCATAAAGTAACACATAGAAATACTAAAATAGCAGAGAATTTCATGAACAAGAAAGTAGCTTATACATGTAAGAGAGAAAAATTAGAGGTAGTTATAATTTCATTTGTTTCAGAGGATGTTTTATCATTCCTTCCTCATGCTGAATAAAAAAAAAAAAATAACCAAAAAACCACCCAAAAAAAACCCAACGCAAGAAACACCTACAAAACCCCAATATGCTTACAATATCAACAGAACTTCATCTGAAAATATGACCAAAGATTGTGGACCAGAGCAGTTGACCAACTGGAACGTCAGCAAGAGCTTTCAACTCTTTCAAGAGCAGCTATTTATTTTGGAGATTTGTGAATTCAGACAGACTGCAGTCAACAGAAAAGGGTCAAAACTAAAATTTCACCTGAGAGACAACTTTTCATTTTTTTTTTTATTACTTATGTAATATAAATAACATTGGTATATACTGACATTTTTTTTTTATATATACACGCATACATATATATTTTTCTCTACTAATTCAGAAAAAGTACTTGTTAAGTACTTACATTTGGAATATTAAAAAATAACAAAAACTCCATAAACTTAAATGTCTTCTAAATAAGCAGTAGGACAACTGTAAAACTTAAGCTAGTATCACAGGACATATCACCTGATATAAAGGAATTTAGTAAAGAATCTACTGAATAAACAAACAAATCAATATACTGAATGACTTTCCAGTAGGGCCTGAAAGATTAGAAAAATTCTGAAAACTCATGCAACTATGGCAAACCATAGAAGTTAAAGAGGAAATTTTGGCACCTCTGGTCAGCACAACTTCAATCTCTAGAATGCTGATACAATATACTTAAGAGTCACGGCACTGACAGAAGGCAGAGGGGGGAAACAAATTTAAAAAAAAAGAAAAGAAGAAAGGTATACAACACTATTGTCCCTCATTAAAAGAGAACCTGGAAGGTGAAGAAAATAACAACCTCCTGAAATATTAAGATTGTTTACAGGATTTCCACTCTTCAAGTCACATAGACTGCAACCTCAAAAAAATCTGGAAATTCGCTGCGAGCAGGAGCATGGAAGGAAAACAAAGTCGATACAACAGAGCCAATACAAACAATGCATCAAAAGAAAAAAAAAAAAAAACCAAACACAAAAGTATGCTCAGCTGACTAAGATTTATGGCAGACAAGGGTATGCAAAGATTTAATACCTGTTGTTCAAATGGGTATTTGCCCCTTTTAAGCCTGGTATGATTCTCTGCTTGACTACAAAAATTCTATCATGTTAAAAAAGCCAAAGGACTGAGTTGGATAAAACAATCTAACCTCAGCTTTTGAGACAGCCTAACAGGAAACAAGTCTTTTTCCATCACATCTGCTTATCACCTGGGCCATCTATCAAGCAACACATCAGTGCACAGTAGTCCCTACTTGTTTTCACAATTAGTGTTACTTTGCAAGCCCCTCCTTGCTCTAACAGGATAGCGCCCAAAATACTGCATTTGCTTAAAAAATTACTATGGGAACTATAGAAATAGAAGAGGCAGCATTAAAAAAAAATAATCTGTGGAGTAATCAGAGCAATAAGAAACAACAAGATAAACTACAGTGATCTGAAAAAAGAAACAACTCCTACATCGGAAGAATGTAAAATTCAGGATGTACAAGACTACAGTACTAATGAATCAATAAAAATGACAGACTTAAAGTATTTAAGGAGAACAGATTTTATTACTAGTGTTGCTATGTCACAAGATGAGTTTTATAAGACTACCTTGTCAGTAACAAACATGGGAAGCTTTGGCTCACGTCCATTTCATCAGCCATAAAATTGGAACATGCCATACAGTGCAACTGTATATAAAGCAGTTTGAATAACAGGAACATCAGATATAGTCTTCCTAATGGCAGCATCACAGCTAGCCCACGAGCTGGTGACTCAGTCACCACAGAAGCACTGAAAGCAGGCAGAAGTAGTCCTGCCTGCACCTCCTTCCCATTTGGTATTTGCCAAGACAAGCAGCCGTAATGCCATGGTGGAAAAAACAGCCAGCTCCTTCTAGTGAGCATCAACATGCAGCTAGGTTCCCAGGCAAGCCACCCATGCCATGCCACGCCATGTGGGGACCTGCCACCAGCGATATGATGGGCTGGAAGTGCTGACACACCACACACTCCCACCAGTATCCCAATCTGAAGGTATCGGAGTGGGAATGAAGGTCCACCTGTTGACGAGGTGGTAACCTCTTACCAGTTAAGCTACTCCCATCCTTAAACATCATGCCCCACAACTAGCTTAGGTGGATCACAAACTAGTTGTACCTTCTGTGAGGTTAGTAATATTCTTGCAGTTTTAGTAGATCTGTAGGATGACCTAGTTACTTCAATTCCATAGTTTTAATTCTAATGATAGGTAACTATTACAAAAACACTTTTCCAGTTGTTAGGAATGACAGCAAAATTGTAGTATTAAGTAATTAAGGAAAAACTATGCATCTGCAAAACATATCTGCAGGTACAGCACCTAACCAAACCGGTAATGCTCCAGACAATTAACAGTAAGGTCTTGTCATTACTTGTTCTAAACCATCATTTGCCTATACCTGTTTAGCTTCACATACTTCGTTTATCACTCCAATAAAACTGGAGCAATGAACAGCTTCCGATAAAGACTGGCAGAACCACTTTCGATTCATGTAAAAAATGTTACATGTATTAAAAGCTATTTTTATTTACACAAAATGCAAGAAAGTCTTCCTCATCACCTTTCAATACTGATCTGCAGATTTCTGTCTTAAATACACCAATATTTAAATGGTTTCAAGCTTCACATAAACAGTAATATGAAAAAGTAGTCCTGAAGTGAAGGTATCTTCACTCTCCAATTATAGTTTGACTGAATCCACAAGAAGCGTCATACAGTTATCAACCTTTTCAAACTAATATTCCAATTGAAGTGGCTTCAGATACCAACACTACACATCAAAACACTCCAATGGCTCACATAAGCCATTTGAAATTTTTTAAAAATAGATAATTTTCAAGACTGTCTTGGATTTTGCATAATTATGCAATCATTAACAAAGATTTCATTTTAGTAATGTACATATCACATAGATGCGCATGTATATACATATACAAATATACCTTGCTGAAATATTAGGATAACATTTCAAAGATGACACTGTTTCTCCAAGTTGGTCTTTTTTGTTAAGCTTCTGTTGTATTTTATAAAAATGAAAGATTTTAAAAACAGAATTAATCCCTGCAACTGAAATGTCTTTAAGAAAAATAGGACAGAAATGTAGCTATCAAGCCTGATACCAGCTATCAGGACTGAAATCTTTTATCTTCCCACGCCCAGGCTAACTCCCTGATTCCAGACTCTTACGTTTACATAGACAATCTCCGTAAGTTTTTATAAACAACCTTAAAGGCAAGTTTATGCAACAGAATCAAGTCTCAGTCTGACCTCCCTGGAAAGTAATTAGTCTAGAAGCATTTAAATAACCCAAGCTTGTAAGCATTTTAAAGCATACCAGTTCGCTAAACTATGCAACCAGTTTACAAATGTACTCTCCAGGAGGCAAAAGCAAAGGTTTCTGATCACCCAAACACTCACATTGCCTACAGCTGCATGCATTTTGTAGGTTGTATCTGGATGAGTGCATATTTATCCACTTTATGCACCCGACATACTACATTTACAACTCATTGAAATATTTGCTGGCAGCCCAGAGGTATGAGAAAGACCAATTTTGTAGCTACTGGTCCCACCTCTAGTCAGGGCAAACTTTTCTGAAGATGAGAAAAACCCCACGTTGTCAGGGGAGGCGAATGCCTCTGCTGCCTGAAGACCAATGTAGGGACTTCAGAAATCTCTCATCATGCGACAAAATACTCCTCATCATGCCCTATATAATTTCCAAATATAAATGAGGTGAACGAGCCTACTGTATGTAAAACTGGTCTGTTAGTTGTGGCTACAGCTGCTCTGAGTCACGTCGTACCCTGACTTAAAAAGAATTTTAAAACTGACCCATGCTCCACATATATAAGTTTCTGCTTTCCCCTCTCAAATTATCCTCCGTGGTGGGGGGAAAAAACCAAACATTTTTGGAGTTGGACAAACTACAGTCAGAAGTGGGCAAAACATTTCCAATTACACAAAACAGGCAGTGGAGATGCAAACTTTGGTGACAGTCAACATCATTCACAGGCAAAGAAACATCAAGCATTTAACATCTATGAACAATTCCATTGTAACTTTAAGTTGCACTGGGTGGGAAAATAGATGAAAAATAAGTCATACTATTGACAGAAAAACAAGCTAGACTGCAAGCAGTACAATATCACAGGACTCCAAACCATCTGACAACCTAGAAAATTTACATGCAGTGTATCCAGCAGCTATATTTACACATAGCCTCAAAAGACGTAAAGAGAAAAGACTGGAGAGTTTTGTTCTTCTCTTCAATGGAGTAAGGGTTACCTGTTACTTTTTCATAAAAGAATGCTTGCCATCAAGATTGCCTTGCACACAAAGCAAGGAAGTGAATAAACCCTCTATCATCCCAAAGTGTGCTTCTCCCAAGGAGATGAAAGACCAAAGAACCCAGGATGTTCAGTAACGGACTTCCAGAAATGGCATTAAGAAAATATGCAATACTGTAGGCTTTTGCATATGTAGTCCTTTTTTTTTTTTTTAATAAAAAACAAATTATGGTATTCAGTAACCTTAATAAGGCAATTAGATAAATATGGAAAGCAGGCATGCTGACTTCTGTGCTAGACAGAAGTATATCAGTTTGTAACACGTGATTTCTCTCACGCTCTGGAAATCGAGTGCTTCTAAAAAGATACCTTTGATGAAAACCAAAGCAACTAAAGGAACTAGCTAAAGGAACTGGCCTAAAGTCTCATTGTGAGATTGGAATCAAGTATGCAACAGTTCCTACCTAATTGTGCTCTCATGAAACGGTAAAAATGGTAAGTAAAGGGAAAATGATTCATATACAACATTTGTAAGCAACTAAGCAAGTTTTATTAATTAGTCTTTCTTAACCTTTCTGAAAAAGAAGCCTCTTTTATTCTTATAAATGCCGCAACTTAAGATTCATATAATAGTCTACAAATGCATAAAAGCACTCCTAATTTTTAACAAAAGAAGTTAAATGCATGAGCCTGTTTGATTTAATTTCTCTTTTGTTTCAAAGGAAGAAAAATATTTCATTGAGTTCAAGGAAAATATATTGCTTGAGCTCTGTTTCCCCAAACAAGGGTTAACTTCTTAATGTACGTTTGCTATAAATATCCTACGAGCAGTGACACACTAAGGACTATTCAGTTACGTACCAATCTACAAACTATATTGCACATTCTGTGATGCTCTTCCCTGTTAAGGCAACTCTGAATTAATGTCTCAGCTTAATTAGGTCTGTGGATAGGACTTTACAGGCAAGACATACCAGCCAATCTATTTTGGAAAAAAAACACCCTCTATCTCTGCATTTTTTCAAAGAAATGGCTCTTGGCTCTATAGCTAAGGACAAATCACAACCAAAAAAACCTACAGCATAATCTTCCACATAATTCTGCTCTGCAGTTTCAGATGGATACAACTTAATCCAGTATTGGTGCGTACACTATCATGTACTATTAAGCACCTAAATTTCTACTCCAATTCAGAATATTATTCATAAAGGGAAAAGTCTACACAGAATTTGTTAACTTCTGAAAGTCTTTTTAATTAATAGGAGTAAAAAATTTAAAGTTGAAAGGCTGTATTAACATGTATCTTAACAGAATTTTTGAAGTTATTTGAATGAAGTCTGGTAGAGGAATTCTAGCTAAAACATACGTGCACTATAACTTTTGCAGACTTGCTAGCAAGTGCCTGCATACAGAAGGTATTAGTGCAAGGAGGAACTGGCACATGAATTTTAAAACCCGCTTTGATCTGGAAGGCATTAAATACAAATGTCTGGGTGACCCATTTGCAGTATCAATCTAAATACAAGCGAATAAAAAAGACAAACACATTCTACTTGAGCAGAGTTGCAGTCTCACAGCTAGTGAGAAGAAAAATCATGCTGTGCTGGCTTAAACTTTAGTTTTTACACAGTGCATGAAAGCAATAGCAGAATTTTATAGAACATCTACAAGGTACCAAAATTTAACCAAAAACCCTGCTGGAAGTTATGAATCAACAAGAAACAGGCAAATTCCTAACACATCGCTACTTATTTGTTCACGGTGAAGACTAAACTGGCAACTTACATACTATTTTGTTCCCGTGAGACTGAGAAATCTGTGCTGGAAATGACAATTAAATATTATATTTTTACTTAAACTTCCTCCTAAGAAGCCTGTTAAGGCAACATCAGTGAATGTGAATTAGGATCAAACATTAAAAAAAAAACAAAACCAAAACAACTTCTAAATCTTCTTACTCAAACTTTTCAATTTATTCATGCTGGGAGGAAAGGGCAAAAATTTTCCTTAAATACTTAAAAAGCACAGACACAAGATGATTTCAGATACTGAGGTATCAGAAATCCTAAAATATCTTAAGACCTGGAACACAAGTAAAGAGCTAACAAACAGTTTAAAAAAATAATCACATCAACTATCTAGATTTGCAAATGCAGAGTAGAGAGAATCAAATTTATATATTATGTTACTACTACTATTAACTATAAATCTAATTTTCTTTTTTGGGGGTGGGGAATTAAGATTTTTAAATGAATGTTTAAACCTGTTCCCTCTACACAGATCACCTAAAAGATATTTGTACAAATACCTTTCCAAAAAATTTCACATCAAAATTGATATTCCTGGTAATCTCAAACCCTCTATAAATCTAACATCTTAAACTGACTGATAAATATAAAATGACGAGCAACAGTTTAGAAAATAAAGCAACTTAGAATGATTTAATTAAATCTGAAGAACAAACAAGGTCACCAAATAATACAAATTATTTATGGTTAAGATGCCACACACTCGTTTTTAGAAAAAGTAAGCTTCTTCCTCAGAATATTTATTGATGAACTGTCACACGCAGTGTTTGAAATGCTTCTGTTAAAAAAGAAACACCTTATCACCATCTCATCCTATTTTAGCAAGTGCTATGAAAATATTTAATCAGACCATCTGTTAAAAAACCCTAGAAAATACAGTCTGATTTATATGCAAGCAGTGGCATATACATATGTACTTTAAGATGCTTGTACATATTTTGAAGTAACTTTTTCTGTTATACTAATAGAAGATGACTGAGACAGTAGAAGTGTGCCACACTTTAAAGAACTAAATCATAGCATACTAATGAATACAACCAGCACGCAAAGATTACTCAATAAAAGCTGCTCTATCATTCTTGCAGAACACTGGAATCCTTTCCTTTGTGCAGTAGCAATCTAAACAGAATTTAAATGCCGCTACTCTGTGAATGTATTGAACATAAGATATCCTAACTGCAACATATTTGCATGTTCTGGTCTTTTCAGAAGGTGTCTACGGAGTATTAAAAATCTTCTATATACTGTTTAGGATGTCAACTTTATTTATTCCACTGTGACTTTGTAAAGGGAAAACAGACTTTTAGAAGAACCTGGATTAAAGCCAACTAGTATGACAAGTAAACAAATCACAGGTCATGCTATTCATGCTCTGCCACAGTAAAACAGCGGTTACCGCACCTGAAACTTTCAATATTAATAGTCACTTCCACAAATTTAAGAAGTGCATATGAAGAACAAGCTAAAAATTAGTTTTTTCTTTCTAGATTTTAGAAAGTTAGCTACTAACATCTGACTATATTTAACTGCATGCTGTATTACATCGCTGCTACATGAACAAATAACTACTGGCAGGTTTAAACAAGCAAGAGAGCAGGAAAAAGTACAGGGATAGCGTTTAAAACTTCAGAGAAAAACAGTCCCAACAGAAACCTGAACAGACTTACCATGGATTCTGTTCTTCCAACAACAGAAAACCACATTTTGATCTCCGGGACTACAGATCCTTGAAAGAAAAAAAACAATTCTCCACTTCTCTTCCAGCCCTCAACAGCAACCACCGCTCTAGTCTGCTGGATTTTCCAAGATACCCATCGAGATAACTCGGAGCTGGATGCGATGACACAGCGTAGCGTTTATCAACACCAGCTATAACCAATACAATATTCAGGCTCTTACGTAATCAGTTATGCTCTTCTGACTTCCATTTATTTTAGAGGCTTTATTAAACTGAAAACTGCTAGAAAAAACAAAAAGGGAGCCCTTTTGTACAAAAGACAAAACCCCTCCAAATTAAACAGGAAGTAATGTGCTGGCCCACAGATGGCTAAGAAGTCACATGCGAAAGCCCCCAAAAAGCGATATATTTTTAAAGTAAACTGCATGCACACGCTGCTTCCAAATCATCTGGATTTCATAAAAGCTTAACCGCAATGTGGTTGGGAGTCAGGCAGCTTTTAACATCAAAACATCTTTCAGGGTTAGAGCAACCAAATTCTGCACATAACCTCAAAAAGCAATCCTGTTCCTGATGCCCGACCACTCCTACCAACTACATTTCCATACACCTATTACAAAAGCTACTGCTAATAAAGCTACAGGAGTATTACCGTAAGAAAACGTGCAACACCTACAAAAGGGAAGAACAACAAGTTACCTTTTTGGATCACATCTGAAGCTATACAATTTAACTTCCAATAAAAAGCTGTTTAAAGTATTCAGTTTAAGAAATGCTGTTAGTTATTTTACCAATTTAAAAAAAACAAAACAAAACCTGAACACACACAACGCTGTTTACAGTCCTCTGGCAGCTAATGGTTGTTTCATAACTGAACTTGTTTTCTCTGGTACGTTTGCACATAGTGTACATGCTTACTACATGGTTGCTCAAAGGGGCTGTCCTGCCTCAGAAAACACCCTTACAGCAAAGTGAGGGGAAGTAGGTGATGCGCAGCATTTCTGCTCGCTCCGGCACTCGTCAGGCCTGTAAAATTTCTATTTCACAGCAACTCATATTTTATTTAATTTGAAATAATGCACTTAAACATTTTACCTGTCATCAGGTGGAAAGAAGATCAAACACAGGGTTCACTAGGGACCTAACACTTTCATATGCTCCTTGACTCACCTCCTTTGGTTTGGTTTTGTTTTTACATTAATGTCAGTATGTTTGCAATCACCTAATAACACAAACTGAATCCATCTATTGTAAGAATAGGCAGGTGCACAGCATTTCAATGCAAGTTGCATCACTTCTCTGCTTGCATAATCTTAGCTTCAACTCCAATCATTTTTTTTGAACGTAGGAGAGAAGCTGTGACAACCACTTGGTAATTAAGAACATTTGGTAAGGTATAGTATCTAATTTCCCCATTAAAAACTCTGAACTGGCACAGACTTCATTTATCTATAAAACCCTGCAAACTAATAAAAACTCAAAGAATTATCAAATGATAAATTTGTTAGCTATTTCGTCAGAGATGAGCACAGATTTCTAGGAAAGTGTAGACTTTTTGCAATGGGCAGAAGGAAGAAAAGTAGTCAGTAGGAATTATTTTTCTTCACTGTCTCTGAGAATCGGCCCATTACATCCATCTCTGGAGTATCACCAACCTACATTTTAAGCAGCTTCATCCAAAGCCAGTGACAAGTACAAGGAGCCCATTAAGACTTAACAAGAAAGGCAGTTCAGCACTGACACGCGAAGGCATTCTCACAGCATGTTACTGAGAGCAACTATTTTGTCACATCACAGGAAAAAACCAACTGTTTTCCTAAGTGACACTGAATAGTTTCAGGGTTGTCTTTCAATGGTTGGAGCAGGGCCACCTGTTGACCAGCCACTGCATTTTCTTTTATTACAGCACTTTTGAAGCACTCTAGAGACCAATAGTTCAATAAATGTAATTGGGTCATGGGATCCTGTGCACAGCAGCAGTAACCGTCTATTTCTGAAACTGCATATGAGCTTTCATTTCTTCAACTGTAAGGTACTTTCATTTGAACGTTTGACAGCCAACCTTTTATTATAATAATATAGTATATTATAAAATAGTATATACTATTACTCCCTCTCACTTCAGGTATTATATTCAGGTAATGTTTAGAAAATTTTAACAAACAGTCTGCTGGACTTCTTCCTCCATTTTCCTCAGCCAAAGGAAAAAAAAAAAAAAAAAAAGAGAATTTTAATTTTTATGCTGGTGAAAGATACATGACTTGAGACACACCCGAAAAATTATTAGTAAAAGTCAACAAGATAGGAATAGAAAGAAAAAATCCAACCACTATTGCTAGCTTCTCAGTCACACTCAATTCTCTAATCTGTTCTGCTCTGGCTAGACTGAGAAAATTAGCGCGTGTGTATTCTTCCTTACTGTGTTGTTTTTATGAAGCCTATTATGGGATAAACATGCTATTAATTACTTACAATAAGCAACTTTGCACCCTTTCAAATACCTCCTTGAAAATAATCCTATTTAACTACTACAGCAAGTTGTTTCAACACTTAATGAGAGACGATTATTTCTATCCAATGAACATTCCGCTGACTTTAAATTAAGAAAAAGTTTCTATTCTACTTACACTGAAACTAAAAGAAAAATATGCTTTTTGCTTCTATTGGATTTATATTTAAGACATAATTGTTTTAAAATCAGAATTGCAATATTGCAGCAGGCATGCAGCCGAAGATGAAATGCAATCACTGCCTGAACCAGCGAGTGCTTCTACAACTGTGCTGAGATGAAGACTGCTGCTTCCATCATTGATCATGTTAAAGAAATCATGAAATTGGGTAAATACCTTATAAAAATTTTTCAAATCAAGCTTACACACTGACCAGTAACACTGTCACATACTGCTAATGGAAGTTAAAAGTGTCAGCTATTAAAACAACATATAGATGCCAGCCAGCTCCCGTGAAAAGGGAAAGTTTTCCCCCATTATATCCTGCTTCTCTCTACATGAGAAATCAGATTTCACAGTTTAAAGTGAAAAAAAAAAAACCCACATAATTTCCATTGCACATTTTCTAACATTCAACAGAAATGCAGGTGGCAGTCAGAAGTCTGATACATATTTAATCTGGCGTATCTCAAGATCTATTATTTGCTTCTCAAATTATTAACCCACTCCACCAAAATAAGAGCAGAGTATTGAGTTACATTTTTCAGATCCTGAATAGTTTCCTCAATAACTGCTGATAGTTAGCAACATACACCTGACACCTGGTATTCCTCTACAGATGTCAGAAATAAATCTTAAAAGCTGATACCATGCAAGATTACTGTTTCAAGAACAGACTATGAAATAAGCAAAGTTGTAGGAAAATAAAAACAGTGCTGTTTAGAAGCAATTAACTATGTAAGATAACTTAAAAGCAGTAAAACAATCGTGTTTTCAGCCCATGCACTATGTGCCAAGGAGAACTACAGCATTCTGAAGTTTCACGTGCTACACAGTGAAGAGACATTAGGAAAGACCTGTTTTATCTGTTGTATACCACATAATTACAACACCGGCTTTTAGATATCACCATTGCATAATTGATAAAGATTATGTCTGCTGTGTGATCCAGTTAAAAAAAGCAAACCCAACCAACTAGTGGAGTCCTCCATCTGGTGGCTGGACTTGTATGTGCATTCTATACCTTATTGTCTAGTGCTACTAAGAGCAGCATACACCCACAATTTCAGCGAGTCAGGGCAAGAGGTATACTCTCCTTCACCAAACTACTTAATAAGCTGTAGCCCTCTACTATAAAGAAGCAAAACTGAAGTCATGCATTCACCTGTACACTGTACAAAAGATAAAGTGTTGTCTTCATAGCAGAAAGTATACAAACTTTAATGTCTATATTTGAATTACTGTATTTATTCATCAAATTAAAAAACCCCAAACATTTAATTCTTTATATTTACTGCTTTTCTTTCCTACGTACGTCTTCTACTTTTCAGCAGAAGTGCTAAATAAGCCTGTTTATTAATTCCATTTAATAACACTGCCAATTTTTGGCTCTGAAAAATGAATAAGCCTGTAGTAGAGGTTTAAACTTAAATGTCACAATAACTACATCCACATTAGGTTTCCTCTTGTATTGGTCACATCTGTGTATTTTACAGAAACATTCCCCAGCTAGAATAGAAGTATGATCAACATGATGTGCACAACAAACTTAAGGGAAATAGATTTTTCCATTAACATTTTCCACAGTTTCCACATTTTCCAATTGAGACAAAAAAAAAAAAAAAGAAGATTTTTTTCAATAGCACTTACACAAACTGACTTCCATACCTTGGCAGCAACAATGCTCAGGCCCATTCCATTTTGTTTTTTCAGTGTTACAGTGATAATTTCAGGTTCTTTCCTCAAAGGTTGAGCCTATCAAACAGCAAATGGGAAAGAAGAAAAAAAGACAAGGAGTTCACATTCACTGCCGGGCTAGGAAAATTACTGTGCAAAATAGTTCATCTACAATCAAAACTAAGTTGTTAGTAGACCAGAAGATCCCACACCCTAAATAATATGTTCGGTACTCCATTTTATAGGTAGAATCTCTAACATTTGATTAATACATATTCACATTATCAAGTACTACACCTTTGCTATGAACACTGCTGAAGCTTTGAAGTCTACCCATTGTTTCTCCTCCTTTAATTCAGTAAAGAGATTATTAATGATTCACAATTTTAAATGTAACAGGTCTACAGAACTGTAATAACTTTTAATGACAACTGAAGTTCAGACTCAGCAGGCCCCTATTAGAAAGCTGAGGGTGATCTAAACAGAGCTCAGTTTTTAGTGCTGCATCTAGAAGATAATAATTGTGCAAAGTTATTAAGAGGCCAATTAATTTCAAAGGCAGAGTTAAAGCCTTGAAAGAAAGTTCCAAAAATTTTCACTCCTGAAAACTCTAGAACTCAAAACCAGCCTGAGCACCGAAACATGTTCAGTAGTTTTTTATGTCTTTGCAACATTGTCAGTTCCCTCTACTCAAAAAGTTACTTAAAACCTGGTAACTGCAAGTTCCATAAGACCCATGACAAAGTAAATATATAAGCAAAGGAAATGAATTCAAAAAAATATTAACACTTTTTGATTAAGTTCAAGTATTAGAAGAGCAAGTAGTTTTTAAGCTAGGAGTATTCTAGCACTTCTGTGCCAAGGATGGCAGAAGAACAGAATCTGTTCCTACTTTATTTAGGATTTTTTCCATTACTTGAAATAGAAACATTATTAAACTAATTCAACAAAAAACATACACACTGGAAGGTAAGCCACTAGTTTGCCATTAGTCTATACTGAATTTCTCTCAGTCTGAGTATAAAAGAAATTCTTCAGTGAAAATTTGAGGAGACTGCCTAGCCTGGGCAATTCCCCAGACTACCAATAGAAGCAGAACTGTGAGACTAGTTTTGGCTTGGGGAAATTAAAAAAAAACAAACAACCCAACACCAACAAAAAAACCCCAAACCCCACCTCACAGATATAAAATGGAACATTTACCTAGTATTTAGATTATGTAGACATGTTGCACCAAGAGGTGATTTGTGAACCAGTACTGCTCAGACACCAAGAATAAAGACAGAACTCTGAAGCTTAGCACATTCAATTAATATACACACACCAGAGAGAAGAATTATTAGATCAGGTTATTTGAACAGTCTTACATGGTATTAATTTCCATGGATCAATGATATAGTAGCATCCACTCATCCTTTATCAAGCCTTTTTGAGGAAGACTGGCCAGAACTCTACTTTAGCTTGTTCTTAGAATGAGGAACAGCAAGTACCTTCAGATGGTTTCTGTTTCCACTAGCTCTAAAAAATGCATTTCTTTAGAGCAACAAAGGGAGGAGGAAGAGCACGGTGTCTCAAGAATGTGTCTGCTGTATTTTGTTTAAATGCCCATTTACCAAGATACCAAGCCTGCAGAGCGTGGCTTATCAGTTCAAGACTGGGCTCTGCTACATCAGTCATACAGATTTAGGAGATGCTCTCTTCTGTAAAGTTAACACAAATTTCTTCACAGAAAAGGTTATCAAACGTTGGAACAGGCTGCCCAGGGCCGTGGTGGAATCACCATCCTTGGAGGTATTTAAAAGACGGGTGGACATGGTGCTTAGGGACATGGTTTAGTGGTGGTTTCGGCAGTATTAGGTTGATGGTTGGACTCGATCCCAAAGGTCTCTTCCAACCTAGATGATTCTAGGATTCTAAATATGTTCTTTAGGCCACTCCAGCAAGACTGCATGATGTCATCTAACAAATGCTGGGTTCTGAACAGAGTAAATGAAGCTTTCAGGTCACTCTGAACAATAGGCAAGTATTTTTCACAGAAGGCCTTAGAAACATAATTCTAGTTTCATGTTGGTCTTCCTGATTTCGTTGAAATACTAATTATAAATATGAAGCTATTTCTGTTTAGTTGCTCTAAAAATCATTTCACATAAAGCCACCATCTTTCCAAAACCAAGTTGCTCTGCAACTTTGATATTCTTGGTTATCACATACTCAAAAAAAAACCAAAAACCCAAACCCAACCAACTAAACAAAAACACACCACAAAAAACCCCAAACAACCTACAACAGAAAAAAGCCACCTCACACTCAAGTGAAACCCCCCATAAGTATCATGAAACAGAAAACTAAGTAATTTTTCCTGAACACCTGGCAGAAAAAAAAAAGTACCAGATTACAACTTAATAATAAATGCTTAGTTGGTGACTGCCAGTTTATAAATAAAAGCAGCCTGTAGCTCCATTCACTTTACAAGTTATTTACAGATGTGTGTCCATATATATTTTTGCTGTGTTTAAAAGGAATTTTTTCACTGTTTACCACCAGTGTGGGGGAACACAACAGACAAAGTTTGCTTACATGAGAATTAGATCATGCCACAGCCTAGAAAACACTGATTTACAAAAATCTGCAAATGGTTCCTTAAATTCACTGAATCACTGATGAACTACACATTTAATGATGAAGTCTGTTCTTCCTAATAAGGATTAAAAGCCATCACATTAACCACAACGGCTTGCCAAGGTATCCATTTTGGCAATTATTCACTGAATCAATACTTACTAGCTCAGCATTCTCATGTGAGAGGTGGCTTTCATAGTCTGCACCTTCAAAGTGTATTGTCCACATGCCTGGTGACCGTGGATGAGGCGTTAGCCTACAAAAACCTAAAAGAGAAAGTAACATCAACCTACTCATGGTATTTTTCTGAACAGATTAATTAAAATCAAATAGCAAAGGAAATGACAAATAGCAGTATTTATATTTTTGTATTCATTAGAATGTTGAATCCTGCATCTTAGATGCCATTATGTGCTTCATTGCAATTTTTATGGCATCTACAAAATCCTAAAGTTATATAGCAGCTGCTTCTGAGAAACATATGTATTTAAAAACACTACAACCTCATAGAAAACTCTTAGGTAGCAAAACATTGTTTGTACCAACCAGACTCAAAAAAGACACAAAACACCAAGTCATCTTTTAGAATACAAACCACCAGAACTCTGAGTAGGAGAGCACCACAGAAATTTTCTGCTTTGGAGAGAGTCTAGCTAACCAGTCTCAGAATAGATTTGGCAGAGGTGAAGCTTGACCTGGAGACTCCTTACTTTTTTTAATGCAACTATGCAAGTGGAGTTGTTGTTTGATTTTTTTGTTGTTAACTGAGAAATTCCTAGAATTTTGAAAAAAGGAGCTAGAGCAGCTGAGTGGTATCCAACATTGTCTCCTAAATCACAGATAGTTAGAATCCACATCACAGTCAAATTACAAATCATTCCATCCAAATAGATGAGATTCTCCTCCTCACAAAGACCATCTTTCAGCAATTCAGTTTACACTAATTTACCGCAAACCAATTCCTTGAATAATTTAAGGGATACCTAAAAAGTAAAATGTATGTGTTAAAGAGGCCTTGCTTGTAATAACTATATAGACATTTGTATGGCAAATGAATTATAATTACTAATTAAAGACTTCATTCTACTAGTCATAGAATCATAGAATGGTTTAGGTTGGAAGGGACCTTGAAGATCATCAAGTTCCAACCCCCCTGCCATAGGCAGGGACACCTCCCACTAGACCAGGTTGCCCAAGGCCATGTCCAGCCTGGCCTTGAACACCTCTGGGGATGGGGGCCTCAACAACCTCTCTCTCAAAACTACATCCGCTGTAACTCAATGTACTTTGAAAACAGTCAGTTTCCTACTATTTTCTGTTTTAAAGGCAAGAATATGGCTTTTCTATAAACTAAGTTGGAACCAACATTTGCAAAACTTCACTGTAGGATAGAGTAAGCCTGCTTTGTTGATAGACTCCTTTGCTGTCCTACCTAACATAATATTCCTGTGGAACTTTAAACTGCTTTTTAAGGAGAATATTAAGGAATTATGTAACAAAAATGCTTCTAATAAAATTAAGTAGCACAAGATAAGGACCCCCGATTTACTTTCTCAAGTTTAGGTCACTTTTGTCCAACCACAAGAGCTCTCTACTTGTCATCTGATATTTTGTTGGGACTACAAAAGCCCGAACCATACACTCTTACATTGACGAATATCAGAAGAACTATTTTAAGCTCGTGGGTTTTTATTGTTATATGGAAGCAGCTGGTGAGTAAAAAAACCCCAAACTTAACTATTTAATTCACATTAGCTTTAAAAGTAAGTTGACTGTGAAATTGAAGTATTACAAAGTTTACATTTATGTAGTTTTTTGCTGCTTAAGCACCAAAATCCAAAAAAGCTCCAGAGCAAATACAAAACAGAATTTCAATAGGTACTCAGCACTCATTATTTAGAACCTGCAAAGTCAATGAAAGGGACAGGGAGAAAGGGTAAAGATTAAAAAATCCTGCATACTTTTTATGGGTTGCAAAAGTAAACACTTGAAGAACACAGTATAAAAAGATTGAAACATATACGAAGACAAAGAAAGTTGGTTACATTTAACTAAAATATATTTTGCATTCTGAGGTCACTACACCAAAAATAGAAGATCATTGTAGAACAACTGAAGAACTAACCTCTCTGACAGAGTGGATCTAAAAATTCTTGTAAGCCACTTGGAACATTTCTGACAACATCGCAGGAATAGCCATCTTCTGGTAAAAGAAAAGGTAGCTGTAAGTCAGGATCCTCTTCCAGTTGGACTTCTCGGCCATCGCTGCGAGCAAGTTCATCAGCCGTATTTTCTGCAACAGTTACTACATTCTCTATCAATTCCTGGACAGAAGGCAGAAAGACATTGTTACTTTAAAGGGATAGTTTTCATTAAGCAAAAAACAACAATTAGAAAATATTAAGAGTACAAGAAAAAGGAATTTGTAAAAGAAATTATCAGATATAAAACTTCCTTGGGTCCACCACGTACGGTCAGTATACTGCATTGCTTTATTTGATTAAATCCCATATATTCTCTAACTACATAATCTAACAGAAGCATTTATTTTTACCTCAATATTTTCAAAACTTGTGGTGCATGTTTTTACTTGATATGAAAGCTGCATTTAAAAATATACAGCAGAAAATATGCATGTACAGAGGTGCAATCACAGGCAGGTTTAAAACGTTGACACTTTGTTGAGTATATATATACACACTTCTGTAAGACTAAATATATAGAAAGGAAACAGACAGCTTGTGTAAACCAGGATTTTCAGCTCCATCAGGACACGTATACCCACAGAGGACCAATGGCATATACAGTTCCCTAGTTTGGAAGTTTTATAGAACTAATTTAATTCTACATTTCCTGGGAGGTCACTATAATGTGAAGGATCCCTTAAGGTAGGTATCTATTTTTTAAGTAACACTGTAGAAGCACACAACACAAAAGCAGGATCACTCAAGGTGCGGCAGGGAACTTTAAAGTTTTACATTTGGTGCACAACTGTTCCGCTTAGTATCACAAAAAGCTCTATGAAACCAATGCACTTTTCACAGCGTAGCTACTGTGGTTGCGTGTAGTACACAGTAGTTTTCCTTCCATATTTTAGAGAGATCTATAAGATTTCAGTAGGGTATCTGTTACTAGATGGTATGAACTGAGGAAAATGAATTCAGAAGTTCACAAAAATCAAATTCCTAACAACTTTGCAAAAACTAAAGGTCCAAGCAGCATTTTGTGTTTCTACATTCTTCTATTTAACCCAAATTACTAAAAAGAGCGCATAATGAAAAGGCTCGTCTCTCCCTCCTCAAGCAGTTCCTCCATTTTTTTGTTACCTTAAACACCTTAGGCTGGCCTAAGTTTTAGCATGAAAGCATTCAGTTAAGTGAAATAAAAAAAAGGTTACAGGCAACTTTTTAAAATCATGTTAGTAATTCTCTGAGCGCTCAGTCTCTTCCAAGTTGCATGCTCTGCCTTAGGAACCAAGAAATCACCCCAGGTTTGACTTATCACTACATTTGAACAAGCAGGCAGCATCAACAGTGTCTTTACCTCTAGTTAACCAGCATTCTTACTGGAAGAGAACTCACCCCAGAGATGAATGATTTTGCTGGCATCAAGACAGAACTACTACAATTTATCTACCTGAAGCTGCTACAAATATTACATACAGATTCCTTTACTACAAGTATAGGAAAATTTGCTTTACCAAAGATTCAGATGTGATTTCCAGTCTTTTTCTACAGCTTCTACTTGCCTCCCAAAACCAGCTTAACAGTTTGGTCTTAATCTCACCCAGTTACACTAACATGAAACTCAGAATCTGTAATCAGATACAACAATTTTATTACTAGAGCACAATGTAGAACACAGTTGAGAGAAAACTATGTAAGTGTTCTCATCAGAATGTTCAGTTTCAGCAAATTTCCAGGGGGAAGTCAGATAAATAGTCTGTCTTTAGAAATGCTCTTCAAGAAGGGCCTTTTTACCACAAAAGGTGCTAATTTTTAAAAGCATCAAACATGTATAAGTAAATACATTTATCATAGAATCAAAGAACTATAAAAATAAACTGTGGAATTCCACCTGTGTGTAAACAGGAAATATAAGCTACGGTCTTCAGCAAAAGACTTCTGGTTTGGTAGCCAATGTATGAAAATATACGCAAGCTACAAGCCCTCCTTTGTATTAGTACCTTTGATTTAATAAAGAGATGTATCCAGAATTACTAAAAATAGACTTTGTAGACAACGCACTCAGTTATATAAATATTAGATTACCTTCACCTTTTAAGATTTTTGAGATCAGTCAACTATCCTATAATCAGGGTTTACCTTAAGAGTTTTCATCCACATATGATTACAATTCTGCAAGGAACACAAAACCTCTTTTGACTTCTACCAAAAAGATGTTTCCCATGGATAAAACTTAGAATAGTCAGTTATGTCTTAAATATCAAGCTAAAAAACAGTTCTGTAAACAACATATATACAACTCTCTACAGACACGTTCCATGTATCTGTTTGGCCAAAGGACAATCTGTCTGCTGCTTTTATGAAGGGATTCAAGATTCATGGATTTTTACAGCCCACGTGTGAAAAAGCTTAGTGTTCCTGCTTCTTTCATTTGATTTCTATAGTCAAAACTTAAATTTTTGTTCCTTGTGGTTATACATAGAACTAGCTTTTGGGAGTGCTCTGTGCACTTCTCCTCCACCACCTTACTGGGTTTCATCCACAAATGCTTTAAGGTGAAGTGACACATCTCTGAGTATGCTCAACACGCGTTGTCACCTTACACTCCAACTCAGTGCGAGAGAGATTTTGGTAATAACCTGCTCAAGTTGCAGTGAAGTACACCCACCGAAGTTGGTGGCCAGAAGCAGGCTGATACCACTGATACTTCTTCTTGTATGGAAAGCACATTGACCACTGACTCTTCAGGGAACAATTCCAAACCAATCAACACTAAGACAGCTATTTTCAGCCAGTGTTTTCACTTTAAGCCAATATTCGTCAGGTATGTTAAACAGCACAGTAAGTGATAGAAGAGACTTACCGTTGGGATGAGTGGTTCATCTGGAGCACAGTGATAATTCTGCAACAAAGCTTGTAGCTGCAGGGAATTCAGCTTAAAGCAAGTACTGTTAATATTTGGAACATCTGCATGTGAATATTTGTCCATGGTAAGCAATGTGGTTGCCTAGGAGAGGGGGGGAGGGGGGGAAAAAGTCATAGGAGACAAATCCAAACCAGAATAAAACCTTGAGCCTTGTTTCTCAGTTTTCTTTAGATGAGAGAGAGGAAGAGACAAAGCAAGAAGCCAGACTTGTTATAGAAGCAACATAAATATCCCCAAAACAACCACTAAATATTTCTCCTGTACCTACAAGATGAATTAATACTATACCTATCACAGATGAGGCATATCAATTTTTCAGCTAGTCGTCTTGTCTCTGTTCAGCACAGTTCTAGCTCAGTCTTATAAACAGAAATTGAACAGCTTGTTGGCTAAAATCACTAATTATTAATTTCACTTGTAACTTAAATATTAATGATGTTGCAAACATATTTTGTGTCTGTGCATGCTACCTCAATGATCCAGGACTGATTCACACAAACTACACTTGTCCACATCTGTTTCTCTAGGAACAGAGAATATACAAATACTCTCTTTGAATATACAATTATGTGAGAAGTGTTAATCAGAAATACACACTCACCTGCACTATCCTGCTCAGGTGGCAATCAGCAGCCAATTCTAAACCCTGTTTTTCTGCCCAGGCTTCAATATGACCCAACTGTTGACGAACGATAGCTCCCCAATAATGTGAACATAACCCTGAATCTGGGGCTGTAACTAATCTGTTAAAAAGCCACATGTTGATAAAATGAAAGAGCTGTGAGAAGAGCTGTATAGTCAGAGCCGCATTCACTCTACATCGTCGCAAGAGGGACATAGCTCCAGTCAACGTATGCAGCACATCATCTACAGAGATAAAACAAAAAGTAAATCACATTCACATACTGCAATGTACAACTGCTTTAGGCCATAAATAAAAATACAGAGACACCTAACCCAGGTTGGTGAATGCTTGGTGGAACCTACATGTATTTAAGTTATACAGACTTTCAGAAATAAATTTACTGTTTCATGGTTTTCAAGATAGAGCAACATTGAACTGAGAGCTGAAATATGTTTTTTAACTCCTGAAAGGAAAATAAATTCTTTGGGGAAAATATTTAGTATACAAGTATATCATTGGTCATAACTGACACTTAAATCACATCCTCACTTGTGTAAACTCATTTTTCTGTTATTTTTAATAATAAGCTAAAAACTTTATATTCTACCATTTCAAATACATATTGCAATTATTCCATAGCTCCTTGCAGTTAAATATCAAACTGAACTCAAAAATTTCAGCAAAAACTATTGGCATTGCATGACATACTTAAACTGCAGAACGCATCTCCTGGTTGCATATTAGTTTTTTAAAATACTACTCAAATTTCCTGTTGCCCACTAGTTCATTGCAATATTATGTAAGAAGCAATAGGGTCCTCCCGTTAGCTTCACCAAGAGCAAACACCCTTATATGTTTCCTGGTGGAATATATTAATGCAAGTAGAACATTTATGTCTAAGCCTTCTTTTAAGGCAATACTTTTATCTGAAACTTCTATTGAAGAAATCACCAAGTTAATTTCTTTAGCATTGAAACCCAGTATTGTGATTGAAAAAAAATTATCTGTATAAGACAGAAACCTATAAAGCAGCTCAAAAATAACTGAAATAATAAACATCGTCTGCCTTTATTCAAATGTCAGTTTGCTAATTTTTCAGGGCTTGTGTTCCAGAAAGTTCTCTCTTACAGTACAGGGCACTAAAATCAAAACAGTACATCTTTTCATTCTTCCTTCAACGTTCAACACAGGAACAAAGCAATTGCAGCAAGTTTAATACCCAAAAGACCAGGAAGTATATATGAATTTTGTATAAATACTCTTCATAGTTGAACAGAACAACTGTACTTAATAGCTCTGCAGATCATCTTTACTTCAATTATTCAGAACATCACTATCTTAACTCTTCCTAACCTTTTATCCCTGGTTAATCCCTTCAAACCTAAGTATTTTTTACATTTTCGATTTTCCTCTTTAGTCATCAAGCTACATAATGTAGGAAGCTCTCGCACTTTCCCCATGAAAAGCACAATGGGGGGTCCTATCTTACAACAAAGAGGCATTAGAAGTCTGAGCACAGTCACTGAGCCAGGATTACAAACACAGTGGGACAGCACACAAGTAGAACGCTCTCATGGACAGGAACAGCCCAGGAAGGCTGACATTGCTGCAAAGCACTATCATAAGAGAAGGCTGAGGGGAGACCTTATTAATGCTTACAAGTATCTAAAGGGTGGGTTGAAGGAGGATGGAGCCAGGCTCTTTTCAATGGTTCCCAGTGACAGGACGAGGGGCAATGGGCACAAGTTAGAACATAGGAAGTTCCATTCAAATACACGGAAAAACTTCTTTCCGGTGAGGGTGACAGAGCACTGGAACAGGCTGCCCAGGGAGGTGGTGGAGTCCTCTTCTCTGGAGATTTTCAAGACCCGCCTGGATGCAGTCCTGAGTAATGTGCTCTGGGCAATCCTGCTTTGGCAGGGGAGTTGGACTAGATGATCTCTAGAGGTCCCTTCCAACTCTGAAACTCTGTGATTCCGTGATATTTAAAGTATCATGGCGGGGATTCTTGGCAGGAATCGACAAGGCTGGTCAGCCTAACCCTAGTACCTGGGAGGTACTTTCTCAGATTCTCCCATAGCATTCTTATAGTGAAATTGTTAAGATAAGGACTGAATAAGCAGATGATAATGTAGTTAGAGAATTGGCTGGACCACTGGACTTGGTGGATTTGTGGATACAAAATCCAGCTGGCACTCAGCTATTAGTGGTTTCCCTCATGGACTCAGGCTGGGACTGACACCTTTTAATGATTTTATTAATGACCTGCGTGATTGGATGGAGTGCATTCTCAGCAAATTCAGAGATGATACTAAGCTGGGGGGAAATATTGATACACTGAAGGGCAGCAGTATTTTTCAGAAGGGCCTCAGTATGCTGGAGAAATGGACAGACAGCCATAACATGAAGTTTAAAGGCATCTGCCAAGTCCTGCATCTGGGAAGGAATAAGTCTATGCAACAGTGTAAGCTGGGTGCCATCTGGATAGAAAGCAGTCCTGCTGAAAATGATGTAGAGATCCTGGTAAACATCAAGTTGAATGCGATTAAGCAGCGTGTCCTTGCTTGAAAGGTAGCCAATTGCACACTAAGCTGTTAAGTCAGCAGCGGTGAAGCTAACAGAAGGGAGGGAAGCAATCCCTCCTATGCATTCAGCATCTGTGAGACTGCATCTGGAGCACAGTATCCAGTTTTAGACTCCCCAGCACAAGGAAGACACTGATTTAATGGAGCAAGTTCAGCAGAAAGCCACCAAGACGATTAGTGGCCTGGAGAAAAGGCCATAAGAGGGGGACAGAGAAGTGGATTTGGTTCATCCTGAGGAAAGAGAAGGCTAAGGGCACAGCTTATTGCTGTCTTCATCTACCTAACAGGAGGGTTCAGAACAAGATCCATCTCAAAGGTGCACAGTAATAGCTGAGAATAACAGACAAACCAACATAAAAATTGCAACATGGGAAATTCCAATTAGATATAGGAAAAAGTATTTTCACCATGAGGGTGGTCAAATGTTGAAACAGGTTACTCAGAGATGTTGTGGCATCTCCACCCCTCACTGGAGATTCAATACTCAACTTGGGCAATACTCTGAACAACCTCATCCAGTTGCACCTGCCTCAAGCAAGACACTGGATTAGATGACACCCAGTTCCCCTCCAAACTAAATTGTTCCATGATTTTTAAACCCATTATAGATCATTTGAATGTCACTATTGTCCTTTCTTATCATCCATACAAAATTGATCCAAACAATTCTCAGGTGTTCGGGCAACTTGTAAATGCCATAGCACCTTTAAGAAAAATTCTGTTTATTGCTAATTAATTGTATGGTTTAGAAGACAAAAGAAAAGATCAAGTAGTCTACCTATTTTAGGCCTCTGAGGATTATTTTCCTCTGGATCATCAAGGAACGCTGGCATGTAGTTATTAAGCTCTGATTGTAGACAATGAACCAGGTACCTGGAAGGGAGGGGGAAAACAAAGAAATTTTAAAATCCTGTATATGTTCCTTATGAATGCTTTTAAAGAAGAGAGATCTATCAAATTGCAAGATTCCTGAAATTGCAGTGTTACGTATGTGACTATAGGGAACCAAATGATTTAAAAGGTCAGAGACACCAGTTCTCCCATACCTTTCCTAGAAATGCTGGGAAAAGAATTAGGTTGTCAGGGAACAAACACAGTCACTTAAATGCAATATCGCTACCACACTTGTAAGTGAAGTTCATACACTACATAAAAAGATGCTGCGAGGCCAACCTTTGGTTCTGTAAGATTGCACAAACTATTTTTCCAAACAGAAATACACTTTTCTCTGTTTTAAAATCTACCAAGAGTAGTACTAAAAGAAAAATAATTTTCCTATTCTGATCCAGTGCACAAGACCCTGAAAATGGCCCTAGTGCTCTGAGCAAGTATTTTTTTTGATTGTTGTATTTCTCTTCTGTTTTAGTATTCTTTCTCTTCTGATTTATACATTTATACATTTATACATTTTCTGTTAGGAACTGAAACTAAAGGGACTCAAATTGTAATCACATATATAAAGGAAAACATTTCATGGCTTTCTACAACTCCTCTTTCTGTTCCAGTGGTAACATTTCTAATTAAATACCCTCAGTTGGTAGAAAACAAAAGCCATGGCAATTTCAACCAATTCTGGTGTATGCCAGTTACCATCAAATAACATTTTCACAGCAGATTTATTTCTTTTCATGTTTCTGTTGTGCTTTTTTATTTGCCTTCTAAATATATATTCCACAGTTCTTGCTCCAAAAGTTTAATATATCCATTTGAAATCTTCTTTGTTACAGTGTACTTAGGAAAGAATTCACACACAGCTAAAATTGAAAAATATCCTTTTGCACCCAGCCTGCTCATCATGTACAGGGAAAAATACAGTGCCATTCCTTCCTAGCCACAGAAATACTCTGTCTTCAATGACTAACTGGCAAATTGAAGTAGCAAAGAGCTGTTTCAAGACACCAGTCCAGAACAGTGACCTGTGGCAAAAAGGCATAGAGCTTCAGTAACAGTTAACAATTTAGAGGTGCTATAAAAAATTGAAACATTTTGTCAAAATAGCTACTTGATATAACCTATTTTCCCATAGTTCACCAACAGAAAAAATAAAAAATAAAATCTGTGGGAGTACATACAAAGTGTTTTGGTGCTTTTCTGATACCTTTCAGAAGTTCAGAAAGCAATGATAAGGTTTCACATACTACATATTGCTCTTTAGAGCACTACGAACCCCCTTTAAGCTAACCAGGTAAACCATGGTCACAGTACAAAAAAAGGATTATATTCTGTACTATTACAGAAGTATGAAAAAACTATATTTCACATAGACATCCTACAAGTAGGGGAAGGCTGGGTTGAGTCCCAGCCACTCCCACCTTGGGTGACTCATACTGGGACTGGGACTTCTCTAAACATTAGTTTCAGAGACACAAGTTTGGTAAAAAAACCCAACTTTTTTAATACTGTCTTGGGGAAAAAAAAAAGTAAATTGAAATATGTACAAAAATTAAGCCTTTCTTGTTGATTATCTTGTTATCTTTGTTCGAGGATCCTTTCCTCAGAAGGACTTCCCTTCCCATTGGATACTTCATTCAATTTTTCTTTTAATCAGTATTGTAATTGCCTGAGCTGACTAGCACAGGTTGATTTTACCCCAAGCCAAAACCCGTCTTTACGTTTATAAGAAAAAATTGTGCAAAAAACCCCACTGTGCAAATTGCTGTTTACATGGATTATGAAAGGACTAGATTATTAATATCATTAGAAGCCCTTAAAGAACACAAGGTTCATTACTTTAGAGACCCGTAAATATTTAAACCTATGCAATTATATATTAGCAGCAGAAATAACCTTTCCTTACATCTCCATAAAAACATTAAATTAAAAGAAAACAAGCAACACAAACTAAATTTAAATAAAATTTCCCAAAACTTTTTATTTGCAGCCTCAACTATCACAAGAACAGGTAACAGATGAAACTCCTTGAATAGCCCAGTGGTCTATATTCCTAAAACAAAATATCTGTCTAAAGAGGTAAGTTTAGCCTCTCTTACAAGGCCTCCTCTCAGATATTTAACAATACACAAAAGACACTAGCGCTGTACCTAAAATTTGGCAAAAAATGTGAAGTTATTCTAAAAACCACAGAAACATAGAATATGTTAAGTGAACCAGAAGTTTGACAGCCTTACTTGAATGCCATTTGAACCAGGTGTGCCAAAACATCTTGTGCATCCACTGTAATTCGGCTAAGATCACGGTCTTGCTTTATGAAATTCAGTAATTCAGATGCATTTGCCATCCAAAAGGCAAGTGCCCCAGCAATATTCTTCTGTTTCTGTAAGTAGAAAGAAGCAAGAAATAATACAGGGAAATAGTTTTCTGATAAAGCACGGCATCTTAAAAAGGCTCCAAAAGATAGACCAGTACCTTTTCCCATTTCACCAAACATATCTCAGATACCAGATATTTGCAAAATGTTTATATGTAATATTGCAATTGCTGTAACTGGTAAGTTCAATTTTAACACATTCACTGAACACAGAAAAATCTGTTAAATTGCCAATAGCAATATCAATAAAGCCACGGCATAAGCATCTAGTTACATGGTGCTAAGAGCTTAGCGGAATGCAGTATCTGGTAATCTGTGCACTTTTAAGCGCATATTCACTACTGCCCACTGCCACCCTGATACTGCGCTCACTGGCTTTGATACCAGGTGATTCAGTATCAAGTACTGATCTATCTCACCATCTCCCGACCACAAATGCCAGGCCAGGCAACCTCAGATGAAATCCAAAGAATAGGAACCACAAACAACGAAAAAAGAAAATAAAGGGAAGAAAAAGAACTTTGGTCATTTCATATCCACATTGAAGTGCGTTAAGCAGAAATTATGGAATGCCATAAAAGTTGCAAAGTCAAAAAAGGATTTTAGTACTGCATGTTCCAGTTGCTGAATGAGTGTTATGAACCGTTCAAGTCCAGCTGTTTGAGTATTTTATTTTGATATGGAAGCAGCATGAGAAACTGAGCTAAGCCAACATAGCTAGGATCAGTTCCCAGCAATATATCCTACCTGATCAACCTGGTCTACCTCCTGGAGAAAAACGGACGAAGGAAATCAAACAGAATAGAAGAAAGAAACTTGTGAACAATCATGATAGTTTTAGAAATAAAACACTAATATGAAGGTACAACACTTATGTTCACAGTTATACACAGATGCATTAATCAGTAGCTACGATGCAACTGAGCCCCTTTTAAAAATTGAATTGTTTTAAAAAGACTAGTAGCACAACAGCTAAGAACTGAAGTGCCCACATGTCATAATTAATTCAAGGAGTGTTCTATACTATTTGACATCCCAGACTAGTTGGTTATTCCACGCTCAGTGCACCACAGAAACCCTGCAGAACTTTTTGCAGGCAATGGGGTAACTAGCCAACCCACACTGCTGCAATGAAGACAATGTACAAAAAAACACAAAGGGGGACAGAAAATCCACACCAGAAAAAAAAACAAACTAAAACCAAACAGAAAACATAAAAACACCTAGGACAGATTTAATAAATGGCTTTTCAATTAGAGAACGAAAAGACCATTTTAAACAACAAAAGAGAGTCAAATTAAATACCACACTAAGCTGCTTAAACGCTGGTACATAAAAGCTACACTGAGCTGAGCAAAAAAACCCTCCCACCAGATATGTTTGTCTGATTATGTAAAACTGAGCTGCTACTTATTTCTTTTTGGCTTTCTTTTCAGACCACTCTCCCCAACCTGCAACACAGTGAGCTTAGATACAAAAATTTGAGGTGTCCTTTGCTGTTACTATTATAGCTTGAGTTAGAGCTCAAAAAAACCAAAACAAATTGCCACTCCTTTTTTGTTTCTTTCCCCTTTCAACCAGGGCACTCTAAACTGACTGAAGATGTGTTGGCACAGAATGAAAGGAGATGCTCCTTCTACAAACAAATGTTAAAATTCGCAGAAGATCAGAAATGCTAGGGAATGATTTGGAAAAAAGAATAAAAATCAGGATACAAAAAATTGGCTTTTTTGTATTGAGTTAAGTTTCTATTCCTAGATTTTTATTAAAAGTACTGAGCCTTCTCATAGTTCTCTTCAATTTTATCTATCTTGTATGGTCTTCTGTAATATTTGCATCACTAATGCAAAGACTACAAAAAGTCACAGACTTAACTTGTTAGCAAGTACTTCTTGAGTAACTGCAGAAAGCTATCCAGATTGAGTCTCCTTACGATCTACACAGGCAAAATTAGGATTGAAACAATTTATTTTACTCCCACAGTACAGCACAAGACTTTGTGCACCTTCCCTCTACGGTCTGTTTTGGGTGCCTCTGTCTTCTCCATCTTGCCCCCCTCTGTCTTCTCCATCTTTCACACCCTCAGATCCCTTTCGGTACAGGCATGCCTTACAGTCTAGACATACAAAAAAGCTATTGTGATACCACAACCTATTATGTGGTGGTTTAACTGTGACAGCTATCGATATAACCACTCATTCTACAGCTTAGATGAAGTAATTTGACTGAGCTTAGCTAATACTGTTTATTCTCCACTAAGACAGGTCAAAGCTAATGACATTTTCCTGGTCAAGCTTTAGAATCAATGCACTTCTTTGTCTCCAGCCCATTAACCTTGAAATTCACTGGTGTTCTACTCTTTCATCATATTTGTAATTTTCCCCCTTTCCTCCAGCTTCTTCAGCATTACATTTGTAAAAACCGCTTCCCAACTTTCTTTAACCTCCAACTCTCATCAGTTTATTTCTTGCCACTAGATAACATCTTTCACAAACCACAAATGCAACCACCACTTCCTTGCTGATGTCTTCCTTAAATTTTAGGTTGGAGATTAGATTGTGGCTATAGAGTTGCAAGGCTGTAGAAAAGGCCTTTTTAAGAAAGGACAGCCCAGACAAACACTTTTGTTAACAGTATTACAAAATTATAATTAGGAGGATTACATAAAATGCACTTGCTTGCAACAACCACAAGGATGGACTTGATTTGGGAAGCCCTTCTCAGTGCTGTAAATGACTGTTTTCACAGAATAATCTATTTTCCAGCTTTGATTTGTTTTCAAATCAAACTGATGTTTGAGCCCACCTCTCTTATCTTCTAGCAGATAGATGGTTATCTGTTTTAGTTCAACATCAAGAATGCAGAACTTTATATTTGCTTTCCCACTGTACTCATCCCTGTCACCCAAGTCTTTTTGGGGTCATTGTTCCCCGTCTACATTAGTTACATAAAATGAGTGACCTTCCTTGATTTGGCCCTGGAACTTCCAGATTATATTTGAAGCCTGCCCTTTCATAGTTTACTTTCCATTCTCCCAAATAAATTGCTCATGTTCAGGCTCTTTGCATTTCATGTTCTCCACTGCTGCCAAAGTCTCTCCTCTGACTTTTAATAGATCCACTCTTCCACAGCCAGATCTTATTTTTGTTATAGCAGAACCTGAATATTTAACTTTTGATACCATTTCAGTTTCATCAAATATCCATTTACCACGGTATCAAGACTCAAACTAATGTACTGGTTCATCAATTCAGATTCAAACCACCTTTCAACCTCTCATCATCTTCCAAATGGACATGAAAGGCTAGTGTTTGTCTTCGTACTGTAAAGTGTCTTCAACACTGGCATTTTCTCCATTCTTTCTTGTGAAAGGCGGGAGCCTGTTGTTACTGTTTACAGAGCTGTCTAATAACATTCTCCCTACTGAAAGCTCCTCTAAATCATTACAAAAGCTGAACAATTTTGGTTCGCTGTGACTTTCATGCCACTCTTGTTGTATACTCTCCTCTTCTCCCTTAATCAACCTGATGTGTAACACTTGCATCATAAATTCTCTAAAGCAGGACTGATGGGTTTGTATGCTTGTACAGTGCCTAGTGCAGCAGGGTCCTTGCTCTATACAGGCTACTATGGTAGTACTTTTTGCAACAAACGTATATGTTTTAATAAATATAGAAATACATTTCAAGTTTTCCTCTGAGAAAAACCTGCAAATAAATATTACAATAATTAATTAGTTCGTGAAGATACCTGAAACTAGCACTCCTTTTTCAAGAAATGACCATTACATTTTATCAACAGTTACATAATGCAAGGTATTGTCTAATTTCACAGACACACAGTTGATCTTATCCTGCACTCCTGCACAAAACAGAACTCCCCCTATGCTTCTGTAGAAGCCTTGCCCAGGTAACAGCAATAGCATCAGACTATATATGACAGAACATTTGAGAACTTTTATGTCTCTTTATAAAGCAAATTTGTCAGCTTGGTTCAAAAAGTCCAGTTTTATTACCATTTTTGTGGTTACAGGAGTTGTAAAATTAACAGGATCAAAATTAAAGAGTTGTGTTTCTTTTTTAATATGTTCACTTCAAGCATCAATCAGTGCAAACAACTGCTATCTATACAATATTCTTTAATAGGCATATCCAACTTGTTTACCTAGAGAACAGAAGAGTAAGCTCTTCTCAGAGAATGTATCTTCAGAGCAACAGCCCCTCCCTAACCTCCCACATGGCTCAGGAGAGCGTTTCTTACCACTCACAATATTCACTGACACAAAAGCAAACCTTCGTATGGGCAATCAATGCAAGTATTAGCTTGACCTTTAACAACAGCTGGTTAAACACGAAGAAAAAGACTAAGGTTACTAGATAATCTACTAGGTGTATTTAATTCCCTTGACGTGTTTTTGCAGATAAACTCACCTGTATAACTCCTTCCATCATGTTCACCATCTTGTTGACTATTGCAATGACTTTGTGAGTACGCTCAGTAGGGGTGATGTCAGGTCTGTACTGGCTTGACAATACATACCGACATGTCATATACAAAACATACGTAGGTGACAGCTTAAAATGAACTGTTGAGCTATTTGTGTAATTTATAATGGCAGATAAGAAGGCATCTTCAGCTGCAGAGAAAGCGGAAAAAAATATGCCATAAAGCCAAAGACAGAAAGAAAATTAAATAAAACAATTTCATACCTTGGGGCATAGAGGATTTCTTTTTGGAGGCAGCAGCAGGGAGAGGGGAGCAACTTATAAGAATTTGAACTCTAAATTGTTTATTATATTCTACAGTTACTTAGGCACAATAACAACACACTTCTATATAAAGCTGGAATATCTGATTATCAGGAAACATTTTGTACTATTTTCTCTCTCTGCTGAAAATTTGCATCTTCAAGGGAACAGGAGAATGCAAGTTTTCTCCTGTCTGTTTTATTCCTACAAAGCTCCCTTATAGGGAATTTTATACTAATAAAAATCTGTCTTTGCTTGCTTACAAATCTATTTAGTTTCAAATATCTGAATCCTGGACAATCTCTGGTATGATAATTTTTCTACCACATCTGAGACCTTAAAAACCTCGGGACCAAGATAACAACAACAACAAAAAAAAGTTTAAATTTTCATTTAGAATTTAAGCAGATTTTATGTAAAATGGCTTTTGACCAAGATGCAATCTATTATCCGAGGTATGGAGGACTGTGTATAGAAGAGAATGGCTTCAATGTACTATTGAGGAGGTGGGATTAACAATTTTTTCCACAGTTAAATTTGAATATCTGAAGATGAAGTGTTGAAATGCAATTAGAAATAGATATGCACGAACCTGCCTCAATACCTGAAGTGTCTGTTCACCCTCTCCAACACAATAAATTATATTACTGGATTAGCTATCACCTGTTTAATCATTATTCTTTTCAATGTTTACTTAATTACCCTGAAGTTTTCAAACAGACTGAAATATTACACCACAGAGAAACGTGTCAACAGGTTAGTGTTATAACTTCATAATTTACTCACAGCTTTCCCTGAATTCAATACTGGCAGGTAGTATTAGTTCTGGTCCATGGGTATCCTGAGGTCTAAAGAAAGAGGACAAAAATTAAAACAATCCACACAGGTGATGTTAATTCCACTATAAAATGACAGATTTCCCCAAATATACTGGTTCCAAACGCTGACAAAACATCCTTCCCCAAAATGATCCTTTTCCTACCTGTCCTCTGGAATCATTCAAGCTATATGTCTGCAAGACAACAGATCAAAGTACAGACTTGAACTGTGGAGTCTGTGATATTAATTAACATCCTCTTCTGCACTGTATGGCAGACTGATAGGATCAGTTTGCCATCTGCCATCGGCAGGATTCAAATAACAAATTATTCATGGACACATGAAAGAAAGTGAAGGAAGCTTCAACTGAAATGTCAGCTCGGTTACAGCAAATGTACTTTGCTAGCTTTAATGCCCTCAAAATCAATGAGAACTTGATCAACTTATTTGTCCTTTTGTCTGATAAGGAGGTAAAGTCTAGCCTGGCTGTTACTATGCTACGTTATGAAACAGCAGTCATTCCATGAGCACTAGAATTATGTCCTCACTTAAACTGACTGCAGCGCTCTGTCTTACTTGGACCTATCAGAGAATTCACAGAGGAGAAAAATGAACAGAAAATTCATTTTTCTGGTGTCTACAAAAGGTTAAGCACCTATTTCATTCCTCCCTCAAGCAGAAGCATTAATTGAGCTGTTCTCTGTAGATAGGCACCCATTTTTAGGAAATATGTAAAAGCTTAATAGCTTCTGCATGCAGTAGCCATTTTTAACCACATGCAACACAATAGGTAGCCTTCTACTTTCCCCAGCAACTTTGATAAAGAAAGGAATGTATTACGATTATATAAATCTTATTCTGAGAGATTTTAGTTATGCCACAAAGCAGAGATAGGACACTGAAAGTCTTTATTCAGGTATCTCCTGTAGTAAAAATCCACGAGACATCTTTGAAGGCTCAGGCCAAAGGATCTAAAGTTAAATTTTATGATGTTCAATCAAAAATCTAAGGGTACCTTTGGGTTTTGGTGGGATTTTGAGGGGGATTTTTTTTAACTTGCAAAAACTTAAACCAGAGAACTCGGTTATACCATCTAGATGATGCTCTTTTTTTATTCTAAAAGGAGCTCAACAAAATGAAGTTCTGGGGAGCTGAAAGTTAAGGAACAGCAGGCACAGCAGGGCAATATGTACACAAATTTCTGCCAGTTCAGTTACATTTCAAACATGACAGCATGCTCTCTTTATGAAGAGCACTCATCTGGTGTGTAAATTGTAGCATTTCCTCCGGCTTTATTGCAATAAATTTAAGATGAACTGATTTCTCACTACCTCCACACTGTCAAAAGTGCATTGTCTTCACTGAGAACTTAATTACTTCTGTAGAAGAATAACTAATACTCACACAGCGTTATCAAAATAGAACTATAGTAACAACTCCAGTGAAATTTTTCATCTGTCATTATAGGAATGGTAGTAAGACAAAGAAATGTTTCAACAAACTGGCTGGTAAACCAGTGAAAGATTTCAGCTGATCATTTATTTCCTTTTCTTTAGAGCACAAAGGAACAGGATTCTCTATCTTCCCTCCAATGGGAGGGAAAGCGGCACAAGAGATGAGAATTGATGTGGATTAGTGCATGATTGCTTACAGAATTTTGGAAACTGGCTTTAAGAGAGAAATGAATATGAAGTAGCAAGAGGAAAGACTTCTTTAAAAAAATGTCAATTTAGTTTTACCTGTAAATTAGTTCTCCAGGAACAGATGCAGCAGTCAATTATTTTAACTACCTTAATATGAGTTTCCTTAAACTAATGTACCATTTTCTGCCTTCCCTAAGCACACACAAAAGAAAAACTCTCTAATAAAGTTTCGCAAATTGGAAATTGAAGTTAAAATAACTCTCTGTGCTTCTGATATGATAGCAGCTAGCCAACCTGCTTTGTTACGGGATACATTTTAAGAATATATTGTCTTTGTGCTATTGCTTTTATAGAAAAATCATCTCTGTAGCAATGAAATTCTCTGAGCTAAACAAGTCTGAAAGTCTAGTTAGGGTATGTCTAGCAAGGCCATAAAATATTGATTAGGCATTGTCTCCTCTCCAAGCATAGTGTCAGGTAACATTACATTTTAAAATTGCATTAAAAACAATAATACATTTTAAAGATATTTCTGAATTGTCCTAGATAAATTGTCTATGATAAACTGCATAAAAAAAATAAAATATCCTGTGTCCTTGTTGTGGTTGTTTTAGCCAGCATACTACCTCCACATAAATTTTGTAAGGCATGTTAAAATTAGGAATCAGGTAAATGTCTGCATTCCATTAACACCACTTACATATCACTATTCTCATTTCCAACCAAATATATTTTTGAGAACTCATGAAGAGTATCCAAGGCAAAAAGTAATTTTTTTTTTTCTTATAAGCTTGCTCATGCTACTTGAAGTCAGTTATCTAACGAGGATGTATAACCATAATCCTTAACTAAATAGTAGTCATCTTTTATTTCACAGAATCACATTTCAGTCAGAACAACCATACCCAATAAGTAAACTGGAGTGATGCTCTCAAGATTTTTTTTTTTCTAGAGAATAGAGATGAAAAAATAAGGCAGCCAAGTTCTAATTTTTGGTCTTCAACCCCTTCAGTGAGTGACGAAGAAAGTCTTGTATGCCTTATTATTCACCTTTGAACAGCAGTGATGAACACACAAAAAGAACAGACAAGGACACTTAGTACAGATGTGGACTAGTTGTACAGTAACAAGAACCTGGAACTGCTCAGTGAACATTTTTTGGTTTTTCAAACTAACATAGCAGTTACTTCACTCAATGCTGTATTTAGATAAATAACTCTCAGTGTAATTATAGAACACATACTATATACATATAAGATATACACAGATATAAAATAGCAATGTCAATGATGGTGATAAAAAAAAAAGATCTCTGTGGTTGTACCTATCACAAATCTAAGCGTAATTTGGATGCGTCTCAAAACATTTCACGCATAAAGGTATCAAGGTGAAAAAAAACCCTGTGTATAGTAAAAATAAGACTACTACGCATATTCTCTTCAGAAGAAATTAAAAAAAAAAAACCAAACTTTAAAAAAGTAATAAAGCCAAGATGCAGCTTACAGATGGCTCTGTATTTTTGAAATATACAACTACAGCACAAGATAATCTGCTTTATAACAAGTGCTTTTGCTGAAAGGCACAAATACAGAAATTTAATAATCTTCACACATATACAAATGCAGAGTTAGAACTCAGGAAATATTAACAGTCGAAGCCTCAAGAACTTCTGACAGGCTATAAAAAGTTCACAAAGTAGTTTTCTTGATCTTTTGAGATAGGAAAATTACACTTAACACGCTAGGACTTCAACAATGAGTTAGATCTTCAGCAAACTCAATAAAAACCATTCTAAAAAAAAAAAAAACAAACAAAAAACAACCACTCAAGATGCCCAGGCACACTAACAAGAAAGCGCAGAGTAGAACAGAGTTGTATTCTACTGTAATTTCACTGAAAGCATTTAAAAGATGTCCCTGCCACAAAACACTAGAACATAAGAAATTCAGTTCAGGTGGAACATAATTTTCTGCCCTTTTTTTTTTCCTTTAACTCTGTTTTCTGGCTAGTGAATAATAAATCCACCTAAAGGTACTAGAAGCTTCACAACTTGAGTCACTGCACTTTTTAACCCTGCAGCACATTTACCTTACCTTTACCATTTATCATAGCAGTTCATCTAAATTTAAAGCTGATTTACGTAGACAGCAATACAATCTTGTATTTTTTTTTTTAACATTTGAAAAAAAAAAAACACTTTTCACAGAGTCACAGAAACTCTGAGGTATGAAGGGACCTCTGAAGATCATCTGGTCTAACTTCCCTGCTCAAAACAGGGTCAAATACAATAAGTTGCTCACAACCTTGTCCAGTCAGGTTTTGAGTATCTTCAAGGATGGAGACTCCACACCCTCTCTGGGCAATCTGTTCTGGTGTTCAATCACTCTCACAGTAAATAGGTTCCTCTAATCGTGTATTTACACACATTGATCTGCCCTGAGCCTTCTCTTATCAAGGGTATGTAACTCTAGGTACCCAGTCATGCTTTTCATAAATATGTTCTTTTTATCAGAACTGACCAAGACACTGGACTCTGGAAAAAAAAACAAAAAACAAACCAATCACACTGAAGCTTAAGTTGAAAGGGACCTCTAGAGATCATGTGCTCCAAATTTCTGTTGAAAACAGGGCTTTATCTAGGGTTATCCAAAGCTTGTCAAGCAGAATCTTGAGAATTTCCAGTGAGGGAGATTCCACCAGTTCTCTGGGCAACATATCCCAATGTTCACTTGGTCTCACAGTGAAGATTCCTCTCCCCTGCTCCCTACAGCCAGACAATTTTCCCCAGAAACAACTTCTGCTCATTGCCTGTCAACCAGCATCCTTGTGATGACAGCACCTCCATCTTCTCTCTAACTACCTTTTTAGGTATTGGAAGATTGTGATTAGACCCACACTGAGACACCTCCACCCTGAGACACCTCCTCTCTAGACTGAAAAACCCCAATCCCTTCAACCTTTCTTCATACATCAAGTTCTTTAATCCTCTAATCACCTCGGTGGAAATGTCCCTTCACAGGACTGTTGCCAGTTGTTCAATCTCTTTTGAACTGGAGACACCAAAACTGGACACAGTATTCCAGGTATGGCCTAACAAGAGCCAAGTAAAGTGGGATAATGACACCCCTTGACCTGCTGGCTGTCTTCTTGCTGATGCAGCCCAGGACATAGTTTGCCTTCACTGCTGCAAGTATACACTGCTGACTTTAGCTTGCTATACACCAGGACCCAAGGTTCTTTGCAGCAGAGCTACAACCCAAATGGTCAGACTTCAGCCTACATTGCTCTTGGCGTTTTCCGTCTCATGTCCAGGGCTTCACATTTACTTTTGTTAAACTTCATGCAATTCCTGTTGCATAGGTCTCTCTGAACAGTGGCTCTTCTTTGTGGCTTATTTGCTGTCCTACAAGTTTGGTATTAGCCACAAACTTGGCGATGATGTATTCAATGTAGTTACCCAGACTGTTGATACAGTTACTGAGTAGTTTCAGATCCAATACTGACCTTGAGAAACTCAACTCACGATCAGCTGCCAAGTTCAACTTTGAGCCATTAACTATCTCTCTTTCAGCCTGGCGGTTTAGCCAGTTTTCCACCCACCTTGTGGTCCTCTGATCAAGATCATCTTATCAACAAGGATGTTCTGGGAGATTGTGACAATGCCTTGCTAGAATCAGGTAGCTGATGAGGCCCAGAGCTCTCCCCTCATTAACTATGCAAGTTGTTTCATCATGGAAGCCAGTCGAGTTGGTCAAGTGTGATTTATCCTTAGTAAATCCATGTTGCCTTTTCTTAACCACTTTCTTGTCCTTTCTGTACCTTAAAATAGCTTATATGAGGACTGGTTCTACAATTTTCCCAGGGCCTGAATTAATGCTGACTGGTCTGCGTTTTCTCAGTCTTCCTCTTTGTTTTTCCTGCAGATGGCTGTAGTATTTGCCCTTTTACAGTCATTCAGTACCTCTGATCTCCATGACCTTTCAAAGGTGAGACAGTGGCTTTGTAATGATGTCAGCCAACTCCCAGCATCTTTGGATGCATCCCACAAGGTCTTCTCTATTTATGATGGAAAATAGAGACAAATTTTGAAGCCATGCTAATATTAAAAGACATTGTCTAACAAGGAGTTGAGTCTTTTTGGATGGGCACAAACTGAATTTGAACAAGGTTATTATGAATACATGTGACTGAGCAGCTAGAAAATAGCATATGATTTCAAGTCAGTGTTTTCCACTATGGCTTTGGAAACAAACTGAATACGCAGGGTATGAAAAGTGCACTCTGTACCTGAAAAAGGGCATATGAGTAAAATCGGATAGCATTTATCTACCTAGTAACAGCCACTATATCATAAAAGCAAAAACCAAGAAGAAGGTGTTATGTGTATTTATAACTTATTTAACTTTACAAGGCAAGCATTCAGAGGTATCCAAAATTCTTGTTCATAAGACTCGCCAACAACACTACTGCAGAAATAGGAGTGACCTGGTTATTTCCCTCTCCAGAATAAATCAACATCATCTTGCCACTGACAAATGAAAATTTCAAGTAATTGTCCGTTTGTTATTAAAGGTATTTCATATGACATGCCTAACAAATCAACAACAGTGTGACATGACTATCAGCTTGGCTTTATAAAATGGGAACTACAAATAACCGAATATTGAAGCAAAGAAATTTTTTTTTTTAATATTTCCAAGTTTTTTGCTTGGGTTGTTAACCCTGGGTTTTATTTGGAGTGAGTTCTCAAAGGAAATCTCATTTTCCATAGGGAAAATCAGATATTTTAAAATATTTTAACACACTGCTTGATCTATCAGAGAAACAGAACCTGTTTTTTTCCATTATGAGAAGTAATGGATTACACATTGCCTACCTGCTTTCCTGTCTGCGGTAATCTTGCTGCTGGTCTATTCTAATCATTGGCTTCACCATTCCTCGTTCGGCTATGCTGGATGCTGATGATGTCCTGTCACCATCAAGCCTGCTGGTGCTCTAATTCAAAACAGCAGGACAGGTGCTTAGCATGCAAACATTGGATTAGCCAGTATTTGTGCCTGGCACTATTAAAATGAAGAAGTGTCAATTTGAGGCTTGAAAAGAGATGGGAAAATGGAAGAGAAAAGTACAGCACAATCCAGCAGCTCAGCAGGTGTTTTCACCACAACAAAGCATCTAAGAGCACACTTACAATTCAAAGATGACAATAGCCAGCTAGGAGCAGCTATTTCTTAATGCATTTAAAGAATATATAATGAAAATTTCAAACATCTTTAAAAGTTCCATAGTTATCAACACAAAGTAAGAATTAATTGTTAATGAAAACTTTAGCTAAGAGACAAAGTTAAACATATTAACAAATTTAGAACTGGCTACGCTACCCTACCCTGCTTCTGCAATAGCTCCAAATGTTTTACATTATTGATCCATGCCATAATTTATCCTGTTCTTAAGGAAAGTCTTATCAGCTAGACAGTATATAATTTTCCAAGACAAGAAGAGGCAATTCAACCTATGCAGTATTTTATGTACAATTTCATTTGTTTTCTTTCAGTGTCACAGGCTCCTTAATACGAAGCTTTAAATTTATGACTTCCAATTACATCAAACCCTATCAGGAAGGGAAGAAACATGATGCTTTAAGCAGCAAGATATGTAGCAATTATTTTTCACTATTACAGTTGAAAACAAAACATCAGTAAAATATGAAGTGTTTCCACATTTCCAAAGAAAATTCTAGGACTAAATAATTTGCTTTGACACAAGAAAACCTACCAAAAAGTGCATCTCAAAGCAAAAGTTTGAACAAAATAGTTTTTTCATCACCAGAATTCACAGAACTTTAATGAAAGTTATTGTTAACCTTTTCAAACAGAAAAGCAAACTCATAAGAGCAACAGTTAGAAAACAAGTGATTCACCAATGATTTAACAAGATGTCATGCGCGTTCTCGAACAGTACAACTCAAAAACCCCTTAAATTTTCCCAAGCTTCCCTAGGTCTACTGAAATTATTTTTCTAATGAGTCTGAAAAGAATGAGGTATGCTATACAATAATGTCAGAAACTCCAATTCTGAGCCATTTTGAGGCACTTTAAATAGTTTACAAAGTCTCTTCCCTCCCCTCCCCTCCCTCCTTCCAAAATGTCACTAAATAAGTTCCTATCAGAGGTAAAGAATGCATCCAAGATAAAAGCAGGCATTGTTACATACAAAGGTATAAAGACAGGATAATAACTGAATCAGAAGTCTGTGGCAAGAAAAAAAAAAAAATTAAGACTAACAAATGTATTCAAAAGCTATCAGAGTATTACTAATACCAACATGCCACACCATTATCACTCAATTTCTTTACAAGTATTTCTATTTGATAATAGTAGTAATAAAACATAAAAGGAAATGCATTTCTAGGACTACTACATTTCATACTGCTGAAATAATTCATTCTCTCATTTCATCTGAGGCATGTGGATCATAGCACCAAGAAATGCATTAACCATTGTGTCATTTTACTCTATTTCTTTGCTCCTGGAAAATGCAACTCCGGCAGAGAATTTATTAACAGAAAGACAGTGCAGAAAGAAAGCAAGAAAAGATTATCACCTCATAAAATGTTTATAACTATGACTGCAGAGACAGTTTGTTTAGTCAATGTGTGTACAGGAGCTCTATTAAAGTCAAAAGTCACATGCACTAAATTTTAAAAGCCTGGTTAAATTAAGATTGGACATCCTTCCACATTTTATATAAAACATTTATTTACCCTACCACCAATAACAATAATCATATACTAACCAACATGAGATAATGATGTATCATTTCTAATATGAATCTCTACCTGCATGTAATCTGCCTTCAATAGGTCAGTTTGGTGAGAAATGATTCCCGGCTTGAGGAATTTCCCTTTCTAAAAAATTTACTGCTCTTGGCATGGAATGCATGCCAAATGCTAACACAAACTTAAACAGGACAGTTTCGTGGGAAAAATAAAAATTAAAACAAATGCACGATACCCAAGCCCACCCACAACAGCAAGTGGCTGGAGAGAATGATGAACTGGGCACACTTCACCAAATACTACTAATGTTGTAATTTTGACCTAACTTACACATCAAAATATAATACCTTGCTTGCTGGTAATGCTGTTCCACTGTGAACATCTCCCTCCAGATCAAATGTGGTTTCCTGAACAGCTCTAAAAGCAAAATAACATTTCAAGTACTTTTCAGAAATTATATTGCTAAATATTTAACAAACAAGCAACACAGTAGCTAAAATTAGTAAATTAAAATTCAAGAGGTATACCATGAGTCCAGTTAATATTCACTTTATAAAACACTGTAGTAATTCTTTATATAAAAACACTACAAATATTTATACAGATAACTAAGAATCTGTTTTTCCAAAGGAAGTTACATTTTTTCCCAGTCAAGCGAGAAAATATAAATACACGTAAACATAAATAACCATCCTCAAACCAGGACAATAATATAAATACAAAACCACATAAAAATATATTCAAGGTATTGTATTCACTGTAGTAGACTTGATATACTTTTTTGCTCAGCTCTTCATTACTAGATGTGCAACAATCTTGACAATGTAAATCATTCATAAATCATAGTAATGCATTTTATTATCTGCTTATTCTAAAGATTTAAAAAATATTTGATTGTTCAAGCTGCAATAGCTCTTTGCCAGAGATTTTGTTGTTCAAATAAAGCTCTGCAGCAGTACAGTGCTTTGCAGTTGATTACGTAAACCTGCGAGAGCATTGGTTTATTGATCTGCAGGTTAGATGTAGAATGAACTCAAGATTTAAGCAGAAATATTACACGACAGCCAAACAGCTGGAAGTCTTCCTGCAGACAGGTCCCACAATAAGCACACGGTGTACTTCCATATTAAAATTAAGTGGAGAAAAAATAATAATGGTTAAAGTGTACATCTATATTAACTCAGAAGATTAGCCAGCAGAGCTGCTTTTCCTAGGTATTTTTCTCTCATTCATCTCCAAGCCAATTTGTTTCTTTTCTAAACTACAGTATACTACAATCGTAGCCTCATTTGGACCCAGACAGGATGGAAGATATGTTACTTTTTTTTTTTTCCATGCTATACAGCCTGATTTTAAGATTGTTTCTCCGGAATATAGCCAAACAGAATACCCAAGCCCCTACAAGTCACTGAATCTATAATCAGTATTTGTATTATGCCCCTATCAGAACATACAGAGAAACAACAGGATGGACTTCTGGACTGTTAGTCCTTGCAACACAGAAACGAGAAGATCAGTAATCACACTGTAAAAAGTGGTTGCTATATCAAGACATTTAGTTCCCTATCATGACAGTCTCATTTTGTGATTACCCTACTTAATTTCCAAATCCTTCTAGTGGAATTTTAAATGTAAGTATCTGAGAAAAAACAAAGACCAGACAGGCTCTCTGAAAGCATTCAGCAATTTCTTTACTTTTCACGGAGGTTGGATGAACTCTCAAATACATTAAAATAAGGCATTCCACTCCACTGTTTTTAACACAGAAGCAAGCATTAGGAAAACTTGTCTGAATACTTCATAATGAAAAGGACACTTGCTAATCCTAAAAAAAATCACAAGGTGGAGCTCAAGTATTAAAGTAGTTATTATATATTTAACACTTAAAAGCAGCTATTCAGAACTCATTCATAGTCTAGTCACAGGCCATTTGAATTGCTCTCATTCTCTATTTTTCCCAAGTTTTTCCCCTTCATCTCAGTGTGAAGAAAATAAATTTCACTCACCCAGTTTTGTGTCTTGGACCTTTGACCATAAGACTTGCATCAATAGGTCTTTTAGGAATAATATGGTCCTGAGTGGGATCCACAAACTTAAAAACATGAGATGACCCAAACTGAACCTTCATTCCACTTTGCAGCATAGTGGTTTCTGAAATACGCTGACCTTCCACATATGTTTCAGCATCAATGCTTCTTGGGGTTACAGTAACAACTCCATCCATATTAGTGAGGTCACAATGATGAGGCTGAATTCCTGGACCAAATAACTGGAAATAGAATTAATTAATGTGGAATAAAACTAAGTTACACAGCAGCAGAAATTAAAACAAAAAGATTGAGCTGCAGCTTACCCTATTTACAGACTAGTGACTTAACTTTGCTTGCTTATGAATTTAACACAGATGAGTAGTACTAAAATCAGTTGAGTTTCACTTCAGCTTTCCTTGCAACAGAAATAATAAAACACACATTTAACTAAAATGCGCAGCAGAAATCCCTTAATGAGAAGTTTTTCACTTTTTTGGTTACAGGCTGTTCAGAACTGTTTTCTTAGGCTTGTTTTGATGTGATATCTCACAATGCAAGTATTTACAAGTCAACTAACTGCACTGATGTGGACCCAGGGTGCTGTAAGAGACTCCCTGGCATGAACTTCATACAGCTATGCTTGTTTTACACATTTAAGAGATCCTACCTCACTAAAGAGGGTTGAGACTAGGACTTGAAAGCCATAAAGCAGTTACGATAACACTGATACGTACCATTTGATCCAGTGACAAAAAGAATACCCCATTATAAATAATGAAACCCTTACTTTCCTTTCCTCAAAAAGCAAGAGGGAGGAAATAAAATAAATCTGAGAGTTATGACCATTAACACAAAATAGCAGCAATATTTTACCCTTCTAGCTTTGAAGGGTAGTCACAGAGTATCTTACTAGTTTACACAATTATACATAACTGACCAGAGATAGGATCAGTTCTATCATCCGAGTCTGCTTTTTCTCCATACCTGAATGGAATTGTCATCAAATTTTTCAGTTCCAACTTCAGTGACACTTAATTGTAGACGATAGAGCTTTGGCTTATCTCTGGAGTCAGAGCCATCTGTATAACAAGTGACAAATATTAATTTGCAAGCTCTTAAATTTCAAGTCCTCCCACAATATTTCCACATTATTGCAATTTAGTTCAGAGTAGCAACAGTCACTAAAAAAATAACTGAGTGGCAGTCTTTCAAGATTTGTTGGGAACTTGTTCAATGTAGTGTAAAAAACACTGAATGCAGACAGAGCCCTCTCAACAGGGCAGCTGTTTTCTGCAAGTGCAAAGAACACAGTAATCAAGAATTACTATTCTGAACATACTTTGAAAACCTCTCTCTATTTCCTTAGCAGTTTAAGCAACACAATTTTTGTTAACCTCTAAGATTTTATATGGGTATACCAATATGGGTTTAAAAGATTTAGAAAATTAGATATCTGCAGATCTCTATAATAATAGTGGTTATTGATCTTACTAAAATTAGAGATTATCAGCAATATCTACGGTCAGGTGGCCAACATGCTAAACTTTCCTATTCATCAGATACTGAAATAGAGCAATATTAAAAGAGAATCTTACAAAATGTTTATCTATGACAACTTTAGTCCTGACATACAGGACTGCAGCACTTCTGGCCTTATCTTTGTAGTCCCATTGACCTATATTTTCATCTTGCAGAAGATGAGGTCAAAGATAAAGTTAGTCTTCCTCCTCCCCCCAGAAGAACATATTGTTCAAATAGAACAAAATTTTGCAAGATACACTGGATGCAGCACAGGATCTAGCTGCTTCCTTCACAGGCTACAACAGATGTCGTTTGGCATTCATACAAATCCTCCTCGCTTCCCAGAAAATACTACAACTTTAAATACCATCAGATACTAAACTAATACTGTCACTTCTGACTTCTCTCCAATTTCTCCTCCAAAGGGAGGATGCAAAAAAGGAAGGCTGCAAGACAAAGAATGTCCTACCTGCGGACATGAACAATGATTTCAAGTCATCCCCAAAAAGCATTAGAGAATTTTATTAAAGCCATGGCACATATAATGATACCGTCTTCAGTAGGACACCAGTCATCTTCAAAATTCAAATGAAAGTCAATATAAACAGAACCTCCATAAATCTAATTGTAAAATCCCAGCATTACTATCAGGATCTGCTTATTAAAATTGGAATGCAAGCTGTTTAACAATAAAATTTCACTCAGTTTATAAAGTCCTCTATCGATCCTTCCCTGAACAGTATTTAAAGGAATTAAAAGTCAACAGCACAGAGAAAACTTAGCTGTTAACAGCTACACACCAAGTAAAAGCAGAAAATACAAAGAAAGGAAGGCAAGAGTACAAAAGAACAGAAAACACAAAGTGAATGAAGAGAGGAGGAAGCTGGGTCATCAATGAAAAATAAGAGTTTTACATGGCTTTGACATGGAGAAAAGTATCATGTGTGCTCCTACTAATAAGCTTCTCCTGGGAGTGTTGTGATGCTATTGGGACATAAAAACATCAGGCAGAGGCAGTCCATAGACTAGTACCATAAATACTAAAGTTAAGTGCTGATACTATAGTAATATCCAGTTATTGAACGTATTTAGAATCATTATAATAACAGCAGCATGTCAACCATCACAAAAGAAGCATTAAACAGAAAAGCAGCAAGTCCTTTAAGCATTTTTCAGGTACAGGGATAAGCCTTTTATTTAATCCCAATACTTGGGTCTATAGAGACATACATCTAATATCACTGAACACTAAAAAACGTAATGCTAATACAGTATGTTCAGCAATTTCAATTGTGTGCAGTTTTTAATACTTAACAATGCTAATCGGAAATTTTATGGCTGCATCTTCAATGTCACCAAATGCAGACATGTAATATGCTACTGAATACATTTGGCTGCTTGCCCCCAATTCTCTAAACTGCTATTCTCTCTCCCCACAACTTACACATCAAAACCTAGGGTAGCTCCTTCATTTATTTCTTTATGAATCCAAAAGTCAAACATTTCCTCCTTGTACCTTTATCCCTGTTTGGTAAAACTGGCACCCAAAAGATACAAGATTCAGTTTGGAGGCAAGGACCCTTATTCAACATGCAAAAATACTGGCATTTCAGAAGTGAGTGGCATAAAAGTCTTAATTCTTAAGTCTTGTTCTTAATTTCTTATGGTGCTTTCTCCTAAGACCTTTATACATAGAGAATAGGCTTTACAGTCTTGTGATTTCACCCCTATACTAAATATACTTCCCCCGTCCCATACCTTTTCATTTTTGACATCTTAAAATAAAAAATAATAAAACAAAAAATCCTACATATTTCTGAAATCTTATGTAAAATACATGATAAAATACTATGTTTTTCAAGTGTTTATTTAAGATAACTTCTGGATCTCAGCACTTGTGAATAATCAATCAAGAAGCAAGTTCCTGCTAATAAACTTTTACCTCACACCACCGTATATCCTCAATATAGATGCATGTCACATAAAATGTGCTTTCACATGAGAAATCTATTTTAGTATCACAATGTTTCTGCTGAGGCAAATTAAGACTGTTTTGTTTCTCTGGAGTGTCCAACGTAACAAGAAAAAACTTACTTTAAAACCACAGCATTAGATACAAACACTTTTAATCCCAGGAAAATGAGAAAAATTGAAGGAGGTACTGAAAGTTATTTGGAGCATACATGTCATCATCCACCAGTAAAAGCCAATTTCTATAGTAAAGGTATCTTAATCTTGAAGAGAATTACTACAAATTCTAAAAAGGATGAAAAGCCTTTCTGTTCTAGGGGAGGGATGCAGGAGGGAAGGGAAGTTGCATTATACTACAGTATTGCATTACACTACAGTGTAAAGTCTTGTATTTCCTGTTTTTTAAAAGCTGGAAGCTCGCCTAAATGTTGTTTGGAATGCATTCCTCAACTGACTGCAGCAGGATACAGATTCTGCCATACCTGTAGCAAAGTCCCCGCTACCCAAACCATAACAGTTCAAGAAGGCTGTGCTTAGCCTCTAAGAATGAAACTTTAAAGACTTCTGATGGTTCAGAAAGGTGATACATACAATGTAAGTCATACAACTTAAGGTCCAGAATTTGTGGGGAGAAAAAAGGGAATAATGTATCTGGGGGTTTTATCTGACACAATAATTTCCTTTTAATTCAGAAATTTTAAAGGTCAAAGTTCTCAGAAAGGTGGGCATTAATAAACAATACAGAAGAGGCAGCAAGAGGCATAAGGAAAATGTATGAGTTCTGCACAAACTTGTTCATTTTATACGCGTGCATAAGTAAACACATGACATGGAAGAAAGATGGCCTGTATTCTATTTATGGCACTGAGGACTGAATAACATTAGCAGAGCTAAATAGATACAGAAAACATCTAGGGTTTTGGTTTGTTTTTTTTTTTTTTTTAAGCTTAGAAAATTGAATTGGAACGTGCCTCCAAGACACATGCTGAAGAAGCAAGAACTATGATTCAAGAGACCAAGTTAGCCACTATTGCATACATTAAACTTAATTATCTACTTGACAAAGCTTTTCCCAGTGACATCATATGAGGGTTCAAATAAACTTGGTACAGTTTGTATTTAAAATAAGTTTCACAAGTTATTTTTCCCCCATGACAGAAGTACATATACAAAATACATATACACCTGTGTATACTGCCTACTGCAGACTGAAAACTTGTATTTCAAAAAGTTGCCCTCAATCAGAAAGCAAGCCCTATCACCAAAGACCAGGCAGAAAACAATTATTTAGAAAAAAGCGTTTTTCAAAAAACACTAAAGCATGTAAATGTACAGTAAAAACTGCTACAAAACACACAGTGTAGAGTAAAAAGATGGATAGTAAATTACTATTCACCTACATTCACTAGTGGAATTGTCTATGCAAAACGTGTGAAAACTGTGGCTTTCTATCACTAAAGATGCAATACAAATAGTTTTCATGACTGGGTTTATGCAGTTACAAGTCAACATTCACACTTCAAATAGCAGCGTTCTAAAAAAAACTGTGGAGTGAAGAGAAGTGAACAGTCACTGTAAGCACATCAACTCAGTGATTCATAATACAAACGTACATTTTTGATCAACAGAAAGAGACAACACAGGCCTCCCTTCATGGATATATATTTTAAATGCATTACTTCACCACTAAAGGGTGAACCCTACACCACTTTGGAGATGATAATTTCAATTGATTTCACTAATCCAGTGCTTGAAATAATGCTGGGAAATAGTATCGACTTAAAAACAAACTAAACAAAACGATGAAGACCAGATCACAGAAAGCAACTAAGACCAAAGTTGAACAAAAACGTCCACATAAGGGACTGCACCTATTGACTTAAAAATTAGCTACATCCACAACTGAAAAGCAGCAGATATCCTGCACAAGTTCTCGAGCACTAAGAGTTTAGAGAGTAAGAAGTTTAAAGAGGTTGGTTGGGCAGATTTGAAATATGTCGAATTCAGGAGATAATTTCTGCTATTAAATTTCAGACAAAATGTGCACTTCCAGCAGAAAGAGCCAATAGCAAACATTTTGCGTAAAGAAAGATTCAGTGAGGAATGTGACAGACAACACAGCTTCTTCAGACTAATGTGTAAAAGTGTTACCACATATGATACTGCAGTTCTGTTCTCAGAAGGAAGGTTGGCCAGGAAAACCACGCTGGCCAAGGCTTTCAAGCTTTTCCAACCTCCTGTAATTCTTCTTTGAGTTGTTATGCCTGCACGTTCCCAGGATATCCCATTGCTGTAAATTCTACAGCTCTGGGTTGCTTTTTGTGTGATGAGACAGGGAGAAAAGGGAGAGCTTTTTGTCATTCTTCTCGGCTTTTAAATATTATGATAGTAATGTTAAATATATTAACTGAAGTTAATAACTTCTCTGAACTCATCAGCAGCCATATTCACAGATAACAGTATCAGTTATTCAACATACTGCCGTATCTCACTTCAGTCTATCAAGTCTATTTCTTCTACTATCAGATTCATCTGAGTTTATTGGTTCATCTACATGACTTGGAAGACAGAGACAATTGCTGACTGCCACGTTTACAGCCACAAGCTACTGAAGTGCATCCTCTACCGTACTGTGCAGAATCTGATCTTCAGTCTATAAAACAGTCACACAACAGCAACAAAGGCAGCTGTGGAGAAGCGGAAAAACAGGACATACTTCCAGTAGCAAACTTACTGAATTTGTGCAATTGCACAGGGCATGAAACTGAAGTCTGACAGGTTCTTCTGCAAGAATATAAACAACAAATGTTTTGACAGAAGGACACTTCTACAGGAGTTATTTCTGTTATAAATGCAAGTATTGGAACAAATATGCATTGTTCCAAAGACTGGACTCTAGAGTACCAAGACCTCTCTTTCACACTGAGATAAATCTTTAAGAACTTGTAATTTTTTTTTCCAGTGAGACACAACTAAATTTCAAGCTTTCTACTCAGTGGTCCAGTGTTCCTGCACAGCTCGTCTATGCTTATTAGTTCAGCACAATCTATGGAATTTTTCTGTTCTCTGGAATAATGATGTTAATGAAATGAAAGTCTGAATTCAAAGAGTTGAGCGCTAGAGGCATAAGTTTGAACAGAGTTCTTTAAACCTCAGTATGGTACTCCACAGCCATGAAAGAGTAAGCAACCCTGACAGAAATATAGTACTTTTAGAGCAGCCTGGAAAACAGGTGTTAAAAAACTAAGAAAAGGAAAACTTATTTTGGTAGACTTTTCACGATGAAGTAGAAAGTGGCTTTGTATTCTTGTCTATTTGGCCAAATCAGGACATATCTGCTTATTACTCTAAACTCTAAGCAGAATCAAAGACCCATACTGATTTGTAGGTTAGGTTATCAATTTCAAATGTTACAGATAAAACTGAACAAGACTGTACTGTCTAGTGTGGCTAAATCTCTTCGACATACACCATTAATGTTAGACAACACCACAACCCAGGCAGTAGAAATACCAAAGGATGCTATGGAACACCATAGACCAGAAAGTGAGGTCACTCTACCAGTGGTCCAAACACTATTTCACATAAAAATCATCACAGATTTCATCACTGCATCAATGCAGTCAAACATTGAAAAGCACAATTAACTTCCAGGCCATTTACCCAGTTCACTTTTTAACTATGAATTCTGCAAGCAGATGGATAAGGGGACGTTTTTCTTTCTACCACAACACTGCTTGTAAACCACCCTATGAAATTTAGTTGTTACCCTTAGCTGGAAGGTTGAACTCTTTGGATGATAGCACATTCATGATTTATTTGATGTTTGTTCACAGATAGAGTAACTAAAGGCAGCTGACAAGACAGATAACTACTTCACAGAAGCAGTCCCTTGGAAAAAAGTTAAGGTGAGCAAGGTAAGTCTTTCATTTGTCGAAAAGAAACAAAAGATTTACAGCCAACGATGTTTTTAGTGACTATTGAGAGAACAGTATTAAATATAGCGTTACCTTCATAAGCGTGATAATTGTAGTAGGCAAAGTGATTCCTTCTCCCTGGGGTTAGAAACACATGCAGAGGACCCAGGTGAAGGCAGCACCAGCAGGACAGATACCATGCAGAACATGCGGAAGAGGGCAGGAAAAGAAAAGACAGGAAAGGGTGAAACTGTAGCCAGAAAATGGTTATTCAATTTATAAGGATGAAGTGCATTAAACTCTTTCAACTTTAGAAACTGCATAGAATATAAAGACATCAGTACTACAAAGCTACTGAATGAAACAATCCTTATTGTTTAGAAAAGCAACAACAAGCTGTTAGAAGAAAAACATGAACAATAGGTCAGTCCCACAGGCAATGTGCAAAGACTTAGTACACAGTGTTGCCACCTGTGGCATTTCGGATTGTTTTTCCTCTCTCAGTTAATGGATGTCTTGCTACACTGCCCAAGCACAACATTTTAATACTAAAGCGACTAGGCTCCACGAAGAGTCAGAGTTTAGAGCACAAGAAAAGAAATCAAAAGTCCTATTAAAAGAACCCAAAATATTAATATGCAAATCAAATCTCAGAATATAATATAATAGATGGCACTTTTTTTTTTTTTGAGCTGCATATAACTAAATCACTAAAAATGAAAGTCCAAATCTAAATCCTTGAACATGAAGATAATCGAAATTAAGAGTAGAAGTTGCAAGTGTTTTATCAGTTGTTGTACTATAAACAATCAAGCTTCCCTGGCTGTTCCTAGATCATAAAATTAATTATAAACTACAATACAGCCCAGAGAGTTGTAATGATGCCAAAATAAAATCCAGCCTTGCTAGTGATTTGAAGGTTCCATACAGGCTGAAAAATGTTTAGCAAATAAGTTTGATTTAAAAATTCATGATCTTGTGCCAATAAAAACGTAGTTTTCATGTATGGCACTGTCAAATATATCTTACTAGGTATGCTACAGTATCCTTCTGAACATAAAACAAACCAGATTTAAGCAGTACTTTTCTGGTCACACTTCCCCCTCCCAGCCAAATCACAAGTCAACATGTTTAACTATTTTACTTATTATCAAGTTTAAAATCCCAAAATCGGAATCCCACATGATTTTTTTTGTTTTTGAAACACTTAAAACTTCATACTTGAAGCCATGCTAATAGAGACAAAGACTTAGTCAATAATTTCTCCCCTTTTTTTACTCCAAAACATTTGCCACTAAAATTTAAATATTATAACAATATGCAGCTCTACCTCTAGATAGCTCTAATTCGGAATCTGACATCAGAAGAACAACTGACGTGGCATTCACTTACACTGCCAAGAGACTTTCTTGTGCTTCTAATTGAAGTTTTACTTTTAGAAAATCTAAATGACCATGCAATAACATAATTCAGATTACTAGATAATCAAAATTCTTACCTGGGCTTAATTCTACCAGGTATGGTAGTTTCTCAGGAGGAAGGCAAGAGCCATAGCCAGACCCGTCAACTCTTTCCTTCCCCTTTAATGGCTTTCCATCAGTTATTTTCTTGGATTTCTTTGGGACATAATCAGGAGGCCGCCTTTTCAACTGAAAGACTAGTATTCCTAGAACACAATATTATACATCCTTTGAGTCTCACTATCAGTGAACAAGCACACATCCAACACCTATTAGTGTGTAAGCACTCCATAGGTTTACTTTCAGCTTACTAAGTTTCTGACACTTCTATATGTAGCTATTTTTAAGTTAAAACCATTGAAAAGATTAATAGCATACTTCTCCACAGTGGATAATTTAGGAACTTCAGGATAGACCTTCTACTTTCTAAAGATTTATTACTATAAACAGTGCTGAATGAAACAGTAAATAACTCTAAAAGCACCTAGTATTAAAAGTGCTTGAAAACAAACCACTAACATTTATGTTCCGATTTCTTACTTAACAGGGGGTCCACACCATGGCTTACAACACCCGAAGTACAAAAATTTCTTTAAGCTTTAGACATACCTTTATCACTAGGCCACTCCCTGAATATCTGCAGTGGACACTCATCATCATCAAGAATAGTTTCTTTAGCACCTTTATCATCAGAGTGCTGAGCACCAGGAGGCAGCACGACCTAGAAAAGACCCATTATCAGTTTTCAGAGCTGTTAGTGTACAATTAAAATAGAGGACTCAGGGGTGTATCTTCCAACGATTTTTTGTTTGTCCGTTTTTTAGTTTATAAAAAGAGATAAAGCAAAATAATTCAGTAACTTGAAATGCATTTTGGTTTCCAAGACTTTTTCTAACTCTCTTCTCTTCTCTCTTGTTACAGTTAAACCCCACTTCCCAGAACACCAGATATATTTAAAAAGCAAAGGAAAGCAAGTTACACTTAAGGTAGGCAAGACCACCTTCCAGTAAATAAAATTATTCCAATTTCTCAACAGCCAAGGGGAAGGAAAAAAAAAAAAATGATCTGTGGAGACGATAGTAAAAAATAAAACTGAAATTTCCTTTATTATCTCATGCAGTGGAATCAACCTTTCATTTTGCTAATGCCATTCCACTAACGTAACATGTATCTTAATGGAATTTTCACGGAATTTTCAGAGTTGGAAGGGACCTCTAGAGATCATCTAGTCCAACTCCCCTGCTAGAGCAGGATTGCCCAGAGCACATTACTCAGGACTGCATCCAGGCGCGTCTTGAAAATCTCCAGAGAAGGGGACTCCACAACCTCCCTGGGCAGCCTGTGCCGGTGCTCTGTCACCCTCACCGTAAAGAAGTTTTTCCGTGTATTTGAACGGAACTTCCTGTGTTCTAACTTCAGAAATGGTCTATCTTCAGAAATGGCAAGACAAGCTGTCAAAGAAAATGTCATGAGACCTCCTGCACCCTTGTCTTACCCAACTTTTACTTGGTCTACACAGAGACTAAGGGCACAACCGGAGCATTTCACACAATTACTTCATCCTGTTTAGCTTTAAGGAAGAACAAAAACTAAGCATACTTTGGGAACAGAACCACAGGCTGTCATACCTTTTACAGCTATATCCTGACAAGGTAGAGGAAGGGGAAAACCTCGATTCATGGGTTCTGACTCTGAAGGAGACACAGCCTCTGATGCCATGCACATTTGCATTACTACTCCTCACAGCAATCAAGCATAAAAAACAATGACAGGCAGTATTACAGTGTGTGAATACCTTCTAAGTTAAAGATAGATCTTTCAAATCTGAATAAAAAAATAAAATTAAATACACCTTACTCCCTCGTTTGTGATCCTAACAATGTTATTTAAATTCAGACAGCTCTTTTTTAAACAAACTACTCAAAATTATTCCCATGTCTGAACTATGACCCAGGTAACACCTTCCGAAGTAATACAGCTATTGGTTACTGCACCCTACTATGATGCAGCCCTCAAGAGGCTTTCTCCTCTTATTTGTCGCCTCCTTTCCACACCCATTTCAGTGTTAACTAAGTTCTCACAGATCCACCTCAAACATCCTTTCATCTTCTTCCAAGCAGGAAACAAGTACATTTAAGATCAAAAGTATGTAATCGAGTCATTGGCCTTTCCCTAAAACATTTTCTATGCAAAACCTGGCTAAACATAGGACTAATTAAATTATCTTTAATTAGATTTTCAAATAGACAAGATATTATAAAACAAGGAAAACATTAAAATGTATAAACCAAAGGGAAACAGAAACACATCTACACTAAAATCTGATCTTGCCAAACCACTCTTTCCTATTTCACTTCTCAGACTGTAAAATCAATTATACCTATGGCATAATTTTGATTAGCTAATTAAAGTAACACTGTATTTCAAGCTTTATTCAACAAGCAACAATTTTTAAATTCCAAAGGCCTCAAGATAGAAGGTAACTAGTTACAAAACAAGAACTACATGCATACCAGGGGCTGACCAATACTGGACTGGGAAGCAAACCAAAGAAAACCCAAATGCAGTCAAGTTAGAGGACAGATGAGACAGAAATACGTAAGTGCTGCTACCTGACCCTGATATTACTTCTGCCTTGGAACTTGGATGAGCATCTCTATTTGGCGTTGGGTCTAACGACACCAAAAGTAAACTAGACAAGTTAGAGAAGAGGGGTCCCAAAAGCACTAATCCCCTTGTCCTCTTCAGGAAGCGTGAGCCAGTAACTCAGATATGCCTCACTTAAAGAGTGTGACCTAACCTTTGGAATGACACAAAACACCACACCTGAGCCTATGTAGGCCAGAAGACTTCTAATCGTGATGAAGCCGTTTTCTAAAACATCTCTATGTTTTAGGCGAATGCTGCCTCAGTGCCAGCCGCAAAGCTGAAATTCCTACATTTTCAAATAACGGAAGAACATGGAAGTAAGCTCACATCATGATTGTGTTTTGGCTCATGGGTAGAGATTTGCTTTTATTTTAAAAAATAGAAGATGCAGTTAAATATCCTTTCATGAATTTGAATCCATACAGACTGCTGAGATCAGGCACAGATATTTCCCTGATTTCTGCAACGGAGTAGGAGATGGAGATGGGTAAAAACAGCTTAAGATCACAAGTCTTGGAAGCAGGTTGTCAGCTGACAACCTATGAACTGAAACAAACTCATAACACATAATTAGGAAGCATATACTCTGCTTCCTCATAACTCCATTCACGAGCATATACAAAATATCATAAAGTCATTCCAATCTATTTATTAATTTAAAATGCAGTGAAATATGCAGAAAATACAAGCTAAGAAATTTAAATGAAGCCCATAGCAACTAAGGACTTAACTTTATCTGTAGCTATTACTTGCCACAGTATTTGAGTATTGTCTTCTCTTGTTTATTTCAGCAAATGCCTTGGAAGTTATCAGATCTATCCTTAGCAGAAGTTTCACACACAAAAAAAACATGCTATAATAGGTCTTCAATAAGCTCTTTTGTCATTTTTATGTTTTTTAATTAAAAAATCCTCATATCTACTGTATGTTTTAATACATCTGCTTATTCAAGTGAATTAATCCTCAATTTTCTTTACAAGTTGGGAACACAGGCCCTGCATACACCCCTGAAAAAAAACCCAAAACAATGCAACTTGCTAAAAAAATATTTTAAGCCTTATGATGTCTGCAAGTCTGTTTCTTAAAAAAAAAAAACAAACCCAGAAGCTAATCACCATGAACTGCATGTTTTTGCTTGACATTATAAAAAGTTATTTATGGCTTATCCTTGAGTGAAAAATAAGAGCATGCTAAACCAAAAGTCTAATCAAGATTCTACTCTTAAGAGTTAACTGGTTTGCTGCATGCCTCAAGTCTTATGCCCTAAGTGAATATGCACAGGTAGCTTGGAAGACTGTCTAATTAATTTGACATCTTGAGAGAAGGGCAGTGAACCCTGCATTATTCAGCGAAACTCAAATCGAGCAAACTGAAACAAACAAAACGTATATTGGCACAAACTTGTATTTACTTCATTACACAGAAAAGCACTTTAGAAGTGGGTATAAAGGTACAGCCCAATACATGACAAACCATGGTATAAAAGCAAGCAACTAATAGGAAACTGTCATTTACAATAAAAGTCGTCAATGGTAAGTGTTAAGAAAAATTCTTACAATGTTCATCTTTCAACTGAAACTTCAGAAGTAAGTGAACTTTATTGCAGGTACTTATACAGCCTTATAAAGGTCTTGTCATATAACTTAAAATCCATCTTAACAGCTAAGTAAATGTCAACTGCTTAAGCCTTCTTAGAAGACACTTCACTTGCTACCCAAAGAAACAAAACATTTAAAAATCCCCACCAAAAGAAACTGAAGTTATACATTCTATTGTAAACGATTTAAAACCCAACAAAAAGTAAAGAATAGGAACATGTGCAAGATAGATTAGTCTTCCACAGAACATTGTAAAGTGTCAGAAGAACAGGGGCAAAAGCCCCACCAGGGGTAAAAAACAGCTATAAGACTTCAGTGTAAAGGAGTACCAATGGCCATGAGACCTTTTTAGCACTTGTGAGTTTCCAAAAAAGAAAACAGTGAAGAAAGACACATCAAGCTAAAGCTAGGATATTTCAATGTTTCAAACAAATAAGTAACTTTATAAAATATTTGGAAAAAACTAGATTTTAAAGTTAGGTTGAAAATACTCAACTTCATTAAAAAAGGAAGCATTATCATATTTAAAACCCAAGCCCTGCATCAGCAGAGGCACTAAGAAAGGCCAAGTAGATTTTAGCCAACTACTATGACTTACGGTGAGCAAAACAGTACGGTCTTCTACACTGAGAGGTATAAAAAAAAGATCTGCTATTTTTCAATGAGGACTACTCAGGTATTTCAAATGTAAACACAGGCATACAACTTATGTCAGTATAGAAACTTACTATATCAAGAAGATGTGCTGCTCAGAAAAGATGAAATATTTTCCAGAAGTACTTTCCAGAAAACTAATTTACATCAATTTGCTTCACAGCAAAGAATTTGTTAATCTTTCCCAAGATCAAAGCAATATTCCTCAGACTATTTTCTACATTAAACATCCCCACACAAGATCAGAGACCTGGGGAAGTGAGAGGGAACCACCACCACAACAGTGACTTGCAATAGTTTTCCTGGTAAGCGTGCAATCAGTTCAAATAATTCCCTAAAATATAATTAGTTCATTATACCCTCTAGCTCTGAACTAAACAGACTAATGCAAAATTATCTTCCACATTCAGTCACAACAGCTCCGCTGTAGCCCACAATTGTCTCAAACCAGCAGAAAAATGAGCATGTCGAGTCAGTAGCCTATTTAATAAGATCAGTGACTGAGAATCATTAATTTCATTTATGGAACCCACAATATGAAGATAATTGTCATAATTAAAACTACATATAGAAAATACTTTGCAGCCAAAACTTAGAATCAATTTTTAATATGCTGTGTCATAAAAAAAAACAAAACTTATTACTTACAAAATTATTCCCCTCTATAATAAAAACCTATGTAAAATTTTACTGAAGTAAAATTAACTTTCACAGTTGGGACCCCATTTTCAGGTTAATGAAAACAAGGATAAAACGTCTAGAACTTCATTAAAAACGTGTCGAGAACTAAGACAAAACTGTTGAAACAATAAAATTAAGACTAGTTCACTGTTACAAAACTACAAGAGCACTACCACCGTACAGTTTTCTTACTGCTCATTAGAATGATATTAGAGCAATGTGTTAATTCCCAGATAATTATACCACTAGAGGCTTTAAGTACAGCAAAAGTATACACTAAGTTTACTCAAAGATATCCTAAAAAACAAATTGGAAAGCAATTTTAAGACCAAACATATATCTACATCCTTTAGAGAAGCTAGAAAGTGCGGGGAACAGCAACTGTTTTTGAGTGGCACTTGAAGCATTAGAGAAGAGGAAGGGGAGGAGACTACAATATGATGAAACACAAACATTTTCCCCTTTCTTTCATCATTTTAAGGAGCAATAAATGCAAGTTTATTAGACAAATAATATCTGGAAATGTAATCAAAGATTGGACTCAAACAAGGACCAAATGTTTTCAAATCTCACTATTCTTCAGAAGGTGACATGGACACAAGTTTGTAACCTTTAATCATGGGACTGGCCATGGGACTTTTTGATAAAGCCATAGCTCTAAAAAACAGCAATTCTATACAATTCATTTAGAACTCCTAAAATAATCAAATTCTGAAAGTAAGCGTAAGTTTCACTTAAATGTTTAATCTTTTCTGATGTGTAATGAGGGTAAGCCACTGCTGAAAGGCGTAAGACAAGAGCATATTTAGGTATCCACAGGATTAACCATTAGTTTATACATCCGCGAACCATAAGCACACTTAGTGGTATAAAACCACAGTGCCAAATACAGAAATGCTACTTTCATTATTAGTGTTTTTCTATGTAGCAAGTAATAATTTAGTAAGGTTGAACGATTTAGGTTTTAAAAACAAAAACCTGACAAATCACTTCAGAATTCCCAAGATAAAAAAAAAAAAAAAAAAAAAAAGTCACAGAACTACCAGAGTCTTTCCACTTAGTTTTAAAGCTACTGCAAGGAACAAAATCAAATAAGCAGCTTGAGAAGACTGTGACTTAGTAACTTCAACTTCACTTACACGAGCAATACAATAATCCTTGGGATTTTCCTTCTCCAGACCATATTTTTCCAGTGCTTCAATAACTGCAAAGTCTGCAGTATCCGTAGTGGACAGCAGGATTGTCTTGTACGGTATATTTGGTTTTAAACTGTCTGCATAAATTCTCAGTGTCCCACCTTGGAAACAAAATTTAATTAACAATGCTAAAAAGACAGACATGCAGCCATTCATCATATTTCTAACAGAATCCAAGAATGAACCCCTTCATTAATTGTTTAGTCAATCCACTAATACAAGAAAAGTTACATAACATTCCTGAAACAAATTTGTCTCTCTCACTGGTTAAAAACCTCCAGTGATGCCTTCCTATTTCTCTAAGCAAGCCTTTTCCCCAGTGCTTCATTGTTCTTATTTACCTGAAGTTAAAATGAAACAGTGGCAACGACTGGATGAAGAACTGACCTTTCACAACTTGACAGCAAATTTGTGCTGACCTTCAAGAATCTCCCCTCTCTTTAAAAAGCCCATTTAAGATTTCCCTCAGATGATGTTTTCTACACCTCTTAACTCCTCCTTCACTCCTCTTCCATGGACAGAATATATCACTTGAGGTTTTATTAGCACTAACATTGCTTCAATCGTTCATTTAACGCTGATGTTTAAACAACCGCTATGATTTTTACCCCCTCCCCCAAGAATATGAAATACTTGACTGTTTATATTCACAAGATCTACCAGAACCCTTCATGTAGACCTGAACAATCGCTCCTTGCCATCTTCTATTTGTGCTACTAATTATATTTTTACATTCAGGTCATTCAGCTTGTTCTTAGCAAAATGAATGACATTTATTTCAGAAGACTTCCTCAGTTTGTCAGTTTAATAAGTCTAATTCTGTCCTTCCTTCTTTCTCAGTCTAGCACCATTAGCAAGACTGATGAACATATTCTCTCCCATCAATTTGCCCATCATTGAAAGCTTTGACTCGCACTCATCATAGGAAACACTCCTATGGAATCTTACCTCTACAAATCCTTCATTCAATTACATTATAAATTAGCCATAAAGTACAAAAAATATTGGAGAAAGCAGATGTTAAGTCAAATTTACAGGAGTCGCTGGCCTTACAAATACTCATTCTGTAAACAGTTTACTGTTTACAACTTAAGATTTCTTCTGGTTAAGTACCTGAGTCTGGTCTGCCATCAGAACTGCGAAATTCCTGCATTCTCTTCTCTAGTTTTTGCTGTCGCCGCCGTTTCATAACCACCTCAGGATTGGATATTGTGCGAGTAAAGCTGGTCTCAGGCATATCTTTGTAAACCTCAGCCGCAAGGCGAGAATTCTCACTGCCAAGTTAGTTTAAATAAAAAGAAAAAAATTGTCATTAATAGCTTAAAATATATACCTCATCACTTCATAAAGGATAAAAGGCAAGTAGAGACCGTAGACATAGATCAATAAAGTTATTCTAAGATTAACTTCACTTTTGCTAGGATTAACACTGTTCATATACCCATGCTCACCTGAAACAGACAACAACCAATTTAAGTATTGATAGTTGCTAGCTTCCAAAGGGGGGGGGGGGGGGGGGGGGGGGGGGCCCTCCTGCCTCTTTGGGCAAAAAGAAACCACCAAAAACCCAAACCAAAAAAACCCCAACCTCCACCCCCAAAAAGGCATTAAATAAACTTTACGTTATACCCCTAACTTTATTCTGATTTACAATATTGCAAATCATGTGGAAGCAGAGTTCACATGTGCTCGCAGCTCCTGCTTTTGGTAATGCACCTAAATACAATTCTATTTTAATTTTAAAAAATTAAGATCAAGCTAAGTCATGACACAGAATACTGTGAAGATCATGCTGACATCTGAAGAACATTGCAAACATATCCATGAAGAGCAGTACTAGATGTATAAAAAACAATCGTGAACTCGGGGGGGGGGGGGATAAAATATCAAGCTGAGCAGCTAAATCCTCTATTCTATGCCAAGCCATTGACTAATTTCTTTCATCTCTGAGAATCTGTTATCAATTAATAAGTTTTCATCATTAATTTTCTTTCTGAGTATGTTAAAAATCCACCATTAATGATTTCTTTTTCTGGTGTATTACATATGAAACCTACAGAATTTGGTACAGAGAGAAAGTTTAATTCAATCTAGACCTTTCTCAGCTTTCTAGTTCCAAATACTGTTATCCATGCCTGACTCTTGTGCTCCAGTTTTCTGTACATGGATTACTGCATGCCCTGCCCTGTCTCAATGAACAAGGCACAGCAGATTTGGGAGCAAGAGCTGAAGAACCTAGAAGACTGGCTACCGAAATAAGTCAGGTGGTAAGTCAAATGCAAACACTTACACATACTAATTTTTCTGACAAAAGACAGAACAATCAAACACAGGGAAGAGGAATAAACCCAGTCTAGAGTAAATGTTCAAAAATAAACACAGTACAGAAAGTCCATGTCACCAAGCATGTGTTAATTTCCATACAAGGACAAAGAGGTGGAAAAAAGCTTATTTCATGGTTTAGAAACAAAAGTTGCGGCAAAACATACATACAAACCACAGAAGTCGCCCTCACGTACTTTGGTTTATGATGATATTGCACCCAACTTACTTACCCCAACAACTACTTACTTTTGAAAGAAAGAACAACTTATTTGGTAGAGAGTAAGATGTAGGTTATATGAGCTGATCAAAGTTTAAAACACTTACATATCATCCCCATGAAGAAGTCTATCATCTTTATCTGATGCTTGTCGCAACGCCTCCTTTTCACGCCTCTTTTTTTCTTTTTTTTCTTTTTTTGAGAGAGTTCGTTTGAAATTCTGAATTACTCCCTCTTTTTCTTGTTTTTCAGGGCCATTACTCTGCGCCTTCTAAAAATAAATGAGTTGAAAACAACTTCTATCATTTTTATTCCAATGAAAAGTTAATATTGGTTTTAATTTTCCAGATAAATCTGATAAGACATAGGATCACTAACACAAGAACAACACTCCAGACAACCATACTGCATTACAGAGGAATGGGACTAATACTCCCTGGAATAAGACAGAAGGCAAAAATAATTTCATATTCCAGAGCAGGTATAAACTGAATGAGCACCTTGTACTCAAGAAAGCAAAGAAACTGCAGAATTTTACTGGAATAATGCCTACTATCTACTTGGCCTCCAAGATTAAATGAAGGCTGCAAAACAAATTTCTGCCTCCCAGTAAAAATACTTCACAAAACAACACTGCGTTTAATCTGTGTTGGAGCATCTGATAAGAATAAACTGCAGAAGGAAAAGCATCATAGAGGACATTTCCTCTGTGGTGTATTTTTTGGAGTTGTCCTTCCAGTGTTCTCCAATTTCTGCTCCTTGCACACACAAGATAACCTGTAATCTTAGGCTCATTTGCCTTCTGTAGAGAAAATAATAGAAGATGAGACAAAAGATGCAGATCTTTTTGCTTCTATTAGGAAGTGAAGAACACAAAGAAGGAAGACTGAAGATTGCTTAATTCAATGAATACGTATAACAACTCTGGTAGACATAGTGCAAGACATCATTAATTTTCCCTCCCCACCTCTAACATGGATGCATCCTGTAGTCAAAAGCATATAGTAAGTGTCCCTATAGTCAAAGCTCCTTGAAAATTAACAAGCTGTAATGCAAGAGCAAAAGAAATTTAGTGCTCAGCCCAAAATGAAAACCTTGTCTGAAGATAGCCCACACTGAACAGCATGTTTTCTGTAGCCATAAGCAAATTTAGATGTGATATATATAATCATATGACTTCAGGAGCCAAAGTGCGATCTAATTTAATGTTTAAATAGCTAACAAAGAAAAGCTTTTGTATAGCTGACGTTCACACATCAGCATTTGGAAGGAAAAAAAACCAACACAAAAACCACAACCAAAACCCCTCCCCGAAAGGAAATGGGCGCCCATCAGTTTTGTAAAGAAACAGAATGTTACTTCGGGAGGTAACAATTTTTAGTTATTTAACTCCCTCTGGCATCCCCTTTTAAAGGCTCTGCAAGAGGTAGGATCACCTCCTAGGTGTTTGGCCTTATATACTATTAGAGGAAATTTTTATTTCATCATGTTAGAACAAAGCAAGCTCGAAGCTCTCTGGGCATTACACACTGCAATACTAGACAGCTTCATAGATCAAAGCATCACAAGCCATCTGAAAGATCACAAAAATGCTGTGTTGTGAAGATGCATTTTAAGTATTTAAAAAGACTTGCTCCAGATACCAAAGGTCATTATTAGCAGTTGTTTTCAGGAATTAGAACAGTAAAATTGTGTTTTGCTGTATAAAGTCCCACACATATCAAAACTGCTGTTACCACTAGCACAGTCCTTCTTAAAGACTCACCTTTGGAGGAAGCGTATCATTTTCATTCTTGAGAACAAATCTTCCTTCTCGATCATCTTTGTTCCAGTTTAATTGCACAACAAGAGGCTTCTCATCTACATCTAATCTTCTTTCTTCTTCAAAAAAATGAAAAGCAGTAACAGTTACTTGGCCCCTCAAGAATAAAGATATTTAGAAACAAGTTATGCTCTTAAAAAAATAAAAAGTTTCCTGAACAGTATACATAAGTTGATGTTTCCTTGGTAAGTTTAGGGACAGAAAGCTTGGGGAGGTAGAAATTTATGTCCCCTTTCCAGCAACCAGCCTAAACGTATTCCCTCTATCTACATAAGCTAAAGGTCCACGTAGTCTTGCATACCTCCTTTGTCAGAACTGAAGTTTGGGAACACAAGATTATCACTTCGGAGGAGAAGTTATACCTACAGTTATACTGTTTCAAACTTTATAACTACGTGAGACTTCCAAATACTCATTTTCCTTATTTTAAATTTAACTAGTCTGATTGTGGTCCAAGAACTAGTATTCTGGAAAGACCGCAGAAAAATAAACCAGATTATGAAATAATAATAATAAAAAGAAATCCACTATGCACATATAATAGAAAAAAAAAATCAGTTAGTATATTTAGTGTATTATATCTATTTTAAGTATATGAAAAAAAAAAACTGAGAGAGTGGTTAATTAAACAAGAAACACTATCTTTCCTATTGAACAAGGTCTCGCTCTTACGATCCACGTTTTAGATATCAGGAACTCGCTCTGCAAAGGAAACCATTTGACTATAGATACAGTGCTAACAGATTTTTAAAGAAAACTAAAGCAGAAAAAACACAGACTATTCATTGCTTAATTAGTGATGACACATGCACTCTTCCCTAATCCTGTATAATTCACATCAAGTCATCATTCATACACCTTGAAAAGTGATGCATATCCCAGTAAATTAACATTCTTAATCTCATTTTAAAATATTTTCAGTCTTTCAAAAGATGAGTTTAAGGCAGTTAAATCACTTGTGTAAGCTTCCGAACTACAAAAAGAAAAAGCACAAGAAAAAGCTAGTTTGCCCTATTCTTGTCTCTACCACCACCACACACTACCACTTTCCAACCTGAAGCTTTCTACTGGGGTGGGAGACAAATGTTAGCAGCATCAAAAGGCTATTTAGATACCTAAATTCTTCACAGGTAACATGAAAGGATCTGTTTAAGAATACAGTGGCTTCAAACAATACTATGTTGAACTCCCCCCAATTTAGCAGTAAAGAACATGCATTATAAGGCTACCTATCAAAGGCCCACAACATCAAAGAACTGAGGATGTACTCTTTAAGTGCACCAATTTAGCACTCCTATTCTCTCATTATAAATTTAGTCTTTACCTACTAGTCCTAGAAATAGCAACTCTCTCACCAATGTCAACAAATTAACAGGATGTCAAGTACAGCATTTAATAGATCATAATCCAAATTTACATAAACTGCAGGCCAGATATGCGCACTTACATTCTGAAATACCACTTCCCCACATAACAATTAGTAGCAATGTACTTAGGAACAAAAACCTCAAGTCTTATGTGGTTCAGCAGCTGGGGGCAAACCTAAAGATATTTTGGCTAGGGGTGGATAGGAAGGCGGTGTGGATGCATGAAAGACTTTGTGAATAAATACTAACCTCCGCTGACATGCACCTCATAAAGCGAGTATTTAGGGGATGACAACATTCGCATGTCTGGTCGAAATTTCTCTGCAAGAGTTTCTATCACATCTTGAGTTGTGGCAGTACTAGAGACACGGATGCATTTTGTTGCAAAATTTCCAGCTGCTTTGTCTTGAAAGTAGAATCTCATTACTCCATGAAACTCCAAATCCTGTAAAGAAACAGAAATACAAATCTGAATGCTGGCTAGCAGTTATAAGGTTCATTATGAGTTCTTTTATTATTTATTAGTTACAAATATATTATGAAAATATCGCACTGGTTTTCAAAGTTTTCAGGACAGTATAACGTACTAACTAGGACACCATAAACTTGAAAAAAACAAGGATATTCTGTAAAAAGAATTTTTTTTTTTTTTTTTTTAAAACCCAGAAATGTGCCTTGAGACTGGTCTCAATATATTTTGTTACACAGAGCAGGCCTCTGTATCCCATGTCTGTAAGAGCGCAGGCTATATATGCTCGAGGAGCTGCAAAGTGTCTCAAAGAGAACAGCTTCCTTTCACAGCAGTCCTAAGCATCATCTTTTCTCTCCTCTTTCCCCCCCTTCATGCGCTACTCTGTCTTATATTGGCATCCATTTGTCCCAGAAACACCCTGTTCCGGAAGCTAAATCGTTTGATTTGTTTGTTGCATTTTGTATTTTCAGAAAGGTTTTGGTACTGCTCCCTAAACACTCTGGGAGGGAGAAAAGCTCCAGTACCAACACAAGCTGAAAGGGAGGGAAGAAAGGGACTGCAACCGTTAACCAGGTGGCTACACCACAGCTGCAACATTGATCTATTCAAACTAGTGTAAATTCACATCCTCAAATATTTTCCTTAGCCATCAAAGTCCTGTCCTCCGCTCCAGCCTACCAAACCACAGGAGGATACTGGCTGGTCACGCAACTCCATTACTGGTCTGATCACCAACTCCAAATTCAAATTTTAGTTCCCCAGCGGTCTCTGCCTGGCCAACTCTCGCCCCTCGCATAAATCCCAGCGCTCATGGGGCCCTGCACTCAGGGGGAATCAAGAAGATTCAAGTGCCCTAGTTGACATTGCCAAGTTTACTCTACAGTTTAATAATCATTGTTCCCGTCTTCACTTTTCAGAGGCTTTGAAATACATATACCCTCAGGTGTCAAGTGTAGATTTCATGCTCAGCACAGCCCTTTTCCAGTGCTACATCTGATCACACTAAACAGTTTCTTTTATGAAGTGATCATCTCACAGCCCCACGGCTTGTGGAAGGTTTGCTACTACTAATGTGTTGAAAGATAATTATTATTAAAGACTTTCCAAAATTTACTCCTCAAATTCTTTTGTTCTCTCATGCTTTTATTTTCTACTTTCCAGATTTTATATCCTTACAATTCTCCTCATTTGGATACTACTTCAGCTTTCTAATAACAATCTTTGCCTGATGTTCAGCCATGCTGCCTTCCCTTCACACCTCCCTTGATAGCTGGCATGCTTTTGGTCTGTACCTCCAGCATAGCATTTTTAATTCTCAGCAGGTGGTAAGTACTTTGCTACTACTTGCCTCTGAGCTTTAACAAGCTTCCCTAGTGCAGCTATGCTGTATTTCCAATCGAGTTGGAAAATTCTTCCGTTCGTGCAAGAAAATGAATCTACACATGTGATGATCTCTAGTATAGAATGCCTTCTCACAGTTAACGTTGTGAGCCACATCCCACACACTCTTTTGGACCTGTTTAAATGGTTGCCTCTTCTGTAAATACTCTTTAACCATGAGGCTTCACAAAGCAGCCACGACTATTTTTATAACCAAGTGGGTTTTGACCCACTTGTTTGGTGATTGCAAAAGAAGACAACACATGAGCTTTCTGCAGAAGCGTCATGAAGCATAATCATATCCCATTTATTTCCCTTTACACAGGATATTCCCTACCACCATTTCAAGGCACTGCTGAAGCAAGAATTAAGAGAGATAATATGCACACTGCAAATCTCTTGTCCGGAGTTAAGTATTATGTGAGATCCTACACACAGATAAGGTTCCATTTGATTTTTTTTTTTTTTTGAATGAGAGGAGACTACTGAGAACACATTCCACTGTCCATTAGACACACTTTTAATCCTATAGATATTATTAATTCTCTACAACAACATAGCAGTACTGGCAGAGATTCAAAAGCAAAGGAGTGCAACATAGATCCATTCAGAGAAGATCTAGAAAACAGTTCAAGAGGCTCTCTAAACTACCGGGGGGGCTAATATTATTATTAAAGTTTTATTGCTAAAACTTATTTCTACTTCCAGACACTAACAAAGCAGGTAGATGACAAAACTGCATTGTGAATACTCAAGATACAACACTAGTATAAAGTCAAGTTTTTCTTTTTAGAAAATAAAGTAATATGTTCCTCTGAGGAATTGTCAAGTTTTATTTCATTGCTTCGACAATCTGGATGTGAAAACGACAGAATGCACTGATCACTTGCTGCCGATTTCCCCCGATGGCAGCTTCTCATGTTGTGTCCCCACAGCCCACGTCCCCCCACCTCAATTTTCCCAAGTTTTCCATTAAAAAGACAGACTGCACAACTGCATCCCAAAGCTTTATCCCTTCCCAGTGTAAAGCTCTAGTTTAATGTTTCTTTTGCAGTAAGTTCCAAATTGTTCCTTTGGGCGTTGCTAGAGTATAACTGTACTTAAATAAAAGTGACATGAAAGTCTGGTTTCACATTTCAAAAACTTAGGAAAGTAGATGACAAAAGGGAAAAAAAAAACACCACAACAAAAAAAGCACAACACCCCTGCTCCCCCCATTCTTCATCATTATTATATATCACATGTGTATGTGTGTGTGTATATACATATGTATGTGTGTATGGATATATAGGTGGAGGTATATATGTGTATATCTATCTATATCTACATCCAGTTCAAGACATATTTAACTTTCTGGCCACTTTGCAGATCAATAACAAAACACACACAGAGACCAATGCCACCACCCACATCAACACAACAAGGTAGGCTTCACACTTAAATTTCCACTCGCCACTCTAACTCTGCATTAAAGCCTTTATTTTTGAGAGGTACATTTCATCATCAAACTCGCTCACTTCTAAATTTCTTTGTCAAGTCTGCCAGGTAGGTTCACTGCAGTTTATGACATGGACTTATATCAAGAAAAGAGGCTAAAGAATAAAAATCACTTGCCCTAAATCAAACAGATATGCAAATATCTGTTAACATTACCTAGCATACACTTTTAAGTGGAGAGATCTCCCCAAAACATTTACAAGTCTCTTAATACTATATTTCTCTAAAGACCAGAACTGCCATTTATAAATTACCAAAAAGAAGTAAAAATGTTTTCTGGTTTTCAAAAGTGACTAATTACATAAGCATATGAAAGCTCTTTTAAGTTCCTCTCGGGAGCTTATATGCATCATAAGCAATTTCAGCTTTCTCATCTAATCACATTAGATATTTTATGTAACTGCTGTGCAAGTCCATGGCTCCTTAGGAAGGACTGTGAGGATACAGAACAGTCTTCGGCTACAAGAGTACAGTCAATTTTCACAAAATTGTAACTCTGATCATCTAGACTGCAAAATATACTTTTTAAAGCACCTAGCTAGCAAAAGTCATCTCTTTTTAAGCATTTCAAATAATAAATACCGTTTTCTTTAAATACAAAACCTAATTATTCTTTTTATCACTATCAGAAGAACTTACAGCAGTTTCCAAAAGTATATTCTACTCAAAAGCAAGTTCCAACTTACACAATAAAAAATTAGCAGTTAACCATTGTTTCTTGGTTTGACAAACAGAAGTAAGTTGTATCACCTCATTAGACACACAAAAAGAAGTTATAAAAGTGCTTCAGCTACTTAGTTATAACAATTTGCATAAAGTCAACAACAGGCAGTAACTGCTTCAAAACCAACAGGTTAAATGTTTCAAAAGTATGTCTTTAGAAAAAGAAAATATGAACACACTAAAGCATCAGAATGGCACACTTGAAACAACTTTCACAATAGCAAAGGACTTCAAATTCTACAAAATCTCGTCAAAAGCTCTGATGAAACATTCTTAGAAAACATCTACATGCTCAATGCTATCGCCCTCCTCTGACATCCTCCTCGATGACCTCAGACCATCATCAACTGAAAAAGAGCACTACAAAAGCAGGAAGCAAACAAACTTTAATACATAACAGGGTCTCACAGATCACTTAAGTCACATTTAAAACTGAACATGTGACATACAGGTTTTCAAATCAGAGATCATCAAAAGTTTTCAGTGAAGCTTCAAAGTGATTCCTGTTTCTCAAAATGGGTTGATCTTTAAATCTAGCTCCCAGTTACTTACTATCAAGTAGGTATTTCTGATTTAAAGCAGTAACCAGTAATAAGATAAACACTCATTCGAAGTTATGTTATACAGAAATGCAAGCAAGTAGGAGAGGCAGCAAAGCACATCTCAAGCTTCTGTCTCCAATTACAGAGGCTGGTTACACACACATACGAAGTGTTAACAGTTATGGAAGACTTAGGTATTTAATACTTCAGTTATTTGAAAATCCCCACAGAAAAATAGCTTCTTTTTTTTTCCCAATCATCCCACTCTTTTTGCACAAAGAGAACACAGTCAAGAAGGAATATGAAAAACAAGTAGAAAGAGATAATGCTGTAAGTGAGGTATGGAAAAAATCTGCAACGTGACACAATGGGATTTATAGCAGGGAAACCTGGACTTCCTGAAGAATCAGAGAGGCTTTTGCAAACAAAGCAGTTATATTCAGGAGCAGTAATCCATAGCCATGCTCACATATGAGAAAGGAAACCCCTCCTGTAAAGTGTCAGAGGAGGCAATGAGGGAGTATTACCCCAGTATGTAGGACACAGCAATGAAAGATCAGGATCACTATTCCCACAAGCCAAGCAAAGAATACTTAAACTACTACCCCACCAATATCAATCACAAAGCAATATAGACTTCAATAATTAAGCATATTACACACTATCCATTTTGTAAACTATTCAATCTCTTGAGCAGTACAGAATATACAAGTTTCCCTATGGAAATCCTCATCTGTCACCCCTCCAAGACCCCATCTTTGATCTCCTTTAGCCACATTGATAATACTGTTTGCCTTGCAAGTAGCATTCTGCATGACTGCATCTAGAAAATACCAAAAACCAGCACTGAGAACGTCACATCTTTCTTCCTGCCCCATTCAAATTCTATGGGCAAAAACCTACAGAAGACTAACTCCTAACTAAGCTGTGATTATTATTCAGGTACACATACTTGTTGCTCAGGAGTTTTGCTAAGAGAATATAAATCACAGAAAAAAAAAAAAATCCACAATGCAACAGTTAGAATTAAAGCAAATACAAGTTAGTTTCAAACTAATTCAGGTCACAAGATTGATATAACAGGTCAGCACAACCACAGTATTATCACTGTAGGATATTCTGAAATGACATGAGGGTCAAGTTTCTAGCATACATTCCCAGGAGTGAATTCTCAACTTGAAACGAAAGGATAGACAATATTTTCATACACAGACTCTACAGCCAACTATCAAAATGGAATTCCAAATAGCCTTTGGAAAAAAAAAGAAAACAAAAAACTGTTAACTGTTATAAACTGTTTTCCATGTAGTGCAGAAAAGCAATGTACTTGCTAAGCTACAGTCTTTCAGAGACCTTCAAAAAGCACAGATCAAGACTAATGAAAGAATACCCTAAATGGTTCCAAGAGAAGAGAGGAAGAACAAAACAGACGAAAAAACAGCTCCTATAAAAATAATTTCCCTCAGCTTTATTTCCTCTTCCAAAACTTTGACACCTGGATCAACAATGACTTTCCACTACAGGATGACTCATTCTGTCACAACAATTTACACACACCATAATGTTCACAGAAGCAGGACCAGCAACTGAGCCTTCTATCAGAGAGAATTGTCAATAACCCACAACACAAGGTGCATAACTAAATTAAATCCCCTCTTTATTTTCCTGAAGAAAACCACATCTTAGGAACCAGCCTCACTACAATATGAAACAAAGCCTCAAGATCAAAAACCAAGAGGTACTACAAACATGTAATGCAATGAAGTCAATGCAAACCCCACTGCAGTATATGACAAATGCTACACAACTAAAATTTTGAACTAAGGCCAAAATTCATGTCTATAACTAACACATACCCTAAAAAAGGATTTACTTTCATAAATGTAGCTTGAATGCCCATGTGGACCTTGAATTATCACCAATGTAAATATTATACCATATACTTTATATGCATTCTCCCTACTTCCCATTACCTATCTGCCCACATAGCAAGACTGATTAATATAACAACTCTTGGGATGAAACAAACATTATTGCAATCTTGAATATTTTCCTGGTGAGTTACACCTTCCAGTTAAAAAGAAAAAACTTCAGAACAGACCCAATGTCCTGGTTTGAGGCAAAACAGGTCTTTTCTGGGGTGCCTCACATCCCCAGCAGCCAGTTCGGCCTAAACCACAACACCCACCTACATAAGGTAGATGAACCAGAATATTTCCTACTTAAAAAAAAGTTGTTTTCAGAATTTTATTTTGCCAAAGTCACCAGACTCAGTACGCAGACATCAACCATGTTTAATTCTAAAAACACTTAAATTCTCATGATCTTCTACAAAAGGCACTGTTATACAGGCATCATGAAGTGTCTTCAAGCAAGATTTATGATTCCAGAAGTAGCTACCATTAAAAATAAACAAAAATCTGCCAAGGGTGCTCCCTGAAAGCATTACAGGCTTAACCTTCTAACTCTAATTTTCAAACCTACAGTAAACGATCGGCAAAATCTTAATAGCACTTGCAACACACAGCAACTGTCTGCCACCTGCAGGGTATCTTTTGTTAAGCTGTGGTGGACAGCTTCATTTCATCTTTCACAATTAACTAGAGAAAAATGTAGATTGCTCTTACAAAATAAAATCTACAACAGTTAACTCAAAAACATTTTCAACAATAAGCACTACCAACAGTTCTGTAACTATTTAAGCATTCATTAACTAGACTGCTTAAACTAAAAATGCAACAAATAAAGCTACAGAAGATTAAATCATACCCTGTGATTAGATCAACCCTGCTTTATAAACCGTATTGATACTGATTCAGTGACTCTCCCAATACCACAACACCGAGGCCCTGCTAGTCACTGTCAATAGATACTTTGAAAACACGCCCTAAAAAAGTAAAAAAACAAATATATATATTATTTGGAAGATTGTTTGAAGGAGGTGACACGACAGTAAAAAAAAAAAAAAAAAAAAGAAATTGACACACGTTTTGTCTATCAAAATACCCTGGAAGTGTCTTAATAACAAGTCAGAGATACAGGCAAAGTAAAATCTTATTTGAAATTAGGTAAAAAGCCAGTCAAAACCAGAACAAAGCTTACTTTGAATTAGTCATAACATTTTGAAAAGCAAGGGCAAAAGTAATAAGCAGTAACAGACCTCAAGAATACATTGCTTACCTTTCTACTGTTTACCTATACAACCTGTCACTGTTGCAGAACTAAGAACCGGATGCTTATAAACAACTCCAGAAGACTCAGAGAAGAAAAATTAGAAGTACAGACAACCCACCACAGCTTCTTTCAGATATGTCTTTAAAAAAGACCTATTTAATCTGAATTCTTCATATTACTTATTGTGTTAAAGACTGTTCCTTTTAAATAGTCTGATTTGGAGGAAGAGGAACGCATTATCAGATCCACCTCAAACCAAAACACAACAGGAAATTTGTAAGGGGAAGAATGAAAGTGCAGGCACTGGAAGTCTGATTTTTCATTGGCATTGCTACTTGCCAACAACCTGCAGAGCTGCAACCCCTGTATTTAAGCATCTTCAGGCATCAATCAGGCCACAAAAAAAGAATGCTCTTACTCACTTTTACATTAACAGTGTAGGCACACAGCCACTTTAAAGCAACAGAAACTCCAGCTGCTGCAGAAAGCCCTTCCCCATACCAAGACACTTATTCCTACCTCCTCCCTTATGCCAGGCACGAGCATCCTGCAGCTGTTCAGCGAGATAAATCAGGTTAACCAACACAGAAGTTTGGGCTTCCCCCCCCCCCCCTTCACTCAACGTAGAGGAAACTATCAGTGCTAGCAGTTGTATTGAACCGTCCTTCTGCTGGCATCTTGTATTAACTTGAAGGAACCAGGAACCAGCAACCTTTGCCAAGCTAGGCACTTTATTCCCGCTTTTGCACTAGCATCAGCACGTACCAGACCCTGCACAGAGACTTCACAGCATTATAAGCCAGCAGATACTTTTGTTTGTTTGTTTGTTTCAGGCTATGCTGGCTTGGCATGGCATGAAGTCTTTGCACAGGTCAGACAAGCTTCAGACCAAAGAAGGGAGCAGAAATGTAGCAGCCAGCAGCTCGTCTATCCAACCTCATCTCTGACTGCTCTCACTTTCAACCCGCTCAGCAGTGTGGTATCATCAGCATCAAAGTGTCTGGTTCACTTGACAGCATCCAGGCAACACTTAATTGTATTTCTGTTTTCTCATGCAATGTTTATACATTTCTAAAGGAATGGTTAAGATTATAACAGCACAACAATAAGGCGTTTCCACATACAGTGACAATCCTGCTTTCAAAGGGGAATTTTAAAGCTAGAGGCAAAAGGGTTTTCAAAGGAGCATTTGAATGTTTTATGTAAAAAGTGAAAATCTGAATGGACATTTTTCAAGGAAAAAGTAATTCTAGCTCATCTACATAGTGTCATTGTCACCCAAAAAAACCCCAAACTTCTCTTTCATTGCTGACACTGATAGGGCAAACTGTGTCCTGGCAGAGACTGACTGTCCTGATGAGCTAAGTGGAAATTGTGTCCTGCTACAGAAACAGCAAATCTCTCAAATATTTTAAAGACTGATCCCACAAATGCATCTTAAGGGCATTTCCAGAACAGGCATACTGCAGAAGTTGTTGGATACTGGAGTTATGCAAAAAATTCTCTACCATTTAAAAAGATCAAACTGTTTCCTGTATAATTGAACTTTGGTAGATAAACTTATCATTAAGAATACATAATTAAATCCATAAAAAAAATGACAGTACAAGTAGTTTTTAAATTAATCAGCGAGACTGGTAAAAACTAGAAAGAGAATTTTCACCTCAAGAAACACACTAGAGTCCCTCTTCATAGTGGAAATGAGATTTGGTGTCTTGACTCTGTCTGACCACTTACTGCAGCAACTCCACATTCCTGACATAGGCTAAAGGTTCAATCTAACAACCAACGGATTAATTAAAAATCAAATTTGACAAGGTAGTCCCCACCAATAGGCTGACACCAACCAGTAACACAGAGCAGCTCAGAAACCACCCTCACTTCAAACACTTGGCATCCACCTGACACAGAATTAACTTTTATTTGCTCTCAATATACCCTGTATACTGGAAATACAGGAAATAAACTCTCATTCCATCGCAAAAAGTGTGATAGCAACAATCCTTTAAATAAACTGCTATCTGAATTAATTTCTTGCAACCAGCACTGCATTTTTACTATTTTAGTGTAAGGCTTTAGTACAATGCAACACTATATCAAAAGAAACCATCAAAATACGGTCATTTTTACATAATACAACAAGGGGTCATATTACATTTATTTTTCTGCTGACACAGCCAGGAAAAACTGGCCCAACTTCTACTCTGCGATGATTAACTTGATTGTGTTACATTTGCTTCGCACTCCTGTGGGATGAGCTGGAATCTGCACCATAGAGGGTTAAGACACCCAGCTACACCGACTGAACTAGAAAAACGCGGGTGCCATCTGATACTCTGCATGCAAGTGCTCTGGCAACCAGGCTAATTAGTCAGGAGTTTAAAGTAGGAATCCTAACAAGCCTAATAGGAAACAAGCACCTGATTCTCCTGGAGTAGACAAAGTGCACAAGGGAATCTACTTGAAAAAAACTGAAAACTTTACCAAAAAAAAAACCCCAAACCAACCCACAAACAAACAACAACAAAAAAAAAAAACACCAAAACCACACACCACAAGACACACCTCAAAACCAAACAACAAAAAAAAAGAAAAATCAAAACCCCGTACAACATCAAAATGCACTTAGACCCTTACCTTACCACAAAATCTATTCTTGACTAGACCCAATTCCCAAATGTCCTGTCTCTATCCTCTGAAATGGGGCAGACACTTTAAAAACATCTTAAAAGGAGTGAAGCATTTACTTGGAATTTCTGGGAGACCTTGGGTATCTATGGATATGAAAACTATACAACCAAAAAAAAACATAAGAGGATGCTATCTGGCAAAATGCAAAATAGGCAGGGATTACTGTGCACATAAATTTGGGAAGAAAGGGGTCCCAAATGCAAAAAAAAACATCTCAGTCTCTGTTCTCTTGTTTACAGCACTGTTGAGAACTCACTGCCAAATTGACATTGCTAAAGGTTTTATAGCAGGTCAAGACCTTGCCAAAAAGCAATGTGATAGCACAGGAATTGCACAGGAATTGCCAGCTTCATTAACCTTATTACTCGTTTTACTACCTCAAGAGACACTAATGTGCAACATTTCCATTCGCTCCAGTTGCACAATTATTGTCACACTGTCTTGGAATTCAGACTACAATCATTAAATCCATACATTCCAGATCACATTGATTCAAATCCAACATTTGACTGGATTTCAAAAAGTTGTTTTCCATGCAAATTAGGTTAGTCAAGCAGGTTTGAAGGAATAATACCATTTCAAAATGTAGCCAAAAATGCAATTTTGTTGTAACAAATACTACGGAAATAGGGGGAAAGACCTCTTCTTAAACTATTATTATTTTTCCTCTCTACCTGAAATATTTACCTTTCCCTTTCTTTTTTTAAAGGGCAAAATAACTATACTTCAGCCTATATAATCATCAACATCTACAGTATTAGTTCTACAGGAAAACCCAAACCCAAAATCTGAACTGCTGAATGCAATTTAGTGAGATCAGCTGTCACAGCCAAAAATGCGTAACTACAGTGCTTATATCCAGCTTCATCTTGACCACCGCCCCCCCCCAAGCTAAAGCATCCTTCTAGTTACTCCTACCATACATCCAGAAAAAGGATATTAATTCACTACAGATACAACCAAACAAGTAGCCAAATTTACACATGAAAATGCCACAGGCTTTTAGACATGGTTAGAAGCATTAACTAACTTTTTTTTTAACATTTAAAAGAAATACTGGGTCCATGTTGCAACTTCCAAACAGGAGAGTCCCAAAAGGTGGATTTTTTTAAAATTCTGTCACTCAAAAACTCCTCCAGAAGTTATTTTTTGACTTGCTTATTTGTTTATTTAAAGGAATCAGGTCATTTCTTAAAACCTAAGAAGCAGCTTATTAATGCTTTTAGTTATTTTAATGTTGGTTGACAGGACTACCAAGGGCACAGATAGCTTGGAAAAAATCTTTACACTAGTTGTAATACTTTGGTAAAATTTATCTGTTGATGGCCTTCTCTCTGCAAATCCTACTTAATACTGTTGTATAATCTTTGGCAACAATTTCATCAAGCACTGCGCTTGGTGAATGACATTCAGCTTCAGTTGCATTTAAAAACAACTGCTGACAAGTTAAAAAATGGCTTTCTCTGCAGTAACACCATCTACAGTACCTTCAAACTGATAGTGATTTTGCACTTACTGTTTTCTGAAGCTTTCTTTTGACTATTCTCATACTAAAAACGAATTCCTCCATTCTAACACAAAAGCTAGTTCAAAATAGCCCTAAACATATAAATAAATATATTTCCTACTAAGGTACTTGCACAACCAAAATATTGCTTTGGTTCGGATTTTACTCCCTCACTACTCTACTTACTTTTAGATTTGAAATGGAAGATACCGAGTAGCTATCAACATAACAATACACTTTAATGCTTTGTACTTGAGCTGGCACCCTTCTTCTCATGAAGAAGCATTTTACTTTCCAATTACCTACCACTTGCCTTCCATCCTAGGGGGTTCCACCCTCGCTCCCATCTACAACAGTGTCTGTTTTGCCAGACTGGAAGCAAGTTCATCGGTTGACAGGTCTTGCTCTGTAAGCAGGTTCATTTAGCAAGAAGCTCTCTATACCTGAATGCTTTCTTCTTTTATAGATCCTCCACATTATTATTATTATTACTAGAACTGCACATGAATCTACTATTCGCATAGACCTAGAAATAAATTCCCTGAAAGTCCCTAATTGACGATTATGGGAAGGTTACGTCAGGAGAAAAACTACTCCATGTGTCCTGTTTGTCCGTGGCAGTGAGGAAGAGTATGTCATTAAACTAATCCAATGGCAACAAGCCGCTACATTTGAAGGGGCTTTCCTTCTCCCTACCTACCCCCCTTCCAGCTACATGTCATTTCAATTGCTTCAACACAAACATTTAGGTGAACTCTAATGAGCTAGTTCAGAGACAAAAGCCCAAGGAGAGTTAATCCTAGTCCCCCAGCTTTCTTAAGAACTTCACTATGGAGTCACGATGCCAGCATAAAGGAGGGATTAACAAAACCACTCAATTGAAGAAGGGGTGAGGGGAGCACTCTTGTGCTGCTAGAAGGCCATTTTACTAGCTTAAGTTATAAATATGAAATCTCATCCTCAGACTTTTTCCTTGTGTATCTTGGCACTCAAAACCAAGAAGAATAGCTTAGAGGAGCCTCTGCAGACCCAGAACCCCAACCAACCGGGGAGTATATTAGAGGCTGGCTTTAACAGCATCTAGAGGTCATAAATTGGTTATCCATGGGAATTTGGGTATTTCGTCATCCCTGTCTAAACATCTGTATCATTTGTCTAAGGCTCAACAAACAAAACATTATGAAAGTAATACAGTATTTGAAACTAAGGCCTAAGAAAGGCTATTAAAATACAATCAGGCTATATTTCAATTAGTAAATCTTTTAACTGAGAACAGAAGTCATATTTTTGTTTACAATACTAGAGGACATAGCATCTAACATCTAAGAGCAGCACTGCATAAGAATAAATACAGCTTTCTATTATTTCAACCAGAAGTAACTAAATAAAGTTACCAAATACCAAGGTGATGTTATTTCCTACTGGAAAGAATGTTTTCCACAAAACATCAGGAGCCACTGCGTATGGAGTACATTAGAGCTACAACCACTGGCTGCGAACACCAGCCTCTGAAATAATTTTCATGTCCTCGGCATAAAAAGACAATACTGACAAGGGTTCAGTTAAAGCAGGAACGACACAAATGGTAGAGGAATTGCTCAGCGGTGCCAAGAGACCTTCTGCAAAACACTACATCAGATGTTGCCCACAAACAAACACTGACAGGGTTTTACAGTCCTGAGAGTCTCCAACATCCTGCCGAGATCACAGTAGCATCATTTCAACAAAACAGGCCAGAAGAGGAAAGTAAGCCAAATTATTAAAAGAACATGAGATTTGAGGAAGCGGTCATAATTAAGAAAGTCATTCCAGAGATAGGGTGGGTTAAACACGTTTAAAGGAGCTCAATTAAACCTGCTAAAAGTAACATGCCACCAAATAGTCATTAAAATAAAGAAACACTCGAAAGCGCCTCATAACTATGGGAGTAAAAAGCTACTCTTTCCGTAACTGCAGGATTTCAGCCATGGCCACTGTATTTTCTCTTTCCCTCCTACTGCTTCAGAGTCTCTTACTCCACGCTCAGGACAACAATGCAAACACGGCGACCATGAGTAATCGTCAATGCTATTCCCTATAGAGGAAACAGCAGTTGACCACTTGATTGCATAGGAAGCTCCTCATTTCCTTTGCAGTTCTCTTCATAATAGCATAAATAATCTACAAAGTGGTATCATGTGGTACAAGCATAAAGACCAATTTTAGCAACTTTTTGTCAAAAGGAATTCAGTCAGAAATCACCACTAATTTTTCAAACAATGGAGCAGATATATGCCCAAGTTAAAAAAAAGGTTTGAGTTACTATTTTGTAGTTGTTGATCTTAGCCTCTCAAATATTTTGAGGTTGAGTGTCTAATTAGATTAAGTGTTCTGTGCAAGACTATTCAGGTTTTATGAAAAAATTCTACTTCCAAACAGCAGCAAGGCAGCTCTTTCCCCCTCATAAATACTAATACTTTATTACTCCTTTAAAATTATATAGACCATCTGGAATTATCATTTTGTTGCAATACCAGGTAAGCTAAAAATCTGGCTTCGCTTTTCATCTTTTAACCCCTCATCATGACAAGTATGGGATTGATTCAGTTGATTAAGTGCTCCAAATTTAAAGTAGCCAGAGTCACTTGCTCACTTCTCATTTAAGCATCAAAACAAATCTACTCCAACAGATCAGCAACTAAACCAATATCGCCCCATCGTTTCATATCGGATTGCTCCTTGTTTGACAAAGGGTTGCCACCAGCTACTTACAGAAGAGCATGGAAGTTTCGGAGGGGAGGTCGGTCACATCACCAGTTACAAGACTGGGTGTGTGGAGTTGGGAGGAGATAGGAACAACATAAAGACGACTGAAAAACTGAACGCTTAATCATTACGTAAGCATCCTTCACATATACTGCTTTCTTCCTCACCCTTCCTATCCACCCCTGGTCTGGAATAATGCACTTAAAAATAAACAACGAATTTCTGTATTTGTATGTTGCTTAGACTAGACGTCAGCTTCATTCCTGGAATTGAGATAGCAGATGGGCACAGATCTTACAGGATACAACTCAGTAACTCCTTCAAGAATTTGTTCATTCAATGTTAAGGCTTCACACTGTCATAATGTAGGCAGTCTCCCTCCACCACACACTGCCTCAGCTGTCTCCAGCTGAATATCTTCCATTTATGAAAGGAGACTTCTGGAAGGATATTTTTCTTGGGGAACTCCAGATTGTGATCTCTGAACTTCTGGAGCAAACCAGTCCTGACCTACGACTTTCCAGAGTGCGCAATAAACCTTTTTAATCATGTATTTTAGGTGGAAATCCAAGAACAAGCATCTGGACCCGGGGGCTACCACCTGACATGGTAACTTAGATACTTAAGATAGACTAGCAAGTTTGCATCAAAATAGATTCAAATATAACATGCAGGAAAGGTGACTTAAAATTTGTTTAAATTTAATATCAACATAAAATTTAATGTTGAGGTTTGGGGGTTTTGCTTGCTTGGCTTACTTTGGTTTTAAATTCCTGCTATGTTAATACCAACCTTGGAACATTTACAGAAGTAACAGATTAATAGTACCCAAGTTTCAAAGTAGTAATTTAAATTTTAATGGCAAAAATGCTCCATTGAAGCGACAAATAGTACTATTAAACATCTGTGGCCAGACAAGTACTAGTCTGAAAGTAGACTTCAGCATTTCTTCCACCAAAAATGTTACACTATCAGCATAGCTATATTTCCGTGCAATTGACATAATCTCTGTATCTAACCAACTCTACCAGATGTTTTGAAGTCCTGATACCATGAAAAAAGACCTTTCTGCATTGAAATAAATGTTTCATAGATAAAACTTTTGTTTCTCAACATCACAATGCAGGATACATTCAGCAGCTACCACTTGCCGCAAGCAATGCGTGCTGGTTTTTAAGACATTTTTTTTAGGGATCAAACAGTGACCCACATCACAACAGCACAATGCAAAACACAAAGAATGTGAGGTTCAGTATGAAGAATTTAACTAGTAAACACACTGTACTGCACAAAATACAGTATTATAAAGCTAATAATAATCAGGAATGAAAGCAAATATTATTCACAATAAACACATATCAACAAGAATAATCCAATGTAACTCGTTCACTGCAAGAATCTATTCCGGACAAGGAAGAAACACAGGAGCAGAAAACAGGAACAAAACAGGGTGGAATTTAGACAACTTACAATCACTTCTTGTCCTGCAGTATTAGGACCTCATCCAATCTCCCCCTGCAATGTATCATATAAGCAAAGTATGTTCCTTCAATGTATGCTTAAAGCAAAGGATATCATAAAGTGATCCTGAAACTTTAAGGTACTTTCTGTCATAACATTTGGGTAGGACAGGGGTAGAAGAATGCTGTGCTCAACTTCAAAAAGGATCTAAGCATTTCAATGTTCAAGCACTCAAGCACATGCCTAAATGTTTTGTCAGAGGAAGTTCTATGAGGTGGGGGTTTGGGTTTTGTTTTTGTTTGGTTTTTTTGGGGGTTGGGTTTTTTTTTTTTTTTTTTCATTGCTTTTGGTTTTGTTTGGGCTTTTGAGCAGTTTTTTAATCCCATGGAATTCAATGAGGACAAATGCAAAGTCCTGCCCCTGAAAGGAATGTCTTGCAACAACACAGCCTCAAGAATAAAAACAACCTGGGGATCTTGGTGGACAGCAAGCTGAAAATGATTCAGAAGCATGCCCTGGCAGCAAAGGTCAACATCCTGAGCTGTATTAATAGGAGGCTTTAGATCAAGTAAAATGATTACCCTCCTCTACCCATCAGTCCAGTTTTGGGCCACCAATACAGGAAAGAAGACACAAACTGAAGTTTAGTAGAGGGCCACAAGACTGTCAGGAGACTGGAGAACTATCTTAGGAGGAGAGACAGAAGGAACTGGGTTTGCTACTCCTGGAGAAGAGATGGCTTTGGGGAGACCTACAAAGCAGCCCACAATATCTACAAGGAAGCCATCAAGAAGATACAGCAAGGATCTTCACAGTAGTACATGGTGGGAGGATAAGAGACAATGGGCCTAAGTTGAAACAACAGAGGCCTTTAAACTGGATATAAGCAAAAGCTTTTTCATCATTAGAACAGTCAAGCAGTGATGGAGGACGTCCCAGAGAGGTTGTATAGAACTTGGTGCTTCAGGGTTTAAGACCTTACTGAGCAAAGCCCTGAGGGGCCTCAGGGCTGATCTTGCTTTGAGCAGGAGGTCAGACTACACACCTCCTGAGATCTCTTCTAAACAAAAGTATCCTATGATCTTATTTAAACATCTATGAAGGACAGGCTAATTGATTTTTCAAGACTATTCTCCTACAGAAAACACTAATTATTACACCATCCAGGCAGGCAGCTATTCTTAGTTTACACAAGATGACCTCCAAGCACAGAATAATAAGAGGATGAGACCAACAGGAGAGCTCCAATACTGAGATGTTCCAATATGTGTGTCACAAGAAGGGCCATGACAAAAAAAGGGATGAAAAAAGCTAAATAAAGTAGTTTAGGTAGCAGCATAACATTTGCAAATTTCTCTTCAGGCATGAGTCCAACTGGTGGAGATTAGGGACACTAAAACCTATGTAAGTGGTTCTACGATACACATCAAGAGTAATTTCTCCAACTAATGCAATGCAATCCATGCCAGGTGGAAATAAACTGGAACGGGCACGCACACACACACCATCGATCCATCTAGGATCGCAGGATAATTCATGGAGGAAGAAACATCAGGACCTTCCAATCCAACCTCCTAGTGAAAGAAGGGTCATCTCTGAGGTCAGATCGGGCTGTTTGCAGCTTTATCCAGTCTGGTCTTTAAAACCTCCATGGACAGAAACTGCACAACCTCCCTGTGCAACGTGTTCTACTACTTGACTATTCACTGGCACCTGAAAAGTTTTATTTTTCAGAACACATTTGTAGTTAGTGAACTGAGTGGGGAAGTGGACACTTTGGAAGAGAGAGCCACCCTGCAGGAAGACCTGGATAGACTAAGAGAGTGGGCTAACAAGAATCTTATGAAGTTCAACAAGGACAAGTGTAAGATCTTGCACCTGGGAAAATATAATCCAGGAGTGCAGCACGGGCTGTGATCTACCCAGCTGGGGAGAAGCTCTGTGGAAAGGGACCTGGGGGTCCTGGGGGTCAACAAGCTCAATATGAGTGAACAGTGTGCTGCAGTGGCAAAGGAAGGCAACAGGATGCTGGGTTGCATCAATGAGGACACCACCAGCAGAGATAAAAAAGCCATTATCCCACTCTACTTAGCGCTTGTCACCTGGGGTACTGTGTTCAGTTTTGGTCCCCTCTATACAAAGATGTGGACAGGCTGGAGAGGGTCCAGAGAAGGGCCACAAAGATGATCAAAGGACTGGGAAGCCTGCCATATGAGGAAAGGCTGAGAGAATTAGGTTTGTTCAGCCTTGAGAAAAGAAGGCTTAGGGAGACCTTATCACCATGTTCCAGTATTTAAAGGGTGGTTACAAAGAAGATGGAGACTTCCCTTTTACAAGAAGTCACACGGGAAAGATGAGGGGTAATGGCTACAACTTACACCCCGGGAGATTCCAATTGGACACAAGAAGAAAATTTTTTCACAATGAGAACAATCAGCCATTAGAATAATCTCCCCAGGGAAGTGGTGGATTCCCCAACATTGGACACTTTTAAGATTCAGCTGGCCAGCAGCTGAGCCATCTTGTCTAGACTGTGCTCCTGCCAAGAAACATTGGAACAGATGATCCTTGAGGTCCCTTCCAACCTGGTATTCTATGAACTGCATAATGATTTCACTTTTAATAAAGTGAAGCCACTTCCCCCCCCCCCCCCCCCCCCCCCGATAAAGTGAACTGTAAGCCTGGAAATGTTTTTTCCAAATATTATCAAAATATTTCAAATATTCAAAAATTATTTGAATAATTCAAATATTATTCAAACCACTGTACAGCAGCTCTAACATAAGCTTGCTTACTTTATTCACCAGTGCAAAAGTACTAAGACTAGCCTCTAATTATTTTTTCCTTTAAGGATACAAAGTGATATTTTATAACATATATAGGTCATCAGGAATTTTCAGGATGATTCTTTTAACATGGAAGTCCTGTCCATTCTTCCAGAAAGATTATACAACCAAAAAGCAATGAAAGATCAGAAAAAGCAAGACAAAGACAGAAATTTAAGGCAAGGACTCAGAAGAAGAGGTTTTTAAGAAAAATAATAAATTAAATATTCCCCACCCTCCCTATATCCTCAAACTGGTGAGATGTCCTTAGGTTGTATGTATTACTTTTGAACACAATTAAGTTCTGAAGTTCTAGACAAGCACCTGAGCACAACAGGGAAAGTGATTTACCACCATCAATGGCAATTTGTTGCTATCCTCTAGTTGCTACAGGGTATGTGGCACACAGAAGGGCAGGAGTAGGTGGAAATATTAATAATTAAATAATAATAATAATAATCACATGCCAGCCACAGCAATACCACTTGATTTTGAGGAGAACACCACAAAGCAACAGAACATCAGAAGAAGACAAACTCAAAGCAGGAAAGCAGGGTAGACCAAGACAAAAGAGAGATCAAGAGAAGAATGAAGAAACACTGGTCTAATTATATTAACAGCTTCAAGCTCCTCTGTTGTTCACTTCATGCAAGCATGCACGGGGGCAGGAGGAGGGAAAGAGGCCCAAACAGTATCTGAACTTCAGACACTAAGAGAAGACTTTGTTTCAGTGTTCTTATGAACTACAAGAAAAAAAAATGAAATAAAAAGCCCTAAATCCACAAAAGTTAGAGGATCAACCTTCCTCCTGCACACTTAAAAAAATAATTAGGAAAGAAGATAACAGTTTTATTCTAAGCAGAAAAATGAACCTGTGGTTCATTTATCAATCTCAAAATACTAAGCACCCAATTCGACTTTAAATCTCTCCTTAATTTCAATTTGCAGATGAGAGGTCTTATTTTCTGAACTTAATTTAGCTGGAACACCAGTATGTAGCTAAGAAATTGTATGTAACAATAGAAAAATGTCACTGTCTTATCTTCTACATGCCACTGTATAAATATAGCTATATGACAATGGAGATACTGTTTATATGATACAGGTCTAAGATCTGCATCACATGAATTTGTCACAGAACTGGTTCTAGAAACCAACTACACTAAAAATGAAGATATTCCTAGTGATTTTCAGTAATTTCATGATCAAAAATTCTCAAGTAAACATTCACCCCTGCGGAGACCACTAGACTAACAATAATTCACTGTAAAACCTACATGACCTGTATCTGCCAGTAATTAGTTGTTTCCAAACTGTAATCTGGATATGCAGAGGGCTGCTCCTCCACAGAGAGTGGGGTAAATCATTGTCACTGACACTACTTCTAACATGTGGATCACCTTGTCATCTTTTAAGAGCAAACACGGTACTTGGTGGTAGTTGTCAGGTAATCATTAAATATCCAAAAGATACGTACGTTCACAAAAATCACATAGACAAGTCTCTCCATTTCAGTGCTATAAAAATGTGGTCTTCATTGTCAGCAGTTTGGAAATTCTCAGTACAGAAGGCATATGGGCAACTATCAAAGCAATTTTATCAGATTCTTTTCAAATTATTTAACGCAATAATTAAATAAGCTTTTTCTTAATGGTAATTGAGCTACCTGAGCACTGCATTTTTTGATGTGAAGCAGAGAAGAACAGTTGGTTTTGTTGTCTTTTTGATTCATACCTTTCAAAGCCATATCCAAGAGACAGCATGCATTTCAGCCCCCAAAAGTTAAAGTCTAGCAAATTATTTTTTTTTTAATTAAAATTATATACAGCAGAAATTAGGAATAATGAAACTGACTAATTAGTTTGACTAATTGTAGAAGACAAGAATAACATTTTTAGTCTTTTGTCCTGAAAGCAAACTGTCATACAGTAAAAAACACATTTGGGTCTTTACAAATTGAGATATATGACTATACAGAAGTCTTGACCAACTATAAACACTCTTCCCTCTCAAGATGTTTATTTCCAATAATGTCACCTGCACAAGGTCTTCAGCCTAAAGTTTTAAGCTATATAATGTCTCAAATTGTTAAAGGTAAACAAATAAGCAAACAGAAATACATCATTTTTTCCCCAAAGCCAAATTTTTCAGAGGTTCTGCTGAACAACAAAAAGGCGCAAGTATAATTTTCTCTACAAGGACACAGGTCTCCAGTTTGCAAGCTGTTCTGTTTGGACAGACCTATACTAATAAAGTGAGATGGGCTAATTTGCAACATCAGAATCAGAAATGGTAATTCCAGCAGCCACTCATTTTTAAGCTGTGATCTAGAACTACTGAGCTTAGACACCCAAATCCTCCCTGTGCCACAGCCTACCCACACTTCATCATCAGTAAGGTTTACACAGCTAAGCAATGAAAATTTTCATGCTTGTTTCAAGAAAAAAGTGATCTCAGAGCAGATTTTGACAATAATCAACCCCAGATCAGACACATTTTTATTAAAACAAGGCAAAAAAAAAAAGTTAAACCTAAAATTCATTCACTACTAAAAAAATTCCAACCCTCTGAAATGCACTTCAGCTTTAGGAAAAAAATGTTTGAATGCTTTTCAGTCTGAAAATACAATCTAAGCCTTTAAATATATTGGAATTAAATTTTGCAATTCACAGCATTTAAGTTTTCTATACTCCATCTCAGATATACAGAAAAGCTATACACAATTGTTTTTTTAAATGTAGAATAACGAAGCAAAACTTTCTTTCTCCAGTCAGTTACTTTCCCCAGTCAGGAAAGTAACTTTGCACTGGGGAATCCACCCATGAATGTATTTATTTCACCCTTGAAAAGGCACATTTAATTGCCAAAGGAACTATATTTTAAAAGCACTACCAGCTCTATTTTAAGAATTTCTTCTAAAAACCAAAAAATTCACTGTTTTTTATCATGCAGCACTGGTTAACAAAACTGGTCTCTGCAGCTGTCTTACTCAGGAGCCACCAGAAGAAAGTGTTTGCCAGTGTACTGTGCATGAATTCCTATTCTCAGAAAGTCCTGCATTCTGCCCAGTAGGTAGTTTTGCATCCAGTGACATGGTTTGTATGTTTAGTTAATTCCGTCTAAAAAATTCCCACCTTTCACTTGTCATCACGTGCAAAAAACTACCAGAAAATGAAGGGATGCTTACTTTCAAGTATTTTCTTGCTCTAAAATAGAATTCTATCAAACAATCTTAATTTTATTCTTATCAAGAGGCTGTCATTTCAGTGGCACACGGACCAAGGACAAGTTACAATACAAACATTAACGCAGATGATTAACGGTGAACAGGAGTATGTTGAGTTTAAACAGGCTCAGATTACAAAAGCATTTAGTAACTTGGTTTGTCTTACTCAGATATTAAAACATAGTTAATAAAAGTGTAAGTGATACTGCCATGCAAGACTTCAAGTATATTCTGACTCACCGTGAAACAATTAAGGCTTTAACTGGTGATATTACCCAAAGAATCTTTGCAGCAAATCAGGGTTAACATAGCTGAAAAAGTTACACCAAAAGACAGGTCTATCCTCTTGTTAGTGAGGCAGTATGCCACAAGAATATGAAAAGATGACCCGGGAAAGAAAACCAAACAAGCATGAAGAAACCAAGATTGCAGTATACAGAAGTGGAAAAGAATTTAAAAATATAAGGAGTCTCTACCCTCTTTTCCTCTTATTTAATTAACAACCAATAATCTCTCTCAGTGTGATGTGTGTGCTGGCTACTGTTTTGTTTCTCTACTACTGAGGACAAAAAAAATTTTCCAGTCTTATTTGAATAATAATATTTTATTTGTACAGAAATAAAAAATCTTACCCCAAAACAAACAAAAAACAAAAAACCAAAACACACCATGCACACTTCATATATTCTTAGTTAGCACTGTTATCTGTGCTGTGTATTTTTTATTATCCACAATGAGAAGCAAGCTTTCTTTAGGATTAAGTACTTTGAGTAACTCATTCAAGATTTTTTTTAATTATTATTGCAAAGCATTTTGAGATTTTTAATTTCTTCTGTATTCAGTATTCACTTTAAGAATGTTAAGCAAACATATATACTTGTCTTAATTAACAGTTCATAAGCTTCCTAGCAGTTTGAATACCAGAAAGGTACACATGTGGAAAAGAGAAATTATTCATCAAGTTCAAAACTTAAGTTACCCATTTACTGAAATGAGGCAGCCCCATGTGGATTTGATATTTAAGTATTTTTGAAAAAAAAAAAAAAAAAAAACCAACACAAAACCAACAAACAAACAAACAAAAAACCACAAAACCAACCAAACAAACAAACAAAAAAAAATCAACCCCCAAAGATTAAGATAATTCAAGTTTTCTGTGAAGATACCTAACCTACTTGTCACTGTATGCAGGTATCAAACAGACAAAAGGGACATTCTTTGCTATAGCATACAAGTCAGCTTAAGATTTAAAGCAGGGGTGGCGTATGACATTTTAAGTGTGAGTAACTCTTACCCCCATCCCCCTATATTTTAAAAGGTGAAATCCAAATTAGCATGACCCAGCAAATAGCAAACTACATACATGCATACAAATCTGGCTTCTCTTTCTGGCTCTGTAGTAACCAAACTTACAACACAGTTTTCAGTACATTAATTCATGTATCTGCATCACTGTTTTCCCATCCCACTGTCCTGGAGACATTATAACAAAGTGAGAATGCAAGACAGTTTAAGAAGAGGCTACAACTACATACAAGTAGAATTATAATCTAGTATTATCTTATTAAATATCATCTTGCAGAAGCACTGTAAGCAAAAAAAAAAAAAAAAAAACCAAAAAAAAACACACAACAAAAAAACCCCAACCAAAACAAATACATTTTAAAAAATCAAGTAATATCACTGATTTCCAAACATTTTTGATTGAGCATTGCCTACGTTCCAGTATTAGACTCAAAACTGCTCATTACATAAAAAAAATTATCATATATGTTCTACCCACAAAACTGTTTTAGATTGACAGTCAATGTAAGGAAAAAGTCAGACTACCATGCTATTTTTTACTGGCATATATAAATGGGAGAGCTCAGTAATAATAAAAAAAAAAAAAGCCAATTTGTGTATAGAATCATGGAGGGGACCTTAAAGATCATCTATTTCCAACCCCCCTGCAATGGGCAGGGACATCTCCCACCAGACCAGGTTGCTCAAAGCCCCATCCAGCCTGGCCTTGAACACCTCCAGGGATGAGGCATCCACAACTTCCCTGGGCAACCCATAAGAATTTCTTCCTAGTATCTAATGTAAATCTACACTCTTCCAGTTTAAAACTGTTAGCCCTCATCCTATCACTATGCTCCTAGATAGAGTCCCTCCCCATTTCTCCTGTAGGCCCCCTTTAGATACTGGAAGGCCGCTATAAGGTGTCCCAGAGCCTTCTCTTCTCCAGACTGGACAACCCCAACTCTCTCAGCCTGTCCTCATAGGAGAGGTGCTCCAGCCCTCGGATCATTTTCATGGCCCTCCTCTGGACCCGCTCTAACAGGTCCATGTCCTTCCTATGTTGAGGACTCCAGAGCTGGATGCAGTACTGCAGGTGGGGCAAACAGCTTTTTCTAACAAACGCAGTAAGCTCTAGAAAACCTAAACTTGTCAATTTTTTTCTTCATTTGACTTAGATTTCACATATGTAAATATGGAAAGGAATTTTTTAAATAAACAAAGTACCAATTAAAATGTTTTCAGAATTTAATGACATTTAAGTCAGATGGATATTGGGGGTGGAGCACAAGCCAGAGAAAGGGCTGGCAAAAGTTTTTGAAAGCCACAGTTAATATCAACATGCAAATTTAACTGCTATTATTCAGGACTTCTGGATGCTGTAAAAGTGGAAAGGATCAGCTCAAGGCAACTGCTAAACATTAGTGTCAGAAAAACCCACCACTGCCTTTCACTATCAACACCATAGAACTGGAAGAGAATCAAAGATGGACAGTTCTGCATTGCAGAAAACCCCCATGATGGCAATCAGACAGCAGTGATGGGAGGAAGAAGGTCAACACTACCAGCTCTCTTTCTGTGTCTCACAAGTGCTGAGAGATGGGTGAAGTGCTTGCAGAACAGAGTATGCACGTACGCATGAAACTATTCATCCTCTTTTACAGCTCCTGAGGTGGAAAAGGCTTCAGATTACTTAAACATCTATCAGCCATGCCAAAAAAATTCAACAGTGCTCTTCAACACTTTACTTCAGAAATTAAGGGTATAAAGGTATCAGAAATATGCTGATAGCTCACTCTGCTCACAGACTTCTATTACTACTGATGTCATGGTATTACCTTGGAAGGAAAGGAGTTGGAACTAGGAAAAAGGCATGTGTATCAAGTATCAGAGCAATTGCCTCGGCCACTCTGCACCATAAAGAAACATGCTGTTTATGCTCAGGGTTTGGCTAAATTTAGCTCTACCTGCTGCGAGTACCATCCTAATTACCTTTGAGGTGGTTAGGAAGGAATTTTTCTCCTTGGTGCAAGATTCTCTTCTCAGCACCTAAGGAATTCAGTGCAAGGTTAATCCAGAAAACTCATTCTTGTCTGTACCTAGCAGGTACCCAGAATAGATAACACTCAAGCTGAAAGCGTAGTAAGAAGGAAGGCTCTCCAAAATAAGGATAACTTATCTATGGTTATAATAGTATAGCTAGCAAGAAATAAACACCTTTTCACCCCCCTCCCGTAGAAGAAAACCCCACTGTCACAGCCACCACCCGCACAGGGATTAGCTGGTTATAAAAAGGCCTGTCTGCAACGGTGCAGCCACTCCAAACTCCAAAGTCCACATGGCATGTGCTGGAGGACTGGCTGATCAGTAACCTCATGGGAAGCTACGGACAAAGCTGGATCATCACAAAGTCATGCTCCCAGGGTCTTTCTGAAGCCTATGTAGCAGGATGAACACAACTGAATACGGTTGTAATTGGCATTTTTTCACCCTAAGTAGAAGATTGAGGTGTCCAGTTTAGGGTTGTGGATTTGAAATTTTTGGGGCAGACTGCAGGGCGGAAGTGTGGAAAAGGGTTCTACATAGGCAGGTTTACTACTAGAGAGCTAGATCAGTGCATTTATAATGATATACGTGGATATTTATGAGCATCCATGCACACAAGGATGCTCAAAGACCTTGGGACAAATACAGAACACTGAAGATAAGACACTTAAGCTAAGTGCTGAGTTTCATCAGGTTTTTACAAACTTCAGACTACCACTATCAGAGTGTTGTACAATACTTTTCTTCAGTACATGACGGTCTCACACTGGTACAATGCTATCCAAGTTTTGTGCTGCCACTTGACACTTCTCACTCAAGATGAATGAAGATTACTTTGAGAAAGCAAAGTTTTCAAATTTGGTTAATCTCTCCAATTTGATGCACTGATTTTCTGAGTTCGTGCTTAATCTTAATGCAGGTGAGAACGCAAAGTGTGAAACAAAAGTATTCTGGAGCTTGTACTAGACTGCAAACAATGTATTTCCAACAACAAGAATTAGTAACTCCTTCAGAACTACTAGTACTCAAGATACTGAGTCAGTATCAGATTTTTAAGAGATTTTCTTGATTACTACTTCAGAAAACTAGTGTTTTGAACACAGTAAAATTCAAACACTGTAAGGTCTTCACAGATCCTATCTTACAGGTCAACTTTAGTCAAAAGCTACATACAGACAGACAGAAATCAAAAGGTAAGAGAAAACCAGTTTTACTGTAAATCCTGACAAAGGCTCTAGGATAGACATAATACCTCTCTTCTTCCACATTTTTTTTCCTATTAAATGGCTAGAACACCTGAGACAGACTCCAAACCCAGCTCATGTCTTGAGCACTTCCTGGAACTGAAAAAATTTCATCACTTTGGGATGGTTAGGTCTTTAGATTCTTGTAGATGGCTTCAGTGAATATGCCAATAGTCAGTGCACAAAATTACTTCATTGTTCTCTTTTTTTTTTTTGTAGTCTACATATCAATCCTTATCTGCCTGAAAACAGTTTGTTATAGGCATAACAGCTTAATTTATTGAAACAGTCCTTGTTGCACTATGGCAACAACTAAAACACTCTTCTAATACTACATAAAATTTCAGTATTTATGGAGACTTTATCGAAAGTATTCCAATACATCTCTTACACAAAACAAAGAAGGGCTTTGTTAGAGCATTTCACCAATTTTTGAAGGAGGAACCAGTTGTTCAGTCTTTTTTTCAAGGCTTCAACAAAGCTAAAGAATTAGATAGCAAAATGCAGTAATCTTAAGTAATTCCACTTTTGAGTTTCCTCACTATACAGCAAACACTAGACGTAACAGGCAATCCACCAAAACCAATTGGCAGGATTGAGCAATGTTTTCATTAGTAAACATTGTCTTTCCATCACCATTTTCATATTATTTTCCTTTTCCAGATATGAAAAAAACCTATCCCAGTCTTTCAAAAGCCAGAATAAATAAAGTATGTGTTAAAGAACTCTTTTAAAACTTCCATTCTGTCTACAATGAAAATAAGTAGTATTCACGTTCAGTAAGGCTATCACTTTAAATGGAAACAACCTACATGTTTCCTAACAAAACACCCAGCATTCTACAAGAAGTATGCAATGCTTGGATAGGATCCGAATGCAGTAAATATTATCGAAAGGTGCATACAAGCCAGATTTCTCTACATAAAAGAAATTATATTATAAAGACCATTTTATCAATGCAAAGCTTTCTAAAACACAACCTGGTACAATTTGGCTTGTTTATGTGTAAACAACTTTCTGTCCAGGAGGACACTGCATCACAGACACCATTGTCCTGATATTTTTTAAATTAAGAACATGCAATAATTGTTTTTACTAAAATTGAGAACAACAACAAAAGGGTTAAAGGGCCCTTGTTAATTTCAAGCTGATGTATTGCTCCAAGTAGAGCACCTTCTGGGAGGGCAGAGCAAAGGAGACCTTTTCTTCTTGTAGTCACTAGGGGAGGTTTTCTTTGTTGTTTGAACTCTTTTGCCCAACCAGCCACTAATCTTCGTTAAGAAGGGGGATTCTGATCTTCCACTGCTTTTGTGAGCAATACAATGTATGTGCAAAAGCATGACACTGCGATGAAATTGTGTATCTGCCTGCAAGAAAATACTCGAATGTGGACTGACAAGACAACTCATCTGACAAAGAGAAAGCTCTACTACACAGCTCATGGAGTGCTTGAAAAACCTAGGCACCAAAACTTTAGGTCATAGATACTGCTATGGGCAACATACTTTGTTGGCCAAATAAATATTGTTGCCAGACAACTCATTCTTTCACTTTTCCCCCCCTATCCATAAAAAAACAGAATCAGCCATGCCCTGGGAGACAATTCACCAAGGGCAAGCCTTAAAACAGTTCACTAAGAAACTGTAATCTAGTACTAGGTAGTAAGTTATTGTGAGACCTTTCATATTCCATAGTTCTAGTTACAACAGAGTACAAGGTATCAAAGTAGCAATAAAAACAATGAACAAATAAAAGAAAAATATCAACACCCTGGAGCTATTAATATACAACATCACTTTTGTTTCAGTCTACCACCACTCTATAGCAACTAGTGCTGTATCACACAAAACCTATTCTAGAATATTCACCCAAGAGTTAACCTGGCATTAGGAGTCATATATTCAAAGAGATACTCAATTTCCTATTACACCAAACACCAGTAGGTTTTCTAATGTCGTTGAACAGAATTGCTATAGTAACTCAACTATTTTTTAAAGTCTAGTGTATCTTATACTCTTGGAACACATGAGTAAAATTAGAAATCCATTGATAATTATTCTTAAGATATACCAAGCACCATTTAAAAAAAAAAAAAAAAAGCTTAAAACTTGCAAAGTTGACAATGTGTCATTTCTGCTCTTGACTGGAACAGATGACACAAACATATAGAAGAGGATTATACACAATTTCATCAGTACAATCACAAACTCTATTATCAGACTCTTCTATTTATATGATGAAATTCAAAGACAGATTAGAAATATGAGTATCGGAGTATTATTTACATTTCCTAGTGTCCCATTTGCCCTTACCACTAACACCATATATTGATCTTTTAGATGACAACTCTAGCCCCAGGACTTTTTTCCAGTTCTGATTCAAACTCTAGAGGATTCAAACTCTAGAGCCATTTCCAAAAGTAACTAGTAATCCACACCAAAACTGTCCAAGACAGACCAGGGCAATAAAGAGCCCTGTCCTGCTCAGTGTGGAGAGAAATAAAGGAAGCAGTATCGAGACAGATGGCTTCTTCATGAGGAGATAAGATTAGAGGTGGTACCAGGGGAACAGTTCTCTGATAAGAACATCTGCACTATAAGATGATCTGAAAAGGAGCTGAGCAAAGGGTCTAACTTAGAGGTGAGCACACAAGGAAAAAAAGCAGCTCTAGAAAGTGCAATGAAATATAACACATGACAATAATAACCAGTTAATAACCTTGAGGCTAAAGCCTGTAACAGAAGTGATGACCATAATCCTGAAGTATTTCACAAAATGGTTTTACCAAATTTTACAACTAACAGAGGAAAAGTGTAAGTTACCTTGAATAAGAAGGTATCAGCAAAACAGGTGAGTACTGACAAAAAAGAAGCAATGAACACTGGACTTATGTGAAAGCAGATTTTTTAGTCTTACTACTGAACCAAACTAAACAGCAATGAAAGGCAGACTTGCGCTTTGATGATTATGGGCAACCTATCACAGGGAAAACTTATCCTCCCACTGCAAAAAGTTATGTTACGACCATATATATTTGTTCATTAAGCAGAAGTTCAGAAGGCCCGATACGGTCCAGGAAAATAGCTTGAATGTTACTGCTAGACCTGAACTACTTCTCATCAATAGAGTTTTATCTTTGCTGTCTCCTGTCTTCATCTTGGATTATCAATCTTGTAGACAGGGACAATTACAGAAAAGCAGTAAGTAATTTTTACCCGCAATTAAAGACAAATGGTGGGAGGGGGGACTCTCTGCAGAGTGTCAAACTAGAATTAAGGAGGTAAGGGAATGAACAAACGGAGAGAAATGAGAGCAAAGGAAAACCAAAAAAATTAAGAAAAGCAATGGTCGTTGAGGATTTTCACTTTTAATGATCTTGATTCCATCCAGAAAGAGAAATTACTGTACTCTATTTTTACACAAACCTCAAAAACATTCCAGGGAGATGCATGTTCAAAAATATTTATCATTTCCTATCTTGATGTACAAAACTAGACAGCAAAAACCCCATACTAGTTGTTAACAGTTCTTAACTCTGCTCTGAGCTAGACCTAATGCGACACGTTGTTCACTTCACCTCAACTACATTAATGCAAATACATTGCTTAACAGTTACTGAAATAATTCATATGTTGGGGTGTTATATCCAGTTTAAAAAAATATCCTCCTAAAACATTATTGCATTTAATTGCTAGCAGCTGATTTTTAAGGTAAAAATTAATGTTGTGAGGAGAAAAGATCTCCAAAACCAGTGTAACAACCTTAACAGCAGAAATTAACAGGCTCTAGTCTTTTCACAAGCAAAATCCCATACATCTCTATTCACCAGAATGAGCATCACTCAAAATGTACTTTATACGTAAATATTTTTACTAGCCAAAAATCAAGAATTATCTAAGTAGTACTTTACTCAAATACTTCAGAAGAGGCTTCCATTAGTGTGAAGTTCATTTTGAAAGACAAAGCAATTTACTTACCTGGAATATCTGCTAAATTTGACTTCACTTAAGTTTATCATAACATTCAGTTTATTACTGCACACTGTGATTTTCAATTCCACCTTCATCAGAACCACTGAACAAAACCAGAATTTATTCTTTATGCATCATTCTGAATTTTGCATAGCCACAATCTATTTGTAACGTTTGTAACAAAGCAACTTTTCAAACAAATACTGACACAAAGATAAATTCAGAGCGGTTTCTTATGATCAACATCCTTATCACAAACACCAGTTCATTTAAATTCCTTCCAGCTAAGCTTTAGTTTTTCTTACCCCATTTAGACGAATATTTCTTATGGGCAAAAGCAAAATTTTATTAATTATAAAGCAAGGTTTTCCTCAAAAGTGTGTTCCATTCATTTTGTTTTAAACTTTTTGAAAGAGAAATAGTTTTGTCAGAAAAAACACACTTGTGGAAACAAAGTAAATCCCTAACATTTCCAGAGAACTAGGGTGTGTTTTTTTTCAACTGAAAAATAATGCTTGTCAATGGCATTTTAGGCAGGGAACAGATTCACACATCAGGAGGGAATTCTTAAAGCCAGTATGTCTGAATTGTATAGACCTAATTAGCCACTAACTAAAGAAATATCTTACATAAGGAGTACTAAAAGCACAGCATAAAGCTTCTTCCTAAAAATATTATCATGCCATTACGTTGCCTGTAGATTGTGGTCAAAATCTTAATTCAAACTTCTTATCGCTCTCCAGATACTAGCAGTTATATTTCATTTGTAAAGACAGACTATTCACTTTTACTCAGTTAAAGAAAAACTGGTCTCCAAATAGTCCTTTTGATGCAAATGAGCAGACCTGTGTCTATGACTTCTTTTCTCCAGCCATTTCAATGCAGAACTAGAACTCAGTGTTTTTATGTCCTCTTGAACTGTGCCTGTTTAGTGGTAGTAATTATTGGAAAATATTCTACTCACTGAAAAGTGCAGGCACCAGTCCTTGAAGATTACAACATACCTTCCCAGACTGTCTAAGTATTGGCTTAAACATTTGTTGCAAAGACAATTTGTCTTCCATATCACAGATTTGGTACACTTAAAAAGACAGTATTTTCAGATATATTCATCAGCTTCTTGATATTTATATGGTTTGCAGTGTTGCACTGGTTAGAACTACTGAAAGCTGTAGGATCCAATGCATGGAGAAAGCACAAGCATTTCTACCATGCTTCCCTACCTCCAGACTTGCACTTCCACTACTAGTTTCACCCGTAATGCAATAGATACAGTCATTGGTAATCCCAATCTTAAAATATGAGTCCTTTTAGAGTCTCGGAGATAGATTTTTAAAAGCCTACGGGTGAGCAACCATGCAGATAGGTTTTAAAGCCCCTGCAGATTCCTAAAAGATTTCTAATTCTTATTGCTTTAACTAGATTTAAATAACAAGCTTGCATAACTACTTTGAAAAGACAACAAATTTATGTCACGTATCAGTCTGCCCTATAATCCTTAATGAACCAGAATCAGATCTGAACCCAAAGAATAAAGACAAAAAATTGCATCAACTTCAAAATATCCTGTAATCCAGTGTACTGGGTAACATTTTCTGTAAATAGATTGCTTACTTGTATTTAAAGCTAGTGAAAAGAATTTAAAACATATTGACTAGACCAAACATATGTAACACCAAAATGGGGGGGGGGGGGGGGGGGGGGGGGGGGGGAGGTCAATATAAAAAAAACTTAACAGCAAAACCCCCCACCCTCACTCTGAAGAGTTATTCCTAACGCCTTGCTGCAAAGCCTACCCAAGCGGTTTTGGGGCTGGGGGTGGGAAGATCAAATAGCCACAAAGACCTTCCAAATTCCTCATTTTATTTTTTTTAAAACTGTGGTCATTTAGAAGTTCTCTATTTAGTAGTTATTCTTAACATACAAAGAATGCTATTTTTCCAAGCTTTTTGGTTAGACCTTGTTACTTTTGTTAACATGTTATTAGATCAGTTTAGAACAACTTTCTCCATCAGAAAACAAAACTGCAACAGATCAATGTTTCTGACAACAATCCCCAAGCCCTTGGGCAACTATCAAAAAAAACCCACCTGTTCTAAAAAGTGTCTTTCTTGAACAACTAAATGCAATTCATATTCTTAACCCAGAAACCACGTTCAGAAAAATACAGTGCTTCTTTTCCTCTCATATACAGTTAGCAAAGCATACATTAAAGATGAAACCTTATTTTGTCACCAACAATTATAACTCCTAGTTAACATATAGCATCTTAAACCAACAAAACTTCAATCCTTTCAGAAGTATTTATATTTATTCTGACAATGATAAATGCACTAGTCTACAGTGCCTTTGCATGCCTTGCTCCCCCCCAAAACATCCATATACACTTATTTTCTATAGTCAATCACTTAATTCCAGTAAGCACTTTCGGGGGGGGGGCACGTAAAGTGTATAAATGCAAATCATTTCTTGTCTACAACTTCTGAACAACTCTATGCACTTGTTACCAAATCATTAATTCAAACCTGTTCCTTTTTGAAAACTTAGGTACTATAATCACCCAAGACTTAAATCAAGATCAAAACATCAATTTATCTCCTACTGCAAAAGGTCTGAAGTCTTTTTACTGCATTTCCATCCTTGGCCAAGGGGAAAAACAATACCAAAAAAAAAATCAACCAAAAAACACAACTAAGCCAAATACTAAAAGCATGAAAAAACTTGATAATAATTGGAACAAAGGCAAGGAGAAAGTGGAATGGAAATGGGAAAGATTTAAAGAAAAGGGTCAACATACTGTTTCATTTTGAATTTCACTGTTGATTTATCTACAAACAAAAACATGATTCACCACATAAAACCTTCTGTATCTTCTTTAGACTTGCAAAAGTGAGTAGCTGCCTCATCATTTGAAATAGATACAGTAAAGCTTATATTAGTACCAGCATTACAGAGTTATTTAGCAAAGGTCTGTACCTAGCATCACTCTTGACACCACTAGAGTTTAATTAAAACTTTAAAAAACAGTTTTGGGTTTTTTCATTTATAAGCGTCTCACGCCACAGAGCTTCTCTCAGCTACTTTCTGAATAAAAAAATAATAAAAAAGCTTTCAAAATGAAAATAATGCAAATTATTAACAGATTTCTCAGAATAGCAACACGTGTAACAAAGTTAAAATTACGACCTTGCTCTCAAGCATGAGTCCACAAGTGACTTCAGTAGAAGCGTAAGTGAAGATATGAAACCCTCACTCCCAAGAAGTCTTCAATTTTTTTCACATGTGATACAGAGAGAGGAATATCCAGCTTTCAGCATGGAACAGAAAGGTCCCTTCATCCCTGTTTTGCTGGTGAAAATTAGCACTGAATGACTTCATTAACTGCTTATATCACACAAAAAGTTAGGAAAAAGTTAGTAACGAAACTCTACAATATGCCCTACCAAAGGGTCTTGCTATTCAGTAACTTGGAGGCAACATACTTTAAGAAATAATTTGTGCCTAACTCTCAAAAGAGATGAGTAGACAAGTGGATCACTAATCCCGCAGAACTAGTCTACACCATGAAATACTAACAGGAATTCAAACTGATTTATTTCATGAAGCACTTCTCTGAAAAAAAAAAAAAAACCAAACACATATTTAAACTACTTTGAAAATCCTACTTTCATTCAAAACCAAGTCACATGTTACACTCTCCATTACAGTGATGAGGACCCAATGGACTTAGAGCAATTGTGTCTCACCAAAGAATTAGACCTTTCAAACTAACACTGAGGTACATCAGTAGGTCACGTGTGAATATCTTTCACTGTCACTGCCTAAGCTATGCTGTCAGAACTCTAGTCAATTTACACTAAATTTCACTCTTCCTTTTCTTTTCTGAACACATAAACCCCCCTGAAACACTACTATTAAGGAAGTGATTAACTCCTCTGGAAAATCCAACTCTCTCTATATAGGAAACTTAAGACAAGTCACTTAAACCAGATTGTTTACACTGAAGAAATGCCTGGAGAATCACTACAAGGCATCAAGTCTCGATATTCTAAACATGATATATACAACCAGAAGCTCCTGGGTGACAGTTTGCAGTATGGGCACATGCTAGCTGCAAAGTTAACCCAGACTGCCAAAGACCACATCTGAACAGTTTAAAATGATCCAGTTCGACCCAGCTCAGGCACACACAACCAAAAGTCATATGCAGGTTACTGCCTCTTCACAGACGCCACGCTCGCTGCAGCCCATACAATAAGCAAGATGTGCCTCATGGTCAAGCTGAGCCAGGAAAAGCAGGGAAAACAACAGGATTGTCAGCTCTCAAGCAGCCTAGTAAAAGGGCTTTCATTTAGGCTGATAAGTAGTACACATGTGAATCACACCATCATCTGGTTGAAAATATATTTCCAAATTTGGGTCAGGTCAGGGTAACGGTATTTCTGTAAGGAAAATACACTTTAGCTATAAACCTGTTACCTACTGTCACTTTGTTGCAAACACACCTGCAGTCTTATCAAACATTTTTAGAACTAGCAGTCTAAAAAGCTCAGGCATTCAAAGAGATATGCATGCACTTAATTTTTACTATCAGTACTTCAACTGAAATAAATGTCATCATTGACAGCAGTAAGTGTGCTCCTATGCAGGTTCAGAGGCTTAAACTGGAGAAGTGTGGAGCCAATGCAAGTAAAATTGTTATTTCTTTCCATAATAACTACAATGAAGCTGGTACTTTTTGCAAAGTCCAGTTAATTATTATAAACATGTAAGGCTGACCTAAAAAATGATAAGATTTGTTGAACTACTTACTAACAAAACTACAGAAGCACAATCTGCCATGAACATAAATAAAAACGGCTGGAGTTAGAATGTATTGGGAATTGATAAACGCATTGATCAGACAAAAAATGAGCCACAGACAGCAGTCAAGAGGCAATTCCAAAAGACGTGCTATGTTCTCAAACACAATCATGAAGGCTCCCTCACGCTAGCATCAGCCCACTTTTTTGAACAAGCGACTGTCAGCCAACAGTGATATTGTTAAAACCTAAGCAATACAAGCAAGGAGCTCTAATTATGATAAAGACTGCAAGATGTAGGAAATAATCACAGAAAACCCTCATCTTGGCCTTCAAGAAAGAAACAGTTTGCAACAAACCGAACTGAAAAATACCCAAAACATTTGTTTTCAAGCTACCTGAGACTGAATAATCTCAGAATTGCTTTCAAGACTTTTCCGTGGCTATGCTAGCAGCCAGCACCTGGGTGCAGAAACAGGCTCACGTTCCAAGACCAAGCCAACGTGATTTCTCAGAGGCTTCTGTTAATAAACAACCAGGACCGGGGCCAGGCCAAGAGCAAGTGTGAATTTCCTCCTTTTCCCCGGGAACACGCACATGATCGGCCTCCACCCTCCGAGCAGGGAGCTCGCTGTCACACACACACAAACAGGGCTGTAACCTGCCTCCCCAGCCCTCACCCCCACACCCCTCCCGCCGCTTTCAAACCAGACTAACCAGCCAAAGGGAACATGACAAGGGGTAGCGGTAGGGTGTGGTTTGACTATTTTTTTTTTTTTTTTTAATAAAAAGAGTAAAACCCAGCCCCTCTCAGCCATCAGAAACACCCATTTCACTAGGAAGAGATTACCCGCTGTGTTTTTCCGGTACAACATGTGAACCCGGGAGTACGAACCTGCCCCTGCTGCTGACCGCGGGCTGAAAGCTGGCAGCCCGCAGGCACAGCGAGCCACAGCGCTCCAGCAGCCTCCCTCATGCCCCGGGAAAGCTTACCCCCCCCTCCACTCCCCCCCCCCCCCCCCCTCCCCGGAGACCGCACCGGCGGCTCGGGGAGCCGCCGGAGGGGAGGAGGCAGGTTGCTTTGGAAGAGCCGCCTCCTGCACAAAGCTGAATATTTAAAGAAAAGAACAAGCAGGAGAAAGAAGAAAGAAAAGAAAGAAAGAAAAAAAAAAAAAACAAAACACACAAAACAAGCCCACCAGCAGGCTGCTCAGTCCGCCTCTTCCACCAGCCGCCTTTCGGCTCTGTTTAAGTCACAGACAGACACAAAAAAATAATAATAAAGCCCACAGAGGTAACCGGTTTCGGGGTCGGGAAGTGTTAGCTCCTGTATGACCGCCCTCGCCCGCCCCCTTTCGCCACCTCCAGCCCCCGGAGGGTTTCCTGCCTGCGGGCCGCCGGTCCGCAGGGTCGGGCCGGCATGTGCCTGCGGGAGAGGAGGGCGAAGGGGAGGGCTCCGGCCCTGCGCTGCCTTTCTCTCCCCGGCCGCTGCAACCTGCCTTCACACGAGCCGCTCCGGGCACGGCAAGGGGGCCCGACGCTCCCTCCCCGGCCCTCCCCGCCGAGGAGCAGAGCCTCCTCCCGGCCAGAGCGGGGGGGAGGCCTGTGCCCGAGCCCCCCGATCGGCGCGGGGGGCCAAGCTGCCCGCGGGGCGGAGGCGGGCGCGGCCTGGCCCGGGCGCGGTGTCTCACCTCCCGGGAGCCCTGGAGGGGGTGGCGGGCCGGGCCGGGGCGGGCCGCGGCGGGCCGGGCGAAGGTGGGGGCCGCGGCGGGGTCGCTCACCTCGGTGGGGTCGCTGATCTCGAACAGGTCCAGCCGGTTCGCGTTCCAGTGGTTGATGATGTCGGCGAGTTTACGCCGCTCCTCCTCCCGGCTGCTGCCGCCGCCGCCGCCCGACATCCTCGCCGAGCCCGCCGCCGGGGAGCCGAGCCGGAGCCGGGGCCGGGGCCGGGGCCGGGCCCTCTCCGCTGAGCCCCGGCGAGGGGCGGAGGCGGGGACGGAGCGGGGGGTCCCTCAGTCCCGGCTGGGGAGGGGAGGGGCCGGCTCTCCCCTCGGCCGCTGCCGGCACGGGCGCCGCGGAAACGCCCCGGGATCGCGCCGCCGATAGCGATCGGCCCCGGAGGACAGCGGGGAAGGAGAGAAAGAGAAAGGGCGGGGAAGGAGGAGGGGGGGGGAGGGGAGGAAGGATGCCCCGAGTCGGCGGCGGCCGCTGTGTCTCCCGGCTCGACAGCGTCTGTCCCCGCTCTCCTGCCCTGAGCCGAGCGAAGCCGCCGCTGCCGCCTTTCTCCGCCCCGGTATCGCCCTCCCCTCGCTCGCTCCCTCACACACCGTCCCGTGCGCGCCCCCGCCCGGCCGGCCGCCCGCCCTCCTTCTCCCGGGGCGCGCGCGCGCTCCCGCCGGCCGTCACCTCCCGGCGGCGGTGGCGCGCCTCAGGAGGGCGCCCCGTCTCCTCTCCGCCCTTCCCCTCCCCTCCCGCTCCCCCCGGCGCGGGGAGGGGGCCGGGGGCGGCCGGGGCGCGGCCAGGTGCGGCGGGAGCCTCTGCCCGGGGAACGGGGGCGGGGGGGATGGAGGGCAGGCGGAGCGCGGGAGGCGGGGGGGGGGTGTTGGTGGTGCCGGTCAGGAGGCCCTTCGCCGGCAGCGGGAGCCCTGGCCGCCGAGCGGGGCCCGCGGTCGGGCGTTGGCGGCAACAAAGGGCCTGAGCCGGCGCGGCCGCCGGAACAAAAGACCTTGCGGGAGGAGGCAGGCGCGGCCCCGCCGTGGCCTCTTCGCGCCAGGGCGGGCGGGAACGAATGTCCCCCGCTTCCCAGCTCCCCCCCCGTCCGCGGGCAGAGGTCAGGGCGCCCGGCCGGCCCGGGGAGGGGGCGGGTGTCCCCGGTGAAGGCCGCCGCGAAGCGGAGCGGTGCCGCCCGGCGGCCCCTCAGCTCGGCCTTCCGTGCCTCGGCTTCTCCCCCCCGCCCCGCGGGGGATAACGCGCCGCTGCTGCCCCGGGCGCTGCCGTGTTTAATAACGTTTGCGGAGGGTTTTCGGAGCACTGCGTGAAGGGAATGGTCTAGAAAAGACGGTATTGACAGAAATTCGCACAGGTTGGGGTGAGCCCGAGATGAAGTTAAAGCATCAGATACGTCTTAATGGGAATGGGTGTTGGATGTATAATTTGTGGTTTCTCACAAAGTGTGTCAGATGGCTATAAGAGGCGTCGCCCATTGTGTGGAGTCAGGAACCCCGTACAGCTCTGGGGGTTTGGCTTTGTCTTTTAAGCCGCTGAAGTAAGTAACGCATCCTGATAATTCAGCGGTGGTGTTTGTTTTGCACTGGGCATCCTCTGAAACGTAGTTCTTGGACAGTCGTGTTTAAACTCGCTTGTCCGAGTGTGTATCTTTTTTGTTTTCTTCAGGTGGGGGAAATACTGTTTCTTCACAGTGTACCTGGCAAAATATTTCAAGTTCCTCTTTGCTGAGGGCGTTCAGATGAGTGGGTCTTGCTGATGAAGTTTTGATTGGCTGGGTTATTTGAAGAAGGAGATTCCTCAGAGGCCTTGTCTACATTAAGCAATTAAATTATTGTTTTTATCTAGCAGTATAGCTCCTGTATAAGTACCAGCAGTTCTGGTTTTACAGGTGAAGGTCAGTTATACTTTTGCCCTACATCTGTAACTGTGCCATATTAGAGCTTTACGGTTCCAAGGATGGAAGAGATCCTATTTATCAGGTCCCAAACTCTGGGAGGTGTTGAAAAACATTCTGAGAGCCCTTAGAGAACTTGGAGAGGGGGACAAAACCTCAAGTTCTTGTAATATCATCATCCTAAAACCAGACTATATTCCTTTCAGAAGTGGAAAGAGAAGAAGGAAAAAACAAACCAGCCTAACTCTTCTTACATAAAAGGGAAAAAAAAAATGATGCTGGATTTTTTTTTTTTCCATATCCAGAAAGCGTGTGCTACCAGATAACTTCGGATGTTCTGGCTGTGCCTGTGCAAAGATCCAGAAACCATGTAATATCTGTGATACGGTAGTCCGCAGCCCAGACAGACAGCAGCATGCTGTGTCACAGATGACATTTGTAGACCAGTGTGCTGATTTGGATGCCTGGCTCTGTCTGGATATTGGTGAAATAGGGTTGTTCAAGACACAGGATGAGAACCAGTGGCTGTACTAAGTCAGGGTTAGGAAGGAAACTTTTAGGTACAGGGTGTGCATAAATCACCATTTTGCTATTACAAGCTACGTAGATAAAATTGTTTTTCCTGGGGGAAAGAGGCGGTTGCTCTGGGAAAACTGGCTACTGAAAGCAGTTGATTTAGCATTGCTTGTGTGCCTGGGTTTTCAAATGCTGAGGAGCACCAGGAATAAAATTATCACTGTGCTGGACCCACGTGGTGTATATAATCAGTTGTGAATTTATTTATTTCTATTTTAACTGCAGCTAGTCAGCATTTCTAAACCGTAGCTAGACTCCAGCCTGGATACAAACAAATCCCTCAAACTGAGCAGATTTGGAGCAGACTAATAATGTTTAGATGTCATTTCTCAGAAATCCCAAGTCACTACAATGTATTTTTGTAGTGGCAGGAGCAATGGAAATGGTACTGACGGTCAGATACCAGCAGGGACTACGCTGCTGATTATATCTGCGCTGAGCTGGACAGTGCTGAAGCAGTAGTGAAAGAAACCAGGCCTGCTTGTACCTGCAGAACAAGTTGTTGCCATCAACATTCAAACAGCAGCAGCTTTAGTAATAGCACCAGGGTTTAAGAAAAATCATAATGTAGACAAGAATTTAGCTGTCTGACTGAACCAGCAGGACAGTATGTGTATGGAGATAGTACTGTGGGAGATAAAGCATAAGCCCTGATTTCCTTGGAAAAGCTAGTGTGCAGAGAGCTAAAGCATGAAATTATAGCATACCAGCTAGTTTACAGTGGAAAATGTGGGCTGCTTCACTTTCAATCCCTATTTTTTTCATAGGGCTATTGAAATGAGAAATAAAACAGCTGCTGTAAAGCCTAGCAAGTGACATGATTCCTGTGAATGGTTGTAAAAAAAATTCAGAGATATTTATGAATGGAAAGCATACATATAAAATACATTATAAAAGGGGTTGTGTGTTTGAGCTATCATCAAGGCGTCTTCCATGTAGGGTATTGCATAAAGTTACTTGAAACCATTAAATTAAATTTTCCTCTATATTCTTTCTGAGATTTTTATCATTTACATAATGAGAAGACAGAATCCTATTTGAGGAGTTTCCATTTCACCCCAGCATTCCTGTAGGTAGTCCCACTGAAGCTGGTGGCAGAGTTAGATTTAACTCTATAAATGTTCACATACTTGATGCGAAATAATAAGGTGAGAGAAGCAAAAGGATGGGGAACAAAAACTGCTTTACTTGCAAGGGATAATGAAAATTGTTTTTTACTTCTTTCCTTACTGAACAATGTTCTTTTCTTTTTTAAGGTGCTTAAGATAACTAAGCTGCCATAAGCCATTATTGCAATTGTTTGTTCAGCACTCAAAGTATAATATGCGTTTCACAGAACAAAGAAGGTAAATGCCCTTCCCCGTAGAGCTTGCAAGCTAAACTTTGTCACAGGTGAGAGCAACAACTAGAAGAGACATCCGTAAAGAAGAAGCACAGATACACAAGGAAGCCTTTGCCATCCTCTCCATTCCCCGAGACATCAAGAAGTGCGGTGCTCATGTGGTTACCTGCCGCAAGGGGGTCTTGTCTGTGCGGCTTCTTTCATTAGTCATATTGGCGTACATCTCTTCCCCGAGGGATCTGATGGTTATAAGCAACAACAATGTCCAGGATCCCTTTATTTCTGCTCCTGGGCTGGTGCAGTTCATGCAAAGAGTTCTCTTGCATAGGGAAGGTTTGCGTGAAGGTAGGGTCATGCTCTGCTGGTCTCCTGGCCACTCGCCAGCTGCCCATATGGCTGCCGGAATGCAGCATTAATTTTCTGAGGCAGCATGCATCTGATGTATAGCGCCATGCTGTATAAATCAGCACGCTATTGGAAGTTATCAATTCATAGATAAGACTGAAATTATTAAAATAACCCTTATGATGGTTTCCCAAGTGTGCACACATTTCGAGAGCAGAAGTATTGGAGCTGTAATTTTGCATAACGCAATGCAAAAGCTTGTGTCAGGGCAACATTAACATTGCAAACCTGGGTCACCAAACTGCAGTCCTTACATAGACAACACACCCACTGAGGTAAATAAATTAGCCGGAATGAGAATTGCCGCTTTGGACGCTATAAACACACATGAGTCAGGGAGGGAAAAGAAGTTTTTCATTGCACCATTATCTCACCTCTGTGAACTGCACACACTGTATACATCAAAGTATCAATTTCATAGCCTAATTGGTAAACAAACAGTACATATAGGCTACGTGGGCAAATCCATGCTGCGTGACAAATCTTTACTGTATGTTTAGATCCCACTTTTCTTACTGTATGAATGTAGGAGCTTATGTTTAATAACCTTGACCTCTTTAAGATACACGTAAGGGGAGGGGGGAGTAGAGGGGAAAACAGGGCAAGTGTGGCAAGTTATGTAATTGTTTTTTGGAAATCTTTAGGTTTTCAGTTCAATTATCCTCGCTCTGTTTTTAGGGGGAGGGAAGCACAAAACTGTATAAATGGCAGCTATCTTAATAAATGTATCTTACTTTTGTTTTTTATATGGATGAATTACAAAAACTACCAAGAAAATTCCCTTGAGGAAGATGCTTAATTTTTTATTATGTATGGAAGATCTTTCCAAGTAATTTATTGGTAAACGCTTCCTGGGTCCAGACCACTTGAGTTATATTTGTACTAATAAAATAAGCAGTGTAAGGGCCTTTCTCTAGCCCTACAGGCAGCTAACCTAGCCTGGCCACCTCCATGGTTTTAAATTATCTTAGCTCTAAACCAGAGTGGCTGCATGTAAGTTGCCTGCTGGAGTGGTTGCTGGCACGTGCTGACCCCTGGTCTGTGCCCAGGAGTGGTCTGGGAGCTATCCGGTTCATAGCCAGACCGCACTAACAATTTAACTTACAGATGGTTGGGCACAAAGGAGTGGGCCTGGATGCCGAAAAGGTCCAGTGGACCATTTAGCAATGGAGAAAGGGCCTGGGAGCTCTTCTTGTGCAGCTGGCTTCAAGGCAGGGTCATCTGCCCGGACGGGGTGCTCAGGCATACCTGTGTTAGTAGGTTCAGAGCATGCACAGCCCCCACCCTGTCTTTACGGAAGTGTGCTCTTTGATCTGCGTTCAACAAGGTGGATGAGAGTTTGACTGTCTTGCAGCATGTTGGCATTGTGTCGGCTTCAGCAAGATGTACATTTGTCTTCAGGCGAACAGCTCCGGGAAATGAGAAGCACACGGAGAGAGGGTCAGGCCCCAGTCAGAGGTTCGCAGTCCATGTCAGCCTTGTACTGGAACCCTGCTGGATTCATCCTCTGGTGAATACTGAATGCTTTTCTGGAAAACGCTTTTTTTTTTATCCAGGGACTGCTGTTCTCAGCGTAGAAGTATTGAGGAGAAATTTAATGGCTGGTATATACATTAGATTATGAGATGATCTCTCCTGGCCTTATCCCATATAATTTAAAATGCAGTTGGTTAAAACAAAGTGCAGAGCCGCTGCAGGTACCACAAAGGCTTTCTGATAGTTTTTATTTTTAATCACAGATCTTTACTATAAAGTATTTTCTCCCGAACTGCTGTGTTGTGAAAGAAGATGAGAAATTGGCTGAAAGAAGAAGGGAAAGGAAGAAACAGGGTCTATGTAAAATTGTCAAGTGGACAGTGTAAATAAACTGACATCCCCTATCTCCAATTCAGCTAATCGCTCTGTGGTACACAGCATTATTTGTAAAAATGGTAAAGATGCTTAGACACAAGTTCTGCATTGCTTTTAATTTGAGGGTAGCTCTCCAATCAGTGGCCCAAACTAGGCTATTAGTTACAACAATGTGTAATCATTTCAAGGCTCTTTGAGCAAGATGTAGTGGGTGTTTGGTCTTGTAATTAACCCTCTGCCATTGGCCACACATTCTCTCCACCCTGTAATTACTTGACTGAAACAATAACGCCGTTCAAAGCATACATTGTATAGAAAATTAAAAGAGCATTCATTTTAATCTGCTTTCATGCACGGTGAGTGTAACTCGTACATACATTTCACGTATGAGCAGGAGTTGTTTGGCCACATCTGACCAGTTTTTGTTAGAAAAGTTTTGATTTGGAAGCAAACTGAGTCAGCATCCTATTGGCTTTTTGTTATTATTTCACTTTTTTAGAACCAATCTGAAAGCACTGAAAGGATTTTCACTTAAAAATATCTTACCACTGAGCTAAGAATGTAATGGATATTCAATTATTTGCTCCAACAATCGCTGTTCTTTTGAATCATATAACAAGCGTAAGTCCTGTATGTGGAGAGCTTTAGCCTCAAAACCAAATACTTTGGGAAGCTTGTAAGTGAAAATACTGGTGTAAACCTGTGAAATGAAAGTGCCTGCTCAGCAAAAAAGAGCCAATCCTTCCATTGGTAAGTTTTCCTTAGGAATCCTTCTGCGTTCTTGAGGTCTTTGTCCAGGACAAGTATGGAATAGAAGTGGGGTTTGTACGTACGAATGAAAAGCAACAGAAAGCATCAGGGAGCTCCTCTGTAGAAACCTGCAGTGGGATTTATTTTATCTAACCTGAATTGTCTAAAAGTTAGATCGAGAGGGTGAGTGTGGACTCCTTCTGTAGGTAGTGGAGAGAAGCAGCTGTTTCCAGAGAGCAATGGACACCTACCTTGTGACAGGATTAAACCCTAACTTTTAGACAGCTACGGAGAAGTGAGGTGAATCCCTCCTTGAGAGGAATACTGCCATCCCTCAGTTTCTTCAAAGCTTCAGTCTTTTGATTGCGGTATAGGCTTCACTTCCAAGCTCACCATTGCTTTAGCCAATGATGCCATTTTTTGTGTCAGGTATGATACAGCTGTATTGGTCATCTCATTTATACAAAGACGAGGAGTCCCTCCACCTGCGTTAAACCCAATGCATCAAATTCAATGAAGAACCTGTTTTTCAGTTTATGGATGTCACAGCTCAGTCCTACCCAACTGAGTCAAGAAGGGAATAGCTGCGGGGGTGACAATGGTGTGTGTGCATATTAAGGAGTATATTTATGTTGCAGAACGTGAAATAGGAGATACTTGGGCTACATTTAAAAGCGCATCCTTTTCAGCTGGCTAGGCTTGTCCATATGAAATTCTCTTCTGCTTCCCTTCCTAGACGGCTAGTTGAGATGCCTGTGCTCAACACCGCATCTGCCAGTGTAGGAATACTCAATAATTACACTTTGAAATAACTGAGCCCTGGCTCTTCTCTGTGAGACCAACCTTTAACACCACCCTCACCTAAAAACACCCTCACCTTTCATCCCACACCACTCCTTGACTGTGGGAAGAGACCCAGCTAAAATCAGAAAGGTGCTTCCTTCAGATCCTTCTTGATTCACTACAGTCATGAAGCTTGTGAACTACTACCCTATGGACAAGGCACTTGGTGTGCTGTGACCTCTGCTTGTTACGCTAACCACAAGCCTCACATTTTTACCATGTTTTCCGCATCTTTCCCTTTTCCGTCTGGCCATTAGATTCCTTTCCTCCTTACTGTGTTTCAGTATGTGCTGGGATTTGCATATCAGTTTGAGGCAGGGACCATCTTCTTGTGCACACGTGCAGCCGTCAGCACAGCTCAAAACCATTGGGGCAAGATGCATCACCACATGATAAATACTAAGCTTGCTGGAAAGCAAGTGTGACTACCAGACCCGGGTACAATAATCATAAGGATTCTGTATCCTTGGCTTCTTCTCCCATAAGTGCTAATTTGTACAACAGGGAATTGAAAAACCAAGACCATCTCCTGGCAATACGGGCAGAGGCTGGCACAATAGCAGCTAAAACTTGGTGTTAATGACCCTGTCATGCACAATGCACAGCGTCAGAGGTAATTTAAGAAATGTATGAGTCTCCTTACTTAATGTTACCCAGCAAAGCACTGTGGGATCTATTTATGCAAATCCTAAAGACAGCATACTCTACCTTGTAAGCGCCTTCAGGGTCAACATCTCCCAGACAAGCTTTCCTGTATGCAGTTTTTCTAAGTGCAAAATTTGTCCTTACATTGTTTTCACATTATAAAAGTGCATTCAGATGTTACCAGACAAAAAAAACCCAAACCATAAACAGTTTGGGAGTAGATCTGACATAAACAAAGTATGGTTTCCAAGGCATATATCCCAAGGAAGGTTATCCAGATCCAACACTGCAGGCCAATCATGAGAAATCATGAATTCAAAGATCATTGTAGACGAAGATTATGGAGGACTACAGTTGTCTGGGTGAAGGATCTCCTGAATCACGTTACTTCTGTGTTTCAATACGGGAAGATCACCACTTCACTCTTCCTGACTAAAGTTAGAAACACATGCACAGAAATAGGCACCTAGATTAATGACCTGTTTTCCAAAATGCTGTAAATTCCCAGCCATCAAAGGTACCTTTGTATCTTCTCTTACAAATTTAGACCACGAGGCATGAAAAATGTCTCCTTTGCCTCTCAACAGCACCTATCCGAATATGGGAATTCAACAGAAAAGCTCCACAAGAAAACTTCCCCCGACATGATTATGGCAGATGGATGTAAACGGCTTAATGTAGCGGATCCCCGGAGTGGGGAGGCACTGCTCCGAAGCTGGGGCGTGCTGCCAGGCTGAGGGTTTTCCCTGCCGGGGGCTCTGCCGGCTCAGCCCCGGCCCCGGAGCGCAGTGGAGTTCAGCCACTCTGGGCGCATCGCGCTCCCCGCGACGTATTTACATGGGGCTGCGGCGACCGCTTTGGGTGTCGCTAGCAAGGACATGGTGGCAGCAGGCAGCTCAGCAAGCACGCTGCTGGGTCAAGGGGTCAGTCTGGTGGGTCTGTGTGCCGGCAGGGTTGTACTGCCAGCAGCGTTTTAAGGCTAGGGCAGGGAAGTCTTCCCAAGACACGGGTACTTCAGCTTGAGTAGGGTCTTCTGAAATCCCCAGCCTATGCTGGATTTCCTTGCGGTTATTGACCCTAATCTGACCATCAGAATTACCGTCACGTGAGAAGGCAGCGTGGTGAGATTACAGCTCCTTCTCACTGTAACTTTCGATTGACAGCGGGCTAAGAAAACATCATCCGCTAAGGAGACGTAATATAAAATGCCCTGCTGCAGGCACGAGCCGGGAAACAAGTGCCCCAGTGCAGAGGCAGCAATGGAAAGATTCATCTATATTCCAGGAGATGATGAGGCGGAATGAGCAGCAGATCTGGTCTGGCTCGTTTAATACAAACAGTATAATTTAATTCAGCCGGTCTATGGATTAATTCAGTAACTTACATTTGGTGAAGACCTATCTTTCATAAAGAGTTGAACTGCAGATGGCAAGAGACAGAGAATAAAGAACCTCATGGGGTTTGTTCCAGCCGTTAATCATCCTCGCCGCTAAAAGGTGTGTCGTATTCGATGTGTCCAAATGCAACTTCCAGGCACTAGCTCTTGTCGCGCTTCTCTGTTTCGTTCAGTAGCCCTTTGGTACTTCATATTTTCTCCCATTTAAGGCACTCGTATCTTACCTGCTGGTTTATAAAGATACCGCTTTATCTTCTTCTTTTTAACTAGCTAAACAGATAACCCTCTCTCACTGTAATGCACTTTTTCTACCTGGGAAGTAAGCACTAAGGCTGTTCACTGCACTTGCAAGCGTATCTTGACTTTTCTGAAAGGGGATACCAGCATCCAGCAAAACAACAATTCGTCTTTCTGGCTGTAGGAGTCGGAGCACTCACCGAGTCCTTCGGGGCCTCCTGGCACAAAGGTTAGCTCTGCATAAATCAGGCCCTACTTCTCGTATCAAGTTCTTCCTGAATCTTTGAGCTGTATTCTATTGTTTCAATTCAGAGTACAGAACATTACCAGATCAATTTTTAAAAAGTACGTATTAAGACATTCCTTGATGTACACAGTATCATTCTTTCTAGCCATACATCTTTTTAACAAACGTAAAATGTTTTAAGGAGGAACTGTTTAAATTCTATCTGCAGTAGTACAGCTAATTTCATTCCTTAAAATCAGGCTTTTTGAAGTCTGGAAGTGCAAAGGAGCTCCTAACACTTAAAGTCTCTCTAAATGGAAATAAATACATATAGCCAACACTTCTCTTTTTTTCCCCATGTCATGCTTTTAAGCCAAGAAGTGATGTGTTAAGTTACAATCAGGGGTGGTCTAAAGATCAGTCCTAACGGTGTGATGGGTTGTGTACAGAGAAAATGCTAAGAGAACCTTAAGGAAAGCAGTGGTGGTTGTTTTCAGTGAATCACAGGTTGCTTGTAATGGCTCTGAAGACTGTGTATGTATATGAATACTCGTCTTTTGTTAAGGATTATAGACTGTTCTGTTACTTATTAAACAGAGTAGGACCATTACTGCAGGTCAGCGAGGACTGTCATTGGTAAAAATTCCTGCAATCTGTAGCTTTGCTCAATGGTCAGTTTTGGGGTCTCTATCTCAGAAGAAGCTACAGCACATACACTTCAAGAAGGGCAAAAAATATGCAGGGCTATAAAGTGTGCTTTCAGAAATATTTCCAAGATCTTCCAAAGTCCTTGTTATTTGCATTTGTCCCTGGAAAGCGGATATACCAGTGTTACAGCCCTCAGCCGTTCAGCAAGGGTAAGAAAGTGAAACAGATTTAAACAAAATAATAATTTAATGCTGTCATATACAAATAAAGTCTTGAGCTCAAAGGGCTCCATTAGACTGAGCAGAGAAAAAAAAAAAAGCTCTTCAGAATTTATTATTGCTTTTAAAGATAATTATTTTCCTTAAGGAACATCTTAAAGAGGCTGCAGCTGCCCAGCCTTGCTGTGATATCTGTACAGCAGCCTGTTGGATTAACTGTACAGGAGATTTAAAAGGGTTATTCCAGGTTTCACACCAGTGCTGGAAAAATAAAATTACACCAGACCCAAACTGAATTAAGTAGTTAAGAACCCAGCCTAACGCATTAAAATGACCTTCTCGCTACCAATTTAATGCTTTTCAAGCAAAGCCATGATCCTTAGCCACTGATGTAAATAGATTTTCTATTGACTGTAGCAAAACCAAAATCCAGGCTCATTTGTGGTTCAAGACTTTCTGCAAAGGGATTTGGCACACTTAATGCACGGTGATAAAACAAAAGCAGCATTGAACGTGTAATAGATACACAGGGAAGGAACAAGTGTAGAATAAAATAAAAGGTTGTCCATTTTAGAAGAAAGTCGCCGTTCCCACTCTACCTTTTCCATTTTTCCTGTTCTGTTTTCCTCCTTCCTTCCTTCTTCCTTTCCCTTTCTTTCCTTTCCCTTCTTTTCCTTGCCTTTCTTTGCCTTGCCTTGCCCATTCTAGAAGGTGGTTATATATTTGCTGAGTTCCTCTTTACTAAGAATGTAACTCAGCTCATGCTAAGTTCTGTGTATGCTTACGCATCTTTTCTGACTGCAGATACTTAGGTGAAATCGGGCCTTAATTAGGATCTTCAAGGATTTCTCCAGCTGTTAACGAGATGCTCACAGAGGCTGTCTTTACCATGGGAAAGCCGCGCTGACTGTGGCTTCTCTGCCGTTAAAAAGAGAAGATCTCACGGAGGGCACTTCAGGGCAGGATCCTCACCTTGCTGTTCTGAATCAACCCCTGGAAATGCTTCTCTTCCTTAATTTTGGAGCAAAGATAGGAAATCCTTTCCATACCGCGTGCTTCATGTCTCATCATGTGCCAGACGCTGTGCCCCGTGCGTGGAAACTCCCACGCCAGCCCCCGAGTGAGGGGCTTCGGTCACCATTTCTGCTGTTCAAGCGGTGCCTCTTTCTGGCCTCCACAGGGCTGGAAGGCAGGAGAGGGCAGAGGAGCCCGGCGCCAGTGACGTGCCTCAGACTCGCTGCCACTGCGGCCATGGGAGCTGAGGGCCGCATGCTCCCCCAGACTAATGTCAGCCACAGCAAATATCCCTTCGGTGGCACTTGTGGAGGAGAGAGCTAAAGCTGAGGTTGACAAGTCCATCACTTTTATCATACTGTGTTTTCTTTTAGGATAAGCAGGGCACGTGCGTGCATGAGCAATGAGAAAGGGGAGAAGACACAGCCGCGTGTACCGGAGACTCGCGTTGTGCTGTGACAGACCCTCCATCGCTTGGCGTTTTCATGGCTGTGCTCTGATCAACCCTGCTTTGGCACCTGCCTTGTTCCTGCCCTTAAGCACCTGATGACGCCGTGTTCCTGAACAAATGCCTGCGCTGCTCCTTAGACAGGGCAGAAGGAAATTCGCCTACCGCCGAGGGAGATCCTGTCTGACGAAATTTGAATATCCAAGTCAGGCAGACTAGTTCTCTTGTGGGAATGAATACTCCTCTTCTCTGACATGCCCAACCGGTTGCCTACGGTTTTGTAACTGCCATACCTCAAAGAGTGGGGTATAAACCTGCTGCATGGGAAGGTTGGATATCCACTGACTACTGAGTCTTTCCAGAGCTGGGGAAGGAGTCAGATCATGATCTCAGTCTGACTTTCTCTTTGACAGAGGTTTTCAGAATCATGAGCAAGCCTAATAGCTGCTTGTGAAAATCAGGGTATGAAAATTAATCATAATGTGCATCACCTCTTTTCATCCAACTGGGAGTGAACTCAGAAGCTCCCATTGTACAGAGGAGGAAGCAGATGCCGAGTGCATCGATGAAACGGAAAGAGGAGGCAGGCTCCTGACTCCTCCTTCTCCTCCCTACCCGCTCACCCACTATGCCTCCCCTAGGTACCTGCCATCCTGCTCCCGGCTGTCAGTTGTCAGGGGTGTTAGTAAACACAGCTATTCTTAGCTGTCCCTGGGCAGAGCCCGTGGATGCCACCTCGGGCTGAATACTTGTCAGGTACCCTAGATATGTCCAGGGACCTACGCAAGTGGTGGTCCAAATGTCTCCCGTGCCTTAGGGACTGTGGAGAGGGTGGAGGGGAGGTGCAAGTGCATTTTCCATACTCAGCAGCAGCAGCCTCAGCATGCCACCTGCCTGTCTGTCATCAGATTCTCCCAAAACGGACTATGCGTGAGGACCTCCCCACTCACAATCTGTTCCTGAGGCGTACTGCTTGCAGGTGAAGAGTTTTGTTGTAGAGGGAGGTCAACGAGAGTGTGTTCAAATTTCAGCAGCAGAGGCTCCGCTTGCACCTTTCTCAGATCAACCGTTCGAAGGCAGGAATCCACCACTCTGTTGTGACTTACTCGGTAAAAGTTGTGTTACAATCAAAGGAAAAAAAGCTCCCATTTAGGCACCAAGCAGAGAAGAGCTCCTAGGAGTTCAGGCTATGCCTGAGGGATGCGTGCTGAAAGATGTCTGGGAGAGGAGCTAGCAGCAAAGTCCACAACGCCGACGTGCCAGCAAGAATAGATTGCAGGACTCAGGAAGAGTTTTAAGGGTTACTTGGGTTATATACTCATGTATGTCAGCAGTGGTGGCAATTTGCCTTCTAAGTAGCGGCAGTGGGTATCCGTTTGAATCCACTTTATTGCTCCCTACAAAAAGAATGCATTTTCTTAAAGAACTTTAAAGAAAAACAACGCAGACTCAATACAAATTGACCTGTCCTTTAGACAGGAAGAAATCAGCCCTTTATTTTGTTACTAAGTTCAATAAAAATAATTACTTTACCAATACGTAATACTACCCTGACTCTAGCTATCACATAAGCAAAACCTTAGTCATATGGATGAGAACTGGAAGAAGTCATTAGCAGCAGAGAGGCAATTTTAACAGTTCTGTGTTTGAGTCCCATGGAGAATTTCATATGTCAGTCACATCTCCAAAACAAAAAATTTTTGTCAGTCCCATGGAAAGTAGCACATATACAGATAAAGTCATTGGCTGGCTTTCACCCAAGCTTGTTTTGATACAAGGAGATAAATACATTAGGTTTTTTATGAGTTTTTTTAATTCAGGTTTTTAGCTGGCGCAAGTCAGTGCACCTTCAGCAATTCAGGTCTGAATTACATTCACGCTAAAGTCAAGGCAACACACTGTAGTGGAGCTAAATTGATTTACCCTTGCTGAAAATCTGGTGAATTTTTTAAAGCCTCTTTTCTAGCGACACAAATACGGTGTAAAGTGAGTGTGAAATCATCGATACATAAGAATTTTAATATTTGTCTGTAACGCACATTAGCTAAAAAAGTATGAATACAAATTTTACTCCCTGGTGTTTGTCATGGTATTAATGTAAGAGAATGCAACTGAGTGACCCAAAGTCCACTTGTTCCTTACGACTGCCAGTCCTGGTGCCACTGCATCTGAAGGTAAGGGTGGGTCCTTACACAATACTGAGGTTCCCTCTGTATTGCTATGGGAATAATAGCTCAACCAGGTGTGGAAGCTCATGTAGATATGACCACCAACTCCAGCAGTTGTCCATCAGCCCAGGCATCCCTCCATTGTGACCATGGTAACAGCCTTTGTCAGAGCCTCCTGGGGTACCAGACCCCTGGAGTATCAAATACCCCATCCCCAAGCCTTCTGGTGTGCAGGAGAATGGGCAGGGTAACTGGAGCCATGAAAAAGGAGAGGAAGAGGAAACATAAAAGTAAAGAATAAAGAATTGAAAGTGAGGGACAGTAGGACAAGAATTAGTGCAGGCAAGAGACGCAAAGTAACGGACGTAGACCAAAGAGTCATGGGCAGAGATAGAGATGACAATAAAACTGTGTTAGGACAGAGACCAAAGAGATAAGAATAGTTTCTAAGTGACTGCACGGGAAGGTTTCCACCCAAATCCAGATATCACAGCTTTGAAATTGTCTCTGAGTTGGTGCCTCTGTGAAAATCTACCCCTCCAGTCTGCAGAGTTGGTCCTTCTTGGCATTGACAGTTTGTGAGCAGATTTTTCTGTTTGCTCTTATCTTCTTATTGTGGATAAATGACGAAATCTGCCCTGTAGAGAGTCAGTCACAGGAACAATTTCCCTATAAGAGTACCTGTGGCACAGTAGTACTGCCAGCAGCATGAATTAGCTCTGTTTTTCAGGACATACAAAGAATTAGTTGGCATTGGTGCTTCTATTCCCTTCTAAGAGTCATCACAGGTGTAATGTTTTATGTCTTTTTAATCACCTTCGTCAGCACAATGTTTATTTTCTTTTGTGTCTTGCTATGGCAGGCAAAGGCAGTATCGTAGAACAGAATGATGTAAACATCTACGTGGATTCATATAAATAATAGGGAGCTGTGAAGCCCAGATTTCCTGCACGGGAAGAGCAGTTTAAGGAATGCAAATCTGATATATACAGTGTAGTGCTTTACATGAATTTCACTCCTGAATGGCTTTAAAATAGCTTTTCCCTTGCAAGATAAAATTTCCAGTTGACAAACAGCTTGACTTGGAGCCCATTTGTGTGCTAGGAAAATATTGTATATCAGCTGTTTCTGAGAAAAAAGTCACCATAGTGAAACTTATCTTTTAGAATAACCATGCAAAATATCGCTGATGGCCAAATGTTTGGTGATTAATGTTTATCATGGTTCCTTTTTAAGGAGTGACTTCTATTTTTATTCTGAACTTTCTCTAAATTGGTGACACAATGTTATCTCAAGACCTTTCAGCCAGATAAGACCATGCCATTTCCTCAAAACTGGTGTTCTGTCTGTGGAGTTTGTATATATTTGGGGTAGGGAGGCACTGTGGGAAGCAAAACACTGACTGTATTTAAATTACTTTTAAAAGTAGAATTCTTAAAAGTTGACGTTCGTTAGGGAGTTGACCTGAAAGTTTTTGGTAACTTGCATAACATTGAGATAGGCCTCATACCAGATTTGTCCGAAGACTTTGGACAGATGCTCTGGAAAGCAAAAAAAGCAGCCCAAAAAAGGATAAGGAAAATTAATGTTCTAAAGTCTTTGTGACCATCCACCTGGGGCAGAGAAAAGTCACAGTACTAAAAAGTACCCCCTACCAACATGTGACTTGTCATCTTGAACGGAGCAAAAGTCTGTTCAAGAGATGTGATGTCCAGCAGATCACCATCTGGCTTATTGGCTGCAGTCCTAGGTTTTACTTTGTACAAATCCAGAAGCCTTAAAGAGCTGATATGTTTTCAGACTCCAGCTGAAATTTGCCTTCAGAAATGTCTTCTTTTTTTTTCTCTATTCTTCTATGTTGTGAAATGCCGTGGTCTTAGGATATTCCTTAACCTTACGTGTGAAAGCAGGCGTATCGAGTACGTGCATATGAGCACACATAGAGTCGATCTAGAGAGGGCTTTACTGTTCAAATACTATTTTATAAAATTGTTTTTAGAGAGTATTGTATGTTTAAAAGTCTGAAAAGAATCAATTATCTACAATTCTTGGTAAATAAAGTTTTCAAACTTCTTATCAAATTGATAAACATCTCTGAGGGTGGAGGCAGGGAAAGGTAACAACTACCAACGTTGCCAATATGATTTTCAAAAGCACCAGAGCAGGCTGTCAGTTTAAGTACTCAACCATTCAGCAACACAATTCTAAGAAGAAAGCTTAATAATGATCCCTGAGATGATCAGATCGTCCGATGGTAGTTTTATTTCAGCACAAAGAAAGTTAACATTTTCAATCACAGCTTGACAGGTTTTGGTAAAATTCTTCAGCTGTACTTTCTAAATAGAGGACATCCCTCTTTTAGATTATTTTTAAAATGCATAAAGACTGATTATTTTTTAAGTAATTTGACTAAATTCCTGTGTAATATTGAGGTTCATTTGACTTTGGTATGACAGTTGTAATTAATTCTATATTAATTATGTTAGATTATAACAATATTTAATTTTATCATTTGTTTAAATGTTTGAATTAATGAATAGAGTAGATACTGAGTTTCATTTCTTGCAACACTTGGGACCTATGAGTCTCTCAGCGGGTCAACCTAAACACCTGATCAGCTTTCCTGATCCCCATCCAATTTCCTGGGACTTTCCCACCTACTGAGTTGTGCTGGTTGAACTTACTTGTCATTTTAAAGCTGATTAAGAACAGCAAAAAGCTCTGATTTAAAATATTTAAATTTAAAATCTTCTGCATTAAGCTGAAGTTTTTCCAAAGCACTCAGGAACAGACTGAAACTGAACCTAAGCTGTGGACAGACAAGACACATCAAAGCCACCAGTGTCTGAAGGTAGCATCCCAGCTGTCCATTCACGTGTCCATTGACATGGCAGTGAAATCACTGGGGATCGGCATGGATGGACGGGGTTGGCTTAGCCGCTCATCTTGTCGTGACTCACAAAGTTTCTTCCTCACTGCCTCTGCTGTCCTGTTTGCCATGTGAATGCCTGAGCTGCTCATGCAGCAGTCCCTCCACTGCCGCCATTCACAATGGGATGTCTTGAGCAAACCAAAATCAGTGAGGGTTTGCTTTCCACTGGTCAATTGGAAATCACAGAAGCTCAGGCCTGATTCATGAGTAGCACAGGACCAGGTACAGCAGCCATGGGGAAGACATCTAGAGCATCATCGTTTCAGGTGTCATTCCCCAGGGGAGTCCACCCATAAACCAGAGGCTGGGGCCTGTTGTCCTGACCCTGCTGTGGGAATGGTGATGACTGGCAGAGAGGTGGCACAAAACAGAGGGATGAAACCCTCCCAGTGAATTGTGAGATGAACAGGAACCAAAGATCTCAATGAATCTTAACCTGAAGAAAGAGTCTGCAGGTAACCTGCAGCTTCTGGATTAAATGAAAAAGACCCTGTATGGAGGTGGAGCCTTGCTGCAGGCCGCCTCTCCCCTGAAGTGAATGAGCTGGGACAGCTTCCCCATGTTCGCTCAGGCAGAGCCGTGTGTCAGCACGAGCACACGTGTGTCTGGTGGCCTCAGCTCCTACAGCGTATTGTAGTACAGGACTAGAGTAGATCCGACAGAGTTCAGGTGGCTAGAACTAGGATGTTGTATGTTTCCTTGGGTATAAACCAAAGTTGAGGGGCTTGGTTGCCAAGAGAGAGCATGGAAGAGGGTCAGTGACTCAGAATAGGGCACAAGCAGACCGCACGCTGAGTGAGGTGGTGCCCAACGTCAGCGTGCTGCTGCCAAGTGTCCCCATAGAGAAACACTGGATGCAGCTGCCTTTGCACATTTTTGCAAAAACATCACTGTGCTTGCTCCTTGTATCTAGACGTTGATGGACAGTGTGCATCTCCTATGTGTATAATAAATTAGCAGTTAAGAAAACTACGAAAAGACAGAAGTCTTCACACAGCCAAGGGCTTGCAAGCACAAAAGCAATGCACTGCATTCTGCTTAACGGAAAATTGCTCAGTGCTTTTGCATATTATGTCAAAAACTTGTAATTTGGGATGTGAGTATACAAGTATTCATTTGATTTTATATCTTTGTTGCTAATTTCTGGGATGAAGACTAGGGGAGTGGTTTTGGCCCGCTTCATGAATTCTGAATACCATCTGCATTCCAAAATATCTGAACATGGACTGTTCATTAGATGCACTAAGAAAGTGTCAGTATTTCACAGAAATGGTTGCATGCAATTCACTGAAGTGACAGGCAGAGCACACTCCTTTTTTTTGGTCCCCATATGTCAGCTGCTTTGAGCAGCAGGGGGGTACTAGAAGGTTCCCAGAGGTTCCTTCCAGCCTCGACTGTTCTGTGATTCTGTGGCTCGGTGATTTTATGCATAAAACACTGGTTGAGAGAAATGCTGTTTTCCCGCTATGTTTCATTTTAGCCTTAATCCGTTTGAACAACTGGATTTGCTTCTGAATTGACAGCAAAATGAAGATGCTGATATAAAAAGAAACACAGACAGGATACTTTCACGAATTCCGAAGAGGGTGGAAATGAGAGAAATCACAGTTACATCACTTTCACCAAAAGGAGAAGTAAAAACCACAGGGGAAACCATCAAAACCAACTGTGTCACATCTTCCTGTATGTAACTGTTAGCTCTCTTAAAGTGAGTAGCTGGCACAACATTTATTTCATCTGATTACCTGTTGGAAGGCAGCTGTCAAATACAAATATCCACAAACAATCTTTTATGACGGACGTGTCTTCTCTCCTGTTCAAAGCCTAAATTCTACCAGTTGGATTTTTTTTTTTTTAAGTAATGATCTTTTTCAGTTAAAGGAAGATAAAAAGATAAAGGAAGGGCAATTTAAAGCACAGGAAGGGTAATTTAAAGCACCTTTGTATCACACCTGGATTCAGCCATATGTCTGCTCTCTGGAGAATTTTGCATCTCCTTCCTAATGTTAAATAATAGGAATGATGAATCATGTTTTGATCAAGTCTAATTTATCAGAACTGTGAGTCTGAAGTTGAAATGTGTGTCGTGGTATCTTCTGAGTTCCGCTTCAAAGATGAGTTTTCGGTTCCCTTATTACCCTTTGCCTGCTGCTCTCAGAGGGATGACGGCCGAATTCATCAGTGACGCACTGGCGTCTGCTGGGTCTGTTCGGCAGTGCCAGCAAGCCGCAGCGGTCCCCGGCCAGCAGCCACCCGCATCAGCCCCTCCACTCGAACCAGTGGGACGTGCCGGGTCTGAGCAGCCCGTTGGGCACCATGCCACCCCCTCCCATGCCGGGAGCCCCCGTACACTGGGGAGATGCAGGGGTTGGTGCAGGGAAGCTTTGCTCTTCCCCTGCCACTCGCACATCAACTCAGCACCTGCCCTGGGGTCTCTTAACAGTTTTCCCTCTTGCACATCCTTCATTTCAACAGCCTCCCCATGCCGTTTCTTCGTTAGACGTAATTTGTCCAGCAAATGAACCGGGCTTTTTCTGGCTTGCACTTGGTGGGAAGAAACAGCTTCCATTTTTTCATCTAAAAATACGACCAAGCATTGTCTTGCAGCTGCGTGTTAGCACGTGCAGTGCCCACAGCCATAGAAAAGCTCTCGGCTGTCTTGTTGGTCACCCACAGGTATTTGCTTGAGGCTGGTGAATTTGTTGCCTCTCCTGGAACTGACATCTTTAAGTTTCTGGAAGAGAAGTGAATCTCGATCTGGTCTACTTTGATCATAGGTCAAAAGGAGGAGTAAAATGTGCGTGAGCATGGGTTAGGGGCACTCCACATGCTGTCTGCACCATCACCACACTGCACAGGTCAGGGACCAAAGACCTGACCTTGCTGGCTTCAGAGAAGGGCATATGAACAGGGAAGGTGGCTAGATCTGCATACCCCTGATCAGAACGCAGTCTTTTGGAAAGGCACCATCACAGTCACAGGGATGGTATGGATGAAGTGCTGTGCTGAGAGATGAATGCATCCAGGAGGAGGAACAGCTTAGATAGAAATCTGCCAGTCCTTTTAATGTGGCATCCATATAGCACTTCTTATCGACATGTCTCAAAGTGCTTCCCTGCCTTTGATTCCAGATCCTTGTCTGCTCTTTTTTTTCACACCTTGCTATCAACCCTCCACTAAAGGATGATCTACACTATGACGATTTCAAAACACAGACTATTTTTAAAGGTTTAGATTGGAGAGCAATAGAGCTCCTTCTAAGACGTACAGGAGCACAAGGCTTGGAGTTATTAAAACAAACCTTTTAAAAATTATTTCAAGTTATTTAAACAAACCTTGTTTTGGTTGAGCATTCTGAGTGTCCCTGGTAGCCTTCCTTTGAGGTCCGTAATGTGACTGGCCTGGCTGGGAGCCAGAGGGGAGGACTGAGAGTATCTCAGCCAGTTGCCTGCACCCTTTCCTCCTGCCTGTGAAATAACACGCACGCAGTGCATTGCTGCAGTGCCGGCCATCGCCTGGGAAGGGGACATGCTCTGGCTACCGAGCACGCCTGGGAGGGCGAAGGCAGGCAAGGAGGAGCACGCACCTCCCTCGCGCTGGTCCATGAAATGCATAAGCTTCTGGGTTGTATTTGAACACACTGTCCCCAGCGTCCCTCTCTCAGGCTTCGGCTCTCGATGGCCGTACCCTGCTGTGCGCAGGTTCCTCTTTGCGCATGCTGATGAGCAGTGCTGAAGGCAGATGTGCCTATTTTTGGACCGCACTCTGGCTGTACTCATGTCAAGTGTGGCAGGAGGTACTGAAGGCTTACGGCTCTCAGAGGGTGCAATGGGTGTCCACCAGCATGCTGCTGCCCGCTGTCCCACTGGCTGTCACCTGCTGAGGTCACACAGGTGCACCATGATCACACAGAAGACCCTGTTCACATACACCAGCAAGAGGGTCACCACCCAACAGACAAGACTTCTGCTTATTTGCAGTTTTCCCTACAGGAAACATTCACAGGGGCTTGAGCCCCTACGTGGGTAGCCACAGTGCAGATCAGCAAAGGGGTTGTTGGAAACACTACCACACCAAAGCACAGACACTGGCTGTCTTATTCCTCATACTGTAGGAACTTTTAACTCTTGCCTTTTCTCACTCTCATCTGCTTCATCTGGAGCACTGTGACCTGTGCAGCTCCTGAGCAGCCCCAAGGAAGGGCTCAGGATTGCGCATCACTCAGATGCGAGCTCAGGTCCTTGTGGCCCCCTGGGCTGTGCTTGGTGCCAGCCCTTCTGTTCCTCCTCCTGGGAGCTGCTGAGGGCAGGAGGGGCAGGGGCTGAGAAGAGCTATCCCCCCTCCCCCGGAACAGAGGACAGAGAGGGCAAAGACCGGTGGCAGTGAGAAGGGAGACTGTGGCAGGCACAAGTTTCACCAAGACCATGGTGAAAAACAGGGTTGTGAATGTCAGAGAGCAGGGAGGTGACAGGAGGGAAAGGAGAGGCACTGGCAGATGGAGAGATTGGGGAGCAGGGGGCAAAGGAGGAGCAAAAAGGACAGGGGAGGGAAAGAGGAAAGCTGATGAGAAGGAAGATAACAATAAATAGTAATGTGAAATAAGTAAATGTCAATTAATAGCAATCTGCTCAGGGTACTGGGCAAAGGATGATAAACTTGCAATCGATTAAAGGCAGTGAACGAGCTATCTATTAGAGTCAGCCAGCCGGCACACAATCAATCAATAGCAATGCAGAATTGGAAGATGGGGAATAATACTACCAGCAGACAGATAACACATGCATTGCCCTCTCGGTGGGATGCTTCTAGAAGGACCGTAGACCTTGATGTGTCTGAGAGTCACGGACACACAAGAGGAAGCTTGCTGACGGAGTACTTCTGCACATCAAAGGCATGTAAAACCGGAATGGCTGTCGGGATCCTCATCGAGATTCTCTATCAGATTTCAGATGCACTTTGAATTCGTGCCACGCCTTGAGGAGGAAAACAGAGAGATGCCCATACAGTTTTCTCCCTCCAGAAGATATTGGCAGATGAGAGGCTGGAGCGCCTTGTGGCAAAGGGGTAGCTCTGATAAATGGCTGGATTGTAGCTGGAATTTAGAAACTCTCCTCCACCCTCCCAATACATCTGCAGAGAATTGTAACTACTTTTTTTTACTACTCTTGCCCACAAAAGAAAATGTTCAGATCTTCTGTATAAAATCAATCTAACTGACACTGGCCAAGAAAGCATAGCCCAGATTTCCCTGTAACTGCATTATCCCCCCACCTCTTCCCTAAAAGTGCTGGCATGCGTTCTCCAGGACTCTTTCTGAGTTTGAATCTAGGAGTCCCTCCCAGCACACAGGGAGGTCATAATTAGTCTGAGATGAAACATCTGCTGATCAAGATAAAATACGGGTCATCATTAATACAACAAAAATTACAAAATTGTCTGCAGATTTTTTTTTAGTCACAAATTTTACCCAGAGGGCCTGTCCTGAGTGCCTGATACACATGTTTGAAAAGAATGATGACATCCAGTCCCATTTTAGCTCTAATCTGTAACTCCGCTGGATTCGTGCCACGCTCCCAGAAGCGTGCTAGGTGGCATATGCGTGTCTGTTGCGCTACCTCCCCAAATGTGTCAAAAAGACGCACATTTTATAGCACATGCCAATAGCAACCCTGCATCCTCTGCCATCCCGTCCTCCTCCCAGGCAGTGCTTTCATGCTGGGGGGTTCGCCTGCTGCCTTCACGAGGGTGCCGGCCCCGAGGCAGGCACCTGAGCCCAGCGCACCCACCTCCTCCCACCCCTCTGTGCGCTGAGCCTTGCCAGATGTACCGTGCCCCGTCACGAATGAAGAAGGGATGGGATATGCTATCCAAGAAGAGAAAGAAAACTCAACCCGGTGAGCAATTTGCCATATGAGCCATAACACGTGGCCGTGTCCTGGGGAAGAGCGAACCTCTGCAGAAGGGAGCAGCAGCAGTCTTCTCACAGCGTGCTTTCCTCGCAGTGACCTGTTCCAGCTCATCCAGATGACAGGGTGAGTGAAGGCTAGCTTGAGCTTTTCTTGTGTGCCATTCCATTGCATGGCTCCTTTGCATCTTGTGCGTGCTCACAGGAGTGCTTGTCTGTAGTTTGTTGCCTTCTGAAGTGCTGAGAAATGCTGCCCGAGTGCCGAGCTGTCTGTGGCAAAGAAGCTGCGCTGTCAGGCTTTAAGATGCCGTAATGCTCTTTATCATGACGTGCCCTTGAAGCTGCACAAAACAGCTGCTGCTGAACAGCTTCCCCAGACCCCGGCTCACAGGAGCCGCAGCGTTTCTGCCTCACCACCTGCTCAGGCTGACTCTGGGTCAGCAGCGTGCTCTGGCATTTTATACTGAGCAGCTTGATCGGAACAGAAAGCCTGAGATGATGCGGCACAAGTCGGCAGCGTAGCTGCTGCTAACCACAAGTGCCACCTGGGACAATACAGAGTGTACCTGGCAGGAAAAGTACAGCCACCTTTTTGTTTGCCGCTATATCACAGGGTTAAGTGCCTTTTTATTTGCCACTATATCAGAGGGTTAAGTGCACCTGCAGGAACATTGTTCCCATGTTACATGGCAGACTTGGAAGCTCCCAGCACAGGTACCATTCAGCACCCTAGGAGAATAACTCTAGAAGCTAGAAGCAAGGGAGAAAATGTGGTCTCCGCCTCTGGATGCTCCCAGGCTGCCGAAAGCCTGGTCCTTGCGAGCACTGAACTGCACGGAAGAACTATACGGTGCTCTCTAGTCATTTGGATTTCATACAGTTTGTAATTACAACCAAAAGGAGCAGATTCCTTTTTGTTTCCTGGTCCATACAGCTAATAACAAACAGTTTCTTTCTTTTGGGAAAAAACATATTTTCCTTGCTTCTATAGTTTATTCGGTTGGTGACTAGCCCTTTGAATGCGTGCCCAAGGAAAAAGAAGTGGGGGTTTTGTGTCCTGCTCCACTGTGGAGCTGTATGATGGTATATTGCTCGTGAGTTATGTCTAAAGCACAAGAAAATACTTACGCGTCAGTAAAGCAGACTGCAGTCCTGGTTATAGCTTCTTGGTGGATGAGACACTGCAGGAGCACAGAAGAAAAGAGAAGGCTGTGACCCAGGACTTAAGGGCTCCTTTATAGTGGCAAAGAGAGAAAACAGTCAGTGGCCCAGCACAGTGAGTTGAAAGGCCAGAGCATGGCCCTGAGTGAAAAATACGGCCCTGGAGAGAGTTACCATTTTTTTGTGTTATATTCTCTTTCAGAGTCTCTCAGAACAAGGGGAGAAAGAAGAAAAAAGAAATACTCTGTTTTCCCTATTAGAGCCTTGATACATCTCCGCAGATAGCATCATCCTCCTTCTTGGCAGTCAGATCTTTTTTCTCTCCCAATAAAAGAGCCTCTGGAGAGCAACTAAGATGAAGAACTTCACTAGAGCAGCTTAGGACAGCACGTGCCGCCCTACATGGTCAGATTGAAATCTGAACTTCTGCCCCCTTCCATGCGCATGAGTTCATATTTTGGCAAGTCCATAGAGTTTCTAAACAATTATATGTTTAGTTTACTGGTACGAAAGGGGAAGCCACTCCAGACGAGTAAATAAGATACAGAGATAACTTTTTTGAGAAATTAAGGTCTCAATGAATACACAAATATACAAAGGATGTATAAATAAATGACATTTATAAATAATATACTTAGTGTACCGTTATTCATACTATCATTCTTCCCCAGTGAATGTTTAAAAGAAAATCATTCCATAAGGATACTTTCCTTAAGTGTATTCAAGATGGCCAACACAATGGCTTTAAGTAGTTCAAACACACAGTAAAATGATGCTGCTTGACTTCAGGAAAAATAAACATTCTCGTATAATGTCTCTCATTTTAATTTAATGCATTCGGATGAGTTACTAGTCTCATTCATGATAAACCACTAATTTTTCCTGTTTTCCTCTTTCTAATAGCAGGGAGCAACCCCAGTTGCCAGTGTAGTTCTGGCCAGTTGCCAAGACAGTTCTCACTGTCCTCAACAGCAGAGCCCATGGCTGCTGGGGGGGCAAAGAGTAAAGGAGCCACCAAAAGAAGCTGCAGCCTCTGGATGCTTTTCCGCCGCTCCATTAGGAAGCCCCGCTCAGAGACATTCCTGTTATTTTGTCCAGTTATCGAAATATAATCTGGAAAAGAAACATCTGTGTATTATTATGACCTGTAGTCCTGCTGTGTAGGTCTCACTGGTCTATTTTACGTGTGGATGGTGCCGTACCCACAGTCATTGTGCTCACAGTGCTCCTCTGCAACAGGAGCCTCAGTTGTGCAGACAGTAACGTTGAGGCACAGAAAGCTTTTTTCAACGCGGACAGTAATGCCGAAGGGATGAGGCCAGCAATGAGCACCTCTGAGAAGCCCAGCACAGGTGACTTGCTTGAGGGCATGCAAGAAATGGGTAGCAGAACTGATACTGAAAGTTAGAGGACCAAACTCACATCCATCTTCCTAACTGGCCATCTTCTGACAAATAATAGAGCCATATATCATTAACTCGAAGATGATGGCTAGGGTTTTTCGGAGTATGCTATTCATTCCTACAATTCTTCATGTTTTGAATTCCAGTCTGAGAGAGGAGGTCCAATTTTCAGAAAAAAAAAAGCACTCACTTCCTGACAAAGAGGATCTTTAGATTCTGTTAAAGCAGACGCTCCAAATACAAGGCAGCCAAAATCACTAGCCAGTTTTGCAAATCTTTCTGCCTTGCAAGATTTCAGCTATGATTTGCCTTAGAAAAAAAAAATCATTCATTTTAAGAAGCTTATGATGTCACATGTAAAATATCAACAGATAGCAACTTAAACTAATCCCTAAAAGATGACCTACTTGAAGGTGTTTGATAGACCAGGCAGTCTCTCTATACTGTATCAATGAATGACATTTTTATGAAGCTGGATTTTACATGCATCAGATTTTGTGTTAACCAGGTGATTTACTGTTGGATCAAACTTTGATTTCCTAGTCTAACATTTAAGACAGAGAGTGTTAAAGACACAACATATTCATTCTCCGTAAACTGCCTACAGACCTGAAGCTTTCACGTTCCTTTAATTCCTCGTTTTCTGATCTATCCTCTTTTATTACCATAGATATGAAGTTAGGAATTTTCTTATAATTGTTTTTCTTTCCATGGTGGTCTAACTCCCTCTGGATCGAGGGCTGGCTTTCCCTACAATCGAGGGAGTGTTTGCCACAGACTGTGGTGGGAGCAGAAGTATAACCTTAATAGACATAGATCAAAATTACAATGCAACATATATCATCTGGATAATTTTAGGGAAAGAGAAAATTCCATCCACTCTAGCCCTTTCACATAAAGAGGCAGTGTTCTTTTTCTCCCAGCAGAGGTATTTTTCCACATGGCACTGAACCCAAGAGGTTGGAGATTACTTCAAGATAATAAAGATGTTGGCTGAGCAAAATTCACCCCTGCCCAGGAGGCCAGCCTAAGGTCTTAAATGATCTATCAGCTTCGTGCTGACCTCTGGCACAGAAGCACTTTTCACCATCTATGCAAATAAAACGGGCAGCCTTGCCTGCACCGAGGCTAGGAAAGGGCAGGGGCTAAGGGTGGTGGTACTGATAGGCCATTCATTTCACGCTCTTGTCTCCTTCATTTCCTTGTTTCATCAGTGCTTTCTGGCTTAATGTCTCCTGGATGCACCTTTAGTAAGTCTGCCACATATGCGATATTTGGGCAAGAATGGTTGCAGAGAGCCTCCGGAGGTGCGGTTTTGGGGTGGGGTGTGGGCTGCAGGGAGAGGGGTCCTGGGCTCAGCGAGTGCAACCCAACTGCGGCCAGATGGGATGCGCTCGAAATCAAACATCACTGCATCACCGCAACACGCTCCCACGCCGCAGGGGCGGATAGGGACGAGTCCTCATTAGCACGTGAAGGAGATTCAGACATAGCAGCAGGTTACTGAGTGTGGACACCTGTGCCTCCATGTGCGTCCTGGTGTGGAGAGACCTCAGAGAGGCTGGTTCCAGGGCCAGACAGAGCCGCTGGTGGTTTAGTTAAAATGGAAAAGACTAGTGAAAAATAGCGCTAAGGTAGTGGGGCCAGCACTGCAGTATTAGGAGCTTCCAAAAGGCAAGATCATTTGGGGAATGTTTATGTGACAATGCTGTATGACTAGCATATTTCATAGCATTGAAAAAAACCCCCAGACAAACACAATTAAAAGGATCCAGTAAATAAAACATAATTAATATGTGCAAAGCAGCTCTATTGACAGTGACTACTTAGGAAACCAACTTTGTATTCAGGGGCAGCTCTCATACCTTAGTGAGAAGCCGAGGACGTACAAAAACCTTGCAATGCAAAGTCAGATTTATGCGGATTTAAATTCTTGCCTGTGTCTGTTGGCTTCAATCAAAACTGAAAAGCAAGTGAGAATGGATGTGATCTCTTCTTAAAACGCAGGAGGAGTACAGAAAAAAAGAGGCCTTCTGGAACGTTACTAGCTGTTCTCCACCTCCACAAAGGGAGAACGCTTTTTATTGTACATCACTACTACATTTTTCAATAGAAGTAAAGCCTGCCACTTTTGTGAATGGTATGTATATTTTATTGATCTTATCCACCCACTGTGGATCTGATAGAAATAACTTTTTAAGTAAAAGAATATTAAAAGAAGAAAAGAAAAATTGAAACACCGGATAAGCAATTGTCAGGAAAATTGAGACTTACGTGCTTATCACATTAAATTAAATTATACTGCGTCTTTACTATGATATGTAATTATCCAGGTGGTCTCACCTGCACCTATTTGTATTTTGCACATTTTCTACAGGCAGTGTATTAATATTTTACAGGCAGTTTGCTGCATACAAAGGAGAAAAGCAAACGGGGGCCAGTGGGATAGCAAATCTTGTAAGCTTGTAATAGCGGAAAGCTCAACAAAGCTTGCAGTGGACACAAAGACTGGATGAGAAAACAAAGCAGCCTATTTATTACAGCACTGCAATTATCCGGGCTGCAGGATCAATTTTAGATGGCCTAGCTGGTTATTTTCCTTAGGTCTTCGCATAATCCTCGGTTTGACTTTCTGTGGTATGAACTGTGGCTGTTCGAACGAGCCAGGGAAAACCTGCTCACTGCCTGCGATGGTCTGTGGCTGGGAGACCATCACCCACGGCGCCCTCTTACTACTGCAGGCGCAGTCAAGAGGAGGGCACGGATTATTTTCCCTCTTTTCAAACTGCGGAGGAGGTAATTTGTGGAGGGAGAAATCATTATGACCTTGCGTGAACTGGAATTTTACTGCCACCTCACTTATTTTGGGAACAACGGGGAAGCCTGCGCTGGCAATTTTGCTTGTCTGCAGAATCGTGTTCACCTTTGAGTCTTCTTCAGAAGATATGCTTTTTGATTTGTTTTGTTTTGCCAATATTACCTTATGGCTAACAAATATATAAAGATTCAGGTGTGGGCAGTGAAATGCTATTTCTTAATCCTTTTTACTAACAAAAGTCTCTTAGAACAGATGGGAAGCCAATATTATTTTTAATTGCACTCTGATATAAATTACTATGCAAACTTGGCTTTGTTATGTTTTATGTTTCCAATGTAAGAGCTAGGGTTTTATATAGCCTCATGTATACTGCCACACTCATTACTTACCTTAGGGGGGGTTGTGTATATATATTTGCACACACACATATAATTACGCATAGTGCACACATATATGCATGTGCACTTATATATGCATGTGCATATACACGTGTAAATGCACAGGACAGTGGCAGTATGATCTACTCTTCCTCAGAATATCTATTAATTTTTTAAGCTATTAAATGAAGACAGAAAATACATGCTCCAAGAAAGGATGTGAAATGACTCAAACTTAGGGTTGTACCCAAGTTTGGGCTAGCCAGCTTGGAAAAAAAACCCATATTTTTATTTTGTAAAGAGGCTGTTTTCCAAAAATCATCCCCTGAGCTGGGAACTAGTTAAATGAAACCTTCCTCTCAGCTTTCCCAGTGTCTGAAACCTAGGTTGGGACAGAATGAAAACTGAAAGTCATTACTCTTTGGGGTGGAGCCAAGACGAGGAATGTTACTTACATCTCTGATTGCAGCAAACTGCATGAATTATGGCCAGGAGTGAGCCCCTGAGGCCATTCTGCATTTTTTAATTCTCTTAGCCCCTGTCCTTTCTGAACAGGCACAACCTTTGCAGAACCAGAGGGCAGAACCTTGCTGCAAAATTTGTCAGTGATGAAGGGTGCTAAAACTCTTTTGAATATATACATATACATACACACACGTAATATAAATAATATTTTTATATATATATATGTAAAAATAAAAAGTTACTTCAAAACGAAGCTTTGCATGGAAGCATGAAAGACCTTCCAGGGAACGTTATTGCGCAGTTGAGCTGGCCACCAAGGTGTCATCTGAAGCGAGCATTTCCTAGGTAGTTGTGGGAATCTCTTCTAAAAAAAATCCAGGGATTTCAGAACTAACTCTTGGACAGATGGATGTCAAAGAAAAAAGGAGGAAAAAATTTGCAAAAGAAAGTGACTGTATCTTGATTCATTGACCTGCTTTGCTGTTTGTTTCCAGCAGCTGCTTTATTGGTTGCTGTAAGATAAATGGCCTAAATGTTACGGAGTAGCAGGAGCCACTCTCTAGTTAAAGTTAGATTTTAGGCCAATTTTTTATCTTACAACTTCTCCAAAAATGGAATTGTTTCCAGTACAAATCCCAGCTGGCACATCCAATCCCAAGGAGTGATCTTGAAAGACACCAGGCAGCAATCTACCTATGGCATTGTAAAGAGAGGGAGTCAGTTTTGAAATGTCCCTTTTCCAGGATTTAACCCCTAATGTTCTTGCTCATGGTTTGATCTACAGAATGACATCTTTTGTTGACTTGGCTGAGACATATATTTTACAATTGTCAGAAAAAATGGAGACGATTACACGGTGTGTTAACACCTTTCTAGTGTAAATATAGTAAAATAGGCAGGGCAAGAATTATCTGAGTTCTGATTAGAGCATTGATAGTGAAGGTCAAAGCTGGAGAAGAGATACTTTGGAGAAAGCTCTCAGGAGAAGTATATATATCTCTCCAACAAAAGCCCATTGGAAGTACGTAGAATACGACTGCCAACTCCCACTGCCCAAAATGGCAAATAATAGCCTTTTACCTTTAGATTCCCTGCTAAATTTTTTCCAATAGCCAATAAGACAGGCCGGTCTAACTGGATGCTGGCAAGCTGTCCCTCTTCTCCTTTTCTTTCTGTTTTTATTTTTGAATTCTTTTTTACCTCTGTCTTATTAGCTTGAAAGTTGACTGGCTTCATCATTCCAACGTCCTCGTTCCCTCAATGGAACTTAGATTTCTGAACATTTGTTATTCTGGAGGATGGCTTGGTTTTATTGTTCAATACCAGCTTGCCAGGTTTGCTTAAGGGAGGGTTTTGGGTTTGGGGATTTTTTTTTTAAGGGCACACTTCTAGTCCATCTGTTTAATTAAATACCACAGAAGCTTCTGACACATTCATGCCAGGTGTGCCAGTTGATTTTTTGCTCCTAAAACCTTCTGCAGCTGGGAAGATGGCAGCCTCGCAGCCGCAGCCTGACTCCAACTTTTGTGCAAGCGTGCAAGGTGTGGAGTGAAATGGCAGGGCGACGACTGATGAAAGGTTCATAGCAAAGTAAAGAGAATGATCAAGCCAGAAAAGAATACCCAGAAATGTATGGGCGAATGTCGATGTGAAAGGTTGATTTATTCTGGACTGAGACATGTTGCTGGCGACCGCAGATGTTCTCGATTTCTGCCAGGCTTTGGGCTACATGCAAAGATGAATTACGAAGTGTCTCAATTGTTTCAGAGACAATAAATGATACCCAGAGTCCATAATAGGATAAGGGTAATGAAAAATGCCTCAAATTGAAATTGATCGGATTTCCTTGCTTCAAGAAGAGAAGAGCAGCCACACTGGATCGGATCATGGGTCACCGTAGCCTGATTCATTGCCCTGGACAGGAGTCAGTGGCAGGTGCCTGGGGAGAGTGCAGGAACAGGGCTTGCATACAGTGATATTTTCTTGGAATACTTCCCCAGCTTCTAGTGATTTTCCGTGAGAAAGAGGAGGTGCATTTGTATTAAATAGTACTCAGTGGAAAATCCATGGAAGAAAAATCACTTCTTAAGCCCCCTTTCCTCCACTCAAGGCATGCCATTACCCAAAGAGTTGGACATGAGTTTTTGTTGCATACTTTTGTTCTCATGGTGGCTGGAATGTTTGCAGTTCTTGGCAAGGGCCATTTACTTCTCGGTGATTCAGCCTTCAATAATCAGCACAATGGTGAAACTATACTGCGGCAGCTTAGGGATGAACTTGCAAATCCTACCAGCATCTCCCTTCCTTGTCCATTTTCTTCCTTTTTACGAGGTGGGAGGAATGATGTGAAGCCTTCTTCTGACATTTAAATACATGATCTGATGAGTTATTTCTGAAAAACACCCAAAATAAAAAGGGTGGTGAGAAAACACTTGGTTCTTCCTACTAATCAGCTGTAGCAACTTTTTATCTCCTTGCCTTTTCTACGTTTTCATATTAATATTAAATGCCCTACTCTTAGCATTTAGATTAATTATCTGTTTCTTGGTTAACATTTATGTTACTGCATTTTGCTTATGTTTTGGACTTTTGGGGGAGTGGAGTGTCTGATCTCTCCTTGTAAAACAGAAGTTTACTTACATGCACAGGGGCCGAACTAGTTATTTTGGATTGCCATGCTTCTATGAGTCCAGAAATGAAATTTTGGGCACCTGACACTGTGTCAAAAACATGACAGCCACAGGACATGAATCCATTTATCCATCTAAAGAGACTCTACTGATTTAGGTGTGCTAACGGTTGATAACATTTTCCCAGCAGATCTGCAAGGCTTATTGTCTACAGGCCTTTGACTGGATGTCCCATAGTCTTTTCTTGCCACTTACATGCCAAAGGCATGGTCTGTGGCTATTGCTGTGCTGCTCTGTAAGCAGGTTTGAACCCAGGGACTTCCTCTTCTATTCGCATGGTCATCAGGCATGAACTGTGCTCAGACTTCTCCTTGCCTGCTACCAATGTGCCCCAGTTTCCAGTCCTGTTAGTGCCTGGACTCAGTCATGCACAGCATTAGCAGCATGGGTCCACTGCTATGTCTATGCCTGCAGTGGCAGAATCCACCTTCCACATGTCCTAACTGGATCCTAACTGGACCCAAGTACAGGTATTGGCATGGACACGTCAAGAGACATGTCCATACACTTGGCTGTCAGTGGAAACCTATGAAATAGTACAGTCTGTCGTACCATCCCACACAATTATTTCGGCACCTTGGATAGGCCCTTTTGGATTAACTCACTCAGATGACCCTACAAAAAACCAACAACAATAATGTGTGCTACTAAGTGTTTTGCTCCTCTTGGGGCAAAGGAGTTGGACTGCATTACAAGTTGGGACATAAGCACGGCCCTTGAATAGGACAATGAGGCTTTGTGGGACCATCTCTTACCCTGTGTGTTTGGAGGCAGTCGATCTCTTCTGAAAAGGAAGGGGAGGTAAAGAGCATGAAAGACCACCAGCAGTACACTGTCAGCATTTACCTCACGGCTCTCTGTAACTGGAGCACACTTTTGCATGCTTTGGCCAGGCACGCGTTGTGGAAACCCAGGTGTTGTGCAGCCTGCCAGGCCAGCAGAACAAGCTAACAATAGCCATCCATGGTAATCCACAAGGTCCTGGCACAGAACGGAAGAAGAACAGAGAGACGCAAAGGGTGGACATCTGCCTGTTCTCAAGGCTTTCAACCCTGGAGACACACACCCGCACTAGCAAGGCCTGACACTGTCCATGTGTGCTCAGTGCTCATCCCCTGCAGACAGTGTGAACAGAGACTCTTCTGCGTAGCATAAATCAGCTCCAAAGTTATCTTGCTGGATGTCCAATTTCCACACCAAAGCAGAGTGGCAGTGTGTGGTGGATAACTCTTTCCTTAATACTTAGGCTGTCCCTATTCACCAACAGGTGAGGGATCAAGAAATTTAACTTAAACAACGGGATCTGTGTGAATCAGCTCTACCAGGTGTAAGGATGCAGCTAGGGGTGGATTAATCCTGCTACTCAACATGATTTGGAAATATCTTGCTGGCCACAGTGCTGAGCTTCCCCTGAACACCTTTTGCAGGACCCCATTGGAAACACATGTGAGCCGTCTTTAAAACTGAAGGCCGGTCGCTTGGGGTGCCACCTCCTAACATCCTCTCAATGCAACTGCGACAACGTTCCCCGCTCATGCAAAGGCAACCGAAAAAAGAGGGCAAACGCACCACCAGGGCTGCCAGATCATGATCGTGGCGCAAGCTGGCACAGAATCCCTAAAGTACACAATTACTAACCTGATAGAAATGCAGTTGAGGGCTTGTTTCTGATCTGGATTAAACTTGTACTGCCAGATGATCTGGTAGATAGAGAGCTGGTATTAATGAACGTTGAATCACAGACTCGGTAAACAATACCTGGGTCAGACTCTGCACTCCAGACCCATATATTACTGCTGCTGCTGAGTATACCACCTTATCCTACTCATTGAACTGACGTGATGAGATGATAACAAACATTTTTATTATTGATACTGTCTCAGGCAAGAAAGGGGATGCAGGTGAGGAATGTAAGAACAGTTAGAGTGGCAATTAGAGCTAATATTAGTATGACTGACCAGCATTGACATTAAATGCCTTGGAGAATTCACTCTGCCATTGAAAAGTGTGCTTTTCTGCATAAGTCAGATTAAAAGGGAGCATGCATATGCCACTAGGAATACATAAGGGAATCTCAGCAGGTCCAGGCTGATCCTGGTAGCAGCAGAACCACTGTGTAGGTAGAATGTGAGCACTGCCTTCAGGGAGCAGCAAAGAGGGAAGAAAACATAGTCTGCATTAGAAGGAGGTGGGCTGCTAGTTAAACTAGCAGGACAAGGTAGCTAAAGTCAGTTTAGTTTAATTTCTGTCTTAGGCAACAGAACAAATAGTTCATGGCAGCTAAGTGTGAGGCAGGACATACTCTGGTCATCCAAACCAGTGAAAGGATGGGAAGAAATAATGGAGGGCAAAATCCCCCCACACTTTCAAGCTTTTCATAAGATATGCACTCCTCTCTGCCAGATAATAAAAATCAGAGCTCACCCTAAATTCAGAAAAAAATGTTTTCTATTGCAAAGCCTTAGGAGTGATCCTGTTATGGGCTTGTCCATGTCTGCAGGTCAGCATGTGGTCCTGTCAGCTTCTGTGCCTTTGCGAAAGCCTTCCTACCACCAAGACCATTGCTAAAGAGCAGAGCGTGGTTCTTCTCAAGCTCTCCTCTTGGTGAGGTGTGTGGCGTAAGTCAGTAATAATGTGAGTCAAGAACTGTGCAGGAATTTAAACAGCGTTCATGCTCTGCTCTCCCCTTTTGCAGCCCACCAAGCTCTCCCCCGGGCTAGTGGGGTATTTGGCAAGTGGTGGCGTTCATATGTCAGCTTGTTTATCATAACATTTAGATTCAGCTGGTTCAGCGTGGTGCATACGTTTGCTGTTAGGCTCAACTGGTACAAAATGCTCAGTGTAACTGATGTGCTGGATGTTAGGACACAGGAACAAACAAACTGATCCAGACTCAGAGGGTGTATAAAGAAAAGCAGGGCAAGCCATTAAAAATTAAGATTATTTACAGGACTGAATTCAAAGCACTTTTTCTCTGTTAGTTAATTGTTTCGCCAGCTCACGGTGAAAAATGTCCTAGGATTCAAAAAAATATTATCATCAAAAAGTAAAGAGTTAAAAGCTCATGCGGAAACAGAACACCATACTACTGCCATAGCCATAGCCCTAGAGAGAGTATCATGCAGATAGAACGAGTCTGGTTTAAACACAGCAAACCTCCCAGGCGGGACACATATTCCTTGCCTACACTAGCAACCTTAACACAGATGTCTTGGCAAGCTCTCCTGCTTCTTACAACTCTTCAGTATTTTTACAAATGAAAAGGAGGTTGCCAGCAGGGAATGTTGCAGCATGGAGAGAACTAATTATAAGTGATAATAATCCAGCAGACCTATACTGAGATTAAAATGCCTCATGGAATCATTTTTGTCCTTGAAAGGTGTACACTCGCTTTTTTGCACAGTGTAACCTAGGGACATGTAGCAAAAAAGCCCTCTTGCAAGTCCCAAAATAAAATGAACTGTACCAACAAAAGCACTTTCCCCTTAGCGAAGTGCCACAGGGCATCAGCTAACAGAGCTGCAACAGTTTGCTCTGCAGACTTTCCACACTGCTGGCAAAACTCAAAGATGGACCAAGTCCCAGATGTTTCTGAAGGTTTTCCACAAGTGAAACTATGGCTTTCCAGTCTTTTGGCTAGCTGTACTATGAGGAGGTTTTTGGCAGAGCACATAGTCTAATCAAAGACAATGATCTTGGTGGCCTGTGTATTTTATCTAGGCCCACAGTAATCCCTTCATCGCCTTGCCAGCGATTTGGGAAACAACAGAGTGGCAGAGTATGCTGCCAAAACGCTCCTTGTGCACAGGTATTACGCCTGGGTGCAACTGCTGTGGCAATGCGGGTACCACACAGCAGCACAGCCTTTTCTGCTTTGCCTAACCCCCCATCACGACCTATTTGTGGCACGGCAGGGCTGTACCCTCATGATTGCTCCCAGTAAGTCCTGCCTTGGATGCTGCATGGTGGCAGAGCGAGGGGAAACACGGAGCTGCTGACCCTGAGCAGCTGGTCCTGGGCCAGGGCGAGTGGACAGGAGATCCTGGCTGCTGCTGATATGACCTCCCTGTGCCTTCCTCTGAGGCAGGGTAGGGTTTGACCTTCCACAAACCACAGAAGGGCGCTGGGGTTTGTAGCTGAAAACTGGCTTTGACATGGTGATTTCCAGCTCCTGTGATCCTCAGCACTATGGGGATGATGGCAGGGACACACTGGAGCTGCAGAGGGGGAGCCAACCCTCCGGACCATGCGACATGCCCTAAAGCTGTCCGCCGACTTCGGCAGGTGGGATTTCACCTGCAGTCCGAAGCAGCACGCTGCGAGGAGGGACCTGCCGCTGCTTCCCCTTGCCACGACAAGTCTACTGAGCATCACTGCTCCGAGGTCTCTCAGGCTCTCTTTCAGCAAGGTATTAATCTTAACAGCTAATACAAGCAGCTGCTGATTGTTACACTGGGATTATGCATGTGTGTTTCTTACTGAATGGGAGTCTTAATGCATTATGGGGAAAACATTAAGGAAATTGACTGGAAGGCTTGGAAAAATCATTACTGTATCTGACCAGACTGAAAATGCAAATACAACCTTTTTTTTTTTTTTTTTTAGGTAATTAACAGATTCTACTACATGATAACTTACACCTGAGCAATCAAATCTAACAGTGATCATTTTTCCTGTTAATTAAACACTGTAACAGCAGACAGAGTTTAGAATAAATGTGTTTATTAGATTTGGGAAGAAACAGTATTTTTAGAGGAAGTATCTGGTACACTGGTTTGAGGGTGGTGATGAAACAGTGCTTAATAGTCCTGTTATCTAACCTACTCATCACACAACAATCCAGCAGCAATTATCTAGTATCTTATGGGAAGCCATATAAGCCGCAGAACTCGCCAAGCAAGTCTCTCAGCACCCAGATGGATGACAACAGGCTGAGAGTCACAAGGCGTGCTGGGACGTTGTCTCTCCTGACCAGGCCGAGAGAGCATCAGCCTCCCCAGAGGGAAGTCAGGATAGGCTGTCCTCATGAGTGATCCTGCCCCCACTGATGAAAAGCCATTTATGTTTCAGAGGCTGGAAACACTAAAAAACCAGGGTCCCTCACAGTCTCAAAAGTGAGCGCAGCCTCTTCTGAGCCTGTTCTCCTCTGTCTTCTATATCAGCTTCTGCTCCTCAGTTCCAATTTTATCCATTCCCTACATATTCATCCTACACTTACCATTTTCTCACTAGGTTCAGACCCACTTGGAGGCATTGTTGGGGGGGGAATGAAGAGTGGGGAGTTCATTCTCTTTGGCTGAGCCTCGTGCTCAGGCTGAGATGCCATGGGGATGAGCAACCAGAAAAAAATCCTAAAATCTAGATCGCCGCTCAGCTGCAAGACATAACACTCCCATTTACAAAAGGTAGAAGACACACCTAGAAGAGCTAATTTAGAAGTAATAATAAAACAACTTGTGCCCTCTACACCCTATGTGAAGGGCAAAGACAGATAGAATACTTAGGGGAAAAGCAGTTCTGAAAAGCAGCTATAACTGTTGTTTTCCCAAAACAGAGTCAACAGCGAAAGATCAACAAGGCCATGGCAATTCTCAGGCTGCTCAAGGAGCTTGAGAACGGTGACACATTAAGACTGCAGACTAGCAGAAATCTTGATGTTAACCCCGATGTCTGAACTCCCCAGTGTTCAGTGGTGTTCAGATCCATGTTCTTCAGTCAGCGATGCAAATAGCGGCTACTTTCAAAGTGAAGATCAAGAGATGGCTCAGATTTTGACACAGCTTCATTAGGGGGGACACTGGATCCCCCTACAGTAGGAGGTTTACGTTGTCAAGTACTGGAATTTGGATCTCTTGCCTGTACATCTTCATTTCTGTTGTAAATCTAATTTATATTTTCCCCACATTAGCCCTTATATTAAAAATGGCAACACTCACTTCCTCATAAGCATCTTGGTTTTGGTCACCCATCACTCTCTGGGGGAAAATATGTCCTCCTCCTAAAATCTGAGCGTGGACATTTGCAGCCAGCAGGGCAGGTCTGGGGGATGACTTTACAAGAACTTCATTCAGCTGCTGAGTTGCTAGAACGAGGAACGTGCAAAGCACATTTCTCTTTTATCAGGGGACCTGGGCTTTATTGTACGGTTAGTTGGTGAGTTGTTGGATTTGGAAGCCCTGCTCATGCTAATGGTTGTGTGGGGCAAGATGCACGCTGTAGTCCGTACGGAGCCTTAGGTGCCCAGCTGTGCTGGGACAGTCACCAACCCAGGGCCTAATTTAGCCTGGTCATTACTGAGCGCCAGGCACAATGCATCCCAGGGTTTTTGCCTGTGAATGCAGCAACCGTCCAAGGAATTTTGGGGGCACTGGAAAGCACACCGGTGGTGCCAGAAACAGGCCTCCCTGGAAAGGAGAATGAGTTTGGAAGACATTATTTAAACTCTGGGAGTTATGAGGGATTACCAAACAAGTTTCTCAGCGACGGAATGAGAACTGTAACTAAATTCCAATCTGGGTAGCTTTCTGCTGCCATTGTGCAAATATGCGATTACATGCAGCCACCAAGGCTGTGCAGTTGCGTACCTCTGAAATTGCCAAACAGCTCAATTAGCTAACCCCATCATAACACACTTAGCACTGTTTGTTTTGCTTTTGCCTTTTCTTTTCAACTGGAAGGGTGGAGAAAATTAAGTAAGCATTCCGTTTATTAGCAGTTACTGTCTCCAGTTCTCAGATCTCAGGAAACGAGGGTGCTTGGCGAAAACTGGCAACAAGCGCTGGGGATTTGCCTGGAATTCCCTGCGGTGCCCCCGTGCGCGGTGTGGGCTGCGGGGTGTGCGAGCTGGTGAAGGCTGTGGGATTGCACAGCCGCCCGCGCTTGCTCCCAGCTAAACTGGGGCTGCGTCGAACAAGATATGTAACACATCAGTCGTGCTTGTAATTTAGTTGGGCTATTCACAAATGGGCCCTATATCTGCAGGTAGGGAACCCCGGGTGGAAATGAGGGTACAAAACAAACGTGCAGAGTCTGTTAGATATCTCAGACCTCTGGCACTTATTCCGCATGAATATATAATATCGCTCTGGAGTCTGGGGCAAACTGAGTCTATGGCACCTGTGCTGTACGGCTCGTTGTGGTAAACCAGAGGTGTCTGCAACATGTGGGACTTGCTGAGGAGGTGGAGGTCGTTTGGGCAGCATGGCCACAGGTCTGCCTTGTGCCTAGCTGGTGTAAGAGTGAGTGTGTGTGAAGCTGTCTGATGAGATAAAATTTATTTGACATCTGTAAAATCTGGAAAAAGTCCAAATCCTTTTTTTTTTCCCCTCATTTGAACAAAATTTGTATGCTGAAAAAGAGGGCATGCTCACATAAAACCAGGCTTGTTGGGCCCTAAATTCAAAGTATTTAACTGTCCTGAAAGTGCTTGTATAGGGGGGGAAGACATTTTAGTACTCGACTCGGCTGCTCCCATGGAAAATGGAGAATTGTATTTGCTGAAGCTAGTAAAAAAAAATATTGTGCGGCCTACAGGTGCTTCTCTCACACACCTGTGCTGCTCTCTTCAAATTAAGTTGCTGGTGATGGATGTGTAATTGTGTTCGCAGATGTGTATCTGACGGCATCTTGGAAGTGTTTGCTCGGGAACAAAAGGAGCAGCACCCAGCCCACTCCCCTCCGGCTGGCGCGGCTCTTCAGGGCGAACTTGAGAAAAACAGCGCTTCAGACTTGTCTCGGCCCTGACAGTGATGGAGATGATAGCTGTATTACCTGCCTCACGTTCGGCGACCTTGCAGGGTTTGCAGGGCTCTGACAGTTTACAGAAATTTTAAGAGGTGGCTTTTGACTCGTCAAGCGAGCAGGGTTGGAGTGGGAATGCGGGGCAGACAGCGAGCCCTGCCCTACCCCAGGGGCAGAGGTGGCCACAGCTCCCCTTCCCTCCTGCCCAAGGCACAGCTCCCAGGTCCTGCTGCCGCCTTCCCGCACCCAGCCCGCCTGCTCGCCCCACTTCTCCTCCTCCTCTTCCTCCTCCTCCTCCTCCTCTTCTTCCTCCCAGCCCAACTACACCAGCTGCTCCGTGCCCTCCGCTCCCTGCTCTTGGCAATTTCTCGCCTGCAGGTTGGTGACTGCGGGCAGCCCGGCCAGGACTTCTTGGAGGGAGGGATAGAGGGAGGGGAGTAGCCCAGGGCTACAGAAAAAAAAACCAAAGTGGTGTGTCTACAGAATTAATCTGTTGTGTCAAGGCCAATATTAAACTATGCCCCTGTTCTTCTCGTCGCTGTGTTCATGGAGCTAGGCTACGCAATCACACAACACATGTAGTGCCTCCACTGCACCAGGTCCTACCTGTATGCCCCCTTCTTTTCCCTGTGAAATAGATCAGAAATATTCTTAATTTATGAGCTGTGACTATTCAGTAATCCCATCAATATATTTTTCAAGGACACAAATATATAACAGATTCTGGGCATGTCTGCAAAATCCAATTGTTTTTAGTCGAGAAACCATCATTTTTGATTGCTGTGGTCCCTCCAAATTAGATAGTCATTCTCATCTTGTTATATTTTATTCTACTGCTGTGTACTGATTTAGAGCAGCAGAAAACATACTCAGTGAAATATCCACTGTTACTGATGAATTCTGCATGAGATACATGATTAAATGTTATTTAATTTTTTAATGATGTCCATAAGTGTATAGGAGTGTTCTCCAGGGAATATAAATTTCATGCAGCAACACTGAGCAAATAAGCTACTCAGAGACCTGATCCGCTAAACAATTCAGATAGGTCAGATGATCAAATATGACTGTTACAGCTTTAACATTTATGGTTCCTGAAGAACAGAAACAAGCTTTACCGTGCCTAAGAAATCTTTCCTTATTTGATTTTGTACTACAAGCATCACCTGGCAACTTGATTGTAGCCTTGCCTCTCATCTGAGTACATCCGTGCTGATCCCTCCTTTTGCAAAAACATTCTGCCTTTTAGCTTGATATTGATCTGCTTGCCAAGGATTAGCATAAAATTGTACAACCCTCTTAAAGCTTTATCATATCTTCACTGCAAAACTCACATAAGCCCTTTTCTGTTATGACAGAAGAGTCTATATCGCATCCCTTAATCTGTCAGCCTTCTGTAGGAATGAAAGATGTAGATACGATTGCAGAGTTTGAAAGTCCTGTTCTAGGCCGGTCCAGCTGCCTGGAAAAGGAATCTAAAGAAGGTATATCTATGCATCCCACTCACCTCAATCCCTCTTCCAGAGTTTTGTAATGCAAGACACCTGCACATGCCATTTTAAACAACTAGTCCCCAAGTGTATCATTAAGTGTATTCTGTATTATTAAGAATATACTGATAAAAATCTCTTCCTAAGATTGATTTTACACCCTTTTACCTAATGTATATTGTCAAAAGCAAATCTTCTATGCAGAATGGAATTCATAATCTGCGATGATAAATATTGGTACCACATCGGCATAACCTAAAGATCAGAGAAACAACTTCCATGTGCTGCTGGAAGATGTTAGGTAGATAATGACAGTAGAATCTCTTCCATGGCACTCTGCCTTCTCTGTTAAGCCCAGTATTTGTCAAGGATGCCACAAGAAGTATTTCTGTTTTCGCTGCACTCTTCTGACCTGTGTTACGCACCAGTACTATATTGTTACAGTCAACTGGATCAGAGTAAAATTTTGAACCATTCTGAATACAGTAAATGAAATGCATGTGCTGCTATAATGACCGAAGTACAGATTGCAGAATTCATCTCTAGCCTTGCCTTCACACACAGCCAGGGGCTCTGCTGCTTCCTTTCCCTGTCGTCTTCCCCTCTTACTCAGGTGTCTCCTTCATGTTGCTTTATCCATCAGCTATTGCTCTGATATGGAGAGGCAAGAGGCAGCAGGATGGGATGCTGATGGTATCATTTAACTCTCACAGTATAACAACTGCGTGCAGGACGGACTTATGACAGGCCCCACTGCCCTCCTCCTGGCCTTGACTGGAAAATGACCATCTTGAAGTCTGCAAGGCTGAGACTTTATGTCTGAAAATTTCTGAAGTACAGGTGATAGTTTAGTTATGTGAGTGTCTAGTGAAGTACTGACTGGGATGCTGGTGCTTAAAGGCATACTGCAGTGCACATACATCGTAACACATGAAACCACTAATTTATTTGGATGGAATTTGATGGATTTTCTTCCAGTTAACCAGAGATTGAGTCTTACAGAGGACAGAAACTACTCAGGTTAAGATAATTACATCCCAGAGTGTATTGTACAGATGACATCACCTTCCTTTTCTTTAATCTCTGAACGGTTTGCTCTTGCTGTTCACCAACATCTTTCCTTTTTTATAGAAGAGACATTAAAAAAGAAGCTAAGAGTAGTTTTGTCTCCAATGACTTACACCCTAGGAACACAAACCAGGCCCAGCTCAGAGCAATCACACTTTTTTCTCACCGGGACATCCTAAGAGTTTGGGACTGACACGCTGAGATGGCCGGGTGTCACAGTGATGCTGGTGCTCATCCACTGACACTTTTATGAGAGGTGAGAAAGCTGTTTGCAGAGTGAAAAGCTCAGGATAAAAATAGCAAAAAGTCCCCCACGCCCCTAGCTTCCAGTGGGCGATAATAATAACTGACATGTCAGCCTTGCTCTGGGTGGGCTCTGCAGAAGCTGGTGGAGAGGCAGATAAATGATAACCCTCAGAAAGACCTAGCAAGCAACGGAGTGTGTGCGGGGAGCTGTGCAAGGAGGGAGGGGAAAGGCAAAGCCTTGGGAGATGTCAACCATCCAGCAATCTTTCATCAAGACCAGGCCTTTTCAGGCATTGCTTTTACATGTACCACTGTTTTAGCAGAGAAATCTTTCCATGGAGAACTTCTTCCATGGATGTCGACCTCTTTTCCTGACTCAACGTTATACTGGCAGGCGAGCATTTGGAGTTCAAGGTCCTGGCCTTTCCTTGTAGTTGGCTCTGGGTACTTTTGTGTGTGTGCTATTACGGCTCTCCTATGTCTCCAACCTCTCTCTCTTCCTCTGGAGCTCTTTCCCGCCAGTCTGCATCAGGCACGCTGGCTCTCCAGTGGTTCCTCCCTCCCAATGAGTTTGTGGGGGCTCCTTTATACCTGGGTATTCCCTTCACTGGACTATAGTCTCCTGTTTAAGTCTCCCTGTCTTAAACTTACAGAAGCCTTTTGTGGAGGTCTCTGTTTTTTCACTGATGCTTTTGCAGTGGCCAGGCCTAGCGACTGTAGAAATACCATTAAACAAAATGCCAGGACTGTGCAGCCGAAGCACCGTAGAGAAACAGGAACAGCTTCCCTCACACATACTGTGAGCCCTTCAGCGGTACTCCCCGGCCCCTGTTTCAGCAAAAGGTCAGATTCAGCCAGCCGGCTTACTTGCCAAATCGTTTGTGGATGCTAAGCCAAAACCTCTGACACAAACAATACCAGTGTGTGACAACGTGATACTCAAGCATTCGGTCAGTTCCTATTCCAACTCAAGCTAGCTGAGGAATAATAAATGATACAAAAAGCTGGCTTCCCAAAACATTTGGCTACTCTATCCCTTTATTTCTGGATCTAATCAGTATTCCGAACTAATATGCGTGCAGACTTGCATTTATACATTTTTGTTGCTGATCCAAATCTCTGGAAGCCACTTTGCTCGTGGTCCCTGGGCAGGGATGGTGACAGCCATCCCAGGACTGACCGATGCACCCTGTCGGTGGGAGCTCCAAGCGCTGTGTGGGTGTGAGAGCTGAATTTTGCCTTAGGGTAAAAAACTGGGGGAAAAATAAAGGCGAAATCAGAACGCAGGCTACATCAAAATGAGACTGGCACATCAGCTTGTGGCGGCTGGGGGAAGGGACGGCGCTGCAGACTGCCGGGCAGCTGCACAGCACTGCCAGCACTCCAGCTTTGCATTTTTCTTTTCTTGTGAAATCTCATGAGGGGCGAGACGCTAAAGCGCAGTGAAGAACCAGACTGCAAATCACCGTCCTGGCTGGCTGTCATGATTTGAGGGCATGATGCTGCGAGTGCTTCCCCACTTGGGTCCCTCTCTTGCAGGTGCCTCAGCGGTGCCGTGCGGTGCCACGTGGGTGTATAACGAAACCGTGACCTACCCGGCTCAGGGAGGCCACAGCCCACCTTGCAGCCAGCCCTGGCAGGGAGGGGAAGGGGAACCCCATCCTAAACCCTGCTCATTTGCTGCTGCACACTGAAATCCTTCAGGAAAAGGAAGGGGAGGGAAGATCAACACCCATTAGCATCGTAGCAATCCCAGTTGGGAAATACCTTGTGTGCCCTCCAGGATCCCTGGGCAAAGTGAGGGATTTGTTTCTAAAGGGAAAGCGGGTGATTCAGCCAGCCTGCTCCTTCTGCCCAGCGGTGGTGTGGGGGAACAGGCTGAGCACATCCCCAGGGACTGAACCAGATCCACCCTTTCCTGCATTCAGGAGCTGTGTCTGACTCAGAGGCAAAGCAGAATAAACACGTGAACCTTTCTCAAAACTGCCATTGTAGAAGCTTTCCAGTTAGTTAGGCGTGGGAATACTGGGCATTTGCAGGTATGTGTGAGACACAGGTCCATCGCCCCACGGAGGTGAGCAGGCTGCTGCTGAGGTGAGGTGCAGGAGACTCCTCGATGCGGCTGCAGAACTGGGGCCTTTGCACTTTAAATCATTTTTTTCACTGTCTTTCTCATGCCATTGTGTCAGCAACCAGTGAGCTGCATCAAGAGAGGGCCCCAGGGCTGTTGATGGGCACTGCTCCAGCAAAGTTGCTCTTTCTCTCTCTGCAGGCTTGGGACTGTCCTGGGGCTTGGCCCTTTGGTCCCAGCGGGTGATGGTGCCAGCTTGTCATGGTCAATGCTGTCTGGAGGGGTGGCTGAAGGGACTTGGGGTGCCTGCGGCTGTAGGACGTGTTCCTGCCTCCCTGGGCATGTGGAGATCCTTGGAAACCTGCTATCAGCGTGCCAGGGTACCTGGCAGGCAGCAGCCGCCGGTACAGGCACATCAGCAGGGGTTCAGTCTAGAAAAAAATGAGTAGAGCAGCTGAAAGGAGGACAGGGAAGGGCCTCTATCTGCTTTATTTAAGGTTGCATTTAGTTTCTTGGCAAGGAAACCCACGGAGAATATTTTTTGGAGCCCTGGCTACCCTGAAAGATATGAAGTTGACATGACTACCACTTCTTTCTGTCTTGAAACACAGAAGAGAGAAGGGAGGGTATCTGCGAGGCAGATGTAAGTGCTGTAACTCATGCTTGTCACCATCCTGGTAATGCATCTAATTTGGACAATAAAGTTAAACTTGGTGTTAACCCTCCCCACATTTCTTTGAAAGCAAAACAAAGTCTATCCTGGCCAGGGGTACATAATCCTCTGTCTTCCGTGATTAACATCAAAGGGCCATTGTGCAGCTTAATTTGTTATTGGTTGCAAGGTACGTTTAGATCTCAGAGTGGTTGTAGTGGTGCAAAATATATAATTAATAATGAGTAACAGCTCCATAATCTGCAGCTCTCCTCTCCTCCTTGATGTGTTCTCATCCCAGTCACAAGCACAAAAAACCCCAAGCGTTCTTTTATGTCATCTTAAAACCCCCCCTCTAACACTTTCTTTCTGTTCATTCTTTTTCTCCAGTTTATAGCTACATGTTCTGACTACAAACAAAACCTTATCCCCACTACATTTGAAAAATGTTTGCAACAGAATGAAAGTGTCTCTAACAGAACAAACACTCTAGTAATTAAGTATTCATTGAATTTTAGGACCCCGCGGTAAAAGTAGATGCATTAGCTGGTCCCCAGACACAAGGATAAACACCAGTCTGCTGCAGCACACACCATGCCCTGCTGGGAGGTGAGAAACAGAGGGTGTAGAAGTGACTGCCAGAGAGACACCAAGGGGAGGATAAGCTGGGAAAGACTGGCACAAACTCTGCTCCTTTGTGGGAGGCAACTGACCCATAGGCGAGGGCATCCCCAGGGCTGTGCCAAAACACCTTTGGGGTTTTTTTTTTTTGATATTACCACTCCTTCCGCTCCAGATATTATTATCATTATTTGATATTACTGTCCATCCACTGCAGGCATGGTGCAGAGTAGCCCAATTCAGGCAGCAGGGGGGTATAAGTGTTCCTTCTGCAGCCTCCTGCTTCACGCCTGCCAACTGACCGCAGTGCCGCCGCCGCCGCTGCTGCTGTGGCTGGACCAGTGCTGAACTACCGGGGAGCTGCTGGAGGCAGTGGAGGCAGGGGCACAGGTCCTCTACTCATGACGCTGCTTGAGAGCCGGCAGCGCAAGCAAAGGGCCCTGCACACAGCCATGGGCCGCAATGCCTCAAACTCTGGCAACTATGTGTGTCCCTCAGAAGCCGTGCATGCCCTTCTGGTCACGTCACGTTGCACTCTAGCTGCATCCAGCAGCATTTAAGGACATGGTCTCGCTAGTTGCAAGTTCTTTCCCCTCACCCTATTAAATAACCTTTTTCGACATCATATGTAGGATTATTAAACCATCTCTTCTCAAAATGTTTCCCCTCTGAACCGACATGGAAGGAATAAGATACAGCAGCTGGAGGAAAAAGGGGCAAGGATGGTTTTTTGTGGGCCAACAAGTGCCTCAAGAGCTAGTCACAACACCCTTTCATCATTTTTATTCAGCACTCAGCAAATGCAGAGCCATTTGTTGTCCATTGAATAGTCTGTAGAGCTTTGCTTTTGCTGAGTTGTATGTGGAACTGAGCCAAAAGGAGAAGAAATAATTAACAGTCTGCCCTGTCCATATGTTTAAAATACACCACAAAATGAAAACAGTCCTGTGGAGAGTTCTCTGCACTAAAGCTTTTCCGTCATGTGGAGTTGGAATATTTTCTCTGTTCCTTAGGGGAGGACTTAGGACAATATTTGAGAAACCAGAGTTAATATTAATTTTAAGAACCTTTCTTTCCAATCCTTTCAATTCATTATTCATACATTTTATGCCTGTATTAAAAAAAAGAATGAAGTTATAGTATGCACTGAAACTATTTCAGATATTTGGAATTCATAAGAATAATAAGGAAGAACTGAAATTAGTTTAGACTTTGATAGTACAACCTGGAAAACAGAATGATTCCTGTTTAGAGCCATTTTTTTACTGAAACTTTATGGTCTAGACCCATTTATTTAAAATGGATCTAACATCACCAGACCCAAATCCATTTAAAGCAAGTTACTGGGTTTGAATTTCTTAGGAAAGGAATAACATACAAAAGCCTGTTAATAATAGGGGATCCTTGTATGACAAGGGAGGAATTCGTGTCAAACCCTATTGATGTGAAATGAAGCATACCCACATGAATGCTGCCCATTCCTGTTTAAACGACTAATTTCAGAAAACCTCCTTAGGAATCATGATAATAGCTCCTCTGCTCCGATCAGCGCCCACTGGCCTCATTATCAGATTCATTGCAATTGCTTTCTGGTGAATCACCAGTGCCAAGCAAACAAGGTCCTAGCAGAACCAGCCAGCAAAGGATCCTCCTCTGACTGAGTAGACATGACTGACAGTTCCATGGGGACAGTTCCCCATGGTTGTCGCCAAAGGTTGTGACAATGGTCAAGCTGTGTCTTCTAGCTTACCCTTAGGGGGCAATTACACTTGACCTGTCTGCTGTTCATCTGCCCTTTGCCAAAGCTTGGAAAATTTGCATGTAATAAAACCAAGATTAATGAGGCTGGTTTTGGCTGGATTTTTTTTTCATATGACAAAGCCAAACTCTCCTCTTTCTACTGCTGGTGTCCTCCATGTTTTTTTTTTCTGGCACTCCGCGTCAAGAATATATGAAAGTTAAATTGGCATCACCAGCATGGTTTAGGATGGATCTTGAGGCCAGATATCCAACCTGCACTGAGTGCTAACTTGTTGGTAAACTCAGCAGAAAAGACATGCGCTGAACAACCTACAGGCCAGCCTGCAGCTCAACCCTTAGATATGGCCCTTTGGACTCATATTCAGGTCCACTGGCAGAGTCGAGTTGAGATTTCATTGACACAACCCAGGCTGCACCTGTAGATTCTAATCTCTCTAATCATTAATCTGGCACCTTGCAGTGCAAATACTCCAAGCAGATGCGTAGCCATCCGGGTTGGCTGGACAAGGATCAAATATTCCTTGTGGAATCCCAAACATCCGCCGGCACAGGCATTGCTGGACCAGAACATCAGCTGTCATCCAGGGGAAGCCAACTATTTGCTCCCCAGGTGCTGGGGATAGTTGTTGTCTAACAACAGCAACCTCTCCTCGTTCTCCATGTCTCAGGGGCCTGTTTTTTCTGTGGTCCCTTGCCCGACAGCTCTGACAGGTACAGCAGGTTTGTACGGGGCTGTGCTTATGGGGCTCATGTTTGCAGTTAGAGCACAGTTAGAGTTGCCGGTGGTGGTAGTGGGGCAGCCAGGATGGCAAAAACTTCAACATCAATCCTCTGCTTTCTCGGGAAAAAATGCAAACAAAGGGTCTCTAGGGCTAAGAGATGTATTTCACTGAGTGGGCAGCAGGGGTGTCAAAGCCTTCTCCTCTGAGAAGATAAAATATCCCGTCTTCTTCATGGGGACCAATGCTCTTGCTCTTGTCCTGCCACACTCTCCCAGCTCAGCCCGTCTGCCCCAGCTCACTGGTGCCAAGGCCTTTCCCAGGTGTCAATGCCAGAATATAGTGGCATAAGATGGATTTCACTTTTCTTTTATTTCCCTGCTAACTGAAAGGTCAAAACAAATTGAATTAAAAAACTATGTGGGGAATTTAGTAATTAAAAGCTTGTGAGCGGGTGTAAAAGCTAATCGCAAAAATAAATAGTTACCCAGTAACTTCATTACATTAAGGTAAGAACCATATATGCTACGTAATATAATAGGTGCTCAGGGAGCTGAAACCACTGAGAAGCCATAAGTCACAGTCTGAATCACAGGAGAAAATCCATATTGCTGTCACGGTCCAGGCTCTGGAGCAGCCAGGGAAGCTGAGCTCTGGGCACAGATGACATCCTGACACCTTCCTTAAATTGCATGACATGCATGCCCTTAGGTACCACCTACCATCTGTGTATGCCCGGCCTCCATTTTGTTTCCTGAGCTGGACAGCTAAGGAATGAGGGGCAAGTGAAGCAGTGGGGATGGGTAGGCCGGAAGTCCTCTGTGCTATAACCAGGCTATATTCTAATAAGGTGACAATCCCTGCTGCGAGGTGTTTGCCACAGGAATGAGACTGCTAGGTAATATCAGCCAGGCTGAATGCCACTCTACACACAAAAGGGTGAAGGGGGTGGCGGGGAAGTAAGAAACATCATTATCAAATCAGTAATATCATCTAAATCATTCTGTCCTGATCTTGTCCAGAGGGTAAAAGCCAGCAGGCATCTCCCGACAGCAGAGTAAGAATGTCCTGCAGAACCAGTTGCACCTCTCCTCCTTCCCCATGCAAACAGAGTTGACTAGGGAAGAATGCTTTGGGGATCCTGAATATTTTCCCAGCACCCCTACTGTTGTTGAGGGTGACACGCAGCCATTCCTTCGAGTTTCAGGACACCAAAAAATAGGGCTGGATCATAGGTCACAGGAAGGCAGAAGCAACTGTGCCGACAACAGCCCTGGGCAGCCACAAAGCTGCCCTGTGAGGTGGGCATAGCTTGGACAAGAAGAGTGAGTAGTCTACAGAGAGCTGTCAGGTGAGGTTTTACAGGTCTGGAACTGTCTCACAACCTAAATACCCAGTGCCTAGGTTTTAAACCAAATCACAAAGTCCCTGGTAAGTGGGTAACTCTCTGCATCTTGCAGGTGGCTGTTGAGCACTAGTCACAGCAAGATTTTCTCTGATGGTGAAATTGGCCTAAAGGTAAGCAAGGGGAAAATATACATGTGAGATATTTAAATAACGCCAACCTTGTTATTTAAAAAAGAAACACGCCTTTCTGAACCAGCTGACAGAATAGTTAAGCCTTAGCTAAACTGTGGGCCTCGAAGCTAGAAGAGGCACCTCCATTATGTCCTGAGGTATGTTCTTCAGGGAGAACCAGTTGTCAACAATTGTTCTCAAAACAGATGACACAGGGGAAAAAGAAACTTTGGCTCTTGCCAAAACTCTCTTTTTTTTTTTTTTTTTCTGCTAAATCAGTTTGATCCTGCTGGGATCATCAAACTGAAATAGTTCTTTCCATTAAATAGTTAAATTTCTGTGATCTTCAAATGCTGAATTTTCTACTGAACCTTCAGGGCAGCCAGTCTGAAGGAGAAAGGGTAGAGGGATCCCTTGTCCAACCTTTTTTAATTTTAATTTATTGTAGTCAGTACTGTCCTTTACCACTGCCAGTACTGTCCTTTACCACTGCATAGCTAGGGGGAAGGGAAGAGAGCTGAGCCTTCAGCTGGGGGATTTCAGTAACCTTGGTACTTGAACGCAGAGCCAGTGCACAGTACTTTGCCTGTTACGTGCTTTTTCTCATAATACTAAATGAACTCATTTTCTTAAAGCTGAAATCTTCCTAATGCAAGGATCTTTTTTAGAAACAAACTCAACATTATGAAATATGCCATATCACATCTTACACTAATGGGTTATGAAGATATAAGCTATCAAAAGCTGAACCTTTTCTGGGTGCTGTATTTCCTGAGCCCAAATAGTAGCTGTTTTATTAATAAGTAGAGCAATACAGTCCTACCATTTCCAAAGCCACATCAGCTCAGATATCTTAGTAAGCTTTGGAATGAAATAACCCAGTTTCAGTATCTACTTTTTGCAGTAAATCAATTTTAAATGGGGAGGAATACATCTTCAAGTAATATAAAGGGAAATAAAATAAATGTTCACGAAACTAGTAGGAGAAGTCTGTTTTCTGAAGCAGTTTATACTTGTGACAGTAAACTCCACCCTTAAAATTGTACAATTCACCCCATAACCTTCACATTACCAGTCTGTAGACTGACCCGACACGTGAAAACTGTGATATTATCTACAGGCCTTGTTAAAGTTACTGTCTTCTGGGTTGGAAAGGTCAGCAAGGTTACCATGCTGGTACAGTATTATTTCCTACCAGTTTGAAAATCTTCTGAGTTTACAGATCCAGGAGTTTTGGAGTTTTGATCACTAATAAGACTCTTATTGAACCATTAAATCACAGCATGGCCCCCCAATTCAGCTAGATGCTTAAGAACCGAATCCGAGCTTTAATGCCAAATAAACAAGCGTATCATACTGTTATGCCATTTAGGCTGCTATACAAACTGAAATAAAACGCATCTAGCTTAATGTGTGCATTAAACATTTTGTGTAAGCACATGAAATTACCATCTTAGTGTTCTATAATGAAATCATAACCACTGCCTGCAACAAGCTCAGCATAAATCTTCCTGCTTTCCCAATGAGGCAGTGTCAGACTCCTCTGAAATCTGCTCCATAAAAGCCATAAAATCATGATACAGGAGAAAAAGCGAACAAGAAAGGTCAGTCAGGACTGAGTCCTCGTCAGACAAATATTTTCATGCTCCTGGAAGTCAGGTTTCCATCTGTGTTCCCATCTCAGGATTCATCCCCATAACATCTCTTCCTTCCAGCACACTTTTAGCTGTTGATTGGAAGATCTTGCAATACTCAGCATCATTACAAGTTATGACTTCATTCCCATCTATTGATGTGTGTAGGCTTATGGCTTTTTGCTGACCTCTTGAAGTTTTGATCCAAGCCTTCAATTTCTCATGCATGAAAGCCAGAAAAGTCTAGATAGCATTCAAAATGCCAAAACCATTTGATCTTGGCTGTTTTCATAAATCAGATGATGGATCGTCAGCAGTGTTTACAAATGCTGGACACCAAGAAACCCACAGTGGGCTTCTCCCCGTCCTTTTACAACATCTACTGAAATGTCTTGGAGACTTCTGTTTCTTGCAAGAAACGTAAGAAAACTCTCTTTTCAGCTCATTGCCAAGCCCACCGTTATCATTCAAGCAATGTTTCCACCTGACCCCAGACAACAGAAGGACCCCTACTTGTGTTGGTGGACTCTCCATCTTTGATGCCTCAAGGCGAGGCTGGTCAGGCAGCCACCAATCTTGCTCTGTGTCCCTGCTGGGCATGCAGCCTCTCCTCTGGATTAACGAGCCCTTCTGTTCCCTGGGTTATTGCTGGTTTAAAAACGAAGCCAGGGAAGCGGTGTTTTGGTTGGGAGGGATGATATGCTAAGGAAGCATGCCTTAAGGAATAGGCCGTTATTGCTTTTGCATTAAGGTTGAGAAGCAGCGGGGAGGAGACAAGGAGGAAGTCTGGGAAAGCAGACCTAGAGCCATTTGAAGTGGACAGACCGGATTTATTGTGCTAGACACTGATAGCAGGGATGCTGCTCTTTCATTTGCATGCTCTGTGTTTGCCTGATTAGCAGAGTCATATGTAAACACTTGGTAGGGAAGCTTGACATTAAGCTAAAAGCAGCAAGAGTTGAAGTCGCTGGCTGATTGCAGGAAATCTCAGAGCCTTGTTATTTTAATTTTGTGTGGAGTTCAACTTTTGGGCCCAAGCTTAGTGCTTTTGGAAAACTCATTCCTCATTCTGAGTCGGAAACATGCTACCCTTATGATATTAATGATATTACAGAGCATATTTGGAGCATATTGTTCAGCCCACGGCTCCTCCTGCAATTTCTCAGGTTTTCATAGTCCTTCATGCAATTCTTCCCCATCTGTGGAATATCAATACTGCAATAGCCCGAAAGAGAAAGCCTTAATTTAAAACCAAAACCACGGAGACAGTTGCACAGAGATCCTTAGCTCTGCCTTTATGTCAATGGCTAGCTGAAGCAAGTGAAACATGCTGGTGTATTGCTTAGCTGGATTCTGATAACGCTATGCCAGAGAAATACTTCATTCCATTAAAAAGAAGAAAAAGAGTGAGTTTGGGGCACTTGAAAACATTTGTCAGTTCAGGTAGAATGTGACCTAACTAATCTGGTTGGAAAGAAAAGGAGAAAAATGGAACCATCATTTCAGCATTCCAATTTTCCCAATTTGTTTTAAAATGAATTGTAGCTAAGTTGAAATTTTGAAAGCAGAGAGAGAAAAACTTTAAAATAAAAGAAAGAAAATAACCTGGATTAGCTTCATCATTTTCCTCCATTTTTTTTCATTCAGTCACAGGCCTGAGGGGGGTGGGATTCAGCTACCCAGGGAACTGAAAGAAAACCACTGTTAGTTGTGACCTAAAGCCACAGTGACCCAGCTGAAGGACATCCATGACTTGCTGCAGGCTTTGGGAGAGCCTCGTTTAGCTATGGGAGAGGCACTGTGTGTGTTTCACTCCAGATCTTCAGTGACACTCAGGCAACTGGGAGCTGTTGAAGCTTAATTTAAGAGCTTCTGAAGGGCCGAGTGCTTGGGAAATATGCCCCAGTAACTGCAGCAGTCCTCGGTGGCTGTAGGACACCAGAATCAGCGGCAGCTCAAGCTACTTCCCTCTCGGGCTGTGTATCTCCAGCCTGGAGGCACTGGCTGCAGGGACCCACAAACGGTTCTCTATAGGCGTTCAGGACCCCCTCCCTCCCCCACTTCTTTAAATCCGAAGTGTGTGCTCATGAGGTGGGTCAACACCGCCATGCTCTTTTCATCTGCTGTGACTCGGCAGGAGACCGAGGCGTTGCCTGCGTGGGACTCCTGCCAAGAGCAGCAACAAGCTCTTCCCATCAGTGCCAGGAAAACACAGCCCTATTTCAGACTGTACTGGTTTATCCATCCTAAATCTCCCTGAGCCCCACAACCAGAACAGACCACCTTATTAACTGCCCCCATCCTCACTACAAACCCATTATGTGAGAAAAGAGAGGGAACAGGAGCAGAATCCAGGTTTGATATTGCAAAGTGACTGAATCTGCTGCGCCCGGTGAGAGGGGTTCCAGCTTGCTCTCAGGAGAACAGGATGTGTCATTGATTTCGCTGCCTCCCCTTCCGTCTGTCGGTCATCCATCCTGCCCCCCAGCAACATCTGAGCCTGCTGGACAATCTGAAACACCACCAAAAGCAGTAATGGTCTCAAAGGTGTTCCTGCAAGATTCATCAGAATTAGCAGCTGGGTGGAGACAGGACAAAACCAGGCTTCATCAGCACTGCTAATCACAGAGTGGCTTATAATAGTGTAAATATATTTAATTCCTTACTGCCTCTGCCCTAGGGATTTGCATTTAAAAGAGGAAGGGGAGCTTGCAGATTCAAATGTGTAGTTACATCCCCTAAATTCTATTATTCCAAAATTTGAAACTGGGTAAGAACACAGTGCTATAGGCACAGGAGCAACCAAACTTTAGCCATGTGTATCTGAAAGCCAGAGAACATGGTTGTTTCTTTATACGCATCACTCAAACCCCCAGATTTTATTCCAAAAGAGAAGCAGGGATCTGCATCCCAGGAAGCCTTTAAGTGGCTCGCTGACACATGGGATTAACATAATGAATTATCACACAATGTGCTGCCTTTAGAGGCACAGAGATTAATTGCTGAAGGCCAGATGGGAGCAGTAGGGGTAAATACAGCCTTTTGTTGAAGGAAGAGGGTGAGGGCTGAGCGTGCAAAGCTGCAGTGACCAGGAGGAGAGCCTGAGCGCTCCTGGGGATTTGGCCTTGGCCAGGCAGACACAGGCAGAGCAGCCCTGGGAAGACCAGCCCCAAGCTGAACCGCTCACACCTTCTGCGGAGAGGCAGCACGTGAGCAACTCGTTGTCTCTCAAGGGACTGGGAGCCACTGCTGTGTCCCCAGCCGCCCATATGCTGCTCTCCAAGATAGTGCCTCGTGGCCTAGCACCATCCCTCTCCTTACGTCCTTGCTCCTGGGGCTTGCTCCTGGGGGCTCCGAGGGGCTGGAGCCACTGCCTCTGGGCTGGCAGAGTTGAAACAACTTTGTTTTTTTTTTTTCTTTTTTTATTCTCTCCTTGTGCTGTGCCAGGACCTGGCCTATGTCTTTCTGAACGTCATGGGATTTTAAGCAAATTTTTAAGTGGCTTATGGAGATGCCACAAGTATTAAGCCATATTTCATATGGACAGAAGTAAAATGTAGATCATTAATGAAAGCTGGCTTGGACAACTAATGTAACTCACTGCATTTAATGTTACTGTTTATACAGGAATGCGTTTTTAAAAGAAAAGTCCCCTGTATTTTAACACGGATCTAGAAACCATTGTCTACCTATTTGTTGAATATGTCTAAAAAAACCTGCTTTTGAGGATCCTGCCTTCCAAATATCATCATCTAGTGCAACATTTTGATTCTGACATTTAAAACTGAATTGGCAAAATGACTGCCAATGGGGCTAATGTTTGGGAATATGCTTCAGTATCAGACAAAAAATTTAGAAATGTTTCCCGCTGTAATTTCAGCATTGATGCATTTCAATTGATTTACCATCACAGAAAGCATCTGGGCCCTAGTCCAAGAAGTGCTGTATCATTTCTCTATTATGGTGATACCTTGCTGGTCAATTTAGGAAAAAACAATATGAAATTAACACAAATACTATTATTCAGTTTACTGGCATTTCAAGAAGGACACATTAAGGCACGGTGCTCTGGAGCACGGTAATGTTGGGCAGTGCTTGGTGTAGACCCTAAGAGTAAATGGAGAAGGAACAGCTGACTTCTTGGTAGAAGCAGGAATTGCCAGTGCTACTGACGTTTACACTTCACCTAATCAAAGGCACTAATGGGTTTTAAGCCCTCCCAATCATCCACCAAGATAACCATGTTTTCCTTCTCTCATACATATCCCAAGTTCCAATTTCTCAGGTAACGTCAAATAGGAGAATCTATTCCCAGCAAGGAACATCTCTGCATTTCCAACCTCGTGATTTGATGATAACTGTGTTTATCTATCTTTTTACCACTGAAAACCAGCATTCATTTGGCTGGGGAACAGGTACACAGTTTGTCCTCCTCCAATAGGCAAACCTCCAAATCTCTAGTTCCACAGGACACGCCTAGACTAGGAAGTACCCACATTTAATGAAACAGAGACCTTTAATTCAAAACAAACATACTTTGTTGTAAGCTACGCCACAGTTGCTAATCCACCAAGGCTGACCTCTTTTCTTGGCTAAAGCAGAGATGTTTCTATTGATGACTGAGGCTGCCAACACCATGACTGTCTGCCTCAAAGTCACTAACTATTACTAACTTGGAACGGTCTTCAGAGAGACTCTCCAGCAAGGCATGAACTTTTACCACTGGGTCCATGATGTCTTAGCAGTTGTGCCACAGATTGCAGACTGAACTTTCCAATGTGACCTGGCAGGAGCAATGCAGCCCAAACTGTCTGATGCTACGTACAGCGGGCTGCAAATACTCAGATAGAAACTAAGAAGTCCATTTGGCTCAGTGAGCTGTGAATGCAGGTACCTAACACTGTCGCTTTAAGCTCCACCGTTGTTACCTAGACATTGGCAGCCAAAGCCTGCCAAAAAGACATGGTCCATGCTGTAAATCCATATGTCTAGCATGGAGTTGGAATGTGTGAAGTAGGACCTAATACATGAAAGAGGCAAAACCCACTAAGAAGGACATCAAGAACCCAAAAGACATTTACGTCCTGGCCATGTGAACTGAACTTGATGGACTGAGCAGAAGTGACAGAAAGATCTAAACAACATCTGGTCAGGAATTTTCCAGTTTGACTAATCAAAACTAAAAAGGTTTTGTTGCAGTTGTCAGTTTTGAGGAAGTTCTGTTGACAAAATGCCGCTCAGTTCGGTTTCCTGCTAGTCCATGGGTATAGCAGATCTCCTGGGTGATGGAGAAGCCATGCTTCCAGAGTACCTGGTTTCATGGTGACCCCACCACAGAAATGTCTCGGTCAGGAATTTCAGACTCACAGCTGCACTTTAGGGAGCCTGGAAACTTGCAGAGCCAGCTCAGGCCAGAATTTCAGAGTTTCAGGTTCCCAGGCATGCAGGAACTGAGCACAAGTTATTGTTTAGGTTGATCTTTTAGGGGGAAAAAAACCCCAAACACACAACATGCAGAATTCAGCCAGGGAGAAGCATTTCACTTTGGAAAAACTTAAATTCCAGAACTTATTTTCTCTGGGAAATTCTGCAGTTTACTGCCCCGGTTCCAGATTTAGCAATGTTGGAGGTTTCCATGAATGGAATTTTGACAAGGTCTAATTTATCACCCTCCCTCTGAGAGGAGCCAAGTTCCTGAGACGCAGCAGATAATATTATTGCAATTATCTGCATGACCTTCTGTCACTGATATCTCATGTTGCTGTGTGTTGTTTGTGTGGGGAAGGAGAGTTATTTTACGGGCGAACTCTGATTTTCGTCCTTCCTTCCCTTCCAACCTCCTGCATAATCTTAGCAAGATAAATGTCACAGAAATCCAAGCCCGCACTTCTTTGGAAACTTACTGAAGAGCATGTAAGGAATGAAACGACTGAATGTGAGCAGCTGGTAGGTCTATTGCCTTTCATTTTGGTTTTAGCTGTTGAATTTCTACAGAGGCGAGTGTCATGTTTCTTCCAATATACACCTCTGATTTCTACTATGTGCTTCAGTGTATTCCCACAATCATCAGGGAAAGAAATAAATCTTACCTGGATATATTAACATATGCCTGTCTTTTCTGTAGCTGGTTATTGCTGTACAGGAATCTATATGGAGGACATGTATTAGAATTTAAGTTGAGACAGAAACATGATTAAATATTTATTTTCCTTGCCAAATGTTTTATGTGCTCATTTTTACATAGTACTGTCATCTCTCAGGATGTATAGCTGTTATTACCTAGGCCAAAACTAAAAATCACTTCACAACAAAGTATCTTGTTAAATTTTACAGCATAAAAAAGGCCTCAGAGACAAATAGTCCAGGGAAACAGATAGCCAAAACCAATTTAAGCCAGATTAAAGCTGACCAAGCTTGCAGTTGAATGAGTTTTTGAGATGCGGTATTAGTGCTCATATGCAATTTACTTTTCGGAGACAGGATCCTGTAGGAGGACTGGCTAGCTATTCATTAGGCCACCAAGCATTCTTTAAAGTCTAAATTTAGATGATGGGAGGGCTATTTCAGGCAATTCAGTTAAAGCTAGCACAGGGACTAACTGATATGGGTAATTGTTTCTAGAAAAGCCATTGACGCACTGCGTACACTTGAAATTCAGTCACAGCTGGAGCAGGGATTTGTTAAAGTTGTTTTTATTAAAAAAAAGAGAAGAAAAGAAAACTATGCTCCCTGATCAGTTAAACATCTGCAGGTTTGGTGCTTCTTATTGTTTTATATACTACAACTTTTGAGAAAGGGGCTACTTCTTGCTGCTTTTTACTCAAGAGAGCTGAAGAGCAAAGACGACAAAAGATGTGGTAGATGACAGACCATGGGCCATTGTGGGGCCACCGGTCCCCGTTGCTCCTGGGCCAGACAAGAGCCGACTCCATTGTGCTAAGCCACAGTCAGGAACTGAACGCTGCAGGGGCAAGCACACAAAAGCCTGTTGCAAAGATTAGTGACACAAAGCTCAAATGCCTGAACTTTACATGAATACTTTATGCTTTGGGTGGTGTAATGTCATGTTGAAAGCGAACACGGCTGCACAGGGCAGGCTGCCTGGCCGATACCAGCAGAAGGGAAGAAGGGATGATAAAAGCTTCTCAGTGCGGCACTCTGGTCAAGAGGAAAGTGCTGTGAAGAGCCTAGCAAATATGGATGCTCCAGGTAACCACATACGTGCTGGTAATGGGATGAAACTGTCCAGCTGGGCAAATGTATTTGGTGTAAAGCTGAGAGAGAGCGTGAAGCACCGATGAGGAAAATCAGTAAGGTTTGTTTAAGAGGAGTCATCAAAATGAGACACGTCCAATGGGGCCATATTCAACAAGGATGCAAGAAGGTCAAAATAAAATTCGGCCACTGCAGGAGAGCTTCAGTGTTTAGGGCACTCATCTTAGATGTGGGAAAGTCAAGCTCCAGCCTGTGACTGAATCATATACACAGATGATTTGTGAATGTGTCTCCCGCGTTCGCAGCTAATGCTCCAGCCAGGAGGTTCCTGCCTTATTCCAGGAAGTGAAGATACCTGGAGAGGTTTTAATTTTATCCCAAGCAGAAGCAGGGAACACCCCTGAACTCTTGCTCTTTTGCCAGAAGAAGGATGAGTTTCTCTCCTGGCTCTCATGTGGTGTGAAATGACATTGGGCACAGCCCCTTGCTTGTGCAGAATCCCACAGAGTGGCTTACCACCACTGCCTCAGCAGGCAGGAGAGCGTGAGTGTCGCTCACGTGTTGAGGTGCCAGCAAGCAGACACAGAAGCAGGGTAGGAGTGAGGCAGAAACACTGTTGTGCTGGAGAAATGCTCACTGACTGCTTTGTGCCTGGAAAGTGGCACTGAGTTCAGCAGTGAGTTGATAGAGCAGAGGGAGAAAAAGCCTCAGGCGGGAAAAGGTAGAGGAAGAAAGAAACATTTAGACCATTCCTGTTAACCTTCACAAGGGGAGCAAAATTTACAAGTCATCAAATTGAATCTAACCAAGCAGTTTCTCCTTCCCTGACCGTTTGCCATCTGCTCAAGCACGTACCTTTAAAGTACATGTATTTGTACAGGCTCTGTCCATTGTTTTATCAGACAGTCAAAGTCCTCTCCAGCAGAAGATACAAAAAAGTACCAGCAGACTTGGAAGCTGCACAGCGCAAGAGGCCGTAAACACAGGGGTGCAGCCTGCAAGCCGCTCTCTGGGGGCGCCTGGTGCCAGAAAGGGGAGCTTCGTTGCACGGGAACATCGCTCACATAGAGCGTGAAGTGAAATGGCACCTCAGGATGTTACCATTGCCACCTCCACTAGAGAAAGGTGACAGTGAAGCCAAGAGTTTCCGGGCAGCCGGGAAATAGGTCCCCAGAGCCTGCGACAGGGCCAGGAATAGAGCTGATTCCCGTCTTCCTTGCGCGTAACCGTGATACAGCAGAAAGACTGTGCTGTGGCTCCACGCCAGAGGAATGAGGAAAGACTCATTCCCCTGCCCATACTGTCCTCTGTTTCCTTTCATTTTGCAAGTCAGGAACAAGGCAATGTTTGGCCCTGAGCGTGGACGGCGGGAGAAAAGCAATAATGACTTCACAAGAAACACCGGGCAAACAACCGAACACCTCCCATTGCCTCACCTGCCTGCTGCACATGAAGAAGAGTGGCTTTCGGTCAACTGCATATTTACTGGAACAGTCACATGAGGCTGGTCTGACCTAAAAAAAAATGAAATAAAATGTCACAAACTTACACGGTTGCAGGACTTGAGTTAACTAGGACAAAAGTGCATGACCCTCCTACATTAGATGGTAAGGGTGGAACAGGAAAGCTGATGCTCTGTCGGGAATAGCACAGATAAACATTTATTTCAAAATAAACAGGTAACTCTCTAGCCTCTGAAGCCAGTATGTTGCTTCCCTTCCTGCCAAGAATGACGGAATAAGGGATTATTCTTAGACTTATAACCCAGAGTAAAAATAATCATGACCCCTCTGCAAATCTTAAGGAAAAGTGTACCTAATGTTTTATTTAAACAGATCGTTGCAAAATTCATCAAAACTATTCCAAGAATGCATCAGCAAATTGCTCCACCACCCTTAACACCAGGGAGGGGTGACACCTGTCATATCGTCTGCGACCAATTCTCAAAGTCAGGTAGGTGGTTCTGGCCCCGCCTTGTGAGTCTTATTGCCATCAATGGGAGTTTCGCCTGTAACGTAAAGGACTACACTGCAAGAGCTCTGTTTATTGTTTGTATAGCAAAGGAATAGGGTTCCTGTGGGAGACGTGCAGGGCTGGGAGTCTGGTCTGACACAGGCTTTGGCCACATCTCCTGCATGACACTGGGCAAGCCCTAGAAACACTGCCTCGCTTTACCTGCTGCTCAAGGAGGAGCACTGCAACTGGCAGGCAAGGAAGGTTTTGGGCATAAGGACTAGCTCCTGACCTCGGCCACCCCAGCACTTCCATCTAGTGTAATTTGTCGTCGGACAGGGAGTTATCTCTGCATCACATTGGGGAACTAAGTCAGATCCATTAAAAAGTACCTCGGTGAGACTGAGCAAGGCACAGGTGGTCTAAGCATAAATCCCCGCTCGGGTACTGTCTAACCCAAGAGAAGCTGAAGTGCACAAGCAGGAGCACATTGACCAGGAGAAAGGAGGCACCTCGGCACCCCCATTTGCTGTGGGATGTGCTTGTGACCGGGTGCTTCCAGCTGCCCGTCCCATGACACAGGGGACCAGACAAGGAACTTCTCTAATAAAAAGACACTCTTTAGGTGGCTGCTTGTTCCTCTGCATGCGCCCGCACAAATTGCCCACAGGGAAGACTTCTCTGTAACCATCTCAGTTAGAGGTTAGCTTACATTTTAGTCTGGCTTTACATGAGAAAAAGAGTCTTCTCCTGGAGATTGCTGGGTAGATTACTTGAGCAAGTTCAACCGAAGTTCAGATTAGCATCTAGACTAAATTAACAAGGCTCTTTGGTTGGCCCATTATTAATTCTTGAGTTGGGAGACCACATGAATTTCTACACCTGTGACTGAATAAGTAACCTGTAAACATGCACATGCAGGGGTTTGTCAGCAAGAGTCTACTGGGACTCTGTCTTGGCCCTGATTTACTGAGAAAACCACTTATTCTTTGATATTTTTTTTTCTGTCCATATTGTCTGTACATCATTCCAGAGAATGTCATTTACAGACAGTTTTTATCATGTTTACTTTGATCCTAGAGATACTCAGTTGGAAAGAAGTACAAGGAACTTAGGGGGCATAATTACTAGAATTCCTTATACCTGCCAATCTGGCAGCATTGTGAAAACCCCATTAAGTGTATTGGAGAAAACCTCAGGAAAAGCACAAAGAATTTAAACATTACCTACCTTATTAATCTAAAAGCATTGCTCCAAAGAGGAGGTCGAGTATAATTTAAATTGTTTTACAGCCACGGCAGTTAAATACCTTCAATTAAATCTCTATGACTACACACCATCATAATAATACCCTATACCTCTGGGGCCTTTAGTCAAACGACCTTAACATTTTTATAAAGCTGCTTCCAAAGATTAAGAAGATGGTCTTCAAGCAACCGCATGAGATGAGGCTAAACTTCAGAATACCTAGTCTGGTGAGCACAAGCAAAGCATTAAACCCCACTTTCTCCAGTTGCGATGTCCAAGTAAAAGCCCTGAAGGAACGCCAGTGCAAGAGCTCTTCTTGTGCAGCTCCATTTTAGCAGCCTCCACAGCCTGGTACTTTATGTCCTGGCTCCTCTACAGGCTGCACAGAAATTAATTACTGAGAATTTTGATGCATACAAAATGGGTTTAGGCACTAAGTGTCAGGAACCATGCTATAGCGTAGAAGAAAAGCTACACAAACAATATGCTCCCTCTGATAAATATATTATGGCTGTATGGCAGCAAACATGTCCTACAAAACACAGAATATACCAACTGCTTTAATGAGACACATTATTGTTAAAACTAGTCTTTAAATGCAGCATGAGACGTGCCCCATAGCTGATTACCACAAACCCTGGCATGTTGTAAAGCCTTGTACAAGAGACCTCATTTACAGATAATGCAACTAACAGATGAAGGAATTGCTTCTGAGGTGACTCAGGCTCCAGCTGTTAGCTGCCATGACCTCTCCTCCAGGTTCCTGAGGATGTGCCCCCACTCAGCTTGGTTAACTCTTTGAGGCAGGGGGCAGGTTTCAGGGCTGGTTTTGATCTTTGCTCTTCTCATCATATTGCCCCTTTCCTCTGTCTACTCACTTCATCTGAAGATGTGTTAGGACTACTTATTCAGGCCCCAGAAACAATCAGAGGGAGCACTGAAGAGCCTGTGGTCCCAGAGAAACCACAAAATAATTCTGCTGTGACAGTTGATGCCGCAGCTCCCACACCTCTACACTGGTAATCTGACACATTGGACTGCTGCTGCTTTTGTGCAAGCAGCGATGCCATTACCTAGTGATTACAAACACAGTAGAAATAAAGCAACTTCTTCCTCTGTGTCTTCTTTTAAACTCTTCTTTCTTTCAGTCTGAAGGGCTTCTGCCAATTTCCCTATCCACCCCTCGAAGGCAGCAGAGAGCGCAACAGATGGGGAAGGATGTATCAGCCTAACACTGTATGCCCAGCCTAACACTAGCCTTCAGTTCGGCAAGATGGATATCTTCAGGCGTGGCTCCACTCTGAAATTAGCAGATTACAACTTTGAAAAAAATGGTGCAGTTACATTTCTAAACATACTTTTCTGGATTTGACCCTTCCTCTCATGTCTCAAACTTGCATTAAATTAATGCCAATTTGAAGCTTAGTATGTAGCATAGACCATGCGTGTCCCAATGTCTCTACACATGCTGCCTTGGTGTTTATGAGATGAAGGGTCCAAGACTGCTTCAGCCCTGTAGTGATGGCTTTCCCTGGGCCCCAGGTGTGAGCCTGGCAGCCCTGATACGTGCCTGTGCCGTGCAAGAGTGGAATGCACCTCACTCAAAAGAGAGAAGCAGCAATATGTTTTATTGAGGTAAAAATAATAATTTAACAGAGTTCAATAAATTCGATGGAATTTAGCAAAGTTTAACAGTGGTTTACCAAGGTTCAGTAAGTTTGATGGCAAGGTTCGCCTTATTAATTACTGCATGGAAGAAACATACAACGGAGAATTGGTTTAGAATTGAGTTAGAATGACTCACACGGAGGCCAGACATGCAAAAGGGTAACGAAGACCCTCCCGTTGAACCTCGAGATTCAGAGTGGAGCTCTTCACTTTCCAAACTCCTGATGGAGCTTAGGTGCGGCCAGGTCTAATCCTAGTCTCAGACTTGGACAACAGTTTATGTCTAATGAAATTATCTATACAAAGTCTATAATAATTAATATTTAATAGCTACATGGATTTGTAATGTTTCATTAGTATTAATCCAGCATGCTATCAGTCATTAACCAAAGATCTGCTGTTGGTAAAAGCTCTCTCTGCCTCAAGAAGCAACCTTGAGAGATGTCCCAGCTCAAGGGGAGATCACCACCATGCAGCCATGCTGCCTAGCAGGGAGAGCTCAAAGGCGGCTCACTTAGGCTGTCATATTTATGGAATAAAGTGGTTGGGTTGTAGTCAAATTACATGTGATGGGAGATGTATGCATGAGACTCCTTGTACTCACAACCTTCTTTGTTCCTTGATAAATGAGTCTTGGAAAAGCCACACGCTATTCATGTGTTAATCGCACGATCAATGTTCCAAGCTCATATGCATCGCTGATCACTGTGTCACTTTACTTTGTGGATTTTCAGAGAACAGATTGAAACTAGAGGAGTTCTCAGCCCAGCTATGGCTCAGGCCTTTACCCCCTTTGGAGTCTGTACCCAGCTACTGCTAGTTTGGTTAAGGGGTCAAGTGCATCCGTCACAGCTCGTCAGGGTCACAAAAGTCCACCAACATAGGCTGCCAGACTTCTTGCACGGTGTGTCTGGGCTGGACCATGGCTCCCCCCTCTCCTGGATGCTTGGGGAAAGGGCAGCAGCTGCAGCATCAGCCCACCATGAATTCCAGGTACATTATTTCACCCCAATGACTTCAGTATCTACCACTCCCTGTCTCCAACACCCTCTGAACCAGCAGGATGGCACGTTGTGAGCAGACCTGTTTGTTAAGCACACAGGAATTTCCAGGATTTGCTCTCAGGCCAGGGGATTTCCTCCAGGACAGCTAGAGACGTGTGGTTCTGGTGAGATTGTGCAGAGTTTTCAGCATTTTGTGGTTCACTGTAAGTGGCATTTAAGGTTGCTAATCCTTTTAAACTCCTGCACTGGTTCTTTTCATTAGGTTACTATACCCAGCAATTACATATGCAGGGCAAAGGAAAGCTAAGCTTTTCTCCCTTCTCTGGCTTAAATTCTCAATACCTTGGGAAAATAGAAACAACCTACTGTATTTAGGCTGTCACCTTCTTTTTGTGGCTTTTGCCATCCAAAGGCAGCTGTATTTACATAAAAATGTAACATAAGAATAGCCAAACATCCACTCAGCCACTGTCTTACACAGCAATTGCAGATACCTGGATAGGAACAGAACAAGCAGAGATACTTTCTGTGCATATTCTCTCAAACTCAGCTTGGGGCTCTGGGATTTCTGGAACCCAAAGTCATTTCTTTTTATTTGGGTTCCCCCCATCATCCCTTCCCCCTATGTTTCTCCAGCTGTTTTTGGATTCATGTACTAGATGCTAAAGGTTTACAACATGTGGCAGTGTTCTGCACTTTGCCAAGGCACCATAAGAAGCAGACCCTCCTCTTCCTTCTTCTGAGCCTCCCGAAACATCTTGATGGGGACTACCTAGGGACTTTTTTGCCAGTCATGCTTCCACCCCTCTCCAAACACCACTACATGGTGGACTACTGGAGGATTTCACTGGTTAACAAGCTGCCAGGGAGTCATTGCCACAGGATATTCACCTAGAATAATCTCAGACATGGCCATAGTTAAAACCTAGAGAGGAGTGAAGAAGAGAAAGGATGGATTTAGCCAGTAGCCTGGAGCTTCATGCGTATTTTGAAAGAGCTGTTATCACTAGAGATAAGAGGATGAACAGGTGAACACTCCACCACCTTTTGTTTTCATTGTGATGAGTTGAAGCTTCTAAGGACACCACAGCTGGCTGAGCCTTCCTGATATTACCTTTCCCAGAGCACGCCTGCAGCGCGAGTGTGAAGCACCAGATGCAGACAGCATCCTGGGTGCTGGGAGCAACGCAGCCGCATAAGGGCTTCTTGCTCCACAGACCTCAGCAGTGTGGGTGAAGCATCACCACGGATGGCTCTGCTGCTTGCAGCTGTGGACGTATCTGCCCTGCCCTGCCCAGCCTGCCGTACACTCCTCCCTGCACCAAAGAGTTTTCCATTCCAGTGCATTCCCAGGAGCTGCAGCAACACCACTACCCTGTATTTCCTACGGGGCTGCCTCAGAATATCATCCAACTTTCTTAGTCCTATCACCCAGCATCACCCTTGCAATCACACGTCCGACACATACATCAGTGCAAGGTGCCTATCAAACACCAGCAGGCTAACACAGCGGAGACTTTATTCTCCCATGGCTGCAGTGGAAATGACTATACAACATGTAGAGACAGGCTTTCTGTGTATGAGTTGCGAGAGCGAGCATGGTTATCAGAGCTGCCAGCCCTTGCAAGAGCTGGACGCTGCTTGAGGCCTATTTACTTAGCATTTTTCCCAAAATGGCAGTGAAGAAAACAGTCCAAAAGAAATACTGCCGTGACAGGCAGGAATCTTGCACACTTTATCATATGTGCTGGGCCCAGCTGGGCTTTCTGGTAGAGTATCTTGCAGGCTGAGTCACCCCATCAGCAATTTGGTACCCCTGGGTGACTACAGCCAGGAACGTGTTTCCTTGTCTGAAAGCACAATACATATCCATATTTGTCTGTGGGAGTTAAGGCCAGGGCTGTGCTTACATGAGGAAGGCACATGCTCTTCCAGCAGTGCAGCCCTTAAGCATGATGTCTACAGAAGGCAGAAGCAGGCATAATGCTTTTATAGATGCTGGTCAAGTGATTTATATGAGAGCCACCAGCAGAGCAGACAAGGGGTCGTGGATTCACTCTCAGCTTCTCCTGAATGGCTGGACGAAGATCACTCATTCAGATTCAATTTCTTCAACTGTAGGTGAGAAAAGACCCCAGTAAAGACCTAGTTACTACCTATTTTTCTTTTCCTATATGAGTTTCCCCCTGTCCAGGTTTTTAAGAGGCAGTTTGTGCATCATCAATGCCCATCTTACAGTATTTGAAGGACTTCCTGGCAGCCAGCAAGGAGCACCCAAGCCCAGAAGTGACTGACAACAAAGGAGACGAACAAAACCCACTCAGGATGGTCGAGCAGGAAAACATCTCATTGAAAGGATGTATCTTCCCTTTGCCTTTGATAGTGACCCATGGAGAAAATTAAAAAAAAAAAACAACAATCACCGAGACCTAATACTGCATAAGGTAACTCTTCCATAAAGTACAGTACCCTCCCCATGGATGGCCACTTGAACACCTTTCCTTCATCTTAGCAGGGCTTGAATATGGTTTTAAAATGATCTAAATGGGACAGAGAGAACAAAGAATGGAGAGAAGGAGGCGCAGGAGGAAGTAATATTAGGTTGGAAGAGCCAGTTTGCTGAGAGAAGTAGCTAACAATAATCCTATAGTTCTTGTGCCCCATTTATACATGTACTAATAAGAAAGGAAGGCACAGTCAAGTGTGAAGCTGCTATGACTAACTCTTCCAGTCTGAGTCAATACCAAAACCCAATAAAGAAAGCATACTAGTGAGTCGTTCCGGCTGCCTAGGGTCGCCAGGGGACTGCACAGACTAAAAAGCACCCAAGTGCAGCATGGTGTTACTGCTTTGCCTGCCACATATTGCTAACGCTTCTTTCGGATGAGTCAGTGAACACTGAGTACCTGTTGGGTTGATGAACAGGCAAAGCTGCATGAGCCCTACTAAATCAGCTGCCCTAATATGTCATGCACTTCTTCCCCTTGCCCTGCCACCTCCCAGCCTTTCTGCAGCTGCAGGGGGCCTGAGCACTAGAGACTAACCCCCACATTTGAAGATTACCTACTGACTTTAATATATTACCTCTAACTGTCGGAAGCTTCAGAATGGGAGCCAGCCCAATCACTCCCTTCCTTAACTTCATTGCAAGCCGGTTGCATTGGACAGCAGAGCAGAGCTACCATTTAACTTGCCTGATTTGAGATCATCACCTCCACCCTTCCCACCACCCACACAAACACTTTTCCTCAGGAAGCAATTACATTGCCATTCACTTTAACAAAAGTTATTCATCTTCTGGATTGGCCTTCAACAAGGCCAGCATCGGACAGGCACATTCATTACAGGCTCACCCATGAATACCAACCCCTCCCTCTTACAGAGGGCTTAACCCACATTAAAGCCCAGTCTTTTAGAAGCTGTTTGCAGCCTTCCCTCCACAAGAGTTCCCCAAACAATGTGCTCATGGTACAACTCACATTGATCAAACGGGTTAGCCATTAAGCAACCTCTTCACTCTCCTAGCTTCACACACAAAATCTCTCCCTCTCTTAAGATGTAAAAGAACTTCCTTTAAGGTATGAAGCCTAAGTAAACTCAGCTGCCTGTTATTAACCACATGATGGGAACTGCTGCCTGAGTGAGGGCTGTGCTGGGCCAAAGAGTGAAGCAACCGAAAAGATGGCATGGTTCAGGGCATGGCTAAAATGTCTAAAATCCTATGTCCCAACAGGGAAACCAAATACCTTGGTTGCTTCATGACTTAGAATTTTCAGTTTCACATCCTGAAGTTTATTTAACCTCATTTTCTTTGGAAACTAGGCTTAGGCTGTGCCTTGTTTTGATGTATGTATGTGTGTTCCTACAGTCTTTTGAACAGATTGGCCAGTTTCAACCACATTTAAAAGATTAAAATATTAAGTTTTCACAGGTTTCATGGAAACTGACTTCTGAGAAAAAGACAAGAGTCCTGAGTCAAAGCTGCAGCATGAGCTCTCTCCCTATTAGCTATCAGCGACTACGCTTCAGAAAGGGCCCTTATAAATGCTGAAAAATTTCTTTCAGATGTTATGGAAACATAGCTATTCAGTGGCTTGCATGTTAGCTGCCCAAGGGTATCGCCCGCCTTGAGCTGCACATCTGTAAGAGATCAGCCCTTCCTCATTCTGGCGCTCAAAAAATTCTTGAGTTCTTATAGACCTTGACTCCCATCCTACTCCCTAACTGTAGATTTAGCTCTTCCAGTCCTTCTCACTGACTTCTTTGCAGGCTCCTTTCTTCCCTGTTGCAGTGCCCTTTGTTTTGCCAACTTTGTGATAACTAGATGCCTGGATCTGAATGTGGCATGAAGATAAACTCCCTATTGTAAAATGCATCTCTCTAACCCTTACCATCCCTCCCTTGGCAGGGGAACATTCTCACATTTGTCTTCACCTTTCCATTCAGCCAGCTGAAGAAAACTGCTGGCATCTACACCTTGTGCGGACTTTTGGAGAGGCCAGAATTGCAAATTCATGCTCCTCGTGCTTGCATCGTCATTACAAATTGGTAGCTTTACATCTTTACACTTCTGTGAGTAGCAGAAGCATTAGATCTCTCCTCTCCTCTCCTCTCCTCTCCTCTCCTCTCCTCTCCTCTCCTCTCCTCTCCTCTCCTCTCCTCTCCTCTCCTCTCCTCTCCTCTCCTCTCCTCTCCTCTCCTCTCCTCTCCTCTCCTCTCCTCTCCTCTCCTCTCCTCTCCTCTCCTCTCCTCTCCTCTCCTCTCCTCTCCTCTCCTCTCCTCTCCTCTCCTCTCCCCTGCACAACGCTGGTAAGCAGAGGAATGGTCATTTAATTTTTGCCCTGATTTTCAAGCAAGAGAGTGTGGATGGATCAGTCCAAACAAGAGGAATACTTTTTGCACATCAGCAGAATGAATGAGAGAAAGTGCTTCAGGCACCTTATCAGCAAAATGTGAAGGCAGACTTTACTGGGAAGGATCCAAACTCTGAAGATTTTCTTAAGTCCTTAGCACTTGCAGAGATGCAATTCCCAGTCAGGTCACTGGGAATTTCTACCTGAACGCAGACTGAATGAAATTAATAAGTTTCAGATCCAGCCCCAGCAGGCTCAAACCCTCATTTCAGAATTTGGCTTGTTCTATTACATGCAATAAAAGTTGCAACTGGCCACTTTTCCCTATATTTTTCCTTTTCTATAAATAGGAAGCCTGCAGAATGTGATAAAAAGTGACTTGCCGTTAACCCAGGGACAGGGACGGTCCAAAGGGTTGCCATACAAGTTTTCCCAATCTCTACCCTGCCAGCATAATGCACTGCCGACCGTGGAGCCACCTCTGGGCTAAAAGAGCCGTGCAGCCCCCGTGCTGATTTGGGAGTTTGGCCTTTCTGCTGTGGCTGCCAAAAGTGACATGAGTTAGTGCTAGGTTTGCTTTCTATTAACAGCTGTGCTGAGATCATGGGGTTTCTTAAGCTCTCAGTGTCTGACCGAAAACTTTCAGTCAGCAGTGCTGTTTTCTGATGGAATCACACTGGTGACCTGGAGGTGAAAGATGATTTCATCTGTGTTTCCACTAAAACAACTCCATGGCCCAGAGTTCATTCTGTCCATAAGTACTGTGAGAGCAGCCCCAGAAATGAGCATGAATGTGTGTGGTTGCATCTATAAGCACCAGTATGCTTTTGAGTATCTGCACTTGAGTGCAAAGATCTGAACTACTCAGAGTGAGTAATTTAGACATTTGTAATTACGGCACAGCCTGGGTTTATTAAGGCTACTGAAGCTCATTAATGAACTTTGAAGTACACTTTAAATGTATAGGAGTAGCGTTAAGATGAGGCAGATTCAATTTCAAATTAATAGCTGAAATCCATTAAGAGGGCAATAACAGAAATACCAGAGATTCATAAAATCTGTCAAGTTACCCCATGTTGTGGTGGAAAGCAAAGAAGCTGTAAGAGTGCACATGACAGTCATACAAGGAGGTCTGACTGAACCTCTCTGCCTACTAAACACGGGCCTGGGCTAGCTCCATGAAGCGATTGAACTCAACGCAGGGTCCAGCTATTCATACTGAAGGGAGCAGGTAGCAAGTCTATGTAGTAGGCCCATGTGGTGGTGCAAACCCTTCCCCCCTTTAGGCCACTTGGTGCTTGGCCAGATTCCCCCCCGCTCCCAACCTGGGCCACCTAACAATACAGTGGGCAAGAACTACTATGTCAACCCATTAACACATGGGACACATAATGATCCAACATAAAAGAAAGAAAGTGAAGGCTGACAGACCAGAATGTTATGGCAACCCCTTAGCACACCTGGTTCCCATGACTCCTATCGCTTGGAAAAAATAATGGTAGTCGATCACTCCTGACAACACATGGATCGTGGCCCAAAGAGGGGGTGATACCAGAACTTCAAGATCCAGCAAGTTCTGGGCTTGCACAGCTGGTGGAAAGCATCAAAATATCCCATTATCTCAGTTGGGCCAGAGTGGAAAAGTAACCGATGCAAGTCAATTATATCGGACCCTATTAGTAGCAATTTGAGCAAGGCCCTTTGAGCTTTCCTGGTTCGCAGTGGGCTGTGACCAACATTTCCCCTGAGCTGGGACACCACTCAGGCAGACACCTTGAGGATTAAAAGCCCAAGGTGAGTCAACCCTCTCCAGTCTCAGTTATCGCCCACTGAGGAATGCCAATACATTGTGAGTATTTACTCCAAATGCAAGAAGAGGGAAATTTTACCTATAAGCTAGCCTCTCTTTCATCCACCTTTTTATCCACGTGTCTCTAATATACACATTACCTCTTATGAGTGTGGGTGTTCTTATACTCTACTGGATCCGAATACTTCCTGTCCATTTGTCTGTGTGCGTGTAAGGAGTCAAAAGGGGCACCCATTGGCTCACTGGAGTCACCTGCTGAGAAGGGACCTTTGGTCCTAGCAGTTAAAGACTCATGTGTTAGGGGTATGTGTGTGCAACCACTCAAGCCGTGTGTGTTTGTATGTTTGCGCTCATATGCCTATGTATTGATTTGCGATACCTTCTAATAAGTTACTGTGAATCTTGTGATTTTTAACGTCATTAATTACAAGTCTGTAATTAAGTTGCTGTTCAATTGTTTTGTTAAATCATCTTGCAAATCCTTAAATCGGCTAATGATTAAGTGCTGCCAAAATTCAACCTTTTGATGTACCTCAATCATTAATAAATTTTGATTTGCTGCTATATCATAACAGTGTCAAATATTTCCATCCATGACAGTTCACAAATAAGAATAGAGCTGGTATTTATTGCTAAAATGATTGAAAGGTCCTGACAATCATTTTTCAGTACCTTTCCTGCAGATAAGTAAATTTCATTAGTACTCTAAAAACTCTAGTCAGACAATTTCTTATGCCTTCTTCTTGCTCTAGGCATCTGAATGTTAAACTTGGAGATAGGCCCAAGTCTAGGTTTAGATCTAGACCTGGTTTCCAGGTTAGCTTTAGCCTAAATCTACAGGTGTGTCCTCCTAAATATTTTAATTGAGGTAAGGACTGTGGTTTTGAAGCAAATCTGATCATGGCCGCTGCCTGCTCTTTGGTTTACATTGGAGAGAGGTCTCGGGGGACCTCTTTCAGATGAAACTAAGCAGTAAGATGCACTCCCACTGTTAATGTGTACGGATCCTCACCTAATCTAATGTAAAGGCAGTAGAATGTCTAACGTCACCATGGGTTGCTCAGCATGGTTCAGGCCAGCAGATCCACTCCTTGCCCTGCACTGTCAGCTAGCAGAGGCATGACACAGATGCCCTAGCATAGAAACATCTGAAAAGACACTAAGTACAAAGCAGGTTGCAGGGGCTTTACCTTCCTTCTTAAAATGTGCGTGTTCATATTGAAAAAGAAGGAAACACGCATTGCTGTCATGGCCAGAGAGCCCGGCCGTTGCTGAGCGTAATCCTGGTGCAGACTGTAAGGACCAATCTCAGAAATGCTGTTTTCATGCACTGGTAGAACAGAGAGCAGGATGTCAGCACAAATGCTTCCTGCTCTATTTCCCAGGCTTGATTGTTGCTGCGTGTTTGCGTGAAAATTGCACGTTCAGAGGTAGGTTTGGAAAGGGCAACGCACTGGGTGCGGTACCAGATCTCAAAACTGCCAGTATGGTGGTGAAAATGTTGGCTTGGGCATTGAAGGAGGCCCCTGGGAGCCCACGGGACCCTGGACATAAGCGCCTGCCTACCAAAGCAAGGCACCTCCAGGCATGTTCCCCCAGGCAATCAGCCAGCCGCCTGCAAGGCCTCCTGTTGTTTAAGAGGCAGCTGGTAGCGGGGCACGGCTTCCTTAGAGTGCTTTTTCAGAGTACAGAGCACAGCCAGCACCTCTGAGTTTGTCTGTAAAATGGCGTTGCTGCCAAGAGTCCAGCTCTGACTTCTCTCCTCCGGGTGGTTTTTGACTCAAGCAAGGAAATGTTTTCTGTTGCTGCATACAAACGTGATTTAATCACAGCTGTTGCAGTAGGCTATAGTATAGTAAATACACAAGACAGATTAAGCCTGTGAAGATACTTGTTTACTAAATATAATGAAAGATGGCTTTAGAAGTTTTATGTAAACTGTGGTTTAGCAAAACTGGAATAAATATATAGACAATATTTTCCCACCTTACCTTTAGTTATGGTATAGGAAATAAGGTGACCAAAAAACAGTAGAGGTGAGAAGATTAAGAAGTAAGCCCTGGGGTTTCTGTGGGCAGTGTTTAGAAAGAATGCCGTATCACAAACAGCCAGTAGATAAATTTGTCACCTCATACGGGGTAATATAACTTTGTACAGTTCAAATATGTTTACAGTTTAATACGAATGGCGATATTGATTACCTTTATAGCTGTAAATTATCTGGAATTAAAATTAGTGGAACTTCCCAGATGGATTAAAATAATTTTGTATTAGGGATGAGATAGGAAGAAAGAATATTATAGGGAAGGCTGTTGCTCACATTGGGGTTGTAGCAATGAGCATCCATCAGTGCTGAAACTTCCACCTGCAGGTGCCCTGAGATCTCCCCTGAAACTTAGTCTCTGAGTCTTGTCAGGTAGGATTTCTTTCCTAATATGCTGCCCGCCTACACGCATCCCTTATCATAAATCTTCAGTTTTGAAAATGAATGTTTTGTCTCTCTTGCTCCTTATCCCCATAGTCGCACGATTAATGACTTCTGCGTCACCGTTGCCCATGATTTCTGTGTGCCATTAGCTCTGTTTCATTACTCTGTACTCGCTGCATTACACATTTACCCGTATAAGTAAGATTTGGCTCTACCACTGCAGGTTCCCAGTTTCTTTGCAGCAGGTTTCTTCAAGTGTCATGGTTGCCAGCCCATGGCTAGGGGTCAAGAGGTACTGGAGCTTAACTCTCATGATACGGCAATAAAAGCTCTTTCTTTGGTCGAGTGCCCACCTGCTGCAGCTGGGCCTTTGCTGAAGTGGATGCAGTATATTCCTGATTTAAATAGAGCCCCGGGCACTTATGCAGCGCACACCACTAAGGTTCTGCTTGTGCCCAGGACGGCGGGGCAGGCCTGCCACCGCCTCTGAGCCCTTTACACCCTGGTGAGCGGCGTAATGAGCAAGCTGACTCGCTCTTCGCGCGCTGCGCACTACGGGGCAGATGGCAAAGTGGGCTCATTAGTTCTTTCATATTAAAAATGCCAACAAATATTTGACATGAACTCTCCTTTCTCGTAATGCATATGAGTTTGCAGGAAAAAGAAACCGAAAAGCAACGCTGGATCTTTCTCTCTCCAGTGGATACCAATTAGGCCTGCCTGTCTTGCTTAGCCATCCTAATACGGACCTGCTGCCTGATGCCCAACTCGGCTCCAGTGTGCATGCAGTGAATGCCAAGCAGAGGAGTTTTCCTGGGACAAGTTATGGTACCTTCCCGGGTGGTGGAAATGAGGATAGCAACAACTCCTTTTCAACTGAGAGGTGAAAAACAAAAGAGATGCAAAAGTGACGGCAGTGACAGTCCTTTGTCATAAGGGCTTGAAAATTGCTGCAAACAAGTGCGTGACAGGAAAAAAGAAAGGCTGGTGGATGGTTTGCTGTTTGTTGTTTGCTGTTTAAGATGGGGGTCTTAATCCTGCTGGAGAAGCACCTTCAGTGTTACCCTTGGCCAACGCACTCCAATGAGCCCCAGAGGTGCAGCAGGCTTGGCAGATCCCATGCATGGCATTGCAGTCCCTGACACTCCTCTCCCGATGCGTTTGGGAATCATAGAATCATAGAATCATAGAATTAGTGAGGTTGGAAGGGACCTTTAAGATCATCAAGTCCAATGGTTAACCTACCCTGATAAAAACAGCACCACTTCTAAACCATGTCCCTAAGCACCTCATCTACCCTTTTCTTAAACACCTCCAGGGATGGTGAATCCACCACCTCTCTGGGCAGCCTATTCCAATGTTTAATAACCCTTTCAGTGAAAAAATGCTTCCTAATATCCAATCTAAACCTGCCCTGACATAACTTGAACCCGTTTCCTCTTGTCCTATCACTTGTCACCAGGGAGAAGAGGTCAGCTCCCATCTCTCTAAAACCTCCTTTCAGGTAGTTGTAGAGGATGATAAGGTCTCCCCTCAGCCTCCTCTTCTCCAGGCTAAACAACCCCAGATCCCTCAGTCGTTCCTCAGAGAATCCCACCAGCTCCAGACGGAATTTGGAGCATGCCAGGGTGACAGCCAGGGTGTACAATGAGAGAAGCAGAGTTTCGCCCCTACTTTGAGGGATGATGGTTTGAGAGACGCAGGCCCCTGCGCTGGGCACGCAGTTACTCCCATTCAGGCTCTGCAGGGCAGATGAGGCTGTGCACAGACCAGACCCTCTTGTCTTAGCTGGGGCTGCTCCTGTACTGCTCCGCAGGGCTGATTTTCTCTGCAATTGCATGTCCCTGCAAACACTTCCTGAAAAAAATGATAGCATCTGAATACCAACCTGCCCCAAAAGGTATTTGTGAGACTTGTGTAATTAAACATTCATAACTTCAGCTGAAATATAGAGATGAAAGATGCATAATGTAATTATGAAGCATTATTATGGTGATTATGCGGCTAAAACTGAAATGATCCGAGAGGGACAGCTCTCCAGCCTCGCACCTTTCTGTCAAGTTCTTTCCCTCCTTGGGGGGTAGGAACAGAGAGGCGATGGGCTAAGCTTGCTGTATGCTGCCTTAGTTCATGCATGGCCAGCAGCACGGCCGCGCACGGCAGGTGGGACACTCTCCCCCTTTGTGCCGGGACATGGGGGCTTTCAGTGGACACGGCATTTACTCACCAAGAACCATTAAGAAGGAAGGAAATCTCTGGAGGACCTGCCCACTCGCTGTGTGCACCGTGGTTTTCATTAGCTTCATAAATAACAGCTGAGAGCAGAGAGCCTTATCAGTTAAAATCTCATCCACAGTCATGAGACACACACACTTTTTGGCTTCTGTCTCCTCTCGGACATCCCAAACTGCTGGAAAATAAAGCCTTGAGAGCAAAAGCAGGATTTTCTTGAAGGACCGTTAGCAGCGTGTGTGGGAGTAGGTGGATAAGGAGCATTTTTTCCCTCCTCCGTGGGCGAGGGCGGAAATGCAGCTCCCAGCAATGTGCCCAAGGCACCTCGTGAATATTTGAGGGTGGAGCTGAGAAGAGCCATGTCTGTACCTCTCTGTGCCTTCACCCTGGAGAGTATTTTAGGTTACAGTTACACAAGCAAAATGAAGTGAAGCTGAGTACTGGAGCCTCATCCCGCACCATGGGAGAGGGCGCAGCCTCTGCCCCCACCTCCTGTGCACACTCATCCCTGCAGCTGAGCCAGTAGTGAGGCTGGTGAAGAACCCAACCACATCTGGCACCGCTGGCTGCATCTGCACCAGGAAACAAATCAGGGTCAGGGCACGAGCGCTGGCTCTGGCCCCTGACTGTCCATACCGTTGCATTTTGAACATGCTGAATGGCACGATTTTGGTCCATGCCAGCTAGCTCCCAGCCAGGCAACAGCCAGGGAAAGCGTAAGCCAGGAATGATCCACCCTGTTTTAGGGACTGAGAAAATTTACCCATGCAAGCAACAAACTGTGACACCTCACTCAGTCTCAGAGTTCAAAAATGGTCCCTGGGGAGTGGTATTTATTTGTACAGAGAGCTGCTGAGGGCCTGAGCACAGAGACTGTGTCTGGAGCAGACCTGGAGTACAGTCTGGTCTCTTATCTATACAAAATGTCCTGCTAGAGCTGGAAAGAGGTTTTTACCTCATTTTGCTTTTGCTTCTGTGGATAAACCAGAGACACGATGCTCGAGGGCTGTCACTGCAGCAACCGGCATCACTGGTGCATCGGCCCCGTGGCACTGCTCCTATCAGGTCTGCGTGAAACACAGGGCTCCAGCAAGTGACTGACCCCCCTTTCTTCACAAGAACTGTAACGGGTGGGAAAACAGAGGGGCACGGCCAAGAGGGCAGCAGCCGCGGGGCAGGTGGTGAGGCTGGCTCAGCCCATCCCGTCCCAGCACCCTGCTAGGCAGCTCCGCTTTCCTGGGGTACGGCTTTTCTGCCGAGACAAGCCGAAGAGTTAATCTGGCAGGTAGACCCAGCCCGAGTTGCACGATACCGCTGAGTTCAGATTGAGTAAGTGTAATTAGATGATGAGAACCTCATGGCAGGGCGTGCCCTAGTTTCAGTCCAAGGTGGAACATTATTAAGTACCATTTACATCCAGAGAAACACCCACTTTTGAAATCGCTGATGCCAGTAACACATGCTTTGTGTTTAACTTGCTTGGTGAAATGGGAAGTCAGCGGCAGAACACAGAGTTTCTAATTTGCTTGCTGCCAGCACAGTGATTAATGGAGTTTCAAAACACCCCATCAGCCAATTATGATGGATACTAACCCTTTAATAGGAATCTCTGGCTGGATCCTTGTTACTTGGATTTAGTGCTCAGACCAGTTAGACCATAAATTATATTCTCTCTGGGAAAAAGAGTAAACTTCTCTAAGAAATAATAAGTAACTCAAGCTTTTTGTTTTGTAGACACCAGCTGCAGGAGCAGGGCCGCGGAACAGTTTGTGCCTCTTGCCTATCAACATGCAATTAGGAACTATCACTCTGCACCACAGGCCACTCTTTTTCGGGAGTGCGCTCCCTTTGGGTGGGTGGAGGAAAGGCTGTGGGCAAAAACTTAAACTTTAATTTAAGAAGCATTGTACAGCGTCGCGCCCAAACTGCACCTTCACAAAATAAATGTATTGTAGTGTATATTAATTTTTTTAAAAATTAGATCCATGTGCAATGTTACAAGTGTTTATGGTGATTTCAAGTGAGGCATAGCCTTGTCTTCCCCTCGTGAAACCATTGGGGAAGAGTATGGTGAGGTAGCTGTACCTTGCTTGTTAGTTTGCTTTTGTCTAGTTTATTCCAGAGTTTAAATATAAACCAAGCAGAAGGAATTCTGTACCCCAGAGTGAACAGGAACAGGTGGAAGAAGCATTTTAATGTTTCTTATATTTGCATATGCTCTAAGTTTTGGACATAAATTAACTCATGTGCACCTTGAAAAAGAAGAGAATGTTTTTCTCCTCTATTACCTGTTGCATAGACACAGCAGCCACTGGTGCAGGAGCCTCTCCAGTATCCAGAAGAAGAGTGTGAGAAGCCAGTCCCAGCTGCTGCAGAGGGAGAGGTGCAAGGACTCCTGCGGCTGGCACACTCCAAATGATTATTCCAACAGAAGAATAATGTGCAAAAATATTTGATCAAATTACTTTTTATTACAGCAAAGTGGAGCACCGTGGCTGGGGCACAGTGAGATTTCCACACAAGAGCAGATCATCCGTCCATCGATCCCAGATGCCTGCCTCTGGCCATAATGAGGATAGCTTTAAGCCATGTGTGCTGCTGCTCACTTAGGGCCCTGTGTTAAATTTTACTCATTTACAACTCCCCAGGGGAGCTTGGTGTCTGCCTTTGGAAACAAGAGAGGAAGGAAAGAATGAAACGCTGCAGAATTTCTACCCCTGGACAGGAGCAAGCCCACCTACTGCAGCAAAGCCCCATTCTTTGTCCCTCCCAACAGTCCCAGCTCCAGGTCTTGCCAGCTGACCCACTGCTCCTCAGCACCACCACCACAGAAGCAACAGGACCATCCCAGAAATGTTTGAACCAAATGCTCCTGTCCCAGTTGCAGACGACCCTTTGTGTCAGGGACACTCTTCATTTCATTTCTGCACTGCAAATAGCACAATGCAAGGCCAGGCCATGATCAGGGCTCCTAATCTCCATAGTAATAAAAAGAACATCAACAACCATGATAATCTGCATTGTGAGAAGAGCATGTGAGCGTAGAACACTTCCAGCACCTAAAACAACACATCTTATTTTAATATAAAATCACTAGCTGCAGCACCATCCTGTGTGGTTGTCTGCTTCCCTATCATCTCAGAGCACCCTGAAAGCATGCTCTCCTCCTCTGGATAGGGAGTACAGAGGTGATGGACATCCCCGCTGGATGTGGCTGGGGAAACCACTCACCTCAGGCAGCGGTACTGCTGTGCCTCCTCCTCACCTCACTCATACTGAGGGGAGAAGCACAATAAATGGGACTCTTCTCTGTCACAGTTTCCTATTCCTCTAGCCTGGGTTCTGAGTGCTGCCTTCCATTAAAGAAGAAGTGCTGAGAAGCACAAACAATGCTGTGGGATGTGGGGATAAGAGTAAGGGAGCAAAAGGTGCCGTGTCACCATGTAGGTGATGCCCCATCTCCTCCCTCCACCTCACCCCGATGCAGGGCTTTGGGGGCTGCAGGTTGCCACCAGGACCGGGGAGTGGAGCAGGGAACAAGGGGAGGTGACAGCAGAATCGCTGAGGCCTGCCTAAACTAAGGGCTGGGAGACTTCTGTATTAGAGAATCACTTTGGTCTCTACTCTAGAGCTTCTAATAAATGCCACCCATCTCCACATCGGTTTGTGGAGCACGTCAGTAATTCATACTGACTCCATCCACCAAGGAGCTGTCTCACAAATCTGCACTTTCATATGGCGGCTGGCATTTGGGATTGATGCTGCACATGGGTCGTCGGCAGCAAACACTCGCGAAGGAGCAGTTAATCTGCAGGATCTTTGTCAAGAGTTTCTTCAGAGCCATTGCAACGTGAAATATCGTTGCAGCAGATAACACAGACCTGTCCATGGCCTGTGCTAAGCCCATCTGCAAGCACAGAAGATGGAGCCTTTCCCCTCTTGGCCCATCAGTTAAACTTTGCTGTAGTGACCGACAGTGACAACGTGCTCTTATGATCCAATGGACGTTTTGTCTCTGGTACAAAATGGATGTTTGTGGTAGAAGAGCACATGTGCAGGTCTTGCTGCTACAGCCAGGTCCTGCCACAGAGACAGCTGGAGGCAGGGACAACAACTGGGAGTAGGGCTTGACTAACGCCTCCTGTCTTGGGTACGGGTCCTTGTGGCCATCTGCACCATTTGTCCCAAGAGTATCCTTGCAAGTTCCCAAGTATGGGTGGGACTTCACGAAAATTAAAAGGTGGAAACTTTCCAAACAGGAGGCCAAACTGCTGCTTATGGAGAAGGTATAAGTAGGGACCAAAAAAAGACTATCCCTCAGTAATGATGCTATCCAAGCCAATGTACTTCTTTAAACTATAAATACCAATGGGAAACGTGATGTGGTCTCCCCAGGAGCTGTTCAGCTTTGCTCAGCCCTGTCCCAGCTTGGGTGTCCTCCTCAAGTGGGTATTGCAGATACTGAGGAAAGAGGACAGAGGGTTTAATTCCCTTATTCCCCGCAGCTGTGAGGATCCAGGCATGAGAGTCACCTGGAGTTGTTTGGTATGATGTTGACTTGCCAACTCCAGCTCAGCAACTCTGCTGTCCCAGGCTGCCGGTGTAAATGGCACCCTTCAGAGACAAGTGCTGTCTGTGGGCATCTCTCTGCAATGCAGCGACTGGTCTCCCTCTTTCCAAACTCTGTCCCAGCCCATCACAGTGCCAGCACTGGCTCTTGGAAATTTTCCTTTTGTAAGGGGGGACACTCCTAATGGCACCTCAATGCTCTCCTTAACAGGGCATCCAACTCTTACTCTCCTTTTTCTCGTGCCTCTTCACAGGTCCTCCGCTGTCTCCCAACAGAAGATGGACGTCAAAGCCACCCAGGTTTGAGCCTGTGCAGTGAATTTGTGTCATACCACATGAGAACAGGCCTTGTCGTGCCTGGCCTCACCCTGCAGCTTTCCTCTGGTGCTCCAGCGAGCCGATCCACTGGGGCAGCTTGCCCAAAGCCCAACACCTGCAGACAGAGCCTTCAGACATACGCTGTTTTGTGCGTGGAAAAAAGCAACCTATGTACTCCAAGCTCAGAATCAACACAGCTGTCTCAAAATGCAGACAAAAAGCAGGAAATCTCTTTCATGTAAGGGTCTTCTGCCCATCACCTGTTCACAACTAGGCTGCTCTTCACTCCTCTCTTCCCCTCGAGCCCATGGCACCATGGCATGATTAAACTATGAATGGGCTGCATACAAGGGATATTAAAAGAAATAGAAATGAAGTATGGAGCTGATTTTTGCTTGCATTATTCAATTCACAGCTCCAGCAGACAGCAAGGACCAGTAATCATTTCAGTGACTGAAACTCAAGCAGGCAGTCAGAGCCTCGTGAGAATAAATGATACAGCAGGAATCCAGCAGCATCTATTATAATAGGCAAGCAAGAGGAGGATGCATTGGGCATTACCCGCATAAAAAACTATCAAGTAAAAATGACAAAGTTCGCCTCTTCTCAGGATCTGCTGGAAAGGATGTCAGCGCTGATGTAATCACTGGGCTACCTTTTAGTCTCTTCTTCATGTAATCAACGCTTTTCCCTGGGTCAAGAATTCTGGGTTACTAATGGATCAATCAGTTCAGCTTGGTCATATGCCATGTCAGCTTTGTTTAGAACTGTTGTCAGAAGTCATAAATCATAGCCCAAATTTAGTTAATTCTCCCAGTTAACAGCATTTTTCCATCCTCCAATGGATACAGTAACAGCTGAGCCACCTGCACAAAATGAGTCAAAATACATTTTCTCCTCTGCACAAAAAGATCAGTGTTCTCTTTTTAGCAAGGGTCTGTGAAGATTAAATACACAGATAATTTGCTAGTCAAAGTGAACTTCAAGAATATCTCTGGAGGTAGCCCCAAACCAATTACAGATATTGCTCTTCCCAGTATACCCCTTACAGCCAGAAACTTCATGTAAAAAAAAAAAACATTTCTTGATTCTTTTCCAAGAGCACTAAGGCACATTTCCCTTCCAACATGGGTAGCAAAACCTCCCTTTGGCTCAGCGATTTGATCTAAGCTGGCATTTTACACTTCTGAGTATCGGTCTATATGGGTTTCTCTATTTGTTACATTTGTAAAGCGATTCTATTTAGTAGGTAGTCCCAACAACAGACCTGAAAATTTGCTGTTTGTGACTACGACAATTGCTTTCTCGGTGGCTACTTGTGCCCGCCTTTAAAGCCTAACCTGGCTATGCACATTCAGCTGAAAATTGTACTCTCCCATTCACTCCCATTTATTCTGTTTGTCCTATTAGGGATATATACCCCCCGATCTAGTTACATCTAACCCCTTTATAAAGACAAAACCACTGCAGGATACTTTGAAAGTACTGAGGCTGTCAACCAGAGTCTGGATGTTCCTGATACATGGAAACCTAATAGGGGAGGATATGTTTCAACAAAAATAGTAACTTTATCAAGACAGTATTTCCCAAAGTTTCACCTTCTGTGTCAGGGAGCTGAAACATCCAGCCCTCTGTAGGCCGTAGGCACCAACTGGTTTTGCACTGCTTTTTTGCAGTCTTCAATGTCCTGACCCACAACTGCAATATAAAAAATGAAATAATAAGCCTAGGTTTAAATAACAGATATGTTTTGTGCAGGGACACACATGGACAAATCTAGGCTGGAAGAAGTGAATATACGGTGCAGCAATGCCCGTTGGGGTGGTGGGTATGGCTGGGCTGGGGGTACGCTACAATCATTGGTGACATACTGCAAAGGGACAGGCTACAAATAAGAGCTGAATTGCCTCACCACCAGAAAGCAGTCTGAAAGAGAAACCTTAACCTAGTTATTTTCTCACAGAACATTCTTCAAGAATCATTCCCAGTATGATTTTGCCTTAGAGCTTCTCCCACATGTGTTACAACTCAGGTTTATCTCGAATATTGCAATAGTAAAACACTTAGCTAGATCTTTTCTGTCCCTTAGCCAGATAACTTCAGACAACTTTTTCCTGTCAAAAGGCTTGTGAAAATCTGGCTGTATGTTAGATTTGAGTACAACCACTGTCCCCAGGCACTCCTATTAAGCTTGAGGTACTAAGTAACATGTCACCAAAGAGCAAAACTATCTTACTTATAAAAGCGTAATGCATTGTCAGTATGCCCACTAAAATGCAATAAAGACACTTTTCCTTAGACACAAAAGAGTGGTATCTCAGTGCTACTGCTGTGTTCAGGGTGCAATAACCCCAAGATAGGTGTATTCCTAAACACAGTGCTTGCCATTCACCTTAAACCTCATTGATTGTTGCTTTCAGTCATACTGTTGTTTTGTATCTTGCATACATCAAAGGAAGTGACACCCACATGAACTCGAAAAACCATTAAAATCCCACATAGTTTCCCTTCAAAGAGCATTTATGGAAATTGCAAGATCTATAAGCCATTAGAGAAAGACAAGAATAGATTCTGGTAGAATTGGTTTTCACCCTTTTCTCTTGTCAACCTCAGAGACTTCCAGGATGCTTAAAAAGCTACAGAAACTATGCTTAATGAATCGTTTGAAAAAAAGGTAGAAAAGCTTATTATGACCCTTTGAGAGTTTTATCTGATTCTTCTGAGCATCAGTATTATTTTTACATGTAAATAAATTTGGTAAGATGCAGGTCAGCAAAATCAGGAAATAAAGCCGAACACATGTTGCTTTGCACCAGCTGCCCCGCTTAGCTCATCTCCATGCGATGGGGCGAAACTAAAGATCCTCAGTGATATGTCTGTGAGTGGGGACATTTTTACATTGTGTGGCTTTGGTGGGCACTGGCTTACTCACCGTGAGCTCGCTCCCGGTCAGCTGCCTCCAGCCGTCCTGCCCTAGGAGAGGTGTGGTCCACGGCACCCTCTCCTCGTTCCCTGCCAAAGTGCAGCTGCTTCAGCTAAATTTGTTTCAAAAGCCCCTTCAACTTGAAAGGAGGGCAGATTTGTATTTTCCTCTGCAGTTCTGCCACGTGGGAGGTGCCTCGCTAAATTAATCTGCTAACAAGGTAGCTAGCTGTTTAAATAACATCCGAGAAATGCCACTGATACTTTATAAACTTGACAGAGAAATCTCATGTGGTTGTTTACTTCTGACCTTGACACAGTGAGCTCCTCAGGGCCAGATTTTTAGCCTGAAATAAGGTCTAGTCCACTGTAAGCAAAATAAAACCAGCAAAGTCTGAGGTTGTCCTTTGTTCCTTAGATTCCCCTAACAGCCTCTATAGGAGGGAGTCCATGATACAGGTATAAGGAAGCCCTAAAAGAACTTGCTCTTCTTTCCTTACACAATGAGCCTTTCAAACCTGCTTATTCATTTCAACCCAAACCTCAGGAAAACAGCCGTAGTCAAGCAAGTAGCAGTCCTCCAGAAGGTCTGCCACATACGCATCATCGATAGCCCAGGTTAGCCCCACAGGGCCACCAGTCATGGGGCTTCACTGCAATTGGCAGAATGATGAATGCTTACACCTCATATTGACTCCAAATAGAGCTGACTGAAACAGTTTGGTTGAAACGTCTATTCACCTAAAAAATAAACAGTTTCAGATGAAGGGCAACTGTTTACAAATGAAATCAAATTTGTTGAAATTTCACACACGCCTCCCACCTTCCCCTCCCATGATAAGGTTTGGGAAAATAAGGGAAGTTATCTTGCCTATTGCCTAAATAGGACTGACCCACATTCGTTTTGCAAGAATAAAAACTCTTCTGCATGAAACAAACCATTTTGTTTTGGACTGAACAAAGTGTTTCACTGAGTCTTAAGCATATTTCACACAAGGCTCCTTCCTGTGAGAAATCCAAAGCATTTTCATGCTGACTTGACACAAAATTACTAATTTTTTTTGCACAGTTCCAAGGGTCTGGGTTCTATCTAGCAACAAGGAAACATTGAAATAATTACTGTTATTGAGATGGCTTGGAGCTACTTCTCATGCTTTAAGAAATCCCCTTGTAATAAAACCTGCTGCCAGGCAAAATTCATCAGGCAATGCTAGGAGAACTTGGGGTGAATTTTGAGTATGCTCGGGTCAGATTTCAATTTCAATCTGACAAGCCTGTGGCTGTAAACTAGCAGGAACTGTCAGCTTTGAATATATTTCCATTTGGGCTGTGCAGTGTGTTGGGGCTTGTTATTCAGACATAGATCTGCGGAGCTGAAGTCGCAAGGACTGGAACTTGATTTAGAAAGCAAACTTGGTTGGCACGTTCCCCCAAACTGAACTCCCTATCATAAGATTTAAAGAAGTAAATACCTTAAAGGTTTCTCCCCAAAGAGAGAAAACTCCATTTGAACAAGACCTCTCCGCATGCCACTTTTGTCATTTAGTTCCTCTTTTATGTGTAGGTCATATTAAAATACACGTCTACGTCATTTTAAAAACATCTCAACTTCTCCCTGGGTAGCGTCACTGATTCGAGTGGCACCTCTGGGTATAAAACACAAAAACCTCTTTGTGCGTTGATGGCTCCGCAGACACATTGTGAAAGAAGGTCTGAAAATGGTCCAGAACACTGTCAACATTTTCAGTTTCAAAAGCTTCCTTCTACCATTGGTCTTGCTATGCAGACTCCTACTTTTCTAATCCGGGCTAACGTCCTGTAGAGACAACGGAGATTGTGCATGAGTGAAGATTACATAAAATTAGAGAAAGAGACATTGCCTTTCTGCTAGGTACGTATGCGAAAAGAAACGCAATGTATGCATTGCCCTGTTCAGCACAGCTCAGCAAGTAGCTGATTTTTCAGTCTGATCATTGAAAAAGCAAAAATAAAGGAAGAGGGGAAAATTAAGTCAGCTGATAGTGTGTGGAAAATGTTCGGAGATTTTTGTCAAATAAAATTTTAAAAATGACTTTTTTATACTGGAAATGTGTTGTTTACTTTTGTTATGGGGCAAAAGCTTCATCTTACCCTATTTAATCCTTGTTTGACTTAATCCTTTAAAAATGGGATCAGTTTTAAAATTAATACTGTATTTCAGAACAAACATCACAATCTTTAATTTAAAAATACCAGAGGGAAATGTATCAATTTTTTTTTTAATTCTCTATTTAAAAAGAAACTGATTATTAGCCCCAAATTCACAATACTTAAAAAATGGTTTTGGTGACTGTACTTTAAAAAAAAGTAAAAAAAATAATCCATAGGCTAAATTTTCTTTTGTTGTTTAAATACATTTCTTCAAATCATTGTGGCTAATTTTAAGTGTCCTCACTGGGCAGTCTGATATGTTTGATTAATTTTCTTTATCATAAGAGTTTTAGATGTCCTAAGGGCCCAGCCGAACTGTCTATGGTCTATCAAAAATTATGGGTCAGAGGGCAAATGGCAAGATAACAAATACCTTTTCTTTTACCAAGAAGAGAAATTCTGAAGATATCTTGTACAGGGCCAAAGCTCAGATCCTAGCCAAGGAGTCTAGCTGCTGAGCAGGACCTCAGCACGTGAGATGACTACAGATTGAACCTGAAGGATCCAGGGTAGCAGAAGCTAGTGAGGCCACCCAAAAATGCTGGGAGGAGACATATAACACCCGCATCTGCACAGTGGTTTCCTCACCTTTGCCAGCCATCCTGCAAGGAGTAGTGCGTGGTGAGGATGGCAGAGGATCTTGGCACCACCTGGTGCTGCACCTGCGGTAGGACAGATGCCACCTCAAGCTCAAGCTTGCTTCTCACAGCCCGGCAATGAGGCCCTCTCACCCTGCCAAACCTTCCTGGGTGCAGGAGTTTCCCAGGACAGCACAAGGTCTGTCCCAGAGACTTAACCGTATGTTTAGCCAAGGGATAGCGTGGGATGATGGGAAGTATTATCAGCCAGGCTGGAAGAGGGGATTGGTGTCCCATGGCAGGATGCTGGGGCTACTGACAGAGGTGGGCACTTGGCTGGCACTGGGCACTGGCCAGCTGACTTGAGATCGCAGCACCTTCCCAGCCCACCTCATGAGGTCCACAACACATGGTGTTCACAGCTGTGAGGTTGTGACTGTCTGCCCACAGTGTCCATTTTCAGATATTTGCAGGGGTTGCACACATCCAGAAAGTGCAAAAAAAAGGCTTAAAAAACCGACCAAAATCCACTTAGATGGCACGTCCTTGCAAAATACGATGAGATGTCTTAGGTATGAAATAGGGCTAATTACGTGCTACAACAGCTGGTGTGATATCACATATGGGAGTTTACAATTTCAGCTCATGGCCTAAAGCCATTCAAAAAACACCAAAAAGGTCCATTGGGTGAAAAAAAGGGCTTTCCAAGTTCGTTGCTTAGCACAGTGCAATAATTCCTGTGCGGTTAAGATGTGCAGTGCACGTTTCTAATTTACTTTGATGTCAATCAGGGATAATTGCTGCAGTCAATGAAGCTATGCCAGCGTAACGGATACAGAAGAGACCAGCACTCTGTGTTTCTCAGTTTACTCTAGCTGGAGAAAGAAGCTTCCTATTACTGACAGTATTGCAGATTCTATGCATTTTTAGAAACAGGTTTTGCAGCATAATTGCAATATTTGAAATAGTTTTGCATTTTTTCCATTCCTTTTTATGAAACAAAATCTTGCATTCTAAACCCAAAACTTCCCCTGACTTCTTTCCACTAATAGTGATCCCACTACTGAGAAAGCAGCTGTCTAAGTGTATTAGCAATCTTGTCTATCTTGACTTCAAATATACTAATTTAATTTGGAAGGGGCTGGGAGAAACAAAATCTTCTCACTCTTGGATGTGATCATTGGTCCTCAGGGAAAAGCCCCCTCCTGCCAAAGCAAACATGTCTATTTTCATGCAGTTCATGGCCTCCATGATCTCTGGTTCCATATGGGCTTAACTTGATGAAGAATATGCGGCTACACACTCTTTTTAGGGGTCCAGTGTGACTTGTTTACACGTGAACCATTATTAATGTGTGTCAGGACGTACACATTGTAGTAGCCACACTGACAAAACAGAGGGAGGTTACTGCAACTGTTACAGCCCTGCACAAGGAAATAATTCATCAGCAGACCCTGATGAGCCCTTTCAAATGGGCCTCAGTGTGATAAGGTGAATGTCGTATTCACCCGAGATGACGGATTCAATGTTAAGAAGGAGCAGTCAAGTCTGAAAGTTTGGGGAAGACTATGGAGGGTGCACGGATTACTCTCAATCTGTGAAAAAATACTGGCAAAAAACCTGTTTTTCCACTCACACTCATAAAATGTTCCTAGTCTTTAAATTTCTTTTTTTTTTTTCTGCTGGAGCAGCATGGATTAGCATTCCTTGCACAGGCTGTGGGTATTTTATAGAGCAGATCTACCAGCACTTCAAAAACATTTACATTAGGTGCTGGACAGTAGCTTTTTCTCAGAGAACATATTTCATTTGGCCACACCACAGTTATATCTTGTCAAGACCCCTATTATCAGCCAATAACTACACCTCATTTTACTTCCTTGCTGCATCTTATCACACACCAAGTGCTGACATCCTTGCATGGACATAACTCTTACTGCAGCGACTGATGAGAGTAACTGCAGAAGCTCTGCAGATGAAGGTATCCGTGAGCTCAAATTCAGGCTGGGCTCAGGGTGATTTCAGATGATGTGAATTAAATTCAGTGACAGCCCTGAGAGAACTCTCTTCAGAGAAGGTGTGGCCATTTCCCAGGATATTGCACACCTTCCTGATTACAAGACCATTGACTGCATCGAGCCACCGTACTGCACCCATGGGTAGGAACCATGATCCAGCAATTAGAACAAAAGACTGCAAGTCACCTTCGGATTGTTAGTTTCTGTATGTGTGGCCTTCCTTTTCCTAGGAGCCAGTAACCCATCTGTAAAGCGGGGGCTTTAATAATTTGCTAATAACAATCAGGACATATAGGTTTGCAAAGCACGCTCCCGTTGAAGTAAATATAGGAAAATATTACAAACTGTGTTGACATTTTGCATTTTGAAGCTATGCAGTGTTCTGATACACTGCTGTGCTGTAACCTGTGCAACCCTTCAATGTCAGGGCACTAAAGCTTTTCTGCTTTAGAAATCAGAGCTAGAGGCTGTAGCAAATAATACCCCGAGCCTGTCTTTGTAAGCAGGCAAACCTGATGACAGGTTTTCATCTTCCTTCTCTAAGCATTGCAGAGAGTAGGAGAGGAAAGGTTCGAATTCCATTCTGCACATTTTCTAATGGCATACTTTCACGTCTCTGCGTCCAAGACCCCAGTCAGACTGGATCCCACTCTAAACACCGGCTGTTGTTGGTGCTGCTCCTGGGTCATTTGTGAGACAGCCTTGCTAGGCTGGGTTTCTGTTTCAGAAATCTAAACATCAGTAGTAGGCACTTTAGTTTATATATATTTCTACATTGCTATATAATGCTCCTTTCACTTGAGAATACACTTCAATATAAAATGAAAAAATACCTTAAAAAAAAAAAAATCTCACGCTCCCATTGGCTAACTAGCAGCCTATTTTTTCACACTGCAGAGTACTTAATATGTTTCACCCTCTGCCTTTCCTTATCAGGTTTCCCCTTTCATTCAGCTGAAGACTTCTTACTTTGCATTCTCTGTTTGTTCTTGCGCCTTATCCGCTTCCAACTTAATTGACTAGAAAAGCTCCCAGTAACATCAATGTCATTTAGATCAGACTCTTTCTCCTCTTCCTCCCCTAAAATGCAAATAGGCGGCGTGTTTGTTTCCTAATTTTGGTGGGGCTGTTGTTAAGGTCGTGGCCTATGGATTGTGCAGGTGGTGGAGGTTGCTGACAGTACTGCTCAGAGCGGGGCTATTGCTGTCCCCACGCAATCATGAGCAGGACTACCATTGGTAGTCGTGATCTGCTCGTATGCCTGGGGTATATGAAAACACATTTCATAATGGATCGTGGTAAGCATATAATGCGCCTATTCAATACATACGTTTGTTAGAGGTGACAAGAAATACTTAAAGACTGGAGTTCATTTGTGCCCTGTTTCCTCATCAATAAGGAGGAAATGTTTTAAATGCCTAGCTGGTTTAGCAGTGGGAGTAGGCATGCTTTTTGTACTGAACCAGACTGGGTATCAACCAAGCCCAAATCTTTAATACCTGGCTACAACCAGCTAGGAACACCCAGAAAAGTGTTGGTATCGTCAAGCTTTTGATGGGGAAGGCTGAGGTTTCAGAGCGTGCAAGGCGAGCTCTAGCACTGACCTGTCTCCAGCCAGTCCCCCACTGCGTTTTACAGTTAGCTAAATCACAGCCAGGACTTTTTTTTTTCCCCTTAAATAAATATTTCCTTTCTCAGTGTCTAGTACACTAGGTGCTACTGAAAGAAACACGGACTTTTTAAAGTAATTACTCATGCTCTTCCAATTTACCTCCAACTTTCAGCTCCCGTGTTTCTCAGGGGAAGCTGGTTTTTCTCTTTGCTCTCACAGACCTAGTTTTGGGGGATCTGCTCTGGGTACAGGGAGACCCTTAGGTCACCCCACACAGTCGAGCACCATGACCCACTCTCCCTCTGCTGCTGGAGAAAGCTGTTTCCTCCATGATACTTTGCTGGAAACTGTCAGGCTCTTTTTGCCCACTAGCCCCCAAACAACCTTTATTTGCATTAAATCATAAGTGAGCATTGCCCAGGCCCTGAATCAGCAAACATGGCTGTGGCCAAAACATGCCTTCCAGAAGGGCACTGATTTTCTCTAGTTCTCTCAATGGTTAATTACCCTCGCTGTTAGAAATATACGCTTTGGACTCAGCTTCCAGCCATTGGTTCACATTTTACTGTTCTCTGCCAGAATAAATATAATTTTAATGCATACAAGAGGAGAAAATATTTTGTAACCAAATAACCCTGGTAGCTAAGCCTTGAAATATTTTCTGTGGCTCTTATTTTCACACTCTCTGAAGTTTTAATACTATATCTGCCAAAAAATGTTGACACAACACCTGACAACTCTGTTATATGACTCAGCTTCATGTAATATGTATCCATTCTCTGTTTCTTTCCCTGCAGACTGTTTATTGCCCTTTTTGCCTTTTCCACATTATTACTGACAATTTTACCATCCCTATCTAGCAAGCGGCCTTAATCTAGTCTACGCTTGTATTTGTTTCTAATATATTTCTATTTCTTCCTATTGTCCCTTGCCTTGTGCTTTAAATAGCTATTTGCTTGTACCCTTTGCTATCTGTTTTCCGTGTGTGATATATTGCTTTGTTATTTCTAATTGCTTTCTCTTTGCAGGCGAGCCAAGAAGGTCTGTTAGCCAGAGCTCTCTTATCTCTAGAGTGCGAAACTGTGGCTTTCTGGCCAGCTAATTAGTTCTCTTAAAGGACACTCGTTTCTCTCTTTACACCTTTCCTCCCAATTAATTTCACTGGTAATTTTCTTTAACTTTGGGAAATTAGCCCTTTCGAAGAACCAAACCGCGACCATCTTTTGTCTGCCCACAGTGAATGCAATCAGGTCATGATCGCTGATCCCTTGGCAACCAGTGCTTCCAGACAAGCGATTAATTCATCTTCACCCATCCTAATGAGATCCAGAAGAGGGTTACCTCATGGCGAGTGCGATACCTTTTCTGAGAGCTGTGGAAATTATCGCCTGTAACTTTGAGAAATCCTAATAATCTCGCTCCTGGAAGGTGCCAGTGGCCGGCTCACACCGGAGCGCATGCCCTTCATTAATTAATACCTCCCTGCCAGAGGACATGGGAAAATCCTGCAGGAGATGTTTTTCATTACAAACGTGATGCACACTACGTCTTCAGCTGAAAGCAACACCGGGCCTGCTGGCTGGTGACCAAGGTTGTGTTTGAAGCTGTTTAGATGCTCAGTGCATAAACCATCTCCTCCTCCCTGGCACGGCGGCAGCTGCCGGGTGGGTAAGTGCGTGCAGCAGTCAGGAGCTGGTGCAGGGTATGGTTCAATGGCTGCCTAAGTCACTTTGAAGCTCGGGCACCTCTCCAGATGTCACACACTTCACTTCCAGTAATTAGATCACTGTGACAGTTCGGTACAAGAGGTTGAGCCTGTGCCGTCTGTCTCTGCTCCGGGAATTCAGCTCCCTGAGTCCCCCCATGACACCCTTCCTGCTCTGCAGCACAGCCACAGCCGCCCTCAGCTTGTCCCCAAATGGTCTTGGTGCAAGCACGACTTTGTTATACACTGGGAAAATCAGTTTTCCTAGAAGAATGGAGTCCTTGGATGGTTTTTCGCTCTCCATTGGGACAAGACAATGCATTTTCATCCAGCTATTGATGAAACCATTACTGCATGTGAAGCTGTGGGGATTTCTATCCACAGTTTTTTCCCCCTCTGCATCATCATCATCTGGTTGCCATTTTTCTTTAAGACATGCACTGCTAACAACTAAGTTTTCTCCCCCACCTTTTACCACTACCCTTTTAATGCATGTCCCGGCGTTGAATTACTTGTGTTCAGCAGAAAGGTGGCTCAGTCCTCCTGAAAAACAGCGTTCTTTTCAACCTGTTCAGCAGGAAGCCTATCTCCACTCCTCAGCCTGTTCTAGAGGGGAGAGGAGTACTGAATAATTCATTAAAATACTCCTTTTCCTTCCACCAACACAGTGATTCGCAAGAGAGAAAAATCTCCTTCTACCTGACTGCGTGAGATTTCATTCATCTGGGAAAGTCAAATTAGCACAAAAGGCCCATAGCTCCTCCTGCAGCAGAGGTATTTGGGGTGTCCTGCTGTGAGCTGGGAGGTGAGGCTTAAATGCCTACAGCTGCTAGTGCTCAGGTATGAGCTTTCCACCCAGTGCTGGGAAGGGTGCCTTAGGCACACTGGCAGCCAGGAGTGCTCCTCACACCTGGGTAGAGGTTCAGGTCCACCCATGCATGGAGGGAGCTCTCATGCAAGTATCACGAGTATCAGTGAGGACACCTCTGAGAGGCGGATAATCGTAATGCTTGCTGACATGTGCTCACTTTTGGCAACAAAATAAATGGCTGTCTACTCTAAACAGAGGGGTGGAAGATGAGTGGATTGTGCGTGGTGGTTGGGAAGAGGCAACGGTGGCATTCAGCACAGAGCCCTGGCTGTTAGGATTGCTGGAAGTCTCTGCTCTACTAGAGGCTCTGTGCCTAAGTTTGGGCAAGTACTTGACTCTCTCTGTCACACAGTTTATCTCCCCATCCTAAACTTCTGCCTCTCAGGTCATGGGGGAAGGGGGAAGTTCTGGTTTTGGTAAGCTTGTGTGGGATCCTTTGCAAGATGCATGTAAATATTTCACGGTTGCAAGGAATACAAGGAGGGAAGAAAGAAAAATCACATTAAATGCTTGTATCTAAAAGCATTTTACAAAGTATCTGCAATGCACAAGGCCAACACATTCCAGCCAAGATGAACATGTCTGAAGAACAGTCTCTTGTATTATGCAGGAACAGTTGCAAGCAGCTCTCTGGGCTAATACTTTTAGGAAGCCTTTTCAGGAAAGGTAGAAGAGAATTGGAGACTTATAAATCAGGCTCAGCTCTGTGCTTGTTGCTGTTAGTGTCACAACTCCTGGCAAGGGATGCTCAGAGAAAGAACGCAAGAACAGGACAGATGTGCAGAGCTAGAGCCTTGATTTGTTGTCCTTCTCTCCAGTGACCTGCACCTTCAAGACTTCAGGGGTGACAAGTGGTATTCTTGTGTTTGGTAACACACAGTAGACTCAACTTCCATGAGTTTGTCAAAGTTTTTTATGACCTGACCTGAAAGTTCTGTCTTCAAGGACGGGTTTCACAGAAGACCCATTTGAGTGACCTGAGCTGCTGCTAGGCTATTCTACCTGACGACCCCTAGCTCTTGTATTGCCCCTTCACCTTTTCTGTGCTTCTGATGATTTTACAGGCTTCTGTAGGACCACACCTTTTCTAGGCTAAGAGTCCTCTTGTATTTAGCATCTCTTCAGACATCCCTTCCATACACTGGATCATCTTAGCTTCCATTACTGCACTCTTCCCTGTTCTGCCACGGTTTAGAGGCTGATAGAGCCAGCAGATCTGCACACAGTTTAAAAAATGCAAGTGCACCCTGGATTTATTCAGGAGAATAATAATAGATTATGATTTCTTATCTCTTTCCTTTCCTCCTAGTTCCTTATGCTCTATTTGCTTCCTTGACCTCTACAAATATTGAGCTGCCATTTCAGGCAATCCTGAAAGGTAAAAATAGTCTGGAGTCAATTGTAAGGCACACAGAATTAAGTTTGTGTGATCTCCCTTATGCACTAATTTACATTTGTGTGGTCTCTCTTATGCGCTAATTTACCGTTATCAGCACTGAATATGGTGTCCATATATATTTCAGCACAGCAAATGAAGAAGGAAAAAAAATCACACTGGTGAAGTGCCTGTATGCAGAAGCACAGCTAGATGATGGCATTGTCAGCCAAAATAAGCAGAAGTCAGGTGAGGGTCCCTAAACATCCAGCCTGTCCTAAACATCATAGCTACGAGTCTGGGCATACCCCTGTGCACAGTGCCAGATTTTGTAACCCCATAAAGAGAGCCTGGGGTTCTCAAGCTCGGGATCCTTCCCCATATATGGTCCTTAGCCCCTGGGAATTAGGTGCCTGTGCAGAGGCAGCAGGGACAGAGGCATCCACCAGCCGCCTGCAGAGTGACCAGATAGTGTCCAGTCTAGCCAATGGGACATGTTGGGGAAAAGGTTGCTTCTTAAACCGTACCCCTATTACGAGCACAGTCATCTATTTCCAGACTGCAGGGAAGTCAATCTGTCAGACCAGGATTCACAGCCTGAAATTCTCATTTGTGTTAGATAGTTAAGCATCCCTTCCAACAGGACAGCTGGGGGAGGGAGGAGGAGTGCCAGTCTTTTCTGCAAAAATATGGCTGGGGCAGAGCGCCCACACCTTACTTCATGCAAGGGAAGAGCAGTACACCACCCATGCAGTCAGCAGGAGCTGTGGGTTCACCTCTTTCGCCAGCCTGAAAGGGTGAACCCAGCCCTGGTCGCCAAGCTCGGGGGCAGTCCAGGAAAGGATCATCCCTTTCGGGTGGGGATTGAAACTGCCATCTGTCTTCCACATTGACTGGCATCTTCTCTTCCTCAGGCTTCTTCTTCTGAAGGAGTTGTATGGGTCTAATTTCTCTTTCCTTGCCTTATAATGAGTCTGCACATTTTCAGGTCAGAAACTTTCTCTCTTGCATAATGCTCAGCACAAATGACGAGCAGTCTGTTCGTAGTTACTGTTAAAATTATATCATCAGAACTTGTATTATATCTTGGCAAAGTCTCTTCCCCTCTTCATGTACAAAGAGATGTGATTAACTGCTGTGTTTCCACACTTGGATTGAAAAGCTTTATGGATTTTGTCAGTAGTTGACATAATTCATGGAAAACCAGGATACAACCTTGAGGCTGAATGTAGCCCATTGAATTCCACAATGGGGCAATGGCTAGACCAGGGTACAGCAAAGCATGCCAGAAGCAAAAGCCTTTGTGGGCCATAGCTCCATAGGAAAGATTAAATCAGCCACAATCTGCTCCATTTTATGTAAAATAGGTGCAGCCCTAAAGCTCCTGGCAAGTCGCCACTGAAGCCTTTGGCTGGACAAAGTTTGGGCATCTTTGTGTAAGTGTTAATTGCCAGCTGTTGGTGACTGGAAGGTTGCCAGGGATAGAGTGACTGCAGCAGTGTTTCTGGCTGAAATATGGCTTTTATAAAATAATCATCTCAAATCTATTTAGTGCCTCGCAACAGACACATCTGTACCTATCAGTTCTTCTGTCTAGAGCATCTGCACATGGAGATGACCTTAAAACAGCATTATAAATACAGTATATGTGACATTCAGGCTGCCTATTCCAACCTCACAGTGGGAGGCAATGATAAATAGCAGCTATCTCCACAGCAGCACTACATGATGGCTTAACCCACTCACGTTCATAGCCCTTCACATTTAATTTACAGCAAGTCTGGGTTACAGAGCATTGAGGCTTCTGAATCATGCTGTAGGATTCTGTGCAGTCCTGTGTGCTTCAGCATTTTTAATAGTAATATAACCATCTCAGCTTTTCAACATCTGGGATATTTGCAATATTGCAAACTGCAGATTTTGAAATATTAAGGATGTTTGCAGATGTTTATCCCCACAACTGGATGACAGATTAAATAATATACTACTCTTAGAGAGAACATGAGGCCCAAAGGCCAACATTCTCAAATGTGAATATCTACAGACCAGTATAAAGTGGGTGATTGAGTTCTTAAGATTAGTTTTCCATATGAGAAAATGTTACCTTAAGAAACACTCGGTGAAAAGTCAAGCAGGCACTGGCAGACTCCAGGAAGAGGACCTGGATGCCTGGAGAGCAGCATTCATTCCAGAAACGAGTGTAGCATGAGAAGGGTGATCCTGATGGTTGGAGCACTAGACTGAGTGAAGGCCTTTAATTATCCCATGCTGAGAAATCACCATTTGGCTTTGGGGCTTATGATGCATTTGTGGAACTTCCTCACCATCATTGCAAGGGGAGTAAAAACTTAATCCACAGAAATTATCATGCCCCTAAGATGCTGCTCATTCCAATGTATTGTCTCTCACCATGCACCTTTATCTCTCTCATCTTACAGTTCTCTGTCATTTGGTACCCCTGTGACCTTATACCTGTAGCTCTCACTCCCAAAGACTGTGTCTTCAGGAGTGGTCCTGCCTGATCTGGCTCTGGGAGGTCAACACTAATTTCACTGCTACGACAGAGATGAGCTCTGCCCCATCAAGTACCCTGCTCCAAGTCCAAGTCTGCAAGCTTGGTATCTCAATTTTCTCTGTTGCCATGTGTGTTTGGGTCTGCTCTTATTAAATACAGTTTCACAACTCAAGGTCCAAAGGGAGCCCCAGAACTCAGGAGGACTCCTAGGCTAAGCCTTTGGTCTCTGAAAGACACCATTCTCTTCAATTTGAACTTATTTTTTGATCTCAGGCCACTGCCTGTCAGTGCAGGAGGAGCAACTTTGTTCAGTCCAGACCTCTCGTAAAGCCACTGAGGTGCATCATTTCATATTTCCATAGACAACAGAGGCACTCCAGACACTGTAAAACTCAGGTCATTTCATGGAGCAGCATGTGAGCCCTTTCAGTTGCTGCAAAGTGCATTGGCTAGAGTTATGATCAGCAACAGTGGTAAACATTTACATTGTCACATGGCACAAAAACCACAGAGGGGAGCCTCCCTGCGCTGGACACTGTTAAAACTAAAAGGAAAAAAAATCTGTTCTTCTCAGTCAGATTTTCTCTTTGTAGCCTGAGAGAGCTCTTTCCCCAAGAAACTCTGGCATTCTGGTAATGATTGGTTTCATTCATTGCCACTCAGCACCGAGCATTGTCCGAACAACACAACTCCTGGTTCTGCCTGGGGAGGTGAGTGAAACGGGACGGTTCCTCTCCTCTCCTCTCCTCTCCTCTCCTCTCCTCTCCTCTCCTCTCCTCTCCTCTCCTCTCCTCTCCTCTCCTCTCCTCTCCTCTCCTCTCCTCTCCTCTCCTCTCCTCTCCTCTCCTCTCCTCTCCTCTCCTCTCCTCTCCTCTCCTCTCCTCTCCTCTCCTCTCCTCTCCTCTCCTCTCTCCTCTCTTTTGTAAGGAGGCATCTCCTCTCCCCTCCTCTGTTGTCTATTTAGTTCAACTAGCATCATGGCAGAGTTTTTCTCCAATTGTGTCTGTGTGCACATAGTATACAGACCGGTTGCAGCTAGAGTTCCTATGTGGAACTCCAACATGAAAATAGAATAACAATAAAATGCTAATAGAGTATAGGTGTGCAGGAACACACTTCTGCCACGCTTACAAGTGGTCAAGCTGTCATTAGAGCTACGTGTCAGGCTGCACAGGTTTCCCATTACAATCTGCTCTTTTGCCACTGCCTCTCAGCTTGTGAAATTGCCGGTTCCATTGCATTTCTTACTGTGAATATCATTTTTGAAAAGCTGAGTAAAAACTCTTCACCCGTATTAAAAAATCAGGAAGTGGTTGGTTTTTTTTTTTTTTTTTCCCAGCGATATCTCTATGTTGCTGATTCCTACCGCTCATCACAGAGCTGAAACTCCTTATGGTTCACAGGTCTAGTTTAACAAATGTGTGATGGCTGTTAGGCAACCAAATAGCCATTCTCAGTTGGAGAAGTCATTCATTAAATCCAATATCCATAGCTCCTTTCAACCAGGCCTGTTTCCATGAGTGGTGTGAGAATTTTGATGCTAGTGATTTAAACACACAGTGGAGCAAACTCCTACTGCAGCAAAGATTTTTAGCAACTCCCTTAGCACCTCCATTGGCTCTGCCAAGCAGCTAAATGCAATTTAATCCAAGTGGCCCAGCAATTCAGATGTGAACCTTCCACAAGCAAAGACTGTTCTGTGATTTAGCTGCTCCTAATGGGAGCATATGCTGCAATACTTCAGAATGATTCAGAAACCACCTGAAAGAGCGAGCTGTATTTTTTTGCCTTCTATGAGTTTAACACTTTTAGTATCTGAGAATGACAGTGGTGCTACATGCTATATTAGTCTTAACTTCACTTTTCATTTTGAGCCAGTGCAAACTTTAAGCAGAGCGAAGCTTTAAGTAAAGTCTTTTCAGACAGCTTTCCTTTGGAGAAAAGATGAATATTTAATACTTGCCACCATTGTACTGCATGCATGTGCAGAACATACAATATAGATGAATGGAAGTTCAGTGGCAGGCCAATGACACAGTTTTCAACAAAACGGACCATTTCAGAAACATCCCTTTGGAAAAAGAAATTTTATTCTTGCTTCATCTTTTTATTTGCCGCCAGAAGTTCCTTTCAAAAAATTAATCAGTGAATCAAAATCAGTGGAGGAGTCTTGATCCAAATTGGACTGACCTGAACTTTAAAGCAAAGCTGCCCAGTGAGTTCATTAGAATGAGATGTATATACCATTATCCCCAGTGAGCGGGCATGCACCTGCCAGATTTCTAGCCAAATAAATTCCACCATTTCTGCAGGTTGGCCTCTTCAGAAAGAGGGTACAAATGACAACAAGGCAGAGATTTTAAGGAATCTTAACCACTGCCCTTGCCCAGCACTAGAAGGAATGCAAAAAAAAAAGGCCTTCAATAGATGTATCTGCTCTGTATTTGGGAAAAAGGCAGACACCACACTGATTTTCTAAGCTGTATAGAACACCTTCTATTCCAGTTGTAACCAGGGATAACGCTAAAGAACAGCTACCCTCCCTAGGCTTCTAAAATCCGGAAAACTTGTAATCAACAGTTTCAGAAGAGCTTATGAATTGCTCTCTGCATCAGTAATGTTAATTTTCAATGCATCTTGAAACACCGGGGAAGTTCCGGGGCACTGGCAGGAAGCCAGTAAGATGACAACATTAAAAAAAGGAAATCCCACGATACTGGCCCCTGTGAAACTGAACCAATCCTTTGCAGAATAATCAAACATGTGACAGAGCATTTCATTTCCTAAAGAAAGGAAGAAGAAAGTTACAATTACTAGAAACTCACCCAGGTTTTGACAAAATGAAATTATATTACAATAATGTGATTTTATTCTTTAAAAATCAGTTACATTCTAAGCTTGACTGAGACAGAATAGGGTTGAAATAACAGTCTTCTGAAAGATGTTTGGGTTGGTACCTCTTGACATTTTGAATAAGAAACTGGAAAAGCACAGAATCCTCATAATACATGAGAGAGATGAGAAACTAGTTAACTCGGAGATCTGAAAATACAATTGTAAATGGGAAATCATTTACAAAGAGGCCTGGTTTTGTAGGTATTCCGCAAAGCTTAGTTTTTGTACATATGCCATTCCAAACAATTGCCACTGATCTGGAAGGAAATATAGAATAATCCCTCAAGAAGTTTATGAGACAGCAAAAACCCTGGAAACGTGGTAACTGGAGACTGATTTGGATCACTTGTAAGCTGGATGCAAGGGAAAAACACCTGCCAAAATATTACCAGCTGTAAAGTCCTACACATGGAGGAAAAGAACACAGGTGATGTTTATAGAAAAATAGTTTATTTAAAAAATAGTTGGGAATGGTGATGTATTGAATGCTCATAGAGAATAGCATTAAAAACCTTTCCATCTGTACTTTAGGTAGTAGGACGGGAACAAGAAGGAAAGCAGGATACGTCACTGATATGTATCTCAGGTCCTCAAGGTGATTCACATCTTGCAAGGGCAAAAATAAAAAGTTTCCTTCTCTACAGTTGCTGGATCACCCTTAAATATTGTAGCATATGTTCCCTGAGGAGGGGGAACATCTTTTCCAAGCCATTGCTGCAGCGCAGAAGAGTAAACATTGTCTTTCAATATACGGAATACCAAGTAGGACTAGACAGTTATATTACCGTACCCTTCCATGGTGCACTCAGAGCGAGGATAATATGAATCAGTTAAAGGTACTTCAGAGCAAGCCAGAGACTGGAAAACACAGCAGAAACACACAGAAGCTCGGACGGTTAATTTTGACAAAGCAAAGTTTAAGAGATGACTTAATCATAACACCTATTGGAGGAACAGAAATGGGAAAGAGGACTCTTCAGATAAAGATGTAACTGGATCTAACAGCTGGAAGTTGAAGCTGACAAATTCAGTCTAGAAATAAAGCCTGTATTTTTAATGGTGAGCAGCAAACAGAGCAACAAACAGCTAACACTTGTGGTGGCTGCCCCATCATCAGAAAGAGCGAGCTAAGAGTTGGCATTTTTGAATGTCTATTTATAGAAAAGACAGCAGGAAATAATTCAGAAAAGACCTGTGGCTTAAATTATACTGGAGATCAGACCAGATGGTCACAGCAATCACATCCAACTAGATAATCTATGAGCAATCAAGAAATTTAGCTGCTGTGATCAAAGGCTAGCAATACGGTCGTGGGGAAAAGAATTACCAACAAGGCCCACATTGATGCGTCCCCTTTAGCAGAAGACAGATATGAGGAGGAGACAGATGGGCAGTTTTGATGGAGGTTGGAAGGAGTTCAGGAAAGTGGGGAGTGATTGCCTAGGTTGGGTTAGCTGTCTGTGGGGGCCAGGATGAGCCGAGGTGGGGAAAACCCAAGGGTTGTTGTGCTGTGGGGACCACCATGGGCAGAGTGAGAAGCATGGGGGGGGGGGGAGGGGGCAGAGACAGAGGCATATGGAGGAGGTCCAAATGGCAACCTGAAAGGGCATTCACCATCCATGGGGCAGAGACCAGCTGCTCTGGGGCAGCTGCCTGCTGCCTGCTTGAACAGGGGCAAACCTGCCACAAAAGGCAAAGACTGGGAACTGGGGGTGCCACGGCAGGGTTCAAGTAGGCAGAGGGTAAAGGCCAAGCAAGATGCCTGGGAGAAAGGCAGGGGCACGCACGGATGGTTGGACCTAAGAATCTGGGGTCAGGGGGTGTTTATGGACGAGGCAAAAGACACCAATCTTTGCAGTCAGCTGCCTGTGAAACAGCAGTAATGAGCTGAAATGCAACATATGAACAGTCAAATCTGAAAGGATGACAGTGTAAAATTGCTTGGTCTCTTATCATTTTCAAGTGCTTTTATTTATTCAGAATTACCATGACATCACCCTCTCCCTCAGAGAGTGCTCACATAATTGCTGATTCAAGGCCTTTTGGGGTAATTTCTGAGGCCATCTCCTTCTGGGATGAAAGGCAATTACCATTTCCCTTGTCTTACAATGCAGTCACAATAAAATCTAGAGAAAAGCCCCACGTGAGCATGCGTAGTGGCCTCTTTCCTCCCCCACAGCAGCAATGACCGGGGCAAGGCTGGACCCTTGTATGGAAGCCGTCCAGCCACAAAGCCTCCCCTCCAGGAGCAGAGAGGGCAGCCAGTGTTTAGGGCTGGGAAGGGGATGGGAGCAGGGCACCAGAGACACAGTGCAAGAGGAGGAAAGGTGAGGAACAGAGGTAAAACAACAGAAAATCTCGTTTCTGCCTAGAACAAGTTTAAATTGGTCCCAAAACACAAAGGAATATAAAATTGCGGGCAGTATCGCATACTCGTTCCAATATATGCAAAAGCTTCAACACCAGAAGGCCATACATTAAAACATCTCTCACTTGACTGTGAGGTTCAGTTTTTTACCTATTCTGTGATTTGATGTGGTGCTGCATCTTATTGCGTCTAGTTTTCCTCAAGCCCAGTAATGTCTCAAAGGACCGACACATCATGACTTATGAGGTGAGTGCCTCCTTGTAATTAGATTTTATTAGGATCATAAAATATATATTCTCACTAAATATTAGGCTAATGATATTAAAATCCTAACCGTTCCAAAAGGGAAACATAGCAGGCCAGTATAAATCCACATAACATAAAAAAGGACTGCTAGGTAAATTGTGGTCTTAGAAGTCAACAGTTTTAGGCTAAGCCGGTTGTAACTCCAGTGTTATAAAAATTATTATTGAAAAAAAAAAAAAAAGAACTTCAGAACTATGAAAGTAAAAAAAAAAAAGTCTCAATGTGCTGTTATCCTGTCCTGCTGTTAACATAAACTGCCTGTGGCTTACAGGTGTGACCCAGCCCGTCTTCACTGCTCCATCAAATCACATGAGCAAACAAAACTAACAGATATTAAACAACTTTGTGCAACAGACTAATTCCCAGCCCTTTCACAGCAGCCATCACTGAAGCTGGTTCCTTGGTGAAAGATGTATCCCAGCTCCGGGCAACTCTGCTGGTGTCATGCAGGTACCAGCAATTTTCTCCTGCCTCTCTCCCCCAGTAAAGCAAGGTGGAGGGTCCTGCTGGCTGAGCCTCGGTGCTGCCATGGACATCCTGAATATCCTTTTCAGCATCCAGCAGCCGCAGCAGGAGTTAAGGGCACTTCTCCGGACGTGCATGCTGTTGGGTGGCACCAAGCCCGTACAGCTAACAGGGTTGTGTCTCTGACTGGGAGGCATCCCAAAAGAGAGGGGACGGCAGGGTGTTGCAGGGGCCTGGGAATGAGGTGGTGTCTGTATTCAGTTTCGTTTGTGCAGAATTTCGTTGAAGGCCCAGATGCATTCCCCAACTTTCTGTATTTCTCAGCGAGATTTTAAGGAGGTCAGGTAGGGACAGATAGCACACAGCAGTCATTTGACTTTTGTAATGTCACTGCTTATTCTGCTCACAGCTTGGGCAATCATTTATAACGCGCTTACTGAGAAACTCTAGCTGACGTAGAAATTTTCCCCTAAATTTAGAAGCAGGATTTCACAACTCCTTTCTTACAGTGAGGAAGGAATTTGCCCCGATGGCTGCAATGCCATTATTATGCATCATTCAAAATACTGCCTGTCTCCTGCTCTGCACTGGGAAAACCTCCCCTAAAATAAACCAGCGCTGTCAACTGCAGCTTCCCCTTTCCCCAAGGGTTCCAGCTTCGGATGCTGGCTGCATGCAGCCTGGGGCTGCCGGCGCTGCCTCCTGGTTCCGTGGGGTGGGAATACCCCTGGTCTCTGCCAGCTCTCCTTGGCCCGCAGAGCGCACAGATCTGTCAAATGGATAAAGCAAAGGAAAGGCTGGGTTGAGTGGCTTCTTTATTACAAGAGCTGCAGAGCCAGCTGGGGTCCTGAGCGTGTCCTGTCCTCTCCTGGGTGAGCCAGCTGAATACCTGTCTTCTGAAAGCCTTTTTTTTTTTTTTTTTTTTCATTAGAAAACCCGCTTTTGAAGCCAATCCTCACTGTAGACCTGTTCAGACAAATGAAGGATAGACTTGCTGCAACGTAACAGACCCAGGTCCCACACCTGCACCAGGTGGGTGAGGAGCTTGAAGCTGTGACTCTCCCACCCCAGCTGAGCGCTCTCACTCCGGGCAAATGCCCAGACCAGCCGGGACTCAGGGGATGCTCCTACGCTGCAAGCAGGACCCTTCAAACACCACAACTCACTGCCTAGGGAGTGACCGGCCCCATGCAATGGGGGCTGGGCTGGCTCCCTCCCAGGCATGGGACCCCGCTTCTCCACTGCCAGCGAGTGCAGAGCTGCCCCGGCTTCTGCTCCGACAAATCTCTCCATGAAAACCTGTATTACCTGCTAACCTCAGGGACGATGATTCACAGTGAAGAGCCATGAGTTTTTCTCTGGGACCAGAGCCTTGAGCTAAAAAAACTTTGCTCTCCTCAAATGTTTCAGATAGCTATAAATCCTCTCAGATTTGCATCTGAACAATGTTGCCTGAGCCCATCTTTCGTCAGCCCCCCCCTACAGTATGACTCAGAGCAAAGCAAGGCAGAGTACTGATGCAAACACAGTCATCCACACAATCACTTCATAAAAGAACAGTTCACATCTTGTCCCCTAGGCAGTAAGCCTTAGACTTGGAGCAAAAATAAACATGTTTCTCAGCCTCTAGTTCAGTGTCAGCTCTTTCCTTTTCCTGCGCAGAGCAGCCAGGTATGAGCACCCACGGCTGGTGGTGGTGCAATAGCAGTCCTTCCAGTTCCCCTTCCTCCAAGACGAGATGCCACCGGGATACAAGCCTTCACCATATGAGGGATCTCCTTCATGTACCTCCAAACCCAATCCTCCCAGACAGCCAGTGCCTTGGAACACACTGCAAATCCAGCTCTCTTGTTCCTTCGCAGAGCAGAGGTATTAACAATTCCAGCGACGTTACAGGGCCTTTGCTTCGATCCCTGTTGGGACAAGCAGAACTGAGATCATGGCAAGTTGCTTCATTTCCCCTAGCTGTCGGCATTTCCAAAATGTCATAGGTGTTTTTGACTTGATGCACAACACTGAATCAACTGAAGACCTTTTCTTCCCCATTCATAAACAATTTTTTTGAGGGGCATGGCTTTGCAGAGGAATCTGTTATCTCTTGCCAGTATTTTTCCGCTGGCTTCCTTCATTACCTTTCAGGTGGTCTGTTTTGAAAGTGTGCAGGCTTTACCAGCTTGAGGGGAGCCGAATCCTTTTGAAGGTTCATCAGAGGGAGGCTGTTGTAAGGTACATTGAAAGCATCTTCTCTGAAGGTCCTGCTCCCCGTGCACGGGGCCCAGAGTGTGACTCAGCCCTTCATTTCCACTCCTGCTGAGCACTTAAATATTGCAGAGTCCCTCTGGTTGCCAAAGGGGAAGAAAAACATTTGCTAGCTCATTTGAGTCTTGAGGAGGCCCCCTGCCCTTGATGTTGCACCTGCCCAGGGGCTCACATCCAATGTCCACCACCACCGCTCACCAGCTCTGCCCCTCCTCCAGACACAGCCCACTTTTAAGATATGGCCTTTTTCTACCCCAGCAAACCCCTAGCCTCAAACATTTTTTCCCTGCTGTATGAAATGTGCTGGAAAAGATATCTTTCTCCACACTAATAGCACTTTTCAGAAGTAAATTACCAGCAGAGGTGATGGCTCTGAGGTGCCCTTTGGAGGGGCTGAACCTCTGGCCCAGGTGGGGGAGCACCAGGGACATCCCAAATTCCCACTCCCAGGCTCCCTTGAAGCACAGCCATAGGTCCTCACCACTCCTCAGCCCCTGGCTCTGCTTTTCTCGGGTTATCCGACAGTACAAAAACAATGATATCATGAGCTGCCCCAGGAGTGAAGAGGCATGCCAGGGAATGATGGCTGCTTGCTGGCCCCACTGACGCCGTATCCCACAGCATTGCTGCGGGCTGCTGTTAGAGGCAGGGTAGGCAGGCAAACCATTGATGAAACCCCACTAGCCTGTCTTGCCTTCCAGTGTTTATGGGGTATCTTTCCACAAACTGGGATGGCCAAAACCAGCAGGCATTGCCACCCTCCAGGCAGCAATCACTGCATTTTTTAATTCCCTCCATTGCACCATCCCTAACCAGGTAAAAGATAATTCATTGTAACTCTGTTTTTTTGTTGTAATCAGTGGTTGCCTTTAAAACTGTATATGAACTGCTTAAAAAACAACACAGAAAATACTGCATTTTTACAGTAATACTGACGTTTCAGGTAGCAAAAAAAACTTGGCTTAGAAACCAATGTCGTTTCTGCATCTTTGCCGTGTAGCTGTAACCTTTGTTCAGTTACACCTTGCATCAGGGAGTGAGAGCTTTGTCTCTGGCACCAGCCAACCCACTCGAGAAATGGTGCTATACGTGACCAGAATGCTTTTCTCTCTTTGGAAGAGCTGATCTTTTCATCTTCCATTTCCTTTAGGAATTATCTTTGATTCCCTTTATCTGTCTTCTCTTGCCCTTTGCTGCAGGTCACTTCCAATCAGTTTATACTCCAACTCTTTTTCTGCTGCTTAATCTTCTGCGAACTCCTTACTCCCCTCTGCTTTCTGCTCCTCCACCTCTGACTGCTCGACACCCACTCCTGCCCTAAAACGTGGGTGGCAGGGGCCAGGCCCCACATCTCACTTGGGAAGGGGACACTGATGGCTAGCGTATCCATGATCACAGCAGAGAAGCCAGTCACGGGCACCTGCTCTGTATGGCCAAAGCATGGAGAACTGCACATCATGATGTAGGGAGACTCCAGGTGTGACATATGGGTTGATCTTCCATGGCCTGTCTGGGGACACCCCACCAAATCTGCTGGAGGTTTTGACTGGTTCTGCTGGTGCCACAATTTTTTTTCCTTTGCTCACTTCTTCCCAGGCCCTTCAGCTGGTGGAATTTCACAGCAGGTGGGACAAGAAGGTGAGTTTGGTGGAGAAATTTGGTGTGGCAGCTTACCCCAGAGTCACCAGTGGACTTGCATGGGAACGAGACACTAAAAGCACTTGAACCCCAGGGAAAGCATCATGTGGAGCTTGTGTCTTTTTAGATATCAATTAATCCAACCATAAGACTGAAAAGGATAAGGAAACATGCTTTGCTTTTTTTAATTGTTTTTGGAACAATCCACTAAACCTTTCTAAACAAGAGATGTGCTGAAAGCAGCTGGAGAAAGAGCAGGAAGGTTTGACAGCAGATCCTATTGCCAGGGTAGGTACCTGGGGGACAGTCAGCGCTGTTCAGGCATGCTCATCCAACACAGGTCAGATGGAGAACAATGGGTCCTGATTTCATGGAGATTTATATTGCCCTATAAACAGAAATAATTTCAGTGGCCTATATGTAAACCCTTTTTCAGACTGTTTACATGGCTAGCTCATGACAACAGCAGTGTCTGAAAGGCAGTACCTGACTTAGCTACTTGAGTGAATAGCCAAAACACGTCTAATTAAACCCACAGTCTCTCTGTGAGAAGAGCACATCTCTCAGGATATGATCGCCCCATGCAGTGGGGTACTCCTCTCCTTGCGTTAGCAGCTGGGGTTGCTGCCTGAGAAGGTGTCAGCAGAGCTCCAGTGGGGCAGCAGGGTGAGAGCTCAAGGCATTTTCTGCTGAGCACTTCACTCTGCCTCTTGAGTTTTCCCATGGCAGGTTTGCTCAAGGCAGATATGCGTCTTCCATGGGAAAGAGTTGTGTCACGGTGGAGAGTGGGCCAGGCGAGCACATCTTGCACGCACTTAAGTTGTCACAGCCAGACTGGGCCTCATGAGTGCTCAGGACATTGTCAGCTGTCACCCAGGAGGGATGAACGCTCCCATCAGCTGGAGCCAGGAGACCCAGGCAGAAGGACAAGACCATGCCGCCCAGGCCGCTGGCACATATGGCTCCAGGATCTCTACAACCTGCAAAAGCAGCTGATTGAGGCCATCTGCCCCCCACCGCACTCTTTTGGGGGCAGACACCCCAAATCTGGCAGTGCTGAGCACCCTGGTGCAGCTGGAAGCCTTGCCCGCTGCCGGGCTGTACCGGCGGGCACCCCCTGCCCTGCGCTGGGGCCGGACCCGTCCTGCCTGCGTGAGCAGCAGCGGGAGCGCCTGGGTTATTTTAAGCAGGTTATGTCAGTCCTGCCCTCCCTCTCTCTCTCCCCCTTCTCCCCGAAGCACTGATCACTGTGGCAGGATGGATTTGCCGGACTAAAAGGGCCAATGGTTTAATTGATATGATATGGCAGCTCATATGTAATCTCATTATTCTGTCTAGCAGGACACATTATTCTCTATTTATCACACTTCTGTCATCGCAGGTCTGCTGTTCCTGCGCTTTGAGGACAACAGAGCATGCCTTTCTGCCGGGGAAATCTCACGGGGGGCAGGAGCGGAGCAGGGGTGCTTCTGCAGTGGCAGACAAAGCCCCTGGGTGCTGGCTGGAGGCACATCTGCCTCTAATCTTGGCACAACAGGGCTGGGAAATGCAAAAGGGCTGGCAAAGGAAGAGCTGGGGTGCTTTCAGCGAGCAGTAAATTTGCTGGAAAATGAAGCCTTCGCAAGTGTGTATGTAGCAGGGGTGTGTGTGTGCGTTGCCTAAGTGGGAAATCCAGTTTGCATCTGACAAACACAGATTTGCCCTCCCCCCCTCCGGCGAGGAAGGCAGCCTCCACCACCCGAACAAATCTGTTCTGGTGTTCTCTGCGCTAAACTGTCTGGCTTCTTTTTTTTTTTTTTTTTTTCTCCTTTAAATCAACCCACAGATGAAACGAGAAAGCAAGGAAATAAATAATCTGAACACATAAAATAAATATAGTTTCAGGTCAAAAAATACTTGGTTGATTGAAATGTTCTGATACAAAATGATTCCCTTTCCTACACCACCCTCTCCCCCTTGATTTTCTCATTGGCCCTTAAAAGAAAAATAAAATCATTGGGCCAATTCTAGGTATATTTGTGCTCACGCTGTTTTAATAACGACCTATAGTAGTGCTGCTGCTGGCTGCTACTCTATCCTCTGACAGTTTAGCGTGGCAAGCGAAAACATGGCTTGTTAGAGGGATGTGCCTACAAAGACTTCACAAAGGAGCGCAGGACGTGGATGTGTGCGTGTCGGTCGGGGGGCTCGGGGGTGTGGGAGGGGAGAGCCAGGCAGCTAACAAAGTGTCATAGGCATAGCAGCCACTCGTACAACACTTTCCGTGCTCAGATCAGAAAATGCCTTGCAGAGGATGGGAAGCATAATTAGCACAGTATGCCGTAGGATAGATGTTAAAGCAATCTGTCTAGCAGACAGATACTACAGTACGGAATAATATAGACGTTAAACCAATGACCCAGAATCTAGCCAGCTAAAATCTTAATCCCCTTTAAATAGATTTGCAGACATCCTTTCATCGCAAACATTTGATCTGAGCAGACACTGGATGCTGTTGTGTTGTATTTATAGAGCACCATGACAAAAGTTTGAGATGTTTGTGCTTAAATAATGCCATTTTCTCTTGTTAATTTGTCGGCACTGTGCTGTCTATGCACAACACGCTTTTGAGATGGAAAGAAAAAGAACAGCAGCTCTGGATCCACAGGCAGATAACAAACAAAAGGCTCTGTGCAGGCAAAGGCAGCCCACGTAAGACAGGGCAGCAGAGCAGAGGGGATCTGAGCTTGGAACAAGGGCAGGCCTGACCAGGAAGGGACTTTTTGTCCAAATATCCCCACGGCTGGAGCTTGGCAAACAGTTGTGGTAAACATATTATTTGACCAAAACAAAATCCCTCCGACCTGCAAATGGGACGGTTGAAAATATCTGTGAATTCCATTTGCGTTCAATAGTTTGGAACAAAATAAGGAAGAGGCTGAGATGCAAACTGGTTTGCGTTGGCACTGCTGGAAGGAGCTGCTTCGATTTTGACGTGAGGTTCAAGGATGGATTTGCAAAACTGACAGGGAAACAGTGGCTTGCAGACCCAGCAAGGGGTGAGGAGATCATGGTTCAAACCTTTTTTCTGCCAGGAGGTAGACAGAAGCTGAACTCAGGCTTCCCAAACCCTGTTTTTCAGGAAAGTGCCCTAGCAGTTGAGCCATACAGAGGTCCAACAAAAAGGCCTTTTCAGCATCTCCTGGTAAAAATATTTTATTTGTGTATGCGGGTAAGCACTAGTTGGAGCAAAGACTGGTGTCCGGCTGTTCCCACTGCTTGAGCCATCAGGCTGCCAAATCACTCAAACTTTTCTTTTTTCTTATTTGTATTTGACAGTTTTGCAGAGTATAACTGTTTATAAATGAGAAACACACTCCTGTGCCTGTACCCAGAGCTCCGAGAGATCAGATGGGATACTGAAGATTTGTGTCCAAGACTGCAGACTGGGAATTCAGTTCAAATAACCTTTCTGCCTAATTCTACCTTACTGCTCCACTCACTCATTCATGAGTGGTGTCCTCTGGAAAGGCAGTGTTCTATTTTTCACTTTCACTTCATTGTAGAACATACCCAAGGATTTCCTAAAGGAAGCCTGTAATTTGAATCAAACTGGTTTTTTCTCTTCAATTCAGTGACTATGAAAAAGCAAATAACTTGGTTTTGTTTCACTAAAAGAGAAAAAAAGGAAAGAATTGCTAGTGCAGAAAAGAAGTATCAGTCACCCACGCATTTCTACCTGGGAGAAATGTTCGTTTCCTAAGCAAGGCACTCTCCCCCACAAAAAGGTAGTTCTCCCTCTCTCCTGGAGACTCCTCTGTCTTTCTCCTTGCTCAGGCTGGCTTCTTCATGGAGGTGCCGAGGCTGTCAGGGGTACTCAGCACCCACAGCCACGGGGGAGAGCCAAGCTCCTGGAAAGTCTGCCGTAAGGACCAGGGTAAAAATCCCCGGCAGAGTGAAAATGCCCGGCGGGTGTCCAGACACAAATGGTTGGGCAGCAGCAGAGAAAATCTCTTGTTCCTGCAGGCAACTCCATCGTCTGGCGGTAAGAAACATTAAATGACTTATGTTAAGGGGCCCTGTCAGTGCGAGATCTGAAATCCCAACAGCTCTGCTCGCGGCCTGTGATTGCAGACCAGGCGACCTGGTTTATACTGCCTCTCTGGTACTGAAATGCTGTTGTGATGGAGCAAGGCTGTCTGCCCTCTATACTATTGTGTCTGTGGCAAAGATTGCTCATCGTGAACAAAATGGAACAAGAAATAAAGGCATCCAAGTGAGTCAGTAATTTTCTTTGCAGGAGAGTAGTACCCAACGCAGGTAAACGGGCTTGAGTTTAATTTTCACCTTAGCGCTCCTTCGTATTTGGTTCTTTATCTATAATAATATTTTGAAAATATCCCAAGAACACCTCTGCTTTTGCTACGTGAGCAGAAGTTAGAACACCAAACTAGAGGGGGGCTTTTCGGGTACTGACTTTATTCTGCTGATAGGATGACCAGCATGGTGTTTGAAAGCTGCTGAGATTCTTTGTTCTAATTATTCCTACCAGAAGACAGATGCAGAACCTCACTTTTTGGATGAATAGAAATCTTCTGATTTTCCTCCTCAATTTATTCCTGGATAATTTATACACATTTGTTCTTGTGCCAGTATTGTTCAGCTCCCAGCTCTTTTCCCTTCTGTTTACTTGCTTATGGAAAGCAATCATATCACTCTCAGGCTTAATTTAGCAAAGCAAACAAGCGAAGTTCTTCTAGTTCTCTTTCTGTGAGATGGGACTTTCACTTCCCTGTTCATCCTAGTAACCCTTTTCTGCACATACTTCTGCTTGAACCTGTGGCATCTCAACCCTGGCTTCCACAATACTGCAGATATTCCAGATAAGGCACTACCAGCATCTTACAGTCTGGCATTCATATTTTCCTAACTCTATTGGAAATATCTTCCTTGGAGACACATGAGATGAAATTTAACTTTTTTACCTCTTCATTATGCAAGCTGCTTCTGTTATCATTCCCAACTGATGAACCTTTGTGTCAGGATAAAAATTCTTGTTATTAATCTCCAGTACTTTGTACAAGTGAATTTCAGGTCCTTCTGTTATTATTATTCTGAAAGGCATCTGCATCTCTCTGATACCTGGATCATCCATTACACTTGCAGTGCCCTCAGTTTTAGGTCACCTGCAAATTTCATCAGTACGTGCTCTGTTTTGTACCAATTCATTTTGAACCAATATCATCCATGCAAATATTAAATCAGACCAGTCCACCGGACCAGTTCTTCCACAGAACAACTGTAAAGTGGGAAAGAAACCATTCACATCTGTTTTTCTGCTCTTTGCACAAACACGTCTAATTCCTAACACTTTTTTAAGGAGTCGTTAGCCCAGTTCAGTTCAGACCTCTTTCCAAGTGTTTGTTTTCCCTTTGCTGAGGCTGCAAATTATTAAAGGTTTTGAAGACCTTGTTTAAGAAAACAACAAACTTTTACATTTAAGTCCCTGAGCTGTCCGGGCCTCTTGGCTTTGCTAACTCATTCCCACACATTTCTCAGAGTTTGCACTGGAAAAAAACACTCCTCAAGATGTTTTCATTTCTATTCCATTTAATGAGTATGTCGTGACTAGTTGCTCCACAGTTATTTTCTAAGAGAAGCTTGTCTGTAATATCTTCACCAATTATCAAAACTATATATAAAATGTCATAATTTTCTCCTGATTACATTTTTGGTGATGAAAGTCTTTGGCTGTCTTTCTGGGAATAACCGGACTTCAAATGATTAACTCTGCGGTCTGTAGCTGGAAAGATAACATTGCTCTAACGATGCTGCGCATGGTTAATAGTTCTCACTTTAATAGTGCAGAGATTTCTATGCGTATTCCAAGCCAGAGCTTAGAGATCTGATGTGGATGTGGAAGATTAACCTACAAAGCCTCTTCTGCTGTTCTTTCTCCAAATGACTTTACCAAAGCAAGTTCATTTTATCTGTGCCTTTATTTCTCATGTTTCTCCAGTTTATGCCACCATTGACACCCATTACTTGCTAGCATACCATACACATTTTTCCTTCTATCTTTTCTGGACAATGCATTTGTGCATTCAAGTCACAATTGCTGTTGTATCGTATTAATTTATCTGGGGAATAATAAAGCACTCTCGATGCCTGGGAGAAATACAAGCAGCAATAATGTTAAAGCAACCTATAGGAAATCCTGAATTATATTCTGTTATTTACAAGCTTACAAGAAGAAGGTCTGCAGAAAAGGCTATTGTGATTTCAGTCCTGTTAGTGAAAGCCTCAGGTCCCCAGCAAGGGAGGCTGCCTTTGCTGCGTGACTGCCCCTGGCATTCCCTTCATATTGTTCCTGGAAAAAAGAAAAGCACAATACTGACTGGAAAATTTTCTGGCAGGACCAGGATAGGAAGATTTGGGACTGGAAGTGGCTATTGACGCATTGATTAACAGGGTGCTTAAGCTCAGGAGTCCAATTGGTTTTGAATAAAATACTGGCCTGCCTAACGTTAGGCAGGTGCTCTGACATCTTACTAAACCAGAGCCGTCATGAGAATAAAATAATAAGAATAAATATGTATAGCTCAGCTATATGTTTCCTAAATTAAGTATAAATAGAAGAATAATAAGAAAAGGTACTTCTAGCTCAGCTACATGCTCCCTAAATGAAGCATATAACAGTCTACAGCTCTTTTACATGCAATGAATCCTGGTTAGAAATATTTATTGTGATGCTTGAGGCCTCAATTAGGAGTACAGGAGGAAAAGGAAAACGGGAAAATACAGGCTGAGGATCAAGAATTTGTCAACTTTTGATTTTTGTAAGCCAAGAGTAAGCAGAGGCTTTGGACTCGCTGTGTGTGACCCAGGCAGAGGACTTTCAGGAGGTCTAATCTTTCAAAGGGCAGTTCGGGGGGAAATTCCGTAGGTTGGGCTTTCTTTGAAGTACTTCCAGTTAGCACCCTGGGCAGCTTAGCCATTTTGCAAAAGCCACATTATAGCCCCATGGGGTCTTCTCCAAAGAAGATCTGCTTCTGCATTTCACTTCCAGGGTCTTTAAAAAGACCTTTTTTGGGGGGAAAGAAAAGGCAAATCCCAAGAGAAGAAAATTCTGTTGCTTTTCTGAATGATACTTTTTGCCCACATCGGTGAAGCAGTAAAGGTCACATGGCATCTGCATTTGCCACGTTACTAGACACTTAGAAGCTTGCCTGTAAATAGTGGGTGGAATCCTGTATTTCCAATGCAGACTGAATACTGAGTGAAATCCGTGAATGCACTGCCTGTGAAAGGCCTGTGGGATTTGCCCAGCAAGAAATAGCTGCAATCACGAAGAGAGAGTTTGATAAATGTTTAACCAAATTAACCAGCTGCAGAACACGGTGTTTTCCAGCTCCATCAGAGCCGGTCTTGGGGAAGGAGGAGACCCAGAAGTTGCGATGTGTGTCTGTGTGACCGAGCTATCCGCGCAACATCTGGAAAAGAGAAAGCCGGCTGACTTGGGAGCCTACTGGTGTCAGGGGTTGTCACTAGCCACAGGGATGTGTTTCTTGTTTTTTAAACACCACAGCAAAACAGCTCATTCTTCAAAGAGCACCGAGCATGCTGGTGTTGGATTGCAAATCCCCTGTCACCCCTGCGCGGGCACGTGCTGTCTCACTGGGATTACCGAGAAACTTGAAAGATCTGCTTCTGTCATCCTAAAACTGACAAGTGGGCTGAAGGAAAACATTTGCTCGGAGTGTGGGCTTAATGAGGTCTGATGTTATCTTTGAGACCAAATGCCTAAATGAGCATGTGGGCTGCTTTAGTGCCTGCTGCCTTTCCCTGACAGTGAGCAGGTCGGGACAAACCATGGAGGGCGCAGAGAGCAGCACAGTGGGGTTCTGGGAGACAAACCTCGGGACGGCCGATGGGCAGAGTCCATGGGACAAAAGCAGTTCTGGGGGCCGCTTCAGGTTCAGGTGACACCAGAACACTGCCCATGCCCTAATCCTTTACAAAACTGGCCCTCTCTAGCTGATCGTGGGCTGAGATGCTTTTTGCTTACTGAAAGCATAGCCCTAACTGTCCCACAGGAGTGAGCTTTTCATCATCTCTCTGTTTCTGCACAGCGCCTGCCACTATAATATCACCTCTCCGTGGCCAGCCACCCCCTGGCATTAGTCAGTGGATGTGCTGACATCCCCCCCCGAGCAGCTGAGCTGACAGGGGAAGGCGTCTTGCTCCAAGCCCTGACAGTCTCCTTCTGGGAGCAGGATAAGAAGTGAGAGAAACGTGTCACTGTAAATTAGCTAATGTTTGTACAGGGGATGGTTGAGCCCCATGGAGTTTTGTTAACCTCGTGCCCTCTTTGTAAAACCTGCCTGAGTTCATGAACCTATTCCCATCTTGTAACTTAAACCCACACATTCTCCTTTGGGGTGGGGTTAATCAAAAAATGTGCTTCGTGTTAAAGAGAGCAAGATGCTATGCATTGTGGTAGAACATTATCTCTCAGTTTAGGCAGACAGATGTTCTTGGCAGTACAGGGGCTGTACACACACTTCCATTTGTTTTTCCCTTCCTTCTTTGCTTCACTTTCACAGCTACTTGGAAATTATTTTTCCACTAGCTGCATTTTCTCACTTGATTCCTTTGCAGAAGTTTGCCTTTCCGGCAGTCTCCTCAAGGTAACAAGGCTCTCACAACTTACCAAGTCTAACTGCGGGACCATATTCAAGTAGGTTTTGAAAACAAGCCAAATGAATTCCCTGCTCTTTTGAAAACAGCTTTCTACACGCACAAAATATTAAATGCCACCAGCATCTCCTGCTTCTAGCAGAAGAGAGGGATATAGGGATTCCTTTCGGCCAGACAGCGTGACCACACGTCGCTGTCTCTCTATCACTGCTGCTGGTGCCCAGCGCCCACGTCCTGCGAGCACTGCTCTGGACCACAGCCCCCTTATCTACTCAAGACTTCATTTCTCAGTTCTGCTAGATTGTGAGAAGTACCCAAAAGACAGGCCTGAATTAAGTACATTCAAAGGCAAGACTGAGTTTGGTCCAAGTCGTTCCCCTCACATTAATAACGTCAAGACAGTATTTCAGTATGTATCAGTTAAAACAATATCATCATCTAAACACCTCACTGCAAATTCAGTTCTCACAGGCAGGCTGACACCTCCGGGACTGGCTTCCATCCAGACTTAAAATTTGGTATCCAGAATACAGTACATTTTTTTAAACACATTTGGGGGATTTTTATTTTTTTTTTTTTTGCGCTGGTATTTATGAGGCCTAATATTATAGCTTCAGGAATTCAACTTATGTAACATATTCATGCTTCATTGGAAAGCATTCTGAAGTTTTGAATATGATTACGGGTATAATTTGAAATTGTAATGTTTAAATGTTGTATTATAAATATATCAACTTGGATCTGTGCTGCAAGTAGTCATGTTAGCTAATGCCAATAAAATGAACGGAGCAATTCAGACTTGACCCCTCACATTTTCTAACGCAGGAAGAGTATAGAAGGAGTCATTTTTAAAATCAGGGTATAAAAGGAGTAATTTTGAAAATAAGCTATTTCAGCACTTTGTTTTTTAAAAGATTTACTCCTCAGTCATCTAATCCTATCAGACAAGGTAATTTTATATATACAGACACAATCTGGTAAGCTTTTTTGATTTATGAATGTGCTAGCTGGTTTATATGCCAATGCTGATTTACCATAAAAAGAGTTTGGAGAAAATGCATTCAATTACATGAAGAGATGTTTTTAGAAGATACTCAGTGTTTACTGGCTTGCTTTGCTGGATTTGGAAGCCAGTGACATTTTAGTTATTCCCCAGGTCACAGAGCATTTTTCTGATGTCACCAGCCTGCAAAAAGAGATGCGCTTTACAGTTCCCAATGTCTAGAGCAGAAATCCTTCCCCTTTTTCACTCAGACTTCCCATTACATTCATATGGCTTGATTTTTTCCTTTTTTTACGTGAAGGCTGCTTTCTGGGGCAAAATAATGGTGCATATCAGTGTCCAGACTAGTTTCTTCTTCCATTTCTGTTCACAGTGGCTGTATCATCAACGTCACCACAAGTGGGACTAGCGTGGGGCTGTTAGCTTCTTTCAACAGGGTCAGTGTCAGCTTTTTTTGGTACCCCTTGCATATGAAAGGGATGTGAGCAAAACTAAGCCAGTGGCCAAGCTTCTCATGAACGGAGTCCAACATGCAAACCTTGCCACCACCATTTGGCGGTACTTTTGGGGTTACCTGCAGGGAGCAGGTATCAAGTGCTTTAAACGGGCCTCTCTGGGCAACTTAGAACAGCCCTGCAGAAAAAAACCTTCTTTGGAAGGTTTGAAAAATTGTGGGGAAGGTTGCCTTTTCCTGCTAAACTCTAGCAGGCTTCTCATGGAGCTGCTGAGCGAGCACGAAGCCAGATCTTCTCTCTCATGCCTTCAGGTGGCTGAATCACAAAGCCGCCGCAAGGCAAGTCGTGCATCACTGCTGCCCCTATTGTGGTCCCTCTGGGGATAAAAGAAACAGCACTCTCTCATCTCCTTTCCCAAGAATTTCCTATAGATACCTCCAGTGAACACAAAGCGCTTGCCCAGCAGGGACTATCACACAGGAAGAAAACCCAAGACCCCTGTTTCTAGCCCCTTGCTCCAAAGAAAGTTGCAGCCATTGTGCATGAGCATATCCAGGAGCATCAGGTCCTCCTGAGGGGCGGATGGGGTAGACAAAAGTGTGGCCTCCACTGGCTATGAATCTGGAGGCACTAGGAGGGTACATGGTATGTTTGCTTACGGAGCAGCCTCTTTCCCTCCTCCTCCCTCCAGTTTTCTTTCATAAATGACAGCATAGGCATTATATTTACTCAAACCCCACTGCACTGTGCCGTCTGGGGCTCCACTCTCAAGGTGCCATTGTTAGGAGCGCACAGGCTTCATGCGTGCGAATACGGTACGCAGGGGGTTTATGGAATTATCCTGCTGGTGTCAGCAAGTCACAACGTCCGATTACTGGTGCTTTTACCATTGTGCCACTGGGACTGCCCATAAAGTTATTACTAGCTACTTCAGGTTTTGTAAAAGCCCTTAAAAATAAAAGCTGGGGCCTAAATGTCTCAGCTATAGCTCTTTAGTGTCTCAGTTTGCAATTCTATTTGGTGAATGGTCTTCATGTGTAGCGGAAGGAAAGATAATTTCAGGAAGTGTAACTCAACAAACGATAATGGGTAATAAAACCACACACTTGCTCCTTGCTCCTATAATTCCTCAGCTGTTTGCTTGCTATGCAGAGGGAGAGAAATGAAAGATAATTAACAAAGTACAGTGTGGAGTTGTCTAATCAGTAAGTTGGATGCCTCAGCATAAGATAAGTGCTAAACAGTGTCGAAGTCTGTAATTTTATCGGTTGCATTACCAACTTTTAGAGGCACGAGCATCAACTACATCATAACGCGATACAATACTTTATAGAGACACTTTGCTTTACAGAGTGAAAAAGCATCCTTTTACCTATCCTTCTCCAGTCATTCCTTGTGGCAACAGACCAATAACAATTAAGTTTTTAATCTTCTCCTATAATTCATTGGATTTAAAATAATTTACAGGTGTCCTTATTACCTGGGACACACAAAAAGCCAGCTCTATGCTGCATAGAGCCTATTTATACCTGAACGCATATTCTTGGCTTCTGCCGCTACTAATGATACATCAAAGGGAAATTTTGCCCTGGTGCCTCCCCCACCTCTCTGCATAAAACTCTACCTTGAAGCCCCCTGTAATACCTAGGCATTTTTGCTAGACAAAATACAATCAAGCCACAAACCCCTTAAAGGCTGTCATATAACTATTCGGTGCAGTTTTACCACTCTTGAAGGCTGAGACATAAAGACAAAGTGCAGCAACTGATCAAGTTGCAGCATCAACTGAGCTACAGTAATTGCAGAGACATTCAAGTTAAATTGCTCTTACTCACACTTGGAGCCAGCAAAGAGCATACAAACAGGCCCATGTATAGAAATTTCTGGAACTGCTACAACAACTTTGTGAGCCTGAGCACCCAGTGGAAATCCTTTTAAATACCCATCCTGGGAGGCACGCGCATTGCTTACGCAGTGTAAGGCATGATTTTCTCTTTTTGTAACTGGGACAGGACTAGAAAGATCTACATGGTCCTTGACAAACACTCAAATCATCTGGATTTTTTTCTTACACCTGCCAATGCCTATTAAATCTTGATTAAAGAGTGCATTGAAAAAGAAGCATGAACAGGTCAGTCTAACGGCTGTGTCTGTGCAGCAGGCAGGAGGGCGTCCTGCTTTCTTTTCCAGTTCATTCCCTCTTGACCGGTCTCTTTGTGGAGGGCATTTCCTCACACAAGGAGAGATCTGCAGGTCTGACCACGAACCCCCTCTCCTTGCATTTTGGTCCTTAAAGGAGAAAGGTAAAACTGTGCCTTCATCTCTGTACTGCACATTAAACAGCTCAATGAAATAACTGACATGAATTCAAGCGTCATGGGAGATGAATTCGCCATTTACTGAGGATACAGCTCCACCATCAAAAGTGCATGAGAAGGACCCTGGCATGGTACCAACATGCATCCACCATGATCCACTGGAGTCAGTTCGGCCTCCCCATCCATTCAGCATTGGCCTTTCTGATGAATTTGTCAACAAATGGTGGAAATTACAGCAGCGGTTTTAAAAACAAGGATGTCTATTTATTGGCAGCTGGGAAAAATCCTACAACCTTCACGGGCCACTGAGAAGCCCTCAAATGGTGGTGATTTTACTCATGCTGTCTATGGATTGATTTGAAGCCAGTTGTCTAAAAGAAAAATAGCAAAACAGAGTCCAAATTCTCTCTGACAAACCCAGTTTGACTGAAAACCATAATGGGCTGCTCTTGCAGTAGAAGTGTCCCTGGAGCTCCTCTCACCAGACTGCTGGGTTTCCTTGGTGTTGGGCAATGAGGCTAAGTCGGAAGCTGCTGTGTCAAGATTAACCATAAATTACATAGCAACAAAGACAATTGCCAAGGACTCCAAAACAATTAAGCAGAGTCAGGCAAAAGGATTTAGAGGTTTTTTATAAAGCAAACAGTCAAGCCTTGGCTGCCTTACCTCCTGCTGAGAAAGTTCTCTGACATCTTGAGTGAAGGGCCATTTACAGCATTTCAATCAGACTGAAAAACAGCTGTACCTGCTAAAAAAATAAGAAAAAAACAACAATGTATTGCAGGATGGACTTCCTCCCTATTGGGAGCTAATTACTTCTTCAAAGGAGGAAAGGCTTAGCTCAAGGTTTTTGTAAAGAGCTGGAAATGCAGGCATGTGGGATGAGATTAGGACTGAACTGGCGGCATACAGGGGGCAGGCTGGGTTAGAAGAGTACACGGGCCCACCTTTTGCATGGAAAACATTTGCCACATATAGAATGGATGGAATCTGGCCCAGATCTGGCGAAGAAAATAGGATCTTCTAACTCCAGTGGCTGCTGGTACAATAGGACATTTTACTTGAATTACAGCACTGTAAGAGCAGAACCAAGCTCATCTGCTCAAATGGAGCTTTTTGAGGGAAAACAGTACCTGCAATATCAGCATTTAGAATCTTTTAATATGCAACAACTTTAAAGAATGTGATGCTTTTTGTTTTCAGGAAATTCTTTGATGAACTGTTTTTTATACTTGGCCAGCTCACTGCCCCCAGTGCTCGCTGCAGAAATTCACTGCTTCTGACATTTTCAGCAGGAAAGAAAGTCAAGGCATTCTCAGCCAAGGTAGTCAGTAGCATAGCACCTGGTTTAGGATAGACCCAAAAGCAAGTTTTAGTTGTAATCAGCACAACCTATCTGAAACACACAGGGGCTATGAACCTGGAGTCCCACCATCCCAGATGAATGCCTCAGACTGGGGGATGTCAAGGAAGGAGGCTTTCTCTAATCAGAAATGATAAATTTTGGTCTGAGACACAACAGAAGAAAAATACAGATTTTTAAGATTTGTTGTGGGAGTGGTAAACCGTTTCTCATCCAGGTGCACTTGAAAGCATGGCATGATTCAGTCTCCCACTGGAAGACAGAGCTGGTGCCAGCTGGAGCCCAAATGACATGCGATCACCATCATGTTTTCAAAATTCCGTTGTTGTAAATGCAGTCCTGGGGTCACACACTCGCACAGGCCTTGAACAAAAAGCTGATCCACATGGCAAACAAACAGGCAGGAATAATGAATTGCATCTAAATGTTGTTGCAGCAACAAGATCAAGAAAAGGAACGGAAAGATCGTAATTAGGAGACAGGACAGAGAGAAAATGAAAGACTGGAGATGAAAAGAAGTGGGGTTATTTGCCTTGCACTGTCAGATCAAGCTTTAGCACACCCTTCTCCTCCTGTTCCTCCTCCCAGCCATGTCCCAGCCTCTTTCTCCACGATCTTGACCCTTATGCAGGATTACTGGGAAATATGAGCCTGCTGCTTTAGTAGCTCTGGTAGATCTGCACACAGAGACCTTAACTTCCATCCCCTCCTGATGCTTTATACTCTCAGAAGGCAATCAATCAGAGCTATTCCAGGTCACTCAAAACCACAGGTCAGTCACAACAGAATCTGCTCAATGTATCAAGGGAGGCACAATAGCAAGAAAATTACATTTGAAATAAGTACAACTACTGATCTTTCAAGTTTTTTCACCTTGTTCATTTTACCCCCACTATTAATTCTTTAAATGCTTTGAAAACCAGCTGTCCTTTGCCACTACATGGTATTGCTGGTTAATAGGGAAATTAAACACTGAAGGGGCAATAAATTACATCATTACATTAAAAAGCAGCATGAGAAATCTGACATGCTTTTTTTTTCCCGGAGAAAATAAAGCAGATGAACAGAGAGTGAGATGCTATGGATATTTGACAATGTGTTTTTCCTCATAGACTGTACAATTATTGTAATTCAGACTCCTTATTTCCATCCAAGGACTGTGAGTCAACCAAACAGGGAGGTTTTCTGACCATGACATGGGGTTTCATGCTCAAGGTCAGTTGCTGGCCTGGAACATAACATGTGCTCATCCCCACAGAGTTCTTGTGTTGATATCAAATTGTCTGATTCTATAAGGAAAGCTCAGAGGAATCCAATGTACACACCTGCTAAGGTGGCAGGGTGAGGAGAGGGGAAGCATTGCTTTTAAAGCATCCTCAGTTCCCTCTGTTGACCCTATAGAAATTTCATTGACATTTAATCCACGTGTGGACATAGTAAATGTCAGGTCGGTGACAGCTGCTCACCATACATGTCCTTCGCATTTGCAAATTCATGGACCTTTAATAACCCTTTTACATGTATCTCGATGAAATTAACATTATCAGCATTTCTGCTAGAGAAAATGCTGTGATCAGCAGAGAAGATGGACAGGAGACAGAAGGGAGAAGGGGTTGTAGAAATTCATCATAAGCATCTGGCACTTAAGGCCTGAAGTAGAATGTCTCACACCAGCTCCCGAAGCGGTGTGAGCCTAAACTGCACCAATTTGTCATCCAGAAATATTCCAAGGAAACGCTGTATCCAGACTTTTTTTCCTGTTCCACATTGGGAGAAACAGAACATGGAAGCCAAACTCCGTCTTCTTCTGACATTGTGAGAAATACTGCAGATTCCATGGGCAACATTGCTACTAACAAAACAATCCACTCAGCTCAAATGCATTTCAGCTCAGCAACCATGCTTTCTTCTCAACTGAGAAAATGATGCCATTAGTGTCAGCAGTGCTGTTTTTTCATACCAGTTGTGTGTGGCACCTACAATGATTGTTTGGGGCTTTTTCATCCCAATTTTCAAGACACGGGGAATAAGAACAACAAACCCCTGACAGCTTCTATTGCAAGGCGAGCTGTTTTGCTGTGACACAGAACGCTACCAGTGAGCTATGTAATAGACCTTGAAAGGTTCAGCTTACAAAGCATTTTAAGCCAATTTTTGCAAGCACAGTTACGTAAACCACTGAGCGAGGATTTGAACTGGCGATGCTGAGAGTTGTTTAACTTCAGCAATGCTAGCAGGGAGGCGATGTAGTTGGGCAGAAGAAGGGGGAACTGGATGAACGGGATGCTCATCGGCAATGCTGGCCAAGCAGATGCGTGACTGCAGCAGCTAATCTTCATACTCAAGCAGGATCATTTCCATATTTATAGGATGGAGCCAGAAACTGTGTAGTTTATTGCCCATGAATCTTTCAGGCAAGACATTAAACACTCTGCTTTTATTTGGATTGTATGGTCACTCATCCTCCCTTAGCACTCGCCCTAAGTAAAACATTTATTCATCTGTCTTGAGCTAAAATCTCTTCACTCTTGTATTGCATGGTAAATATGTAGCACCTGCACTCTTCTACCCTGCACTGTGACTACAGCGTGTAATGAGAAGTGCTTATAGAGTCTTTGAGATGAAAAGTGATATATCAATACACTGTCATGAAATATAAATTGAAAATGTATTTCAGATATATTCTGGTAATTTGCTACGCATTCCCATATTTCCTAAGACAGTGGGACTCTGACCCAGCCGTGGGCTCTCTAGGAGCATCATAATGCAAACAATAATCACAAATCTAATTGGAAAGTTTTTGTGTTATTAGCATCACTCCAAGAGATACAGTATGGCGTTATGTTGCTGCAGAAACACAGGGAGCCCTAGACAATTAGGTTAACCTCCAAAATCAGAGCATTGCTTTACAGGGAACTAAACCCCACTTTCAACTTTCTATAAAATCTCCCCTAAGCCCTGTCATGAAGATTCCTATATGTCAGCTGAGGTTTCAGCGGGATGCAAAAATCTGTGTTCTGTTACCAAAATGGCTTTTGTACATTAAACCACTGATACTTTCATATATTTTGTACATCTTCACAGCCATTGCAGTCTAGCAATTAGATTTCTGTGGTGAGCCTTGCTCCTCAATCAATTTCCAGGATGACGTGATCATCAGTGTTGAGCTACTTTAGCCTATTTCCCTACATCCATAGAGCTCAATTACCTTCTGTGGAGTAATTTTGTATTTACACGGCCTGAGCGTGAGAGAAAAGCACTAGTCCTGCGCTTTTGAGGAAAGTGGTGAGGAGGGCAATTCTTTTCAGCCCAGTGAACACATTGACCTCATGAAAGCCATTTCTGCACAACCACACAATTCCCTGGATAGAGAAAGCACGAAGGAACGTGTGGATGGGTGGCTGGAGCTGCCCCTTGCTTCTTCTCTCCTGATAAAACATTGTCCCCATGTAACTCATTTAACATTTTAATCTGCTCTTATTTTTTTTCCCCCATTTTCCTATGGATCATTAAGTGTACCCCCGCTGCTAGGATTAGACACCTGTATCCTCCCCCAGGCAGTGTCTTGCCATGGGGAGAGGGGCAGAAAGGTTTGGTATGGCTCGGCTAAGCCTTGGTCTCCCCTAACTATTTTGGTATTGCTTTGGAGGCATGAAACAGGGGTGGGGGGCAAAATTAAACTCTGTTGTGGTAAAGGATTACGTATAGCTTTTGCTATACCCTGAAATGAGGAGACAAAAGAGAGGATAATAGGGGGAAAGGCTGATATTAAAGCCAACTGCCAGCTTAATCAAAGCAAGCCTCAAATAACCAAGGTGACGGCTCAAGACAAAGAACCCATCACAAATAAGCCAGCCAAGGCAAAGGGGTCAGTCTTTCTGCGTGTGCAAGATGCATCGGCAGCCCCTGTGCGGCTTAGGCAGGATGACAGACCGGATTCAAACCGGAGAACATCAGCAACAGCTGTTCCGGCTGCTGCTTCAATATTGCCTGCCTGCCATCAATTTGCCATTAATTCCCTTCAGATGTACCGGGTTTGCCTCACTGCTTTTCACAGGAAGGCTTCTGGCTGCATGCTGCATGGCAGCAGGCTATCATTCATCCCATCAGATGTTTGATGGTTGCACTGAGCTAGAGATTGGCAGTGACAGACATTAATGGGGGCATTACCAGTATTATTAATGTATGTTCGCTTTTCTGCTCGGCTTGCAGATCCGTTCAATTGCTTGCAGTGAAATGACCCGATGCAAAAGCACACAGGAAAGAGAAAACATAGTTACAGCATTTCCTAAGTGTAAATCATCTTGCATAATACCATGCTGTATTGCCATGCATTATATCCTCTGTATATACGTCAAGGAAAGGTAATATTCAGATACTTGCATATGGAAACAGACGTACTTTATGTTGCTGATTCTTCTCTTTAAGGTGCAGTACTCGGAAACTGCACAGAAGGACAATATCGTGTTGTGCTATGGTGGTTTCCAGGATAGTAACGCGCTCAGTCTGGGGGCCCCTCTGCATCCATTCCTATCCTGACTCACAATCAGGAGTCTGTTTAAACTCACCAAGGCAAGTTCAGCCCAGGAGTGTTGCCAATCAGACAACAAAGTGACACCGGGGATGGATGTGCCGTGTTTTCCTCGCAGTTATGCTGTGACGCCGCTCAGCGAGCGGCTGGAGCTCATTGCACCTTCACGATGCTGCAGAGCTTCCCGACTTGGAAAACTCCTCCCTATGAAGCAGTAAAACATGCGGCATCTTTCAAGTAAAAGGATGATGTTTTGATTTGATTTGTTTTGATTATTGTCCATGGAGCTTTACGTTCATGTAATGAATCAGAGCTCATCCTGAAAAAGACTAAACTGTATTTAGGAATAGCCCGGTCAGGCAGTGTCGCTAATGCTGCCACAGGTCTTCCAGTATCAGCTCCTGTCTGTGGCGGATGAGCAGCTTTTACATTCTCGTAGTAACAACAGCTACCAGGAACGGGGTTTGTTTTGCAGCTGCCTTGAATGAGCATGCATGCTGCCAACAGCACTCATTCCTGGGAACAAAGTCTGCCTGGTTTTGTTTTCAAATATTAACCTCCTGCAGTAAGTGCCAACATACTTCACCTATTTTATCAGACGTGGGGCCTCTGCAGAGGGACCGTTCTGGGAAGGAGGAAGGTTTGCCAAAGGAAGAGTAACCATCCTTCTGGAAGTTTGCTTGTCTGGGAACAAAGGGGCAGAGCACTCTGAAATGTATAAACCCAGCCTTCAGCTTCTCAAGAAAATGCCTCATCTTGGCAACTTTCCCTTTCTCTCCCATATTTATTTCCTAGTCTCATCATTCACTGTGTGAGACGCTGGTACTGAGACAGTCTTACAAACAAACGTGCCCTCTGCTGTAGAGAGTAATAAAGCTCTGCCCAACTCTCCTGAACTCATTTCAAAGTTTAAACGCCCAGTTTTGTGCAAACAGAATCTCTGCTTAGGCAAATGCCATAAGCAGTATATTGGCAGAGGAGTGGGGACCAGGCACCCCTCCTCACTGAACTCATACAATTTCTGGCCTGGAGGACCAGATAATTTGCCCCTTTTTGTATTAGGGGCAGCAGATGCTCAGCGGAATGAGGGGATCTGGGTGTGCTTCTGGGGCATGCCTCAACCACAACCCAGTGCAAGATCTTGGTGAGATGCTGCTCTGCACCTGTCCCTACTCCTCATCTGCCTTGGTTTTCTGGGGACCAAATCCTAGGGTGAGGGCCAGCAGGAGACTGCAGTGAGTTTCAGGTGGATTCATCCACCCTGATCCAGATGAGTAGTATCCTGGGTGAGCCAGCAACATGCTCAGTGCCCTGGCTGAATGTCCTCATTGGCCGAGAAGGCTGGAAAAGCTGTTCCCAGTAAGGCAGGGGACTGGGAGAAATACAACCTGAAGGCAGCTGAGGGCTGCTGTGAGGAAATTCCAGCCCCACAAAGTCTAGGACGTCGGTCTGACGCTAAGCTAGTCCCTTCAATCAGAATTCTTACACATGGTGGTCAACAGGCATAGTGACTAATAAATTTTTCTTTTCATTTAAGTTTAACATTTACTTAATGTTTGTTAACAAATTTAAATCAAGATTTCAGGTTGAAATAAAAAATTGCCTTTTAAGATAATAAACATAGCAACAAGGTGATTTTCACATTCAAAATCAACAGCACAGCAAACACTATGCAAAAAATGTTGCGGTTTCAAATCTTCTTTTTTCACAGAGAAAAGTGGAGTAGACATCCTCCCTCGTGCCCCCAGGCCCCTGCTCTGACAGGGTTAGGCATTGTTTACTCTTCATTCTCTGATTTCTGCCTAAAACCCCTTCAGTCTGACTGGCAGAAGTGCTGCACACTTAAAGCTGCAATTGCAGTCAATGGAAAATGTGCTTTCACCTTAATCTCTTTTTGCCTCATATTGCATATGTGTAGAAAGGGGGCTAAATTGCTTTTCACTTTTAAGAGTTACTGTGAGAGGGTATTTCTAAACGCCTGTGAAGCATTTCTCTGCCTGATTTTAAAGTCCGCAGGAGGAAGGCTCATGAAGAAATGAGTGATTCTTCCTGCAGCGGTGCATGGTAAACAAAGCATGGGCCGGCACACCGAGCGACACCGAGGCAGCGATGTGCGGCACAGCTTCTTCCTAAGTGAGCACCATCCATCACATCCAGGGGCTGAGGCAGGGCGAGCACAACACAGGCTGTATGGTCCTGGGGAGTTACGGACCACCATAAAATCTAGCCTCTGAATGGGATGAACCGAAGCTGTGTGGATGATTTTAATCAGGGCATTTCCTAACACAAGTGTATGACTTTGCAGCCTAACAGTGTGTTTTAATAGAAGGGGTTTGTGTGCACCAAATGCAGTGCAGAGTAAGCAAAAAACCCTGCCTTAACTGGCTCTGTTACAGCACACTGTCTCTTCTAAATAAGTTATTTTCAAAAAATAAATGAATGTAGGGTAAATCTGAGGTGATCGTACAAAATTCTACCCCATCTCCTCAGTGGGCCTTTTCCCAATATGGAAGTGTTTCCCATTCCCATTTGCACTCAAAGAGTTGAGGTCAACAGCTCGACGGCCAAGTGGAGATCAGTTATGGGTGGTGTTCCTCAGGGGTCAGTACTGGGACTGGTGCTATTCAACATCTTTGTTGGTGACATGGACAGTGGGATCAAGTGCACCCTCAGCAAGTTTGGCAATGATACCAAGCTGTCTGGCGAAGTAGACACGCTGGTGGGGAGGGATGACATCCAGAGGGACCTGGACAGGCTGGAGAGGTGCGCCCAAGCCAACCTCATGCAGTTCAACAAGGCCAAGTGCAAGGTCCTACACCCGGGTCGGGGCAATCCCAAGCACAAATACAGGCTCGGCAGAGAATGGCTGGAGAGCAGCCCTGAGGAGAAGGACCTGGGAGTGCTGATTGATGAGAAGCTCAACATGCCACAGCAATGTGCTATTGCAGCCCAGAAAGCCAACCATATCCTGGGCTGCATCAGAAGAAGCGTGGCCAGCAGGTCAAGGGAGGTGATTCTTCCCCTCTACTCTGCTCTGGTGAGACCCCACCTGGAGTACTGCACCCAGCTCTGGAGCCCCCAGCATAGGAAAGACATGGACCTGTTGGAGCGGGTCCAGAGGAGGGCCACAAAGATGATCAGAGGGTTGAAGCACCTCTCCTATGAGGACAGGCTGAGAGAGTTGGGGCTGTTCAGCCTGGAGAAGAGAAGGCTCCAGGGAAACCATATAACAGCCTTCCAGTAGCCAAAAGGGGTTTACAGGAGAACTGGGGAGGGACATTTTACAAGGGCATGTAGTGATAGGACGATGGGTAATGGCTTCAAACTGGAAGAGGGGAGATTTAGATGAGATATAAGAAAGAAATTTTTCACTCTGAGGGTAGTAAGGCACCGGAACAGGTTGCCCAGAGAAGTTGTGGATGCCCCATCCCTGGAGGCATTTAAGGCCAGATTGGATGGGGCTTTAAGCAACCTGATCTAGTGGGATGTGTCCCTGCCCATGGCAGGGGGGTTGGAACTCAATGATCTTCAAGCTCCCTTCCAACATAAACCATTCTATGGTTTTTCTTTTTTTGACCAACTAAACCAAAACACTAGTGCAAGTCACCTTCCAAAGCCCATTCTTACAAGGATTTTAGGCTACAGTCATTTAGATACATTTCAGATAAGCAGCCAACCTTGTGCATGCTTATCCAAACCAAACCTCTTATGATATTCACTCCCTGCTATTAATCTTGTATCCTATTAGGAGGATTTCTGGTGACTTTTCAGGATGCCAGTGCTGTATTTTGGTTGGGTGCCCTGCTCTGGACGACCTAGGAGTTAAAAGGTTAATTGAGGATTCCAAACATGTAATTCATCGCAATTTATCTCCCCTTACTCACCAGGCCTTAATTATGCCATTGATAGCAGATCCTGATTTGTATAAAAAGATTTACAGAATAAGGAAATCCCTCTCAAGGCTTGGAGGACAGTTCCTCTTCTGGACCCAAGAAGCTGTTTGGTGGAAAAAAGCTTTTTTCACGGAATCATGGAATCACGGAGTTTCAGAGTTGGAAGGGGCCTCTAGAGATCATCTAGTCCAACTCCCCTGCCAAAGCAGGATTGCCCAGAGCACATTACTCAGGACTGCATCCAGGCGGGTCTTGAAAATCTCCAGGGAAGGGGACTCCACAACCTCCCTGGGCAGCCTGTGCCAGTGCTCTGTCACCCTCACCGTAAAGAAGTGTTTCCGTGTATTTGAACGGAACTTCCTGTGTTCTAACTTGTGCCCGTTACCCCTCGTCCTGTCACTGGGAACCACTGAAAAGAGCCTGGCTCCATCCTCCTTCAACCCACCCTTTAGATACTTGTACGCCATAATAAGGTCTCCCCTCAGCCTTCTCTTCTCCAGGCTAAAGAGTCCCAGCTCTCCCAGCCTTTTATAGGACCTATTTGAATCTGAGGTATACCAAAGGTTGCATCTGTTATTTAAAGTGGATACTCAGGTAACGTAAATCAGGGTATTTCCATTGACTCCAGCTATAGGACAAAGGAAAGAAAGGAACTATGAGTCACTCTGCCTGGGTGCAGATTACTGTATATGCCTAACTGGTATCCAGAGCATGAGACAGGGTTGAAATGTATACTTATACCACAGCTGGGAGACAGCATGATACCATTTTCCTCACTTTTCGTATGAGAAGCTGAGATGCAGAATACTCCCAGACAGGGCAGGGAACAGGGGACCCATGTGGTCTATGTTTATCTGTGATGTATTTCCCACCCTTTCTTGTTACACTGCACTGCCAAGGCTAGAGAATGGCTCCATGGGATGGGTAGCTCCTCTCCGGACTAGTTTTGCCTGGTCTCTGAGTTCCCAAAACCTTGAGGAGAGTAAAGCAATTGGACTTTCAGGGGGAAATCATACCACATGCTTGTGGGAGAAAACAACCTGCAACTCACATGCTCCAGGAGCAGTTTCTATTTAGAAGCACACTTGGCATGAGATGGTCAGAACCAGCTTCTTGCACTCCAGAAAGAATCTCCCCAAAAATACACAGTGTGGGATGTTTTCTGCTTAGTGCAATGGCACAACCACTGCCGCTCTGTGAATACAACAGAGCACTAGTTACTTCAAGTGCCTGCGTAGGGAAGGAGCCCCTCTCCCTTCCCCACACTCCTGCCTTCTGTCACTCTTGCTTTGGCGTGTGCAGCAGTGAGGAACTGGTAGTAATGTGTCCTAGGTTTGAAATGTTCATCTCCTCTCCTCCTCCCACCTCATATTCCCTCGGGCAAGTCGCTTGAATCTAAACTCTTGCACGCTGAGATTTGTCTAGCACCCAAGCGAAGTCAGGTCAGCCTGCCACAGCAAGACAGCTGAGGAGAAGAAAGGAGAGCGGGTGGTTAAGAGCTATGTGTGAGCAGCCCCGTATAAAAGGCATTTCCTTCTTTTACTCTTCAAAACTGTGGTGGGGAGAGAAGGAGGGCCACGCTTTAAGCAATATTTTCAAGAAGTTTATTCTGTAATGCTCCAGGGTGAATAGCTGTAGGGCCGGGTGCTGAGTGTGGTCAAAAAGGGCTGTGAGGATGGGGAGCCACCCCTCACCCCACTGTGGCCGTCACCAGGTACAGTTCTGCTCAACGCTTGAAGGGCAGGAGCCAGGGAAAGTCATAAAGAGCTTAATTCATATTACTACCTTCCTCGAGGTGGAAGGTTATTTTATTTTGTTTAATCAGCTGCGAGACATCGAAAAAATTAACATTTCAAAAGTGTGTGTTGGCATGCACAATTACGTCCATAATTCATGAGGGCTTTTAAGGCATCCGAGAGGATCCAACAGTGCTGAAGTCATGGGACAAATCCCTAATCACTCTGTCTTTATCCTCTTACACTTGGACCCAGTCTGCTCAGTGTTAAAGCACCCAAGATGTGGCGACAGAAGAGAGAGCCCAAGGTCACTGTGCCGTGCAGTCTGGTCTTTATCATTCTCTGATTGACTTTTGAGAAGACAAAACCTCCAAGGGTAATACAAATCAGCAAAACTTGAATGACTAATGCCAGCTTCCAGAACTTTGTTAAAACTTCAGTAAGTTGGCCACCTCCACGGGCAAAATTTTGCCCAGGTACCTGTGTGAGAGGGGCCCGGTGGATTGGCACCAGGTACAGCATTTGGGCCCTTGGTGTGCTGAAATGTACTGGCTTAGCTGTGCTGAGGGACTCTAATCTCCATCATACAGCACAAACCTAATGCGTTGGCTCCTCTGAGTTATTTTTGGAAGGGAAATGCCCATATAAAAAAAACTGTACTAGAGGAAAGCTAATTTAATCAAGTTCATTTATATAATTACTTTCATATGAACAACAATTGCTGAGATGATTTATAGAGACGGGGAGAAAATGAATACTGTAAGATGACTTAACACCAGTGCTCAGAAATTTGCAGTCAAAGGGGAAATATGCCAGATGTTCTGTAGTACTTCAAGCTAATGGGATGCCACATTAATCACTCTTTAAGGCATCCTTCCATGCTTACATGTTGGAAATTGTTATCTTCCCTTTAAGTTGCACATTCCTGATTTCATCACGTTGGGTCTCAACCCAAGGTAGTCACATCAGCATCGTACCTTTGAGCATGTCAATAGACCATGACCAGACTGAGATTTTTATGCATTATGTGTCCAGGGGATTTCCTTGGAGATTTATTGATAACTCCTGCCAGAGATACAGCACATAATGTGCCTCCTAAATTGGCACGGTCCAAAGATCTGCTAGGTATAAAAATTAGCTGCTAAGAGTTCAGTGTTTAATGACACCCATTACACACTCAAATTACCTGAAATAGTTATAGCTGGTCCCAGGGAAACACTGAAGTGATCCAACTAGGAGCTCACAATATCTCCATAATTGCTCTTAGTACCAAAATAAATAGATTAACTTGCCATACCAACCCAGAAAAGAGAAACAAACTGGAGATGACATCAGTCATCTAAGTCCCACCTAGTCTGTACCTTGCCCTATAATATTCTGCCAGTCCTGTCAAAACAAGGACTGGACAAGAGTCAGCAGACAAAGTGTTTGCATCACTGGTTTGGAGACACCAAAGAATCAAACATGCTAAGTAACAGCTAACCCTATTGCCCTTTATCTTTTGAGAACCAGCAGTCCAGCAAGATGTTAATCAAGAGTTGTCAGTCCTCAAAGACCGCTCCCACTCCTGCAATGCTTGGGCTTGAATTAACTATTAGGTTAAGTTGTCTGAAAGCCCACCAACTGATTTTTAGGACAATTCCCTGAAAATTGCTTTCTTCTCCTCTGTCTTTCAAACAATGGACAAGCCAAAACTTTCAGAGAAAATGAAAAGCAGGGCTAAGAGCCAAGTGCCAAAGGAGGCAAAGACATACAGCCAGAGAAAGGGACAGTGTGTGGGAGGCTATTAAGATTGGAAAGGGAGGCAGATGAGATCTATCTGGCTGTGAATAATCCACGAAATTCCTGAGGACTTCTGAAGAATTTAACTCTGCAGACCAAGCTGGCAAAAACATGGCTGTAAATCTAATGCTTGCTAAGCTGTATCTATTGAAGTGATGCCATGGTGTGCGCAATGATTGAATTTTAGCACATTAGTATTACAGTCTAAGTTCTCTCCCACATCGATCAATTATTTTTACAAGTTTTAGAAGCTTAGCAAATTTTCTGGAAGGGGAAGAAGCTGCTCTAAGGAGATTTTAAAGCTCAAAAGCATTTCCTAGGTCTTCCCATCACCACTTGAAGCCCCAGCTATGCATCCTGACAGCAATTAGATCAGACCCAACAGAAAAAGCAATTGAAGAACTAAATTGAAATCTTCACACAGCTGTAGCCAGTGCAGAGAGTACATGAGACAGAGTAGCCTGTACCAGCTAACACAGTCAAAAAAGAGAGATAACAGGGTGCCCTTGCCAGCTATTTTATGTGAGGGATTTTGAGAGCCTGATTGTTGTCATGAATGAGGGCACAGTATCCCGCAGAACGATGGCGCTAGTCACGACACTGACCCGCTTGTATGGAAACAGGCAAGGATGTTAGCAAGCATCCTCTGACACTTCCGCTGCTTGCCAGAAATAGTTGTTTGTCAATCGAGGAGAAAAAAAGGAATGAAGTATGTGACAGGGAGTGGAACAAAGTGGTACTAGGAGCCCAGGAGTGCAGGAAGATGTTAAAGCAAAGGAGGAACATCTGGGTAGAGATCTGGCTCCTACCGAAGTTGGCGGCAAAGTGCTTAATTGGCTCTTACAGGACCAGAATTTCAGCCTTGACGAAGGAGGGTTTTCAGGAGTGGGATGAAAAGCATATCTGTGTAGAAGAAGTGGCTGGACTGTCTGAAGCTCTCGGATAGTTTTAGCTGAAGATCTTTTATCCTGCATAAGTTTGTAGAAATAGACGGAACATGACCAAAGACTCTTGCATTGTTTGAAGTGCTCTGTCTGGGTGTGGAGATCTATAGAGAGAATAGCTACAGCCGTTAATGCTCAACAGGGTGGATGTGTCTCTTAATGGCACATAAATGCAAACTGTGGGTAACTCCTGCAAGGGGTCTCCTTCTTTCCCTTGGCTCTGCTACCTGGGGAGATCCAAGAGCAATAATTATTAAAGGGCAAACCTCCCCACAAAGGGTGGTAACACAGGTGTGGGGATGCCTCAGAAGGCTCTTAACTCAAACAGCAAGTGAGGGTTTGCCTGCACTAAATAAAACAGCAATGGGCAGATGAAAGGCAGACTTTTAAAGCTGCTGTAAGAGCTACAGTAATATCAGAGGAGCAGAAGAGGACGTGTGTAAATGAGAGCAGAATTTGGTGCAAAAGACTGAAAACACCTCAGTCAAATAGTCAAATCTACTCTAGAGGCTATAAGACATGTTGTACTTGAAGCATGCATTAGCTCCAGTCCTCTGGCAAAACATTAGTAGAAGGACTAATGCTGTCAGTCCTTCACAAGTGCTGGAGGCAGGAAACTTCCATGGGTGAGCGCTCACCAGTTTTACTACTTTCCCAAAGTAAAGGTTAAGCGAGAGGTAGAAACCAAGTGGGAGATGCTGCCTCTCAGAAACACAACAAGCCACCAGTCAGAGGACAGGGGACACCTTATTTCTGTGCAAAGCAGTTCACGACACCGGCTCCCAGGTGCTGGGGCTCTCAGCTCTGGTTCACCCCAAGCAAAAGCCTGCCACATGCACTCCCCCTGCATGGCCAGCCCATGTCCCACCGTTTGCTTCCTAGAGCTTTAGCAATGGGTTCTTTTTCTTCCTGACTTTCAAAGGGTCCAATTTGTCTTTCCAAGTGACTTCTGCTGTTCTGGCTAGCGCTTCCCAAATCCATTTTCCCCTCTGAAACCCCCCAAGGGCAGCAGGGCCAGCTGGAGAGCCCTCTGCATGGTGGGGTGGCAGAGAGACAGTCTGGGGGTGTAGCGCCGAGGACAGCCTGCACCCACCACCTCCTACCTGGGAGCTGTGGATGACAGCTGGGGAATTGCCCCTTTTCCACAGTGCCTCCAAACACGGTGAGGTTGGGCGAAGGGACATTTTAAAGGAAGGAGCTGGGGGATCTTGCAGACAGTATCATCTTTAGGATGGCGCTACAGTTGCTCATGGGAATAGACAATGGCTCTCTGTTTTAGACCTTTAAAATAATATTGGAAGAAGTCCTAGAAAACACTGTGCTGGGAATATTTCTGTTTTGAAGCTGTAGGTCAATTAATTGTTTAGAGAACTTTGAAAACCTCACTCGTTGTTTGTCATAACAAACTTCCCTTCTGCCTTGGAAATAGACTTTTCTCTTGGTTACAGCAGTATAAATGAGAAATGAATCCATTAAAGGCAAAACATTATATCAGCACAAAAGGTAAATCAGACCTTCAAACATCGATAGCCTGCTATGCTTCTCCTGAATTAGTCAATGATTACTCAGGTCTTGGACTAAATTCTGTTATCAGTTTCAGAAATTTACTTCCCATGCACTTCAGCTCCTATGTACAGGAAAAGTAGAGCAGAATTTGGCTGGTTTAATTCTAGAAAGGCTAACTTGTCATTGCCCTGACAGTACAGAGGTCATTAAAGCTGGTCATTAATTATACTTCCATGTAATTTAGGTGGCCATGGCTTTAGTGGTAATCCATCCCAGAGTCTGTGCTTTCTAGACGGCACACAGGTCAGGCTCAAGAAATTTCCACTACTTAGTGACCAACAAAAGAACACATTTGAGAAAGCTAGGAATAACTGCAGAAGATGAAACTGCACTAGCAATTGAAGCTAATAGTCAACTGTATGTGATCACTATAAAAATAACAACATATAATACGATGGATATGAAATGAATTAAAACTACAACCTACACACTTTGATCATATCTGCAGACCTCTTTGGAAAGAAGAGCTGAACTAAGTTTATAGGAATGAGCAACCAACTATAAAATACCTTATTTTTTCTATTTTAAATTCTTACCATGTTGTGCATTTTATTTCTGCGCTCTTCAGGACTTAACTTACATTCCTGCAGTTAAAAAGGCAAAATCCTTTAAAGAGGTTATTTTGAACTCCACTGACCACTGATTGCACACCATATTTGTAAAACTAGAGGGTGTATAAATCTACCTTTCAGTATCTGAGTCTTTTCAGATGCTGTAAAAATCTTACTGCATCTATAAAATGTATCCCAGAGGAAGTGGTGTAAAGCCTGATGTGATAAAATGCATCTATCTCAATATGTGCATTCATTAGTCAGTGCAGAAACACCCCTCATCAGTCACTAGCGAGGACATGTTTACTGACTGTCTTAAACATCAGCTTGGATTGGTTAGCAATTTTTACAAGCAGGAGCAGCGCGTATAAGAGCATAAAGTCAAATGAATGGTGGGTAGCTTCGCTGAACATCTAATTGACTGATCAACACAGATGAATGAAGAGCTGAGAAGAAACAGCGGGAGGGTCCAGGAAAAAACAAATTAGGTTGGGCTGATTGCGTGCAAGAGCTCTGCTGCTAGAGAGCGATGGCTGGAACAGGAAGGTGCACAGCCAGGTTGTTACTTAGCTGTAGGCGGCTGGGCTGCTTATTAGAGATTTGATTTCTTTTTCAGCTTTACTCCTTTTTCAGCTTTAGAGGTTTGACTCTATATTTCAAACTAAGCTTGGGAAAATAAGAGCAGGCTGCAGCCCAGTACAGTACACAGAATCAATTTTTTCTTCGGAAAGCCCAGATGTTCTCTCCATGCTTGTGGAGTCCAGCCTCACGCAGCAGCAGAACTGCTGCTGCAACAGGCCGAGGGGTAGCGCCTGAGATATTCTCCCAGAAAGACTTCCCTCCCACCATTAGGACTACCAGGACATCATGCCATCAGTAGAAGCTTCTGCACTGAATCCCAAGAGCCGAGGATTTTCCATTCACTCCGTTGACCTTCATGCCTTCCAGTATGAGAGGTTTCAGCCACTTTGCTGCTACAGCTAGAGTCTTACATGCGAAGTTGGTGTCCACGTGGCCTTAAACATACAGGGTAGTTTGTCCTACCTGTGAGTCAAGGATTATTACTGCCATTTTATGGGTGGACAGCAGAGACAGAGAGATTACATGAGCCACCAAGGACATACGAGAAAGGGCTATGGCACTACGTGAGCTGAGGCAGCCTGCTCCAGCGTCTTCAGCATCCATGGTAAGGAGGGGAGGGAGGCATTGGCATAGTAAGTACAGCTCTGGATCAAGAAGAGAGTGGAGCAGGATGGATACATCATCAGGCTTGGATAAAGCCACTTATCAAATATTATTAAAAATATTATTTTTTTAAAAAATGATATAATTCTTTTTTTTAAAAAAAAAAGGAAAACGAGATAATGAGATGAATGAACACACTGAGGACTAAATGAACTCTCAGCTCGCTCCTGCCCTCTTGGACAGGCCTGCTGTTTTACTTACATAACAGCAACACGGATACAAGGAAAAACTCGCACCCTGCGCAGCAGCACGCCTTTTCGTGATGATAACAGGTCCACAGAAAAAGGTGGCAGCCTTGGAAAGGTATTCTTGGAAAGGCACCCTCGGAGAAAGCACTCATGTGACATAGCTTGGCAGGGAAGATGGAAGTTGCTACTTCATTCTAGGAGTAATAAATAATTCTCTCCTAGGTGGTGTGGGGCATGTATGGATGGGCAATGGGAATGTATTTTTTATACAGCTTTTTCTATTTCCGGCTGCATAACAAGATAAGTGGAAGAATTCTACCTTAAGAAAAAAAGGGGGATATGAGCCCGGGGACTAAGATAACCTTACACATTTTTGTCTGAGAATATTTGAATTTTTTGCTGAGCTGAAACAGGGACCACACACGGAGTTTTATGGGGAACGGCAATCCTCTAAGTACTGGCTGTGCTAGTCTAATTTGATGAGAGACAAGAGAAATCAGGTATTTCTTATCCCAAACACAGGCTGGGGTGTGCTTAGGGCCTAAGGGACCAGCAATAAAAACCTTTGGAAATGAGATGAATTATACATTCTGTGGGTTAATTTCTGCTCCGTTGCATCACAGTCTCTTCCAATTAAAATCTCAGGGAAATTGGCCCCTCTTAAATAAAAATTAGGATTCCATGACATTTGAGCCATAAGCAAGGTCACAGTAATAGGTAGTTCTTTTTCAGTTTCTCTTAATTTACAGAGAAACGTCGAGGTGGCAGAAATCCACTGCAGCTGCTCGTGGCCATTGTTCCAAGGCTTTTTGGCACTTTCCTGGATGCAGCATTGGCCCTCGGAAGCCCTTTGGGACAGTTTTCATGCTGTGCTCTGCTAGCTGATTGCTGTCTTGAGCCAACTCTATGAACCTTATTCTAAAATAAAGTAGGAATACGCAACACGAGAGAAGAAAAGCAAAGGGGCTGGACTGAGAAATCTCTGGTACCCTTCTTGTGCTCTGTGACTTTCATCTGTTCCCTGTTAAGTCTCAAAATAAACCAAATATATGGAGGTGGAGAAGGATGATTTAGCTAATTTGCCTGGTACAAAAAGGTGTGGAGGACAGTCCCACTCCTGGCCCCATAGAGCAGGACTACTCAAGACATCTCCTCTCAGCTTTCCTCTAAGTGAGGGGAGAGGGACACATTTTGTCCTTCTTCCTTTTGGGTCCTCCCCATTCTATGTCCACCACCTGTGGGGTGATCACTCAAGACGACATCGCATGAAACAGATCTTCCCAAACATGATCTCTCTTTAAGAAATTATCTGCAGGCAAGTCATATCTTCACAAAACCTCATATTCACACATGAAACCTTGTAATGGCTCCCTGGTCCTGGCAACCCCATTTCCCACTAGTGCAGCTCCAAAAGGCTGCTCTGGTGGGGAACAGTGATCAGACTTTTGCCCCAGGCACGGGTATTGGGCTAGCACATCTTCCCAGGTGCCTTTCCAATTCTTTTAAGGTCCTAACTCCATAGGAGATGGAAAGGACAGCTTGCTAGTGGAAACAGGTGGTCCTAAACATCGTTCCCCCATTTCCCTTGCAAGTGCCTGCAGTGCAGTGGCTGCATCTCTTGTTTCTAGCAGCTTAGTTCTTCCTATGCTAAGGTAACATTTTCTTTTGTAGTTACCCTCCACTCATTCGTCAAGGACACATTTGTTGTGAAACTTTAAAAGGTAAGTGGCTCTTTGCTTCAGCATTTTGTTCTTTGGGGTTTTTTTTGTAGTTGTTGTTGTTTTTTCTGTTTTTTTTTTTTTTTTCCTTTTTTTAATGTAGTAATCTTCACTAAAGGCACATTTTAAAATTCTCTGTATGTCCCAGTGTTTCTGAACAATTGCTTTTTAGGCTGCAGTTGCTTTCCAAATTGGTGACACCAGAGCAAGGCTCTGACAGAAAAAAAAATATCTGCAAATAATTTTTTTACAGCAGCTATTATTAAGAAGAAAAAAAAGAAAAAGAAACCAACAGCTGGCAAATACAGCAAGTCCTATCTAATGCACTTCACCTGTAAAACAGGAAATGACCAGTATTTTTGAATATTTTTCCACTTAGTTACATAGCAATCCAGTAGATGCGCAATGCAGTATACCGGTAAACACTGTCTTCACTTTTAGAGCTACCAGGAAGATTTCATTCTGAGAAAGGGTTCCAGAGGAAAACATATGTTTTCAGAAAATGCCCTTTGGAGGCTTCACAGGTCGGAGTGAAGGGAAGCAATGGAAATAGCAGAAAGTTTGGGGTTCTGGCATTTGCTACAAGAGATTTGTCAGGTGAAACTTTGCTATTTCTAACCATAGTTGGTGCAAACCACACGCAAGGTGCATTTGAAATGCCAAATACCAGGCTTCAGAAATATGAGACAAACCTTTTCCTTCTGTACAGTGAAGTTTATGAAGTCTCTGTTTTCCCCTATCAGCCATACATACCCAAATATCCTTGGCTATTGAAATAACTGCCTGAAGGATATCCCAAACTCAGTATAGAAAAAACATATGCACATCTCTCATTCTCTCCCTCTCTTTTCTTGTCTAACTTAATCTCTTCTTCTATTCCCCAATGAAAGCAACAGAAAGTTTTTCTTGTGTACTTCCCCTGTGGTCATGTGTGGGGCGGCCAAAAATTAAGTGATTATTGCTGCTATACCACTCTCTTGAGGGAGGGATTAAACCAGATTTGAAACCCAGGCAAGGTCAAGAAAAGGAAAATGTAGCACCTGTACATTAACTGACGGTGCATGCTGGCCTTCCACACGACATGTCAAACACAGCTGCACTGTACACCAACAAACTCTTGTTCTCAAGCACCGTTCAGCAAAGGCTCAGGGGGGGATTTTTTATTACAGGTACTTTTCAGTTTATTGTGCGATGCAGCATTTACTCCTGTAGCCTCAGTCAGCTCTTTTCCAATTCTGTAATTCAAGGTAAGTCAATAAACAGTTGTCGGAGAGGAAAATCATCACAATCAAATAGGTGGTCTGTTGCAACGTGTATACACAGGCAATGGTTTTCAAGAAGGGTGTGAAGAACAAAAGCAGATTAAATGCACAAATTAATCAAAATTTGGGCAGTTGGATTCAGCTTTCTGAGTTAAAGCGTGCCTTTACACAGGGCCTGAACAAGATCCCTGCATTTGAACCATCTCAAATTCCTACAGAGACCATGTGAACATTGGAGTCTATCACAGCTTTTCTGGCCGCTGCCAAATTAATAAACCTAGTTTTATTGCCTCTGCATCTCAGTGTAGCTAGAAGTCAGATCCTCTGCAGCCTCACCAGACTCCACAGGCACTTACACATGCAGCCCCCCACGCTGGAAACCAGCCCTCTCCCTCTCTCCACCTTCCTCAACGTGGGAAAAGGTTAAACACCTTTAGTAGCTAAAACACAGTGTTTCCTCATTGCAAAATCTGTTCTTAATGTATTAGTGACTGCTGTGTGACAAGCTACTTAATATCCCCCAGCCTTATTCTGCAGTGTTTGCCATCTTCTACACAGACTCCTTTCAAGGCTGGTGAAAAATACCCAGATCTCTGCCTCAATAATACTTTATACACATTTTGTACTGTTATAAATGGCACTTCATGTCACTGAGTAAAGGATATTCAGGACCTACTATAAGGACACAATGATGCTTTGATCTTTTTCAGGTTCGGTTGCTTATATGCAAGTTGTCATGGTATCTACAGTTCTTCCATGACTCAATTTCCTCATGTGTTCAAATAAAATAAAATAAAAAAAACACCAAAAAACCCCAAAACAACAAAAAACCCAACCGACAAATGTTCTTCAGTGCCTGGCTTTATATTTCATCAGGACATTATCCAGGGTGGATTTCATCCATTTTCTAGCCTTTTTCTTCTCCTTCCAAAACTATAACCCTGTTGTACTCTATCAAATTAGTGCACAATTACCTGGATAAATAGCACCAGCCTTCTTAATTTCTACCTTTCAAAGAGTGAGTTTCAGATAGAGGAGAACATGGGAATTTGCTTTAAACACATCCTATGATTTAAAACTGAAAAGGAATACAAAAGGATCACCTTGTCATCTGACAGCTGAAATTGATTCTTTTCTTGCTCGCAAAGGACACATTTTTTCTCTGTGTGTGTGTGTTTAAAACAAGTAATTAATTCTGCTTTTTAAGGAGAGAGGGAGCATATACTGTTTTCACTCATGAGGCTATCACCTGCCACTTTCTGCCTGGTCCCAGGTTATCTCTATAAAACCCTTGTGCCAAAACACTTTACTCCTGACTGTAAACGGGTTTCACTTCTGTGTTCGGCAGAACTGGAGACAGATCTAATCCTTGACATCATTAGAGCGCCTGTAGAACAAAACTTTCATCCCCTATGGGGCCTTTCTGTATGTATATTTTATAACATGATTTCCATATACATCAGCCCATAAAACTAACTCCATAAAAACATACTTTGAAGGAGAACTGTTTTCGTAGACACTAAATCAGGTGAACACGATTTTATATGGCATGCAGAACAGATCTCTTTTGTCAGAAAAGGGCTTGAGCTGCTTAGCTCAGATTCAGGTTGGAATCTGAACAGTCCAAAGTTCAAGGCAGTTTGGCACTTGGTTTTGGTCCAAGCCCAAATCCCTCCAAATTTCCCAGGAGCTTGAGTCACTCGCTTCCCCCTTTGCCACGGTGTGGGTGGTTCAGACTCCTGTAGACTGACCCCTCTTCAGAGCATTTAGTCCTGCCTCGTGCTTCCTGCGTGTGGTCACAAACAGCCCAGTGGTACTTCTTGCTCCATCTGAAACCTGCAAGTAATGCATGTCTTTTTCACCACGGTCTTCACAGATGCTCTTCAGCCCTGGCAGACAGATTGTCCACGACAATTTTTCCCATCATAGCTTGTTGCAGTGAAGTCTCGTTACCATCTGCAAACTGGCTGCAGAGGGGCTCTGGGTCAGGCTACTAGTGAAGACAGTGAGATTTATCCTTTGGTCCAACTCATGGAGATCAACAGGACTTGGGAACTAAAGGGTTCAAATCCCACATTCTATAACTGTATAATTTAACTGATCATCGCGGTTTCCATGATAGGAAGTTCTGTTATTCTCTCCACTGCCCAGAGGTATTCATATTTCAGTTACTTGGCATGGTAACAAAATCAGGTAGTGTTAGCTGAAATAAAACGATGCCAATCCACAGCTAAGCAGCAGGAGAAGCAAAGCTGTCTTCCGATTCTCTAAGTGATTGGCAAGACAGAGTAATATACTCTCTTTAGCTCGTGCTGCTCTGTAGAGGTTTGACTACCCTGCAAATACCTGATAGCTGATTTTCAGAGAGCAAACTGAGTTGTCTTGGTGAAGGAATAAGGTACCACATTCCCATTAGCAGCCTTAGAAATGCCCTACCTAATTCCCAGCTTTGGCACGCACCTCCCTCAGCTTATGCTTGGCAGTCGCCGTAGGTAGCCATCCCACGCCGCGTGCAGGGGTAAACCCAGCAAAACAGGAATCGCCATAATTCTAGTGCAACTTGGTGAAGGTGGTGTTACAGCTGAGCCCCAGAGTAGTGCCTGTGTATCCGAAGGACGCTTCCCTGCATAGCAATGACTTCCTTCCCCGCCTTTCACCCACGCTCTTGAATATCCTGCTTAACTCCCGGAACTGTCTCTACCATTCATTTGATGAAGAATCTCCCCCCATATGCACTTAGGAGTCTCTTCTGCATATTTTCCCAATCATTTGCCAGTGATCTCCTTCAGTCAGCAAGGCTTTTAAAGAGGTGGGAACCAGACTTTCCCCTCTGGCATCAACAAGGGCAGAGTCCAGCAAGAAGCCACTCCTGCTCTGTCAGCAGTTTGCAGAATATCAGCAATGCAATTACCCTAATGCCAGAAATGATAATGTGCCCAGCCCTTGCCTGTTCCACCCATATTTTGCTACCAACGAAGTGCCATAGCGTTCATTGCTAAGTAAAGTAGTTCACTGAACCTTCATTTAATCCTTATCCCTAGCTGAGGGTTCACCATATGTAGCTTTCTTTCTGTCATCTTCTTGGATCTGCAGAAGTTAATTATACAAACAAGCTCCAGTGACTGGGATAAGCGGCATAATACACCTGATACGTACGTCTTCCTGATATGAAGTCGCCATTGCCATCTCATGTCGTGACTGGGCCTTTGTTTTTAGTGGTCTATCAGCTAGCTCTCCTTTCCCAGTGCCCTTCAGACAGCTTTTCTTAAGGGGCTCTTTCTTCTTATGCAAACACCTCCAAAGAGGGAAACCAAGCGCCACAGTCCAAGGTGTGGGCGTGCACCCTGAGAGGAAGGTAATCCATGGCAGCAGTAAAGACTGTTTGGCAGCAGAGTGTCTTTAACCCTGTCCAAGAAGCCCAATATTCCTCCTGCTCACTCTTTCTCTCTCTCCCTCCCTCCCTCCCTCCCATCTCTCTTTCTCGCCTGAGGAGCATCTCCAAGTGTTCTTAGTGCTTTGCAGGATGTGCTAGCTGGGGGAATGCAAGGTGATATGCAACACTAAATGACTGCATCTTCTTCCCCAGTCCCAAATACTATAAAGGAGGCATGGCATCAGCACCTTTTTTGGAGGAAGAAAAAAAAAAAAAAAAAAGAAGAATATAAGAATATTCTGGATTGCTGTAACCTCTGAAAAACCCAAGAGGACCTATATCAGAGTCCATCCAAATGCATGGGAGTACTTCAACAAAGCGCCTCACATAAGCCTGACCATAGCTAAAAGAAATATGCAGAGACAGCATGTAAAAGAAAAGTGAATTATACTCAATAAGAACATTTAAAAAGTTCTCCACAAATTTCCTTTTCATAAATAACTATGAGATTCTGAAGTGACAGTTCAGGAGGGAATGAGCATCTCAGAGCCTAGATGGAAAACCCATCATCCCTGTCTTTTACAAGCAAAAGTTCAGACACTTGTTGGTTTCTATTTGGCAGCAATGAAAGGATGAGGTCACTGAGTATACAAAAATGATTATCAAGCCACTAGAGTAGTTTCAAGTTAGGTTGTGAATAAATGCACCCACAATGCTAATATGGGAAATCCATACTTAATTTCTGTAGAGAGTGCCCTCGTACCAAACTTAACCAGCAAGTCCAGCATTCCCCCAGTGCTCATAATGTTAATTCTCACTACTGGAAGGGTTTTTCCCTGTGCCTAAACAGGCTGTTTTTCTGCTGATGTAAGAAGAGCTCTGCAGAAAGGTGGAAGAATCCTAAGCACTGAGCCCCTACAGGGAAGGGCGCATTTGCATTTATTTCATCATTTCCAACAGAGCTGTGAAAATAACTGTTTCTTTCAGATGACTGGTTAGACAAAAAAAAAAAAAAAAACAAACAAAAAAAGTCATTCATTTCACCTCTTAGAAAAATTAAGATTAGGTAAATTTCAGAACAAAGCACCATTTCAAAATGGAGAAAAGGGAAAAGGGAAAATAGGTATTTAGACTCCATTTTAAACGTCTCTCTCTTCCCCCAGTCCCCCTTTTAAACGTCTCTCTCTTCCCCCAGTCCCCCTAAAATGACCACCATTGTTTAACTTGTTTCAATATCTAGTTTTGGTCACACTAAATCTGGTCATTTTTCTGTCCAAAAAGTTAAATTTCTTTTTCTGGTTCTTGGTTTGCATTTGTAGGGTTTTTTTGCCTAGACTCATTTTGAATAAGCTTTATAAAATATTTGAGGCCTCCAATCCCTTCTGAGAATACAGATATTTTTATCCTTGGTTTCAGAGTGAAAAAGAAAAGGAGACCACAAGGCCGGGGTTTGCAGCCAGCATCCCCTTTCTTTGTTCATTCCTCTAAGTAATATTTTCCTATTTCTAGCATGTGGCTCTCCACTCTAACAATGTATTATTCTTAATATATTCTGCAGGAAGAAAAGGGACTTTTCTGCTGTATATCTGGAGTCTGAAAATGACCAGAGCAGCTGACTGAACCCTCTACACCCTAAAACTTCCTCATGGTTCAGGCTTGCTATGGACTGAACAAAGACAGCCACCCTTGCAAACAGACGTACTTTCCAACTGCATCTGCTTGCCTAGAAGAAAAGAATTATGAATTATTCTCTGTAATCATACTCCTGTATTACGGTTCCTGTCAGCTTATATTATATGTGAATAACACACCAATCTCAGTCCCACAAATTTTAAAGGAGAACAAAACCCTGTGAAGTATATATAACATTAGCTGAATGGAACCAAAATAACAATCCATCTAGCAAGGAGAAAACCACACTTGTTCTGCAGAAAAGGACTGTATTCTGCTTGATCTGGACGATAAAAACGTATCATTTATAATACCAAATAAAAGCAACGCTATCCCCAGTGCAGAGAGGAAAAACACAGCTTTTAGAGTAACGTTACACGCACGATGATGAGTGCTCTAAACTGCCACAAGCCAGCTCAGCCACTGAGAGACTGGGAAACGGATTTGGCTGAAAACTTTTGTCCCCAAGTTAGCCTTTAGGTGGATTTGTTCTCCATGTGTCCATGCAAACAGTTGCACAGGGAATGGATGTGCAGAATGGAGCAGTTGAGCTCTACGAGACAGGGAAAACATTTTTAATTATCTCTTCAAAGCCCACATATTAAGTGGAGACAAATAACACACAGCCTTTGCAAAGGTCTTCAACACAAATTCACTGAACTTTAGGTGGTACTGTAGTAAACAGGCTCAGACCAGAACGGTAACCCTCATGCTTTCTCCTGCTCTAGCCTCCTCGTCACTCCAGGCTAGTCTTCAAGCATAGGTCAGATAATTTTTAAAGTCCATCCTGTTCCCTTCCCTGCTGCATGTGGTTTCTCTTCTTCTGCCCTCTTCTATATTTACCCTTAGTCATCTGTCCTTTTCCTTTTCTCTATCAAAAATGGCTAGAGAGGAGTGTTTCCTATTATTGTCTCCCTTTGATGCCTCCACAAGCCTCAAGAGGTATCTCTGGTGACGCTGATGTGAATTTAGAAATAAAAATAATGTGAAGTATACTGTAAAAATACAGCAAAATATCCCCCAAATGACAACCAACATTTTATTCCAGTCAAAATTATTTTCCCTTCTATTTTTCTGTGCAACCATGGAACCAATCCCTTCTTTGGCTTTGGCCATTCCCTCCCACCATCTGCTCACCCGCTCTATTGGTATCATGCTTGGTCTTCCTTCTACAGCTTCTAGTCCTCCTCAGGTGCCAGGACATATTTAGCATCACAAGATCTTTCACAAGAGCTTTCCAGTTGTTAGCTATGGTGTTAAATGCACATACCTTGTCTTGATCAATAACACAGGGTTGTGTATGTATAACGAGTGCTGTGTACGCACAGCTTCACCCAGCAAGGCAGAGTAGGACATAGGCAGGAATTTGTAATTTTGTCCCGACTGGTGGCTGCTCAAGAAAGAAAAGATCAGCCCCACTAATAGATATCTCCTTCCTTAGCCTAAAGTGAAGGCAGGACAGACATCCTCTTTCAGGAGTCGAAGGAACACAGTTCAACTTGTGATTCTCACGTCTGTAATTGCAGTGTATAAACTGACCGGTGTTACTGTTACCTACATGAGGACTCACTCACAAAGCTCATCTCCAATTCAATCTAGAAAGGTGAAAGTGTCAATGTCTAAGTGCAAATTGCACGAAGTTGCTATATGTCTTCCTGTATTGAAAAAAAGGAAGAAAAATTCCTTTGAAAATTTTGTTCAGAAAGATTTTCTAAGCTTGACTTATGTGCAGTTTTACACACCCACTCTCACATATATTTTTTTTCTTCCCTTACCTATTTCCTCCTTACTGGAGTATATACAGTTGGTGGATGGAGAAATGTAGGTTTGCAAGCTTTCCAAGATATCAGCATTGTCTTGACATTAGTCCATATTTCCTTGCTTCCTGCCAATGCCGTTTTGAGAGTTTACCATTAAAATGAAGCTCTTAAAAAGCAGCCAAGAGGATGCTTTTTTCACCATAACCACTATTGTTATCAAAGGAAGAGAAAAGATGAAGGTTTAATAGCTTAAATGCAAATCCCTGATTAAGATTCAAGTACAACAAAAATAAATGTATTAAAAAAGTCCACCTTCATTTCTAGACTCCTTTACCTGAAAGAAAGTGTCTAGTTTTATAAGTGATTATACAGTGCTGAGTATGACTTGAAGGTCCTATGAAGAAGAGGTCATTCTTCAATGAAGCTTAAGACCTTGCAACATTACACCTTCGGTTAGTATATAAAGGAAAAGTGATTCAAAACCACGACCATTCTTGGCACTCAACAGCCTATGAAAGTGCTGAAAACCTGAAATCCAACATCTCATTGAAAGAACTTTTGTTTCCTCCCTGTTTTGTCATTTCTCCATCCACCAGGCTTTTGTCCCCTCAGCTTGAAGGCACCACATCTGTCAGTGGTATTTTCAATGGCCGTGTAGAGCAGTGGTTCAGTACAGAAGGAAGAGGTGTCAGCAAGTTAGGTGAAGTCTAGCAGGAGCAGACGCAAGACTTTGTTCTGTAATTTAGCCAGGGTTTCCCACAACAACCTTCTAATCAGCCCTGAGCAAGATGCAGTGATGTCGTCTGACAAGGACATGGTCCTTTGTTTCTTGGAAAAGGAAAAAAAAAGCCAGTCAGGCCTAAGCTCTTCAACTGGAATTTCTCACTTCCCTGGTTCTTTGCCAGGCTTGTTTTTGCTATCAAACAATCAAGTCTCAGTGGACAACAGAAAGGGTTTTGTTTTTCCACTTAATTTAAGTCTTCAGTGAACTCCAAATAGCTCAGTAAAAATCAAGGTTCTACAGGATTTTCCACCTTCAAAATACCATCGGAGGCCTTCTTTCAAGCTTCAATGCTACCATTGCAGTAATTAAGCTGACTGAAGACATGCATATGCTGTGCTATAAAGGGAGAGCTGGCACCCACACTCCGTCTATGTTAAATTGATGTTTGATCTACTATTAATAGTCCTTTGAAAACAAAAGAAATGACAGATCCTGTCTATTGGTCTCAGAGTTGCATGTTTCTCATACAACGTGCTGCAATGTTTGTACAGCGTACAGAAAACACAGACGCGAGTCTATATCTGTAACCCCCCGTCTGCTCCAGCCAGCACAGTGTGAGAGTTCATTAACTTGATCGAAAGCAGAAGTGCTTTTTCTCCTCAACCCATTAGAGAGCTACAGATTCAAACTGGCAGAGAGCCTACTCTGTACCTGCTCAAAGAGCCCTCTAAATCACATCCTCATCAGTGGCTCTAAGCCGCCGAGTTGGGCTGCGGCTTCTATAAAATCCGTTTGTTTTTCAAAAGTTGCTAAACTCATCCTTCAGCCTCTTGGATGCCTTTGTGACGGGCGGCACTCGGACAGCTTCTGCTTCAATGCCATCCAGACACGCCTGCCAAGGGGTCTCGCCCCCTGCAACGGGCATGACTGGAGTGAACAGCTAAGCCTGCTGGAGCCTGACGTGTGTGGATTGTGCCTAATCAATCCCTTAGAAAATCCCCGAGCTGCTCCTTAGACCTTACTAGGCAGTTTTTATAAAGCAGGAAAAAAGTAAGTTGAATGGAGGCAACGATCAGGTTAGATAAACAAAGCAAGAGAAAGTCCTCCACAGGCAGAGAGATTGCTGCTTTCTGGCTTTTCACACCCCACTTCACATTATACGGCATTCAAAGAGGAAATGGGAACCAGGCTAAAACAGGGCCTGGCTAAAATACATCTCCCAGGCTGCCTGCATCCTTTTCTGTGTCTGCCTGTCCAGCCCACCAGTCCATGCTGGGACCAGCTGGTGGGGTGACTGGGCTGCACGGGGCAGCAGCACCCCATCCCTCTGTGCACTGCTGGCACGCAGCACCCACTGCACAGCAGCTGGGGAAGCCTCGCAAGGGGGAAGGAGCAACTGAAGCTCCGGGGGGCCGCTGCGTCTCTCAGAAGACCCAAATGGGCTCTGTGAGGCAGAGGAGGAAAAGCAGGGACTGACGGTTACTGTGCTGTGCAGAGACCTGCCAACCAGCTGAGGAGGGAACAGATGGCACCTGCCCCTCTGCAGGGACTGGGACCAGTTGGCAAAGGCAAGAGAGGAGACAGCTCCATTTTATCATGGCTAGCCAAGGGAGTATAACTTTCCTGTGGGCCCTTTTATTTGTCATGGGGCCACCACGAAAAGGTGTTGCATTTCACAAATCTTTATGTGTGCACGGCAGAACAGAAGCCACCTCTCTGGAAAATCACCGCAGGACATAAACAGCACTATACATCACAGCAGCTACAACTGCAGTAGCACACAGAAATGGTCCAGGGCATGCATCCAATTACTGCCACCTGAGCATCTGCTCTGTTTAACTGTTGGTGGGCTTATTGGCACAGTTTTGGCCTGTGCCAACTGTCCCAGGCAATGCCAGGGCATGTTTTGGTGCTGGGGATTTTTCACAACTGGCAGTATTGATGAGGTTACTTTATTCTGGGAGGAAGACAGCTTACCTATAGGATTGCAAGCTGTGCCGCTGGCTGGAGAAGGAGCTCCGGTCCGGTTTATTTGCTGGTAGAGATACAGCTATTGAGACCAGAACTGGCCTTCCTCGGTGAAAAATTCCTTAATTAACATTATAAGTAATTTTTAATAAAAAGCCATAGCTATGCTACCAAGAAAAGCAAATGTAATGTACTGAAATGCATGTTGGGACATTTATTAAATTGGTGGAAAAACAAGTCAGATATATTTGAAGCTGTATGATATATCTCTATTTGTTTTTATGATAAAAATATCTGCTAAAGGCTAAGTCCCGTTGTTTATAAAACCTGTGATTCTCTGACTTTACACATTTTATTTTCTTGCCTGTCAGGCTGTGGGAGGTTGGCTGCTCCCAATCTAGGGCAAGCAACATTTAACATCATAACAATCAGCAGTGATCAAAGCTACTTCAGCTGAAAGTTCATTTTTTGCCTGTGATACCAAGTATTATTTGCTGTGGTGCACACCAGCTGTGTATGATCCTTTCCTCTGAAGGGATAAGTCCTTAGTGAGACGCACAGCACCGAACAAGGTAACCCTTTGTTGTTTACAATATGTGCTCTGAGAAGTGGCTTTGCTGCCAGCGGAAAGGCTGCCAGGGGTGAGAAGAGTTCCTCTTAAAATGTCAAAGTTATCATTATTCTCACTTCATCAAAGATCTCATTGAGACAAATCACAGTGAAGTTCAACCCTTCGTGAGGGCCCTGCCTGTCAGGAGGCTCAATTCCTCCATCTCCCAAACCTCAGGCTCCTTTCCCATGGCAGGGCATGAGGCTGTCTTGGCTTCACATGACACATACATTATGTGTCTCCGTTCTGCGAGCCATAGGGACCCAACGGGAGGAAGCAGGTATCCTCAGACAGTATTTCTCTTTCTTCTTCAGGTTGTTGCCTGTGAGGAATTCTCTACAAACATCTACAGAGCTCTAATCCCTCTTTAAAACACTTCTTGCTGTGATGTTTATAAAAAACCAACCCACAACACAGTCAATGTAAAGGTTCAGTGAGTTGAGACAAGTTCTTGTCAAGTCGCTGTGACTCCACCGGGCACGTTGTCCATCCAACGGCCTCCTCAGGCCACGCTCCTCAGTGCCTGAAGTTAAGTTTTCAGAGGAATGTTCAGAAAAAAGACCCCCTTCTCTCCATCAGCAGGGGGTCTAGAGAGGTGGGTCCCCCTGGGCTGGGGTCACTCTTAGGGAGCTCTTCCCTTCTTCCCCCTCCCCCCACCCCATTTCCTCAGTAAGCGTTTGAGTTCCTCATCAGGCTGTAAATAGAAATCAACAGGAAGGGTAAGCAACGTTGATCAGCTTTGCACACAACAGGAGGTGCTCCTGCAGTCATCAAGAAATAGCACACGGGTTTCAACACTGGGGCAGAGAACCAGCAAAGGTGTTCCACCACACACACAATTTTCAACTCAGCATCACTGAAAAGACTCCGAGAAGCAAGGCTCCGTTACAGGTAGCACGATGTCACTGCCTTCAGATCAACCACTCCAGATTTACACCCGTGATGTCCTTTGCATCCCTTCTTCCAAAGGAAGCCTTGCAGCCTTGGATTAGCAATTACCATTAAGAAAAAAGGAGAATAGTATTAATCGATCACAGTCACCAGCAAATCATTTGGAAGAGTTCCTTATCAACTGATGTAAAATCATGAAATAAATTCAATATGTTATTTATTATCTATGATAATAAGCAACTTGTCTTGATTTGGGATATTCTGTGATAACAGAAGATAACTTTCTCATTTTTACTGACAACATTAAAACCCAGGGAGCCTTTTCATTCACTACTTCATTTTCATTTATCCCAAACAGCCAAATGATGATTGAAAACAATGCAGCACAGCAGTGACACAACGGAATAATTCTGAAGGCAGATTTTACAGATGTAAACACCAATAAAGGTGGTTGTGGTTTTTTTTTCTTCCAAGCAGTGTAGAAAATTGCCACCATCAACCATTTCCAAAGGCAAGCCCTGGGGGCTTGTGGTGGATATCATAACTGTAATAAGCAAACGTTAGCAAACGTGTGTGGAAACCTGATGGGTTATTTATAAAGGTCACCAGTGTAAATATTGATGAGCCAACTGTTCAGCTAAATTACTCACCATACATATACTGTACGTGTGAACCAGAAACCCGAAAAGCTTAGCCAACAATGAAACTCTCTGGATATGGCAAGACATCATTTGCAGCCTGCAGGACTGTAGTTGTAGTTCCCCAATAGGATTGGTATCAAAGTGTCAAGACAGCTAATCTCAATGCTAAATTCTTTGTTTCCTACAAGCATAATTCAGACCTCTATCATTACAAAGATTGTTTATATTTGAAGAACATATAAACATATTTGAGTGATCAAATTGGTTACTTCCCCCTAGAAATCTTGATCTCCACCTGCTGTCATCCAAGGATGCTCTTTCAAGTCTGAAAGGTTCTCCTTAGGTTCTTCTCTTAGGTCCAACTGCAAATGGAGACAGATCATTATGATTTGCATTTATACCTCAGACACAAAGAAGCACAAAAGTAGTAAGAAGCTGAAACTCTGCATCAGGTCACTGGGGATTTTCCTGTTCCATATACATGAACAGTCCAAAAGGACCTGAGAGTCTGTAAGTTGAAGGCAGACTGGATCCGGAGCTCCAAGTTCATGCTCACTGAAAAGGGAGGGTCTTTAGGCTGTGCTTCACCGTGGCTGGCGGCGTGATACTATTTGCAATTCTATCAACTTCGAGAGAAGATGGTGGAATTGTATTATCAGTCCCAAGAGGGGAAGAGTTGAGATGTTGCATCAGATAATTCGGGGAGAAATTTTTGGTTTAAAACCTAACTACAACCAGGGGTATAGGAGACTGGGAAAACGGAGCTGTTAAAATTTGTTGATTCTCCAAAATCAGTATGTTCTGCAGAGACAGGTGGATTTTGATGAAGTTTTGACAAAACCCAACTAAGGGTTCAATGGAAATGTGCCTTTTGTTCAAGTTGTCTTACCTGTCTCCTAGCCAGGCCATCTCTTTTATTGTCTTGAAGTCAGAGATCCCAGCATCTGCTGTAACCTCCAACCCACACACCTTTCTGAAGCAGAATTCTTTTCTTCTCCTTCCCTTTTTTTCTGATATTTTTCCCCAGCAGAAATAGTACTCTAGGACTTATACCAGAAAAGTTCCTAATGATATGTCTCCTGCCTTCTTTTTTGTGAAAATGCAAGAGCAAGACAATTCCTCATCTCCCTGACAGCGCCACTAACTTTACACAGTTTTCTCATGAGTGAGAGCATGAGCAAGGGGAAGTGCTTTGATGAAGAAATGGGCATCTTGCCCTAGTTTCACAATGGCTTGATGTTAGGACCTAACAAGAACTACTTGAGTGCCTCAAACACTTTTCCTTTCTCTTTCCTCTCTTCCCTCCCTCACCAGCTGGCCTGCGCCTTGTGATCACGGTAATAATGTTGTTACACATCTCTCATGCTCCTTCTGCTACCCTATTCCTTCCACCCAGGAGGGCTTGTCTGCAAGTTACAATGTTTTATAATTGTTATCTCATTTTATAAACCATCTATCAAAGCTAATATGACCTGTATATACACCTTATTGGACTTGTACCTGGGGCATCATTATTTGCTATGTAGTGACCCTCTGCATAACACCGTATGTGGCAGACCTGGCATTTACCTTGATTTTTTTCTAAACTGTCTTTGTCCTTCATCTAAACTGGTTTGAGGGATTCAGCTGCCACACACCAGCTTGTTCTTTCTTCCTTTCATATGCACGTAAGAGAACATTTTTTTTCCTTCTCCATAGACCTATGTGCTCAGGCCACTGGTGTCCCTTTACCCCTGCAGTGCTATTGCCTTCTCCCTATGAGGCAGCTGCTTCCTATTAGCTTCACCTGGAATGTTGAAGACCTACTCAACAGACTGGCTATTTAGCAGCGTGCAGAGGACTTTTATCCTCTAGCTGTGCAGCAGTACACTGGACAATTCTCCATTGCGTTATTTCAATAAGCCTCTTTAACAAAACTGCACTAAAGCTATTGCGGTAACTTTTGTCCAGAGATTCAGGAAATGCATTTCATTTCCTTCAGTGGAGACTTTGGCTTATCATAACAAAGTCAAATCCTTTGGGTTTTCATTGCATTAGTCCTGCTAGTGAGAGCTGAGCGTTAAAACCCCAAACAAATAACAGTTTAATACATTACACAACAGGCAAGTAGGCATTGCCAAGATCTAAAAGGCAGAACGTTTGCAACTTTATTAGTAAGCAAGACTTTCTTTCTCTTTACAACTGAATTCTGAAGATTGCTCCATAAAAAGAAGAGACCCAGAGAGACCAAACAAAGGGTGTCTTTCCTCTGAAACAGATTACATGTAAATGTTGAATGGCACATCCTTAAAACCTGGAGATGAGATTGTGAAAAGACTTAGCAGCTGTTGTATTCTTGTTTGTTCTAGGCTTAAGAGGAAGAAAGTAACTTATTAGGTAAATTAATACAAAATTTCCTATTCACTGTATCTTTAAAATAATCTTAGTCTCACTAATTTTAATAGTTAAACTCTTTTCTTCTGATTGAAAATTCACTTCCCTGCTTGTTCTCATTTGCCATCTTTTTCTGCTGAGAAGTGTAATATACCTTGCTATATTATAGCAAAGGAAGGGGACACATATCCAAATGAATGGAGATTTTATGGTGTCAGAAAACAGGAACTTAAGGGACTTAAGTCACTACACCACAGCCAAAAGAATAAATCCATTGGCTATCAGTAATTAGTGTATTCGTAGTATATTCTTGCATGGTTGAGGCAGTAAAAAAAACCTAAGATTGTGGCTCCACTAGAAAAACCAGCAGCGTCAGAAGGAAATAATTAGTAAGCCACACCTATGTCACTTAAAATCCCTATAGGGCCTAGGCACCTGTAGATTTTTTTCTTAGGTAGGTAAATAAAGCAAGCATTGTGTCCCAAGCTAGTGGCACACACCTGATATCTTACTGACCTCGGGAAACTAAAGTGGGCTAATCTACACTAATATTAACACCTTCCAGGCAATGAAAACAAAGCCCAAGTAGGATATAATAGAAGTAGGATAACAAAATCTCAGCTTTGCCTGAGGAGCCCCTCTGAATTCACCTTGGCGGGCACAAGCTAATTTGCATAGATGGCAAAGAAAGATTTTTTTTTCTGTTCTCCCTTGAGCTGCTCTGGTGACAGACTCTCTGCTTGACGTGGTCCCTTGCATGGGTTCTGCTTCTGGACGGTTCCCTGCACCTCTGAGGAGGTTCATCCGCGGGCAGAGGGCTGTGCTAGAGGAACGGCTTCCTCATAGCAGAATACAAAGGTCAAACCAAACCCAAGATATTTATTTTCCAAAAGATGGTGGATAATGTCTCGGGAAAGGTGTTAAATGGTATAAATTTCAATCCTATCATGGCAAACAGCTTCAATTTAGATATGTAAATATCTGTCTTTGATCTGGACAAATTAAGCACGGGTGCTGATTTGGTAGATGGGATGATGTCACGTTTCAGATTATACCCTCATTTCCCCTCAGTGCTTTCCCACACCGGGCAAACACTGAGCCTGTCTATTGTTAAGCTGTGTGTGGCGTGCTGGCAAGGATGCCAGCCAGAGACCAGGAGAAAGTGTTATTTTTGGTTTTTCTTCTTAAATCAAGATTGCTGCGCTGACATAAATAAGCACAAATATTTCCAGAAGGCTGCATTTTCAGGTTTTTTTTTTCCCCTAACGCAAAGAGCAGCAAGTTATTATGCTGTCAATGAGCAAACAAGAACACCCACAACCATTTGGTCGAAGCAGCTTTCTGCCACTGCCACGCGCGCACGCTCAAAATGATGGCCGAGCTCAGGGACGTACGCACAGACCTTAAAGCACCAGCTCACACTCCCAGGCGGCTCTGGTGCTTTCGTGCCTCCCAGCTGTCCCCTCCTTATTTCTCCTCCTCCTCCCCATGCAGACACGCATGCACGCACGCAGCCGATTCCCAACCCCAGCGTCAGGAAACCATTCATTTGCCCAGAGCCGCGGAACCAGGCTAATCTGAAGCACGCTCGTGTTTGAAATCGTCAGGGAGCATAGAGCAGAGCCGTGTGGGTCACAGCAGAAAGAACACAGACCTGGAGATGAAAATCATTTTGTCTGTAAACCCACAGAAGAGAGATAAGGCAAAAAAAAAAAAAAAAAAAAAAAAGAAAGAAGATGGGTCATCCTGCAGCCTTCCCTCCTAAAGATAAGTCAGAAGGACAGTGTCTATCTCCCTCCTGAAGCTTTGTTAATTTTGAGCAGTTTTGCACTAGCTGGAAGATTTACAGGGAGGGAGAGTTAGCACATTCTTCTGCATCTCTACCGTGCCAGAAATTTTCCTAGAAGCAGAAGACTTCATATCACATCCTCAGCTTTATAGCAGATTTTAAGAAAATACTATGTGACAAGCACAATCAAATCCATGCACAATGAAAGTAGATGTAGAGAAACTATTTTATAGATGCAAACTAACACATGTTCATCAGTGTGCTGCAGTGCCAAAAAGCATGACGTTGTGTGAGAAGGGAGGAAAATCAACTCCAGCATAGCAAAACTGTTATAGATTACGATCAGCCAGTGCCAGTCCTGTCTATCCTGATGCAAGTTTCCTTCTTCACAAGAGGACAGGGTAACAGAAAGTTCGTATCTGGAAAATAAAGAGTAGAGAGAGCAACTGGCTTGCAGCTGACAGGAATTTCTCCCGCAGCACGGAGAGACTCATTAGAATTTTTCCCATGACACACCACAAAAGATGGCTGGAGAAAACAAAGTGAGATGCTGGAGCTCAGTATATTTCTTTGTCCTTGAGAAGCCTGGCCTTGCTGAATCTCACGGGCTAATGCATGCATAATTTGGGGCAGCTGATTAAGTTTATTGTGTTCCTGACTAAATCGAGAGGAGTGAGGGAGTGAGGGGGAAAAGAAACAAAGTTGGCTTTAATTAAAGCTCTGCGATTGTCTTTAATATTTACATAATGTGCTATCATAATTGCCCCTGATTGGAGACTTAAGATGCGCAGAAGAAAATGACATGCTGGAAGTCCCCAGCTGAGGAAACAAAAACCAAAACAGCCCCTTCCCCCTCCCCCCCATCACTCCAAGCCAAATCAAAACCCACCGAAGAGGAATTGTGCCGGGGCGCTTTATAAAGCCGAGAGCTCTGCCATGGGCTCAGCCTAGCACACCTCCTTCCGTGCCGGTAGGCTGCCGGATGGCTGTGCTGGCAGACACTGTGGCATCCACCAGCTTCTCCGATTGGTGCTGCTCCTCTGGTGTGGGGCTGAATGCTTGGCAGAGGCTGGGGAGAGCTGCTAAACCCACTGAGGGTGATGGGTGCCAATTCCCAGATTTATCAGAGAAGTTCCCAGTGGGCAGGAGAACACAAGCTCCGCAGGAGAAGGAAGAAATGCCCCCTCAGGGGAGGGGTTCCTTAAGATCCATTCCACTGATGTCAATCAACATATTTTTTAGATACAGGGTTAACATGTAATTCTGTTGGAAATTAACAGAACTGTCAGTGTTTCATAAACTGAAAAAGAGCTAGAAGTCTAGTTCTGCATCAAAGATGGGGACCTCCTGCAGCCTGGGCCTGACCTCAGGTCTGGGTCCAAGTGCTAAGGATCAGAGCCACCTCTGTAGTGTCCTGGGCTGCAGTTACAGGTCTCCTGGTGTTTGAATGCAGATGCTCATAGCCACTTGCACATGCAGCATAGGTAGCTCCCAAAGAGATGTTTTAAGCATCTGTGTGAGGTCCCTTTTGACTTGGGATTGCAGGCATTTTGTTTCTAATCACATGCAAAGGCAGGCACGATTCTGCTCAGTGTTGCTGCAGCCACTTGGGAGGAAAAATATGCGTTGCAGTCTCCCCCATGGAAAACTCACTTCTGTTTTCTCATTGACTTTTTTCATAGAAAAACAATAAATAAGTACAGTTTACATTCTCTTTGTGAAAAGAGGTATATCAAGGTTGCTGGCGATAAAGAGGATTTCATCAACTGGGAGCAATAATAAAGTTTCCATGACACTGATGTCCCTCCACTTTGTAACAGACCACAGTGTTGTCCAAAAATAAGGTTTTGTCACTGCATGTTTTTCTCACATATTTAAGATCTGTATCTGAAAGATAGTCACAACCGAATCAATGTATACTTTTCAGATTGTGCAGGTTCAAGCTGTATCCACAAGAACTTCCACAGGTTTGCCTAATGAGAAAAATGCTGATATGTTATCATTAGTTAGTCTTAAAAATGTTGTAAATGAACATTTTGCTACTGATTTTTTCCTAACAGTAATGGAAAACCACCATTTCATAGAATCATAGAATCACAGAATTGCTGAGGTTGGAAGGGACCTTTTAGATCAAGTCCAACCATAAGCCTACCCTGACAAAACCAGTTCTAAACCATGTCCCCAGGTATCACACCTACCCTTTTTTTAAACACCTCCATGGATGGTGAATCCACCACCTCTCTGGGCAGCTTATTCCAATGTTTAATAACCCTTTCAGTGAAAAAATGCTTCCTAATATCCAATCTAAACCTGCCCTGACATAACTTGAACTCATTTCCTCTCGTCCTATCACTTGTCACCAGGGAGAAGAGGTCAGCCCCCACCTCTCTACAACCTCCTTTCAGGTACTTGTAGAAGGTGATAAGGTCTCCCCTCAGCCTCCTCTTCTCCAGGCTAAACAACCCCAGTTCCCTCAGTCGTTCCTCATAAGATTTGTCCTCCAAACCCCTCACCAGCTTTGTAGCCCTTCTCTGGACACGCTCCAACACCTCAATGTCCTTCTTGTAGTGAGGGGCCCAAAACTGAACGCAGTACTTGAGGTGGGGCCTCACCAGTGCCAAGTACAGGGGAATGATCACTTCCCTAGTCCTGCTCACCACACTATTCCTGATACAGGCAATTCCTGATACATTTCATAGGTATACAAAGTGCCAGAATTCATCTTTAATGGTTTAAGGGTGGAAATTAGTGTTTGTAAAGAGGTACGAGTGAGCAAATCTCAGAAATACTCTTTCCCAGTGGCTGGATGAAGGAGAAGTGGCATACGATGTAGTGGCCCATATATTTCCAGCTTGCATGCTGCCTTCATTACAAGCAGCTGTTCTCCATATCTCCTGCAGTGAGAGACTGAGAGAGAGCAGAACATTTTTGGTTTAGTCCTCAAGGCAGAATGCCAGTTACAGCATCCTACATCTAACTGCACCTTTTCACAAGTGATCCTGCTGAGACTTGTTTGCTGTATTGCAGAGATTCTATGCAATGCCTTTTGGTTGGGTTGCTGTTTATAGTGATTTTTCTATAAATGGTATGATCTCACCAAATGATGGTAATGAAGCAGCTGGGACACGGGAAATACACCTGCTGTTGCCAGCCACTCTTGGGGCAGCAGCTCTCTTGGAGCACATGGATTAAACTACAGTAATCTAACTTACTTTTCAGCACTGGGTTACTTTTTCATATGGGCATCAGCATTTCAGTTTACCAGACTTTGACCTTACATTTTTGATTGTTCTGCTTTAACTTTCCAGTCACTGCAGTACAGATAAACCAAAATTAGTTTCTGTCCCTCCCTTCAGAGCATAGTTATGACTCATGAAGTCTGGGCATTCACCTGGAAATATGGTGCTGCATCATTCTCACTATATAACAGAAATAATGTACAGAAACTGCACTGATGCTTCAGGCATCAAATAACCTATTTACTGGCAGGGAGGGCCTAGACGTGCACTGCTGTTTTCACTAGCTCCTGACTCAGAATACAGCAGGGACCACTAGCAGACTCGGGAACAACCTAAAGGTTTACTACCCTTTAATAATAATAATCCATTATTTATATTCCTTTCTCTTCAATAAAAAAATGACAATGCTAGAAGTGCATTACCATCATTAGATAGGCAAGACACGACAAAATGCTTGGGAAACCACTTACAACATCTCTCCAGATCCTATACTATAGTCATCAGACAGTATCCAAAGTAGTGCAGTTGCTAGTACCAGCAAGAACTTTCTGTCAGTAATCGTAGACCTTGTAGAAACAGATGCTGGTAGAAAAAGAACAGTTTTCCTAGAGTTTAATATCACTGAGATTCAAGAACCGAATACTGCTTTTCTCCTTCAGAGCATTCCATGTCAAACAGGCTTAGGCTTCTCTGCGCGAGGCCACCTTTTTGCCTACGATAAAATCTGAGCATAAAGATAACTCGTCAGGAACATAAGTTTTCAAGCGAAATGCCAAGTTGGGTATAAAGAACAGTGGGGAAAGAGCATCCTATCCTAACCTGCACTACTGATTCTGGAAAAGAAAGCTGTAAAAGTCTGAGGTTCAGCATGGGTTGGTGCTTTATTCTGGTCCTAGGCATCCACTCAGTTCTGCAAAGAAAAAGAACATGATAGGCTAGAAATTGCATTCCAGGTAGGAGCCAAAGTGTCAGTGGAAAGGGATTTTTTCTTTCCTTTTGGTCACAAGTGGTCTGTTTTATCCTAGCAGTTTGTATTTGGACTACATTTCCAGACACATAATAGTTATGCGGGAATAAGGTAGCTGAACAGGTGATTCTTTTTAAAACTCCTTTCTATTTAGGTGGTATTTCAAAATGGAGATGAACATGGAGCTCTGGTTGAGGTAGAAACTCTTTCTGCAGCTCACCATCTGCCATTGCGCAGTGCATTACAACATTTATTGGCTTTACTTAACTGTTAATGAAAAACTACCATCAACAGCTGCCATCACTCCCACTACAGATTGTAATAAATAATAGCCCGTTTGGCTCATAGCCCTCACTCTCCTGCTCTAGAGAATAAGAGCTAGGGAGTCCACAAAGAATCAGTAAAATTGGGGGACAAGAAAAAAGGCTAGAACTCTGTGATCAATTTGACTTTTATTGGAACAGTGTTTTGCCCAGCCTTGACAACCATTTAAAAAAAAAAATATATATATATATAAAACCAGTAACTAGGTAATTAAAGAGATTCCAGTCCTGCTTTTCCCTGGAGTCTTTTGCATTCACTGCAGTGGGAGCTGCAGGGATGGTCCACTAGCCTGTTATAAAAAATCCACTGGCCTGTTAAAAATGTAAAAATTTATAACTGGATATGCATTCAATTTCAGAATGTAGAATTTTGCCTTGTTTTGATGTTTTTTCATAAATCATCTTAGCTTTACCCTACTTTTAATTAAGTTATGAAATCCTTTGCTTCATTGTTGCTTGCATTTTTTGGCTAGATATTCAGAAGAGGTCTACTTCTCTTTGAGCACCTCAAAGAAGTTTCCAGAGTCTCAAGGGTTCTCCAAAATTTCTACTGGAAATTTGGCTGATCAGTATCAGTTTGGCCAGTCTCATTTTCAGACTGATGAAATCCGACTTTTTGAAAATATGTCTTCAAATAGCTGTTGTTTCTGATTGTAAACTGGAGTCCTTCGTTACTCACCCTTAGAAGAGTAATATAGGTGGATCACTGTCAATGTGATAAAATAATAGCGTTTAGGTTTATGTGAAGTCATCATAAAATTAACAATACAGACACATTTATGGCTCAACACCTCCTCCAAGTGAAATGAAAGGCTCCACCCATGTTCTTCACAGATCCATGAGAAGATGAAAGACTGGATAACTGGAACAACCAGCAGCTGTGTAGTGACATCCACGTGCGTAGAAATCCCAACAGACACGCAGACACAGAAAGCACAGAGCTGCAACTGGGGCAGACTATGTTTTATCTGAACTTCTCTTAGACCTCCTTAACTGAGACATTGTTGAGAGAAGTGCACTAAGAGTTCATCCAGTAAATGACTAGACTAAGAATAGGTTTAGAGATATGGGAAATGAGTTATTCTCAGAGCTATTCTAGAACAGTTGGCTATTTTCAGGCTCTTGCCTTGTTTCCTTTACCTATTTAGTACGTTTTCATTCTCTACTTCAAGAAATCCACACCACATAATTCCAAACAATTAGCTATATTTGGAACTAGAAAAAAGGAACTTTCTCTTTCATTTCTGTGGTCCTTAACCCTGTACAAGAAGAGAGGAGTATCTGAACAGAGGAAGAGATCAGAATATGTGAGACTGGCAAGACCAATGCTGGAATACCATAGACAAATCTGTTAACTAAGTTTTTAAAAAGACACTTGAAAGTTGAAAGAGAGGCAGAAAGGGTCCAGAAAAGTTTTCCACCAGCTAGAGAAAATGGGTTACAGTGGGAGAATGAAGAAGCTCAGCTTGCTTAGGACAAGGAAGTCATGATAAAGGACAAACATCAAGAAGTGACTTGACAAAGTATATAGAAATTATTTCCCTAGGATAAACAAGGAGCTAGTAAACCTCTAGACTGAATGGCCAAACATAAAGCTAGGCAGTTTCAAAGATAAAATAAACCTTATTTTCAGTTCTTTCCCTTACCAGGCTCATCCCTAGCCCCTCCAGTAAGATACACAAACTCATGGAAGAAACTACCAAAGGAAATGGTGACTCCTGCATCTTTGACATCCTCAAATTGGGATTAAACTTTCATTAACCAAGCAGAAGTTATTGAAATCAATACGCAAGTAACTGGATGAAGCTTAGTGGCCTCTGACGGGGAGGAAGTAAAACCCAGGATATTTCATGGTCCTTTTTGGTTTAACACTTATAGTTTCCCACAGTCAGCATATTTGTATATACTGAGGAGCTTTATTGACGACCCAAAATGCTAGAAAGAAGTAAAAATCCAATGTATTAAGCAATAAATCCTGTGATAATTCAGACAGCTCTAAGCAAGAACTGTCATCCACTACAGAGATACTTATGATCACTTCTCCTCATAACGTAATGTGATTTGGTGCCTTTTTCAAAGTTCCTTCCTTCGGCACAGAACAGGACTCCGACACTTAGCAAGGGAACAAGCCATGAGCCCTCAATTACAGTGCTCATTTGTCAGACCTCACCTGCTCTTCTGAGCTTGGGACACCCTTGGAAATGGAGAACAGGGGAACGTTATTGCCACCTCTTCTACCACTCTCTTCAGCCACCTGCAGCACCTCTGTCTTGGCTTTATATCCCTTACATTTGTGAGAAGTGGGGAAAAGAGCATTTTCTCACCTTTGCAGTATACTTTGAGATATTAAAGTGAAGGGTGATATCCAGTTGTCACACACTGGATTTCTGTATCTATCTGTCCATACCACACAAAGAGAAGAAATCTGAGTGCTAAATATCTGAAATATACTAGGCAGGAACATATTTAATGGGAAAATTATTTCTCCTTTCTGCCAGACCAGACCAGTTCTTTGAATATATGAACTACTTCATATAACACAGTCCCAGCTCCACAGCTGGGTCACATCTGCCCACAGCACTGAGGAAACTTCTTTTTTGTGAAGTAGCTGTGAGTGAAAGCACACACACATCTACTTTCACGACTCTGAGGCTCTCTATACCACTCTAGAAATGCACCTGCCCTCAGACCCACAGCTGCTCCCCAGAGTGCAGGTGGACTCAGAGTTTGGGTTTGTAATCATTTCGACCCCAAGCTGTCTAACCCAAAATAGGCTTTTTCAAAGAATATATCTGGCGGGTCACTCATTGCTAGAAAGACTAGTGGCACCTGGCTTTCCTCGGTATTTCAGTCACAGATTTGGCATCCGAACTGTCAGAACATGTTGCAATCACTCAGATGACTAATGCATTAAGGTATTTTTGTGGCAGAGGGCTGAAATACTTCCCACATTTCCTCTTTTGTCTTTTCAATAGAGACGGATTATCCCTTTGTTTCTCATTCCCTGTTAAGTCCCTAAAATGTATACTTCATCAAGACACAATGTCCAAGGATGTTAAGAGCTATACAGCATATATGGTCCTCCCTAAACTGTACACTTTGCCTAATCTGCTTTTCTGGGAGCTCATAGTCTGAGGATGAAGCAGGAATCAGCTTACAGGAACCAGGCTTTGTAAGTTTGTTGTCCCAAGAGCAGCACTGCTTGAGGTCCTCAGCTGTGAAATGGGAAGTTTTGGCCAGAAAGCTCTCAAAATTCAGAAGCTGGTGTCAGCCAGGATCCTGACAGTCACCCAGGAGCCCTTCAGGCTTGCCATGCCCGGAACAGGCAGCTTCTGAGATACTCCCACACCAAGACAAATGCTCATTTCATCTCAGGAGGGATCAACTATAGCTCTATGAAAACAAAATCAGTTCCTATATTATATTAAAAATGTTTATTATTTTACCCACGAGAGCCAAGTTTCATAGATACACCTAGGAAACTGAAATTCAAAGTCCAGCTTAAGCCCTTACATTTCCATATAGTCAAAATCCCCTCTTATCTCCTCTCCCTCAGCTGAGCATTGACTTTTGAACACAGGGCACAAATACGTTGCCCCGTAACAGGAAAGCCATTTTTATTTAAAAGATTGTACAGCCCTTCATTTGGTATTAGCTGCACATAAAGCACAGAAACCAGTGACCATTTCAATTGTCTGAGGACTTGTCCCCATCTGTAAGGTGGGTCAGCTCCTACACCTCTTCCCAAGGCCGATAGCTTCCACTGAACTACTGGCAGGTACTCTCCTTGCTGAAGGATCAGCTGTCTCCCTGTGGAAGGGGGCACAGAGGCCTTGTAGGCTCCACAGTGGGGACTGTGGTTTATAGGGTTCACAAGAATGCAATCAAATCAACTGACATAAATTTTCAATCAGTCTTGGGCATAAAGAGGCAAAATATCTTGGAATTTTGGTTTTTGGATATGCCTTGAATACACATTTGTTCTTGCCTGGTCTTCTGTGGTTTTGCTCTGCTGCTTCTCCGACAGCTTTCTCTGAAATACCTCACAAGGGTCATTGCTTTCCTCCCCTCGGGTTTCAGCTGGACATGTGTGCTGGTTTTGGCTGGGATAGAGTTAATTTTTTGCATAGTAGCTAGTAGGGGGCTATGTTTTGGATTTGTGCTGGAAACAGTGTTGATAATACAGGGATGTTTTAGTTATTGCTGAGCAGTGCTTACACAGAGTCAGGGCCTTTTCTGCTCCTCGCACCACCCCACCAGCGAGCAGGCTGGGGGTGCACAAGAAGTTGGGAGGAGACACAGCCGGGACAGCTGACCCCAACTGACCAAAGGGATATTTCATACCATATGACATCACACTCAGTATATAAAGCTGGGGGAAGAAGAAGGAAGGAGGGGACATTTGGAGGGATGGCATTTGTCTTCCCAAGTAACCGCTACGCGTGATGGAGCCCTGCTTTCCCTGGAGATGGCTGAACACCTGCCTGCCCATGGGAAGTGGTGAATGAATTCCTTGTTTTGCTTTGCTTGTGAGGGCGGCTTTTGCTTTACCTATTAAACTGTCTTTACCTCAACTCAAGAGTTTTCTCACTTTTGCTCCTCTGGTTGTCTCCCCCATCCCACCAAAGGGGGAGTGAGAGAGGGGCTGTGTGGTGCTTAGTTGCCAGCCGGGGTTAAACCACAACAGGGTGGGCAAAGATAGCTTTTGTTTTATGGAGGTGCGTAAGGTCACACTAATCCCTGTTTTCTGTGTTACGTAATGAAATCTATAATAGCTGAAAAGCTTTTGGCATGTGCTATACAATTTCTGTTTCCTTTCCAAGGATTTGGTACTCTGTGTGGACTGCATTGTTTGGGGTGAGAAGATGGTTTTTCATTCCCTGCCTCCTGCATACCAAGGCCCCAATTCCACAAAAGGTTCTGCGCTCACTCAGGCGTCATCCTATAGACTTCTGTGAGTAAAGATAGCCATACGAATAAGCATACAAGGGCTTCACACTCTTCTGACATATTTTGGGCACAGTGCTGATCTCCTTTTGATATAAATCCAGAGTAAATCAGTTTAACAGTTTAATAAATTTTTCTTTCTGTGCACAGACAATGGAAATACTAAGCAGAATAAGAAATAGCATAATATCAACTAATGCTATGTAGCTAACAAACCTTACTTTGTAACACAGTGATTGATGTTTTTATTAGTAACTTCAAGTATAAATATTCCCCTTTTACAGTGATCAGCAGCTTCAGGGCCCTTTGATTATTATTATTTTGTATATCCTCTCTGTTTTAATTATAATGCATTTTGCACTTCTCCAGCAGTTTTCATCTGAAATCTTAAATTACTTTGCAAGCATGAATTTATTAAACCTCACAACGTCCCTCTGAGGAAGCCGTTTAATTAATGCATCCAAGTTATGGATGGGCAAATTCAGGCACACAGATATTAAGTAATTTTCCCAAAGTCACAGAGTAAATCATCGAAAAGAATAGGAAGAGATTTAAGTGCCACATGCTGCCAGGTCACACGGATATGAACATGGAGAAATATCTGTGAAGATAACACAGGGCTTGCAGGTTCCCACTGATCTGACACCAGCTCAAGGTACCCCCTCCCCTACTGCCTGCCAGACCACGGACCCCTCTCTCAGGCCTAATTGTTTCAACCAAACTGGGCTCAAAGGTGTGATGAGATAACCGTAGCATGGCACTGCTAGTGGCATCGCCACCACCATGTAGTGGTTTAGATGAAAGGGAAACAGGTCTTTTGGTTTTGCCTGTGGAGGAGCTTGACCTTTTTTCTATGCTGAGGCTCACCCCTGTGCCGGGAGCGCAGGGGCAGCAGAGACTCAGCAGCCACAGCAGCACCCCAGCTGCAGCTAGAGTCTCTTTCCCCACCTCCGACCAGCCCCTGCAATGGACTACTTCATTATACCCCAGATCCGAAAGCCCCTTTCTCCTCTTAATGTCCGTCAGGCTATTGCCATCTCTTCTAGCGGCCCTGATGTGTAAAGGAGCCCAGGATGCAAAGGACTCTGGCAGTGACAGATAAATTTTCACTGCCAAAGCCTCTGTGTCTTCGATGGAAACACTGCTAGTACATGATCCTCTGATATGGTGACAGGTTTGGGGGGGAGGTCTTCTCTTTTGCTCAGAGCTCTTTTTCTTGCAGAAATTGAAATCCACAGGCCAGGAAGCAATGCAGGGAGGGGGCAGCGCCCGTGCAGCATCACGAGTGCTGCACATGCAGGGCCACGACGTTGCATACAGCTGAGAGAGTCTGCACCCACAGCGCTGGTTGAAATCGGTGAGTCCTAAAGGTGCTGAATATCTCTCCAAACTAGATCAGCACAGTCAACTAACTGCTTAAGGAAAAATTACACCCATGTTAACAAGGCTTCAAGCACTTTCACATCTTCACTCATTCTCTTTCTTTGAATACATTCTGAATTAAAATCATATATTTACCCCAGATCAACCCTGCTTCCCTCCCTTTTTTTCTCCTTATTTTCTTCTTAAATGCTACAGAAATTGCTTTCCTGGGACATGAAAACTAATGTATGCAAATTGTTACACAGCATTACCACTGCCGTGGTGCCACTACATTGCTGAGATAGTTAATTACCAGGATAATGCAGTTTGTCTGCTCTCTATCCCCTTGTGCTGCTCCTAAAAGGAAACAAAGGAAACGACATCAGAGAGACAAAGAGAGAGAGAATTCAGTCCCCTATTAATAACCACCATAAAGGAAATAAAGGATTAAAGGCCATTCGCAGCACACATGGCATACAGCTTCATATGGCACAGATGCTGAAGAGGGTCTTGGAACTGGGTCTGCACCTGGCCACATTATTCATCAAGAGATAAATCTTGAGATCCCTTCTTAATTTACATTGAATTGCTTTTATGCCAAAAGGCATTTCACAGAAGTGAGATCTAAGTGAAAACCAAGGCCAGTGGCAAGAGCATTGCTTGGATTCACACAATGCCTTGAGTTTCGACTCTGCTGCTTTTGTGCAGCTATCGCATTAGCGGGTGACTTAAACTGCTGTTGCTTTCCTTGTGTGTAAGAGGAGAGGTAGATTTCTCCCCCCAGAAAGTATTTTGGGATTTACCTTAAGGCAGAAATTCTAATTTTCTGGTGTCTCCCAATAAGGCAATATGTTCTCAATGGCTGAGGAGCCGGGTCCTCACAAGAGGTAAGAAATGTCATCACCAGGCTTTTCATACTCACTGCAATCACTGATGACTTTTCCGAAAGCCAATGACAGAGGGTGGTCCTGAATATAAATGACGTGATTTAGCCTTAGAAAGCATACGAGGACTTAATAAAAAAAAATAAAAATCAAGAAGCCCTATGGATTCTAATGACTACATAATTTTTAGAGCTGTTCTGTGGGTTTTAATAGCAATTTTAAAGGCATGGTTAAAACTGCCATATTGAATACAAAATTGCTTATTGCATTGAAAGAGTTATTTATTTATTTTAGAATTGTTTCCATTGATCTCATTCAATCTCTTTATGATCACGTTTGTGCTATTCCTCCCAGGTTCTATAGGACGCTTCCACAAAGGCGGGCTGCCCCTGTAGGTGACATCCATTAAAAGGGTCAGTTGTTTTCAAAGAAAGAGAAAGAGATAATGAGAAAACCCAGCGCTCATGGAGTGGGTAGGCACCAACACCCCACCTCCAGTTATCTCCAGCCAATAACACTACATGGTGATGAGGTAATACTTGCATCTGATCCTCTACGGCAGCGCTTGGGTGGTTTGTAATTCCCCTTAAACGAAACAAAACTGGGAGGCTTCTCTCCCTCTGTTGTGCTGGTGCAAATGAGCATCTGAATTCAGATCTTCACAGTTACAGGGAAAGGGGGGCGGCGGGGAAGCATGCCAGTGCTCAAGCTTTTCTTCCCTTCCCTCTTTTGTAGCACATAAGCGAGTTTGAAGTGTTTTACTCACACAAGTTAAAGGAAATCTTAGCAGGTGTTTTGGTTCCTGCCGCCGACAAATCCCAGGGTGGACGGGTTCTGAAGCCTTCTGAGTAAATTTAGAAAACTGTCATTTTTTTATCACTCACTAACCCATTCTCTCTCCTTTCATCATCCTAGTGCACCCAAGGAAAACAAAACAAACAAAAAAAGATTTTGTGACTCGTATTTAAAACATATCTGGGGGGGGGAAAGACCACAGAAATGGCTTTGTTTTCTTCAGCCAGTGTATTCTGGGTGCATTTCAGTTACGCCTCTATATTTTCTTTGACAGGAAGAACAGCTTCTCCTGTTGGGGTCAGTGCCGCCACAGTAGGCAGTCGGTCTATGGGGCAGGCTCCTGAAACAACAGAGCATTGTCAGCTAGACCTTGGAAGCAGATTGTGTATTACAGGCTACACTTTGGGAGGGAGACAATAATTCCCCTCTTCACGCTCAGGCCCCCGGATGCCTCTGCAGGTTTGTAAGGAGGAAGGAAACACCTTGTTACCAACTAAATAGTGAGAGGTCACGAGAAGGAAAAGGGGTTGCACCCAACAAGCCTGGTCCCAGCCATCATTGAAGTCCACCTGGCTGCACCCAGAGCAAGAGCCAGCCTGGTGGCATTTTCCAGTCACTCTCCTGACTGCAAGAACGATTTAAAATGGATTAACTGCCCTCTGTACTTGCGCATCACCAGCTGGATAATTGTCCTTGGCTGGCCAAACATTTTTAAGTGCTCATTTTTCTACTAGAAAAATTATTTCTCCCTTCAATCAAGCACAATTACCCCAACCACCTCTTTTAATTGTTGTCTTTCCAGAAGATAATTCCCTTGGGGCTTTCTTGCCAATACCAGTGGATGTTTTATTAGTGGATTATACTGACCTGCTGGGGCTGGTGGCCGTCTTTCATCTGCAGCAAGCCAGTGTTAAAACTTTATGGACATGGACACTGGGATGGCTTGTGGGCATGGGGTGTGTGTGTTTGTGTGTGTGAATGGGGCAGAAATGGAGACCCAGAAACACACATGAGAATAGCACTTGTGCCTCTTGAACTAGAGCCAAAACTCCACAGATGCCCAGCTGGGCGAGTCCATATGGAGCCTCTGGGGCTGGGAGCCATGGAGATGTTCCTTATTTTTGAGACATCTTCCAATTTAATTGCTGAAGTAGCCCCTTTTCTTTATCTCAACGGGAGTTACAGTGGGAGACCAGAGATACACAGCTTGCCTGTTATTCTGGTATAAATCCACCCCGACAAGTGCAGTGGGAAATAAAAATCCGCTGCCACTTTGCACAGCTCTCAGCTCCAGTCTGATCAGGAAGAAACAAAAGAAGAAATGGGAGCACGTTCCTTATTTGCAGCGCATCTGCTTCAGTGCACCCAGATGCACAGATGAAAGTCCAGTGAGAAGGATGGAGTGAACATGAACTTAAAGAAATCCCACCCTAGGTGTGGAGCCCCATAGCCCTTCTCCTTAGTCAGGAGATGCTTGCTTTCTACAGTATATTGGTAGAAAATTCAAATGCAAGAGATAAAAAAGCTTTTGTAGAGAAAAAAAATGAAAAAAAAAAAACCCCAAACACTATTGTTCAATTAACCTCGAAAATTATTTTGGACTTTTCTTGGTTTTTTATCAAAAGTGCATTGCAGTAGGCATTTTAATGTCTGTCTCCTTTCTAGTGTTCAGCTTGGTGGTAAAATATATCTTTCATTGTATAGGGGTTTCTCCTTTGCCCTTTGCCTTTCTCCCCACCCAGTAAAAAAGGCATTTTGGACAAATTTCCTCACTCATCTCCACTGCAGTTGTTTAGCAACATGAATGTAGCGTTAGTGTTGGCAATGGCAACTTGCCCTAACTCCTCTTCACTAAGCAACACATTATGGATGTGCAGAGCCGTGATAAGGATGCTCTTCAAAGTGTTCACTGATATCCAAATAGCATCATTGCACATTGGTGAAAATACTTGTCCATCTACTCCCTGCGGCCCTGTTATATAAAAGGACTCCCCCTTTGCATGGATGCTGCCTCTGCAGCGGCAGCCATTTGCTAGTTCAAGGATGCTCTGCCCTGTCTGAGTTACAGGGGGCTATATAAAGCCACCTGAAAGATGGCAACAACTGGAGAATACAGTCAAACAGCCAACTCTCTCTTCTTTCCTGTTAAGTTACCACCTTACATGATCCTTATTCCTGAGTCCGGAAGAGGAATTGGTTTCTCCAAGCTGCAGAAAGTGTGGAGGAGAATGAGAGTGCAGTGCAAAGCTGGATCACCTGAAGTTTTCCTTGCTTCCGGTTGCCCAAGAAGGAACACAGCCTCTAAAATTCAGAATGGGATCCTGGTTTTGATGCATCCCATCAGGTTACAGGTTTTTGAATCAGCAGATCTGGATCAGCTCATGATGTGGATGGACATAGGCACAATTGACTTGGGCCCATGTTCAAGCTAAACTTGGAATATTCAAGAGTGACTCATCCTACAGTGGAATACTGTAAACGACCACTGATGGTCACAGAGCCTGATCCTTGTGTCGTGGTTTGGCCTCAGCCAGCAACAAAGACCCACGCAGCCGCTCGCTCGACTCCCACAGCCGTGGGAAAAAACGGCAGAAAAGGGCAAAACTCGTGGGTTGAAATAGTGTAAGTTAACAGAACAGACAAAGGGAAGAAGAAAGAAAAACAATAACACTGGTAAAGGAATATAAGAACGCGATTACAATACCGCAGCGCGCCGACCGGACCCGCATCACCGCAGCCCACCCCCGAGTGGCGACCGCCTCCCTCTCCCGGGCTAGCGCCTCTTATAGCTGGGCATGGGTCACGTGGCATGGAATACTTGCCTCCACTGCCGGCTCCTTGGGGAAATTAACCCCATCCTTGCCGGAACCAGGACAACTTGGAACATCTACAGGGATTTAAAACTTTCACTTTGAAGAATTGCAAAAACTGTCCCTGCTGTGGGAGGAGGAGAGGAAGCAAAGCCTCCTACAGAAACCAGAGTCGGTATACCAGTCAGTCATGATCAAGAGGAGAAGATTTAGAGGAAAAAGAAATTTTTATTTGGCAAAGCAGTGAGATAAGAACTAAGTCGCCCAGACTGAGGGACTTAAAATGTATACAAACTACCAGGAGAAAACAATGCTCAGAGGAAGGAGGATGATATGCAGACATCTAGCTGGCACAACCAAGAAAAGACACATGGAGGGAGAAGAGGATTCTGCAAAAGAGGGTGAGAGAGTAAATGAAGAGCGAAGGGAAGCAGTGAAGTGAGTTTGTTTAGCATGGGCAAAGCATGCACCCGATGGTTTGGAGTACATCACTTTGTGGATGACCCACTTGAGACCCCTTAGTGGAACCTGCATTCCAGAAATGCATGAGCTCTCAGCTCCTGACAGTCAGGGGTCCTTTAGAAAGGCAAACAACAGCATTAGTGGTTTTGGCCTTTCCACATAACAGAAGCTATATTGCATCACTACCGCCTGGGCTGCCTCCTCACAGAAGAGTTGGCTACGACTGCCTCAGTGCAGAAGGAAATTGGGAAATTTTGATACAGGAAAGAACCTCCTCATGCCTGCAGCAACACACAACCTGAGGATAGGCAGCACAGCTTCCAGAAATGGGGCTCTTAAGGGGTTAAAGAGCTGGGTGCAGGTAGGGGCTGGCATCGGAGGGAACCACAGACATTCATTAGCAGGGAAACAGCATGAGGCCATTGGCTTGGAGATTAAGATATCACAGTGAGAAGGAGGAATAACAAGTCCAAATCCTAGAAATCAGCTGCTTGGTGTGAGAATGTAAGGAGGCTGTAGCTGCAGTGCCTCCCTCATCACCCCATTATCCTGCAGGAAACATCTCCACCACCCGACACAGCCTCACATGTCTGTTACACGAGGAGGGAACAGCCATGCCTTGTCTCAGTGCTCTGTCACATCTGCATTCAACACTAGCTCTACAAAAGGCCTTCTAGTCTTTCAAAAACTGGATCTGACCTACAAGAAAATCTAAGCATTTTAGGTCTGTATCTGCAGCATAGTATCCTCCTGTCCTTATTTCATATAACTTCTTTTGCCACCAATGACAAAATTTTATCTTTCTTTCTCCATACACCTTCAGCCCTAAGTTCTGATTTAAATGCATCTCTTCAGAGTCTGTTCATTAAATGCTAAACTATGTGTATGCTTTTGCCTCAGCAAAACATCTACCTGCTGAGATCCTTTGCCCTGCAGAGGTGACTATTACATCCTTGAAAGATGAGGAGACAACACTAAGAGGAAAGCTAACAAGCAACAAGAGGAAACATGGTGACCACAGAAACTGGACGTCTGTAATGAGATACAAACTGAAAATGAGACAGCATCGACACTCTGTTCTTCTACACAGAGACAACACCATTCACCTTGCCTAATGAGCAGTGTGCCACAAAATGAGCAAAAGCTGGGATTCAGCTGCACTGAATAATCTCTAGTGCAAGCTGCACTAATAGGTAAGCTTCATCCGGTGAAGAGTGAACGTGCTTAACAAGCACAGCAGAAGGAGCCCATGATTATTACATGAGGGGGGAAAACACACTAAATTGCATTTATTTAAAAGGACACAGACAAGAGGTCTTTCAAAATTCTGAAAATAATCGTCTCTGTTCACTGTTTTTATGAGTCACCTCATGGAAGATTGAAATTGAAACATGGCTCCCTAAATTCTCAGCTCACCATTCAAGAACCCTCACTGTGCTTGTTGGGCTGTGCCAGTAGTGATCACCTTGAGATCAGAGGAATACATATGTGTTTTGCACCAGCAGCGAGTCTTTTTTTAGTGGGACACATTTCCGTGGCACAAATTATTGGCCCCACAAACATCTCAGAATCAAAAGGATCAGTCACTGACACAGAAAACAAGAACAACCAGCACCAGAAATATTAATTCTCAAAAGTGATGTGAGACTTTTAGAAGATATGTACACCTGTAAGCTTCAGTGCACTAGTGAGCTATTAAATATGGTGGGTTGGAAGAAGCGCTAGCAGCAATTATCCCATAACTACCTTATGGAGAATGGAGGGATTTTTTGCACCGTTCTTTGAAGTGGGTTTTTTTTGGTCACTCTTGGATACACTGTACTGGACAACAGAAGCCACTGAGCTGGCTAGATGCAACAACTATATTTATCTTCCTACCTTTATAGTACTGAGCTCTGAATCTATAGTACGTTTCACACCAAATTCCTGGAATGCATTACAAGCCTAAGGACAAACTCTTCAAAAGCTGCCATGTATCTCGCTCCAGATCATGTTGGTGGGAGCTAGGTGCACGCTTTTGGCCTGCACTGGAGTGGCTTTGTACCACTTGATCCTGCCAAAAAATCAGCAGAAATTCAGGGTGTGCAGAAGCATACCAAAAGAAGACTGAACTCCCATTAATGTCAATGAAAAAGCTTTTATTAGCTTCAGTAGTATGGACAGTGTCCTAGCTGATTCAGCTTTTCTAGGTACTGTGAGGCAGTCAAATCCAAAAGGTAATGGCTTAAAGCACAGCCTGGATGCAGCCTGTAAGACAAAGCATTGTGCTGGGGATGGAGGGGCATGCAAAGGAGAACAACACATCAGATTGAATCCACAGGGAGAGGTAACAAACAAAACGCAATACTCAAGCTGCAAATTGGCCAGAAAGATAGTAATATCTGTCCTGCAGGGGAAAAAAAAATGCTCATCTGAGATTCAGATTAGTTAGCAGTACCAGCCATGAGTAATATAGTCTTATTTATCACAACTGCTTCATTCATTCCTGTTCCAAAGGCAGGAAATAAAACCAGCAACTGATAACGTTTAGCATTTTTGTGGCACTGCTCATTTCAAATTGCAAAACAGTAATTTAAGCATTTTGGTACAAAGGCTAGTTTATACATGGGTTGCTGAACCACTGAAACGCAGCCCCCGCAAGAATAATATGGTTTGCAGTAGCAGTGGGAAAAGGTGGTTTCAGTGAAAAAATGATGAAACAAATAGCTGTTCCAGTGAACAATGTCAGTAAACGCTCTGTGACCGCACAGGGCTGGGAGGCCCCAGACGCCTAAGCCAGCATCCAGAAGACACCTGTACAGTACACCACCTGGCACACACCTCAGCTTCCCTAGGAAGAAGGGAGGTTCAGTCACAAAAAATGACGGGTATTTTGTTCTGAAAATAGCCCCTGCCTGCTGATAGGGCCCCTGAGCACTCGAAGGAAATGAAGGGGAGACAGGCTTAGAAAGTACCCAGATATGGATGTGGGGTTGTCAAGCCAATATGAGTAGCCCTCAAGGGACGCCAATGTGTAGTCAAGGTCTGCTGTGCTGCTGATGTGCACAAAATGAAGACAATGATCTTCTTAATAGTTACAGCCTTACACTTATCAGAAATTATTGTTACCTTTAGTGAAGAAGGCCATCAGCTCCACACTCCTCAGCATGACCTGCAAGACACTTGTTTCCAGCAATGAAGTTACTGAGTCACCACATCTGGGACAGTGCTTCTAGGAATGGAGAATGGTGCATGGCTGAGGAGGGCACCTGTCTTCTGACTTTTCCCAGGGCAAGGTAGCATTTCTATAGCCTTTCTGCTCCCTTGGGATGTATTTTAGAAAAAAAAGAACAGGACTGCAAGGAGACTGTGAGGTGTGAGTAAAGAGGTTTGCCTTTTCCAGGATGTCTTTGAAGGACAAAGCAGAGAGAAGGAAAAATGGCTTCAAAGTAAAGAACAAATTCCTAACGGCATCTAAATGAAAGAGGTTTCTTCTCATTTATGCTGTCAGGATATTAATGGCTTTTAAAACAGGTTAATCCATGAAGTAACCAAGTGAAAAGAAAGGACCATCATTGCTGATACTCCTTTTATCCTCCTATTTCTGTCTCTCTGACTACAAGCCATTTCCTGCCAGCTGGAGCAGATGTGTCAGCTGGTGCTGGCCCATGACTCATGGGGACTCAGCCTGCAATGGGCTGAGCAAGACCTTGGTGGCCTCAGAGGCCAAGTTAAAATTCTTCCATCACAGGAGAGGAAAAGAGCTGGAAGACATCCCTGACCAAGGCATAGTCGTCACGGGCCAGTCACCTGGAGTTCGTCATAAACAATGTCGACTGCCCTAGACACTACCTTAGGAGGTCTCTTGGAAAAGGCTGTCTGCTTTAAAAATTTGACTTAGGCATAACAAAACCCCAACAATTTATATCTTATGCCAGACTGGGTTAATCCTTGGGGGCAAAATATTTTGTACATGCACAATAAAAACCTTATATATGCCTCCTGTGAGTGACTGACTACTTATTCTTCTGGTAATGGTGTCCAGTTAGAAAGCCACTTGTTCTCCAGCACTGAAGGCTCATCTAATACTGAAAGATGACTCGTTGGCATCAGACAACAGGGATGTTGAAGCCCTTTTTTTCTGCCAGAGTCCCTCAGCCTCAGATGATACAAGAATATTTTAAAATATTTTTGGGCACTTATAAAAACCAAACAACAACTGAAGTAGCCAGGCTCTTTTCAATGGTTGCCAGTGACAGGACGAGGGGCAATGGGCACAAGTTGGAACATAGGAAGTTCCGTTCAAATACACAGAAAAACTTCTTTACGATGAGGGTGACAGAGCACTGGCACAGGCTGCCCAGGGAGGTTGTGGAGTCCCCTTCTCTGGAGATTTTCAAGACCCGCCTGGATGCAGTCCTGAGTAATGTGCTCTGGGCAATCCTGCTTTGGCAGGGGAGTTGGACTAGATGATCTCTAGAGGTCCCTTCCAACTCTGAAACTCCGTGATTCCGTGATTTACACACATGTAAATGTGTCAGCTAGGTAACTTTGCTTCATTTTATTCCAGTTTCTGAAATTAATCTTCTGAAAAATATTGGCAACTTTTACATGAAATTTGAGTTAAAAGAAAAAAACCAACACACCCAGCAGTGAATTTGATAATAGGATGATTATTGTGTGACTCACCCCTATAAATATAGCAAATAAGAGTTTATAAAATATGCACTTGGGCTCTGGGCTGCCCACCTACACTCAATTTCCTCTTACTGTGGAATGTCCTTTGGCAGCCTTGCAGCTAACCGATACCCAGGAGTGTGAGGAAAACACTACAACTTGCAGAATATTATTTGGTCTAAATGCTGTGGGCTCATATTTCAGCCAGCCAGCACAAGGTTACTTTTAAAACACAACCACGCCTTGCGCTAGACAAGAATTCATAGGGCCATGGCTGGAAATTGTATGCTCAGATAGTACAGAGATGAATACATTAAAACTGCTAGATAGATATTAAAGCAAAAGGCATCTGCAAATTGTTGCCTTTCTGCCACAACCTTCTGGCTCACAAGCCAAGCAGCGTGCTAGTCAAAGAGGAGCTGACTGGCTGCACACCCTCTATGCGGTGACGTACAGGGGTTGATGGAAATACTAGTCCTCAACTCAGCTACCCATCTGCATTACTGGAGTGCCATGCCTAATGCACATTCATCACTCCTACATCAGGCTCCCCCGTGGAGCTGTGACCACCCCTGTAGAAATCCCTTGCTGGACATTCAGCGCGCTTCTGTTGCATGTTGAGCTTTCCGTGAGAGTGAGCAGAGACCGCTGTAACAGTATTGTCCTTCACTTCTGGCATCCTTCTTTAGCTGGTGGTGTATAGGCCATCCTGGAGAAGAGACCTGTGTTCAGCCTGCTTGCGGCCCTCCTAAGATCAGAGGTGGCCCTCACAGTTATTCAAAATAAGCATACCTGTATGCAATTCTCAGTCATCTTTGGGGTTCATTGAGGCTATCTCATACCCTTTGAGCAATTCAGTCCTTCTCCTACATGTGGCTTTCCCTGGAATCTCGTCTAAGGGAACTGAGCCTCTCCACTCCAGAGGCAAAGTCTTCTCTTATCCTTGTCCTGCCTGCCTGGTGCTGTCCTTAGCCTGTCCCAGTCCCAGCACAGACACTAATCCCAACACCTTCTGTTTGTTCTTTCACCTCATGTGTAGTGAGAGGAAGGGGTATTCTGCTTGACTCACTACACAGCTAAGCACTTCATCAAAAACAGTTCCATAGTCATACCCAGAAGTCCTAAGAAGTCATAGCAGGTTTCCCCACCTGTGACAACAGACTTCTGCGTTTTGTCAGAACTGTGGGCCCATCCAAAGAGGAATAGTCTTTTTACTTCAGTGGTTGTTGGACTGGCCTGAACTCAGCAGCACCTAGTAAAATCCCAAGTAATAGCATCTCAGAAAGCACACAAAAATATCAGCATGAAAAATTCCAAACTAGGGACATTGCAAAGCCAGAAACAATCATAGAATCATAGAATTGTCTAGGTTGGAAAATCAATTTGTAGGAGAGCACTGCAGCACATTCCTTTATCACCAGAGAGTCTGGAGCGGCAGGCTAGTAACACTCACCTGGCACACTCAGTGGCTTATTTGACTTTAAGGAAGAACAAAGTTTCATTTCTAACTTCAGGCACATTAAAGCGCTGGCTGATTCTACATGTAGATAGACATTGGGCCTCTCATTTGTTTCTTAGCCATTAAAAATAAAAAGTTAGTTATTTGTTTTGATTTTAAAAGAATTAACGGGATTCCAATACTGTTTCTCCCCTAGGATACTCAAAATCATAAAGGTCTGTCTGGATGTACTGCAAATGGGGAGTGTGATGGGAATGAGCGAGGCTTGGCCTTGCTGCTACCCTACTCAGCGAGCATCTCCTCTCTGCTTCTCCCCCTTCTCCTCTGTAGATGGACAGAGAAAAGGATGACATTTCTCTGAGTTTGTAGAGCAACTGGGGATTTTTTTGCTGAAGAGTTGTGGTATCCAAGCTAAAGATTAGCAGAACTTCAACCCCACCCCAAACCAAGCAAAAAACCCTAAGCTTCTGCTTGCCACAGAGCAGAGCCCTCTGCCAAAGCTGCAGGTGCCCAAAAGGAACCCGGACTGTAAGGGGTTAGGGAATGTCAGGGCATGCCCCTGCTCCCGGCGCGGTAGCTGGCTCCGAAGCAGCCCTTGCTCATCAGGACAGATCGTTCCTTCCCGGTGTCCAGCTTCCAGAGGACCGTGTCCTCTGCACAAACTCCTTTGCTGAAGTAAACTCAAATACGGTACTGGTAAATAAACACCAGCTGCTGGATCCACCCGGTCGCTTCAACACATTAGGCTGCAGCAACAAAACATTAGGTGCTTTCTGAGCAGAGGGGAAACCGATGCTTTTCCCATGCAGACTTCATTAAAAACAACAGGTGAAGGGTGAGGGATACGTCATCAACCCAAACAATTGGATGGGCCTGATCCAAAATCCCCTGAAAGCAGTGGAAAGACTCCCACTGACTTCAAAAAGGCCCTGCCTGAATAGCAAAGTGAAATGTGACAGGGAATGTTATACATCTTAGTTTATTTCCTTTATGGAACTAAGGTCCACCTTTTCTACACAAGCCAGCAAACCTTCCCATGCACCCACCTTTTTTTTTTTGCTTATCTCTTCCCTCCCTGCTTTGAAAAAAGACTGGTATCACCTGATTATTTTTCAATGCTGTAGCTTAGTCATGACTGCCACTTGCTCCCACAAAGCAAACCAGAGAGTCCTCCCTCTTCCAGAAACCTCCATGACAGCCAGGCAGTGGGAAGGAGTAGCCACCAAGCTGCACAGTGATGAAGATGTGCTCCTGGAGCTCCACGCTCACCACTCTGCCAGCTCCACCAGCATTGAAATTGCTCGTCTCCTGTAAGGCTGGAGGGCAGCCTTGCTCCTGGGAAGAGGGCTCACCTGCTCCTCAGCATCTGTGCAGACTTTGGGTTACTTTGATTTTGCATGAAAATCAGGCTTTCTCTTTAGGTTTTTAACAATGCTTTGTATTTTGGGACTACAGAACCATATATCAGGACACTTCACACAATGTTATTTTCTTAATGAAAGGAAAAAATCCAGAGCTCTCCCTTTGCAGCTTAATTTCTTCCCTTCTCCAGAACACAAATGACTAAGGGCTTGACAAATCCAGGGATGGCCTTAACATCTGTACCTATGACATGGGGATGGAGCTACAGTGCTCAGCAGCAAAGACTGCTGCAGAGTTATGCGACGAACTGAAGAGATCACCTTCTCCCATCCCAACCTCTGTCTGAGCAGTGAGCTCAAAGATGGTCAATAGGCTGTCCGTTATCTCCCGTGTTTCAGTCAGTGCTAAACACAATGCTAGTGCTTTAAAACATAGAAAGTAACAATAATAGACTATCATATCAGTGTTATGCTTCACTGGAGCTAACCAGACCCGTTCCAGAACAAGCAATATCATTTTTCATGGGGATTATATTACCTGAGGGCATTATACACTGGGAAAAAAAATAATAAAAAAAAAAACCAAAACAAACCACCAAACCACAAATAAATCCTGGGATCATCTACAAAACCCCCACTCTTATAATCTAGGAGTTGCTTTCCCAATTCACACTAAAAAAAATAAATAAATCTTTATCTCTTTCAAACAAAGAACAGCTCCAAGCGATTATCATGCATGTGTGGGCACAGGCCCATATATGTATATCTGCACATGTTGCACATGTCCCAGCACCACAGAACAGCTAATTCGGCAACAGGACATAAGGTGCTGGGCAAACCATGACAAATGCTGCAGCGTGAAGGGCAGCCCATGTGACTGGCAGTGATGTGAGAAGTCACGCAATTCCAGTTCTCAGAAGTCTTTTGCCTCCTGGAAGGCTGTAAATAAAAGGGGAACTATCATCTTTGGCCTGAAGATTGTCATGTTGTGATAAACAGAAAATCTAATTAATCAGGAGCACTATGTCTGATTTGTGCAAACTTGTGGCTGAGCAGCTATAAATTATATCACCATATTCAATTACTGGAAACAACATTTCCTGCGTAAAGCGACCTCTGCAGTCTGTAGGGAGATCTCCCAACTTCAGATGTACATTTGTTAATCACTGCTTTAATTTTTCCACTTGAAAGGGAAGAATATGTGCAGAGCAGGAAGTTCAAAAAGTCTTTAAACGTGGAGTGTTAAACCATTTGACCAACTTTGTGATCTTTAAGCTCATAACAAATACACATAGTAAACAGGCGTCTTAAAGATACCTTGACTGATGTACACAACTAATAGGAACATTTTCAGTTTTCAGCCATTCCATAAAATGGTGATTAAATCAAAGCCAAAATGTTTCACCCAAATGTACTGATTGTGATGAAGTTTGTAACAGAAGGTCTCAAAGCTCTAAGGTAGACTGTAGCCATTTCTTGAAACAGAACTGAAAACTTTATCTTCTCCATTGAAAAGCTTTGAAGTTATTCCAAAGCAGAGTGGAAACAAAATTTAACACTTCAAAAGTTGTTCCAAAAAATTGAGGTCTTGTTTGGAGGCTGTCCCCTTGTATCCAAGTATACCTTCAATGTGCATTATGACCAGGAATTCATTCATGATTGTATATCCATGCAGACACACACATATCCGAGTGTGAGGAATGGCAGGCCTGATGAAAGGAGCCAAATGGACATCCCTTGAGACTACTTTATAAGAATCCTATTATACATCTGGCCAAGAACTGCAGAACATCACTGTATCACAGGTAAAATGTTAGTGTCAAAGCAAGGACTGACTGGGTTGCAAGTTGATGCCTCAACACAATCAGTGCTCCAAGAGGTACTGGCAGAATCCAGAAAATCAGATGTTTTGATGGCACTTTTTACAAGGCCAGAGTGGACACAATGGTAAACACTGTCCCTTGGCAGGGTGTCATCCAAAGCAAACTCAGGCACAAAAGCTCATCCTGGCTGCTAAGCCTCCCAGTGTGTCCTCTTGGAGAAGTCACAATGTTCTGCAAGGAATCGAGGCAGCAGAAACTAGAGGTACAGGCCAGAGAGACATCAGCATGAAGGAGGTTGAGAACAGCAATGAAATGGGGTACACTGAAGACTGCTTTTATCTTGGCTTCTCGGTGCCTGAAAGTAAACCCTGCCAAGCACCTCTGTCATCACTCCTGAGAGTTTGGGATTCCTGTGTGCTGACGTATCTTTACCTTGAACTTTGCTGTACAGCATTGCATGAGCCTTCGCTCCAGCTCCACTTCTCTCATCTCAGACTGGCAGAGTCCTCTCTTTCATATCCCAGCACTTTACTGGTATTCACAGCCCTGAGGCTAGCGAGACAACAAAAGCAAGAGACAAGTGGTTACAGCAAAGACTTTGTGAACTGGAGAGTCCTAGGCCTCTTTCCTCTCTCATACAGTTTGCACTCTCTGTAACCCCAGTGATTTATATCAAGTTACTCTGGCATGACAACTGTAATTGGTGGTAGTAGCTCCTCTTAGTTTAAATCCCAGGAGAAAAACTGACTGCCCTGGTCTACTTTGGATTTATCTTCTTCAAAATTCCCAATGTTATATCTCCAGCATTGCCAAGAAGAACATTTAGTGTAGATAAGACAATGGCTGCGACCAATTACCAAAAGCCACTTTGAACCAAGAGTTTGGGCAGAGGTGGCTGAAAGGCCGATAGCTGGTACTCGCTTGTGCTTTCATTATTGTTGGCTCTAGAATAGAGGTTATAGATTTTGCTTTAGATTGCCAAATGCTGAGGGAAAAACCAACACTGCCACCAGGGCCCACGAATGGTCATCGACATCTTTTGAAGAAAGGAAAAGCAGAGGTATGCAGTGAATTAGTAGGGGCAGTGAGCCCCAGTGGTTATACTTCTTGTACTTTCATTGAAGAAGTGCTGTCAGAATACACAGTCTGTGGAGACAGTTGGAGTTGGCCAATCCATGCTTAGTGAGGCACCCAGATGTGTGGCTATTTGAAATTTGAAAGCATGGAGTTGATCTTAAATGCTTGTACCACAGTCACTGCCGTTATGCTAATCTTAAGATTTTCTGCAAAACTGACTAGGAATGAGCAAGCAGTCAGGAAGTGAACTATGTAAAAAAAACAGATCGCTCTCAGCCATGTCCAAGAAATGAGAAGCTCAGCAGGAGGAATCCCCTTGTTCCTCAGTCAGCTCTGAACTTGGCACTCTTCAAATGGCACTGACGGCCCACGGTCCAGTAGGACTTTCCCAGTAGCAGGGACTCACTGGGTCAGTCAATAGCCTTCCCTTCCTCTCAGTGTTTTGGTCAAAGAACAATCAGGAAGGACATGTCTTTCTGGAGCTCCACCTTTTCAGTTTCTAGGGTGGTGGATGCGGTATCTTTCATTAGCCCTGCCATGGCTGACACACTCAACCACGTTGAAGTAAAGCAGTGGAGATTAACGGGATAGCTGTGTAAATAACACCCCCTTTAGCAAACAAAGCAAAATTTCAAATACTGTCAGGGAATGATTGCAACAGCAGTGAAGCTATCACTAGGCATCTATTAATGTAACTCCCTGCCAAGATACTAACAGCAGCAGCCAGGGCTGGGTTCAAAGTACCTGTGCTTTTTGTCTGTAGTAACCAGTGACGCTGGAACAAATGGCCATGCTAACTTCACAGGCAATATTCTTCCTGGTGCAAGTAGTTGGAAGCCTCAATCTCTTATCTATTCATTCAGATCCTTAGTCCTTCCTTCAAATATCCTACCATCTGCTGTCAGCAGAACGCTACCAACTAGATTGAGTCTACTTGGGGACCACCTGCGTTCTCAGATAGCAAGACCCCATTTGAACACCACTCAGGCAACTCTGCCCATTTTGCAGTGATCATATTAAACCAGCTTGCCTCTCACATGTAAATGGAGGGCTGGAAGGCCATCGACCTAGAATTACCTTAATGCCTCTCATCTTTGAGACATGCAGAGAGAAGACAGGGTCATGTTTTCCCCAGAACTGCAAGACAGTGAAGACAGTCCTTAAGGAAGTGAGGGACAGATCATTAACTGGAGTGCAATACCTCATCCAACACAGATTTGGGAAATAAGGCTCCACCTATAAAAAAAAAAAATATATTAAAATTAGTCAGCGTTTCCCATTCCATCACTCTTTTTCTCAATATTCTGAGATTTATCACCAGATCTTCAGACAAATAAGCAAGTACACTGAGGGATTTTTTTTTTTGTGGATAATGAGTACCTGTCTCCTTGCTGTTCTTTCCTTCCTACCCAAGATTGTTCCCCACCAAGCAGACCTCCAGAGGACCACCCTCCCACAATGCAGCATCCAAATGCTGGCACTGTCCTGTCCTGTTGGTCTCGTGCACTGCCTGAAAGTAGTGAGAACAATTGATAATATTTTGTTTACTGTCAGGTGGGACAAGGCAGGAGACTGGTAATAAGGAGATAACCAGGAAGCAGTATGGTTATGCACATTGCATCTTCCTAGCTCCACCCTTGCTTTGCAGTGAAATCTCACAGAGGCAGATGCAAAGAGCAGACTCCTTCCTACTTATGCTTCTTCAAAAGAGCAGCTATGGAGCCTACCTTGTGCTGAAGTTACCAAAAATTTGCTGGAATAACTCATTCAGGGCAGTGAGATTGCAACATGATCTTCTTCCAGTCATCACTGAAGGTCAGAATGACCCTTTCTGGGGCTCCAGCTGACTGCAGTGTGCCGTCACTGATCATTACACAAATACTTTCTACTATGGATGAGTGCTTGATGGGCTTTTATGTAAGGTACTCTGATATGCAGAAAGAGACAGTTGGAATTAGCCTGTCTTGTCAATGACTGCATATGAGAAGCCCGATTGTCACTCTGATACTCATAGAGAGGACTTCCATTATTGAGCCCTGCACAGCCTTACAATTTGGGGATTAAAAAGCAGAGGCTATAGTAGCCCTGTAAACTTTAGCCCTTAATAACCTTAGCAGCAGATTTCTTTATGAAGCAAATACTCGCTACAGCTTTATGTCAAAAAAAAAAAAAAAATCCAACAAAAAATCCCGCAGAAGCATGAGAAACAAAACCACAAAACCTGCTTTAGGAAACAGCTTGGGACACAAAACAAGCAGGGAACCTCCATTTTCGGTTGACCACTGAGACAAAAATGAAAAGCTTTAAAAATACATTACTGCAGTCCACCAGGTGAGAGCCACAGCATGGAACACCTCTGGAGCTGTGTGGCTGCTGTGGGTTAGCCTTGGCAGGCCACTAAGTATCACACAGCTGCTCGCTCACTTTGCCCCGGCTCCAGTGGGATGGGGAAGGGAATCAAAAGGGCAAAAGTTGGAAAACTCATGGATTGAGGTAAAAACAGTTTAACAGGTAAAAAAAGGAAACAAAGAAAAGCAACACCAAGAAAAAAAAAAAAGCAAAGCAAAATACGCCCCCCAACTGCTCACCACCAACTGACTGATGCCCAGCCAGTCCCTCAGCAACAGCAGCCCTGGAAAACTTTCCCCCCCAGCTTTTATTACTCAGCATGGCATCATATGGTATAGGATATCCCTTTGGTCATTTGAGGTCAGCTGTCCTGGTTGTGTCTCCCCCCAGCTCCTTGTGCACCCCCAGCCCACTTGCTGGCAGGGCAGCATGAGAAGCAGAAAAGGCCTTGGTGCTGTGTAAGCACTGCTCAGCAATAACTAAAACATCCCTGTGTTATCAACACTGTTTTCATCACAAATCAAAAACATAGCCACATACCAGCAAGGATAAATAAAACGAACTCTTTCCCAGCTAAAACCAGTGCAGGCTTTGACAGGGTGATGCAGGGCTGGCAGCATCTTTTACACCCTACTATAACCTTCCCTCACTTCACAAAATGCTGGGCTAGGAGCAGAGGAAACAATTTGACTTTCTGGATATTTATCCCTTTTTGCTTCTGATATTTGTATTTAGAGCTGCCTGTGATATGCTTGAATAGCTGCTGACAGGTATGAGAGAGTGTCTGTGATTACGGGAATGTTACCAGTTGAGGCACCACCATCAAATGCTGCACAGTGAGTGCCTGCATCCGGCTGCCCTTCTGAGACTCTCTGGGTCTTACTTCTCTCTCTCTCTCTCTCTTTCAGTCATTTACCTTTCAGGCTGATTTTCAGCATCACTGTTCCTTCTCCTCCCTGAAAGGATATTTTGGAATGTATGGCTGATCGCTGTCAGCTGTAATTTCTCAAAAATGTAAATGTGCTTCAGAGAAGAGGAAATACAGTATCTGTGACTCATCCATACTTCAAGCAAATTCCTAGTTCAAGGGGAAAATGAAAAGACAGGCCCTAAAAACAAAGTAGGAAGCCGGATTAACAAAGTTAAACAGGAAGCGATACTGAATACAGTCAACAGGCTTCAGAAGCTGCAAAGGTCTGATCCACAAGCAAGTAACAATAGGCTGAAAAATTAATTATTCCAGATGTACTGTATATCCTGCACACAAGTGGAATAGCAGACTTCAGCTCACAAACACGTATAGCCTATTGCGCTTTGCATGAGGACAGGCCAGCTTCTGACACACACGCACACATACACACACACACAATGCGCAACACCTGGCCCCCACACAACTCCATCAACTGCTGTGTGAGGCAGGGCAGTAGCGCCTGGCTCTCCACCAGAAACCCTCTCGGTTGGAAACAATTGTGTGGTGCTGTGGTATTTCCTTTCTGTTTCAGCTGGTGTCCCTCTCGTTTAGTCACTGAGGTCAGACACGACGGCTTTAAAGGGCCACAGGTTGTGTGTATGCAGAATCGGTGGGACAAACCGTTGTCATCCTTCCGCTGCTGCTCATGAGCAAGACCTTCAGTCCTATGAAACAATGCCACTGTGTCACTGCCCGCCACGCAGTGACAGCTCGTACACGTCGCTCCCTATTCCTGGCTGTCCTGAGGACAACAGTTCATCCCGTGCACTCACCCCGGGCTTCTGGGCAGCTGCCGGTGGCATCAGGGTGGTCACTCCACTGGCTTATTTAGTATTGCATTCACTGCTGCTTTTCATGAAAGACATCAATTAGTAAATCAGGATTCGAGTGCATGATTCTACCTGCTGTGGCATAAACGGAGTCTCAGGTAGATACAGAGGAACTTGCACCAGGCTCCACTGGCATGAACAAGAGTGAAGGCAGTCTCATCTCAAAGCAATGCAGTCCTTCGTGTTTCAGGTCCCAACTCATACATCTGCAATCCACATTTTCACATCTCTCTGATGACCTAACGGCAGGCAGTTGCTGGAAGTGTTTCCATGGCAGACTGGCTTTGCAACAAAAAAGCATAATAGGTGGTTGCCTAGGGCAGCAAAATATTAGGAACTGCACAATGTCAGCGCAGCCTGTGAACGGCAGCAGGTCTGGAAAGGCTGGATGTTCTCCAGTCACACCGCTGACTGCAGTGTTGGATGCTCCACTTGTACGCACCTCTCCAGTCCAAAAGGTGCAGTGCCAATGATGAGCATTGACAGCAAAGATATGGTCAGTTAATACGCAGAAGGACCCATTTCACTGAGCATTAACAGGCTTAAGGGGAAGCTATTGCTTTAACGGATTAGTCAGCAGTAATATTTTTTCCCAGGCAACTAAAAAGGGACTATCCCCAGGACATCCTGCTACTGTCCTTTTCACTGAATGGCCAAGTAGAAGACTATTGTATTACTTAAATAAAAATGATTTCTTGCGAGAAAAATTGAAGCCACAAAGTTCACATCTGCATTTAGATGCAAGTTTTTGCTGTGTTTTGATGTAATGTTCATTGTGCTCGTTTGAGGTAGAAGCCAGTCTGAGCATCCAGTTAAAATCTTCCCAAATTAGTCCCCAGGCCTGCTTTTTCAACATAAATCCATCTCCAGGTTTTGCATGACTTTTTTGTTTAAATTTGTATTTTTTATTTTTCCCTGGGATAAGTGCAAATGTAATCTCCCACTACCACAAATTATACAGCCAAGTTTCCTAAGTTTAGGGAATTCAGAGAAGGGCTGACACACCCACAATGTGAGGGAGGAGCCTTCCCCTAGGAAACTCCCTGTCTGATCATGGTGTCTTCCGTACCACTGCTGGTAACCCACCAAGCAACACCCTTCCTGCAGAGTCACTATTCTGATCCGGCACGGGGGATTAGTGTGCTTTAGAAAACCCCCAGACTTTAGGAATATCAATAAGCGTGGTTCCAGAGAAGCACCTGCCTTATCTGCAGCTTAGCATAGACCTTCCCCTGCTTTTCCAACAAAACACGGAGTCCTTCATTCCGCTTTGCTCCTCACAGCTCTGTTGGCTGTGCTGAATACACTGAAAAACCTGTTATTTCGTTTCACTGGAAACATTCCCATTGCTCTCAGAAGGCACTGGGTGGCAGCTTTTGTACTGGGTGTAAATGAGCATGACCTTACTCACGTTCCTTTTCATGAAAGGCAAATCTAGCAATTTATGTAGCTGGAATAAAAGGTCTAAGGATCTCTGCCCTCCAATCCCCACCAGCACCTTGGAGCAGTCAGCAAAACCACTGCCTCCACCGAATCCAGACATCAATGCATACTAGGGAAACCCAGTACCCAGTGTAATGCTACCCAAAATATATACACCTATATTACACTTATGGATATACATATACATATATTATGCATGCTACACATATATACGTTTTGTATGTATACACACACAGAGTAACAGTACAGTATTACTCTAATGCTGAAGAATGATGAAGTTCGTATGTATTCTCCTACTGGAGGAAAGGAACTGACTGGAGAGCTGCCCATAACCAACCACACCTCAGGGAAATTGCCTTAAGAAAGCTGTTTTTCCCCCAACTTAAAGACGACTGCTTGCCATGCAGAACAGTTTCCAAAAAAGCTGTTCACTGTGATACGATCTGCTTGAAAAGCTAGCTGAGGTAGCATTTTATACTTACCTTGGTTGACACCTTAATATAAAGATTTACCCTTTGGGATGATGTTTGGGAGTTGGTTGGCATCTGTGCTTATTCGGCTTGACTTTCCAGTCCCTGACTTTCGATTTACTCCTTGACATCTTGCAAAGGGGCTCCAGAATCCTTCCAGGCAGCAAAAGGGAAGGCATTTTTATCCTCTTTCCCCATGAAGTGGTGCAGGTTGGTTAAAAGTCTAACTAGAGAAATACCTATTTGGATGAAATATGGGTAAGCTGTCTGGAGAGAAAAGCCCTTCAAGAAGCCCAACCTGTCCCATGGCAACTGCTCTGCCCCTCATTCCCCCTCCCCACCCCTCTCCAGAAGAGCTGTCCATACCCCCTAGTTTTAGTGCTCAGGTTGCCCTTGATGACTCCCTGTGATGCCTTGTCCCGGGGGCAGACAGGGAAAAATAATTTGCAGCTTGGTCCAAAGCCAAGCAAGGCAGTTGCATGACTGTCAGACGATGGGGGATGCAGCTCCATTCATTCACAAGTTACATCTTCCTTTTTCCTTCCTTTTTATCTTTTCTCTGTGAGTTCCTGGGGGGTGCCTGCAGGTTCCAGCAGCGGAGTCGCCAAGGCGATGTGCTCCGGGGGTGAGGGGTGCAAAGGAGGAATGGGGTGCTGGGGCTAGGGTGGGCAGCACCAGAGACTTCATTGCAAATAATCCCAAAGTATAACAAACAGGAAAATAGACTGCAGCTGCTGTTTCCAGGGGAGAAGGTAACAGCCATCAAGGAAGAACACACAAATCACAGTGGGGGAAAAAACAAACAATGAAGAAATTCAGGCAGTTGCCATCTTACTGGCATCGGCTTCACTGATCATGTCTGTTCCTGAGGGGCTGATCTGCTGGCAGCTTCATGCAAGCGCTGCGCAGGGTGACATGCCTGGGCCAGGCAGATGGTAAGGTGTTAAAGGCAGCAGCTTCCAGCAGATGCCAAGAAAAACCATCCTGCCCTCAGCAACCACCGGAGGAGGGGGCTGGGGTGATGCCGTTGGTGTACCCCATCCTCTGCACTTCGCTGCCCAAGTTTCCTCAAGAACCGGCTGAGGGAAGTGTGAAAGTAGCTGGAAGTGAAGGCAGATGCTGCCCTCCGGCTCACACAGCCATAGCCGCCTCCCCGCTTACAGGCACTGCTGCTTCTCCTGTGGCTTCCTCAGCCCTCGCATCTCTCCTGTAATTCAGCCAAGCATCCATCACTAGGGGAAAGCTTGAAGGGGGACCAGGCGACTGCAAAGAACATGAGGGTGAAAGCTGTGCCACACAGACATGCATTTTCCTCAATCTGTATTCTATGAACTCAGGGCTGGGATAGCAGTTACAAAAGTCAATCAGATATCAGGAATTATTAGGAAAGAGATACAAACTGAAACAACCAAAAAAAAAAAACCTCACACAATTATGTTGATACAGTTTTGGAGCCCAAAAGTACTTTTTTATACTTGGGGGGGTCAAAAGACCCAAAGTACTTGAAGATGAGATCAGGTTACTGAAGAGTACTCTGTCATGCTCTGGAAAATAACCTGAAAGCAACTGGGTATTGGAAGAGAGGAGCATGGTATGCTCTTGCCCCAACATTATTCCTCCCCATCCCTCTGCCTATGGCACAGTCAGAAACCAAATGGTGGGGCAGAGGGACCCGAGGCCTGAAACGGTACAGCTGCTCCTACGTCCTGCCTTCGGTGCATCAGTCACGTGCAATGAACATTCTGTTAATAACCCAACAGGGACAGGCACTTGCCAGAGAGGTATGCAGGGACACGCATTTCTGTCTGTGTGAAATGGGGATAAAACACCACGTTTTTCTAATTCACTCAAGCAGAAGTGGTGGAGCAGGTCGTGCAGGATTCTGCTCTCACCCCTGGAAATGTGCTGACACTCATGAATTGCTCTGCTAGGAGACCAGAAATGAGGCTGGAGGTGCAAGGCCTTGGCGGATTAGACCCAGAGGGTTTCTGAATTACTTGTTCTCCTTCATTCCTACTCTTTCCTGCTTGGCAGATTCATTCCAGTTTTGAAAGGTCAAGAAGTCTCGCAATGTTATGTTTGACTAATTGACCACATAACTTTGCGTTCAGGCTCCCCAGTTGTTTGGACACGGTCAGGAGTGTCAGGCTGATTTTTGTTAACTGGAACACGTTGTCCAGAACAGGAGGGCTTCCAACATTGCTACTTTCAGCCCTAGAAGTAGCTGGGGAGTGCCAGCCTGGCCTGGCTGCTCTTACATAGAAATGCCCTTGTTTCCAGGCTGCACTGGTGGCAGTTAGGTCTGGTTTGCTAAAACCAACTATTTTAAGTCAGAGGTGGTTTCCCAAAACTTTCCTGATTCCTGCCACTTCTTCCAGGGGTCAAGTTTTCCTTATTTAGCTCAAAGGATAGTCCCTCCTCTTCTGCCTGCCCAGGCAAAGCCAGGCCTGGAAGTCTCCAGGAACGGAGATGCATGTGGAAGCCTCACACCCTCACGCCCTTCCTGACCACTGCTCCCACAGCAAACCAGTATCCCTCTCACATTGCACCTCACTGTTGCTGCTTTGCCCTCTATACCCATTGCTAGGAAGAATGGGTTATAAAAATACTCCTGTCATGAGAATACTTTCTGGACAGGTTGGTTTGGTTTATGTTTTTGTCTGAAAACAGAAGTGGCATGCTGATGGAGGCTTTTTTTTTTCCCCCTCTCTCTCATGTTATTTGGTATTTTTGTGAAGTCCCAGTTTCTAGAATTATGTACAAAGACCTCAGCTCTCATTTTAAAAGACACATTGAGCTGTTATCCTCATAACTATAAAAAGTGAAGCTTGTCTCTCCAAAACCAAGCGGCAAATGACATCCTTTACTTCTGATTCTTGAAATCTTACTAATTTGAAGACAAAATGATGATGTTAGCAGTTACAGCAAGGGTTCTGGTTATAATTTTGAATATTTAGAATTGGTAATGCTGTCTTTGTGATTTCATGAGCACAGGGAATGGAGGACACTGAAAAATCATTTCAGACAGCCTGGGGCTGAAAGCAGTACAGGCTCTCCTCCAGCTTATCAGCTGCTAGAACGCTATCCTCTTACATGAATGTGCACTCCTGAGTGAATAACATACACTGAACCTGAATATTTTAGTTTGCAACTTGAACAATAATCAGAATGCATATTTTGTAACCCATTTCCGTCATAGGAGAAAATAAGCCTCCCAGAAAATAAGCAAGAACAAACCCTTTCACAGAAAGGCTGACACTGGACACAGGACTAAGCAGGACATCTTGGGTTACTGAATTCAGTCTGACAGGTGCAAATTATCACTTTTATCACTTTCGTAAATTGATACAATTATTTTTTAAATTATCTGGGTTTCTCTCAGGTCACTTGCTCTGATAAACTCCCCAGAATTCCTTTCCTCTGATGCTTTGACAGCTTGCTTACATGCAGCCTCTACTTAACTGTGGCTACTTCATAGTTGTTTGATCTTACACCACCTTTGTCCTTTAACCTACATAAACCTCCTTTTGTAGTGTGTTTATTTGTAGATAACAAACACATGGCTTCTCATCCTTTGTTTTGCCATCTTTGTCTCTTCCAATCTAATAGACCGTCTTCCCTCCCCTCAGTCCTCCCCACTCAGCCACTGCCCACCCCACCCCACCCCCCTCTGCTCGGTCCCCCATTCTTGCCTTTTTCTTCAGCATGGTTGACTGGAATTGCACGATGACTCCAAAGGAGAGGTTTGGTTTTTTTTCTGTGTTGACATTAGTATTCTTCTAATTCAGCACACTGAAGTTCTGGGGGTTTTAGGAAGGGAAAAAAAAAAAAAATCCCAGTGTACAACACTCAAATATATGATAACCCAGCACTTAAATCTAAAGTAATCAAACAAAGTAAAAGAGAAAAAGCTATCATTTAAGATTGCAAATCATTCACCCACAAAAGGATGCCAGGAATCTTTAAAACCTAAGTCCAGTGAATTTTATAGATAATTGTGCACATTTTATGTAAACCAGGATAGCACCTGATTTTACACAGCACCTTCCACATCTAGAAGGTCTTAAAGCTCTTTAAATAGTATCACTTCCCAGATGGTTCCATTTAGTAGATTACACCTATAATTAGCAATAAGAGGCTAGGGAATGCTTCCTGTAGGGCCTGTCTCCTCAGAGAGACTTTACTCAAGTATGTGGAGATGTGCCTAATATACCTCTGTAGGACTGGCTGTGAGAAACAAACGTAATTCCCACTTCTTTTTGCAGAGACTCAAGCCCATTTCTCTCACCTCCTGCAAAAAGGTTGCCCAACCTGCTAGCTTATGGGCTATATGATCTACCTCCGCTTCTCCCATTTTACAAAAAGACCAGAAGATGCATTAGATGGGGGAAAAGGAGTAAGCATGTGAATTATTCTGTAATCCAGTGACACAGGTATTCACTCTGTGGGGAAAGAGGAAACAGGCAGGCTGGATAGTGGGTCTTGTATTTTATTATATGTACTGGTTAATACAAAATAACAAAACATGGAACAGGGATGAACTCTAGATCTCTTCTCCCAAGCACCTAAAAGTGATGTGCTGAGAGTTGCAAAGCCTTATGTTCTTCTGTGGATCTGCTCCTAACTCCCCAGCAATAAAAAAGGGGTTCATAACATGCTGTTTCTCCTGTCCTGTGTCTCCCTGTCAAATATAAGAGGAAAGGACTGTTTACTCTTAGAATCGTTTTGGATAGACTAGCAACACGGTACTCCTACGCATTCATCAGCAAGGCAGAAGCTTCTGAGAAGATATGCCTGCCTTTACCCTAGGCAATTCATACAGTCCCATTAATGTACTTTGGCTTCCAATGGATGCCAGATCAGCCAGAAAAAACCCCAAACCCCGCAGATTAATTACATACAGGCAATAATGCTCAGCTATTGTACGTAAGCCTAGACTCATTGACTTTAGTGAAAGTACACTGGTTCACGTCGGTACAGAAGTGACCTTTGAGACTGAAACAATCCTAGATTCTTCTCCTATTACAAATTTACTGGAATCTCTAAGACTTCACTCTGACAACAGTGCCTCTCCACAGACAGTAATAGCCCATCAGCCAGCAATACAGCTTCCCGTCAATTAGCTTTTAAGACGAACAGAGAGGAAGGGCCATGTATGACTTTGTGCATTTGGTGATGTTCAACCCACTTATTTCAAACTCGCTGGATTTACCAGGCTTTAAATCACAAACACGCAAAATGTGTGTGCAGGTCTCTGCACAAGGATGTTCTAGGCAATCAGTAAAAACTCTAACTGGGGAGCATCTGAGTAAGCGTAAGAGAAAATTACAGTGTGTAATTCCCAGAAGGCTTTAATATGTTTGTACGTGGGATGAAGAGATCATTTGTATTGTATTTGCTTATAAAGCAACCTTAGATGTCTGCTTGACTAGGATATTTGGGTAAAGTAGACCTTGAGCATGGAGGAGTGCAATTATTTGTAAAGCGTTCACCACTGTTTTGTGGGAAATCAAGGATAAGCAGAAGCCCTATAATAAATACTTTCTTTTAGGACTGGGCATTAAGCAGACCTTTGATAGTTAAAGTTCTCCATTTGGAGAAAACAAACAAACATTTCCATCCCTCTTTCCAGAATAGGAAGATTTTAAAAAAAATCTAAACACAGGCAAAGGGTAAGATCGCCTCTGTCTTTAAAAAGTGATGGGAAAATGCATGAAAATGTAGATTTCTGTCACCAAAACTTAAATTCCCAGAAAAAAAAAAAAAAAAAAAAAAAAAAAAGAGTACATCTATTTGTTACAAAATATTTGTTGAATGGAACATGGAAATAAGTAGCATTCAGAATGGACTTGTTAAGAACAAAAATTACAGCATGACAATATAATTTCCTTCCTGTAATGGGTAACAGGCTTTGTAGCTCAAGGACAAGCAGTAGGAGTCACATATCTTTATTTTGTTATGTTCATTCCCCGAGTTCATGCAACATTTTCATAAACAAGCTAGGGTGCTGATGAAACAAGCGCAGGTTGGGCGCAAAACCGCAGGGTTTTGCTCAGCGACTCATACTCTGGTTCACCATTGGAATGGAAAGAGAAACTGAGCAAGGTTTTGTAGGTATCTGCCCTGGATCTAGTCCCGCTTATTAATTTAGCTCATGATCTGGAGCCCTGAATAGAGAAGGAGCTGACTAGCTCTGCAGAAGATATGACGCTGGAAGAGACCACGAGTAAGACAAGATTAGAATTCAAGGTGATTTTACAAGTGTCATCCAAGACTTTATAGACAGGGATGTTGTCTGCAGGACGTACAAAGCTACCCCTCCGTGTGGGCCGGCATTTGTGAGGCCCCAGCAATTGGTTCCTACAGAAGAAAGAATGACTCAAGTTATATATTCAAAGAACTTAGTAAGAGTAAAAGGTCTGAAATAGATTGCCAAGGGAGGTCCCTACCATCTCTTTCCTTGGACATCTTTAGGAACAGATTAGACAGAAGTTTAAGAAATGACTTAGGTAGAGATGATCCTGCCACGGAACAGATGGATGAACTAAAGGAGCTCTTTAAGTCGCATGCCACATTTCTTTTTCTCTCTCAACTTTTCTCCTTGGTGCCCACATTCTTTCTCCTTGGAAACAACAGAATCCAAAAAATGTTATTTGCTTGCCTCATTTCTAACTACAGTGCAATTTTAGTAGCCACTTTTAGTGGCATTTCATGTTACCAAATTGACAAATTGCTGCCTTGGTTTTTAAACTCAACAGCTCATCTAAATTAGATGAAAATTAAGTCACTTGATTGGTCTGGCCCCAGATTATAATGAATTTTGCTGTATTAGTTGCCAAAAGTAGTAACTGCATATAAACACAGGATGCCATAGAATCAAAGAATCATTTAGGTTGGAAAAGACCTTTGAGATCATCAGGACACAGTACTTACACATTACCCCCCCTGCCCCTCGATCCTTTTGAACATGCATTGACCCTTATGGAACTTCACACTGACTTTGCAGCTTTTTATCTGGCTTCCCTTTTCACGAAGCCTCTGCCAACACACTTCTAAGGGGCTAAGGGGAGCCTTTGAGCCTTTGGAAAGCAGCTTTTTTTTTTCTTTTTTTTTCATTTTATGTGCTTCGTGATACTAAATAGATCTTCGCAGAAACTTCTTAGGGAAAAGCAGAACGTCAGAGGCAGAACTCCCTTTGGTAATTCACCATGCCCGGTTTTTGTTAAACAGAGTCATGCTGAAGGAGCAGGTTTCCAGGTTCAAGTTTACAGGTCAGCTTCTCTCTTTATCAACTCACGTCTTAGAGGACTGGAGGGGGGAAGATGATAAGCTAAGCAGGGAAAAAGAAAGATCAGCCATGACATAGGTGAGACTCTCAGCCTTGGAATAGATATGGAAGAATCACTGAGGAAAATTAGTATGCTGAGCAAGTCCAGGGAAGTCACTGAGGCAAGTTGTCAAATAAGTTCAATACCTGAGAATTGATCTGATGGAAAGAGTTCAACCAGACAGAAAGAGTGCATCAAACCCGAGCAGCAAGTCAAACAGTGCTTCTGAACTCTTAAAGGAAGTTCCTAAAATCCCATAGCATTTGGAGCATCAGAATGCTCCACCAGAGAAAAAAAGGGCCTAGTGGCAACTCTGTAGGAAAAGTATACAAACCCCACAAAAACTAACAGTAGGTATTCTAACTCTGTATTTAGATCTGAATTCTCAGTCCTCCAAAGAACAAGCTATTTTAACCCAGTGATTTGCATTAGCCCATTGCCTGCAAAAAGATTCAAGGTATGAAACCCAAAATGAAGACTAAGGCACAATTTGTGACTATAAGCCTAATTTTGCACTACGGTCATTTCTAACGAGTACGTATGTTACCATCTGCTTGTCATAAATTCCACCATGGACTCCCTTCTCTATGAGGCCGCTCTGTACTACTTACTGAGGAAGGCTACATAAGGAACCCAAGCCGTCTGTAAAATAACAGGCTCTCTCCATAAGCATCTAGGGGCTGAACACGTTGCTCGCGTGTGTCTCTGGGAAAAGTCTCAGCAGGAGGGCTTCCTGCCTGAGGAGTAAGATTCATCAGCAGGACCGTCCACAGGAAACTCCCACTGTCCAGTATTATTTCACTGGAGATAAATGTTGCAGTGATCCTTGGTACAGGAACATTAACTTCAGCCCAGGTTATGTTGTTCCAGGCCTCAAACCAGGTTTTCTGCTTATGTTTCAGTAACGTTTCAGTCTGTTACACACAATGAGCAGAAAACACCCTAACTTGATAACCTTCAATGCCAGCTGATTTCATAAACAATCCCGCCACCTTCAGTGATGAAATAGCAGAAGGCCCTTCGTTCTGGGCAAGTACCTGGTCTGGTCCATCTGAACCTCCATCTGGGAGTGCCACTGTTTCCCCATTAATAAAGAACGCACTTAGGGAGCCTAGATGGTTAATTGAGTTGAGTAGCTGAGATGCCTGATCTATTCCCCCATCTTTCCTTTGAAGTTTGTGCAGGTAGGACTTTTTTTCTCCTACCAGAAGGATATTAACATAAAATTGAAAATAAGTAGAAACCATGAATGATTACTTTTGCATTACACAAAGGAAAACATTTCCTCACTGAGAGGGATGCACTGCATGGGAACCGCTTACCAGAAAGGCCATGTAGGCTCCATCCTCGGAGGTTTTTCAAGACCCAAGCTAAACACAGTCATGGCTGATCTGACAGTGCTGGTGGCAGCACTGCTTGGAGTGGGAGGTTGAAGTAAGCGACATCCAGTAGTCCCTGCCATCCAAGATTTATGTGATTCTGTGACTTTTATCCAAAAGGATCAACTTACTGCTTTCAGATCTGCAGCAAACATACAATATAATGCAGTTTGATTTTTGCTTCGCTCAGATATACATACATTTTCAGCAGTCTCTCAATTATAAAAGTCAATTTCACAGTCAGTAAATGGTTCATTTATTGATTCTCATCTACTAAATCCAAGTAGCTCCACAAACAACAATATACTGGTGATGTACTGAGAGCTAAAAGAAATTGCTCACATTTAGAGGGAGAAAAAGCACAAAGCTACAAATTGACAGCCTCTCTTCGGTACTGGAGCTATAATTTCAAATGTCAAAAACCTTTGACATGCTCGTAGATTACATCTTTAGGAGAGCTGTGCTTCTGTTTAAAAGCCGAAATGAAAGGACTTTTACACCCATTTTGAATTGTAATTTCAGCAAACTCTTTAGGCTGCAATATTTATTCTGTTTATCTGAGGTGTGAGTTACTCATGCTGCCAGAGCTCTGTCTTAGCAGAAGCTGATCTCTGTTGGAATTCTGCACCTACACCCAAAAATTAAATAGAAAGGAGGAAGATTTAAGAATACAATTAATTAAAAGTCCATGCCAGGACCTTGACTTGTACAAGAATGTTTGCAAACCAAAACACAGGCTTAAGCTCCACTCATTGCAAAATGAAGCCCTGAACGCTTTCAGCCCCTGGGATTAAGGTCCCCGTGGTTCTCCAATAGCAATGCAAAGGACAAGAAACAGTCGACACCTCCTGGCTGGGTTTTCATCTCTGCAGAGGGAGCCTGCACAGCAGACAGCTAGGTTATAACCTGCACCATTACGTACCAAACCCTGTCTCATTACAGCCCCTGTTCCACTCAGAAGCTACCATGAACAGCTAGATTCATACTGAAGTCGCTCTTGTTTTTTACCATTCCTCTCCAACATAGGAAGGCCTTCTGGAGAAATAGCCCCTGCACCCTGCAGCACCTAAATCCCTGGCTGGTCAAAGGCACCAGAACTGTTCCCAGGGGCCATAGTTTAAGACGGCCTCAAGGCTCAACACAGGTTCAGCTTAAGGGACCTGCAGGTATCAGAAAGTATTGGACATATTTACAGACAAAGCCAGAATTATTTGTGCTGAAAATCAAAATTAATTACCATTCATTCTGGTGATACCCCACCTGGAGTACTGCATCTAGCTCTGGAGTGCTAAGCGCAGGAAAGACATGGACCTGTTTGAGTGGGTCCAGAGGAGGGCCACAAAAACCGTCAGCGGGATGGAACACCTATCCTATGAGGACAGGCTGGAGAGTTGTGATTGTTCAGCCTGGAGAAGAGAAGGCTCCGGGGTGACCTTATTGCGGCCTTTCAGTACTTAAAGGGGGCTTGTAAGAAAGATGGGGACAGACTTTTTTGTAGGGTCTGAAGCAATAGGACAAGGGATAATGGTTTAAACGAAAAGAGGGTAGATTCAGACTAAGGAAGAAAATTTTTACAATGAGGGTGGTGAAACACTGGCACAGGTTGCCCACAGAGGTGGTAGATGCCCCATCCTGGAAACATTCAAGGTCAGGTTGGACAGGGCTCTGAGCAACCTGGTCTAGTTGAAGATGTCACTATTCATTGCTGAGGGGTTGGACTAGGTGACCTTAAAAGGTCCCTTCCAACCCAAACTATTCTGCGATTCTATGATTCTTTGATTTTGTATGCCTATTGACAGACTCATCATGCATGTTCTGGTCCTTTAATAGAGAGCTGTGAATGTGTGTCTTCCGCTTCTGTTGATTAAAAGAAGATGTGAAGAGTTTGATTTTTTAAGGGTTTAGTAATCAGAAAAACAGGTCACTAGTTTGTCTGCAGTTCTCTAACTGCTGCAGTAAACTCCCTGGTGGTCCTTCTCCATGTGATGTAGTTTTACTCCCTGATTTTCTTCTCCCTTGCAGAGCAGAGATCTCACAATGAAAAGGCACTGAGATTTTCTATAGTGTACTCTGGATTCCTTTCTATTAGTCTGTTTAAGAAAAACATTTAGAGTGACTTAAAAAGCTATCTCTGGAAGAGAATGTTTAATATAAAACTTGATTAAGTCAGTCTTTAATATTCAATAATTAAAACTACCATACCTCCGGAAGGCTGGCATGGAGGAATCCATGTTTAGCATAATTTTTGTAATTTCTGACAGTTAAGTATATTGATTTTATTTTTTTTTAAGTAGCCATGGGCATGTTTAGTCCACTCTGGTATGTTTGTTGGCCTTAAGGAATCTAGCAAATGGAATGGAAATGCCTTTTCTCACAGATAGCCTATTGAAGGTAGCAGTCTGTTAGGAACTAGATACTGCTTCTAGATTTCCTGCCCACTGCTCTGGCAGATTTTCCCTCCACATTTCTCCAGAGTTGTCCTACAATGCTCGGAAGTCTTTAGCCTCCTGCTTAAGCTGACTTAACCAAGCTCTAACTCTCTCCTGTAGGAAAGCCAAGGGCATCCATCCACCAGCATATGAAGGACTGAAGCTACTGTTGCCAAAGTCAGCATTCTTCCAGTGGTTGCAGTGGATCCTGGAACAGACTCTGTGAGTGACTTTTAATGGGAAAAAAAAAAACAAAAACCAACAACCAAAACAAAACAGCAAGGATGATTTTCCAGAGAAACAATTTCAGCTGAGACTATCTGTATGCAGTGACTGTGGTACTGCTAAATGACTAAGGAACAAGTGGTAATAGCCAGTCACTTTTCACCTTCAGGTCCCCACTATGTGCCCACCATACCATGGTGGGGGTGACTGATAATGCTCACCATCCTGAAATTAGGGAATGGCTTCTGTGAAACAGACAGAGAGACTGACTAGCAATCTCAGCACTTTTCTGGAGGCAGGTGCACTTTGGTGGAATATTAACAGTTGACAGGAATGAATATGCAAGCAAGAATGCAAGCGAAGTAGTAACTACTCATTTCAAATAAGCAAGAGGTGGAGTTGTAGGTGTCCTGTCTTCCTAAATACTGTTTGTTTCTTGGTTCAAGGCTCACATAAGGACTGACAAAATGCAGAGGAGTTTCTAAACAAGGATGGGATAGGAGTTTTGCAACCCTCATAAGTATAGTGGGGCAGTTTCCGTAAAGATCAGTGCAAGATTAGAAATACACAGAGGGCTTGCTTATCTCCCTACAACGGATGAGAAATGTGAAGCTTGTTCAGAGCAGCAACCATCAAGACGTTCCCAGCTGGACTCCGGTACCTGTTTCCAGGGAGGTCTATCATAGCTCCATAATTTCAAACTACAGGAAGCCACTCAAAAAGGTAACTTGATTTGATTGAACACAAGAGACGCAGACTAATGGGCCTGCAATTAGAGGGATGTGTGTGTGAGAAGGCAGAGCCGCGGACAGGAGGAAAAGGGTCAAGGATGGCTGACAGAGAAACAGTGTCCTGGATGGCTGCATGATTTACTGATACTGGGGCAAGGGAAGGAGTCTGTGTCACCCTAGGAGAGGCTTATGGAGCTTCCCCATATTTTGTGTCACAGAAAAAGCCAGGTAAAACAGGTAATCACCTGCTCCAGGCACATGGTGGTATCTACTGGGATAGGGAAGATGTTTTGTCATCAAAATTTACCGCAGGAAAGAGAACAACAGAAAAATCAGCTATTCTGATTAATTCTAATAGGTCCTATTTGACTATGACAACCCCTTCTCCAGTACCATACTGCACATCAGCCTGTACAGAACAGCCCCTTTTTTATGTTTCACCCTCAAAAGCCTCTGCTTGCACTTCTGCAGCTTGGTAGTGCCTGCTTCTATATGGGGTTATGGTATATTCGGTGACAGAAAGCAGAAGCCAGTGGGAGCAAGGCTTACAGAGGAAGAGGGTCCTGCTACCTTTTATCTGCCATAGCTATTTACATCTATGGCAAGTAAATAGGGTGGTAAACAGGTGGTAAATATTCCTCTTATGCCAGCCTCCAGCCATGGGTGCAACCAATGGACAAATGAAAGATGGAAGGCACCAGAGCGTAAGAACCTCCATATCCTGGGACATCTGCACTGATACGCCTTTAAGTAACCCTGCTGTCCAGGATCAAGCCCCACTCTCCTTCCTTTTCTTATTTCCACAAGGAGATAAATTGGTCATAAGTCTTTGTGGTAGCCTTTCAAAAGCAGGGGGTTCCTGGCTGAGCATTATAGACTCTGTTTTTGTGCTAGCTTGATAGTCGATATTAATAACATAAGCAGCCACCTCTGAACCAAAAAAGGAAAGATGAAAGTACGTGGTTTGGGTTGCTGACAGAGTCCCATCCTCCCAGCCCACATCATGGGTGTGTGCAAGGAATTTCTGATGCAACTTATGTGAACAACCAGTATGCAGCGGAGCAGTTTCCAGTAAATGGCTCTTAAGACTCCATAGCCGCTGCCGTACAAAAGTCTATTGTTCATATGCAGGATCCGCCTCCCTACCCTTTCATTATAAAAGCACAGATCACAACAGTGGCATGTTTATCTTAGCAGGGTGTTAAGTCCTACCAACTGAGTCACAGCCTCTTGTTTAGGATTAGAAACGGGTTTACCCCAGCTATTCTGAAACATCCAAAATGCAGAGCAAGGCACATGTGCAATGTCAGTGCTCAGGCAACAGTTTTAAGAAGGTAAAATATGAATAGGCTGAGTCTGAATCAGATGAAAGCACCTTTATATAAGAGAATGAATGCAAGACAACTCCAGTGGAGAAATAAGGGGTTGCTCACGGGCAGCTGTCAGCCTGGAGAGGCTGATCTCCTTAGCTGTCCTCTGCAGAGAGGTCGGCTGCTACATGAGGCAGGGGCTTACCTTCAAAATGCTTGAGTCTCTCCCTAGCCTAGAATTAGTATCTGTGAACACCCTCATAGACGTGTTCATGCATTGAAAGCTCCAGCCAAGAGAGATGAAAATCTCAGGAGGTGAGTAAAATCTATAAGAAATCCAACACTTAAAGATTTAACTGTTTATCTGGCTCATAAAAATTTATGAGTGAGCCTGGACTGGCATCACATCATCCTATCCTAAACTGAGTCCTGCATTTACTATAGAGACAATACTGGTTATTTGGACAGCTGGATTCAGCAGAGCAGACAAATGCCCTGCAGGGAAAGTCCCCTGCACCGTCCCACTGATAGAAAAATCGCAGCTGTATTCAAGCCTATGGCCTGCACCCTCTCTGCTCTTTTTCTGTTCGGTCCCCGCTTCTACCATGAGCTGGCTCCCAGCCCAGAAAACAAGGCGTCTCTCTTCTTCTTCCTTGAGGGATAGGTAGTGGAGCTGGAAAAGGGCCTTGTGAGATACTAAGAGCCGTGTTGATGGAGGACGGAGAGGGACCTTAGAGCCATCAAGGCTAAAAGTAGTGTAACGACCTGTGAGACTGGAACACAACCAGCAGTTTTCAGGTGACTCCCTTAAGAAGCAAAAAGTCTATTGTCACTCCGGTGACTCCCTTAAGAAGCAAAAAGTCTATTGTCACTCCGGTGAGGAGGGAGAAGTAGAGAGATGAAGGCAGGATGATGGCTAGGGAAAGGCAAAGCAGTAAGGAAGGACAGAATACATCAAGTACATAAGGGAAGATTGAGATAGACAGTTTGGTGCCTCCAGAGAAAGACAGAGGACGTCAGCAGGTAGGATTCAGACAGAAGTGGCATACTGATGTCTCTGCAGCCATGCATGTAGAGGGGTCTTGGAAGAACAGATGAAAGGACAATATCTGTGGATGCACTGCATGGTGGAAAAGGTGCAGTATTTGAAAGGAGAGAATTAAAATACAGGAAATTTGGAAATGAGAGCTTAAATGCTAGAGGAGGGGGAGATAGTTAGACCTTCAGAGGCACGCAGGAGCAATTCACTCTGCTGGAGCCTTTGGCACAATAAAAATTATTCCCCTCCAACGTTGTGGGCAAAATGAGTTCACAGACTAGCAACTCCCTTCTGGCCCCCTTCCCAGCAGAAAACAGCTTTTACTGCTTAATGTGTTCAGCTCAGTGTTATGAATCTCACATCTGAGTTGTGACCCTCTCTCAACATATAACAGCCTGTATTTTCTACGGCCCCTGTCAGGAACGGCTGGGCTTCGCAAGGCACGTGCATCACATTTAGCCATTCCTGCTTCAACTCCAAAATCAGCAGGGCACATTTGCAGGTGAAGGAGGAAGGGAAGAACAGAGCAACATGGCCAGGCTGTCACAGCAAGAAAGGAAACGCTGTGTAGGCAGCCTAGACCAAGCAGCCTTGAATTTAATTAGCCCCTTTTCTTCTGAAGCAGCTAATAAAAATGGAGAACTCAGACATTGGTCTGGCAGGTAGGAACACTGCAGGTATGTCAGGACAGGATAATTTCCTGGGAGAATAGGTCTTTGGGAAAAAAAGGGTGGCTACAGTAGAGTTAGAAGTGCTGGGGCATCTCCTAGGAGTCAGCCATGCTTTCCTACGCCACCTGCAAACTGCGAAAGATTTTTCAAATCCAGATCACTTAATGTTGCCTGTTGTGTCAGGCTTGTGTTTTACAGGTACCCCACTCTCTGGAGAAGTAATTTATTTCTGCAGGACACTCACACTGCTGTGGCCCATGAAGAGTGTCTTCTGTGTGACAGCCCCAGAAGGTGAGCATTTGGAATGGTGGTAGCTTAGTCAAAGGAGGGTCCTGACTACCCCACAGTAGGCTCTGGAAAGACAATTCAGGGCTTGTGTGTCTAACAGGATGGATTGAATAGCATCAGCATGGGTTCAGCCAGCTCAGCATGTGGGTCAGGTAGTTCTCTGTAGCTTACCAAGAAGGACCATGCAATCTACTGTCTTTGTCTCAGTTAAGAGCTCCAGCAGAAGAGAGTATACTAGGGGTTTTCTAGTATGGCTGAAGCCCAGGAGAATAGGCTCTGTCCTGATGTTCCCCTCTAGTACATCTGCAATGCCTTCACCACAGAAAAAGGGCAGAAATCACCTTCATTTCTCCAAGTGGGAATACACAGACTCTGTCTCCACTCTCTCCTCTCCCCATCCCTGTGTTTGGAGGCACCCATGGCCAAGCACTTGTCCTCTGCAGCTCCTGCTCAGTGTCAGCTCCTCAGACACTAGTGCCAGTTAGGGCCCGCTCTGAGAATAGCTCTTGCAACACTTGCCCATATTATGTGCATGGCCAAACCACTGGCCAGCTGGCATATAAAAATACTCATCCTTTCTACCGATAGATGCAAGGGATAGTGTGTAACACCAAGGAGCTAATCAATTAAATGCCTCTTAAGACAGAGAATCTGAGTGTTGGGTTTCTTGTTTTGTTGTTGTTGCTATAATAACTGCCTAAAGAATATACTTAACCAGCAAAGAGTAAATAGGGAAATCATTATTATGAAGCACAAAACTCCCCAAAGATTAGCTTCTGGTGCTATAATCTCTTAAGCAAAGGCTGCCCTCATTTACACTGAGAAAATCAACAGAGGAAAATAAATGTGGGATAGAGTCACAAATTTAACCAGCCTCTTTTATCTTCCGTTTTTGTGATCGTGCTCTGCAGGACGTTTCAGTTTGGTGGCTGCAGCCTCCTGTGCGTAAACTAAGCCCAAAATGCAGTGCACAGCTCCTAAAGCTCACTTAATCTTAGTTAGACCAGCAGAAAGAATGAAAGAGGTGTCAAGGGTGATACACAGCAGGCCTGCCGGAGCCACCCGCTGCCTGGTACCAAAGGAAGAGATCCTCGGCCTTATCAGATCTCCTTGGTAAAGAGTCCACACATTCCTAAGGAGGGGCTCAGGACCAGGCAGTTGGCTAACTGAAAGCTCTGGGCAAGGGATGTGGAACAGGCCGAAATGTCTTTGATCAGTCAAAAGGAGAGAAAAAAAAAAACAACCCGTTCCACACAAAAACCCCCACCATCCCCCGTATGCTCTCCAACATTTGCTGCTAAGCGGACGTGACTGAGCTAGGAGTCAAGAATTCCTCCAGAGCAGAAGTGCTGCTGAGATAACCTATCCAACATTGCATTTTAAAAATAGCACCCAGTTAATGCTGATTTTTTAAAGCTGTGTTGTTATTACTGCTAATGGCAAGAAAGAGCACTGAATTAAATGCTTTTTGAACTGAGCACACTTTGCACTATCCTCGGTTCTTGCCTCTGCCCAAGCAGGTATTAGTTACGCTTTTGTTTATGACAAGCATTATTCTTACATTTTCTCATTCCTTTTTTTAATGATTTTCAACCTATGACCTCAAACCCCTAGAATTTTGCAGACTATTTCTAAAGGGTCCAAAACAGAAACAAGCATGTTATTACCAAGTGTAAATGTCTTATGCAGGGGTCTGCACTGGAAAATTGCAAGGGTCCATAAACCCAAAAATATTGGAAATCACTAGGCCCAAGTACCACCAGATTGTTTTATAAGCCTTATAGAGGATTACAAACACTGTCAAACAAGAGTAGCATTGTGATCTGACTGAAAGTGTTTGCATGCTGAGCATAGTAGTCTGTAAAATAAAAAGCCAGTATTTCACTATCTAGACTTGCAATATAGAAGTACCGTTAACAATGGAGAATTAAAAGATTATGTTTTCTGCATTATTTAATTCAAGAAGATTATAAGACAAAAGAAGAAAATGAAAAGGCACATACTGGAATTTTCTCCAAAGTAGAAACTAGCTGTGACCTCTTTAATGTATTAAATGAATTAATGCCTTAAAGTTTCCTCCCCTTACCCTCGAATGTCCCTCTGGGAAGCAAAATTGTGCCATCTAGTGGGAATTACACTGTCTTAGCTGTTCATTCCCACTAGACACCGTGGACACCCTACAGACCATCTCCACTTGAATATGTTAATGTTATGACACGGACTTTTTTGGGTTCCACTTTGCTCCCAAGTTTAAATCCCTCCTCAGCTACAGCTGCAGGAAGGGTCTGTTCGCCAAGCCTGGCTTAGGGGCAGAGAGGGCTTTGTGTGCTCAGAAGGGGAGTGGTCATGTCCTGGTTTAGGCTGGGATGGAGTTGGCTTTCTTGCTATCAGGTGGTGTAATGCTATGTTTTGGAGAGTAGTGTGGGTAGCACACTAGTGTTTTTAGTTATTGCTAAGCAGCCAAGGCCTTTTCTGCTTCTCACACTGCCCCACCAGCGATCAGGCTGGGGGTGCACAAGAAGTTGGGAGGGGACACAGCCAGGACAGCTGACCCGACTGACCAAAGGGATATTCCATAACATATGACATCATGCTCAGTATATAAAGCTGGGGCAAGAAGAAGGAAGGGGGGGGATGTTCAGAGTGATAGCATTTGTCTTCCCAAGTAACCATTACGCGTGATGGAGCCCTGCTTTTCTGGAGATGGCTGAAGTGGTTCCCACCCTGCCCATGGGAAGCGGTGAATGAATTTCTTGTTTAGCTTTGCTTGCATGGGCAGCTTTTGCTTTACCTATTAAACTGTCTTGATCTCAACACATGAGTTTTCTCACTTTTACTCTTCTGATTCTCTCCCCCATCCCCATCCATATATATATAAAGATGTATATAAATATTTATATATAAAGAGATACATATCAAGGACAGGAAAAGTGGTGGTGTCTTATTGAAAAGTGTAAGATCTGGGCATGACGTAAATGGTATGAAATAAGGGATGGATACTCTCCTTGTTTCAGCTGGGATAGACTTAATTTTCTTTCTAGTGGCTGCTGTGTTTCAGATTTGGTATGAAGGGAATGTTGATAATGCATACTGGTTTAGTGGTTTCCAGATGACTTTTATATTAGTCAAGGACTTTTTTTCAGCTTCCCATAGAAGCTGAGAGGGAGCATAGACAGAACAAGCTGGCCAACAGAATATTCAATACCATAGACACCATGCTCAGTATATAAATGGGGGTTGCCTGGGGGGTGGGAATCCACAATCACTGCTTGGGACAGGCTGGGCAATCAATTCACCAGGTGGTGAGAGCAACTTGTGTTGTATTTCTTTATCTTGTATATTCTTTTACCATTATTATTATTATTGTTGTCATTTTCCTTTTCCATTATTGTTCTATTAAACTGTCTTTATCTCAACCCATGAGGTTTGTTTTTTTTTTTTTTCTTTCCCCTCCTTTTCTCCCACTTCTCCCTACCCTTCTGGGGTAAAGAGGGAGAAGTGAGCAAGCGGCTGCGTGGTCCTAGTTGCCAGACGGGGTTAAACCACTGTTCAAAAGCTCAGTCAGGACTTGCAGGATGGCCAATGTGTTTCAAACAGAGACAATACAACTTCACAAGGGCAGGCTCTGCAAATAGGGGAAAGCAGGAGCAAACACAGCAGGGGTAGCTGGGTAGGGGGAAACTTCACTCCTTTAGCCAGGAAGCACTGGCAAGGCAAAATACATACCACAAAGGCTGTTTTTTTTTCCAGAAGCTGGAGGAGGAGAGGGGAAGCTGTTTTTTCATGTATCTGCTCAATCCACATTTCTTCTTGGCTTCTGAGTTTGGTTTTCACAAGCATGACTTGGTAAATTTGAAACACCAAAGCCATGGGGTTCACTGCAAGTGAAGACTGTCTCGCTTGCCAAGCAGCCAGCAGCCTTGTTTTGGTACACTGCACAGCTATAGAGCTGGTGTATGCAGACAACACTGTAACACAAACAATCTCATTTCCTAGTACGCTTTTGTAACCTTAGTTAAGCAATAGGCCTGATGTAGATTTCAGTACAATCTTTTAAACTTTGCCCTTTATGGATTAGTGTATCTTTATGCCAGGCAGGCATTTCAATGCTTGCAATTTTTTTTTTTTTTTCTGTGCTAGTGATAGGAGAGAGCCATATAATGAATGACTGCAATACTAAAATTGGTCTAAGCATTGCAAGTGACTTATATACCTATCCAATAAAACCACACTGATGTCCTTTGGGAGCACTCATTATTGCCTCAGTCACAACAGGTGAATGAGTAACAACTCTGTAAGGAGTTTTCACTATCAGAAAAAGTAAAGTTCACTGGCCAATCCTCAAATAATTAACAACTCTTTCCTCTACAAATGCAGTGAGAAGTGACCTTTTCCAAGAAAACATAAGCTGTTTTTCTCCAACTCAAAGCATCCCCTGGAATAATTGGATCAGCTCTGCACACCGGCAGACCTTTTGTCTTGTATGAATCGACATGGAAAGGAATCTTAAGAATGTTTTGATCATTTCTTTTGGATTTTTACTTCTCTTCACTGCTTATGGAGGACTCCAAAGCCTACAGGTAAGTGGAGCATCTCCCACTGGTTGGCAGGACAGCTGGCCTGGAAGGGCATCAGGCCAGCTGGTTGTGTGAAACCTGGCAGCCTTTCCCCAGTTTCTGTGAGGGGGGTACACACCATATTTTTTATGAGGTCAGTTAGGACATCAATTTCACACAGGTTAGTATCCCTCACACAGATCCATAGCATTTACTAAATATTTTATTCTAGTACTTCTCAAATAGTTTGAATACTTGTGTTAGACTGCTTCTTCAGGTCCACAAAAGTTGTTTGAATGAAAACTAAATTTCTCTGAGATTTTTCTCAAAAGAAGATTATGCAAAATGGAAAACAAACTTCATTTCTGAAAAAGGTTTGTTCCGAATATTTTGAAATTGCTATGATTTTTTTATTATTATTATTATACAGCAATGTAAAATAATAAAAATGTATGTCCAATCCATTAAATAATATAAGTATTAAAAAACAATAATACCTGGTGTCATGATGTAACATAATAATGAAAAAAAAACTATTTTAAATCAAAGGCAGCTGTGGCTTGTATTTGCATTAACATCTTAAAACACAGTAGCAGAGATGGTTTCCAGAATGACTTGAACACTCAGGATACCACCAGAGCTGGCTTGTTTAGTATAGCGTAACTGAGCGTTACTGTTGCTGTCTGTGCATACTTGAGAGTAAATAAACACAAGGAGGAACTTTTCAGACTAGAAGACTCTTCTGGTGTAATGACAAATAAATGGATATAAGCCATCCATGAGGAAGATTAGGCAGGATATTAAAAGTTGGCCCTGACCAATTGGGTTCTAGAAGGATTTTCTAACCATCGTGGGAATCTATATGCTTTAAAGGTGGAGCTTGATATAGAACATGATACACTAGTTTGCAATAACAAGGGGTTGACCTCATTTCAGCAGGTCCCAGCTAGCTCTATACATCTCTCTTCTCTCCTTGAGCATTTTCTGTTCACTGACACTGTCAAATTCCAAGTTCAGGGAAGTTCTGCAAAAACGGTCCCCAAAATGGATGGAGATGTTACAAGCTGGGCAGACTAACGAGGAGGGGAATGATGAACCCAAGAAGCCATGAGCCAGCCCCACCATCTGAAACGATGCATGCTCAGGTTAAGTGCTGGAACATAAGGTCTCCCCTAATGCGGCAGGGGGGAGTTGTACTGATTCACAAATTGGTCCTCTCTCCATTTTGTCTTGGTGGTTAAAGAGGACTTGCTGAGATGCAATCAAAAGTAGGTTATTTTATTGTATTGTAGTCTGCAGGAGAAGCATTAAAAATATGCATCATTTATTTCAACATTCCACACCTCCCCCCCAAAAAAAAACCCCAAACCCAACCCAACAAACAAACAAGAAAACCCCAGTAACAATTAAGCTAATCATATGATTTTGGAGTCCTGGCTCCTAATTTTTAGAAGCTGTAGCTGACAAAACCAGGCATGTGGTGTTTCAGAAATAAAACCTCGGAGATCAGGAAGCCTCTTTGCCTTTTTGCAAAACAACCATTCCAATTCCCAAGTACGCTGACACTGCTTGACAGAGCAAATTCCCACCTCACTCCACTGTCTTGATGCCTGCTTCTTGCCAAGGGAGCCATGCAGCTGCCACCACAGTCCTGCGCGGCCAGACCACGCAGCCACCCCAGGGCTTGGAAGTGTTCGGTGCAGCTACCAGCTCTCCCCCAGTGCTCTCCATTGCTAGTCCCCATCCCCTGGCCCTGCACCCATTCCCCCCTTCCAAAATCACACTGGATGATGTAAGCTTTTCATGAAAACCTAACAGGAAAATGTTGGTAAGCAGCATCTTGATCATCTCCTTGCAACTTTTACAGTAACAAGATAAGAGGACTATTTTGACCATAAAATTATAAAACCTGGTTAGATCAGTAAAATCTTATTCCTCCCTTGTGAAAATTTGAGTGAATTAATTACTTTCAACCACAAAGGGTTGCAACAAGCATATTGGGATATTTGGACCTTGGCCTCTGAAGAATTTCGAAATTATCAGACCTGTAGTTTAAAGCAAAGAATCTTCCACTGTTGCTAAGTCTGCCCTTGCAATGCAGGTCTGAGGATATTCCACCCTGAGACAAAAAGGGAAGGCCCAGAAAAGAGGTTATCCTTCATTCAGCTTGCTTTCAAAGAGAAATTCAAATGAATTACATTAAATAAACTAAAATCTAACTTACCAAAGTTTTGAATCTGAGCAATCCTCACCTGGTTCTGTATCATATTTTCATAAATGGGCTATCATTGTGACGAAAACCATAAATCCACAATCCAGCTGCTTTGGGGAAATGAGAGAGCAATACCCAGCCATTCTGTGTCTCTCTATTTCTGCCTGAAGCCGCTCTCTGTACACCATAGTAACATGTGCCTGTGATAAAATTTGTGTCAACTGCTGGTTTTGCCGATGCAGAGCAGTCTCCACTCAGAAGAAGGCCTGGGCGTCGCTTCCCTAAGTGTTCTCTATGCTGCACTCATCTTATCATCCATGTTCCTCCCTCCAATCCTCATCAAGAAGCTGGGCTGCAAGTGGACCATCGCAGGCTCTATGTGCTGCTACATCGCGTTCTCCTTAGGGAACTTCTACGCTAGCTGGTACAATTTAAATACTTTAACCCTGTCTATTGTGTTTGAACAAAATTGGTAAGGCAGAAATTCTTTCTTCTTTTTCTTCTCCATTCCTACTCTACCTCTGTGTTTGTATGTTAAAGCTGGATGCAAAAGGTGTTACCTACAAGAAACAGGGATAAAGAAATACAGTAGCAGGTGAAGTAGAGAGGTGAAAATGTGCAAAAAGCCAGAATGAATGCATCCATCCACATACCTGAAGCTGCTTCTCTAGGTCATGCGTGTAGCAGAGATGTCCCTTCAGAAAAAAAAAAAAAAAAAAAGAAAAATCAGAAGATTCATTTAAAATCCAAAGGACTTTTAGGACTGCTTCTGAAAAGATTGAGGGAAAGCTGTTTTCCAGCCAGTGGCTCTGGGAGCAGATGACCACAGAAGAAGGCCAGCTCCTGCCTTGCCCTTTCAGAAGTGGATGAACAACTTCTGCTCTTCAGTGACAGGGGACGCAACTCTGAGGAGGAAAGTTGTTGTGATCCATCTTCTGAAGCACAGGTGCAATTCAATTCTCAGTTACAAGAGGACAGGGCACGTGAGCGCAGACCGAGCCAGCCTAGCCTAGACCTAGCCCCTGGACGCAGCTGGGAGTGCTTGCACATCCTAAGCTTCATAGGACTGGCCTTTTCTTGGTTTCGTGTAGTAGATTTACTGAATCACACAAAGGATAAATCTATTTCTTTGATGTCTATTTTTGCCTCTGGATCTTTGGGCAAATTATTATTATGCTAATGGATGATAACTATGCTAAATAAAGTGTTCTTCGGCAGGTATACACTAATCCCTACCTCTGTGATCCTGGGCTTAGGAGGAGCACCACTCTGGTCTGCCAAATGCACTTACCTCACCATTGCTGGCAATTCATATGCTGAGAAAGCAGGAAAAAATGGGAAGGACATTATCAACCAATACTTTGGGGTCTTCTTTCTGATATTTCAGTCCTCCGGCATCTGGGGAAACCTTATCTCATCCTTGGTATTTAGCCAAGCTTCCGACAAAGGTAAAATATATTTTAAAATCTTGGTGCTTCTAGCTAATAAACATCAGCTAGTTCTAGATAGTTGAAAGGTAAATTTCTGTAGATAAGCTAGTGACCCTCAATTGCCTTCATAGTCAGTGGAAACGGGCACTACAGATGTGACTTTGCTCATCTGAAGGCAGATGTCTGAAATAGATGGGCTAAATTGTTCTATTTTCTATCAACTCTTCATCACTAGAAAGAGAGTTCAGACAGCTAACTCAAAAATAGATGTCTATTGAATTCCTTTTGAATTCCACTCCTGTGTCGTAAAGCATAGATAGGCTGCTGGCAGTGACAGTCTTTCACATCTGACTTCTATTTAAAGTGGTTAAAACAAAAGGCAAAACACTAAAGCAGCCTTTTCGCAATGCTTGTAGTCTTGAATTAATTTGCTGTTAAACATTCAAGGTTAGTCAAGTGATGCTGGTGCTTGCTGAAAATGAGTGCTTTACAGAATTGTCAAGAAGAAATAGAAGTAGCTGTTGGCAGGAGTCTGCATGCCAGGGCTCCTCTGCTGTATTTCAGGCTCAGACAGCAGATGCCAATGTAGCTTGAAGAAATCACTTAACAGTGCTGCCCTCATTTCCCATGCTTGTAATTGGTTTAAGCTTTAAAAGGGCAGTCATGAAGATAAATTAATACTTGGATGCCACCTTAGAGATTCAAAGTGCTACGGTGTATTGTCATTGCAGTCTCCCGTGCATTCCCTATCCTGTCAAAGTCAGAACAGGATGGACATGGAAAGAGCTTTCCAAATACACTGCTACTATGAATAGCAAGAAGTTACCTCTCTTCCCCGGCTCAGTTAAGCAGTGTGCCCTCTGGAGGGTATTCAACTAGGTATTCAGTTAAACCTAAATGTCAGGGAGGTGGCACCAGGCTTTAATCTTCGAATCCTTGGGTTTATGGCACAGTAGTTGTCACAAAGTGTCATACATATGGAGAATCGTGCTTCCTTTAAACTCGAGCAACTATAGATGAAAGACCATCAAAGCAGAATGCTAAAGGACTGTATCAAGGGCAACAGAGCCCTGCTGACCTGATGACTGAGCCACACGATGTCTCAGGAGGGTATGGGCATTCTGATTTCATTTGCAGGGAAAAATTTGCTCTGCCTCACAGAATACATCACGTTAACTGATGTTAATAAGAGGACTAAAATACTCTTTTTTATCTTGAAAATCATCTCCTAGTTTTGCATCTGAGGATGTTCCTCTAAATTCTAATGAAACTCTAAATTTTACTGATTTTTTATCGGTTATATTGTATTTCAGGAAATGCTGTGGTTCTGGGAGGTGTGCTGTGAACAGCTCTCAAAGCCAAAGGCCTTGCATATCTTCACAACAGTGATGAGCAGTCATATTATAAGCTTCCTAACTGAGCCTTCTCAGTGAGACTCAGCTTTAATCTAGAGGGAGATTCTTGCAGGGGGGTGAGGGTCTCCAGACACTCACTTCTTTTCCTCTCCTCTGACAGTGTAGCAAAGTTATCCACCCATATTGTCCATATACTTAAAATCTATAATTTCACTGAGGAGTAAGAAAGATATGGTATGTATCTGCGGAATCAAAATGCATAAAATTCAGATACGTACATACACTTGACATATTGCTTGCATCACTGCATCCAGACACAGCAAGGCAAGCTGCACTATGAGGTAATACTACAACAGAAGAAGGTAATCAATGTAAATTACAAGAGTCATCCTTTCTCACTCATCAATATTGCAGCCTTATTTCCAGAGGAACAGAGCAAACCCTGCCTTGCAGATTCCATATCACTAATTGCTTGTGCATCTTCATCTTCAGATGATGCACGAACAGATAAAAAGCTTGTTTTACACACTTCCACACTTTACCAGTGTGACTCATCTTTTGCATATGGTAACTTTGCTGAGGGTCTGTTTGTTCAGAACTGTGTAGTGGTAACCACTGGCTATAGTAAGGTAATGATTTTCTTTACATTATCAAGTTTTATCTGATGTTGAACCTCAAGTTGTTTATGAAGCTAGTTGTTTAACTAGCTGATTCACATTGCAGCAGCTTTGATTGGAAGCAATGGGGAAAAACTCAATAAAAGTAGTTACACAATAACCCTACTTGAAAAATTACAGATCAAGTCCTGTTTAAGGAATTAGCCAAGGTACACTGTATTGCCCTTTATTATGCTTGGACCAGTGACAATTCTGCAGTGAAAACATTGAAATAATTGTATGTTTTTTGATCACCCTTCCCCACGACACAGCCTATTCAGGCTCACACTTTGGGTTAGTCTTTTTTTTTTGCAGAGAGGGTACTGGAGGAAGTGGGCATGGTGTCATGGTGACACACAGGGTGTGTGAGTACCCGCATGTGTGTGGCTTTGACACATGCTCAGCACAATGCCGATGGGATTGAACAAAGCAAAGGTCTTACTCCAAACCCTGTTAAACTGTTCTAGTTTCAAGTACGTTCTCAAGGAGTAATAAAGCCAGCAATAAAGTAATAAAGCCAGGAAAAGCTAGTTTCTTGGAAGACTGCATTAGTGGGTAATAGTAATTTGAATTTATAATAGAGAAAGATGTCTTGAGGTGGTTTCCGTTCCTATAACATATACAGAAATTACCTGGAGAAGGATAATGTGCTCTGGCTGTAAGAACTGAGGTCCATTAGTTCAGTGGTGGTGTAAACTGAGGGACCTGTCTTGTGGGGTATTATGATTAAGAGGTACAGATACACACTGAAACTTTAAATACTGCAAATTGAGCTTGGATTCAGATTTCAGTCTCTGGCTTTAGTCCATGTCTCCATGTAACCATCAATTCAGAGTTCTGTCTTGAGCAACTGTTTCTATTAAACCAAATTTTTGTGTGTTAAACTGGGATTCTGAAGTTAGACATCTCTAATCAGGAAGGATTTGAAACCACAACCAATCACTGAGCGCTGGATTCCCTTCTCCTTGTATTCTTACATATAGTGTGCACACATCTGATTTCTTCCCTGTCCTGCCTTTCTTTTGGTTCTTACTGAATCAGTGGAAATCTCAGAAGAAAACCTGGCATGCTGTGGAGCGTATGACTGCATGACTGATGCCACTAACACCACTGGGTCAACAGAACCCTCCAACTCCTTAATCTACACTCTGCTAGGGATCTACACTGGTAAGTAATCCACCCAGTCTTTAATGAATATCACTGATGGGGAACCTACTACTTGTGAAACCTGGCATGACTTTGCAGATTAGGTTTCCAACTTCCTCCTTCAATCCAATTTGCTAAAAGGAAATAAGATATGAGAGCTGTAAACAACTCCTTCCTAAATAGTTTCAAATGCTTTGTGCCAGTGCTGTATCATTTTTGTCTAAAGGAGCAAGACATTCTTTATACTTTTCACCTGGAAAGCCAGTACGGTGACCCCACTGTTTCACCCAAAGTCAGTATTGCTCTGCAGACTAGAATCAAAAGTATGCCCACATTGCAATTAGAGGATTGCAGCAGCTTATCCAGTTATGCATGAGATAGTTTTAAATTCACTACCTTCTCAATTGGCAATAGTGAACTAGTTTACTGATGGAATTGGGTGGATTTATACATGTATCCAGAGGTCCAAGATGCTAGGGGCAGCTCTGCTAGTGGTACTTGAACTCACCAACTTCTAGTCATCTGGGGATGCCTATCAGAACTGGCTGACATCCTACCACGTGTAAAACAGCTTTAGCAAAAGAACTGCACTGTAATTAGAGGTGGACCTGAACCATGGCTCCCAGAACATGCAGTCATTTGGGGGGAGGTTTTTTGATCCCTGCTGAGATTTTACAACTTCAGTCAATTCTCAGCTGTGATGCTTGAATTATAATACCTTAGCATGAAAGGCAAAGATAAAGAGAAGCACTAGGCAAACTGGCACATCTCCCATTTAGTAACTACAGCTGCTATAGACCTCCCTTGCATAACGTTACAAAGGAATCAAAGACAGAGAAGACTGATTCCATCAAAAAATTGGAAGTCAAAAATAAATATGCGAAGATTCATTCAGTGAGGAAAGTTCAAAAAGTATCCATCTCAAAACAAGCTCTTCTCTGGATAAAGGGAAAGTATCTGGCAAGGCAATATGTCACCTTAGCTCTGTTAAAATATCTTTGCAGTCTCTGTACATAGATGTGCTCTCTGTGCTGAGCCAGATGCATGGAATTTGTCATATGCTCAAACAGAGAGTATGTGATCTGGTCAGAGCCAGCCTTCAGTGGACAAGCGCATCGCAACAAACCCTCTCTCCTTCCCCAACCTCCATTCCTAATTGGTGAGAAAATGCAAAGAATATCCCCCCACTTCCCTTCCAGAGTGTGCTGGAGCTGACGCCTTTCTGCTAAAGGCAGGTTTGGCTCACAAGTTTAAATTTAAATTTGATGACTAACATATACAGCACTCCCTTAGGCTTTGCTCATGCAAAATGAATGCAACCCTGCTGTCTACTGACCCCGCGTCAGTAGGGTTTCATTTTTCTTTTAAGCTCTTATTAAAAGATATGTCTTTTCCTACCTCGAGGGAAACCAAATAGCTAAATATTTCATTCACAGACATTTTTAAAATGTCTCCTCTATTTGGTTGCTGAATACATATTTTGCCCAGCTTGGGTGGAGACAATAATGGATAAGTCTTTTGTTGTTTTCTGGAGGACTGTGGGTGTTTCTACTTATGTTCATACAGCTGGACTTGATCTCAAAAGTCTCTTCCAACCAAAACGATTCTATGATTTCAACAACTATTAAGCCACGCAGGTACTTGTTTCCTGTAATTGGTCTTGATTCATTTGACATATTTGTTTGAATATTTGTCCTGTAAATGTGGATGTCCTGCTCTCACCCATATAAGCCCTGCAATCAGCGTATAAGCACTAATAACCACTCTGGCAGAACCAACAACTTACGTCATGAAGCATTTACAGCTCAGCCACAGTAGAGAACCAGGACATTGGAGAATACGATTTCATTCTAGGAGACGTGGATGAGAAATAATAAGCAATAACAAATTGAGGCAATTTACTGTAAATCTGCTAATGTATTTGTACATTAAAAGTTCACAGAAAAGAGCATGCCCATACACAGTAACATAGGAGCACATTAAACAGGTAATGTGGATGGGAAGAAGTGCCTGGTTTTCCCCTTACTCCACTTGTTTCCATGGATGGATTTCTAGTCAACATAAGTAAGAGAGGAAACATAATCATGCCTTCCATCCATAATGAAACAACCAGTTGTGAATCTATGGCTGCTTAATGTATATTATGAGCCACAGTTATTTTCTTGATAACATGAAAAAAATTGTATTGATTCACTCCACAAGCAACTAACCTAGACCAATACATACATGATCATTTTCTGACTAACTACCCCATGTATTCCTTCATATGCTGCTTTTGCTAGGAAATTATGGGTTCAAAGCTGTAACTTCCATCTTTTTCAAGTCACCCAGAGTTGCTCACTATCATCTTTAAAATAGCACATATTCCGTAGTCAAAGCATGGCCCCAAGCTGACCAAAAAAAAAGACAAAAAGAAAAAAAGCACCATATACTGGGATCCGAGACAGCAGTTCTACTTCTAGCCTTTTATTTTTCTTTCCATGTATTTGAAGGAAGATTCCCCCTAGCCATGAAAACCTTGGCACTGGAAGTGAATATTCCTCTCTCGTGTTGATTTAAAGGCTTTTGATAGCTCCTGAGGGAGCTGTTTCTGGCCAGCTCCCCATCCCCGCGACCCCTGGCTTGCCCTGGAAGGGTGAGCGATCACCCTCTGCGGCCATGCAGCTGGCCCGGCGGCTGTCACAACAGGCCAGTCACAGTTAAGCCGAGGGGATTTGCGAGGTGCGCAGCTGTATGCATAAGATGTGAATGTAGATCAAGCCTTCTTGTTTACACAGAAATGGCCTTTACACTGAAGCGGAATCAGATGCGTCTGCCAAAACATCCCACAGAGAGCTAAGCACTAAGTCAGAACAATAACAGCAGCAAGCAACTTCCCATCATTCTTCCAGCATTCCTCATTTTTTTCATGAACTTTTTGTTTTGTTTTTGCAGCTAGTGGTGTGCTAGCTGTGTTGCTGATTGTTATATTTCTGGACCAGATCAAATCTGACCAAGCAGAGACTGAGAAAGAAACACTAGAGACACCATCCTTTTGGTCTACGTTCCTAGCAACTTTGCAGCATCTTAAAGATAAAAGACAATGTCTTCTAATCCCTCTGACAATGTACAGTGGGTTTGAACAGGGATTTCTTTCTGGTGACTACACAAAGGTGTGGATGACAATGAAAATCTATTTGTGTCTGATTGGTTTTTTGTGCCTTTGTGTCTTACTATTGCATCTGATCTATATTTACTTGTTAAATGAAGATGTTTTCAATGGCTATTTGTGGTTTGCTAAATTACTGCTTACTTCTACTTGAATGAACTCTGAGTGACATCTTCAAATAGGAGAGGCCAGCAGTAAATATGTCCCTTGGAACAGCCTTAAAAAGCTGTAGAGAGCTTAACTCACCAGCTAAGGCCACAGCAGAGAGCTACAGGTTCAAACTCTTCAGCTTGTTGTAAATAACAAACTGGGAAAAAAGCCAGAAGTCTGCAAAGCTTTTATATCTTCTGGTTTCCCTAGAGTTAGTGTAAGTGCAAGTCAGCACACATACCACATATTTTATTTTGAGAACCTTTACAGTAAGAGGACAAACCCTCAACATGGCTGGTTGAAAGCCCTCACCAGTCACTAGTGCATCAGGTCCAAACCCTGACGGCCTGAAATGATCAAAACCACCTCTGCTCCTCCAGTTTCTCTACAAACCTAGACACACAGCAGGTGTGTTCTCCAGACATGTGTTGAGAAAGCCTCCAGAGAAAAGGGGGCAAACTCCCTGAGCTGCTTATTTGACACTTAAGCTTTCAAATCTTGCATATAAGCAGACGGAAGAGGGCACTTGCTGCTGTGTTTGAACCGATTGAAAGGGGCACTCACTCCCTGGCCATCTCCATTGTCTGTACGCTCTTATAGGTGATGCCCTCTTCATTTCTTGGGAGCTGCTCTGCAATGACCATAGTGGCAACTGTCAATTTTCATTTCTTGGGCTATGAAAATTCCTAGTGTCATGTCACTTCTAGGAATTCTATTTGCACAGTGAGCAGTGCTCTGGTTTCTTCTCCTGCTTGTTACTGCTCTGTTTGCATGGCATCAGTCTGATTGGGAACTGGGTTAGGAATATCGCTGCTGAAGGCCAACTATGTCAATGCGCCAGGGACTTGTCAGCAAACTCTGTAGCTGTGCTCCTTTGATCCCATCCATGCTGGTTATTTACCAAATGCTCAGGCTAAGACCCTTGAACCTTAGCTGCATATTTTCACTGAAGAAAGCATGTCACCACTGTCTCTTCTCTTCCAGACGTATGTGACCTGTGCCCTGGGGATACATTATGTTGGTTATGTGATGATCTGCTTTTCAGCTGTAAATTCCCTCTGCTCTCTGCTCTTTGGAAAGATCTCTCAGTTCACGGGTAGAAAACTTCTATTTGCATTAGGTATGTAAAGGTCACTTGAAAGACTGATCACCTCATGTAACGTATCAAATCTAGTGCTCCCCCCTTTGCATGCACTACAAAGGGAGAGCTCGCTGTCAGCTATCAATTAAAACCAAAGTCAATCTGGAGGCAAACTTCATTCATGAGAAGAGAGGAAGCAGAGTTAACCACGGTATTGAGGTCATTGCCTTACATGACTTTGCTGGTGGTGTAGTTCACCCTGCTTTTGAGGACACTGTCTACTCAGAAAGTGTCTTACAGCTTTGATGCTTCACAGCTTTAATGCAACTGGTGATAAATGAACTTACAACACAGATGTTGAGCCCTACGCTATACCTGAAAATTATTTCTCTATTTGGGTGAAACCTCCTCACCCTTATGGAGTGAAAGCAACTGCAAACCTTTTGAAATACACTGTTGGTTTCAGTCTCAGGGGTTGGTGAACTTGAAATTTAAGCAACCAGCCTAGGAATTTCAGGAAGATTTTTAAAGGTTGGCCTGATGTCCTTTTCACTGCTTACTCTACAGGGGAAAAAAGAAAAGAAAGAATCATATGCCGGTGTGTCAGGATAGAATAACTTGAGGACCTCTGTATGGGACAGTAACTTTCAGGCTGGCATGAGAAGAGATTTGCATATTTAAGAACATGTCCCTCTCCAGAGAACACTGTTCCAATGAACAACAGAGTAATGGAGTCAGAAAAATACCAAGAAACATTTCATTTGTGTCCCCATATCTACTAAGCTATTCATACTGAAGTGTTCTGATACTTTACTTCCACTACACAGCAACCCATGTCATTAGAAACTTTACTGAGTCAATGTGCATCTAGACATTCTAGGCATTTCCTCCACAGGAAATTTTAAACCTGGACAAGGAAGAAGAAATTTACAGTCTTTTATGCTACAGGTACCAGTTCAGAGATTCTTCTCTACATGTCTGTCTTAGGTGTAAGTCTTACTCTATGAAGCTCATTTCAGATTTTAAAAAATCCCAGATAATAATAACAACAACAAAACCCTACAGTGTTAGTAATGCAAGACCTCTGAACCTCTCTGTTCTGTTTAATGCTTTTTGTACACAGCCTTTAAAGGTTGTTCCTGTGAAGGGAGGAATCAGTGACTTGTTTATATTCTGCTTGTAAAAAGAAAGATGAAAAGTCATCAGACCCTCTAGATATCCTTAACTGTCTCCTCTGGCCCTGAAGGAAACCTACATTTAAGGACTAGGCAAGGAAAGCAGAAGGGTGCTTCCTTCCCCTTTCCCCATGCCTCACATGGTGACTGCAAGTCTTTCAGCAGCCCCTTCTCCTACTCAGTGGCAGTTCTTGTCCTTTGGGCTAACAGTCGTATCAGCGCCGAGGATCTCTCAACTCAGGACGCTGCTCAGAATTATTAATTGAAGCCTGCCAAAGGACTGCATTGTCTTGTATTTCATGTGATATCAACTCAGCCAGCGCAAATCTCAATGAGCCAGAAAGATTTTAAGATTGCCTTGTGCTCCAGTTGGGGGAAGAATTTAAAAGTGTTACTGCCACTATCTGTCGTGTTTGTAATAGCATTTGTATTTCTCTTCTTTCTTTCTAAATCAACAGCCACAGTCACAAACGCCGCCTGTATAATAGCACTACTGCTGTGGAAACCTCATCCTAAGCAGCTTGCTGTGTTTTTCATATTCCCTGCTCTTTGGGGCCTGTCTGATTCCATTTGGCAGACACAAACTAATGGTAAGTCCTGGTGACAATGAAATGAATTCTCTTGAGATATAAAAATCTGCATGTTTGTACTTATAAAAAAAACCACGTGCATAAAAATGATAATGGGTTTAAGACAGCATCTAAAAGAAATATGTTAGCTCATTTGAAAGTAAAAGAAATAAGAACAAGTTGGGAATAAGAAAGTTATAATACTTATTAAACAAATTTTTCCAAGATGAAGAGAGAAGAACACTGCAGAAGATGATAACAGATATTCAGAATAAATATTCTGGAGGAGTACAAGTATTTCAAAGAAAATTAGAAAACTCAGAAGAATGATCCATTTAGTCTGTCTTTTGCAATAAAGGAGAGCACTCTGGATAAAAAATGAACTCAAAGCTTAGCAACAAAAGAAGCAGCAAATGGGCTGTTAGGAGTTATTAGAATAAAATTGAAGGAGAAAACCACAGAGAGCAACGTTATGCAGCCAAGCAAAACCATGCAGTTCTGATTTGCTGCATTTCAAAAATCATAATCAAATGTGATAAGCCATAAGAGGCAATAAAAAGGAGCCGAGTCATCGGAGACTTCCACTTGAAGAAAGACTAACAAACTAGAACACTTTAGCCTGGACAAGTGATAAGTAAGAAAGCAGTCAGTAAGATCATGAATAGTAGGAAAATGTGATTAGAAACTCACTGCTTCTCTTGATAACAGAACTAGTGGCACCAAATAAAGTTAACAGGCAGCAGGCTTTACGGAAATCAAAAGAAATGTTTTTTTTTCACACAATGCATAATCAAAGTATAGAATTCATTGCCAAAAATGTAAATGTTTTTAAGCTGGAATTACATCACTTCAGGGGAAAATGTTCGTGGGGCCTATTAAAGCCTGAAGGTCCAGAGGAAATCTCCAATTCAGAAAGTCCCTATGTCTTTGCCAGAGTCAGGAGGGCACTGTGGGGGGAGAAGATCACTGTATACTTGCCTCATTTCTTGCAATCTTATCCTAGAGGTGTTACTGGAAGTATACTGTTGGACTTCTTATTTGATGCATTACTGTTGTTTTTATAATCCTTTATGTTCTACAGCTTTGTGATACAGTGCAATTATTATGTACTGACAGTTCAGATAATGAGCTGATGCAAACCAACTTCCATAAGGGATTATTTAAACATATCCTTCAATCAAAACTAGAGAAAGTTCTCTTTTAGAGACTAAAGGCAGACTCTAAAGTGCTGGAGATGGCAAGAAAGAGCTGTAGTCTGTGATGACTTGAAGCAGTCTGCTAATCACTGTCAGTCACACTCTTTTTAAATCAATGCCATAACTGGTGTCAGTAAGGCAGTTAGATGCTCTCCCATCTGCTCCCATATTTTGGTTCTTATTTCATGAATATTGTTTCTCTCTGTCTCAAATTCATATTTGGCAGATGCCATAGGAATATGCACGTGACAGAACTAGCTCATCTGGGCCCACATCAGGTTATGTGTCTTGGCCTCCCTCCCTCTGGTCCCTTTGGTCGCTTCAGTAGCTTATATTGATTTCACCCACTTTCACCCATTAACACATTCCTCCTAGAGAGCCAAAGGGAAAACACCATAGTCCTCTGCCTGGCACTAACTGTGATGTCCTTTGCAGCACGTGTGGAGTCTTCCCTCTACACACAAGGAAGTGACCAACCAGACTTCTCTGCCCCTCAAGCAGCTCCAGCTCATATCCCTTAGAGGAGAGCTAATACATACATCAAGTGACAACCTCTCATCTTCTCTCATCCCAACCCACAGCCTTGTGTCTTTGGTACATTTTTAAATCCATGTTCTCATTATTCAGGTTCATGGAAGGACAACATCAGTGAGGATTTGCTCTCTCTGAAGTAAAGCTGTTTACTCATTTCCTACTTCCTCAGCCACAGTCTTCCTGACCGTTCATCAGGCTCCTTCCCAACACTCTTGAGGTCCATATCTTAGTCTTCCACTGGGATAAAGGACCTGCCCTTTATCCTGCTTCTCTCTTCTCCAGAAAGCCTTGCCCTCAGACACTTGGCTTCTTTCAGAATCACAGAAAGGTTGAAGTTGGAAGACACCTCTGGACATCACCTAGTCTAACTCCCCTGCTCAAGCAGGGCCACCCAAAGCCAGTTACCCAGGACCATGTTCAGTCAGCTTTTGAATACCTCCCAGGAGGGAGACTCCACACCCTCCCTGGGCAACCTGTGCCGGTACTCAGTCACTCTTACAGTAAAAAAAGTGTTTCATGATGTTCAGAAGGAACCTCCTGTGTTTCAGCTTGTGCCACTCGCCCCTTGTCCTGTCATTGGACACCACTGAAAAGACCCTGGCTCCATCCTCTTCAGGTATTTATATATATTTGAGTATATAAATACCTCCTCAGTAAGGTCCCTGAATGCCTGATGCAGAGGCAGCTGGTGCCCTCGTTAGGAAAAGGGATAAGTACAGAGGGCCTAAGTGTCAGAGAGGAGGCTGGGAAGTGGCTGCAGTTCCCAACCCCCGGATGAGCTGGTGGACAAAGCTTTGTGCTTACTTGATGGCTAGTGAGCTCTGCAGTGCTGTGGCAAGACTGACCTCTTATTACAGCATGGTAACAGGTCATCTCCGTTCCCAGATTCCTGCATGATACCTGTGAAAATTTCATGTCTGTGTTAGCTGGGAAAACAACAAATGTTCCTTATGCTTGCACAGTATCTTTTTTTTTTGTCTGTACCTTCTTCAGCTGTTCCACAGCTCCCAGTTATAAAATTATACAGTTTGCTTTGTCACACTGTCACACCGAAACATCGAGTGATGACATGAAACCTTAACAGAGAGGTGCAGTGACATTACTCCATAATGCTGCATCCCAGAACAGGATCTTCAGTTTGACGTGCCCATTTAGGACTAAATGTCTTTTCTCCTTCATCACTTTTATACAGATATACATCACATGAGAAGCTCCCAGCTCCAAAAGCTATGAGGCGAGATAAGACCTCTAGAACAACATTGGGGACCGAGGTCTGTGGTCCTTCCTTTGGCAGGCTCCCATGACTGCTGCTTGCGTGTCAGTAGATTAACCACTGAATAAATACGATGGCATCGTGCCACATCCTTAAGGCATTTTGTGGCGATCGAAGATGGCTTACTTTGGCCTGCTGTGGATAGGTAATATTGGAGGTCCCCCTAGAGGACATATAGGCTCACAGTAAAAGAGTCACGTATAAGGGTTTCCTAATATGTTTGTGTACGTGTGCGGACACTCATTTATTTCCAGTGAAAGCTGCTTCATTTCAGAGTGTGTAGTGCCCTCTCTTATCTAACCTGAACACAGTTGCTATTATTATCCCCCTGGCAATAATTGGACTTGGGGCATACCAACTGTGTAGCACAGAGCTATTGGGTAGACTACAGTAAAATTAAGTTCTTTCCAGGTTGATGTGCGTCTTCAGAAAGGATATGAATCAATCTGGAAAGTTTATAAACCTGGATTCAAATGATTTCCAGCAGCCTTGTTATATACCCATGCCTACCAGTACTAGGGGAAGGAATGGGAACACGGGCAGTGGTAAAGAGGGAGGATAATTTCCACGGAACTTAGCTGCAAGGATTCATAGCCAGCAGCCTCTGTACACAGCCAGCTTGGCAGGTCCTGCTAAAGCTTCAGCCAGGCAACTTGTGTTACATTTCACTCGACAGTGTTTCTCATAAGGGCAAATGTTTCGGTTTGAGGCAAAACCACCATTGTGCTCCTATGTAACTGCTAGTTAATACCATATATGCATCCTGGAAACAAGAACTTTACGGCCAAGTGAGCCCTTTCTATAGCTGAACCTCGGACTAGATCCCCACTCAATTCTCCCATTGTTTTTGATCAAAAAAGGAGGCTTCAAAACAGCAAGGGAAAAGGTACCAGCTGAAAGCCAGAATCTTTACACATCAGAAACCCTCCTGTATTAAACCTTCCTCATGAATCCCTTTTCAGAAGATAACACAGGACATATTAGCAAAGTTATATGAACAACATCTACTTGTTCATTTATTAGGCAAAACCATGAAGGATTATCAAATAATTCACACCATGCTACTCTCAGGCAGTTTAACAAACTAAGTACATGTTGTGATGCACTTGTCCAGGTTTTTCGTCATGTCTAAATTGAATCATTCAGTAAATGTCCTCTTATAGTCATCAGGAAGCAGTGAATTTTTACATACAGATGATGTCTCCCCCTTCTTAACAAAACTGAAGGGTTAGTTGAGCCTACCCAGACTTCTAGAGAACTTTGTACTTCTCTGCGCCTTTTGGCTAAATATGCATATTTCAGACAGATGTGTTCTTAGATAGAAAAGTGGACGAGAAGAGTCAAGGTTCATGACATTCCTCCCCTTCACTCCCTGCACACCACAGCTGAGTCAGTGGAAATCCCTGCTTCTTTATCACCACTGGTGCTAGCTCAGCACCTGGAGGAAAGCACCCCTTTCCCTGTGTGCCCAGTCAGTCAGACCCACAGGCTGGGAAACCCTCCCTCACTCCCAGTTGTGGGTGTGCAGCTGACTGAACTCAGTGGGAGCTTTCCAGTGAACACGACTGCATTAGGATGGTCAGCTTAAGGAAGTCTCTCTGTCAAGCAAGTTTTCCAGTTGCTGCCCAGAGGTTCTGTACGCATCAAGGACATTCTTTTCACCCACCCATCCAGGAGCTGAATATTTGAAAACCTGGTTATCTCGGAGAGGCAAATCTCCTTTGCATATTAAATCTGAGCCCAGTTGTAGCGGTCTCCTCAGCTTTCTGATTTAAGTGTTTTGGGTCAGTTTGTTTCTCTTAACTTGGCAAGTATGAATGGCCCATGTTGCTACCATTGGCAGTACTGCGCAAGCCTCCCCTGGGGGCTCCCTAAGGCCAAGTTCTTGTGAAAACAAGGCACATGCATTTTAGGTGAACAGTCTCTGCCTGTTCTTAGGTGGGTGAAAGAAACGGTTTGAAGAACAGATAGACCACGCACGCAGGGTTCATGTAGGTTCTCCACAAAAGTGGTGAAGGATGGCAGCAGGGAGGTCTCTATGGTTCTCTGATCCTTTTTGTCTCACACTGAAAGAGCAACTTGGTCCTTAAGGACTACATCCCTAGACAAAACTGCCTGTTCTTTGAAAGCCTGTAAGGACTTGGTGTAACCTTAACAATAATTATACGTGGAGTCCTACAGTGTCAAGGTCCATTCCTGGCCATCTCCTTTTCCTCCTTACTTGTCAGCTCAAGAACCTTCCCTTTTGTAGCTGATAATTTGAAAAATAAGCTTCCTGCCATCTTACTTCAATAGAACCCATCCTTTCTTCCTTCCTCCCATTTTCTTTCCCTTTTTCTCTGATATTCTCTATTTTGTCATTTTTGCTCTGTTATTTCACTTATAACAATCCATGGGAGGGCAAACATGTTTTAAGACAAAGCTTGTATTTTCCTTTCCCTGACATTTATGAAGGAGATGGCCCATCTTCCCCCTTGTGGTCTATTTATTCCCTTCGCAGAAAATACATCGTTTCAGACTTGATCTTCACAAGCTGTGTCTTTGCTTCCTTCTAGGACTTTACAGCGTTTTATTTGAGAAACACACAGAAGCTGCCTTTGCCAATTACCGTCTCTGGGAATCATGTGGATTTGTCATTGCCTTTGGTTATAGCACCAAATTGCAAGTCTACATCAAACTGTACATTTTATTGTCTGTGCTTGTGTTATCTATGGTGACGTATGGAGTGGTTGAATACCTGGAAGCTAAGAGCTCCCCTGGGACACCTGCTGCTACAAAGAAGGAAAATGTAGGACCCCCTACTCAGGAAACATACATGTAATCCAACAGGGTCAGAGCGATAGAAGCAAAGCAAACTGGCCAGCTCCTACAGGCATGTCTCCAAGGGTGTTCCAACGTGTACTGTCTCCAGAAAGGGGTTAAGGAACAGATTCCAAGGCCGGTGTAATGCAAATGTCTTAGGAGTAAAAATCTCTTTTGACATCTCAGCTTTATAAGTGAAGATTATCTGGCTTCACCCTTTCATACAGACAATGAACTAAATGTTTTCTCTTTATTTAATTAATAAAGTCTTAATAAACGTAAACAAGACTCCTAAAGTCCTCACATTTTTGTATCATCTGTGGATCAGACCTCGTACGATAGCTTTATAATCAAACCTGAAAAGCCCACATGCAACACCAGAAGATGACAGCAACTGGGATTGCTCAGCTGACTGCAGACAACACACATCATTTCGTGGAACTACTATTTATAAAGATTTGTATTGTTCTTATCCTGCATTCTTTAACACTTGCTGTAAATAACATTAAATTATAAACTGACCATATCTACAGCTCATATCTGAACATGTCCGTCTGTCCCAGCACTCTTTTACTTTTGGTTTTCTTGTTTCCAATTTTTCCCTCACCACTTACAGCAGCTTTCTCCTAAAACAGATGCCTTCTGCATAACCAAATCCTTCAGTCATGATGAACTTTCCCCACTTTCCCCATCCATGGACAGAGCTGTTTTCAAGATAAGCAGCCAGGGCATGTTACCTGGGAACCAGCCATGAAGAGGATGCAGATAACAGTGCAAGTCATCAAGTGAGGAGAAAAGGAGGATGGGCCTATGCTGTAATATCTCCTTGAGACCTATATGCATCTATCTGTGGCTCAGATGAGGATTTCCCTCATGTCATTTCAACTTCTTTTTAGTTTTATACGTGTTATATTGTTTCCAGGTTTGGCTTTTTGTGGTTTTACTGCAAGCAGAAGAGTGCTACAGTGCAATTACTGGGCAGTGTCCCTACACCTTGATGAGAAAGCACTATATAGATATCATGATCATTACTGGTAATGACAGCATAATCAGATCCTCTGCGTGAGGCAGACAGCATAAAAGAAATTGAAGACAAATGCTGTTCATCTCCAAGACTGGTGCTGCCCCAGCAATAAACTACATGGCTAGTTAAATTGCCACATGCCATGGAGCTAACATTTGAAACTACTTCTTCCAGTTATTAACCGTAACAGGAGGATGAGGCACCATATGGTGTGACAACATGATAGAAATCAAGAATACAATTTATTTGAAAAAAAAAATCCCCAAATTGTTAGGGCTTTTAAATAACAGTACCTTTCATGCTATTTTACTATCTCTCTAACATTTCTTGTTCCCAAGCACTTGGACTCCCCTCCAGACTTCACCTGTGTTGCTTCATGGCTTTTCACATGATAAGCCTCTTTCCCAGGCCTCATACAATTAGAGTTCATTATGTCCTGCAGATCCACCTTCTCTTGTGCCTTTCCCTGTCAGGTCAAAGGCGTGCTGTTAATCTCTCTGTTGGAAATACAAATGGCAAAACACTGTGGCTGCAGAATCCTGATGGCCTCCCAGCTGCCCAGAGAGTACAGATGGGTTTGCTAGCCTGCTGCTGCTTCTCACCCTGCTCTGCTTTCATCTGATACAGAAACTTGATTTCATCTTGATAACACAGTGAAACACATCTACAAGACCTCCTGTGATTCTCTTTTACACAGCAATGTTCAACACCAAGTGAAGCAAAGAGGATTTTGGAGATGAACCTCAGTGAAAATCTGATCTGTGTGAATGTAACTATTTATTGTTTATTTGTAACAGCTCAACACAGAAACCAGGATCTCACTACGCAGGATACTGTATCTGCCTCAGAGCAAAAAGATGATCCCTCCCTCAGATCTTATACAGCTTGATAAGTTTTTCTCCTTCCTTCTATATCATGTCTGGCTGGGATGGTGTTAATTTTCTTCATAGCAGCCCATATGGCACTGTGGTTTGGATTTTGTGATTAAAACAGTATTGATAACACACCGGTGTTTTGGCTATTGCTGAGCAGAGCCTGCATGGTGTCCAGGTCTTATTTTTTTCCCACTCTGCCCCCTTCCACCCCCCTCCCCCCCCCACTCCCCCCTCCACCCCTCAGTGAGTAGGTTGTGGGTGTGCAAGAAATTGGGAAGTGACACAACCAGGACAGCTGAGACAGATTGACCAAAGGGATGTCTCATACTATACAATGCTGTACTCAGCAGTAAAAGCTTGGGAGAGAGGAGGAGGAAGAGGGGATGTTTCTGGTTATGGCATTTGTCTTCCCAAGCAACTGCTACGTGTGCTGAGGTCCTGCTTTCCAGGAAGTGGCTGGACATCTGCCTGCTGATGGGAAGTAGTGAATGAATTCCTTATTTTAATTTGCTTGCACGCACAGCTTTACTTTACCTATTAAACTGTCTTTATCTCAACCCAGGAGTTTTCTCACTTTTGCTCTTCTGATTGTCTCCTCCATCCCGTTGTGGGGGCTGGGTGGGGGTGGTGCAACCCAGCATACCTCCTTAATTGTTTTGTGAAATAAAACTGCTATTGACTCCACAGATTCCAGCTGAAACCATGAGGAGGTACCAAGGACCAAGAACATGAGGAGGTACCAAGGACCAAGAAAAAAGTGCTCTGATCTTGGAGAGAACCACTGAAACAGAGTCAGCATGGGAGACATGACCTTGTGGTTTGGGGAGCTGTTTTCCACTCTTGATTTTGTCACGTAACTTTACTTTAGACCTTTGCCCAATTATAAAACACGAGGAAAAACAACTCTTCCATCTTACAGGTAGTGTGAGGAAAAACTCTGTTACCTTGGTAATGGACGACACAGCTACATGTGGCAATGCAGTGAACGTGCCTACTTCTGGGACAGGCTGAGGATAAAGGTGCTCGTCTGTGTTGGACATGATCTAAACAGAAAATACCATTTAGGACACATTATGCGTGGACAATACACAGTAATAAAATTTATGCAGTTTTGTTTACTATAAAGGCAACAGGAATTTTGTTGCATAGTATGTCAAAAAAATTTCAGGCAGGAGTTCAGCTAGGAACACCTCTTCACTGAAATGCAAGAAACAAAATGATGGTTGAGGTCACTGTGGCTTCTGCCCTTCCATAGCCAAGGAAGACTCCACTAGCCCCGCTTCAGTCTAGCAGGCACAAAGCAGCATAGGTCTGTCTGTGCTGAGTCCTCAACCAGCAGTAGGTGAAAGTTGATTCACCTTTCTTCACCCCATGTTTCACTACCACACAAGCTCTTGTCTTACCCACAGCAACAACCGGGCTCATGCTGCAGTGAAACAGTAGCTTCTACCACCCTGACTCAACTGTGGGAGGTTAACGAGAGCAGGTGTAGACATCTCAATGGGCACTAACTTTGGGAGTTGATGCTGTGGCAAGATGACTCCCTCTCCAGTCACGTGCCTGAAACCTTCCAGAGCTCTAAATCTGGCAATGTGTAATAAGCCAGGTAATGCTCCTCTACCGAACGCCCTGTGTCCCCTGCTATCCTCAGCCCCAAACTGTGGTTCCCTAGAGGCATAGGAAGAGAGTTAGGCCTTCACGCCAGAGAATGATGGGACAACGTGGGCAATGAGGACACTCAAGTAAGGGGCCACCCATGCCAGGCACGAGGAGCGTCCCTGAGAAAGGGGGGCTGAGCCATTTCTCACAGAGACCTCAGGGACTAAGGCTGGGTCACGCACCAGTCTCTGTTGAGGACGCAGGTGTTGGGGGCACCATGGATCAAAGCATTCACCTGGAATGTAAGATAGTCAGGTTCAAGTAATTAATATTGATAGATTAAGTAATTGCTTTCTTCAGGCACATACTATCATGGTGCCTTATGGCATGAGCCAAAGGTGCAAGCAGCTCGAGGGCCTCCGATGCACACACAGAAGGTGGGAGATGTCCAGAGACTTAACCGGCACCTGCAGCTCCCAGGACATCTACGCCGGCCTCTGCCTGTGTGCGGTGGGCCTACGGAGCGGGCTCCCTCCATGTGGCCTGTGGGGACGGAGGTCCATCCTGGGCAGGTGGCCGGGCTTGAGCCAGCGTGCCCGGACACTCGAGGGAGAGTAGCGCAGCGTGAGCAAAGGCAGCGGGTATGGAGCGAGACCAGGAGAGCCAGGAGAAGGGCAAGCCGCAGGGGACGGGTTGTGGCCGCCCTGGGCGCGTGTCCTTCCCGGCCGCAGCGGGGAAAAAGGCTGCGGGCGGTTAAACAACGAACAGCCCCAGCCCCGGCCCGGCAACAGCCGGCGCAGCTGGGGTGAGCTCTGCCGAGGCGCGCCGCCTGCGCGGCGGCCCTCGGCCTGAGGGAGGAGAGGAGGGGCGGGGAGGGCCAGGCCCGCCCTTCCCCATCGCCAAGCAACGGCCCGCGGCCGCCCGGGGGCCCGCAGCCCGGCCCCGCCGCTCCCCCGCCCGCCTGGGCCGGCAGCTCCGGCCGGGTGTTGGCTGTAGCGGCCGGCGGGGCGTGCAGCGCTCCGGGCGGAAAGCGGAGCCAGCCCGCGGCGGGGCCCAGGTAGGAGGTGCTCCCCCCCCGCATAACCAGCGACCGCGGCTTTAAATACTAATATTTGTTTGCTAATGTGAGCGCGATGTGCAGCAGTTCAGCCTCGCAGCCCAGCGCGGGCTGCAGCCCGACGCCCTGCGGCTGCGGGAGTCGCCAGAGGCAGCTGCAGAGCCTGGGGCAGACCGGGCGAAGCTGGATGGGGCACCAGGCAGAGGCCATCACCTCAAGAAATAATTAAAATGGGTATTTCTGAAATTAAATCCCAAGGCAGGCAGCTCCCAGCCCCATGATTAAATCCCATTCTTTAAACCCTCAGGGTCACAGATTATAGGAAAGATTACTGGTCGGTCTGCTGAGTTTAATTACACCGAGACATTCTGCATTAACTTGGCAAGCTCACATTTTTAATGCTTAACCATTAAGGATCGTATTTCCTCCCATAGGTGTAAAACTGAGCAGCTGGAACGCATGAACAGGCTGGAAGCAGCCATGGCCAGCACAAAGCCCGGGCTCACCTGAGTGCTACCCCAGGGACGTGGGTGCGGGGTCTACCACCACGGCCTCTGCACGGCCCTGGAGCCAAGAGGTGACAGACACAGATAGTGACATCCTGCTCATCTTGGGGAAGGTCCCCACTTCTGGGTGCAGGTCGGCAGCAGCAGTAGGTAGGTAGGTGTTAAACCCCAGTGTGGTCAGAGACAGCTGTAGCAGTTCTTGCGTTGTGGAAGAATGTCTGCAAACACGTGGGCAGGTTTCCAAGTTATTACAGAGTAGGCTGAACACAGAGGGTTCTGTGAATGCGGGCTAATGAGGAGATGGGCATTCGTCTGGGCACCCATTTATACCAAGTCAAGTGAGTGAAATTTGTGTTCGTTCATTTAGACCAATGCCTTATCCTAGAGTTACTGTTTCATAATTGCACTTCAAGAGCTTCCGCTTCTATGTGGTATGACTTCCTTAAAAGTAGGTAGGTGTTCTTTGTTAGTTAAAATGTTTTATTTTCTTTACGCTTAATTATCAGGGAATCTGATGCTGACATTTGTTATATCTAGGCTTGGTGAGCCAATTTCCTGTAAACTACTCCCTGATTGCCAGAGGTATGAAAGCTGTTCCATTAATACCAGCTGACATGAACAAACCACCAAAGAAGGCTTCATTGTTCAGACATTACTAACAATTTATGATTACCTAGTGGAGACCACAATGCAGAGTTTACCACGCACTGGATTCATGTACAACAGTGCCTTTCACTGAAATGCTCCTAGTAGCAATGTTGAGGAGTGCAGAAAAGACAAAGCTAACTGCAGTCTAGAAGCCAAGTCATCCAAATGCTTAGCATCGCTACTTTCAATTACATGTGTTTTTTCTTAGTTTAACAGTCTTTACCCAAGGATTTGTAACAGCTACTATAAAACTTTAGTTGCTTGTTTGGTTTTTTGCATTTTAGCATGTGACATAGTGCTGTTTAGTAAGGACATAGGAAAGAGAACTCCCAGGAAAGACAGTGGAAGCAAAGATAAACATTTCCTGGAACCACCATGTTAGGTTTGTGTGCAAGCTTAGAAGCAAGCCTGGAAATCTGGAAAGCACTGACTGCAAGAGGCACAGCAAGACTGCTTTACCCTTTGTGGCATTTTATGTAAGTCCTATTATATCATGACCGCACTTCAGTACTTACCATGTTTCGCTACTGTTTCGCTGCTGTTCCCTACAGACCCCTTACCCAAGGAAAGCTGTCACTAAGAATTCCACTTTCACTAATTCCACTTCAGTCTGTACAGGGTGGGGTGGGGGGGCTGGATCAAGGGAATCTCTGATCTCTAAGGGAATTCAGAGAAATAATCCCAGTGCAGGTTAGATCTTACTCCCTTCCAACACTAGCTTAAGTCAGAGGTGGAAGGATACTGCAAGTCTGACTGTAAAGCATCAATAAATATATTAATACACATTACTATTGGAATATAGAATTAACATGTTACTTTGGAACATAGAAAGTCATTGTATACAGAAATTCAAATTTTGGCCACAATCTCAGTCCTTTAATGAGGCCTAAAGTCCCTTTCCAATAGGAGCCTCATTCCTCACATCCTGGACCAAAGTTTGCTTCAAATATCTTCATTTTTTAAGCAGTGATTCCCTCACTACAGGATATAGGATAGTCCAGGGCTATTTTTAACCTACCCACTACGTACCTATGGTAAAGTAGCCGTATATGTCTTAACACCACTGCCCTGCTTCCTAGCTTCCCTGAAATACCTCCTGGACCCTTCTCTAAAACCCTCCTCCCATTCAAGCCCCTGTTGAGACGCTCCTGGCTTTGCTCTCTGTGTTGTAATGCATTTGTTACAGGTGTCACAGCACTGCTTGTGGAAGAGCTGTGTGACTGCTTTGTGGTTTCCCCTCAGAGCCTAACAGTAGCAGAATGCGTTGGATAGCCAAGACGTAGGTACATCATACAAGAGAGTCATCAAACGTATGAGTGGAGAGAGAAACTGCCAGAATTTTTGCATTGTTTTTCACATTCAAATAAAATAATGAGAATCTTAAACGGTTTTGTGACTTGCAAAACCTTTGAATTATGTAATTTATATTTTGATAATGGTAAAGCCATTTCACATTGGGCTTTTAGTTTTAAAACTAAATTAGCATTTGAAAAAAAGTCTTTCTGAACCATTGTCTTTTAAAAATGCAAATAAGATTATGACAATTTCAAAACAAGAAAATTGAAATAAAAAAAATGGCAAAAGGTTACTTTTGTTCTCTGGAAAAAAGCTCTCAATTCCAACAAATTGTAATTTTTACACAGAAAAAGCATCCCAGGCCAACTCAGCTGCACATTGCATTGAGTACTTCCAGGTGTGACATGTTCCCTTGGTTTCTGTAGCTGTTAGGAAGGCAGAAGCTACTCATTCTGGAGTCTAAAACTCAGCTGTAAAACAAACAGCAAAGATGTCATTCTGTTAATGGGATGTGAAGGAGTCTTGTGTAGTGTACGTCCTGCCCACTTCATGTTTCTTTTGCTTGCTACTTTCTGAGAGGGGATGGAGGTCGGTACGTTAGTGCTGTGCTGAGGACCATTCTGATACGAACACTCTTCTCTTATCCAAGACAGTCTCTGTTCCAAACATGGAGTCTAATCACTGGGGAGCAGCTCTGTAGGGTTTCAGGAAATTAAAACTGAGAGAAACAGCAACACTCTCAAATCTACAGGTCCATGGGACTTTTTGTCTGCTATGCCACCAGTCAGCAGCAAGGGGGTTTTAGTTTGAGTCTTGTATATATTGAGCTAGCTGGGGAGGGAAGGGCACACTTCATGAACTGTTTATATGAGAATTGCTGTGCCCAAAATAACTCAAGATGTGTTTCTTACCCATGAAAATAGACAGGGACCATCATGTACTTCCACTATAGATACTGGGAAATGGTATTTCATTCAGAATCTACATACATTTCTATGGAATGTTATTTTCTTGAGAGGAAAGTGATGGGACAAGAATGTGCCCTGCTCTTCAGGAACTGGGGAGAACCTCACTGGAGGAGTAGCAGAAGATTATCAGTGATTTAAATCAGTGTATGTCAGAGGAGGAAAAGAGCATTGGAATCAATAACCATTTTCCTACTGTCTACCATCAGTTTTTCATTGGCCTTTATAATCTTAGCCAAAAGAGTTTGCTCAGAGCAGGGCAAGTTAGCAGAATGTCTCAGTAATGCAGCAGTGCAAAATATGTCTTACTAGGCAAAGTTTTAGCCATTAGGCTGAAGGCAGTTCCAAAAAAACCAAAAAGTCTAGGTATCCGAGAATTACAAAAGCTTTGGGACAGCTATTGCTGTAGTAAGCCACCTCAAAGAAAAATTAAATAAAGTGTGGAGACATATAACTTTGCAGCAATCAATGCTTTGTGCTATCTTAACAGCTATCTGGAATCGATGCCCTTTTATATATATCTTCGAGCTTGAATGCACCCTTTGACTTCTCAACTGTGGACCCTAGAAACACACTGGCGACATGCATTGAGAATACTTTGAGAGTGACAGGCATTAAGAATACAGTGACGGTGATGACTGCTAGCACAATCTATGGCATTAATTTCACTGTTTTCTTCCTGGTGATTCTTTTTTCTTTCAGCTAGTAAGATGGAAATGATGGCAGATGACTATGACACAAGAGAGATCTTGAGGCCGTTGGTGTTTCGTCTCCATGAGAATGTCCCTGCAATAGTCCGTGAAGTTTTGCTGGAACGTGGCTGGACTGAATTTGACAAAAAGGAGCAAGATGATGCAGACTGGAACCTATACTGGCGGAATTCACCTTTCCGCATGACGGACCACCACAGCATTAAACCCTGGCAGAGACTCAATCACTACCCAGAAGCTGTCCGGATCACCAGAAAAGACTATTTGGCAAGGCATCTGAAACGTATGAAAGGAGCATATGGATCAGCTCTGTATGAATTTAGTCCACTGGCATTCATCATGCCCAATGACTATGTCAAATTTGTAGCAGAATACAGCAAGGATTCTGTAGACAGAAGACCTAGCTACTGGATTTGCAAGCCTGTGGATCTCTCCCGTGGAAGGGGCATACTCATTTTCCAAGACATTAAAGACTTAGTGTATGACTGTACAGTCATTGTGCAGAAGTACATTAGCAACCCACTGCTCATTTCAGGGTATAAACTGGATCTGCGCCTTTATGTGTGTGTCACCAGTTTTTGCCCCCTCACCATTTACACTTATGAAGAAGGACTGGTGAGGTTTGCCACTGAAAAGTTTGACCTCAGTTCTCTGGACAATGTCTGTGCCCACCTAACGAACACCAGCATCAACAAATGCGGAGCTTCGTATAAAAAATATAAAGAAGGGATTGGCTGCGGCTGCAAATGGACATTCAGCAAATTTCGCTCTTACCTTCGAATATTTGGGGTTGATGACATTCTCCTTTGGCAGAAGATCAATAACATAGTGATTCTCACACTGCTTGCTGTAACACCCTTACCAGTGGCTTCCAATTGCTTTGAGCTCTTTGGCTTTGACATCCTGATTGATGACAAATTCAAGCCGTGGCTTTTAGAAGTCAACTACAATCCGGCCTTGTGTTTAGACTGTTCCATTGATGACACTGTGAAAAGAAAACTTCTTCACGATATTGTTGAACTGCTGAACTACAAACAGATTGACACTTTCAGGCAAAACCAAGTGTCGGGGACAAAGGCTGGCAGAAGGCATGTGCCCTGGAGCACAGCTAGTGAGAGTGCCTCCGGGGAGGCTCCTGGCTTACTCACTTGCCGAAAAGTGGCTAAATGTACTTCTGCTGCTTCTGTCCAACCTGCACTGCAGGCTGCAAGAGGATCAATTCATAAGGTGGCTACCCTGAGCAAGAAAACTGCCAGAGCACATCCAAGAAAAACATTGACTTCCCAGCTGCGGGAAAGGATGAACATGCCAAAAACGCCCTCCCGAGCAAAAGCTGAAGCTAAAAATAAACAACTCCCAGGAGCTGGGCATTCTCTGCAGAAGTCTGCCCCACTCAGCCACTGGTTACCTACACCTGACTTCTGCAGCTGCAAGTTAACTACACGTCCCTATTTCCTCTCAGATAAAGACCAGAGGCCTATCCCCCGAGTAGGAGATTTTGTCCTTATTTTTCCTTTCAACGAAGCTGCACTTCAAGCTTCCAGGGATGGGACAGATGTAAAGAGCATCATAAAGGAAATAAAAAAATTAGTGAGCAAACAGTTACCATCAAAACAGCAGAACATAAAGAAAAGAGTAGGCTGTTTAAGTTCTGTGTAACTTCATGATGTTAGGTTATCTAGACATATCGTAAATGACAATTTTATCTTGAAGGAGGTAGATGTACACTGAAATTGTATTAGAAAGAGAGATAACTCAAACAATAGACAATTTAAAAATTGTAATTTAGCAATTACCATGAGAGATTATTTTTTAAAATTAAAGTACTGGCTATTTTTTTTTAAAGTAATTCTTGAAACATTGAAGTAATCCCGGAATAAACATGGAGAATTTTATTTCTCAAAACATCCTCAGAAATGCCATTCTTTGTTTGTTATTTTTCTCAGCAATCTTTGCTGCTTTTCTTTTCCTAAGGGGGCTTTATGACTTGAAAAACTGGTCACTTTACACCAGGGAGCATTCTACATGCACTCAGTTTACAAAGGTGCACGTAATATGACTGATGCAAAACCGTCATGTTTTTGAATAATCCAGTGAACTTCCCAACATTCATTTCCAGAAATTAATTTTGCATTGTAAGAAACACCAATATGAAATAACTTCCATTTTATGACCAGTAGGGTTCCGTAGAAACTCTTATGGAAGGTAATTTTTAAAAAATCTCTATACTGCTCCAGTGTTTTGATTCAGATAAACTCTTAGTAGAGAAATAATTAGGCTTCCCAAGGTACCAGAGGGCAGAATACAAACTGGAAATATCATGTTCAGAAGACTGGATCGACCCTCTCTCTCTCTCGCAGAGTCTGCATTAGCCACCTGATGGGTACAGTGGTTAGGCAGCTTTGTTTTGCTTGCAATAAAACTTTGGTGATCAGCTGTGCATGCAAGAAAACTGAACTGAAGCATTTGAGATGGTGATCAAAATACCACCCTGCCCTTGTACATCTCTGCTGCTCCCAGCTGTTTGAATGGAAGTAACGCTGTTCAGAAGTCACAGCGTATTCTAAATTTGAATCAAAACTGAGGCCAAATACTGGCTTTAGCATTCTTCTGCTAATGCCAGAAAACCTGTGGAAAGATGAGAAGTGGGGTTTCCCAACTGTGTTCCATCTCCCTGAAGGATTCATAAGATTTTGTTCACTATCAACCCTCTAGAACAAAAAACAGAGTAAAGTAGGTATGTGTATTCCTACAGTTTAAGTACATATGCAGTCACGCTTAAGTTGGATTATTTGTGTTCAACAATGAACTATGGCTGGTAGACCCATTACTGCTTCTGGTCACCTAACGCAAGTGGAAGGTAGAGGAGATAGGATGTGAGACTCAGCCTGAGAAAAATAATGTGGCATGCGTCATAACTGGTCTGTGAAGGACTCCCAGTTATAACATACCTGACAGACTTGTCATTTAGATAGGTGTTTTTCTGTCTCCTCCTTTTCACACCAAATTTGTGCCCCTGATTTCAATAATCCCTTTGCTATTACACTATAAAATATTACTTGAAAAACATGTCTTGGTAAATATGGTGGCCACAGACTGGTTGACAAAAGTACTGTGAAATGCTCAGTGGTCTCACCCTTTGATTTCACCAATGGAAGTTTTGCCATTGATTTCCAGAAAGCAGAACCATCCCATGCTTATGTACCATTACGAATTCCTGTAAGCAGGTCCTAACAAGGCGCATGCATGCGCTGGCAAGGTGAATGCATACACTCTCAAGGTGTTTGCACACATGCATGTCTGCATGTGTGCAGTTTTAGAGACTGACATGCGCATATCCCCCATGTGTTGCACCTGTGCAGGACTGCAGGCCTAATTATTCCAGAATCAGAAAGCTTCCTGCAAGCGCAGTAGAGAGTGCTTAATGAAGCAAGGAGCACGCAGCATACAAAATACTTCCTTATTTAATTTCCAACTAGAAGGGATTATATGCACAGATTTATATACACCGGTTATTGAATGGCAAACAGTGATTTAAGGCTAAAAGCTACAAACAAAGCCTGTTTTCAGTATTACTATAGAAACAAAGAGAATGTCAGCATATTAACTTGAGAACAGGGACCTTTTGTTAAAAGGAATTCCTGGGAATAAAAACAGTGGTCCTTTACAAAGCACTAGTATCACATCTAGTTTCCCAGACAAAATGACACATTCACTTTTTTCATGATGCTTAACAGAGAGAACAAAACAAATGTAGATTTCTTCTAGTCAGAATAAAGCAGCACTGAACTGAAATTCTTAGTAAAACACATGGAAAAAAGTGATCTCTGATTACTTTTAATTAGAGTTTCCTTTTACAAAACATATAAAAGGTACTAAACGTTTCAGTAGTGAAAAACACAGGTTTATAAATTGTTCCTTTGTTATACAGGAGTAAAGGAAAAACAATGCAATTTTATTATCACACCAGTTGACAATAAACTGCATGGATGTTCGAGGCATCATAGTTACATTCATAAGACCCAGCATGTGTATGGGCAATATTAGCAACGCTTCTTGCTCTATTCAATCTATTTCTTCCAAAGATGCTCTGTAATTTGAATGGTGATTTGTCCACAGTCTGACCCACTAGAAACTGAAGAGAAGAAAAAGCAATTCCATAATCTTGCAATTATTTTGCACTTAGGTTTGACAAAAGGCTAAAGCAGCATGCTATGGAAGTGTGTTTGTTGCTCCAGGAATTTGAAGGGCCTGAGGAGATAATTGGTCTTCTCAGTCAATAGGCAGGTGATGAGCTGAGCTCTATGGGGGAAATGCTTCAGTGCTTTGGAAAAATTCGAGACAGATGATGGACAGGCAGTCTAAGGGGAAGGCAGCTGAAAGCAGCATCTGATAAATGATTAACCCCCTTAGGTATCAAGTGCAATCCAAAGAGCCTTGAAGCTGGAGAGACCCACTGACCAGAAGCTTTTTTCCACTACTAGGAGAATAAAGGCAGAAATGGGAGAGGTTGATTCAAAAACAAAGCAACACAGAGGAGGTCTGAGGAAAGACTGCAGGAGGAAAAAGAAAGGTCTGTTTCATCCAGAATAATGACCAGGGTGGAATAAACATTCCATTTTGTCTTCAAATGCATGAGACAGAGTTCTTAGATTATGATCATATAATTGTTGAATAATTTATTTGGAAGAGACGTGCAGAGGTGTGACTGTTCACTGAACTCCTGCTCAGGTTTTGGTCTAATGTACAGCTCATGATAAGGCCTGATGCATGCTGGGATCTTCTGCTCCAAAGAACCCAACCAAACTGAAAACATTAATCACTTCCACATTTTTTGTTATTTGTTTTAGTCAGCATAAGACAGCACTGAACTCAAATTCAAAAAGCTTTTAGATTTCAGGTTCTTATGCCATGCTCTTTAATTGTAGTCATTTTGTAACTAACCAGCAGAAAACCAAGGGGAAGTGTGGTCAATATCATGAAAAAAAAACACTTTGATGAGAAGTACTATGGACATTTATTTTAATGTTACATACACAAATAGGGCATGACTGCATTTCCTTCAAGTCTCACTCAAGAGACATTTCATTTGGGCAAGGTTATTCCAAACTGAGCACCAGTTAGCAAACCAAAGTAAACTTCAGCCCTACAGATCCATCCATTCATTTTCACAAGGCTTAAATTTTCCTAACAATTTTGACATTTCAGGAAAATGGATTCAGCAACTTACGTACAGCACAGCCCTTTGAGGGGTGGAATCACTTCTTGTCTAGGATAATATTACCGTCCTCATCTTTGATTCGAACTCGTCCAGTGGAGTACTTGGTTTCTTGTCTGCCATTGCAGTACACAGTTTTTACAGTGCCATCTGGGTACTCCCTCCTCTTGAATTGCGCAGTGTGAACCTCCTTTTGGCCATTACTGAATACCACTATTTTATCTCCATTCCTGAAAGAAATAGCAATGAATGAAGTGATGAGAAGGCACTATCTGTTATTAAACTATCTCACTGAGCTGTCTGGTGTGACACAACAAAAGTGAAAAACGATGTCAAGTGACAACTGTCTCAGGTTATAATTCACCTCAAAATTTACATGGGATGGCATTAGAAATCTGATCTCACAATAAGATTTCAATACAAAGGTACTTCAGTACATAGTATAATGCCTAATGGATGGTGGGATCTGAATTTTACATTAATTCTTCATGCAGGGACCTCAAAGCATTTTGCAAGCAAGATTTTATTTTACAACAGGATCCTCCCTAAGCCCAGGAGAGGCATGTGTAATAAAGTCCTGTTGTTATTTTTCCTCATTTTACATGGAGGAATAGAGAGATAATACCTGAAATGCCTTGCCCAAGATCAGAAAGGGAGCCAAGAAGCTAGCAATTGAGTTCAGGAGTCCTCATCCTGAGTCCCTTAGTATCCACATTGTTAACACAGACAATTGGTGATCTCCCAGCAACCCTGGCCAGTGTAAAGTTACATGGAAATAAATAAGGAATATTTCACAGTCACTTTGCCAGTGATAAATGGTCATCTATCATGCAGGGTGGAAGTGAACAATTTTTAATGCCTCATTGTAGCAAAACCCTCGTTATTTTACAAAGCCTTTCTCCTTTCGTCTGGAAATTTCCCAGCCATGCAGAACCAACCACAGTTTCAAATGTCAGTATCATTGTATCTGTGCCCAATTCCTGGTTCCTGTCATTAACATGAGACTTACTTTTCTACTTTTACTACTGTACCATCTGGGAAAAAAGTTTCCTTAAATCCGTCACTATACAGGCATTTCACTGTGTGATCTGGGAACACAATTTCTTGTGTGCCATCAGGATAATGTTTTTCTGTGGAAAAGAAGATGTAAAAAGTCTATCTAGTATTCTTTTTTGTTGCTTTACACAGAGCTAGATCAGATTTTTGTGGATGTTTTAGGGATATGATATCCAGCATACTGCTAAAGAAATTAAAGAATCAAATAAGCAGATAATCAAAATTAGAAGAGAGGCATTTACACCCCATTAATATCTTTGCTTTGTAGAAGGAAACTGAGCAGTAAAGTGATGGAACATACTGGAAGTCTAATGCAAAGACAATGCAAATTGAGAAGAAAAAACACAGTCTGCTGGAGTCAGAATCAGATGACACTTTCATAATAGAAACCTTCCTGCACAAGTAGTTCACATTTATGAGCTCTTGCATACCTATCTGATTATTAGGGAACTGCAGCACCTCCAGGCCATCTGGATAAGCAGTGTGGGTTGTCTGTGCATCTGCATAATAATAAATCTGGAAGGAAAGTGAAGTGTTTGTAGCATGTTCACAATATTTGCATAAGTAGATTCAACCATAACAATGTGCTTAAAAATAAGCCATCTTAAAAAAGTCATTTCAAGGTCATTTTCTGTACCTTCCATCTATAAAAGCAGCTATGTTTGCATTTCTGTTCCTTCCTCTCATTCACCCCCCTCCTCATGGCTGTGTCTAGATGTTGTTACTTTCATCTCTGTAGTATACAAGACAACAGTTCACGCATGAAATTCATCTTCCCATCTCTTTGCTTTGGCTCCCATCCATGCACTATTAATTTAAAGTAGTCCCACTGCTGCCAAAGCCTCAGTTATTTCCAGTCTAGCTCACATTATTATTAACAATTTATATTTACATAATGCCAAGAGGGAAGTACCGCCTGTGCTACCAACCCTACAAACGTATAAAAACCGGTCCTTGCTTCAGACGTCTGCCCCTGCCCTTTGCCTTCTTTCAGTCTCCTTTAAACTGTTTGGCCAATTACCCATTTGTTCCTTTGACTGTTACCTTCACCTCTTTCCACTTTTGTCCTTGTAGATGAAGCCGTCTCACCACTCAGGGTTGTTAAACTAACACCTTCATCCATTTATCCCAGAACTGATAGATCAAGATAAATAATAGGACCTTGTTGGAAAATCACTTAATCATTTAATTTTCCTTGAAGAAAAAAATGTTACACACCACTCTTTGATCTGGCATGATCTTCTTTACATCTCCATTGAAAAAGCTGATCGTAGTCGTCCGTTTGTCAGCACTGATCTCTTTTTTAGTACCATTGCGGAAAGTGATGATTCGACGTCCATCAGTAAGCACCTCTTCTACCTTCAAACACATAAAGCATCTAATGTAAATGAAGTTAAAGGACATGAGTAACATTGCATTGCATTCCAATTAAATTGGATCTTGAATTAAGTCATGCTGTACCTTTTTATTTCAAAAGCTATCTTTGTAGCACAGGTGCATTATTTGTCCCTCATTTGTGCGTAAAAGAGACCTAAAGTAATTTAATTTCCTTTTCACAAAATGAACTCACTTCTAGCACTCGGCCCAAGTTGTTCCCACCCCACCACCTTGGTTTTCTGTTCAGCAAGATAAGGCACACACACAGCCCTGTGGCAATAAGGAAGCCATTCAGGTTTTTCCTTGACCAACTTCGGTGAGTTACTCTCTGTACTAATTTCATATATGCTGGTACACATTCCAAGTCACTCAAGAGACCCCAGTTCTGGATTGTGTGAACCAAAATGATTAAACTTGATATATTAACACAGACTGCTGATATACGTTAACAACCATTTTATTCCAAGTAACATAAGCCTGTACGGACATTCAGTACTACAGAATTAAATGTGGCTGCATGCAGAGGTCTGCAGAATTGCTGAAGACCTCTTAACAACAGGGGGCAATAATGTCATCTGTGTGCTCTTCTACAAACAATACATTGGTCAAAGAAGACTTCATACCTAGCATAGCCTCTGGTTAATCAGTTTTCCTGGAATTACTATGGCAGCTGGTTCTGTTCACCATGTATCAAATCCCATAATATAGTTCATCTGGAGAAGTCCAAGGAAGAGAACAACCAGAAGGTGCCCTATAGCTCTACCATATGCCTCAAATTTTAACACACCCTCCACAAAAAGGTAATACCTTCCAAACAAAACAAGCCAAAAAAGAGTAAATATGCTTGGGGGAAGAGAAATGTGGTATTCCCCCAAACAGGCATTGTAATGATTACTGAGGGCAAGATTTTAGTTTTTTAGAAATTACTTTATTTAAAAAATTGTTAGTTAGTAATGGAAAGATGTTCTTACACCTGCTTTTTTTTTTTTTTTTTTTTTTAGAATGGTTTGGGTTGGAAGGGACCTTGAAGATCATCCAGTTCCAACCCCCCTGCCATGGGCAGGGACACCTCCCACTAGACCAGGTTGCTCAAAGCCCCACCCAACCTGGCCTTGAACACTTCCAAGGATGGGGCCTTCACAACTTCCCTGGGCAACCTGTTCCAGTGACTCACCACCCTCATTGTGAATTTTTTTTTACCTAATACCTATTCTAAATCTACCCTCTTCCAATTTGAAGCCATTCCCCCTTGTCCTATCACTACATGCCCTGTAAATAGTCCCTCTCCAGCCTTCTTGTAGGTGCCCTTCAGATACTGGAAGGCCACAAGAAGTTCCACATAGTTTAAATGAGAGTTAATATCTCTTTCTAAAGGCATCAATCCCCATTTTGATCTCTCTGTCTGGTTGCACAAAAAAGTTCAACCCACCACTTGATTTTATTAATAAGATCTGGTGGTAAAAATATCAGAGTGAACTTTTTTTCACAATTAGTTTTCTTTTGAGGATCAAAACAACAGATACTGTAGTTTCTACTTCTATGAGAGCAAATTGTGATTGGCAGAAGCTTTCACAAACCTCATCTCAGCATTAGCTATAAAAGAATTGGCATCTCAAACCAGTATTCCCTGAACAACTTTTATATTGCAAAAGCCATTTCTATGACTGCTCACTGGAAGGTACCATTAATCAATGCCTATATCAGCAGGGTGAGAAGAGAAGCCCAGAACCAAACAGACACAGAAACTGAATTGCTGTCTTAACTTTATCTAGCCAAAAGCCTTACCCAGAATTGGCAACTGTAATTGGGAATAGATTACCCTCAGTTAATAGCAAGGGAATGTTTTAACAGGATAAGCCTGCTTGGAGTAGTGTCATCGAAGAGACACCTGGGACTGAGTTCAGATCTGGCCCAGATGAGCAGTTACACTGGTGGAAAGAGTCCTTGTCTATGAGCAGTGAAACTAGTACCAGCTCACTTGGTCACCTTGCTGACAACCTTTCCCAATAGCAGTGCACCAAATTTCCAATGCATAGAGTCGTCTACAGAATCAGCCTTTCAAGATCATTCCTGAGATGCTGTGCAGGAAAGGTGATATGGTCACTCAGGAACGAATTATCCAGTTTGGTGGCAGGCAGTGAAGGGACACAATGGCAAGCCAGCAAGAATTGCCTACGCACCCCCTCCTGGAAGACAGGGATTTCCAGAAAAAGGGCAAAACCAGCTGCCACACTGAGCTATGAGCCTCAAGACAAGGGGCAGCTGGAAGCAATCTTGAGATGTAGCTGGGGAATCACTGGGGATTTTGTCAGGTGGCTTGAGCAAACTGGACAGGCTGCATCAAGCACAACTCTGCTGATGCTACTCTGTGTGTAGCCAGTTGTGTGGTGTGTAACAAAAGACGTCTCCCACAAGTGGTGTCCAGCTGGCACAGCTCACTGCCCTTAAATTCACTTCCAAGGAGACAAAAGAACCGCCTTTAGTCTTGTACTACAAAATACCATTGCTACTCCACTAGCACGTTTTCATTTCTAAAGGTAAGCATATCATGCCTCCCAGCCCACAAAAAACCAAAAAGGACTTGGTGAAATTCATAGACTAAATCCATGTGGGAGATAAGAAGATAATTTGGTTACTTGATTTCCAGCCCATCAGCTATACGTACGTATTTTCTACCATTCATGGTGTGAACTTTACACTTCAGATCTCCTTTAATGCACAGATACTTAATTGGAAGCTGCTTGAAGCAGTGATTCCCATCTATACTGCAGTCCTATTGGTGATCTCTTCAAGTATTTTTGCATCCTATTTTACCTCACCTTTCCATCCCGATGCTCTATTTTTTCCTGCGCCTCTTCCTCACTTTTTCTTCTTTCTTGATATAACACTGATCTTCTAGATAATACTGATTTTGGAGGCTATATTATGAAAGCATCACAGTCAGTGTTATATAAATAGAAATGTTTTTAACATATTTTCATTAATTTTAATCAGCTATGCAAGAAACATTTACTTTCACAAACACAGAGGTAAGCTGCCCTTCTTTCTGTTATTGCCTTGCATTTATCATGAATTTTGGTATTTTATTCCTAACTAGGAAGGTTGCACTTTAACTCCAATAATTTCACTTTGCAAAGCAAAAGATAGCACAGAGAAAGTCCAAAAACAAGGAGACAAGAGTGCATTCTGGCAAAACAACACTATAAGAAATGGAGGGATTAAAAACAGGAACAAAGAACAGAACTATCTCTGAATATTGGCTTACTGATTTGCAAAGGTACCTGTATTAGCTAGATCCACTCTTCCAAAACAAATTACGTGGTTCTTAGCTGTAGGTAATGCTAACTATGTAACTAAGTGCTATTCAGGATGTTACACATCCAATTTACCATTACAATGAGTGTTCTTTGCACTGTCTGGCAGCATAAAGGAGCCTTAATTTAACTGACATCTGGCACATAACATCTGGAACAGTTACTAACTAATGTTAATTACAGTTTGAAGATGTGATGTATTTTGAATTGTGGGATCCAAAGAAAGGGGAGTACTGCTTCCCACAGGGCAATGATATGCTCCAGTAAATAGCTGTAAACACAGTGCTTGAAATTGCCAGATGCATCCCTAAAACTCTGTGTCCATTGCATGGAGGATTTTCTTTTTCTTGGTGTGTTTTATTTCAGTTCACAAATGGAAAGGATGACAGTTGCTAATCATATAAGAGCCAGAACCATAAGTTGCTCAAACCTTTGCTTCAGCATCCGGAAAAGCAGGACAACTGTCTGCAGGTACTGTGTTGTCATACTTAGTTATGCCACTTCTCCTGTGTGTGGTCACAAAAGTGACTTTATTCTGAGGTTTTAGCATTTTTTCTGTCTTTTTAAGATTAAGAGTCTCTTCTTCCTGAGCCAAAATTAAAATGTTAACTAGCAACATAAATTTTTAATGTCCAACAGTTGTGCAGGGATATCTTGATAAAGAAATCTGCTGTATTGTTTGTAAGCCACTGCAATATTGTTTTAAAGACTGTACTTATCACGAGTAGAGGCAAGAAAATAAAGTCAGTATTGTTCCCAGCTAAATGGGCATTAGCATGCTGTATATGAAAACTGAGATCACAGACTCACTAATTATTTTATAGAGTTATGTGGTGAAATACCTCTGTTTCTTCATTGTTACTGTAGAGTTCAAAGCTGCAAGTGTTGTTGCTGAGGTTATGTGAGAGGGTCATGTCTTCTGAGCTATCTGAAATGGGCAAAGACCTGCCTATGAGAAAAAAATAAAGTAAAAGGAGTCATTGAAAGCATATGAAAATTGCTAAATCACCTATTTCCATACCTATTTCAGAAGTTTTTTTAAAGATGCTAGCTCTCAGATTCTTGTAGCACATTGCTTCTTATGCTGATAAGGTTTGCTAACAGCTTGCCCATCCTCCTGAAGGTGCTTTGTCCTGGACCAGAGGAGTGCAGACTGCGCCTCTTCTCCCCCTTCTGGGCTTCCAGGACAACAACCTCAATGAATAAATTGCAGGCAACAGCACAATCTGTTCTCCTTCTCTTGTAAAATACAAGTTTTACAATTCTTCAAAGTCTCATAGGAGAGTTCTAGTGACAACATATTACCTGTGAGCCAAGAGCTGGGGACCAGCATCTCCAAGTCATTTGCAGACCACTCTAAGCAGGCAGAAAGTTCCCACAAATCTTACCTTTTGCACAGGAAGATGAGTTAGGCTCCTTAAAACCACTTAGATGTGAGACAGCTCCAGGGGATTTCTTATCATCTGTTCTTCTCCCAGTAGGAGAGTGTTGATGTACAACCTGAAGCAAAATGGAGAGGCCCTGACATACAGTCACGCTTCACTGTAACATGGGACCTATCAGTGACATAGCCAGAGTGCACTTCCCCTTTCTAGGAGTTTAGCTGCCTGTGCGCATGACCAGTTTGCTGACATGGTGCAAGTGCCTCGCCTTGGTTCAGACTGTTGTAAAGAAAGAGATGTGGGTGAAAGAGCCGGAAGAAGCCCGAGGCAGCCCCCTCCCCCCTTTTCTTGAGAGCTGCATTTCAGCTGTGGCTCTTGCACTTGGTCCTTGTTGAGTTGCATCGCAGCCATACCTGTGCCTGACCATGCACCTCATTGATCCAAACCCCAGCCTGACCCATGGGCTGACTTCCTGGTGTAACCCCAGACCTACCTCATCACTACGGGCTTTGACAATTGGGATTCTGGCCTGACCCTGACACCCATCCCCAGCCTGCCCTTCTCCCTGGCTGGGGATGGGCCCTGCCCTGCCGGAGCCCCTCAGGAGGTCCCTTTCACCCCCATTGCTCCCAGGCCCTGGCCCACAGGGAGCCACTGGCCATGGAATACCCTGGTGCTTGGTGCATGTGATCACCTCTGAACTTTTTCTGAGGGCAGGGGCGGCAGGTTTCAAAGCATTCACCCATGCTCTGGCCTGCAGGTGCCCAAATAGCTCAATGTACAACAAGTCTGTAATATAATTTCTGGCAAAACCCCTGCAGTACCAGGGAAAGAAGACCAAGCAGCAGCTATGTGGGGATCATGGTCCTCATCCAGCTTCTGAACAGTACTGTAAGAAGAAAATAAAGGCAGCCTAAATAGACCTTGCTACTGGCTTACTTTTTCTGGTTCAAAAGGTGTCAGTCTTCCCTGGTGAGGTGATTTCCTGCCAGTCGGTGTTGTGCTTCTGCCAAGGGAGTAGTTGGATGGTTTCTTTTCGTGATGTTCCTTTATCACTGATCTCAAAGGATCAGCCCTTTGCACAGAGTTTTTTATTGCCTAAAAGGTTTGAATACATTTGTGTTAAGTTGATATAAACATCTTCAAACAGCATTAAAAGTCCTGCAATAGGTGCATCATTAAGTGTTTAAAATTTTTAAGAAAATATTTATTTTTGTCTGTGGGCATACACACACATCCATAATTCCCTATTTGGGGTCTTATTTTGCTTCCCATATTTCTCTCTACTTGGACAATGATGCAAGTCAAGGGCAATTGTAGGAGCCTAGTGCAAGGCCAACAGCTGCTCTCAGGCTCTGATCCCTCAGCCCAACCACCCTGCCAACAACAGGAAAGATATCCTTCCCTGGGGTACCACAACCGAGCTGATCCCAGTAAAATATATTGCACGACCATTCATTTTTACTTGCTAGATGTCCACACTTTTTACATTTCACTCTCATACCTCTCCATCAACCAAGGCTGACACAAGCCTTGTAGGACCCTAAGATAGATATGAGACACAGAAGGGAAGTGAGATGTGAACAGTTTCAAACAAACTATAGAAAATATTTAGACTGGAAAGATCACAGTTGCTCAAAAGCACTTCCCCGTTTTTTCTTGGGAGACCATAGATCAGAGCACAGAGGAAACATACCATATTCCGCATGACCACCATGAGATATATAGGATTTACACAATGACTGCCAGGTTACGTTGGTATGACAAGAAAACTGAGGTTGCATTCTCACCTAGACGAAACTTTGAAGTATACTACTGAACCTGATGTAGAAATGCCTGGCAGTATGAGACAAAGGCATAGTATCACTGCCTACATTGCTGAAATTGTCCCAGAAATGGCAAAAGATGATGTCAGTGTCTGTCAGGACTGACAGCAGAAGAATCTCTAATGCATTAATCTGTTGAATGACTAGGAGTGAGCACATGATGGTCAGAAACAAAGAAACATTCAGAAAACGGTAGGCCCATGGAAACGGTACCAGGTACTCTGATTTTGAAATGTCTTGCACACTAGAGAGTGCCCGCTTGGGACGATGAGTGTGAGCAGTCCATGGAAAGAATATATTTGCCATCAGCTTCATTTGCCCAAGTCCATGAGCTATTGCTCAAGGGATATAAGACTAGCAAATAACAAACAAGGAAAGACCGCACAATTCCTTCTCTGACAACAGTCACTATGGCCATTTTTTGACAGCTGTAAAATTTTCTCCATTTCATCAATGAAATTTAGGGGATCTGTTGTTGTGGATAGTATTCTCTTATTTATGTTAATAAATGACACTACAATTTAATGGATGTTCTTACAAGGAAGGAGCCACGAAAGAAACCCTGTTGCAACACCAGAAATCTGTAGAATTTTAAAAGGCTAAATCTTTTCCTTCAAGCGTAAAACGGTTCTGAGCAGGAGATAGGCAACTGATTAACTCTTTCCCACAAGGATACTAAAAGGAACAGAAATTAATAGAATTAATTGTTAAAGGAATATGAATTCTACTTTGAATTTGGAGGTGTTTTCTGCAGGCAAGTTCTGTGAATAAGCCTGAGTTCTTCGAATATAATCATGATTTCAAATACAAGTGAGTAGGCAAACTGTCAAAATATGCCTGGGACTTCAGCTCGAGACAAGTGGTACAGTACTAAAGACCTTTAAAACTATTTTTCATGAAGAGATATTATCTCAGAAATTGCAGCTCCTAAGACATCATTTTATTGCTAAGGATCTCAAGACTGAAATACTGAGTGGTTTAGGAGAACTTGAAAAGCCAGTGGTGCAGTTTCACAGCAGCTCAAGCCAACCTCAGCCCAATCCCGCTGGAGTCTCACTCCTTTTTGTCTGTCACCAGCCGCATGTTTCCAGCCCCTCCTTTATGTGGTACCAGCAACTGCAGAGGGGGATTGACCTGGCTCAGCGAGTAGAATCAGGCAAAATTTAACAGCTTTTTTCTGCCTGGTTAGTTGTGAGCCAGTTCACCATCATCAGAAAATTCTAACAGGGCCACAGCAGCTCAAATATTCATTAGCTTCAGCCAGACGCTAACGTGTGACAACATTTGTTTTTTGCTGTGATGTATTACAGAAAGAACATTGCAATTAAAACTTTTTAACTACCTACATAAGACTTGTAAACAGAAAATACTTTATGGCAAGAGTTTTAACACAGAGCTGCCTAGAAAGCTTATTTTAGAAAAGAAGACCTCATGAGCTATCTAAAAACCACCTTTGAAAAGGATGTTCAGAAGTCAACATTTACTAATGCAATGCAATTCAATGAGTGATGCCTTAACAGAGGGACAGAGAACTGTATGGGCCTTACAGTTATGACGAGAAGAGACGCATGCTCATTCTTTTGAACTTTAAGAACTAACGAACTCAGGATGTATTGGACTGCAAAAGTGAAGGAGCAAGATGAAGGCAGAGAGGAAGAAGAGCTGTTTCCATGAACACGGTGAGGTTTTTTCCTTATGTATCTAAAGAACAATCAGTTCAATTGAGGGAGTCTCCACGCAGAATAGTGTGAGTAAATGTACTTCAATTTGCTACATATACCATTGTAAAAGCTGCTGATTTCAATTTTATGCCTCACATAGATTACAAATTTTTAAATTATACACTAACATAACTATTTTTAAAGCAATAATGTCAGAGGAATCAAGACAAGCTTAGTGAATCATGTGTGGTCTCTGTTTTCATACAGATGGATGTCATTCTAACAGATGTTTCATAAATCGTAGCTATCAGTGTAACCCAGGCAACAACTGCAATTTAGCCCTACAGTTTTTAAGAGACCCAGGTACTCAGTATTTGGGTTAATCACACATGATGAGGTTCTTGATAAAGATTCTCTCAAATCCATCACTTTCATAAACAAAGTAATCAAATCATCTCAATAAATCTTTTTACTTTTCTTTATTGGAAACCTGTGGATCACCAGTAAACACAGACCCTTGATACAAAGGGGGTGCAGGGTCAGAGGAAGAAACCACCTTCCAACATGTGCAAGGTAGATCAATTGTTTCCCATCTCCACTGAAAACAGAATAAAAATTAATCATCTGATTAGCTGGTGACAACAAAAGAGATGGAGTTTAAAAGAACAGGTAGGCAGCAGAAGATGCCAGCTCATTTTGGATCTTTCTCATGGTAGCTAGTGAAGCACAGATTCAGTAACAACCAGTGACACTGATCCTGCTCTTGGCAAAAGGAGGGACCAGGTGACCACTCGAGGTTCTTCCAGTCCTACAGATCTATGCTGTCAGGCTGGCAGTGGAGACCAGGAGGAGGTGTTGTTACTCAGGGCCCACCTAGACCACAGAAACTTTAAAAATATGATGTTGTCTTTGATCCTCATGCTCAGCAATAATCCTTTAAATTTTCTAATGAGCTTTTTCCTCCCAGTTCTTAATACCTACAGTTCTTCATCATTCTGATACAAGTCAAATTGTCCTGGAAATCTCTCATTTGTCAATTCCCATAAATAAGTATCTCTTATAACCTTCAAATATCAGTTTGTGTCATGTAGCATTTGCATTCCCACTAACAGATAAAAAAACTGAGAAAAAGCAACAAATACTTATGGATAAAGCAGTGAAAATTCAAATACTACAAGTCTGTCTACCTATTCCTAGAACTCATAATTCCCTACTTCAGAGTTAGTAAATGGTCAGGAAGAACGTTCATAGACAAGGATCAAAGATCATCAAAATCCCTTGCGAGATTAGAAAGCAAAGTCCATCTATTAAGATGGAAGTAAGGAAGTAAGCACCTTTGACCTTGGTTGAAACTTTTCCAACAAAAACATTAAGAAATATTATCAGTATATCTTTCAGTAGAACTTCCCCTTGCCCCCCTCCCCCACCCACCCATGAATGAATGTATCTTTTCTCACAGAAATCACTAACATCTATCCATAGTTGCATGTCTGGCAGGAAACTAGCAATTCATTCCTGCCAAATGTACAGTGTGATGCATTCAGAAATCAGCTTGTTTGGAGACAATTCATATTAATAAACATTCATAATTAATAAATATTAACCATTTTGGCCAACCTGTACATCTTCCAAGCCATATTCTGAAAGAATCACTAATGATATGCAGTTAAAATGGACATTTATCTTGTCTCATTAAAGCACAGCTTGAAGTGGCCATTTCCTCACCAACTAGGTCGCTACAGTACAAATAGAAACCATCATTAATAAAAGTATTATAGGCAACTAGAATATGTCTTTTTCAGAGATGTAGAACATCTCTCAGATATGTTTGGGGCTTTTTTTATAAAATCATTGTCTGTGTCTTTAACCTGTACTGATAATTATTCAGACTTGCTCCCCCATTGTTTTTGTACATATCCTCAAATTCTATTAGCTTTGTCAGATGTTAAGTGTTGTTTTGGCTTCTTGTGTACAGCTGATGAAACTCACCAGTCTAGTTTTAACTTATATATCTTATACAGGTATACACGTATCCCTGCGGCATGCCTCTCTACTTCTGTTACTCAAGGTTATCCCATTTACTCTGATATGTTTCCATGCACAGTTTCTCAATTCTGGAGAGAAACAGCATGAGAGTTTGTTTTATCTATAACCAAAATTTAGAATTGTCCAGATTCGCAGAATCTTGAGGGAAAACATCCACCTGGTAGCAAGAGAGCTCAAATACAAAGGAAACACAAGTGAGTCACCATGTTTAGATCCAGTGCTATGACGACACAGATTTTGGGCTTCTGTTTAATGTTCCATTTACCTGAACCTTCAATTCCAGATTCAAATAATCAGCAGCCACTCTATTTATTGCAAGACCTTCTTCTGCCATCAGATCAGATAAAGAACGTGTGTCTCTGTCAAACATCTCAGAGTTCACTCAGGACATCTGGGCACTTTGCCCACCAGTCTAGCTCATGCTTGTGCTGGATTCCAGTTGGATTGGATCCAATGCTGGATAGATGGTGAAAGCTCAGATAACGGCGAGCCCAAAAGTCTGCTGTCCTCAACTTCCCCCGTCTCAGAACTGTTGCTGAAGCCACAATTTTTTTTTGCACATGGCTGTGTGCCACAAGAGGAAAACGAACTCAATGGGTCTTAGGGAGTCTTTATGTAGAATAAATATCTCTGCTTTTTTCCTCATTTCACAAGAGTTTTTGAGGTGTTCAGATGAAACAAACCCTTTCATACCTTGAAAATTTCCAGGGTAAGCTACCAGAGAGAGCTTTTTCACTTTACTGGCCACTTTAACTGCAGATAGTATATCCCACGTTACTTGTCTGGCTTGTAATTCTGCCCACCAGAGCACAGAGGAATGAAGAGATCCCAGCTGTCGAAGGGACTGGAGAGATCTGACATCAGCATAGAACAAATAAAACAATTTTCTGCAGCTAAACCTTCCACCTTCTGACTTATAAACATACATTGCTTAGAAATATAGCCAGTCTTGAATGCAGACACATAATGTCTGCATCATCTTTGAAGCTACTGTTTCACACATGACTGATTTCACTTGTTGAAGCATATTCAGTTTAGAGTCATTATTATCTCTTTTGCCATCAGGCATGTCATGGTTTTTCCACCACTGGGAGAGAGGGACCACCACTCTCTTCAAAGGAGAGAGGGACTTATGAGTATAAAAGGAACTAAACTACTTTAATGAAATATTAATAATGAAATAAAAAGGAAATAAATATACACAAAACCGTATCAAGCTCCCAGGATAACAATCACGTCACCAGCTGGCACTGGGGAAGTCCCAGACTGGTCTCGGTGACAGATGGGAACTGGATTCCAGGTCTGGATTCAGGATTGGGATCACAGGCAGAGGAACAGAGTCCTCCTCAGATGTCAGCCATTGAAGGAAGAGAGCTGACTCTTTGATCCCTCAGTTTTTATACTGAGCATGAGGCAGATGGGATGGAATACCCTGTTGGTCAGTTTTGGGTCACCTGTCCTGTCTGTTCCTCCCTGCAGGTGGGACCCCTCTACGCTTTTCTGCTTCTGACCCCAACAAAGTTGGTTGGCCTTGGCTGTTATAGCAATAAGTATAAGCAAGAGCCTCTCTGCATACTGTGCCTGGGCATCAGCTATAAACATTGGTCTTATCACTCTGAAAGCAGTTTCTGCAAAGTATGCTGTTAATTTCAATAGTTAGAAGAGGCTTAGCTAAAAAGCAGTTACTGAACAGCAAATTGGTCCTGTTTTACCTCAAACCAGGACAAGGCATCATGCAGGATTCACTAAAGCCCCTGTCTAGTGACTTTCAAGCTGTCATGATCACTGTCATGATCACTAGAGTGGAACAGTTGCCTCTTTCTCATCTGACATGTTTTCATTTGATTTCAGTCCCTAAACATGCAGAGAGAGCAGTGTGTTAGCTAATCTGAGCTAAATTTTGCTTTGGCCAATGGAGTTGGGGTATTAGATTCCAGAAGTTAGGGGGAATTTCAGAGAAAGACAGTTCACTTGAACAAAGCACAAATTTCAGCTAAATGTGAGCAAAAGGAAGAAAGTGGACTTGTAATAATCAAGATGCTCATAATAAGAAGCCAGAATTACAAAGCCAAGAGAAAGAAAAGCACATCATGTTATTTAGATATCTATATATTCTAAGCAGTGAGACGCGTAAGAAATGTGGTAAGCTGGCTGTGGAGGACCAGTCATAGAGATAGCAGTCAAAAACAAGCACCTCACTTGATGTACTGAGTTATCTTGTTACAGTTTGTAAAAAGCTAAGTGATTTTCCCTCAGGTTTTATCAGGCAGAAGGCCACTAGCGCTTATTGGCAAGTATGGCCTCAAATTGGAAAATATTGGATTTATGCTTCGCTGAAGGAAGATATGATGGTTCCCTATAAAACCAATCTGTGACCTAGCAGGTACAATGAATTCAGAGAATATCTGCAAACGATAGGCAATTCAGTTAGGTCTGGAAAAGGAAAAAAAAAGGCTTGTCTCCTGGTACTGCAAGACCAGAAGAAAAACTACAAGCAAAGTTACAACGAATCACAGCACAAGCCTGCTGCAAGAAAACATGACTATGCTTATACAGAGATTTTCATTTGCACAAATTTTGATTCCAAAGAACATTCTCTTAAATAAGTATTTGAAACTGTGGTAAAGTGACTACTGGCAATAGGAATGCGTACTTTGCTATTCACATCTCTAAAGAAGTGTTTCTGCAAAGATGTCTTTGGCCCCACATGAGAGATGCTGTGGCTCTTGTGATTATCTCTCCGTGATCTTTCTTCTTGTTTGGATGAAGACGCTGTCTCTCGCAGAATAGCTTCTGCAACCTAATGGAGAATTTGTTATAAATATATAGTTTTAAGTTCAAGGCACAGCTAGTAGAATCAAACAACCCTCAAAGCCATCTGATTTTCTGTTGTAATAAAAATTATGATATTTAAACACAATGAATGAAATTCCAGATCTTGTTCTGCTAGGGACTGAAACTCTCCAGTACCAGACACAACAATCTTTGTATATGGTATCCTAGAATCTTTATATACAGCATCATAATATTACTCTTAAACAACAAAAATCTTCAGTGGTTTGAACACTAGTTCTACATCACCAAATGTCCCAAAGCAGTAGAAATAATACAGAAATCTGGCCTACAACAGCAGTCAATTAGCTTTTTCTTATCCTTGCTTTTATTGGAATGTTTATATTTTTTCATTCTGTATATGGGACTCTAATCTTTTTTTTTCTGACCTTCACAATCTATAAAAGGATGAGTCATATGAACAGGTAGGTTTGGGAAAATTAAAAATAAAGTGAAATGTAACTTGAAATGACATTTTCAATGGAACTTAATAGTGTTAGGTGAAAAATCTCATTAACAAGTACATTAAAATCAAATAAAAAGAGAGACCAAAATTTCTTCACTCCATAAAGCAAAGGACAGGTTAATTGGTGGTTCTAACATCTTTTAAAGATACGTTACTAGGTATAAGATTTGCAAATCAGGGAAATAGCTAGCAGTGAATGGCTCAATTTTATTTTCTCTTACGTTCAGCCACTCTGCGGAAGAGTAGGATTCATCTCACCAGACTGCACCATCTAGAAGATAATTATCTGTTCTAGTCGCCTTGGCACATGTAGGATGAAATTGATCCCTCTTTAGAGGCACATATTTTTCTCCTTTGAATCACAGGGAGGTGAGATGACCCACTCAAACCAGACTTCTGTCTTTTAAATTCTAGCCTGAACCATTTAATTTCACCAAGACTTGCTGTCTACTGTGTAAGAAGTGGGTAACAGCATTCTCCTTTCCTTTTGCTCCCTTAAATGAAGTTACTCAGTTATACAGTAAGGTAGCAGCTAACTATTAAACAAATGGGATACTGAATGAGAAAGTGAATCTGTTAACCTATGATTAAACCTCTTTTTGATTTCAGGAGATCACCAGAGACATTTATGCTAGCCAGCTTTATTTTCCACCCTGACTGTCTTTCCTGCTCCACCCCAGTATAACTCGCATTCAGGAGTCCAACTTGTGCCTTTGTAAGGCAGGCCACTGACAGCGTGTGTCTGTATTCGCAGAAAGCTTACAGCACAAAGTAAGAACTGAAATGAGATTTAATAAAAGGTCTCACTGTATCTATTGCCATAAAACCAGTCTGCATCTGGCTGAAGAACTGTTTTATTAAAAAGTTAAATGGCGTTACATACATAAATACTAGAATCCATTTCAGGAGACTTTAGTTGTCTAATTTAGGCACTGAATGTAAATTAGTTATCTAGACTCCCTCCCTAGTTAGTGGAGGCAGACATCTGCCCTGACATAAGTGTGTAAGGTAAGTTGGCTGAATCACCTTGTAGAGGTGCCCACCTCATGGATAACTAAGGCTAAGTGGAAGAGGACCGCACAAAGAGTGTATTTTAATGTGGCTTGCTGCAGAGCTGATTTTCCCCCCTGCAGGCTAAGCATGGAAGGAACGGAGTAACAGTATTCACACATGCCTGCTCCAAAGAATAACTATACCTAAATCAGACACTATTAAACAGATAATATCTTCCAGTACCGGGGTCTCTGATTTTCTGTCCATGAAAATCACAGCTTCTGGGTTTTTTTCTGCTTTCCATCTCTGATGTTCTGAAACTCTGAGCTCATCTCGAAGCTCCATGTTCTGCCTGGTCAGCATGTCAACCTGGTCTCTCAGCTTGCCATAGGCAGCATGCCAGCAGGACTCATTTCTCTTGAACTCCTCCTGCAGTCCCGCAATCTGCTGTTTTAATATCTACCAGTAGAAAAAAAGTGTGCCATGTCATTGCCTGCTCTGAACTAGGCATGCCCACCTTATATACCCAGAAGGAAGCATGGAATCTTTTGTTCTGCTTAAAGGTCTACAGTATAAAGGTCTTCAGTATAAAGGTCTGCAATATATAAAAAAAAAAAAAAACATTTTAAATGATTTCTTATAAAAAAAACCAAAGAAACAGACAAAAAAACCCCACTACCCTGCAAACTCCTGTATTTAAAACTAACCAATTGTTACAAAGCGAGCAGCGAAAAGTCCTTGCTGTGTGAAGGAAAATCAGGAAATGCAAACTAATCATGCAAACACTCATCATTAAATGTGGATGTTTTCATAAAAAGGCAAGGATGCAAGGTATATTTTAATGGCGAAAATGTCAGTTCATCCGATCTTCATGGAGTGACAAGGGCACGTGATTAGTTAAATGGTCCTTGCAAAGAGCATGGGGTCACAAATACATAATTTACTACTGCGTTCAGGAAAATGAAAGTAGTGAAATTTGATGCATTTTGGAGAGGACTTTTCCATATACACTCATCTCCACTATTTTTCCCTACTCCCATCACCCGTGCTCATGCCAACTCTGAGTCCCCTTCTTTCAAAGCACTCGTGCTGGATACTGCAAATGCAATGTTGGTGGAGCTAAGCTAGAAAGTGCGATTTGCTCTGTGGTCAATCAATTGTCACATGCAACTCTCTCCTACTTTCCCTTCACTGGTGTATCTGCCCACTCGTGTCCTCATCACCAACCTTTCTTCGCTATGAGCTGCCTGGTCAGAATTTGGCATATCCATTGGCCATCTTCAAGAAGCAGCAAACTCCTGAACTTGGGAATCACACAGATAAGTGTCTCAGAAATTGTTTTGTTATTGTTTTGTGGAAAGCTAACTTTCTGAACCTGCACTCATTATGTTATTCAGGTGGGAACAAATAATTAAAACAATTTTATCAAACTTCATCTCTAGGGCTAGACCTAGTCAGGAAACACAATTATTCCCTGGCAGAAATTCTAACATTTTTTTTTTAAATCCCAGGTGGAAATAAAGCTGATGTTTCAAAATATCGTGCAGAGAGGATATTAAAAATATTTTTATTCAAAATACTAAAATAACCTTACTGAAACAGTTAATCATTTCCTGTTGTAAATGTTACCTCTTGAGAAATATGGAACATGAGCAGAGAAAACATTCACTAGGTGCATGGTACAAAAATATGTATTTCAAAAATGTACTAATGAAAAATATAGAAAGTACAGAAAGTTTGAACAAAGTACTATCTTGCCAATTTCATTTGTTCTGAAACTTTTCTGGTCAAGAAAATCATTGAAATTGTCAGTTTTCTGTCAAATGTAGCAATTTGGTTTAGACAAAAGGAACATTGTTCCAGACATTTCTGAGCATTACCATTGCCTAATTTTTTATCCTATAAAAATATAGCTTTTAGCTGCCCCCGTCTCATTTATCACAGTCTCACATGGCTCACCAGTTTTTTCTTCTCTTTATCAGTGACTCTTATAGAAAATTACTTGAAGTCATATTATGTCTAGCAATTCTTAATACGGTTAATAGCAATAGATATTCAGAGATTGCCTTATCACTAAGGATGCTGAAACAGAGGATTCAAACAGATAGAATCCCCTAAAGGAACTTAGAACAAACCACAATAAATGACTCAGGGATGTTATTAGGCAGGTTAGCTTGTTAGATACACGGCTAGATATCATCAAAATACCTCAAAGCCAAAGGTCAGGCTAGTTTAAAGAAAAAAAATCAACAAACTCCCAGCTCAAGGTTGAGAATAGACAATGATGGCCAATAACTCTGTGCCACGGGCACAATGGGTCTTTATAACAAAAAGGGGTAAAGACCACTATGCCAGGAGTAGGAAATCTTTCAAAAGCCAGATCAGATCTGGGAAAACCAGTACAAGAAAACACAAGGAACATGGGGATCTCCCAACCTCCCTTACAAAATAGAAAGCATAACCTGATTTTTTTCTTGTATAAAGGAAGTTGATGTACATTTTAAACACAAACCAAAGCAATGTCCTATTAACATGAAAAATCTTCACTATACACACAACTTTCCTCAAGAAGTAGCATGAATAATTGGCCATCTGTGCCAAATGGAAAGATTTAGATACTACCATAAGATGGCTGCATGGAAGGCTACTAATTGATGAGAACTACATATTGATTCTACAGAAGACAGCTTACTTGTATTTCTGCTGATTTCATGTTTTCTCCAGTGACTCTAGCTGTTCCTTTGAACTTGCTATGAGCATTTTTTTCTTCTTGCAGTGGGTGAATTTGGTCTCTATTGTATTCCAAAGGGTGAGTCAGCTCCTGGCTCCTGACAGTCTTGAGCTTGTCCATTTGTTTTCTGTTCAAAAGGCAAACAAAGAGTATGAAGTTGGCATAAAGATTATTACAAAGGACTGTCTTTAGATGCACCTTCTTTGGGCATGATTTTAGGAGGGCTTGGGCATGTCCTATATATGCTGATACTGCTCGGAGTGGGAACAAGTTATCAGCGCTTGTCAAAATTGAGGTCCTTCATCACTGGCAACACGCATGCTTTCAGCTGCAAAATTTATTCCAGTAGATGGAACAATTCTCACTGAAATTTTCTGACAACGAAATGACCATGAACTTAGAGCCTTTTAAACAGGTTTTCTGTTGACAGAGATAGCTAAATCAAGGCAGATCTGCAGAAGCCACAGCTTGTTCCCTGACATTGCACCTATGAAGCACTTCATCATGCAAGGCTGGGGACTGGGCTGCATTTCCAGCAGCCAAGTCATTCCTACAAATGAGAAGAGCCATGGACCTGAATGAAAGGGGATAAAGTACTTTACTTTCCATAGGTAAATATACTCCAAGAGGTAAATGTGGGAGCTCAGCACCCAGAAGAGATTTTGCCTTTGAACTCAGTGTCTCAAGGCATGAGTGGTCTGGAAGTGCACTTAAAAACTCAGCAAGAGGGGAAGAGTATAAATCTTTACATATCCTCAAATGGAGTATATTTGTATGACTATGATCCAGTTGCTTAGTTCATTTTAGTGTGATTTAAATTGTTAACTTCCTGCTTCAGCTCACTTCATGACCTACAGCCACCATCTGGTCATCAACTATTGCTTTAAAAGCAACAAGAGCTACAGGAGGCAGCCATGACCTCATGTTTTCCTCTTAGCAATGGAGTTTAGAACTTCAGCAGCAAAATATGAAAGTTCTCGAAGATACTAAGAGATAAACAAACTCCCCCTATACAGCTGCTCTTTATAATTCATTACCATTTTTTTTTTTTTTTCGGTTGTTTCCTGTCCTAAATACACCTATCTAATATTCTGTTTAAGGGCATCCTAAAAAAAGTCTCATCAATAGTCAATAGAAGTATTAATTCTCCTCACATTAATACAGTTAAATTAGCAAATATAGCCCCTGCTTGATTATGTTCAGCCTACGACTGCTCCATATCCAGATCGGTTACCCTGAAATACAATACACTAGAACAAAAGCAAGGTGCAAGATCTATATGTAACATCTTCCACTGAAGACTGAACAGTACTGTCTTAAGTTTCTTGCCCCCTGTAAAATAAAATCCACGTAGCTATTCCTTCCAGCAGCTCAGCTGATATCAGCCTCTTGAGAATTGCACAAGAGTTACAGCTGTATAAATAAACTAGTCAGAGCTGGAGCATCAACCCAAGCGTGCAATTGCCTAGAGTGCCATATTGCTAGCGTGATTTCTCATCTTGGCATCAGCCATCCAGCACTGTACTAGGCAATGCTGGGCAAGGTTTGGAGGTTAGCACAGGCCAGGGAACATGTCCAGCAGCCACCCTGGTCTGCAGGGTAAGACAGGTTAGTCATATGGAGGTGTTATGCTGTGCCTTTTTGCCTCAAGGCTAGAAAACAGACCCTGGCCTGAGGAAATGTAATAACCAAGGACACCAGGAGCACATACAATAGTTCTTTGGAGCCTCAGATAATCAAATCATACCCTAGCTATAAGTTGCAAATAGGAGCTAGGAGCACATCACAGATACAAAATATAGAAAAAAAAGGCTAAATAGTTTGTGCTAACTCAAATTCTTGCATGAGTCCCAGGAGTACCTCTGCAAGAGGCACATTGCAGCAGGCTGGCTGTGAGGCAAAACCATACATGAAGCAAAGGCCTTTTTCCAAGTAAAAGCCCTTTAGCAAAATACAGATGGGAAAAAAACCCAAACCTGCTGGCTACTGCTGTTGGTCCAGAAAGAGTGCAGATTCAATACTACAAGGAAATTATGTATTAAAAATGGCAAACGTTGTCCTTTGAAGGAACAAAGAAATGACCAATGTCAAGATGATGATGTCAAGAGTTACTACCTCAGTGCTGCAAGGGTGGAGCCACAGGCTGCTGCCTTGAGCACTGTCCAGGCTCTGTTAGGCACCAGCTACACACAACACACTACATCCCAACTGTTTTCACCCTCTTGCTTATATTATTTGTTCCTGCAAAGGTCAAAAACAAAGCACTTGGAAAAGAAAGAATGGATAGACTGGGCAGGTCCAGACATGTCATGCTGCTCTCAAAAGAATTTTCATTGCTTCCTATGAGCACGAGTTGTCAACACGGCCCAAGTGAAATGCTATCAATGTAGTGGCCATCTTGTGCTCCTAGCAGGCTTACTGGTTTGAAAATATGAAGCAGATTCTGAGATTGCATAAATCAGGACAGGTTCGATGCAGTTAAAGAGGAGAAGCTGCCTTTTGCAATTAGTTTTAGCTCATAAATTACAAAAGGTAAGTGAAAAGATGCACACATTTTACTAAGCAGGTATTTTCAGATAAAGATCTGTGTGAAAATGCTAGGGGCTACTATGGCTAATAACATGAATAAATCCACAGAAATCTTTTTAAAATATCTGCACTATTATGAAAAAAAAAAAAAAAAAAGCCATGTCAACTGTGAGGCAGCAATGTCAGCAGGCAGATAATGCAGTGCTGGCAGAGATTGCACTGCAGTAATTCTGTACCAGTGCGTCCCTCCATAGCCAAAATTTACACCAGTAAAAGTAAAAGCAGCACCTAATTTCATTAGTAATTTTATGAAGTGTCAAATCCCACAAATATTCAAATCTGGAATGCCTATCACAGTCAGCTGGAGATCATCTTCCAATAAGTTCTCAAGATCACAAACAAGTAGGATCTTTAATGAAATAATTTACTTTTAAGACATTGAAAGTATTTTGCTAAAAGACAGCTATAGGAGGAAATCATGCAAAATGATAAATGTAATTCGGAAATATCCTTTGGCATTAGTCCCATGGTCTTTGAAATCAAAAGGAATGAACAAGCAGATGTGAAAAATAATTTCTTAGTTTGCATTATATATTAAAAATCCAAAACAATAAATTATGCTTATTGGGCACTAGTTAAGAACTAGGCTTGAAATGTAAAAAGAAAGAGAGTCTCTCCTGTGTTTACAGTAGATGGTACCTAGTAATTTCAAACAGATTTCATCACATTTAAAAAACATATATTTTATTTGATTGTAAGCATGCTAAATTTTCATTAGAAACATTTGCATAACCTGTAACTAGTTACAGTTGTGATGGTACTTCCATTCCAAACCCCATAGTTTCAAAACATATCTTGCAGGGATTTTGTAGTAAGGAATTATTTCACTTCTATGAAGCTGTAAAACAAACCAAAACCCAAACGATTTTCAGCATTTAATAATTACAAATTATGAAAGTAACTCTCTTGAATTTTCAAGTTCTTCATCTGTACAGTACCAAACACACCCTCAGTATAATCTGAAGACAAGTATTTCTGAAATATGAGATTATCCTTTACTCCACCAGAGGCCTGATCCCATAAAGTAAATTACCCTGAGTTCTTACTCATTTCAGTCTAATATGAAGATGTTCATCAACTCATAAAAAGAATTTGGTATTACTCAGCTTTAAGACCCAAACTGCACCGGTATTTTCAGAGTTGCCCCCTTCAGTTAGGCACTTTACTTTTTATCTAGACAGCTAAATAAGTGTTTCAGTTCTGAAACAACATAAATAGTTGAAAAGAGGTTAGGTTCATAAGTATGAATTTAGCAGCCCGATTTTAAGGATCCTAAAGGAAATACAAATCAATTTCTGATGTATACAGACACACACAAATCAATTTCTGATGTATACAGACTTACCTGCAAAAATGCGTTTTTTTCACTTGTTCTTCTTTCACCCTAGTCAGTGAAGGGGTTCCTCTGTGACATACACCAGTTTCTAACCCTCTGGTAAGGATGTGCTGGCTTTCTTCTATAAAGACATCTATGTTAGTACACAGAACTTTGTGAACCCTCGCTATGTATTTAAAATCCCAGACTGCATAAGTGCAGTAAGCTTTATTGCTTAATTTATCAGAGTTAATGTATCTTTGCCTAATTATGCAAGTATTCCATTCCCAGCATAATTCTTAGTAATACAATCCAAGCCCTACAAATCATGATAAGTGAAACAGATTTGGGGATGTATCAGTGTCAGTAGCTGAATTCCTTTTCAGGAATGTGAATGCCATGTGATAGTTCAACCTTATTTTGAATATAACTTTAAAAGATGTCTCAGGAACCTTTTTTTAACAGCAGTCTGACAAGGAGTAGAGTGTGCTTAGCAAGTCATGACAGAGCAAATGGGAGCCATCAGAAGTTAATATTTCTGCCCCAGTGACTGCATTCAGGACAACTGATTTTGACTGATCCTACACAAAGAGACAGCCAATGGGTTTGCGATGAGGAGTCAATGTGAGGAGAAGTCCTTCAGTGGAAACTAAGAGAGAAGAAAAGTCAAGAATGAAATTATTAAAAAGGACTAAATCCTGCTTGAGCATGATAGCATTTCATTGCCAGAAATAAGAACACTGGACCAAAAGGCTAGAACAATTGGTTGACCAAAGAACTGGGACCACATTCAGGACAAACTGAGTGAAGATGTTCTTAGGAAATCATCATTTTCCACTGATGTGAGGCTCTCTGTGTCTTAGGGACTAGACATGCAAATTTGAGAAATTATTTTGCCCACCTTTTTTAAAGTCACGTTATCTCTGAGCAGGGTAAATAGAAAATGTGAACATCTTACTGTCAAGGAGTCCATGGGAGGAACATACCTAAGCTACAGGGAACTCTAGCACTGACTCCAGGGACTCACTGAACCTCTCACCCATCTCATGGGGTCAAATGTCTGCACCTGAAAGTGCACCTCAAGCAACAGACTTAGGAAAAATGGCTAGTGACAATGGAGAAGCAAGCATAAAAGGGACTTGCAGATACATCTCTCCCTTCTTCTCTTTTTTTTCCAGTTTAGGACTGAGAAATACTGACAAAGGTGGGCATATACCTAGGGAGCACACACAGAATGAGTCATAAATCCAAGAGGATATTTTTTCCCCTATGGAAAATAAATGGAAATCAAAACTCAGGTGGCTCTTACCTGAAGTGTCTGTAAACAGTTTTTTCTGTGGTTCCTCCACTGCAGCGATTTCTTTAACCTTGAAAGCAGGACTCTCACCAGTCACTGTTGAGGATGGCAGAGCTAGGCTTTTAACATCCCTGGCCCTATTCTCATTCTTTGATTTAGGCTCATGCTCTCTCCTTTTCAATCTTGTGAGATGAAACAGGGACTGCTGAAGAGAAGAGCAAGCCTTGCTCCCTTTCAGCCTGACAGCCCCAGTACTGGAATCGCTGCTGCTTGTGCTGCGGGAGAGGCCTTGTTGTCTTGAGATTGCTTGACTATCTTGCTTCCTTGGAGGTGGTCTGGTGTACTTTTTAACAGACATTTTTTCAGTTCCACTGGGCTCATCACTAGCATAATCACCATCAGAAAGATCCAGAAGTCCGTCACTATGATCTACTCCCTGAGGCCCGTGCTGGGAGGGATACTGAGCATGGTGAGATTTGGGGTCATCATCACTGTTGGAGGATAAGCAGCTTGAGTCGTAGGATGAAGATGCAACATGCCACATTGAAGCAGCTGTGCCCTTCCTTTGACACTCCTGCTGCAAGGCTGAGGATGAGCTTCCCTTCTCCACAGCCTCAGGTGAGCTACATGTAATTTTTACTATCTTATCATTGACCATCTTAAACCCAGTATGGATTTGTCTTTTGCTTTCTGAGCTCTGGCTCCCCAAAACACGTTCCTGTGGGCATACCTGAACCCACTTCGGGCCCTGTGTGAATGCAGGCCCTGCACTCCACTCTGGCTTCTTGATGTGATCTGTTTCTAAATCCTGAAGTGGGGAATGTTTTTGCAGGACTCCCAAGGGGTTTTTTGCTCCTTCTGCGAGATGATCCTTTAGAGGCTGATCCACCCTACCTAGGTCCTTTTGCAGGATACCCTCTACAGGTCTTCCATCGGTTTTGCCTGCTTGCCCTGGAGAATCCATATGATGAGTTTCCCTTTCCTCACCTACTTGTAGGTTCATTTCTGTTATTGTTTCAGGACACAATTGCAGGATTTCAGGCCACCTTCTCTGTGGTGAGTCAACCGGAATTTCCTTTGCATCTTCGTCTCTCCCAATCATTTCTTTTTCTTCTGCACTTTGCTCAACTACTTTTGCTCTGTCAGTCTGAGCCTTTATTTCCAGCTCAGCTAAAGCACAGCCTGTCTTTTTTTCATGTGTACACATCTGCATGGAGCTACTGACCTGCAGATTTAACTGAGAGCATCCCCCAGGCTGCAGTATGCCTGCATCCACTTGGCCAGGCTGGGAGAAATGACCCCACCAGTCCAAAACAGCTCTTCTGGAATGCTCGCTGTCTTCTTTCAAAGGCTTCTGTTTCTTTTTTTTGAGCCTTGCTATACCATCTTTTCGTTTCAGAAAAACCTTCTGAAATGTTACTTTTGACCTGCTCTGAAAAAAACACCAAAGATTCTGACAGTCAGAATCATTCTCCAGAAAGGAAGATATTTATCATTGAAAAAGCTGAGACACCAGAAGTCTTAAAGACCCTGGCTATGGATAACTGAGTGCATAAGTAACAGCCCTTAGACTGCAGGGAAGGTACGAGAACTTTTAGAAGCAGTCGCTATGTGACGCCTCCATTAATTCATCAGTAGACTCATGGTTAAGATGATGTTAAGTGTTTATATGATAGAAAATGAGAGGAGTTCTGTCTGTCTTTGTTTTTAAAGGAAGTTTGAGGGTTTTTTACAATGTGACACAGAAATATATAAATGCATTGTTTGAGATATTATTTTGCCAGGGAGACATAGAGAAAATTCCTGAGTGATGAAATGTGCGTCTTCCAATTCAACAAGCCTAACAAAATGCTGAGTCTGACACCTAGAGGTGTCAGACATAAACTCATCTCAAACTGCACATAAGGCATAAAGCAGAACAGTATTACTGTACTTGGCCCTTGTACAAAAACTGTATTTGGAAATGTCCCCATTTTCACATTAGTGGCATATGAGAGACTGCATGGACCGTTTATTATGAAATAAACTAACAGAATCAACCTTGCGGTCTAATTTAGCTAAGTATGTTGAGACTTGGCACAAACTATGACCCAAAAGTATGTGAAAAGAGAAGAATCCAGTGGGAAACACTAGGGAATATGACTGTGACTGAGTAATGCAGTTTTTTTACTTTGGGGAAAAATCTTCTAATATCACATGAAAGAACAGTGGAAAAATGTGCTGCCATGCAATGAGGCAAAACAGAGCCCACACAATACAGAAGTCCATGAGAACTTATTAAAACCAAAGTGAATTCACCAATGGCACAGTACCTGCTGCTCCTTCTGCTGTTTTGCTAAGAGATGATTGTCCACTATAAGTTGTTCTTCAACAAATTCTTTAGAAGTCTTCTGTCTACTACCAATTGCTGGTGTGATTGGCCTGGGCAAGGAACAGGAAGGTACTTATTTTTAAAGTTCTCCAACTAATTTTCTTTCAATAACTCTGATGGAGCTGATGTTGAGTTTAGAACTGAAAAGTTCTCTCCAATTTTTTTAAAATGTGAAACATGTTAGTAAAAAGCCCCCTACTGCATGACACCTATGTCTCACTTTAAAACATCCTGCACAGACTAAACATTAATTATGCTTTTAGCAAGTAACATTTTTTTGGCTGGTATCAGTCTCTCCTTAAACATAGAAAATAGTCAAAAGGAAAAAATTCCAGGCATTTTCTCCAGACTAAAGCTGGTTACAGTCACAAAGAACTCCCTATCTCTCTGACAGAGTGGTTTGAATTAGCTAGTGAAGAGCGATAGAGGAGAAAAATAACGTCTGTAATGTTGTGAAGGGCTAAATTGAACGCTGACTTGAAGCATAATGTAGCATACACGAACATATCTTATTTCATGGGAAATGTGCATAGAGCCTTAATTTAGGCACTTATTAATAATTTCTACTGAATATTAAAAAATCCTGGGTTTAATAGAGTTACTGCTTACACAGCACATTACTATTCTTTCTATACTCAACCTCCACCTAACACCACTGTACCACCGATAATCTTTTCATTTGTCAGTGTGGCTCTGTCTATTAGTACACAGCATGGCCTAATAGGATTAGATTTGTAGAGCAAAACTGTTGTTGCTGAGTACTCTATGTTAGACATTACACAATTCAGGGAAGTTTACTTCAAACCAACTGTAGTCTGGTGCCATAGTGAATATGTCACAAAGGGCTGGAGTCCATTCTGTGCTTGAGTTTCATCCAGCTCATGCTAAGACCACAATGTGAATCAAAGCAAAGCAGAGCAAGTGGGTGTGACTGGGAGATGGACTTCAGAAGCTCACTACTGATGCAAAAAGGCGTATGTGGGTGGACAGACTCAATTGCCAAGAGGTGCTTATGATCCCACCACCTCTTCCCAGCCTTTTGCTCTGGAGGTCCCCGTCTTCCTTCTCTGCCCAACTCCCACGTGGTTAATGCACTAAAACACACCCATGACAATTACTTGCAGTCTGTTCTTGCCTAGACGTTTGCTGCTTCTCTTCTATACTTGATGGGAGGCCTGGACTGCTGAAAAGCTGCTGCTTCTACCTGCATCAGCTGAGGAAAGGTAACAACTCTACAAGTATTTCTTCCATCACTAATGCCCATCTAAACATTCTTGCCTAGCCATGAGCACCCCCTCAGTGTGCTGGTACAACTCGTTTTGCCATGCAGTGATGAACAAGATCAGAGAACTGATCCAAGTTAAAAGTTACATTCCTCCTCTCTCCAGATAATTTTAACAAGGATTACTTTGCTACCTGTTCACTATATGGGCCCATAAAAATTGATCTTGGCACAACTGAAGAGGCAGAGCAAGAAGAATGAATAAGCTACTCAGACTGATACTGCTATGACAAACTGATGGCCACTGCAGAAGAAATGATGGCATAGCAAAAGATGTTGTCTCTCCCTGCTAACTTGTGCCTTACTTCTATCCTTTGAATATAATAGTTGCAAAACCAGTTCATTTAAATCGGCTAAACCAGCATCCTATTTTATAGAAGTAGATCAACTGCCAGTCCCTAGACCTGCCCAATCTCTGCCCATGCATACCTGCCACTCTCAAGCAAAGAGCCTTTGTATTGCAAATATATATAGTATGCGTGCAATCAAAGAAAACATGCTTTTGTAGCTTGACTGACTGATTAAGATAATTTCTCACCTGTCTTCTATGTTTCCAGTCTTCATCTTCCCCTCTATGCCAAAGGGAGATGGAGGAATCTCCTCCTTTACGTGTTCTGTTTGTTCTTCTTCGACAACAGAAAAAATTTCAGGGAAACTCCTTTCTTTTAATTGACTGTTATCTAAGCAGCAGGAAAAAGGTCAACGAAAACAAAGCCTTTATAGAATGAATAAATGAAAAATAAACATAATAAAACAAATGAATGAGAAAGGTTTATATTTTCAACAACATGTGCAAGATTTTGATTTTTTAAAATAATCATAGAATCATAGAATGGTTTAGGTTGGAAAGGACCTTGAAGATCTAATTCATAGAATACAATTGAATTAAGTAGGTGGAAGGAAGCAACCCATAAGCAAAAGAGGCTCCTGATCCTCAATCTAGTTGCTGGAAATAAAGAAAGGGCAAATGGTATGATTCATACTCCTTGCCTCTAGAGATTTGCAATGCTTGGTTAATGTGTTCACTGCAGAACATTGCAGTAGAGACACTTTGCTAGACAGTACTGAACTACTCATGTGTCTGTAACTATGGGACCTGCAAGACAGTTCATTAAACAGTCTAACAAGCAGTATTTGTACAAATGAAACTTTCTAGCTGGACATTTTCTATTCTATTTCACAAAAGTGTAAATTTGTAGATTTTCCTATTGAAGCTTACTGGCTGTGTTCATTACAACAAGAAGGACTCCACTTCAATTAATCTTTTTTCTAAGTGTCAGCTAATGGAAACTCGCTCTTTTAGCTCAAGTTAGACCTGTCAATTGAAGCAAAAAAGTCTTTACTGGCTCATTCATACTACACGCTGTTGCTGTAGCCAGGAACTATATAGCTTACTTCGTCACATTAATGCACCCAGAGCTACTGAGGTCCTTTGCAACATGCTTAAAGGACTTTCTGGTCCAACAACAGGAACACAAAAGCTTTACATCTTTCCCTCAGCTTTTCCCAGCTACATACCAAAAATCTCCGGTTCGACAGCAGACAATCAGTGCTGTTTCTGCAACCTTCTCACCCGCCTTGCACCAGAATACGTCTGAGGAACCAGAGGTGACACAGCAGGTTGGCAGCTGCAAGGGATGCAGAACCCGTGTGTCCTTCCTCACAGTCTCATGCATGGGGCTATGCTGTCTCCAGAATGCTCTAATAGGAGAGGTGCCTCAGCACTGTAATTTTTAACTAGTGCTTCCCAGTGCAAGGCAAGAACATTGTGTCCAACCGTGTTATTCACCTTTGTGTTCTTTTCTGTTCTCTTCTTGAGCATCTTGTCTGGAAAGTTTTTTTGTGGGGCTCCGAGTACACTGAAGCAGTGGCTCAGTGCTTATCCCTTTAAACAAGAATGTGAAGTGTTATACAAGCTGTTGGTGCACTCATGCTTAAGTTTCCAGCAGTAAAACCCACACTCCTTACAACAGTCAGGAAGGTCTCAGTTCAGCCCAGTCCTCAAACACACATTCAACTGACGCATATTTCAAAGGCAACTGCACTGACCAGCTTCCAGTCAGGAGTTAACCTGATGACTAAGGCCTCTGCGCCTTCAAGCCTTAGTTTTACACACACAAAACAGGTCTAAGTCAGCACTGGTTTCAAAAAAAGCAGTCATACTTCCCCCTGTCCTAATGTATTCTTGCTCTCAGGTTCTTTCTGTCCTCATGCACCCACCCCACCCCTCAATTTCTGCTGGCAGAAGTATTTCTGAAGCTCTCTGATAAACTTCACTAGGCAACTGACCCAGGTTCAGGTTAACCCAGCAAGAAAATAATAGTGCCGGGCACAAGAAGGAGAAAAGACTCTTTCAGTGAGAGTACTGGTCCTAAGCTATCTGAAATTAGAGTTTCAATTGTACCATGGACTGTCTCACAGCATCACAGTCAGGTCTTACTATCAAAGTTCAAAGGAATCCAGAATGCAGGTCTGATTTACATCCTCTTCCCCTTTAAGTGGTTTCATTCCCACTTCTTTTTGTTCCTTTTCCCCCCATTTTGAAATAAACTTCTGATTTCTTGCAAATCTCTCTCTCTTCTTTCTCACGCTTTGGTGTCTTCCCACAGAAGAAAAGGCTGGCAAAGTGTAGCAAAGAGAAGATGCCAAGTAGCAGCTTGCATTGTTTTACCTCCAAACGATGCTACTCCATATCAATGTGAGAAACACCAAGATTGCAGATGAAGAGCAGGCCTTCTTAGCTAAAGAAAGGCATTCATTCTCTCACCTTTGGAAGCTATAGCCACTTCCTACATTTTATTCTTCTCCCCCTAAATACAACATGCCCTCTACTTCATATAACTTAGCTTTTCCAATTTAATGACTTCCTGCTCCATTTATATCTACAAGGCCCAATTTCTCTGTCAGTCTGAGAGGCAGGATGACTGCGATTCAAAAAGAAAAAAAATATCAAGTTTAAAATACTTTAAAAGCTTTTATAACAGGCCACTACAAAAACAAAGCACCTTCCCCTGACCTGCAATAAAATCAGTAACAATCACTAGCAAAGGCAAAAATTCACAGGATTGGCACAATAGCTTTAGCTTCAGATTTCCAGCACTTTTTACCCACCTGAATCTGAAAGCTGCATGTGCTCTCCTGAGATTTCTGAACTACTCTCATTTGGCATGAACAGGGAGGATCTGCCTTGCCAAGCAGAGTGCATTGCCAAGGGAGAGGTCTGTAAGTGCTCCAGGCTCTCAACTTGGGAAGACTTTTCTGATGGGAACTGGACAGGAGTGAAAGTAACTGGAAAGCACGGAAAGGGTGGCATCGTAGTTACTTGGTGGGAAGGTATCCCAGGAGAAACAGAAAAGCCTAAAAACAATAACCAGAAAACAAAAATTAGAGAAGCTTAAGACTAATATTTTGCACCAAACTAGGAATCTCTTGCTAAACTGGTGTTGCACAAAAAAAATGTTGCTTTCATGTTACCTGGTAGTTTGCATGTTCAGACTGAAATAATAGAATTCTGATTTTATTATTTTATTTAATTTGTAAAACGTGCTTGCTGCAACCTTCAGTCATCACCAAAATTATTGTATGCTACAGGGATGCTGAATTAAAGGGAATTTACAAAGTACTCCAAAGTAGGTAAAACGCACATTTCCCCTACGACACCTTAAGTCCCTTAGCAGGTAAAAGTTAAGTATTGCAAAGTATCTCCAAGGCAGTCCTCAATGCAAAAGAGGGGAACGTTTTCCTTTTAGCTCTGGATGGCTGGTTACACATTTTATTACAAGACTTCCAAGTGGAAAAGACATAAGCAGTTCTGCGCAGGGACCAGAGGCCAGGCTCACTACTTCTAGGAAAGAAACCCCTTTATACGGTTAAAAAATTAGGCTTGCTTCTTTTTTTCTTTCTCCACACTATGATTCCTTTCTGTCCCATAACCTGACTTCAACAACAGAAATAGAGTGCCTGCGATTTAAATTGCCTCACCCCCAGTTAAGGCATTTTTTTGGAAGGCTGATCTGTGGATTCAAATCCTGTCTGGCACAGACACAAAAAAAAAGCCCAACTCTTTACTTTTGGATAGATGTTCTAACCGTGCAGGTAGCAGGTGGGCAGAGCCACTTCTGTGTTACCACAAGACAATAAAATAACAACCTGTAGTTCAATGAGGCTTTGATTTTACTGTTGGTCACTGTATTATTTCTTTAAATGTGTGGCAACTACCTTTATCATAGTAAGATAATTCATAGCCCTAGCGGTTCTTCGTAGTTTACCTCTCTAAAGCTTAATGGGAACAGATGATGCCATATCTTCTGCTACCCTCAACCTACACTGCCTCCACTAACAAATGAGAATTTTCAGTGCGGATTTTGGTCAGCTTTTCATTCAAGTAAACATTTTGTCTGTGGCTTTATATGTTAGCTAAATGTGTCTGGATGTGTAAATACACTCAAACAGCATCCTATAAATGTATTTCTTACTGTATGAGCTTGGTCTTGAGTTCATCATATAAACTGTACTTCCTTTCTTCAGAAATGCGCCAAGTGACTTAGAGCACTGAGGCAAGGGGAAGAGGAGTTTGCATGAAGAAGCATAGCAGGACCCAGGGCACTTTCCTTCCCACGCTGCTCAGCCGTTCCTGAGAACCTGAAGTGATGCAGCCTAACTGTTCTGCTCACAGCCAACTAGTGGAAATAACAACAAGCATTTTGCTAATTGCGGCATTTGGGCAGGGATTAATGAGCAACATAATTGCTCTGTGGATGTTCTGCTTTGATTAGAAAACTTGGAAGCTGCAGACTGTGTACTTGTTCAACCTGGTCATTGCAGACAGCTTGCTGAGCATTTGCCTGCCATTTCAACCAGACTTTTCTCTGAGGCGAAAAGCACAGGATCACGAAGATTTCATTTACTCAGCCATAGTCTTCATTCTGTCTCTTTTTCAAGCTCTCTCCCTAGTATACAGCAGTGGCTCTTGATAGCTATTTCGCGGTGGCATAGCTCCATCAGGAAAATTGGAACAATGACAGCCAGGCCTGCTGGTGTCACTGCTGGTGTGGCTTGGCTTCTGGCTGCAGGGTTGATGGTTGAGATCCTGCTTAACCCCCCAACCAAAAAAACTGGTTGTCACACAGCATCGAGTTTGAAAATGAGACCTTCAAAGAGACATGACACAGTGTTCTTTCTGAAGTTTCTCGTTCCCTTCAGTCTCGTTTTGCACCGCTAGCATCATTGGGAAGCTCAGTAAGGTCCCCACAACACAAGCAAACAACCTAAGCTGCAGAAAGCCAGGCTTTTGATGGCCACTGCAGGGCTGGTGTTTGGCCCTTGCTTCCTGCCTGGTGCATACACCCCAGTGTACACCTACTGCTTGCGTACATGCTCCACAGCTCTGACAGCCATACAGCTTTTCAAGTTGCTGTTAACATGTTTGATGTCACTATGTGCTGCAGCCACCCCAGCAGTGAGATGGAACTGGCTGTGCATCGTTTGTCCAGCCCAAATTTTTGTTATTCCTACAGAAGGTTCTCTGACCCCGTGGCTGAGAAGGAATGGAGCAAAGCCTCAGAGCTCTGATATTCTTAAAAGATGCAGACAATTGAAGCCAGCAGAGACCATTTTTTATATTTATACAGATCTAATTATGCATGCATATACGCAGGTTTAAAAGACTTTTTAAATTATTTTCTTCCAGTTTTGTTACACTAGGAATAGAGGGAAGCTAAAAGCATTTTGCCGGCCAGTGTTCTTTAATTCCACTTTTCTAAACCCTTTTGTTTTGTTGGCTAATATTTGCTATTATATACATTAACAAGGTAGAAGAAACTTGCTAAAATTTCAGTTTCTTTTATGTCAACAATAATGTAAGGTTGTGTTTCCTTAAAGCCAACTCCCACAGTTTCGGGGCGGGGGGGTGAGCAAAAGATCATAAATTTTTGGTGGTTTTATTATTATCGTTAACTCTGCATAAAGTAATGCCTATTGTTTTGCATGGACCTTTGCAAGCAGATGTTCCTCATATGTCAACAGAAATTGAGTTTTGATTATAAATGATTCTGTCCAAACTGGTCAAACTATGAAGTATTTTTACACATGCATGGAGGAACAGCAAAAGACTTGCCTATCTTTGAGAGGACTTCCTTACATTAGGTATGGTTAGAACATGTGAAGAAAGTTTTGAAAGAAATGTAGCTTTTCAGCTTTAAAAAGCTACTGCTAAGACCCCATCAGGCTACACTGAACTCTAGCATGCAAGGTGCCATTACCTAGTTCTCCTAACCCTCCTCTGATAGCTTAGTAGAATAAGACCTTGCAGCGCCTCACCTGGGCAAAGAAGCTTGAAATTAGACTGAGAAAACTGCTACCAGATCAATGCACAGATACAGGCAGGGGGTGCCTTAGGCTGCTCAGGTTCCTACCACATGGGTGAAGTGAAATGACTCCCCAGCAGGTTATGTGAAGAGCAGCAGCAATTCAAGGATCACCTGGCCTTCCTATGCCCCTGTGGATACTCCCTGCCTGATGTTATGCATGAGCAGCCCTGATAAAGCCTGGCCAATGCTGTCACAAGCCTACATGATTTTCCTAAATTCTCCTTTCACCATGGGGTCACACGCTGAAGAGAATGTGCAACTACTGTGGACAGGGTGGAAAGCGGGGTGCTCTTCCTTTTCTACTTGCTGAGCAGATGGCATTTTTGGGCAATGCCACTGGTAAAATGAAGCTGTTCAAGGAGTTGTATCATGCTGTGAGGAACAGGCTGTACTATTAAAGGTAAGAGTCTGTTAACAGAAGCATAACTTTCTTTGTCTCCTTTTTCCTATGTAAAAGCTGCAACTTTCACATACAGGTACAGGAAAAAAGGGATGGTTCAGCTTTTCTGTAATGCTCACCACTATACTATAGTTTTCTGCAGTACCACTCAAAGCCGTACTTCAATAAAAGTCTGTATAGGAGGTCTGCTATTAAACGTAAAGGATTCCTCCTCATAGTTGTCCTGGAATTTTAGTGTACAAAAGTGGAAAGAAACATTTTCTGGGGTTTACACCCTGTGCATAATGTTTGTAAAGAAATGAATGTTTTAGCCCAACTGCCAGAGGAAGAGCTCCCAGCCACTGAAAACAACCATCAGCCCTTCTCTTTCTTTAAGGAACTGCTGCATTTCTCTGCTGGAGCACAAGCATCAGCAGGCAAGAGTGCTGCAGCATCAGGAGGGATTCCCCAAGTACCTGGGTTGTAAAGTGCAATGATTTTCTGCTGTTCAACCACCAGCCTTTGCAGCTGCTCCATATGCTGCCTCATCACCTGGTCCTGCTGCCCTGGAGTCTGAAAATATCATGAAGAAAGAGTATCAAACTACATTTCTTGATGTTTCTAGTACCATCAGTAATAAGAAAAGAAGCCCTGAGGAGAGGTGGGCTTAGAGCAAGAGGCAGATGATGCAGTCTTCTTAGCACAGGTACTTCTTATTTTCATATCATCAAAAAAGGCTAAAATTGTGATAGACTTACAGTAGAAAAAGGTTTGAGAACTGCCAGCATAGACACACCCTAAATAATAAATTCAACAGTATTGGAAACACGAGTTTCTTTAAAATGTGTAACTAAGGTACTGTGTTGTTTACTATCATATAAGAAGTAAATGGAGCACTCAGTGGAAGAGATACTGTGAAGTTACTTCTGTCCATCTCTTTGTCATAACTGAGAAGAAGAGAAAAGGTCAGAAATAGAAAAAAAGCTAAAAAAGGAGGTGAAGGATGAGAAGAGGACTGATGGAAAGATGTACAGAAATATGAACATGCCTTGCAACCATTACACACATGAGACCACGGAGCCGGAACATGCAATCTTTTTCACCAGAGGGGAGGAGACGGCAATAACTATCCAACAAGAGGAAGAGAGACAAATTGATGAATTGTATCTTTGGAAAAGCACTTTATTTCATGGATGCATTAGGCAACATAGTCCAACACAGGACTATGATGCACTTCCCAGCTCTTGCTGGTAAAGCTTCCTATCTATAGACAGACACAACTGTTACCATCCCTTTCTTCCTGAAGAGGCTGTGCAACTACCAGAAATATTCAATATGCAGCTATAAATTCAGTGATTATTTAAAGCAAACTAACCTGTTCTGTGTTTTTGTAGGTGGGAGCATAACGGTTCATGCCAGGCTCTAAGGTAGGGAGCAGAGGAGGAGTGAAAATTTCCAAGGTGTCACTTGCATCGTGAATTCCAGCCTGGGTTACACTGGAAGCCAGCTTTTGAGGAAAAAAATCAGAGCTGGCCAAATAACATAATTGCTTTGCATGCTGAAAAGCTTGGTCATGGCCCACATTATCTGTGGAGTCATTAATGTTGCACATCATACTGCTGGCTTCTGAACTGTATAAAAGTGGACACTGCTTGCCAGAGGGCTCATTCGTGTTGTCAACGCAACCTGGGGATAAAGAAGGCGTGACCTTCTCATTTATTATTTTAGAAGATGGTACCATGCTTGCTAGATCACTGGCAGTCTGTTGTGGCATACGTTCTTCCTCCTTAAAAGCATCTGCTTCCATGCCCTTCTTTCTGAAATCCATGTTAGGGATGCAAAATAAAAAACACCATGAAGAAAGGTGTCATACTGACATGGTAAATCCTATGGTTTTTCTTCTTTCTTTTTCTTTTTTTTTTTTTTTTTTTTATCCAAGAGATTACTTTTTAGCCCAGGCTGAATGTGGAGTATCTTCTGACTTCAGAATCTGTAAAACATACATGTATATATTTGTAAAATGTACATGTATATATTTGTATATCTTTACATATATATATAAGTATATCTAAATATACCTAAAAATATAAAAAATGCTGTTAGAATACATGCAACACAAAAAGCCTGTAAAATCACAATATTTCTGCCAGCTAAATTGGCTTAGATGTACTGCCTGCTCTCTCAGTATTAAATCATAAAGTCTCAGACAGACAGGAACAGATATAAGATTCTATTACAATAAAAACCAAAACCTATTCACCACTAGAAGCATTTGCCAAAGTGTCCTGACCTTGTCTTTCAGCTAAATCTTCAGCCTTTAAATTCAGAGAAAGTGCTTAATGTCCAAAGATGACTGCAGAAAGCAGGGAATGGAGACAACAGGAGGAAACAGGAGAAAACAAATGACGTGAAGAAAAAAAAAAAACAAATAAAAACATCACTGGAAAATCACCTGATGTAGCTCAGAAGAATATTTATTTCAAAAAGATAGAATAACACTGCCACAAGTTGCATCCATTCTCCCTGAGACCAGTATGGCTGAGACAACTACGCAACACAAACAGTCTGCTTCCCCTCGTTAGGCACTGGGCTCCAGTCCTTCCGAGACAGGGGCCAGGCATTTGCTACTTACCTTAAAAAAATGGCATGGGGGGTATATTTCAGCAGCTGAAGCTAGTGAGTTCTTGCATCTTGTCTGCTATGGGAGGATAAAAAGGTAGTTTATTTGCACTCTCTGAGAAATGTGGAGTCTCCCAAGAACTTCATTCACTCGCAAGAAAATGATTTAATACCTTCTTCCTACTTTAATGTAAGCAGTTTGCATAAGATGTAAACACACCCTACCAGGTTCAATACTGGCTTTGACAGATCCATCATGTGTAGCTAGGAAACATTATGTTGTTTGCAGCCTTAAACTCCCTTTACAGTTCCACTGGAAACATTTTAGAAATCTACAAATCTAAAACAACAGAAGTACAGGCTGTCTGGGCAAATGCTTGTACGCTAAAATAAGAATCCTGCAGAATGGATCTTTGATAGGAATGAAAAAAAAGGAAGCAGATGTAGTGAAGACAGATGACTGAATAGGGACAGATCAGAAAGGATGGGCTAAGAAATCACATTTAAAGAAAAGAGTAGAACCCATGACCCTATATTGCAATTCCCTCCAAAACCTGAGAGGAAACACCAAATTCCCAAGTCTCCTTGTTCCTCTGCTGTCAACAGCAGTATTGGTTGTATCCTGGTATTGCACAGGATATGATAATTTGCTTCTCCTACAAATCACCACTTCAGGTTGAACTGAAGTGGAGGTAAAATTTCCAACTAGCCAGTGTTTTTTCTAGGTATAAAACTATATGCAAGTTGGTTGAGGTTTTTTTGTTTGACTTTTTTTTTTTTAACCGTAGGAAACAACCTATACCCACAAAAATCACTTAGCTATTCATAGGGTACAAAGTTCAAATGCTGACCAGTTAGCAGCTGTCAGCGTGAAGGTTACTCTGTCGTAAGGAGTAATACAAAGGCTGCTGGTGGCCTGTCCCACTGACATCCCATTTTGCACCAGGTGTATAATGACTCCATGTCCTGGTCATGCTTTCTCCAAAATAGAAATGAAGGAAATATAATGTAAAGACTAAGGATGGTGGGATATGGAAACAGGTGACACTTGCCAAGAGTCTCTCCAAACACACACTTCACTTTAGGCACTGCACCTAGTGCACAGCAGGTAAAGGTTTATGAAGAACTGGATTTTGGGAGGAAACCTCCCTGAAATCATCAGCAAGGAAAAGATATTCAAACCTTAACACTGATAAGGAGGTCTCTGACTGACTAACTTGACAGTGTCAGCTTTTATCCCATTAAAAATAAAAAGAAAATCCAATACCTGTCGATCATAGTTGATCTTCTTCATCAGTTTAATATATTGCGATCTCAGAAAGCAGGAGAGGTATATTCTTAATGTATGAGGTTTTATAGGTAAGAAATCCCTTGTTTACAAAAGTTAACACTGCCTAGGCTGGTAGCAGACTTCATTTTGGATAAGAAACTGAACACTAAAACTTGCTCTATCGTGAACCTTTTCCGTGTTTGCTTTCTCATTGTTGTGGATTGCCAGGGGATTAGTGAGTAAACAGAAACTCTTGGGCACAGCCCTGGTCCCCGCCGCTCTTCCTGGATTGCACCACTCAGTCAAAGCCACACAAAGCCTCCCCTTTTCTAGGCAATGAAGTAGTTCCTCAGTAAATACGGCCAAAGCAATCAAAACTGCTCCCTGTGAGGTAGAAACACCTTTGTACAAAGCACCTTGGCAGCCAGCAGGAGAAAACAAGGAAGCGCTGATGATTGTCTTGTTAGGTGTGTGTGGGGATTCTCTGGTTTAGTAGATTTTTTAATTTAAAAAATATTATAAAGATGAACTTTTTTTATCCCAGGTAGTCTCCTAATGAATATAAGACAAAATAAATAAGTAAAATACATTGCACTTTCACAGAGCCTTCCACCCAGGTAATTTAAAAGCACTCGATGGGTTAACTGCTTGCATAAAGTCAGTATGTGCACGCATACGTGACCTGTTCTTTTAAACTGCTAAATTCTCACAAATTCCCCTGAAAACAAGTAGAAATCTATCTGAAAGCCCTGACAGTTTTAATAGAGTCCCCCAAAACAGCATTAGGAAGTTAACTGTACGCGCTCAGGCCTGCAGGCCTCAGCAGAAGCCTCAGAGCCAGACTCGCAGTCCTGTGAGAGCTGTTGGTGATGGGGACACCCAGGGAAAGAACTCTTCCCATAGCACTGCCTGAAAGACTTTTGGGAGAAGAATTTTCCTAAAACATGGAGCGGTTCCCCAAGTGTCTGCCTACTGGAGATAGCAATGAGAAGTTATTATTTGCAAATTTTCCTTTTGCTTTTCTAAAATTGTGTTATTAAGAGTGGAGTAACAGCCATAAACTTGGTATATATGGATAAACAGAACAAGGAGTCATAAATCAGTCATGATAATTTTCTTTAAGCAGCACAGAATATAAAATATTCAACAAGCGTTGAAATGCTGGACTTAGCCTGCACTCACTGCATTCTCCAAAATCTAATGTTTTATTATTATTATTCTATATCTGCACTGCTCTGATACCTAACAATTCCAGGCACAGAACTCAATCCTTCTGTGCTTGGAATTGTACAGCCGCATAACAAAATGACACCTTATTTTACAATCTGCTTGTGAAAATAAGTATGCAGTTGCTTCACAGGTTATATTTGGCTTCTGTAAAGATGAACATACAATATGGAAAACAACAATAACATAAAAAGGATGAAGTTTCTTCATTAATTCCCATTAACTTCTGTATGCTATGTCTAAACTAACACAATGAAAAATACACCAATGCAAAAAAAAAAACCCAAAACGCAAAAACAAACAAACAAACAAACAAACAAAAAAACAAACAAACCCAAACCCTTAAGTTTTTTCTTTTAAAAATGTTGAATAATTTCAAAAAAGACTTAGCTAGCCAAGGAATTTTACAGGGGAAAACAGATCTATCATTAATACCAGAGCAAGATCTAACTCTTCACACCTCAGTGATTCAAAAGAAGTGCAAGACTGGTATCAAGCTAAACAAAATGGAGTTTCCAGGTAGTTTCTCATGATAATACTTCTTTTATTTTTATTACCAAGACCTTTTTCTTCTAAATATAAAATAATGTACAACTTATTATCACACTGAATGTGCTTTGTTACCCCTTCTGGTTATTATGTACAGAATATGATCTTCTACCCACAAAGCATTGTCCCTAAAATGGGATGGTTTACTGAATTAAATTATAATCTTCAAGTCTTTTATTTTAAGAGACTTGCTGAAAAGTAAATTTAGAAGGTGCATTACGTGATCATGTTTTTTAAGTTATTAATAGAGTTGAGTATGTTTATATTTTCTTATGTTTTATTATACTTTGAAATGTATTCCTCTTGTCCAATATAAAAATGTTTGATGATTTAACAGAGAATCATAAATTTATTTAAGGTGAGGAACACAGCTATTTACTTGCATTAAGTTGTTGCTTGTTCCATATGACCACAATGGCTGATGCATTTGAAAGCTACTACTTGGTGACTGATAAAACTCATTACTGTGGTCACAGATATCAGTCAGTGCTAAATTATTTCTAATCTATGGCCAGCTCCGCACATGTATCAATATTTGGTCCTGGAACATCATTCATGCCACGGAAGTCAAGAGCAGAAGCTCTGAAGCACTTCCTGTGCAGCGGAGCAACGCAGGTCCTCACCCCCTGCTGTGAGCAGCGTGGCTGAACCCCAGCCTGCTGCCTCTGCCATGGCAATATTTTTCTGCAAAGCCCGCATACCTTAACATTGGCATTTCTGGCATTTTCCCTCCTTTCTCCAAGTGGATGCTAGGTCTCCCCCTGGCAAGGCAATGCCAGCTGCCTCACTAGTAGGCTGGAGTATATAAAATCAGCCAAGACTCACTTTTCTCTCTTTTAAAAACAAAAACAAAAACAAAAACAAAAACAAAACCAAAACCAAAAACAAAACCAAAAACAAAACCAAAACATAACAAAACAAAAAACCCAAACAAAAAAACAAACAAACAAAAACCAAACCCTCCCCTTTTCAGTCAGGTGCTGGCAGCACATGCAGCCACTTGTCGCAAACAGCCTGTGCTGCAGCATAGAACCATGTAGCAGTAGTGTGACCTCAGTACCCAGCTTTTTGGTACTTGCTCCTATTTTTTTTTGGGTAAGCAGCTTCATACAGAGCTCATGACTTCCCTCAGGACCTAACTGCAACCGCGTAACGTGAGGGATTGCTCTTTCTGAATCAGTAACTTGTCATTGTGATTCATTTACTAGTTTTGAGTGTACACTATTAGCAACTTAGTAACAGTATCCACAATTCAGTGTAATCATGTAGTTGACACAAGTTACATTTCAGCACAACTCATTTATTGTCTACCATTTAGGGTACTGTAAGGCGCTTGAATTGCGTATAATTTATCTTGGCCTCTGTAAAGAAGCCCCAGGAGAGATTTCTGTTGTTTTGCATGTTGCTCATTCAAGTTTCACTACAGCAGAATTATTGTCACAGTTGAAAACTTCTGAATCAATTTGATTTTGCATTTTTTTTCTCTTTCTCATTTGTACACTATGCTGAATAGAAAAAAAAAAATCTCTTAAATGTAGGATGGCTTAACAGGTAGGTAACCTGTTAAAGTTAAATATGATCAACCTTCAGAGAATGCAACTCAAAGGTGTCTTAATAATTCTTCTCTCCCTCTTTTTTATTTAGATACCCTGTGATATTAAACAGATGGGAATTACACTGCAGAAACTCTTCAAGGCTGCACATGAAAGAACCGACTAGAAAGGGCCACCAGTGCCATGTGGCCAGCAGCTCTTCCAGCCAAGATGAAGTGGACACCCCTGCTTCCCTGCTCGCTGCTCCTCCCAGATAATTTAGGACAAGAAGAGGGAATGGGAGACAAATCCGATGAGGAAAGAAAGAAGCACTGAAACAGCTGCCTTGTTTGGCTTGCTCAGGAGTGCTGCACACTGCTGGAGCAGGGTAAAGTCACTGAAGAAAGAATATCTGTTCTGCCATCAGCTCCCTCTACATTACAGATTCCTGGGTTTCTTCTGCCTACTGCAAGACCAACTCATGTAGCAATACAGACATGCAAAATAAGAAACAAACAGCACCACAAGGCAATTAAAAGGATGAACAATTTAAAGGGGGGAAAAAGGCAAAATATTAGAGACTTGTGACTGGGGAACAGATATTACTTAGATCCAGTTCTCTCCCTTAAATTTTAGCAGATAAGAGGTTTGGAGGAAGTGACAAGGTTGTGTTTTCTGTTTCCTGCAACTAAAGCTAGAAACCTATATATAACAGAATACATCAACATAGTTCCAGAAAGAACTGTCTTTCCAATATGGAAATTTTATTGTTAAACTTCAGTCTTTTTTTCCAAGTTTCTTTCTGCGTACTCACCTCTTCCCCTACCTCCTTACATATATCCACATTATACAGTTTATTCCCCTTCCTGTTGATTTGTTCTCAGTCACATCAAAAAAACCATTTGAAAAAATACAGCTATAGGCAGCAGAAGCTGAACAAAAGAGAGATCCTTTTGCCTATGAACACATCCCGTAACTTCTCCCTGTCAATAATGTGAAAGCCAGCTGTATTTCAGTGCCTTTCACCTGCCCCGACAGAAAGATTAAGCTGGAATTGAAAGGAAACGTGGAAGTAAGTCACAAATTACACAAAGCTAAACAAGATTAGTCAGCATGGCCTAATAAAGATTTCTCTGGAAATGCAAAAGGATCATACAGTTTTTCTTATGGTCTTATATTATACATATGCTACATTTTTCTCACTGCCTATTTCTTATGCAAGCCTCTGATACCAAATACCTGTGCCACAGTGGCCTGGGACTGTACTGCCACATCCTCAGCATCCATAGCACTAACATGCTGAGATGCTGGCAGTCCTCTCTTATCCAAACACATTCATATTCAAGAAGAAAAGATGATGGGAGCAAATACAATGGAAGAAAAACTCAGTCTGAAACCACTTGACATCTACTCTGCTGCACCATTAGTCAGGGGCTGTCTGGCAGAGGAAGTGATCCCAAAGACGTGGGAAGCAGATGAATATACAGCAGCAGGAACACTTAGGACACAAAGACCTCTGTCAAGCATTTCAAGGAAGACAACAGCTGGATGAAAGTGAGACCTGCAAGTGCACAAACTGAGAAGCACTACATAAGTGTATAAATATATACATAGTATATAAATACATATACAAGTAATGTATAAAAACATAGATACAAATATATACATAAATACACTTCTTGGTTACACAGGTTTATGAGGAAGCTGTCAGAATGATGGGCAACTAAATGTGGAGAGAAAGCTCTACATTTGAAGACATTTGCCTCTGCAAGGGACTGCCACAAGGTCAGCTCAATCTTTTTCAATAGTTCTGCTAAATCCCTGGTAGTAAAGGTTATGTGGAATTTTCTGGGTGGAACCCAATTTACCTACTGGCGAGTGCAACAAAAGCAGTACCTTCCTAAGATGAAACAAGTAGGCATGGGCAACTCAGTATAATTTAACCCCCAAATAGGTTAGTAATTAAAAGCAGCTTGAGAATGGATTTCAAACTTCCTCTCCTGTTGTTCATTTCTGTAAATTAATCCCTAGACAGGAGAGGAATTCACCAAAAAGCTCCCAGAAAGAGAGCCTGGAATTCTGAAATGGGCACGTGATGTTTTGTCGCTTGTATTATCTGTTGCTGTGTCTTAGAAGAAAAGTTTGCAGGTAGAGTAAAAAAGGGCCAGAGTTTAATTCTCTGCAAACATTGGTACCTGCCACAAAGCAAAAAAGAGATTTCTATTAACTAGAGAACACACACACACACCCCGAGAGAGGAAGCTCGAGTAATTGATAATTTGTACTGATATAAACGGGTACATATTTTCCATTACATAAAGACAACTCGAGCTCACGACAACGAAAAAAGACACAACTTTGTGGAAAAAAAAAGTAAACTGCATGACTGCATTGTGCTCTGTAATATGTCTCTATTCATTCCGGCTGCAAAGGAGCTTTGATTACATCTACAAAGTAATAACATCTATTTAAGGTCTGAAATTCCTGTGCATCCTCTGCAATGTAAAACGGACACAAAACCCCAGGTAGCTCAAACCAGGACATACAGATAGTGCATTATGCTTTCAGACAATTTGTACGGGTTTTAGCCACTAGAGGGAAACCTGTACACTGTGCTGAGTGAGCAAACAAACTAAAATAAGCAAAGATGATTTTTAAAAATGTTACAACCAAAATACTTTTACAAATAAAAGAAACACATGCTCTCTGAAGTAATCTTAAGGGGCTCTCAGTACACTGTCAGTGCCTCACAACATGTCATGATATTAAATGTGACATTTCAAAAATTCATAATCCATGAACAGTAGCATTTTTTTATACCTTACTGGCTACTAAACTCAGACTGATCAAAAGCCCAAACAGCTTCTAAATACACCCGAGCTTCCAAACTCGCATCAAGAAGATAGTAACAATAATTCAGAGACAGTTTTTAAATTGGAGTACCGCTATGTTTCTAAACAAGGTGATACCTCAGAATTGGCTCAGTCAGTTTATACTGTGACACCCACTTTTCCAGCTGGAATGATCAGCCCACCTTGAGCCTAATCCACAAGAGGGGGACTTTGCAAATGGAGCTGTAACAGACTATACCAGCAATAATGTGGATACAGCTTACACCAAAAAAACTGACTTTCTGTTAGTTACCACTAATGCCTATTTCCATGGGCAGTATTATTTTGACAGCTGGGCCATTGGCTTTTCATTAATAAAGGATATTTTTAAATCTCACTGTAATTTCCTTTCGTGCACAATTCTTCCAGATAAGCTTCCCCACTCAATCACAATGCATCTGATAGTGGTGGTCAGTATCTGCTGTGAGGGCCCTTACAAAGCTCTAAGAACATCTGTAACTTGGATTTTGTGCTTCAGTCCAGGTTTGGGCCTTTATTTGCCTTTATTTTGCCTCTCCCTGCCTTTTTCTTTAACACCAGTTATCTTATGAATGCATAAAATTTGCATAAAACTTCTGAGAATAATTCTGCAATAAAGCAGTATTTGGGAGTCATTTTCACACAAAAATATATTTTTACTTAAATGGCAAGCAAATAAAAAACCAGCCCACCTTTATTCATTGTATCACCACCAAATAATCATTATCTTATCAGAGATCACACAATATCTAATAAAGCAGCACAATACATAACTTTTTGATATTCTCTGCCAATAATTTCATCTGCCTGTGCTGTATCAAAATTTGGTCTTCACTTAAATGTCTTGGGCGTTTTCACTCTTAGTGAAATTACAAATTGCTCTGGCTGCCAGATTCTGAAATGCATAAAATGAAATTGTCCTTCAGTATTCTTCCATAATGCAATCAACTGGGACGCCAGAGAGAGAAGTTTCAGACAAAAGAAATGCAGTTTGTGTGGCACTATACATGCCTATTTTACCTCCTCGTGGAACTATACTGTATCATTAAATCATATAAAGCAGAAATTAACTTTTACAGACTGAGCAGGGATTTAATTTAGTGGACAAAGCCCCTTTGATTTCAATAATCTTCTAAGTGAGAGAGTGACAAAGTACGAATCCGTACCTATGAAAATCCTTTGATACAAATTTTCAGAATTGCAACAGTATAAAACTAGTATAATGCAGAGAAGACCTGTCTAAATGTGTAGTTACACACAGTAAAACCAACAGACACTCAGATGCTAACACAACACCAGCCGTTAGAAATACAGGCCATCTTAAAAAGGATCTGACTTACTAAGAAAAATTTGATGCACGATTAATGTAAAGACAGTTGGTGTTCTCCATATTACATAGTTCTCCAGACAGAAGATAGCTAAGCAACCTGCTTATTACAGTCAGTAAAGTCATAGAACAGATGGTTAAGTTCTATCATTGAGACTTCTAGAGGTTGTCTAGTCCAGCCCCCTCCTCCAAGAAGGAGAAATGTGTGCATTAATTTATGTTGCATTATCTGTTGAAATGCCTAAGTCATACACAGTTTTCATATGTAAATACATCAAATATATACCTTTATAATAAATAATACAGTGCTATTTTTCAAAGATCTGTTTGCATGTGCAACTGGGGATTTATTTTAATTCTATGTTTTTCTCCCTTACTGTGTTAGCTCTAATAAAATAGCATTTTAAATTATACCTTACAGAGTCTGAGTACCTTTCTTACTGAGATTGTAGTAAACCAGCACCTCTTGATGCAAAACAATAATGCATTTCTACCACCGAGTTTTGAAAATCCAACAAAAATTATTCAACTAGTTTTCTACAGAATTTAAAGATGAGGTATAGAACTGAGAAGAAACTTCAGGATTTATTCCAGTTGCTAACATTCTTCTTTTCCTATATTTTGCAGCATTTTCTGGGAATATTTTGGGGCATAGCTTGGTATTTGCTGAGGTTTAGAAGGTTACCTCCCTTTGAGAGGTGACTGGTGCTGCTCAGCTGAGTGACGATAACTTTCAATAAGCTGAAAATCCCGCACATACATGTGAATAAATCACTGCTAAAAGAGGTGAGCAGAACTCAGAGTCAGGTACAAAGTCTTACCTGAGAATGTGGAACTCAGAAAAAGACACTCAGAGCCAGAAGTAGTTTCTTACACATTTGTTTTGCCAGGAAGTATTTGTCCATAAATGCCCTTAGAGAATGTAGTGATGGTTAAAGAATGTGATACCTTTGTAATGGAAAAAAAAAAAAAAAACCACACCAAAAAAACAGAAGTGACAAATGACATATCATATTTTAAAAAACTCCAGAAGGGAAAAATATTTTTGAGTGCATTGTAAGGAAAACCGGCAAAATTACTTGTTGTGGGATCTGTACAATAAGGACACAGCCTAGGCCATCACAACTATTGAGACCTCAATGAGGCATAGCTGCGCCTGATTCTGCACAAGAGCAGCTGGTGCCCCTCCAGACATCACAAACCCAGATGCCAGTGAAAGTTCTGTGGTAAAGTAAAAGCTTACCATTATCGAACCTAGTAAGCTCAGATAAAAACAATTGCAGATTGAAAGGAGGAAAACTACTCTATTTTCAGAGAAAATGGGGTTCTTCACTTTCTCCCTTCTTCACTGACAAGAAGCAGCATCAACCCTCTAGGAAGGATAGTACTGGTGGAGAGAGTAAACGACAATCTCGCACAGTTGGGGTTCAGCCACAAACCTTAGGTTTGGGGAAAGCAACAAGGTAAAGCTTATAATGCAGATATTTTATTCATTATATAGTCATAATATACTGAGTCAGGGGTATGTGATAGAGACAATAACACATTGTGTACTGATTGACTGGTAGTGATTCATAACCTAAAGGACAGGCCTGATAAAAATGGACGAAGCAAGAAGTCTTGAGATTGCCAAGGACAGCTCCTGATAACGAATAAGAGTATGCCTTGAAAAGCGGCTGAAACTAACCCTGTGGTCCGGACAAAGACCAAAGAAGAACTGAGTCTGCGCAAGGACAAAAAGTTACTTGTGTTGATGAAGAGGAATCATCAGCCTTCATCATCACGACCCTCAGTGGCCACCACCGGGAGGCATTGTGCAAGCGCAGTTGGGAGGAGTTTATGAAAATTACTTCTTAGAGCTAATTTTAATACGAAGCGGGGACAGGTTATGCATATGTATAGGCGTATTGGGAAATCTTATGATTATGTAATTAAGTACAATATATATTTGAGAAGGCCACTCCATTGGGCACGCACGATTGTGGTGGGGCGACCCCCCGTGCTGCCCAGCGCTGAATAAGCATACTTACTTTACAACCTTCTCGGTTGTGGAGTCTCTGAAGTTTCATTTCCGCACGTCAGTACAGTCATATTATTATATTTTAAGGTCAAACTAAGTGATTAAAGCATGTCTTTGGGCCTCAAATCTGTAGGGATTTAAGAGATAGGAAGTCAGTTTAGGGTAATCTGAACATGAATATTTTAAATGTGGCTTCACAGGTTCAAATAAGTAAGCACTTTAGATAACATTTCACACAAAAATCAAGTGAGTGGAAATAGCTATCATTGAGGTTTTATTTTGAATATTTTGCAACTTTAGTAACAATTTTATGCAAGTTAACGTGTTTCTACAGTGTTGTATGATTACCAGAAAACAATAATTTGTACCCTCACAGAAAAAAATACAAAACCCAGAAGGAGCCAAAAGGAATTAAGTCCTCCAGTAAGAGCAATAAAGCCATCTTAAGACCATGATTTCTATGGCTTTCTTCAATAACATATTTTAATGTCAAATTACAAAATGACAGGTATTTACAGAAAACTTAAGAGGGAAGAAAACTGTTGAGAGCAACAGCAGTAAGAAATATTTTGTAATGAGTCCAGCTGCATGCAGCCTAAGACAAGAACAAGAGACGTTAATGAATACAAAGTAGAAAATGTTTCCTGCATTGATAAGTCTGTTAAAAAAATCCTGGGTTTATGAAAATCCAGACTACATAACACTTTCATTAACAAACACTATGTTCATGCCAAATGAACTACAATGTAAAAGGTGCACCAGGTTCTTCCACCTCTGTTTTAATTATTAGCGTCCCTGCTGCTACTGTCTTTTATTACTAGCAGTTGCTTCTGAAGTATAAAACCAACATAGACCACTGGTCTGAAAATACCATAAACTGGAAAAAGCCTCTGAAAACAGTACTATTTTTACCACTGTTGTTATGAGCTGAATCTCTTCTGAATCTGAATCAGAAAAATAAATACAAAGGTGTTTATGTTTTTCTATTAAAATTTTGAGACAGATGATTATAATACATTATAATTCACTTAAGATACATTAATAAGACTATTTTAACTTTCACAAAATGGTTGTAGAAATTAAACCGTCTACCATAAATAAATATAATTAATGCATTCTAACAAACAGTATATTTTCTGTATCTTAGTATTCCTTTTTCTTTTCCATTCTGTATTTTTGTAATGGAATACAGAACCTAGAAATTGTTTCTATAAAAACATACTTGATCCTAGCAAAAAGTAATAACAAATTACATAGACTAGAAGCAAAACCTGATCTGGTAGCTACCAGAAATTCATAGGTTAAAAATTGAATACTAGCAAAGATGAGCAAAGAAAAGCAAGCATAGCAAGCAGAGTTCCAGTTGTAACTACTTTATTGACTCCATATCTCTGTAAAAGTTTTTCAGAAATGAGACCAGAAATAACAACAAAACCACAGTTGGATGATCCAATCCAGGCAAAGAAACAAACAAATATCACCAATTTTCTGGTAATTAGATGGCTTTTTTCCTTTATACTTCCTAACCAGCAGATAGGACTAAGCACAAATTCTTCACAAGTAGAACTACCGTGTTTTGTACTGAAACGTCAGAGCTGTCTATGGTTGACGTAAGTCCAGATAACAGGTATTTTCTATTTTGAAGAAAAGGTCTTACTTCAATGTTCAGCCATTGTTTCTTATGGAAGGAGCTGAATATTCCCAACTTCCCCTAATCCTCAGTGAATCACAGGTTTATAAATAAATTCCAGTTACTACAGATTAAATATATATTATTACATTATTTTCTATTAACTAAAATCAATGTCTAGGAATGATAAAGCTATACTAAAACTGAACAAGAGCTTTAAAAAGTTTTGATAGAAGAATATTAATTCAGCTGGTTTAGCTTGGCTCTATATAGAGAGATCAAATTGATAATGCAGCAATTCAGTATATTCTTCTAATAAAAAGGCAATGAAAATAAATGGAAGATGATGATTTCATTAAAAATATGAATGGTCCATCAGGATATACAATTGGGTTACATTATACCATCAATTCAAAGAAAACTGGCTATAGATAGCAGCTAGAAAATTGTACAAGCAACAGGTTTTTCAGTTTATAGGGAAAGGAAACCTGGATGGATAAGAACTTTTACCATCTAAGTAACTTTTTAATGAATAGGGTTTTTATTTTCTTGACTAAATAAAATACAGGCACTTTTCAACTCAGGTTAGATAATGGAGCTCATTCAACCAAAAATGGAGAATTTGTTTAAGGAACTTGTCACAAAAGGAACTTAACTATGCACAAAGCTGCCCAGAGAACAACTCCTTGGTTAGTGGTCACATCATTACCACCAGCTCTCATGTCATTCACACACAGTAGGGGAGATGTCATTTAATTCCCTCTTCACCATGAAGAACCTGCAACTACACCACGCAGACAAGAAGTAAGAGCTATTGGTGTAGTACAGTTTAAGGGTGAAGCATCCTCCTGGTTTTTTGTCTTTGGAGTTTACTTTGCATGGACTGCTTCAAAGAGGGTACAAGCTCCTAACCCAGAGCTGGTAGTAGGAGGTACCACCTCCTACCACAGAAGGTGGTTGGAGGGAATACCCTGATTACTTGGCAGCAGCCTAAAAAAAAAAACAAACAGATTATGAGCCTCTTTCGGTGGTTTTGTGAAATCATTTCCTTGGCTTTTATTACAGTATCTGAAAACTAACCAGAAATGTCAAAACATTTTAGATGTTTCATGAGACAAACTGTTTTGACATTTTGAAAACGTTATCATTTTCACTTAATCTAAAGCTATTTTTTCCAATTTAATCCAAATTCTGAAAGCTTCAAGTACCACCTTCTTGCTACTTTTGTAGCACACACACTCTCCCACCAGATTTCACAATTCTAGTCAACAGGAGATCCAAAGCAAAGTTTGGTCTAAATAATAAAATCAGAGTAATACCTGTTATGTACTTAATACTTGTCAACAACCTTCCATTACAAAAGCGTTCTTCTCCAGACTGTTTTTTCCTGTTTCTCTTCAGTTTCCACCCAACAGTTATCTACCTTTGCATATAATTTTCATTTTCTTTCCTCTGCCGTTCCTTGCCAGTAGCAAAGCCCAGGTGAGTTTGATCTCTCCCGTCTACTGTGACTCTCTTGCAGGTTCACTAGCTTATAGTGTTCACTCTTTTAAGAAAATTAATATCTAAATTGAAAAGATAGCACAGGAAATTTAAATACCATGGGAAGAAAGCTGCCACTTTTCATAGGGAGGTGATTAATAAAATAGGTCCATTTTCAAGACTGTATGTGTCAAAAAATGGATTTAGATTTAGGCTGTCTGCACTGAGATATTATGCCTTTATTTAATGCTGCGCACTGATGACCTACCTTCTTCTGAAATGCTTGAACTGGAAGTGCTAAGCAGGGCCGCCATGGAGCCACCAAAAGCGGAATGGAACCCACTAACAAGCAGAGCCCTTGTACGTGCAGGCAATACCACAACCCAGCCCCCAGATGGAGGAAGATATGAATTGTCTTCTCAAAGCTTATCAGCCACATCTTCTGTGTGTACAACATGATGCAACCTGGTATGTATCCTTCCCTCTTTAAATGAGGTAGGAAGCAAAGTCCTATATTTTTTTTTTCAAATATAGCAGAAAGAATACATTCCAAAAAAAAAAAGAAAATTTCACCATGCGTTTGCTATACAGTGTGCTGCACAGCTACTACAACATGAAAATAGTAACAAAAAGCAGCATCCATAGCAAGCTCTGAAAATTTACTCCATTAGCAGTGAAAGTAACACCCAGGTTCCTATAAATCTGTGCTTTTTTCATGCCCTAAACTCCCAACACCAACCCCAAATCACCTGTCAGTTCTGCTGACAAGGCCACTGAAAAAAAGACAGAATATCTGAGGGCCCATCAGCAACATCCACTGGCCAACGGTCAGCTCTATGGTCACCTCCTGCTGAACACTGAGCAGTGGGGTTCTCCTCCTGTGCTGCTTTAGCTCTGAACTGGTCTTGCTGTTTTATCTTGGAGTAGTTTTCATAAAAAATTATAAGAAGGTATTACATGTAAATTAAATTTTTAATTACCCATACTTCTGTTCTTTAGTTGCCCTCAAACTTTGAGTAAGAAAGCCAGCGCCCCGTCAGTTGGAGCTCTAGTTCTACCTGCTCAGCAGCCCCTTGAGAGCTCATTCTACCCCTCACCCCGGTTTCTGCCAGAGGCAGGGCGACCATTCATGGCAATCAAGATTTCAGCTGTACCTCAAGTGGGGGTTTTGGCAAGGCCTAGACATCAGCACAATTCATACCCCAAGCACTGTTGTAGTCCCACATGTGCACCATGTTGCCCCTTCCCTTAGCAACACTTCTCACCCATGAGATCGGGGACAGCTGAGTATGTTTTCTACTTTTCAACAGCATTTTCCCTCCCACAAGACAACAACCGACAGGCTGTGTTGCCTCCCGCGTGAGGCAGATGTCCCACCACCACTCTCCAGGATCCCTCATGGTTATCAGGGGATGATGACCCACGAGGCAGCCCAGTGGGCCCCTCTCCCTTTGGAGGGCCCCGGACTGCGGGATCGAGCTTTGCTCTCTTCCCCCTCCTCCCTCACCCCTGAGGCACAGTGCCCCTTCAGCCAGGAGCCAATTCACCACGTTTATGGCATACTCATCCTGCACTGGGGCCCTCTCTCTGGTGAGGACCCTCTAGTGGGACAGTGACAGTGACAGGGTCAGAGACGGCCCCTTGGCCACCATCTTGATCCTCAACCCCACCATGATGGCCACTGGGGCAGCGTTTGGGTTGTTCAGTGGCCAAAGGACAATGCAGGCATGGCAGTAGGGCCGGCAGCAGGGAAGGGGCATGCTTTCTTCGAGCCTTGCGGGGCTCTGCCCAGGAGCCACCATGGCACTCGGTGGGCTTCAGTCACAGACTTCCCGCCCTAAGGCAGGCTGCCTCATGCGACCTCTGAGGGAGAGATGCCACATCATTGGGACAAGAGAAATTTTGCACTGAATAAGAGAATGTTTCAAGACAATACACGTAGCAAGAAATTCTTAGATCTGAGGGGATTTTTCCCTTTTCAGTTACATTTTTATTTGTTCAATTCTTTTCCAGAAACTCATCAGTGCCATATACAGCAAATGCATGCATCTGCGTTTACATAAGCTTGTATCCTATTCTTGCCTAAGTTGCTGTTCAATCATGGTAAATACATGCGACCTTTATCACACCTGGCATTGATATTTAAAAACCTCACAGTGCAGTGTAAACAAAGATGGATTGGACCAGCCAAGTCAGTACTAGTTTCACGTCTTGCCATATCAATGCCCTTCCTCAAGGGATCTTCAGCTCCAGCACTGTCCCTCTTGGCCCTTTGCATTGCCACTCAAGGATGTGGTTAGTGATCCAACCTACACTGCCTCTTCAGCCATGAACTTAAAAAAAAAAAACAACAACCAAGGTAAACAGCAAGCTGCAAATTGCATTAATTTACACAGTTGTAGGAGTGTAATGTCCCACACAACAGCAAATCCAGACACCGTCATGGCTCGTGCTCCCATTGAAGCAGAACTGCAGAGGACTGGTAGGTACTTCAGCAGACTGCAAAGAGTAATGCTCCTCTTCTGTCCTCCATCCTGCCCCTCTGCTTTCCAGCTCCTGCTTCTGTCTGCCTCACCATCCCACCAAGACTGCTACAATGCAGTGAAGCTCCCTCAATGTGCAGAAGGTCCACCAAGGATTTGATGAAAAGTCACGTCTGGGTAAAACTGATTGGATTTATTATAAATATTCCTATATTCATAGTGAGTCAAATGCTGAGTCAGTCAAAATTCTGGCTGAATTAAGTCAGATGCTGGTCTTATTTTTAGATGTAGTCCTTAATAATTTCTGAAGCTAATAAAGTAAATTTCATATATGTATATTTGTGCTAGTAAATATATTCCTAAGGAAACTTTGCTAATGGTAGCTAAATACCAAGAAATGCATCATGTTTTGTCACCGATCAAGTTCCAACAAAAAGTGTTAGAATAACTGCAGTTCTGTAGTTATTAGAAAAAATCACATTCCACTTTTCAAAAGTGGAGTGTGAATTTCAGCTAGAAAGAAACATTTTTTCACAAAGAGACATTCACTAGGTTGCCAGCTTTGATGGATTCCAGCACCTGAATCCTGTGCCAAATGAAGAGAAGAATCTCTAAAGCAAAGTTCCATTCTCTGTTCAGAAGATAATCTCAGGAGATGTCAGAAAACCCTTCTATGGATATTTCAGTGTTCTCTTTAATTAATAATTTTCTTTTTTTCTAATATCCTCATTAGTAGACACATCACTGTTGGCTTAGACCAGCCTCAGCCTTGGTGTAAGCTAGTGGATGATGAGCAGGCGGAGTGTAGAACTGGGCAAAGACCTAACACCTAAGCCCAGCTATGTCAGCAGCCTTGAGTCTGTTTCTTCATTTATCTGTTTGCTTTCCTTGCCATGCTTTGCTCAAAATGCGGTCTTTTCAGATGAGTATTATGACAATATGACCTGTCTGCAACAAAAGCACAGTGGAGATCTCACTTAAATAGGATTTCCAGGTAGAAGTAATTAACAGAAACAGCATAAATGTAAGTAGAATGAGGTTGGACATAACCTGATTCATTTGCTTAATACTTTCAGGATATTTCAGTGATGTAGGACAGACAAAATGCAATTTTTCTGTAGAAAACAAGTGTGGCTCCACTGTAAACTTCTCTTTCCTAATAATTCTGAGAGTGCACTTTAGAAGAGCTTGAATGTTAAGAAGGTGAATAAGATTTCAGTTTTCTACAGGACAGTGTTATTCTTTTATTTTAATTCTTTTCCTGAAAGGAGTTGTAGATTGTGGGATCTCCCTTAGCAGTGCAGAGAAGCCCAAAGGACTTGCTGTCACAGGCACAGTGACACTGATTTGGTTTGCTCGGTGAGAAAAGTCCTTCAGCAATAATGTTGTCCAAATTGTACTATATAGTAAAAGAAGATCCATTGTCAGTCAGAATTTCACTAGTCTGTCTTGAATGATAAACATCAGAGTTTGTCCTTGAACTACGTTTATTGTATTTCTTGTATCTCATGCACCATAGGTCCTTCATTACCTTCACAAAATAACTTCTGAACTTTACTCCAATAAATGCATAGAGCACAGGATTCACGCAACAGTGTAAAAATGCTATGGCTTCAGTCGTGTATTTCACATAGGCCATTATCTTGTCACTGTCACAAGATTTACCTGTCTTGCCCATATTTATGGCTATCACGAGAAGAACAACATTGTAAGGGACCTGGCAAACTAGGAAAACAGCTACAATTAATACAATCACACGGATTGCTTTGTTTCTTTTGGAATTCTGAGCTTGTTGTAAGGATTTGACAATGAACGTATAGCAAAAAATCATGAATATGAAAGGTATAAAAAATCCAAATCCAACTTGTATATACAGCAGCAGAGATTTCAGCATCGTGCTTTGAGACATTCTGTCAAATCTCTGATCACAAATCTCTTTGGTTTCATTGGTGGAGAAGCTGTAACTTTCACTGTATAGAAAAGAGGAGCTAGAGATTAAAATTGATGATACCCACACGACCAAACAGATGAGTTTACTGTATGCAAGTGTTCTTGCCCTGAGTTTAAATGACTTTGTCGCTTGTACGATAGCAATGTACCGGTCCACGCTGATAAAGGCCAAAAGCAGCATTCCACAGCTGAAATTGATTGCATAGATACCTCTGCTCATTTTGCAAATGAAATCACCAAAAATCCATTCATCAGCAGCATAATTCACTGCCCACAGTGGGAGAGTGAGAACAAACAGTATGTCTGCTATGGCCATGTTGAAGAGGTACACATCTGTCATGGATTTGGTTCTTTCGTAGAAAGCAAAGGTCATCACTACAAAGATGTTACCAACGAGGCCGATGACACAAATCAACGAATACACAACTGGCAGAAATGCTCTTGTGAAGTTCCTGACTTCCAACTTAGAACAAGGTTGTGTGATTAGAGAAGCATAGTCTGAATAATACAGATCATCTGTGCTACAAGGCTCTGTCTGTAAAAAAGAAGATCACCAGTTAACATATAGGTTTTGATCTCTAATTTCTATATAGTAGAAAGATGATAGATAACAAAGTCATACAAATACATGCTACTTTGGAAATCTTTCAGAAATTAGTATACAAGTATTATGCAGCTTGCTGATTTGAAATGGAAGCAACATTTTCTTTATGATAACTGTTATACTTCTGTCCAGTTCTTACCACACCTCAGCTTCAAGCCTGTATCAAACTCATCTCAAGATAGTCCACATCACTGTTGTTTCCTCCAACACTACATGTTTTACACTGTTTCCACCGACCACACACCCCGATGACAAATGCATTTAACACTGCAGAGGAGACTTGTAAGAATTAACTAAGGAATCTCATAAAATCTTAATTCAAATATGAACATGGAGGTAACCTTTTTGGATGGCCCAAAGGTTTCCTTCTCTAAATAAATTATACAGAAAGGATTAGTTCTGCTGTCATAGAAGACTCTACAGTGTAAACATGTGAATTTGAAGTAGAGGGCTAGACTTCCTTTACCATCAAGGAAGGAGAACAGGCCTTTCTGGCATGTTACACGTTTCACACTAACGTAGCTTGACTAAATCAAGCCCCCAGATGATCACTTCTCTCCATTCAGCTAGACAGGCAATCCAGGATGAGTAGCCTGAGACACAGTTACCTGCACCACAGTCGCCAAACCTGTAGTTACTCTAGGAGAGTGCTAACCCAGCAAACAGTGTGCTTTGACAGTGAACTCTGCTGTCAGAAACACCTCTTCAGCTAATCACTCCTGAGATTAGGGCATTTGGAGCAGCAGCCCCAAAGAGCTGGGACTTTCAAATTCATTGCTGTATTGGTGTACTAATACAGTCTATTGACTAAGTACTTACAAAATTCATTTTGCCAGTACACTTCTGAGAAAGAAAAATATGTTGAGAAGAACTTCAAAATACTTTCCCAAGGATTTCTGAAAAGAAAATAAAGTAGATTGGATTGGGAAACCAGCCCAAGGAATAAGAACAAGTAGAAAAGCACAATCGGAAATAAAACATTAATTCAGAAAAGAATCTCATCACTTCAACTATATCAATAATACACAGGAACATCTCAACAAATCACACATCTCTGCAGCACAATGTGCAGTTGTGGGAAGTGGAAGGTTTGTATCAGTATCATTAAGAGCACACTCTTGCATATAGAAGGTTTATTCATAGAGCTAAAAAGCAATATGAGAATATGTGACTTACTTCACTTTGACTTTGCACCATAAGAAATTAGACTAAATTAAATTTATATTCAGAAATGCTGAATGACAATGGCAATTAGTGTGTTGAGGGAAATATGGAACAAATAACCAGCAGTACTTTAGTATACTCCGTAACAGTAATTTGGCACTTTATTTTTATTTTTTTTTTCACTCTGGCATTTTGTCAGTGTGTCTCAGCACTTTTACCATCACATTACTTGCCCTTTTTTATTACACTACTGAGGTAAATTGAGAATGCCAGGATAATTGCGACTTTTAGCGTAAAGGATGTTACACAACATAGGAACAGACTGAGCACTAGTGTTGTTTTGTCTTTGTTCTGGGTGCAGATTTTTGCGTTATAGACTGCACTCTATGAAAATAATTTATTTTCTTTATCACTGTGATAACTAAGTATTTTACAAATGGTAATTAATTAATTTGCACAACATCCTGTGGTGAGGAAGTATTATTACCTTTATTTTACAGGGAAGGAGCCTGAACCCTGAGTCATTACAGTAAGAATCCACTGGAGATGTTCAGTTTGAGACACCTGTCCCGCCCCCAACATCACTTTTAAGAGTGCTTAGCATTATGAAGGACTTCAGTTATGTAAAGGATTCAGTCCATTGACTCTGGTTGCAGCCAGGCTCAGACTTCTGCAAATCAAGACCACAGAGTCTCAAGTCACAGATACCTAAAATGGGGAACATGCCATTGGTGGCCACACATGCAAAGCTGGGCTTAAATGACTTGTTTAACCTCACACAGGACCCCGAGGGCAGGAGATTTAGTTCCTCGGCATTCCCCTGCGTGAGCTCAGCCCCCCTTTCCATTAGCTGCTCTGTGGGAGTGGCACATACCAGCAGCGCAGTGATTGCAGGGACTGGATGACGTGAGGTCCCATATTTGCTAAGGCTGTGAATGGCAGTTTCATCTAGACTTTCTCTGCTTTTTGTTAGTTATGTTGCTAATTAGGAAGCGTGCGTGGGTCAACTTTAAGTCTAGACAAACAAATCCTTCCTGTTTGGGAATTACTTGAATTGTGAAAGAGAGGGAGAGACAGATAATCTGTAAAAGTGGGGCAGATGCAGTCCAGCTATAACTGGGAAGTTGGGGGAGGGAAAGGACTGAACACTCTCCAAAAGTATAACGAGGATGAGACTCTCTATGAGTCATGTGGGGAGGCTGGCTCATGACAGAGGGGTGCATATGGGTAAAGACCCATACTATATAATGTTGCGTAAGCATCACAGCTTCTCTGGCTTTTCTGCCCTTTAAAAAAATCCTTAACCACACCTCTCCAGCTTCCTCTGCTGACTTTTTGAAGCTGATTTTTAGAAGCTGCAAGAATATGACAGCCTGAAAACACTTAAACACCTTCTGGAGCAAGCTTTACATGATTTAAAGTGTCTCTCAGAAGTGCAAGGATGTATAAGGCAAGCAAGTAAGTTGTACAGTTCACCCAGGGCTGTAGTCCCCTAGCCCATCTTTGAGCTACTCTAGTCTCTATCTGCTGCTTTACCCTCCTTTGACCCCATCCAGGCAGACACTCGTGCCCTTGCTTTGTGTTTCTGTTATCCTTTGCTCTTGGCTGCAACTACAGTAACTCTTCAGTTAGCTCTAAAGGGGTAGAAACTGTTATTTTATTATTGTTTTAGAAACTGTTATTTTATTATTGCAAGAAAAATACCTTCCAAGGTTTCTGTCATTCATATCTTTCTAGGACATACATGGTTAAAATATACAAAGAGAGCCTGACAGCATATGTTCTCTACAAAACAGTCACTCTTCATTCCACTTAGCCAAAGCCACTCTCAAACATTAGTGTAGGACATGTAGAAGGAAGAAAACAGGGTGAAGACACATAGAAGAAAGGGAGCGTGGGTGTTTTCCACGGAGGACTAAGAAAGGAGAACTCTTCAAGTTAGCACTGAAGAAGGGCTGTCTAGTCCTCAGAAGAGCTCAGCAGAAAGCCTGTAGGAAACAATGACTACTCACCACGAGAGAGCTGTGTACGCTCCCTGATGCTACAGGAGTTCACAAAGGCACCATCAGTCACACATTTATTCAGAAAATGACCTCTACTGTCCAGCAGAATCTTCTTGAGGATGGTTGGTGTGAGATTTGTAGAGAAGGACTCAAACTGAAACTAGAATTGCAGAGATCAGATTTAGGAACTGATTTAAATCTCTCGAGCTGATTTCCTTTTCTGAATTTGAAATAGCATTCACTAAAGTTATTAAGAAGACACACTTGCTGCAAAGGATGTTGAATCAGAACTATTCTAAACACAATACTCTTTTCAATTTAAATCTTTCTAACAGTCTTTCAATAGGCAACTTTGTAATTTATAATGTGCATATTTATGGCTTTATTTAACATTAATGTATTAGGTAATTACAAAAAATAAATTTCCATATACATAAGGAGGGGTGTGTGTGTTCTATCATTGTTTATGTACTACATATGGGAACATGTTTATGCATGTGCACACAAACATACTTGTGTTCTGAATATTAAATATATAAGCTTTGAATTTTTTAGCTTACTATTTTTCCGCTTTATCTACATTATTGTATTTCTTTTCAGTATGAAAGCAATACGTGAGTACTCAAAAGTAAGACTAAACTACAATCTTAAATAGAAATACATTATTTGAATACAGAAGCAAATGACAATGGATAAAGAAAGAATTCAGGAAAAAGACAGATTTCTATAAGGAAAAAGATTCTCAGCACTTGGTGGGAGCGAATAAGTATTTTTTAAGCATTACCCACCAATGTAATTACACTCTTACTTACTTGTTCACTTTAATAAATTCATCACACAGAGATACATTGTAGATTAGCTATTTTATTTTAGTACTTACCAGATTTGAAAACTGTCTGAAGATCAGGTGAAAGAGGATGTGTGATTCTGTTACATTCTTTTGTGGCTACCTCAAGCACATTTACCATCAGCCTCAACAGGAGTACACTTTAATTTGAAAAACAAGAAATAACAGCACTAGTTAACAGTACAGCGTTAAATTGAAATAATCACCACTTCCTCCTGACAAGCAATAACAATAACCTGTTTTTTTCGTAAAGGAAAATACAAGCTGGAGGCAAGTCTTTTGCTAATTAGGCTATCTATGTAATGATACTAGTTTTTAAAAAATCAAGCTAGCATTGGAATCTTAAAAAGTAGTGTTAATTGTCACTGTGCTCAGAACACTCTGAATGACGGCCTATTTTTGCAAAGGGTGCACTTAATGTCATGGAGATGAGCAGTTTAATCATTAATCATTTAAACAAGATCACGTAACAGTAGAACTGCAAAACTGAGAAAAGTGTTAATTATCAAATTGAATAAGAGCTCTTTTCTGAAGAAAAACATTTGCTGTTTGTGTGCGTGCTGTTCAGGTCTGTTGTCAAAGTTAGATGGAACTAGACTTGAAAATATTTCATTTTATGATTCCTGAATCTTAAAAGCTATAAACATTTCTCTTCCAGACTTTGGTTTCTTATGACAACCTAGATGTTTGCATTAGCAGGAAAACCAAAAACTAGTAAAAGCACCGTTCAAACATCTTATTTATTTTAGAAATGGTGCGTGTGAACATTCAGTTGCAGCTTGTGACCTCATTAGAGGCACCAGATGGCATTAATACAGGCAACCTTGTGGGATATTATCAAATTAATAGAATGCTGGACCTAAAGAAATGCAGGATGATAGATGTCACGCTTGTCTTTTTTTCAAAACTGAGCGTATCACAACAGCAGTGGCTCCCTAGCAGCTTATGTATGGTGTTGCTTTCCGCTAACCGTACCCAGTGAACGAAACAAAAAAACCTGCTTAGTGTCAAAATGTAACTTGGTAGACTTAAAGTGTCATGTCCTAATGGTTCATAATCATTTAAACGGGCACTTTTTGTGTTCTTGACAGGTGATTTTCACAGGATCCAAGACCTTGACTTCAACTATCACAAAATCCCACCATATTTGCATAGAACAACACGGAGATACTTAAAAACCCTGAAATGGGAGTCTTGTTTTTTCTTGTACGTGTGTGTATATGTGGACAAAGTGCACGCATGTTCTGATTGTTACTGCTGAAAAGCAATATCTGCACTGTTTGATGCATACAAAGGAAAAAAGAAAGAGTGTGAAATCTATATGGATTGTGACTCAAATAACTTCAGTGGGCTCACTATAAGATTAATTTGGCCTGCTTATTGCTTCTTGGACTAAACTGTTCCCTGTCATCACAAATCTGGGGAAGGTTATGACTAAATCCGTAAAATAGTCGAGCATTTGCAATATGGTTTGGTAAAGTCCAGTTACATGGAGGAAAGAAAATGTGTGAGTTTCAGTGCAGAGACAAGCAGTAAACATAAAAGGCCAAGAGGAACAATTGTAGCAGACGACTAATACTATCTCCATTTTAGATTTCTATTGATAAATCAAACTAGCAGCTGCACTTAGGGGACCAGGGTGCAGCAATGGTCAAAAGACAGATTCCTGAAAGCTGCAAGGATATCGAAAACCAAGTCCAGAGGCGGATGTTCTTCTCCCCAGGCATCTGCATCTGGCTATCTTCAGAAGTAGGACATGGCACTGAATGGACCTTTGGTCTGTGGGACAGTTCTTGTACTCTTAGCAGCCACCATGCTCAGCAATGTATCTTAACTATCTGAAGCAGTCCAGATTTAGTGATTTGCAGCAGTTGCTGAAGGACACCTGTGTTTTAACTGGCCTATGAACTCTCCTCAGCGCGGAGAGCTGAGCTGTTGGTCGATGTGAGAGGGCAGTGAAGAGACAGGGCTGTGAGTGGGGAGGCTGTGTGAGCAACGATGTGGTGGACGGTGCTAAATAACTGCACTCTCTTTTGGTTTTCTGCATTAAGACGATTGGCAAGGTGCCCAGATCTTGTGAATCTTTCGAGACGTCCTTAATCACAACAGTGAAGTACTTTTCACTGTATTATTTATTCATAATTCATAACAATTTCCATCATTAAAACATCACAAGTTTTCAGCCCACCCTTTTAACCTTTGCTAAGAGGGGCTTTAACTTTTTTGTAACTACATTTTTGTACTGTTTTGCTAACTTGCTCTTATTTGCATGTCAAAATGTAGTAACGAAAATCATCCAATTAACTTGATTTGGGCTTCAGATGAGGCTCATAAGGTATTTTCCGGACTGTTTTGGAAAGCAAATGCAAGCTTCATTTTTAAATCTACTGTCTCAAGTGCTGCAAAGAATAGTACGTTTACTCTTGATAAGCTGATGTGCATATACTTTCATGGCTATATGTGACAGCCTAGATCCTGTTTACGAACAACTCACTCTCTGTCTAAATGCTGCCTGAAGCAAAACACTGATTGCTGCTCACGGCGTCTGACATTTTGAAACATGTGCTTAAATCCTGGTAAAAGCAACAAAATCAGAGTAGGAGTACATTCTATGGCGGTAAAAGAATGTGGCGATATTTCATTGTGGGCCATTTCACTGTGGGCCTTTTAAACGCTTCTTTCTCATAACTCTGGGACTGAAGAGACGGATCTGCATCTTGCAAAACAAACTTCATTACACAAAGACGAACCAAGCCCATGACAGTCATGTAAGCAACAAATAAAGAGTATTAGAAGTAGAAAATCCCTCTGTATTACAAAAATGTATGTGATTTCAAATCACCAACTAAGTCCATGATGATTGTAGTCCATATTCAAACAGGCACTTCTGCTGCTACTAACAGCTTCCAGCATCTCAGACAACAACCGACTTTTGGAATGCTAACAGATTAGCCTGTGAAGCAGCTGAATATTATCAACACTATTTCATGGAATGAGAGTCATTAAAAGATAAATCAGAATTTTAATCCTTAATTAAAAGATAAATCAGATTTTTTGCTGATCCATTACAAAAACTGTTGCTCATATTGTTCTGTATTCGGGTGTTTTCTAATTTAAATGTATCTTGTGCTTTTAGCCTGCAATATATTCAATATTCAGCATGAATAACAGTCTGTCAGAAGGTGAAGAATTCACCGTGTAGGTGAATACTAAAGTTAGTGCATGGTAATGAGTCCGACTTACCTTCTCAGCACGTTTTCTTTTGACCCAGTTACAAAGACCAGACAGCCTTCCTTGCAGGCGCTTTGTGCTTCACCTTCATGCTGTGGCAAGTGGAAAGGGTTTTTTCTTTTTAACGCAACTATTTGAAAATCTGCATGTTATGCAAATGAAGCCCCCACATGTAGTTAGGTTTTGTTCATATGTTAGAGCTCTGAAAGGAAATCTACTCTCGTTTAGCTAATATGGTTATCGTGGTTTCTCAAATCTCACCACATGTTAGTTTTCTGCCACCACTAATTAAGGAAAGAAAGTATTGAAAGATAAGGAAAACAAAACCACCACCTGAGTTATTCCAGAATCCATATGTTTCTTCTGGAATGACTCAGGACATTGGGGTTTTTTAACTGTAAAAGAAAGGCAGCACACCCCCTCCACCCTGTTCCATCCTGCTTTAATGTTCATTCAGTTAAATTTAGATCAGTCCAATCTGATTCAAAAATCTAGCCATCAGCTGAGGTTCTGGTCTCTCCATTATTCTTTCAGAATACAAAACAGAAACTATATATTTACTTTCAGGTTGTTTATGTTACCTATTTGATTTTTTTATAGCATTACCATCCTATGTTGTCAATACATTTTTTCTCAGTAATTCTTCCAAACTTTCTTGCTATTCTTTGCATCTGTTTTTTCACTCCCTGTCAACCATGCTTTTTCTGGTTTCAGTATTTCTGTATCTAACTTTTTGTTCTCCCTATTTCTTCCTGTTTCTTTGTTCAGCTTTTCTAGATTTCTCTTATTTCCATCTCTTGTTGTCTTCATAGTTTCTCTCCAGCATTACATTTTGTAGCACCACTCACTTGCTTCCCCTTTGATCTTTTTTGTTCGTATTTTCAGCCTCACTCCCACCTGATTCCATCTACCCCCTCATGTCAGATGCAGTCCTACTCACACATTATGAGGTGTCAGGGACTGAAATGGCACGATCCCACCACTGACAGCCATCCCACGTTGACTGGCACCCATCAATGTTTTAATTACTTGATCACCTCTGTCAAACCAGTTAGAGAAGACAGAGCCCTCCTGAGGCCTTCTACAGGGTTTTTTACCACGGGATCAAATAGGGCTCAGGAAATTAAATGGGTGAGGGTTGTAAATAGGGCACTTGGGAAGGAGAGGGACTGCATAATCAGTGTTTAGCTCTTGCACCTAGCCCAAGACATATGATTGCATTTCTAAAACTTCACAGTCCATTGTTTTTTTTCCGCCAATGCACTTGCTATTTAATTTAAAAATGGAGGGAGACTAAAAAAAAAATTGATGGGAAGCAGTTTGTTGGTCATGTGAAAACGGTAAAGATTCAGAGGTCATTTCTTCTCAGACTGAATGCAGAATTTCTGAAGGAGGAGCACAGTCATATTCAGAGCACTCCTCTGCTTCACTGCAGCATCACTTCTTAGAACCAGCTGAGCTCCTAGCTGGCCTGGCTTCCAGAAAGAAGCATAAAAAGCAGTAAGTGTGTCCTCCCATTGATAATCACTGGCTTCAGAAAAGCTGTAAAAATATTTTATTTTCTTGGAGAAAATGTTGATGAAAACAAAAGTTTTAAACAAAAAATTGTCAGATTTTTTATAGAAGCTTTTACAGCAAAAATGCCGGTTTGTAAAAAGCACCAAGATGCACAGATGGGTTATTATACAGTTATTTATGCTTTTATTCTCTTTTGTAGTCTGAGCTTACCAACCAGACTACGTTTCCTAGCTTTGGATAGAGAAAGTAGGCAATAAGTAATGTCATTCCATGGTCTAAGGTCTCACAAAAGCCTAGATAGGAAAAGGATTGGAATTCATGAGGAACAACAACTCCCATGAGACATTAAGGCAGCATTTTGCAATTAACATATTTAAATTTTTCATCAAAACGTTTCGGGGATAGCTAAAGGCATTCTGAAGGAAAAACCTGGTTTATTGAAATAATGCTTTTTCCGCTAAGAAACAACTTGAGCAGACAATTTCTTATCAGTTATACTCCTTTAATCTAAGAACTTTTACCTGCATCATGTTGTATTTGGTCTGTTTCCTGCTATTGCCCTTCAGCTGCTTATCTTAAAGAGATTTAAGAACTATATCTGGTGAAAACACCTCCCAAGGTTATGCCAGAAGTAATGAACCTTTACAGTGATGAAAGGAGTGATACAATCCTTGTATTGCCAAGGGGTAACTGAATGAAGATGCCAGGCACTCGTAATCTCATTTATCTACGTTCTCTGCACACAAGAAACTGTTATATGGACCAGAATATGTATGTTTGTTCCTGAAATCTGAAGGAAGAAAATATAAGACGAGTCCCAGTCCCTTATTCTCCACCACCTGTGCAATGCTTTGCGTACAGCTGTGCACCACCCAGATGTTTTCTTTTCCTCAGTGGGAAGAGATTGCTTTCATTGTCAATGTTCTTTCTGAGGCCATGGTGGGGGAAAGCGGCTTCATTCCTGTGTCTCCCCTGCCCAGTGGAGATTTACATATCAGAAATACCTACTACAACATTCTTTGATCCCATCTGGACCAATGAATCCATGAAACCAAGCCCATGTTACTGCAAAACTTACATAATATGTCATTATGAGACCAAGTTTAACACAACAGCTACACTGAAAAGCTTAAAACCAGGTTCTTGCTGAAGTGGATCTAATTTTTTTAATGAAAGGTATCACCACAAAGACGACAAAATATTGCAAAAATATTTCCAAATAAGTGCCGCCTTCTGAAGTAAATGGTCCCCTGCAAAATTTCTGCTGAATTGCCTGCCAATGTATGACTAACTTACATTAAGGTGTAGAGGAAAAGTGAGTTTCCGTATCAGAAATGCTGCAAACACAAGACAAAGAGACAAGCAGAGTTAAATATGCAGTCGCTGACATAATTTCTGTGTTTTTGGTGCTGTAGTCAGACCATACCTATTGCGGTAACGTTTTTTTTCTTGCTCTCTCAGTTGCTCACTCTCTGTTTCATGTCTCATTGAAATAACTACCAGAGTAGTTTCTCAAAGCCTGTCATCAGTCTGTACTCCCAAGCACTGACATTTCAACCTGAGTATGTTGAATTCATTGACCTGATTTTTTTTTTTTTTTTTTTTTTTTTACAGTTGTACTTTCTTTATATGACTGTTTCTACAAGAGACCCAGACCATGGAATGCCCCAATCACCTCTCTTTCCACAGCAGCGGCCTTCATGGCCTGAGTAAGAACTACAAGATAGAGTTTAAATGGTGCTTATATAACTAATGAGGCAATTGGTTGTTTAGTATGGAAATTTTAAGGCATCTGGAATCCTGGCTCCCACCTAAAACCACAAATGCTGAAATGGAACAATGAAATTTGAAATTGTGTTTGCACGATATGCAGTCCCCACATTGGCTGGATACAGCTCAAAGAAGATTTCTTTCCTCCAGTGTGAACCAAGATGCAGCATGTGCTTTTCAGCTCATGCACTGTGATTTTCCCAATCATAAAGACAAATTGGAGGGGTTGGCTTCGATGAGACAATGGCTCCCTCATTTAACTTCTACACCATAGTGCAGTCTGTAAGCACTAACGACACAAATGACCTGAGGCAACGTCGTGGTTTGGGCCAGACAGGCCACTGAAACAAATGACAGATGCTCTCCCCAACCTCTCCCTTCAAGGAGAGAAAGATGAGAGAGAAGGAGACCTATGAGTTTAAAAGAAACTAAACTATTTTAATGAAATATTAATCATAAAATAATAAAAACAAAAGATAATAATATCAAAAAAGAAAATAATGAAATATATACCATCTATACAAAACCAGTATAGAGCTCCCAGGATGACGATCACATCACCGGCAGGCACTGGGAAAGTCCCAGACTGGACTCAGTAATGGATGAGACCTGAACTCAGGATCTGGATCCAGGAACACACCAATTGGGATCAAAGGCAAACAAACAGGCAGAGTCCACCTTTGGAAGCCAGCTATTGAAGGAAAGAGACTGACCCCTTTGATCCCTCGGCTTTTATACTGAGCGTGATGCAGATGGGATGGAATACCCTGTTGGTCAGCTTTGGGTCACCTGTCCTGTCCGCTTCTCCCTGTATGTGCGACCCCTCTACGCTTTTCCACTTCTGACCCTCCAACAGGGCTTAGCTGCCTTGGGTGTTATAGCAATAAACATAAGCAAGAGCCTCTCTGCATACCATTCCTTGGTATGAATTATAAGCATCAGGTCTTATCACTCTGGAAGCAGGCTACTGTCTGAAAAATATGCTGTTAATTTCAGAGAGCTCAGTTAGTTAGAAGAGACTTAGCTGAAAGGTAAAATTACAGAACAGAAAGTTAGTTCTCTTTCACCTCAAACCAGGAGATTCCACACCTTATTCCATACCATTTGCATCATGCTCAGATCACTATTACTTTTTTTTATCTTCAGATATATACACATACATATATATATATACACAAATCACTATTTTATATGATTTATCCTTATACACAAAAGTTTGTTAAGCTCATTTAGTTTATAATTGCAGAATTTCATCTGTCATAGCAGACTAGGTAGACAGTAAATTATCCATGGCCCAGCAATGTGCCCTTGTTGCCAAAAAGGCCAATGGAATCCTGGGCTGCATAGGGAAGAGTGTGGCCAGTAGGTCGAAGGAGGTCATTCTCCCCCTCTACTCTGCACTGGTGAGGCCACAACTGGTATACTGTGTCCAGTTTTGGGTTCTCCAGTTCAAGAGGGACAGGGAACTGCTGGAGCGAGTCCAGCAAAGGGCAACTAAGACGATTAAGGGCTTGGAGCATCTCCCTTATGAGGAAAGGCTGAGAGCGCTGGGACTCTTTAGCCTGGAGAAGAGAAGGCTGAGGGGAGACCTTATTATGGCGTACAAGTATCTAAAGGGTGGGTTGAAGGAGGATGGAGCCAGGCTCTTTTCAGTGGTTCCCAGTGACAGGACGAGGGGCAATGGGCACAAGTTAGAACACAGGAAGTTCCGTTCAAATACACGGAAACACTTCTTTACGGTGAGGGTGGCGGAGGACTGGAACAGGCTGCCCAGGGAGGTTGTGGAGTCCCCTTCTCTGGAGATTTTCAAGACCCGCCTGGATGCAGTCCTGAGTAATGTGCTCTGGGCAATCCTGCTTTGGCAGGGGAGTTGGACTAGATGATCTCTAGAGATCCCTTCCAACTCTGAAAACTCCGTGATTCTGTGACTTTCAGGGCAGGAAAGCTGGTATGAAATTCATCATTGTTTGTGCCCACGGGTCGAATGTCCACCTCAAAGAGTTTGCTGGACACCACTTGATGAAGCTAGCTCAGGTTTCATCACCACTATGTTATCCTGAAAAACACTTATTGAACACTGTTAGTATTATGCAGCAATTAACATCATGCAGCTCAAAACTGAGTATTCTCGCCCAGGGTTAAATTTCCTTGAGGCACACATTGAACTTCTCCATTCTTCATCATCACCCACCAAGTGCATCCAGGTCCTTGAGCAAAAACAGTCCTGCAAATGGGTTTGCCTTTGCCTGAAGTAGGAAAAATCCAAAGTTTTCCCCAGCATAGTCCTTTCATGCACCGCAGGGACTTTATCCCCTTCTACAATAAATAAAAGGTCTGATTGAGCAGGACCACCTCGATTGATGGATCCCCTGGTGTTAACTAATCAGGTAGCTTGTGCTAAATGCTTGTCCCAGTTTTTAAAAGTTCTACCCAGAAAGCAATGGGGGGGTGGTTTTTAACAGTCCATTGTGTCATTCAATTTTCCCAGAAGCTGGTGTATGATAGGGGATATAATATATCCACTCAATGCCGTATTCTCTGGCCCAATTACTTGTAAGACTGTTTATAAAATGAGTCCCATTGTTCACCTCAATTCTTTCTGGAGTACCATGATGCCACAAGACTTGCTTTTCAAGGCCCAGGATAATATTCCGGGCAGTGGCATGGGGCACAGCACAGGTTTCTAACCATCCAGTGCTTGCTTCCACCTTTGTAAGCACGTAGCGCTTACACTGGTGAGTTTGACAGTGTGTGATATAGTCAATTTTCCAAGACTCCCCACGCTTATATTTCAGTTATTTTCCCCCTACCACCAAGGTTTTAACCATTTAGCTTTCTTGATTTTGGCACATGTTTCACAGTCACGGATAACCTGTGCAATAGCGTCCATAGTTAAATCCACCCCTCGGTCACGAGCCCATTTATATGTTGCATCCCTTCCTTGATGACCTGAAGAGTCATGGGCCCACCAATCTGAAAATAGGTCACCTTTATATTCCTAGTCCAAGTCTGTCTGGAAAATCTTAGCAGCCTGATCCATTTGCTGATTGTTTTGAGATTCCTCAGTGGCCCAAATCATGGGTATGTGGTCATGTACATGACGTACCTTTACAACTAGGTTCCCTAGCCAGCCAGCAATATCTTGCCACAATTCACCAGCCCAGATGGGTTTACCTCTGCACTGCCAGTTGCTCTGCTTCCACTGCTTTAACTACCCCCACAGAGCATTTACCACCATCCATGAGTCAGTACAGAGATAGAGTACTGGCCACTTTTCTCGTTCAGCAATGCCTAAAGCCAGCTGGATGGCTTTTACCTCTGTAAATTGACTCGATTCACCTTCTCCTTCAGCCACTTCTGCAACTCATTGGGTAGGACTTCACGCAGCAGCTTTCCATCTTCGATGTTTTCCTACAATATGACAAGATCCATCAGTGAACAGAGCATATTGTTTCTCATTATCTGAGAGTTCATTATACGGTGGGGCTTCTTTAGCATGTCACCACCTTTTCTGGTGGCACTCTGAAGTCTTTGCCTTCGGGATAGTTTGTGATCAATTCTATGATTCCCAGACAAATGGGGTTTCTTATTCAACCCCACTGTGTCATTAATGCAACCCATTTACTTCAGGTAGCATAGGTGGCACGATGAGTAGAAAGAACTTTATACCTTGAACACCCAGCCCAGTACTGGTAATCAAGGTGCCAGGGGGAGCTGTGCTTCAGTACCAATTACCTCTGAGGCAGCTCTAACTCCTCCATATCCTGCCAATATTTCTTTTCTGGTTGGAGTATAGTTGGCCTCAGATCCTCTGTATCCCCAGCTCCAAAATCCTAGGGGTCAACACCGAATCTCCCCTGGTGCTTTCTGCCAGTAGCTCCAGGTAGGGCCAGTCTCCCCGGCTGAAGCACAGAGCACAGTTTTAATGTCCGTCCTGTTCGGACTGGTCCAAGGGCTACTGCATGCACAATCTCTTGTTTAATTTGTTCAAAGGTTTATCATTGCTCAGGGCCCCACTGAAAGTCATTTTTCTTTCAAGTCCCTTCATGGAGAGGTCTCACAATCTGACTGTAACCTGGAATATGCATTCTCCAGAAACCAAAAATACCTAAGAAGGCTTGTATTTCCTTTTTGTTAGTAGGTGGGACATAGATGTTATTTTGTTAATCACATCCACTGGAATCTGGTGACGCCCATCTTGCCACTTAATTCCCAAAACCAGGATCTCTTGTGCAGACCCCTTAACCTTATCTCTTTTTACTGCAAAACCTGCTTTCAGAAGAATTTTCATTATTTTTTTACCTTTCTTGAAAACTTCTGCTGTGTTACCCCATACAACAGTGTCATCAATGTATTATAGGTGTTCTGAAGCTTCACCCTGTTCTAGTGCGGTCTGGATCAGTCCATGGCAAATAGTGGGGCTGCATTTCCACCCCTGAGGCAGTCGATTCCAGGTGTACTGGTTACCTCTCCAGGTGAAAGCAAACTGTGACCTGTACTCTGCTGATAAAGGTATAGAGAAAAATACATTAGCAATGTCAATTGTTGCATAACATTTGGCTGCCTTTGACTCCAGTTGATACTGAAGTTCTAGCACATCCAGCATGGCAACACTTAGTGGTGGTGTGACTTCATTCAGGCCACAACAGTCTACTGTTAATCTCCATTCTCTGTCAGACTTTCGCATTGGCCATATAGGACTGTTAAAGGGTGAGTGAGTCTTGCTGATCACTCCTTGGCTCTCTAGCTGATGAATCAGGTTATGGATGGGAATCAGGGAGTCTCAGTTGGTACGATACTGACTTCAATGCACCACTGTAGTAGCAACTGGCACTTGCTGTTCTTTAACCCTCAGCAGTCCCACAACAGAAGGGTCATCTGATAGACCAGGTAAGGCAGACAGCTGTGTAACATCCTCAGTCTCTACAGCTGCTATGCCAAAAGCCCACCAATACCTTTTTGGGTCTTTAAAATACCCTTTCTTGAGGTAGTCTATGCCAAGGATGCACGCAGCATCTGGGCCAGTCACAATGGGACACTTCTCCCATTTATTCCCAATTAGGTTCACTTCAGCCTCTAATACAGTCAGTTCTTGAGATCCCCCTGTCATTCCACAAATAGTGACAGATTCTGCCTCTTTGTGACTCCATAAAAATAGGGTACATTGTGCACCAGTGTCCACCAGGACTTTATACTTTTGTATACTAATGTGCCAGGCCATCGAATCCACACAGTCCAATAAACTCATTTGCCCCGGTCCTCCTCCTGGCTGGAGGCAGGGCCCCACTAATATTGAGCATAGTATCCACAACTAGCAGATAAGTTTCTACTCGGACCAGAGAATCACTCACCGTAGACCAGTGCAGCCATCCTCCTGGAAAAATTCCTCTCTCTGTTTTAGCTTGCAATTCATGTACTCTTGCCTGTAGGGCCAAGGTAAGTTGCCCATCCCACTTCCTCATGTTCTCTCCATAGCCACAGAGGCAAAACCACAGGATATCTTATAGCATGTTCTATTTCTCTTGAGCCGGTCTTGTAGGAGGGCATCTTCTTTGAACGGTTGCAACGTGGGTCCATGCAAGGGAAGAGGGGATATTTCCTCCATCCTGGACATTCTATCAACAGTTTATCAAACAGTTTCTCATTTTTCTTAGCTATTTTCTTGATCATTTTCTCAGTTTTCTCAGCCAGTTTTTCCATGGCTGCCACAGTGAGGGGATGAGGGAAACTGTCTTCTTATTGTTGTACTCTGTTAGCCACTTCATTTACAGTTGGTATGTCAGCATCAGATCATCCCCAGATCATTGTTGACAATGCGTGGGAGTACATTGATGGTGCACTCTGCACAAACTTCTGCAACATAGGTTTGCATGACATTTCATCAGGGTCCACATTGACTCACCAGTCGTCATAAATCACCTCTCACACAGCCAATTTTCTCATGTAATTAAGACCTTTCTCCATGGTGGTCCATTTGCTTGGACAGCATTTGATACCATCCTTAAGGGGATACCTGCCCTTTACAGCTGACACCTGTTGCCTCCAGAGACTGAGTGTCTGACTTTCTCCCAATCGCATTATTGATACCTCCGTCTCTGGCCAGGTTTCCCAACTGCCTAGCTTCTCTGCCATCTAAGTCTATGGTATCAGCCCCATTATCCCAGCACCAGAGCAACCAGGAGATAAGTGTCTCACCTTCATGACAGCTAAAGTCCTTTCTCATATTTCACAACTCCTTCATAGAGAAGGATTTAATGATTACTGCTGTGTCTGATTCTTCGTCCTGCATTGATGTTGCCTGAGAAGGACTCTCTCCCTGATCTGCTTTAATAGGGCCCTCTCTTAGGTCTTTGTCAGAAGAATTCTCTCCCGTGCTATCTGGCTTAAGCTGGTCTTTGTTGTAAGGGGCAGGGGAACCAGCTGACCTCCATTTCTGCTTCCTGGTAACTGGGGCAACTTGTTTTGGTGGAGTTTGAATAGTAGCAGTACTCGTTGTCAGAGCAGGTGGAGTACTAATGGTGGTCATTGTCGAGGGTGGAGTAGCTTGTGCTGGTATGGGCAGTGGAGTGCCTTGTGCCAGTACAGGCTGCTGAGTGGCTCATGGGATTTGAGGAGCAGCAGTGCATGCCATGCACCTACTCGTGCACCAAAGTTTAATATAAAGCCACCCCTGCAACACATTCAGGATAATCAACAGTAAAATCACAACGTTGGGAAAGTAATAATAACTTCCAAAATCCCTAGCCCTGGTGGTATCAATTTGGCATTGAAGGGAAAAGCAAACTTTCCCAAGGTAAAATCAAAAGTGTAATTAGCAATAGAATCCATTACGTAATGCCCAAGATATGCAGATAAAACCATTATCCAATTTATCATATTATAGATCTGCATCAAAACCCACAGCAGGATAGCACGTTTAAACCACCATACACAAACACAAAGAAGAAATAAACCATACAACACATTTCAGCAGGGTAAGCAGAATTGCATCAACTAACTTTAAACAAAGGCATGACACAATGTTTCACTTAAGAATGACATGATGCGAGCTGTCTGTTTTAATTTCCAACCCCATAAGACTCTCGTAGAAAAAATCCGATCCTCTCTCAGTTGAGCAAGCTGGAATTTGAACTTTTCAGGCAATCTGTCAGAGTCCTGGTCAAGCCCCGGTCAGGCCCCACATTGGGCGCCCATAAATCTGTTGTGGTTTGGGCCAGACAGGCCACTGAAACGAATGACAGATGCTCTCCCCAACCTCTCCCTTCAAGGAAAGAAAGATGAGAGAGAAGGAGACCTATGAGTTTAAAAGAAACTAAACTATTTTAATGAAATATTAATCATAAAATAATAAAAACAAAAGATAATAATATCAAAAAAGAAAATAATGAAATATATACCACCTATACAAAACCGGTATAGAGCTCCCAGGATGATGATCACATCACCGGCAGGCACTGGGAAAGTGCTGGTCCAGACTGGACTCAGTGATGGATGAGACCTGAACTCAGGATCTGGATCCAGGAATGCATCGATCGGGATCAAAGGCAAACAAACAGGCAGAGTCCACCTTTGGAAGCCGGCCATTGAAGGAAAGAGACTGACCCCTTTGATCCCTTGCCTTTTATACCGAGCGTGATGCAGATGGGATGGAATACCCTGTTGGTCAGCTTTGGGTCACCTGTCCTGTTTGCTCCTCCCCATATGTGTGACCCTGCTACGTTTTTCCACTGTTAACCCTCTAACAGAGCAAATAACAAAGTTAACTGGCCTTAGGTATTATAGCAATAATTACAAGCAAAAGCATCTTTGCATACCATTCCTTGGTATGAATTATAAGCATCAGGTCTTATCACTCTGGAAGCAGGCTACTGTCTGAAAAATATGCCGTTAATTTCAGAGAGCTCAGTTAGTTAGAAGAGACTTAGCTGAAAGGTAAAATTACAGAACAGAAAGTTAGTTCTCTTTCACCTCAAACCAGGACAGGGAACCCAGAGAAAAATTCCCACAAAAGATTGCTCTGCAAGAAGGAAAATATCTTTCCAAGTCTTCTGCACAGTGGGAATTACTGTTCCTAAAGAGTCACCGCTGAGATGCCATGTGTGCAGATTGCTATAGGAAGGAACTTGTGTCCTAATCACAGATCCTCTCTATGGTCAGACGTGGATCAGTGAGATAATCAAGTATATGTTTAAATCTTTCTGCTTTTAATAAGCTTTAAATGTATTATTGTGCACTTAACTCTTGCTGCAGTCAATAGAAGCTAAGTACCTTGGTCCCTTCAGAGACTTCAGCATATCCATGAATTTCCACGTGGATCAGGAGGGAAAGTACACGCACATTGGGCTGCTGTGCCAAGCAAATGACAAGGGAAGCAACTGCTGACAGAGGATCCTCTGCTATGAACAGCTAACACAGCTCTCTGAATTCATTTTGCAGCAAATAGTTCACCTTTCACTTCCCTTCAAAGAGTGGGCAACTGCTGTTATCATTCAATCTCTAGGTCTTCCTGCTAGCAGTCACTTGCAGTTGGTTAGTGCTTTGATAAAATTGATTTTTCCACTGTGATTATAGAGGCCATAAAAACAAGAAAAACAAAAAGAAATTATTACTGATCATTTCCTCACATGAGCAGCAACTGCTGTTCATTAATCCTGTGCTGCACAGAGAACGCAAGCATGTCCTTACATCCCGTTCCTGAGAGATGATGGGTTTGTTTCCATAAATATAACCTAGCCCAGACTAAGACAGGCACCTGATATCGCTGTGGGGCAGGTATGTTGGAGAACCATGCAGCCCAGCTAAATCTACTGAAATAATACTACAGGGCAACAGGCTGGATAGTGAAGAAGAGCAGGAGATTAGCCCAGATATTCAGGTACAACTCTCCTGCCGGGTGGCACCGGTAGCATGAAGGGCCAGATTCAGTTATGCAGGCATTCTGGCATTGATTTCAGCCAGAAAACTGGAAACTTGGTTATGGTTCTTGTCATTGGCAAGGAAACTTCTCCATCTGCAGCAAGCCCAAGACTTTTTAACAGGCCTCTCAGTATGTCTTCCTCACCCAGTGCAAATCTATGCCAGATAGCTCAGGTGCCATATACAGTGCAGCCCCCAAAGGATCCATTTATCTTGCTCCAAGTGCCCAGGCACCTTAGTCTTCTCTTCATCATATTGAGTTGTACAGCACAGACATGTTCTGAAGGGAAAAAGCATGGGCATCTGTGAGGACACACTTGAGAAAGCTGGCAACTGATAGCTGCCCATTATCCCTCATCCCTAGGATGTTTTGGTTGCCACCACTGCCTAGATTTGGGAAAGTGTTGCTACTATTAACCACTTCCTGCTTCACCAAAGCTTCCTCCCATTTTGTTGACCAGGGTTGGCAGACTTTTAAATTTGCACTGGTCCATCACTCACCCCCAGTGGGCTCTCACTACCCTGAAGCTTTAGCGCCTGTCCCAGGAATCACCACCTAGACACTAGCTCACTGTGTTCAGAGTCAGGATCGCTCCTCAGCTGGGAATATTTGGGCCAGCAGTGTTGTTCTTTCATTACTTCACAAGCACAATATTTCTTTTCCTGTTTCAAACCTCAGTTTCTACTGAAATACCTCTGACCATTGCTAGCTGAAATGAGACCTGGCCCAGCCAGTCATTTCCTTCTACCTGCTAGCAGTCCTGCTGCTCCTCTGCACCTTTTGTCCGTTCATCTCAAGCATATCTGCTCTCTGTTCAGTCCTGAGTGCCAGAATTAAGTGCCCTAACTCTCAAGGCACACATCACAGGAATCATTTAGCAGACTACCTTTTAATATCAAATATAGAAAACCAGAATCCAAAACTGTAATCAGTTTCTCAAAGCAATGTTGGTTACATGAAGTTTGTGTAATCCGTTCCTTGACTTCTCAACGTTATAGTAAAGTGAAGGGACAGGGTCAACATGCCCACCGCTAGACACTGCATTTCATTTAACGTTGCAGCACTGACTCTTCAGCCCCGACTCTTCAACCCCTTCTGAATTAGGGGAGGCCTCAGTCTATCAAATCGCTTAGACCTCTGCTGAATTCCAAATGTGTGAATACTCCCAAAGGTGTTTTTCAGTCAGGTTTCAAGAGACAGTTGAGCCAACATGTCAGCTGCCACAGGCAGCAGTCCCCTACCTTCTCCTGGGCTCTGGAACTCGTCTTTCTCTCCAGATGGCTGGCTTAGCTTGCCCAAACAGAAAACTGTTCATTCTCTTTCTTTGCTGGCTTGGTTTTGGTTTGTTTGTTTGTTGTTTATTTTTCCTAAGTAAGGAATTTCCCCTGTGCTTAGCAAACAGAACAGACTCCTTGAGGGATCATGCAAAAGCCAGTAGTAAGAGCCCAGACCTTGATCCTGAACAGACTTGGGTCTGCCTTGCCTCCCCTCCTTGTACGTGTGGAAAAAGGGTTCTCCTTAGTGGGAATTGTCCTTCCCACCTTCAACCAAGAGGGAAGTTCTCACCCACAGAGGTGAGGTTTTTCCACACTAACCCACAGTGACACATGAAGTCTGGAAAGGATCCTTTAAGCCTCACCCTGGCTTGATTCTGGGGGGGCAAGACACAATGTGTTGTGTGTGCCAGTCACATCTGGGCTGCCCTGCTGTGGCTGGCACACAGAGCAGCCCATCCTTCAGGAGCCCCCTTCTTCCTGTCCAACAGGCAGAGGTTTCTGTTACATTGACCTCAAGACTGCCAAGCCAGGTCTCTGAGGATATCTTCATCACCCAGCTTCACATCAGGGTGTGCTCCTCATGTCCAAGTTCACACAGCAACCTCCTGTAAGCCAGGGTGTGTCCAGGGGGTTGTTTTCCTCTTTCCATTTTGATATATATGTGTTACACAGCGCAAACTTTACCTGCTGTCTTTTGTGAGGATGGAGGGAAAACTTGCTTCCCTGTCATCACCACTCCCAGCGCAAGTGGGAAGGGGACTTCTAGGTCTCAGCCTACGTGGCTGAAAGACAGAAGGATGTCATGCCACTTCCCACAGCAAGTGCAGGCAGCAGGACTAGAGGGGTTTGTTCCCCTTCAGACGCTACCAGGCCTGATCCACACCACCTCTAACATAGGCCGGCCTGTACCCTTGCCAAAGAGTCCTTGCTGTTAATACTTCAGCGGTGCTAAAACAGGCAAGCTGCTTTCACTTATACAGAAATTTTGCTGCAATTTCCCCAGTCATTTTACTTCACAAACACCATGCCTCAGCTGTGGCAGAGAAAGGGATGGACTCCTACCACCTGAGCTCAGCCAGAAGGTTCCTGGCTGAGCTCAGAAGTTCTGAGTTCCTGGAAGTCCTGAAGTAATAATGTGGGGCTGCTTAAAAAAATTTAATCCAAACAAGTACAGCAAAAGAGCTTGCACTGTGATGCCTCACTTAATGGTATTACTGAAGAGTAACTATGAAAGAAGCTACAACGTAATTACTAGATTCATGTCCTGTGTTACTGAGATGCTGCTGCCTGATAACCATGAGCTACACCTCAGAATTCAGAAGTTCCCCCAACTCTACAGAAGTGGAACCAATGGCAGGATTAATGACTCAAAAAAAAAATAATCTTGTTATGTTATGGTATTGCAATAGTAATTTATCTCCTTGTGGGTTCCTCATCATCTGAACCAGCTGTGAAGTTTTGATCTCAAGAAGACGCTTCTCAGTGCAAGATGGTGGTAGGTAAGGGAAAGACTGAACTTCAGAACCTACCCCTCTGCTCAGACATGCCGCCCTGCTCACGAAAGGTGAGGGAGAGGCCATGCTGACAGCTGGAGAGAAGCCCTCAAGCATGTAATGTAGATCCCACCTGGTTAAGGGAAATGGAGGGCGTGAGGCCATTCCAGCCTTTGTCTCAATGAAAGGTGTGTGGGAAGCCAGTACTTTTGCAGTTCCCTGTGAAGGTTTTCTTAGGACTTTGAAGTAACTTTTGTTTACAATAATTTTCCTTTTCTGTCACAGCTGAGTGCAACAAAGACTATAAAAGGCAAGACAGAACGTTAGACCGAAAGATTTTTAGAAGCAACAGGAGATTTGTGGTTAAAAGTTATTTTGAGCTTCTACTGTGGAAGATGCCCCCTTACTGAAAGCAGCACAAGGTTTTATTCTTAAAAGCTCCCCTCTAATCATATGTTAAATAAAAAGCTGCTATTTGAACAAAGAAGGAAGAAGCTTTGAGAGAGTTCAATTTGCTTTAAGCTGTGTACTAAGGGTGCTTTGTTTTGGAGAGGGCTTCAGATTATTTTTGATGAAGTTGAAATATCATTATTCTAATTACTGGAAAAGACTAGATCAGACTTGTTTCTTTTAATAGTCATAAATGCAGATTGCTCACTGCCTCCAACTTTACCTTTTTATATCTGAGGTGGTAACACCCTATGTTAAAAATCTTTCATCTTCTCTCTTTCTGCTGACCTGCAAGGCCCAGAGTGATTTTCAGTCTGTGTTAGAGCACCTCAGCATTCAACTCAGGTTGCAGCCTTGAAGCTCTTGTACATGGCAGCTTCTTCCTGGGATAGCTGCCAGCCTGCTTTCTCGTGGTGGATATCTTCCATCCCTATCCCACTCAAATGCTTTGAACTTCAGAGTAGTCTGAAGCTCTGCTCCTGCACTAGGACTTCTAAGCATGTCTCTGGGGTGCCCAGTTCTGCCTAGCAGCCCCTCCCGAACGTTTAACCTCTCTGTCTGCCTGGTTCCTGCATCATCTCCTGCCCCACAACAGTTTTAACATACTGCCAAAAATGCAGGCCTTCACTGTTGAACTCTTCAGGAACTACATAGTGTTCTTAGGTGGCAACCGAATCTTCTGCTTGAGTTGAAGGCAATTCAAGGGTTTTCTTCCAGGACCCTGAGAAGACCAGTAGATATATTAGTCAGTCACACACATACAGAAATATATTGAACTGTCTTTACACCCACCAAGAGCATATTGTCTCTCTCTTTCTCCTCTCCAAATTGCTCTAAATCATCACCAGGGTGGGTTTCATTTCCTTCTGAGCAATACGTTGCTGTCTCCTCAGACCTATCCCAGACTGAAACAGAGGGCCAGCTGCAAACCATCTCACTTTCAGCAAAGAGTCATTGAGTTGTAATTACAGGCCATTGTCCTGGGTCAGAGAGGAAGGTGGTGACTGGACCAGCATGGCGGGAAAACCACACGGGCATTAGTGATGCTCAGGTATGTAATGAGCTTCACAAGTTGTATGGTTTGACAAACTGTGAGCTTGCAGCAGGTCCATCCACTCACATTGTACAGTCGAGGACTTGGCACACAGAAACATTAAGCAGCTTAGCCAGTCACCCATGAAGCCTGCACAGGTGGCAGACCTGTGAACATACCTTGGGAGATGCAGGTCGGTGCCATTAAGGGCTAGATGGCCCTTCCTTAGGTTCAGACAAAAGTAATTTCTCCTGGTGCTGGGAGCAGAGGTGGCTGGTGGGAGCACAGCTGTGCCAGTTGGGTTTGCGGTGTCACTCTGCAGAAACCAAGTGCAACTGGGAGCTGAGGGGCTGGGATGAGCAGGCGCAACGCAGGGACAGCAATAGAGGGAGAAGGATCCAGTCAGAGATGCAGGGGAATAAAGGCAATAAAGGAGGTGAGGAAAGTTAGAAAGGAAACTGAAGAGGAAACAGACCATTTACAAAGGGAAGGAGCTTGAAACAATCAGTCAAGGGACTTTTTATGCCACCATCTTGTGGCTACCTATGGTGTGCTTAGTGTGGCTGAGTTCCCAGTCTGTCAGGCCTCAGCACTTATGAATGCAGAGGGCATTTCTGAGAGCAGTGGTTTTTAACTTCTCCCAACCCATCAAACTAACACAAAGGAAGAACACCCCAACCTCTTGCTAACACCACTGTAGAAACCTGAGAGGAAGGAAGGCTCTGCGTCACACAGCCATAACGTGCCTCACCATGCTCCACCAGGACTTTGGCACTGGTCCCACACTGCCTCACCACTGACTGCTCGGTCTCCAAATACACAGCAGAGGATCCTCCACTGTCCTTCATCCCTCCTTTCTGTGCCCCACTGAGAAGAGACACAAACTTGTGCTTGTGTAATTTTATCTAAACATGCAGTTTTCTGCAGGTAGAGATTAACACAAGGCCATAAGAGACGCCAGTGTCCCTGCACTTAATCACTGAGGCATGTTTAACAACACACTGTTAAATTCCTCTCCACCAGTGCAACCTCATGCACAGTGCGGTCACTGGTCACTGCTCCTTCCCAGCCAGAATGCACGGTGGGGACAGTCCCCCCGAGTCCTCACACTGATGGGCAATACACTGGATGATGAAACTTCTGATTTCCCAAAAACCCTGGAAAATTCTCCACTGTGTGAGATTTTTCTGCACTGCCACATCTTTGAGCTGGAGCATTAAATTCTATGAAATACCATATTTGTTAAAATAATGACCATAGCTCATTAACGATCATTCCAAATAACTGCATCCCCCAAACTGGTAGCAAACAACAGACTACTGTGGTTTTAGATCAAACCTTCAGGTTAAGAACAAGACCCAGGGGAGGAGAGGAGCAGCTGTTCCTCAAGAAAGCACTCTGTCGTTAACTATGTGGTCAGCTTATCACAGCTCATCTTTTGGACTCCTGTAATATAGGAACCAAAGAGGGAGAAAATAAGCTCCAACTGATTAAGTTTGCTTGGTCTGGATGATTTCTTTTATGTTCCTACCTGTTTGTTTCATTTCACCTTCCCAACCCCTCAACGCAGCACAGAGAAGACCAAGTAGCAATGAAATGGTTCCTTAGCAGAATTCAGCTCTACTGTGCTTAAAAAAAAAAAAGCAGTCAGCCTCAACAAAAGCGCAGTAAGGGTATGAAAATGTATGGATGCTATTTATTGCAAAGGACCATGCAACTTGACAGCCTTGTGATCCTTGGTGATCAGTAAGAACATTGTAATACAACAGCATGAGTCAGGATGCATCCTTTTTTTCAAAAATTCAAAGACCACAAGAGCAAACCACAGTGGGAGATGAGCAAACGAAAAAGAAAAAGGCTGTTCTGCAAGATTTCCTGTTCCATGATGCATGGGTAACTGGCCTATATTTGTGACCCCATTTTTCTTTCAGGTTTGTAGCTGTACCATGGAGATGCCATCCTTTGGTACAAAGCCTGCGCTGTGAAGGAGTGGGAATGGTCAGTGCTGGGTACAGAGTGAGTCTTGAATGAGGCACGTGGCTCTCTAACTTGCAGGCTTTCTAACTTCCACGTGGCCCTAAGCCTGAACCGAACCTTGAATGCTGCTCTTCAGCAAAGGGGACAAAGGAAGACCCAGAAAGAGACAGACAAGCTCCTCTCTCAGGGCACCTCTTTCCAAATTGCAGCCAAAGCTGAGCTGCTGGGTAGAGACCAAGCCCAAGGTGGGGTGGTGCCGGCTGTGGTGGTGAACGTGCTGCAGCACAGGGAGAGGCCCTCTGCAGTTCTGCTCCCACCATTAACAAGGGAGAGGGGAGTAAGCGGCATTTGTGGAGCTGCCCCTAAAAACGGTGCGTTTCCTAGGGAGAATAGCTCTTTACACGGTTCGCGCTGCAAATAAGCCGTGCCTGCTGTGGGCGCTGTTAGAGCTGTTGGGTTACGGATATTTCTGCTACACAAAAACCTGTGGGCCAGAGCTATGAGATCATACACTCTCTATGAGCTGCTACAGGCATGCAATTATTCATCTTTTCCCACCAAACGTGTTTTCTGGCACATCCCCTACAACACTAGGCCACAACCAAAACCAAAGTCCACCTTCTAAATTTTTTGTTTACAAACGGGATTCTGACTTTCTGCTTCAAAACCAGAGCGCTCCTCACAGTTAACCCTCTAATGTGCTGCTGTTATTTCTTCAGACTTTTAAAATTTTTAACTCAAATTTATCCCCACATCTGCAGCTCCCTGCTCTGAATTGCCCAATTCAGCATCTGCTTCACTGTCAAGACCATGGCCGCACGCCCCAGGGAAGGGGGCACAGCTTCAGCCGGCCTTTCGGCCATGCAAAGGGAGTTTCTTGCCCCAAGCCCTGGCTCTCACGGACATGCTGCGGGCACTCTTACTGCTTCAATCAGTTTTATATAACTTGCTCTCTGCTACCACCCATTGCCTGCTCAGCTTCACTGTTCTTTGGGCTAGTTTCAGTTCACGGGTACGTGCTTGATTTCTTTTTCTTTATATAAACTGGATTACTTCAGGTTCTTTCAAAGTGGTTTTTGGCATTCATTTCTGTTATTACTTTTGGTACCTCTCTGGGCTCCTTTGCATCTTTCCACAGTTCAGCTTAATTCATGTTGATATTTAACACAAAATGAGCACACATGCAAGGAAACAGTGCAGAAGAGCTACGGTGCACTAACATCACACTGATTTATTTTACCCTAGCTTCTCAGGTTAGACAAGACCTATGGCCCTAACATTCAATTTTTTTGACTGGTACTTTCATCTCCTTCAAATTAAGTACCATTGAATTAGCACACACTTATTAAAACAAAAACCTAGGGGAAGAGAAGGTATTAATGAATTTTAATTTCTCTTTCTCAGAAGAATTAGTCTTTTTTTTCTCTCCAGGAACCTCAGATTTCTAATGTCAGCACCTTCTCACATCTGTAACCACACCTTAAAGGGATCTGCAGTGCAAAAATCTGCTCAAAATTCAGACTTTCTCATAGTTTTGTTTAACAGTTTCTGATTTAAGTTCCTGATTTAAAATTTCACTTAAGCCTTAATTAACTTAGCCTGAGTGTAACAGAGTAATACCAGTTTTGCAGTTCTACACTTAACGATAGGTGGGGCGGGGCTTGCTCTGTTATGGCAGCATCTGTTACTTATAGCCGCAATTTATTCCTTAAATAATTTTTTCTAAATTTTGTATTTCTCCCATTAAGGTATGTTAGATTATGAAGTTCAAGTGTACATAATTCTAATCTCCAGGATTCCTTTTGTCTCTGAAAAAAGCCAAACCCTAACATTTTGTAATTCCCTCTTTGTTTGCTCGGAATTTTTTTATCTACTTATCTTTCAGTTTTATCAGTTTCCTTTGAATAAACAGAGCACGGCCCTCCTACTTTGCAGTTGAAAGGCGATGAAGAAAACATCTGTCAAAATGTCAGCCACTCATTTGAGACACTTAGCACTATAAAGGTACCTTTTCTCACAAAGGTTGCCAGAATAATTTTAGGTTAAAATCCAGCTCTGTAAAACATTTCTTAGGTAGGAAAATACCACATTGATTTCAAGGAAATGTATGCCTCAAGATTTTGCCTAAATTCATCCCTAGTTCACCTACAACCTAGAATACTTTAGACTGTTTTAAGCATCTGTATTCATGTTTAGAAAGGGTTGGAAACAGTGCTCAGGATGGAGACGGGACAGATGGCGCTGGTAGGGGCAGGCCCGGCTGGACAAGCTGCTGACCAGCAGCCTGTTTGCCCACAAACCATCCCTTTTATCCAGTTTTCCCTCTTTTTGCCCACACTTGTTCCCCCAAACCACTGTGACCCCTCCCTTGTCCCCCTTTTGGTCCCCAATATCCTGTTACAGGACTTCTGCGCTCCCCAAATGGTCCTCGCTGGCATCCCACTGTGAGTCCATGGCTCTGTAGGTCCCTCAGCCTGTGGTGTGACCTGGGGGCTTGCCTGGCAGACCGTGGGCTGGCTTCTCTCTTGGGACAGCCCAGGAAAGAGACAGGGCAAGGGGTTTCGGGGGCTCCAGTTGGGTATCAGCCCCTCACCCCCCACCACCACCGCCCTTGCTCCTCTGTGCCCAGCGAGGTGAGACTTAATCCCATAACCTAACATTCACCTACATAAAAGTAGGAGAACTGCACCATTCCCTGTCCTCACACAGCGTTTCTCAGCCACATTTCACCTCCTGGCAGGGCTGCGCTCCCCGAGCGGGAAACTTGGTGCTGCTGCAGGGTACCTTCTGAGGGGCTTGTCAGCCTCACAGCCCCACACCTCAGGGACAGAGCTACAAGATCAGAGTAGGCCCCAGTAGTGGCAGCTAGACCTACAGGAGCTACCTTGTTCCTCTGTCCTCCTTTCCAGTTGTAGATATGAGCTTTTAATCAGACAACTTAACACAAAACACGAGAATTATTTGCCTAAAACATAACGTGAACACCAGGTTAAAAGTGATTCTGCTGCAATCATCTAAGCCAAAAAATTAACTGGAAACACTGCTATGCCACACACCATCCATTCCCAATAGTGCCCCTTGCAGCATGCCCTGAAGGACATCTCTCAGCCAAAACAGACCATGTTGTGAGCATGAGGTGGAAGGTTTTCCATTTCGGAATAAAAAAAGATGAAGCACATTTCTTGCTATGAAGACGCATGTGGTACTTTCACAGGGGAACTGTGCGAGTGACCTGATTCTAGTACCTTGTATCTGTTGTGGTTTCCCCATAGCATAAAGCAATTGAAACAAAACAATTAAAGCTGCTAAGAAACTGAAAAACAACTTTTAGAAACCTTATGGCTTGTTTTTAAACACAGATAGATCCAATTGTAAGAATCGGCTGCAGTTACTCGCACAGTGCACTATCCAAATATGTTCTAAATTCACGTTTTCTAAGAGATTCCTTCAAGAACATAAGGTTTAAAACCTTATAGTAGAGTTGATATTAAACTACTATATTTGGAAATACTGGCCTTTCTCTGTAGCACAGCTTACACGCACATGAACATCTGCACTGGTAAACTGTAGCAAAAACTCCTTCTACATGCAAACAAGGTAGTTTGCACGCCCAGAGGCAGCCAGATGGAGTCAATCCCCATAATAACTAATATTCCATATAAAGGTCTATTTTAGTAGAATCGTGGAATAATTTGGGTTGAAAGGGCTCTCTGGAGGTCCAGCCTCCTGCTCAAAGCAGACCTAATTTCAAAGCTATATCAGGTTGCTCTCTATCTGTCCATTACAGTTTTGAGAATTTCCAGGGATGGAGAATTCCCAGCCTCTCTGGGCACCTGCTCTAGTTCTAGTTCCTGGACCATTCTCCTGTTTGTTGTTGTGCTTTTTTTTTTTTTTTTTTAATTCCATGTATGCAGCTAGAATTTCTTTTGATGCAATTTGACTGTTGTCCTTTCACTGGGCACTTCAAGGAAGAGTCCAAGTTCATTCTCCATATGCCCCCCTGTAAGCAAGGAAGACCACAGCTTAACCACCCACCTTTACTTTCTCTTCTACAGGCAGAACAGCCCCAGCTCTTCATAGGTCACTTGCTCCAGCTCCATCACCATCCTCTTGCTCCTCCACTGGACTCTCTCTGTTTTGTTGGCATCTCCTATACCGGGGGGAGCCCAAACCAAAAACAATACTACAGGTATGGTCTCACAGGGAAGGGGACATAGGGGAAAGGACCAGTTCCCTCAGCCTGCTGGCTACATGAGCCTAGTCAGTAGGGTGACTCAACTCTTCAAAGCTTTCACCCTTCAGAGCTGCCCCCAGGCCCTTTTCTGCAAAGCTGCTTTTTACCCAGCCCATCTGTCCACAATTTGGCTACATAGATGTTTTGGGAGACTTTGGCTAAAGCCAAAGAAAATGACATCTACTCTTGCCCCCAGAGCCAATCACCTCATGACAGAAGGTGATCACATTGGTCAGGCACAATTTGCCCTTCATAAACTCATGCTGGCTGTTCTCGGTCACCTTTTCTTTCACGTGTTTAGAAATCACTGCCATGAGGACTTGCACCAAATGTCCCAGGGCCCAAGGTGAGGCCAACTAGTCTGTAGCTTGCTCGATACTCTTTCTCACCTTTTGAAGAGCTAGATGTAACATTTTCAAGTCATCAGGAATGTCCCTTGATCACCACAACCTTTCAAAGAAGCCTGAGAGCAGACCTTGCCAGTAAAAACAGAGGTGAAGAAGAAAGAGTACCTGTCTGTTTTTTCTTTACCTTCATCACTAGGTCACCCACTCCATTCAGCAGCAGGCCTGCATTTTCTTTCATCTTCCTTTTATATATGTCCCGCTTGCAGAAACCCTTCTTGCTGCCTTCACATCCTTTGCTAGTTTCAGCTCCAGCCTAGCTTTGATGTCTCTGTATGCCTGTGCAGTTCCATAGCCATCCCTTGTAGCCCATCCTCACTTCCACCTTCCATACAAAGTTTTGCATTTGAGCTCAGTCAGCCATTCTGTCCTCCGGCTATTCCTATGTGCTGTTTTACATAGCGGAAGGAATCCTTTTGAAAGGCAACCAGCTCTGGCCCCTTTACCCCTCAGGGCAGCCTCCCATGGGCTCCTCCCAAACAGAACCCTGAAGAAGATAGAGTTCACTTCCCTGAAGTCCAAAACTACTACTCTGCTACTTGTCTTCTGTGCTCTCAGGTTTTTAATTCTGTCATCTCATGGTCACTGTAGCCAAGGTTGCCGTTGCCTAATGCATCTGAGCACTTCTTCCTTATCCCTGGGCAGCAGATCTAGAGTATCGCCCACTCCATCCTGTCCAGCACCCAAGTAAGCTGGTCCCTGACACACTCCAAGTCTCCTGGGTTGTTTGCATTCTGCCATGTTGCTCCTCCTGCAAATGGGAGGTGGTTAAAAATCCCCATGAAAACCACAGCATGCAATCAGGAGACTTCTTCAAATTGTTTAAGGAAGGCTTCATTCTCTTCCTTTTCTTGATCGAGTGGTCTGTTGCAGGTGCCTACCACAATATCCGCTTTGTTGGCCTCCCTGCCAAACTCTCGGCGGGCCTGTTGTCAGGGCTTTTCCTGTTCCATTTATGCTCTGCACATTCAGACTACTCCTCTGCGGACCCCCTCCCCCCTCCATTTTTCTTACCTGTCTGCTTGTTAAGCTTGTGTCCATCCACTGTAGCACTCCAGTCGTGCAAGCTATTCCACCACGTTCCTGTCATCCCAGCAATGTCACAGCTTTGTGACTGCACAGACTTCTTTCTCTTGTTTATTCTGTTGCACATTTGTTTGTGGAAAAGAACCTCAGACGATCCCAGTCACACCAATTTCTTGCAGTGAGGCACATCCCTCCCTCACACTCTTTGTGTGCTGCCTTCAACTCCCACATACCTGCAGGCTTTGGTCTCCACACCCAACAAATCTGGTTTAAACTCTTCACAAGGTTAGTAACTCTGTCAGCAAAGATACTCACCTTCATCAGGTGCATCCCATCTTTTCCTAGCAGACCTCATTCCTCAGAGAGGAATAGGTCTCTAAAAAAACCATAAAAGAACCCAAAGCCCTGCCGATGACACCAGCAACATACTAGAGATGGGCTCAGGCAAGGCACAAACATGTCGGATAGGCAGGGGGGTGCCTTCATCCCTTTGCAGAAGGAAGTCCCTGACTACTGTTACCTGTCACTTTCTCTCAGCCTCACTGGCTCCGACAGCATGGCTAGATGCATCCTCCGACAAAACTCACTCCCTGTCTTGTTGCCAGAGCTCTACAGTTCCCTTGAAAAGCAACTGCAACTGGAGGAAAAGCTTTCTTTTTTCCTCCATGGGGAACCCAGCCACTCCCTGCAGCCAGCATCTGGACAGCACCATCTTCCCCAAGGCTGTCTCTGGGTTGAGGTCTCCAGTATGCTGTGGTAGCTGCTCTGGCTAGTGCTAAGGACTGTGTCTTGCAGCTTGTCACCATCATCACCGTGTCCTCTACTAGTCTCAAGCGCCGTCTTACAGCCTTACTGTTCACCCTCTCCCACTAACTCCTTCCTGTTTGCACAAGCTGCTCACAGTGGTCTTTAGGTGTTAAGAAAGAAGATGGAATGCAAGCCTGCTCTGTTCCTCCTACTCAGCAGGCAGCTTCTCGATCTCCCAGCTCTTCACTGCATTCCTCTCACCTATGAGTGCCGGCTCCCCTGCAGGCTGCCACCTCACACACCATGCGCTGACCAGGACACAGAAGCCTGACACACACCTGCTTCCTTCCCATCACATATCTTGCTCAGCATGCAAATCCTCATCTCCTCGTACTGCTTTTTGTTCCCAGCTACAGTTCATAAGCACCAAGTCTGCATTTTTTTTATCCTGCACTGCGCTTACAAAGCTTTAAAAAGCCATTTTTTTTTTTTTTTTTGAGCTTACAAAGCATTCTGTTCCCCTAGGTTGAATGACACACTTAGACAACAAAACCCTCAACACTAAAAGCAAACATTTGGTTCATTGAACAAAGCAAGTGTTCCTCGAAATAACCTTTTCATTATACGCTCAGCTTTGTTGTGATCTCTCTTCTGTTCCTCACCTCCTATACCAAGACAATGCTTGAAGACTGCACTAGTAAAAAATTAAGTTCCTTCCTCTTTCCATACTTAAAGGCTTGCTATTAATTTAATGACATTTTTCCCCCAAAAGGTACAGTGGACTTAGCTGACTGAGGTGATTCATTTCAAGGTTTGGGAAAGAACAGTTTGTGGCAGTTTGAACAGCAAGGCATATATACTCATATTTTGCCCTCAGAAATATCAAAAAGAATGAATTACTTGGAAAGTTACACAAGAAGTTTAGAACTGTTATTGACTTTAAAGACATTACAGACATATTCCAAAGAAGTGACATATTGTACATGCAAGGGCAGCTAAACGTATTTTTCCTATTATCCTGTATTGGAAAAAAATAAAAATCATAGTAGTGACAAATTTAGTACCCCAGCAGTTTGAAACCAGAAATTGTATGCTAGAGGTCATTGGGCTTTGCTTTGTTTTTTCTTCTTCTCCTTTGCCATTTTTATTAGGAGAATTTAGTACTGTTCATGACATATAAACAAAGGAACTGATGCTTTTTGATGTTCATTGCACTTCTGTCAGAGGTTTAATCTTTGGGTAACTCAGTTACCTTGAATAGGCCAGATTCTATTTTTTTTTTTTTTTTTGTAGAAATCAAGACAGTCGTGTTGCAAGTTATGTTTCTGCAATATTGCATTCGTTACAGCTAGTCTGTAGAGGATTTAGCTTCAAGATGAACAAGATCACTTACAAATCTACCAAAACTGTATCTCTTACTACTCAGTTCAACTTCTCTTGGCTGTACCTTACCAGGAAAAGGTCAAGCCAAAAAAAATGCATCTGGCATCTCCTGAAATGAACACAAAGCACTGTAGTCACCTTGCTGAGATTTAATTCCTGCTGCCTAGACAATGCTAAAACTAGAAGTTTGTTAGCTTTTATCTACAACTGAACTGAAATATCCACAGATGCATTCTTCCTGAAGAGAAAGCTGGGCTTTGTAGAAAGTAATTAATCCGTAAAAATTACTATGCTAAAAAGCAAACAAGGAAGTAAACCCCTTCATCATCATCACCCAATCACCCTGTCAGTTACAGAAGCATTTTAGGTTGCACCAAGAGCGTTGGTTGCCTAATAAGGACTATATTGTCAAAACAGTCTAAAGCCAAGAGTGGTTTTATTATAGTTGGTGAAAACATCACTTATGAGGAAATATTTGATCAGACGTGATGTGGTTTCTCATTTAGCTTAAAAGTAAGAAAAAGAAAAGATAAAAAGAATAACTTCACTACAAAAAAAGACAGATATCATTTTTATAACCCATCCTCATTACCACAGCCGTATTAATGCCATGCACTTGTCAACCATAGTTTAGTCCTTAATTTTTTTTTTTTACTTCTGGAAAACACAGGATTTGTTAAACAAATTACAGAGTCTGAGTGCTTAATAAAAGAGCACATTTCTAACCAGAGATAGTTAGTATAGAACTGCACACACCAGTCATAGGGGCCCCTCTCAGATACCTCCTTCTCTCTTCACAGAGGTGACTGGGAAAAGGCAGAACCAATGCTGAACACCACTTTGCAGGAACATTCCTGCCTTCTAAGGCAGGGCTCTAGTTGTTAATTCTAACTGATGAGGTTGGGTATTCAACTGCATTAGGTCCTTTAGGCAGAAGCCTCATGTAAAATACCAAACAACATGGTTTGAAATGTACAGCAAAATAAGCATTCTAGAGAGCTTAGCTTGTCAGTCATGTTTAAGTAACAATAATAATGGTATACGAGACAAAATTTTGCCAGTCAAGGTCAGATTTTTTTTTTTTTATCCTTTGTTGAATCATAAACCATTTGACAACTCAGACTGATGTAACAGACAACCCAGTAACCCTATTCAGTCTGGTCTTAACCAGACTTTAGGATTCAGCGTCAGGAACTGCAAGATCCTTTGGGCTTAGAAGAAATCTGAGTGTGAGCACATTCTCAGCTGCAGACCGGGCTAACTCTGAAAAAAACATTTTTCAAGAAATCCCCCCCCACCCCCCAAACCCCACAGGGCTTACTGAACTTCCTAATTGTTAAGATTTTTGATGCAAGAAGTCTCAAAATTACAATTTAGCCAGCACAATAGCTTTATTTCGGAGTTTGAATTATTATACACAATTCAGTAAAAGCCCACAGGAGGAACAGCATGAAGACTTACTACTTTTTGGCATTTCCTTAAATTAGAGTCAAAGTGCAAAGTCTCCAGTTAACCCCCAGGGTAAGAGAACAACACTTTGCTGTTAACAAAAGTCATGTTAACACATAAAACGCCTAACTAGTTATTTAAAAGGCCACATCTTCAAATGTAATTAGAAATCACTTAATAAAGTTTTTGCTTGTTTTGGTATGATAAATTGCCACATATCCTACAGCTAACAGGTAATGGTATATCATGTTTTCCCAAGACATATAAAAAAAGCAAACACCACTGCCTCTACGTTATTCCATACACCTTAAAAACAAATGCAAGAAACAAATTGTTCCCAGGTATTCAAGTGGAATTTTATTTCCTTCAGACATGCTGTTGCTCTTCTTTTTTTTAAAAAAAAAAAAAAAAAAAAAAAAAAAAGACCAAAACAAACTTTTCAGGTACAGTATCTTGAGGCACAGGTTCCTCCATACTTTAAGGAATTTTACGCAGGATGTATCGCATGTTACAACATTGTTGCTACTTGAAGTCTATGGCACATTGATTTTTTGGGGGTGAAAAAAAAAATCTTCTCTGTGCTCAGCTGCTACAATATGGCACAAAGTTAGACATTAACATCATGACTAAATATTCTGATGCTTTTTTGCTGGCTATTTTGGGGTGCACATAAATAAAAGGCACACTTTTCCTCTCTCCTCTCAAATCATTTATGTACTGTACAAGTCCAACTTCCCAGCACTGCTCCATGCCTGCTGGCCCAGCGCAAAAAAAGATTTAAGTCAGCATCCAATGCTAGCAGCAGCTCTATATGCTTAACTAATGGCTTTAGCTTAGCATGCTACTTCTGCTCTGATGACCATTGATGAGAGGCCAACAGTGTTCCTGAAAAAAATTACAAAGCCTAAAAAAAGTTATTTATATTCACTTACATGTATATTTTCCAAACGTGTTCACAATTTTCAGAAAGTGCACATTTTGAAGTCTTGTTTCAGTATTACAAATGTCCATGACCTATATATTATAGCAGCGCCGTGTACAACAGTATCATTAAACAACTGTCAATGTTTCCATTACTGACCCTGTTTTACAAGAGTATAATGAAAATACAAGAATTTGCTCTTAGCTAGAACTTAGTGTCCACAATGTCTTCGGTATGGTATTTTTAAATATTTGGATTTAATTCTATACAGCAGTCCGAATCTGAAAAACAGAAGGTTAGTGGTTTCACTTTTTGGCGCTCATTTTCACGTAACAAGGATTTTCAAGAATGAAAGAGCTGACAGAACATGAAGAGCCCTCAATAATAAAAGCTCCAGAAACCATTACCACACTGTTAAAAACTTAACAAAAATCAGTAAGATTTAATTAATGATTTACCGATCCTTACAAAATTACTTCTCGTGATTTAACAACAGATAACATCAATTAAATTATCATATATAAAAGCAGCTTAAGTCTTAACATCAATGGTCTGACAAACATATTTAAACGAGAATATTCAGAGTTAAGACTAGTGCTAAATTTAGCTCCCCAATTTAGCTAAATTTAAATTTGAGAATTTGGATGCTCTCAATTTGATATGCCTTTAAAAAAAATAAAGTCCAACTTTCAGAAGAGCCTGAAAAATGGCAATTTCCAGTAAGTTTGGAGCAATTCGGTATTGTGGCTAGAGTTATCTTAAATATATGTACTGTATGCTGACTTGACAAAGTTGTGTTAAAAGAAGTGTGAGTTGAACCACTACCTCTGACAGTTCTTGCTTTGGTTGTCTTAAAAAAAAAGATTCAGACTGTTAGAGTAACAGTGCAAGTTCATTATAAAGCCACATGCCTCTCTGTAGATGTTCTCTTATCAGTTGCTTTTTATTATGCCCACTGCCAGCAATGGACATTCTGCTTGGAAAATCCACCTCCTGCTGTAAAATGTTTGGCTGAACCAAATGAAGAAAATAATTCTGATATCAGACTCAAAAGGGAACGCACTATTTCATTTAGTTCTTGTTAAGAATATTTAAAAGCCTTCTCCACCTACAGTCTTTCTGAAACACAAGGCACAAATAGGGAGTGGACATTCCAGCAAAAAGTGATTGTCTGAAATTAATAGTCCACAGCAGTCTTCTAGTCCAACACAACGAAACATTTTTGCTGTCCAATTCTATGCCACATCTTCTAGATAATCTGCAACATCACTTAACTGAGAAATGGTAAGGTCTTGCGTGATGCCTTCAAGCTAGAAAATAAATGAAATCACAAACTCAGAAATCACAGAAAAAGTAAGTACTATTTCTTGTAATCCTTCATATAGCATCCCATCCTTTTGGCCTCAAGCTCTTTCAGTGAGATTTCATACTTCTTTAGGAGGTGCTCAGACAAATTTTGAGACATAGAGAGAAGACATTTCTATGCCGGATACTAAGTCAGTCTCAAATAAATTTTACATGCCTAGAAACAGACAGTGAATTGTGCTACCAAACAATTGTTGTGGGGTTTTTGTTTAGTTTTTTAATCAGTATAGTATCGAACTTGGCAGGAATACCAGGTGCAAATATACAGGATATAACAAATAATACAACCTTATCGTGTATCCTAGGAATCTATGATAATGGCACATTCCTTCAAAGAAGGTTAAAAAAAAAAGGAAAGAGAAGATCAGAATAATGTCAAGAAGAACAATTTTAAGAGAATCATACTTTGTCACTAGCATTTGACTCTTCTGTTTCCACGGAAATTTCATCTATTTCTTCACCAATACTGATATCACTTTTTTCTGAGCGATGACTAGTACTAAAGGGAAAGAAAATCATAAATGTAGAAGTAAGATTTTTCAAACATCCAGGTATTACATCCACTTTATACCTGACATTTGATCGGGATTTCACTTCCTAGCAAGTTAAATATGAAGTTACTTAAAAACCTCTGGGAAGACATTATAGCTGCTTTCCAGTATCTGAAGGGCACCTACAAAGAAGGCTGGAGAGGGACTTTTTACAAGGGCATGTAGTGATAGGATGAGGGGTAACAGCTTCAAACTGGAAGAAGGTAGATTTAGAATAGGTATTAGGAAGAGATTTTTTACTCTGAGGGTGGTGAGGCACTGGACCAGGTCACCCAGAGAGGTTCTGGATACCCCATCCCTGGAAGTGTTCAAGGCCAGGCTGGATAGGGATTTGAGCAACCTGGTCTAGTGGGAGGTGTCGCTGCCTATGGCAGGGGGGTTGGAACTAGATGATCTTCAAGGTCCCTTCCAATTCCAACCATTCTATGATTCTATGAACCTGTAACAGCTAAAGGCTTTCTACCTAGATGGAGCCACGAGAAATACAGATAAATACTTAAGCCTCAATCATGCAGTTTACAACACCAATACCTCACATCATAAGGATGAGGCTGCTAAATATTTCTGTTAAATATTTATTAGTGAGCATTTATGATGCTTTATTGTTTAGCTGAATATTTCAGCATACACCATATTCATTGTCCAATAGCATTAATTAAAGTGTTAAAACATTGTTAAGCACATGTTTCAGGAAAAAAAAACAACAAACACCTTCCAAAAAACAGCAACAACTTCTCATCACCTTAAACTCAGCACCAGGTTTTTTAAGGAGCTTATTACTCTGTACACAAAAGGGATCTAATTTGTAACTATATGTATTAAAATACCAAACTCAAGTTTAAAGGAATTCAGAGATACTGACAGATTGCAGCAATAGTGACTAGCTGAAATATTATGAAATAATCCAAATACGCTAGTGGACATGCTTGTAACGCGTGAAATACTATGTGACTGCAATATCATCCTTCTCTTACCTGTTGAAGTCATCAGCATACTCATCATCATCTCCATTTCCTAAACAAGTTTTAAAAGGCATTAAACAAACAAGTTTTCTCATTGGGGAAATGCAAAAAAAGAAACTATTTGTACTCCAAAATATATCATTTGATGGTCAGCAAAAATGGGAATAGATTAAATTACTTGTGCAGATTAGGAAAAGAAGATGAGTTTATGTTTGTCATTCATTAATCTCAGTGTCATTTACACAAACTGTTTTGAAATTGAACATATGTTTTCAGGATGTTGACTACATTGCTGAAGACAGGATTTAAATACTTGGCAGCTCTAGTTTGAGAGATAGCTGATACTTCTTGTATCACTTCATCTTCATATTGCTCCTAAAGATTACAAGGTAACTTTCAAAGGTGCAGAGGGCAAGTAAATATGCCACTGAAAAAACAGTAAGACTCATCTGGCCATCTTTTTCACAAATATAAACCCCCTCTTTTCTTAGAAACCTAGACAAAATTTATCACTTGATATTAGCAAACATACGCATGGAATGACTCAAATTTTTGCTGCATGTGTAAAATACTAATCCACATACAAGACACCAGTTTTGACTTTTCTGTATTCCTTTAAATCGGATCTTGCTCTTAACTCCAGCAAGTTTCACAATGATATTAAATAGAGTCACAGAAATAAAAGCTGAAGATTTTAGTTCAATACGTGTATTTCAGTTTCTCAGATTCCTCTAAGAAGCCAGGCTAGAACTTACAGTTAAATATCAGAGCTTCATCATGTTTAGCAGTTACTTGCCTAATTCTAGTGATCCCAGTTTTGCATTCACCAACCGTAGGTCTTTCAAAACAGAGTTTCTATTCAAATCTGTAACAAAACAAAAGCATTTATATCAGAAATTTGACTTATGACTCTTTAATAAGATCCCACTTAAGCACACCCATCAACCATTTATAACAAGTGTTCTTTTATAACAACATTATATAATTTTATAGTATAGTATGGTAATATTAGATCAAATCTTTAGGTCTGAGCTCTGCTAACATTTAAAAATATGAGTAGCAAACAGGAATGATCTCCCAGTATTCAGGATCAGGTTTTACAACAAGAAAGAAAATATCCTTAAAGAACTTGTGCGAATAATGTAAGATAACAATACAAAGGAGTAAGTTAATTTCAGTTAAAAACTGCACAGTAGAATGTTATACTCCTGAAAACTGCTTTATATATACAAAAAAAAACCCCAGGATTGTAGATAAGTATTTCATGCTCCAAAACATAAGATGCCCCAATGGTAGCATATTATATCAAAACCAGTATGCGATCATTCAGTGAAAAAGTATGACTATAAATCCCATTACAACCAGAAGGGGGCCACATACTTAATCACATTTGCATCTGAATGTATAGAACATTCATCACATTACAGGAAACATCTCCTACATTCATCAAAACACAAGAACATGTGGAAACTTACTATCAGACTCCTTTAGTGAAGGTGCGCCAGTCAGGGAGCTTAACCCACTTTTTAGAGGCGGTGCATCAGAAAGGGATGCTAGACCTCCTGCCTTATTAGCTTCAGTTTTCCTGAAAGAAACCAAATAAATAGGTACTCCACAGAGCTGCAAAATGTGCGCAGGGGCTCTCTTTTCTATTATTTACTAAATTGTCATAAAAACTAGAACAGCAGTATTTACAGCAAAAAGAGCTAAGGGAAAGAATTATTCATTCTGCAATCTTAAAAGCAGTAGGCAGTTTACTGGCACAAGTGTCAAGCAAGACATTTGGTAGGAAAGTCATTTTCTCACCTATGCAAAGACTTCTGCCTGCCTTCTTTCACAGAGAGAGCTCCTGCACCTTCATCAGCATCACTATTTTTATCAAGGGGCCTTTCATTATCCCCACATATAAACGCAGCCAAAAGAAGATTCAGATACAAATCAACATTTTAATTAGTTTGTTTTACAACTAAAAGAGATGATACCTGACAAAACTATTAATTCTAGGAGCAGTCAGTTCACAGAATGAAAATCTCTCAGTTATTGCAAGATAGATCTCATCACCTGTTAAAGTTCACTTGGCTACTACCTATTCCATTCATTTATTTAAATTGTTGAATTCAAATACTACTTGCAAATAAAGGATGAAGAAACACTATTAAAGAGAGATCAAGATTTTCATATTTAGTCTTACCAGAACTGTTTGTTCCTGTGATTCCATTCCTACTAGTAATGGACAACATTTGAATCATTCATTACATCTATATCACTAAAATATCATGTATATAATCGCATGTTAAAAAACTTCAAAATTTTGAACAATGGGTCAGAGACCTAGGGACAATAAGAGCTCAGACAATCTATTACCCTGTCCTTAGTAACTGCTTGTTCCCTTCCTTTCTAACGCACCCTTCTCACAGGAACGGGCAAAGCTCCCACAAGGAATTTACCTTTTTGCGAACCAAGTGATGCTGGCACCTCTCCTACTTACTCATCCCTTGGGACTCAGGCACACCAGCACAACATACCACAAAGGAATTTCACCAGAAGAGTATGTTCTTTTTTTCTCCTCTAGAGGAGCTGCCAGGAGGGTAGAAGTGAAAGACTCAGCAGAGACAGCTCAGTTACAACTAGCTGCTAACTCATTTATTATTAACATATTCAGCAAACCTTATTATGGAACATTACTACAATACCTACAACATAATAACATTATGAGGTACAAATTACTACTCGGTGGACTGTGACTCTACTACAGACACAGATAATTTAGAAATAATTTTTTCTGTAGTGAGTTTCTCTACTGGGAAAAAAATCCTTATTTTACTGAATAATTAAGAGTCTTTTTCTTAGATGCTCTTTTAAAGAAGTCCAGTTTACCTAATTTCAAAGTGAATTTCGCTTCCTGTCATACAAAAATGCTCGAACGATAAGAGATTAGTAAATTTTATTATTATCCAGAAGTTTTTCCAGCCTATTCCAATTTTCCCAACTTATTTAAACCTATTTTATGGCAACACAACCACCTGCTACAATGGTTAGACTTTGGTTAAAGGCTAGTTCAATGAGCTCTCGAGTAAGGAGGAGTAAATGCACTCAGATGCAGTTTTAATCTTGACATTTCCAGTAAGAAAAAGAAGAGAAATACCATATTAGAGTTATTTGTAACAGATAATATTTTCCAGAGAAAAAAAATCACTGCTGTTTGAGAAAAAAATTTCTGCTCCAACTAAATACATCCAACAACAGCCATATTATAAATCATCTTTCTCAGAGAGTCCATTAATTTACTAGAAAGACACCTAGTTTACCTGGCATGATTGCTTTGTGCTGTACCAGAATGATCCCATTCACTAGTAAGCATCTACTGTCATGATAACACAAAAAAGTTTATGTTGCTCTGCCCACTATCGACATAGTTGGGGGAAGAAGCCAACATGAGAGGAGCTACTGTCAAACCGACTTGCAAATGCTTCTGCAACCTCTTCTGGCAACCTCTACTAAGCTAGAGCAATTCTCTGATTACTCAAGCACAGCAGAAGAACACCATGAAATGATCTTGCAGCATTTCTCAAGAGATAGTTAAACTAAGCTTCAAGATAACTCAACATGTTAAAACAAAGATAGGTTTTTCAGTTTTATAACAAAGCTGTTGTATAGTTCAGTCACTAGTTCTTGTTTCAAATGGAATTTTTCAGTCAGACTCCACAGATGAGCGATAAAAAATGCCCTTCAAAAGCATCTGCAAAATTGACGCATTCAGAAATAACAACACTTCACTTAAAACATAGAACAGCACACAAAAGGGGCTGCAATGTGAAAAGGAAGCCCTCAGCTGTGAGAAAACTCTCCTTATTCTCCCAGTCTATGCAGCCAGTTTACACATTCACCAAATTTTTTAGTACTCCTTACAAAGCCATAGAGATATCTATCCCTGTCATTGTCTACTTCCTTTAGTACTGATCATCACTGCAGCTCTGCTGCAAGAAGAAACACTGATGTCTGTGCCTCATACATGTTCATTCCACCAGAGAAACAGGCTGAGGCATTATATAGTTTAACTGATGCACCTGAAAGTGATACAGGTTTTTCCATTCATGGTACATCCAAGAGACCCCAGAGGACACTGTGCATTTCGAAGAGTAGAATCACAGAAATGCACATTTCAGAAACAAAATCTTACAAAACAGATCTAAACACTCGCATTTACAAGTGCGAATAATCAAACATTAGCCAGCTCTCACATGTCTGCAACCATTCTGAGGACAAAATAAGCCTGTACTAAGTAGAACATCCATGTTACTTACCAGCCGTAAGTTCTTTCTGGTTTGGGTATAGGATCATCAAAAAAAGAATCTCCCTCTACATCATCTTCATCCACACCTGGATCACTTTTTTCTTTGGTATTTAAGTCTTTGTTTTCTAGTTGAGGATCTAGTTTTGTTTCATTCGGCAGAAAATGAATGCTCCTTTTGCTTGCTTCCCCTGATGAGACACTTGTATCGCTTTGAGTAGTTTCAGCAGCCTTGAAAGATAAAGAAAAAAGCCCTCACTGAAAGGTGTAAGTATTTATGTCTTATAATACTGTAAGTGGTAGTATAAACACACAACATACAATATACACCAACCATCACTTTTTTAAAAGTTAGCTCAAATTTATTAGTGCTTCTCAGGAATTTATTAATATCATCAGTAATCACACAAGAGAAAAAAGTTGCTTTATCATTTTATCAACTTCATTGTTGCTGCCATTAAAAGTTTTTGTTCCATCCTCTACGTTGCTTTGCTATCTAGATCACCTCTATTACAAAAGCAACCAACTTTAAAAGATGTTGTACGTGAAATAAAGAAATCTGCAGACTGATTCTTACCTCCTATCTTTGAATATAGGAGGATTTTTTGTTTTACAGCCTAAAAGTTACATGATGCTTTTTTAGTGTTATTTTGCAACTTGTCTATAAATAAATGTTGTTAGTTATAGCCATTGTCTTCAAAAGAAGCCAATTTAAACCCATGCAAATTACTCTAACCCATATTGAATTGTAATCTCTGCAACATACTAGTTTTTAAAGCAGCAAGCATAAGACGACTGCAGTTAATAACACATTCTTCCTCCAAATTCTAAAAACAAAAATGACACAAACAAGATACAAAGACTGAAAGTTAAAGTTTAAAGTATCATGCTTATGGCTCAGTTCCGCAGATACTCAAGAATGCAAGGACTATTCTATGTGCTAACTTTAAGGTCAAGTAATACACCTCAAGTTATATCTTTGCAAAACTTCATGGCCCAAAGAACAATATTCAAATTTACCTAGATAATCAAGCTGTTGTGAAAAATTTTTAAACAATAGCATCTTGCTACCTAGCAAGCAACACTGCAATTTTTATCTTCCTCTAGAATTATTAAAATTAAGCCAGTGAAAAGAGCTATTTATTACATTAACTTCCTTCTTGCACACTAATATCAGCAGTTTTGAAACAAAAACAAGAGTATTGTTTAATTCAGATAACCAATACGTAGGCTGCACTGTCCCAAGTATTCCTTTAACTTTCATTCAGAAGGCTGAAGTAGAATTTTCAAACTGTAGGCCATGAAAGTTGAAAAAGGCCTACCAAGGTCACTTTGTTTCAGTCACAGAACCACATTCAGTTGCTGGCAGCAGCCCAGTTCTTGTTGGGCAAGAAAAAGTACTTTACATGTAAAGTGGCAGTGGTAGTAACAACAATATTTTAAATTCCTATCCTAGAGGAACAGAATTGTTGTTGAAAATTAAGAGCTTAGCGATACCCTGCCTGGAGTAAAAGGGAAGTTACAGCTGCTTTTCTGTTCTGGGCCCTAAGGGAGCGAGCTGCCACTATCTCATCTGAGAAACTACAAGCATGACTGTTAGCCTTCGCTTGAATTCATGTATCGTAAAGTTTTGCTGAAGTGAAATAACTACTTTCAAATTGTAATCATAGGTTAACCATGGCTCAGGGTTCAGAGAGCAACATGCCCACCTTGCGTTTTCAGACTAATGGTGTTAATAAGATAAGTCAGAGTGTGGTTTCACACTTGCACTTAAACATATATAATTCTTTGCTGCTGCCAAGAGCTGCGGTCTTGGTCTCTCCAAGCATGCTCCCTTCTACGTTACGCATACTGGTTGTCAGGTTACAGTCAGAGCCAGTTCAGCTCACAGGTTTGCTGAAAAACCACCAAAGAATCTCAAGTTTCAATCAAGAAGCCTAGACTGTTCAGGTAACTTCCATCTTGCTCCAGCCAGGACTGGCTAAAATTTCCTCCTTCTGCACTTTTTTTTTTTATCCAACTATGTTGCACAGCCAGAATATTCTCCCATCCTGCCTTTGCCAAGGAGAGAGAGAACCAAGGAAAAAATATATCCAAGAACTGCAGTCCCATTAAGACATCCACAACTAGTGGAACAGTATTAGTAACAGTGATATTTAATCAGCATTCAGACCTTTTTAGTGGATTTGTTTTGTTTTAAAAGCCGGTGCCAAGCAAGAATTATCTTCTCCTAAAGCAGGTCTGAAATTATCAGAATTTCCATTCAAAGGTCAGTTACAGAAATATTAGCTTTTAAGATACTATCAACAAGCACAGTAATTAATAAAGTAACAATCTTTAAATGAAACTTTCTTTTCAAATTGTGTAGTTTTCTAGTTTTGCATGGCAAAACCCCCTAAAGAACTGGAATAAAATGAAGCAGATCCAAACTGAGCTGTCATTTTTCTTTTATCTTTTTCATTCCCTCTGCCAAGCGAATAAACTAACAATGAAATCCGTGCAATGTTATATTTCTCAGCTTTCATTAGTGAGTTGAAAAGCTTCTAAGTTATTTCCAATAACCTTGAAAAAAGCTATTAAAACTTTGTATGTGATCAGATAATCAATAATTTCAACAAACTTTAGTATTTGCATCAGGGTTGTTTTGCTTTGGTATTGTTTGGTTCCTCCCCATCCCCCCTCTCTTCTCTGTGTAGTAGGTAGCTGGTTTCTTGTGGAAAGAAGCTTAAGTGATCACGCCCCTTTCCATGCCCTACACTTCCCCCTAATTCTCAACCTGTTGGTCAGTTCCAGTCAAATGTAAAGAAGTATTAGAGGCCTGGAAGATGTCAGTTAATACAGATTTTGTGCTAACAGGAAGCAACAGAGAAAAGAAAGCCACGGGCCCCAACACAAAGACAGTTGTATCCTAACACCTTATCAATCCCAGGCAGCAATCAGCCAGCTGCCTGATAAACAGACAAATTAGTTCCAATCTGTCTGTGTCTCAGAGACACTGTCACCTAACCAGTCAAAAAGGTACAGGACTTTGCAGATCATTTAAGTGAATGCCATTGCATCCGCAGTTTCATAGGAGTTTGCTCTTTTACTTATGTACATTATGTAGCTTTTTCACTATAAATAAACAATCTTACCTTATTATTTGGTATAGGGTGTGTACTTGATCTTCCATCAGATGATTTTGATGTGGGGCACAGGCTATCACTTAGAACTGGAGCCACCTAAGAAGTTTCACATAAACACTTACAAAAAAATATATTGAATTTTGTCATAATACCATCCAACAAGAAACAAGGCTACCATACTCACACAGTATGCAAACTGTGACACTGCAACACTGTGTTAGGAAGTCTATGACAACTACTTCTGAATTTAAGTTTTCATTGGAGTACTGAACACATCCTGAGTGCAGAGAATTTTCTTACAAGCCACAATAACAACAATTAGTCAAATGATATTGGTTGTATTTAATTCATTTAATTAATAATTTAATTATATATTCCATTAAAATATTAGTGTCATTGCCTCCAGGTAGTTGAATACTTTCATATATTTAGTTTTAAATACATATATTTTCAGAATAGCTTTAAAGCTTTTAACAAAACCAATTCTAGGCTTTTCAGGTCATATTAAAATTAGAAATATACCAAAGAGAATAGGTACAGCTAAAAGTGTTATCAAACCACACTAGAAATTAGAAAATAAGTGACACAATGGTTTGTGTCATTTATTTGGGCTCACTCTATGTTACTATGTTGTAGCAGAATATTAGTAAAGAGTACTAGGGTGGCATTAAAAGGAATAGAATAGTCATAATCTTTATCTTTCAGCATTGTTTTCTGATAAATTATGTTGAAGGCATAAAATAATATAATAAAGACTTGAAACACTAATACTACAACCATAGCCAAGTGGTCTTAATTTCAGTTTTTTTTCATCATTGAAATGAAAATGAATAAAGAATTATGAAGAAAGAAATTACATGTTAACACTACTTACTTCTCCACTGCCTGAAACTTTCTTCTGCTGACATTTTCGAACAACCTCCAACAACAGGGGACCACCCACAGTACCTTCTGCTTCTATAATTCCCAAATCTCGAGCTAAGTTTTCTCGACCATCAAGGCCATTTAGCTGGGGGGCAGGGGGAACAGAAGAAAAAAAACTTTTAAAAAAGTCACCACAACACAGTATATATTTTGTCATATAACTCCTAAAGCTTTTTGGTCTTATTTAGCACAGCAATATTTTGACTAAAGAGCGATTATTTAAAACTTTCTGTTGCATGTGGACTGAAGTAATTATAGCCTACTGCATCATCTACTTCTGATCTGTACCTGAACTTATCACAGACCATCCAAAGTTGTTTTAAATATGCAAGTATCCATCATTAGAAAGATTCGGGATTTAAGGATTTATATGGTCAAGTTACTGTAGCCTATCACATTTAAAAGTGGATCCTAGGATATGTAGCCAGTGGTTGCAGCAGATTCATAAATGATGGAGAGTACCAATTCCTGTGCATATAGAAGTACACCAGCATAGGTCAATACTTAAGTTTCAGTCTTTCACTTCAAGAAAAATGTGTGTTTGGAGAAACAGGGATGAAAATATTCAGTATCAGCCAAAAAAAACAACCAACCCCCACAGGAAAAAATTAAAGAAAAACACACTTTCTTTTTAAAACTGAACTTCACTTTATAGCAGAAGCAGAATGCTGCAGCAAACCCAGGTTGGTTGGTATAACCTCAGAATAGCAATACTGCAGAGGGCATCAGTTCATCTTGAACTCTGATTACTTAGTGACACTTCCTACCAAAACACTGGTCAAGCAAATACTGAAGCAAGCCACCACTAGTCAAGCACACTGAAACAGAGGTTAAAGAGACAATACAACAGAGAGCTCAGAGACAGGGGCTAGCAGAGGAAGACAAAGTAAAATCTTTCAGCGCTCTACACAGTCACTGTACAACTGTACAGCAGTATTAGCCAACTTGCTTAATTTTGGCCAAATTTCATATATGCACTGCAACAGGTGAAAAAGAGGCTTTTACTGGAAAAATGAAGGGACTCTTTCAAAGAGCATGAAATGCCTTTTCAATGTGAATGAAACACTGCTCCCAAGAGTGACTGGCAATGCGACAGAAAGCACGACTGTTTCTATTTGGTAGCACGAACATGAATCTTTTTACAGATGTGTCCTAGTGCAATAAATGCAGCTAAGGATATTTGGCCAAGGACAAGAGTATATGGGATTTTCTTCAATTAAGCCCCCAAAAAGAAACATGAACTTCTGAGAAACAGTAGTAAATTAACTTATTGAACAAAGTTGGATTTTTAATAAATTAACTATTTAAACTGACATAAAGAATAGAAATGAGTATTTGAGATGTAAAGAGAAATTCTTTGGTTAAATGGAACTGCTTCAAACCCAAATTTATTATTAAACCTTTATATCATACAAAGGAACAAACATGATGAAAAACCTTTAACTCGATATCAAAAGCCTAAAAGCAATCAGTTGGGCTACATGATCATTTTAGGTCCCTGCCACCTGAATTATTCTATTCAATTACCTTTTGTCATATGCATCTGCACAATGTCCTTTGTTTCACTGAAATTTCTCTCAGAGTAGATTACTGACATCATTTTAATTTTCATGTAACAATATTAACTTAATATCATTACATAGTAAAATTATTAGCAAAAAATGTTGCAGGACTATTCTGTTGTATATACTGTTACATGATTTCACAAAAATTATTAAATTGTTAATTAAAAATTAACATATTATCAAGCACTGATTTCTGATAAAGGGAATACTCACTTATATTAGCACACTTTCCTGGAATATGTGTCTTTATGGCAATAAGTACCTTTTACAGACTAAGTGTAAGAAATCATTTAGAATAAACACAAGCACACAGCTTAAACAAATCTACTATAGCTTCTGTATTCATTGCCATGCACTCCAAACAATCAGCATAGCATGCAAATAAAACCAATATATCTTACTGTGCTTGATTCAGGCTGAAAAACAGCCAATGTAAAATCAAGATTGAAAAACCGTAGAAATTCTGCTACAAGACCCGCTACCAAGCGACCTAAAAAGGAAATGAGAACAGTAAAAATTCACCAGATGCAAACAATTCTTACTTCAAAGATTTAACATTAACATGGCTTCAGTGTGAACATCTACACTGATCCAACACTCCTAGAAACATCATTCAGACACTCAGCAAACTAACACCACGTAGTTAATTCATACGCCAATTCCCTAATTTGTAACTCAGCCATCATATCAAAATTATTTAAGTCAGCAATACTGCAGGACCATAAATAGAGATTGCTTACAAAATTCAGGTATAAGATTATTTTTTTTAAACTATTCAGCTGTTTTAAAGACATCATTTTGGCATTTCTCATAAGTGTGCATTCACTACTGTACCCCTATGGTGAGTTTTCACTGGTTACTGTTTCTATTGGTCTGGAATGCCTCCAAGTTAGCATAATCATAACTCATCGTGAAATATTAACTTAAATGCATTAGTCACATCAGATAAAAATACAACTTCAGCAACATTAACTTCAAAAATTATAGATTGAATTATATTCTGAATGAATAGTAATTATGACATTTGACAGGAACAAGTGTCCTTTACGTCATGAAGACTGTACTGCTATAAAAGTTTCAAAGATTTACTCTTTTATTTCATTTTTTAATTTATTTTGAGAAGTATACTAAACAAAAAACTTACCATCTTTTGTACCTAAAAAACTTTTCAAGCTTTCATTTACCAGAGGTGCTTTGTTCTGTCAAAAAGCAAAAACCAAACAGTAATTAACATCATCCTTGTACTAGCAAGAAATTGAAAGCCACAGCAAGTTGGTGTTTTGGTATATGCCATTCCACAAGGAAGCCTGGCACATGTAATTCACTTCTTCAAAATCTACCTTTGTATTTATTCTACTACCTACAAGTAAAAGCTGCAGAGCCATACATTTACCTAGGCAAATTAAAATTGCCTCAGCATTTCTATTATAAAAGATACAGAGCTAGAGTAATTTCACAAAAATTCTTAATAGCATATCAGGTTTTCTTTACTTAATGATTAAAAAGGTAAGTTAAGTAGCTAACTTTCCAAATTGCTCCTTTAATATAGCGCCAAGTTTCTTTAAGGAAATTCAGTCCAACTTTTTAAAAAACTGGGAATTTACAAATGTTCTAGACAGAGTGGACCATGCTAATTACTGGTTCACAAGTCAATGCTAATCTTCTGTTAATTAAAATACTTTCACAGATATTATGAAAATGTTTTTTCTTCCTGTTAGATTTACCCTCTTCGACTTTGATTTTTAAACAGAGACAAATCCATGTGCTATGTTTAGGTTTGTCAAAATTGTTCAGGGGTTTTTCAAACCAAATTCTAAATGCCATTCCTAACATATCAAAATATCCTGGGCAAGAACCTAACTCAAAGAAAAGGTATAGATAAAGGTATTTATCACCATGGTCATAAATGCTAACACACAGAAGAAAGTGCTGCATGAAAAAAATACACCTTGCTTAATATTTAGGAATGCAGAATAGTGATAAGTATAAATATATTCCCAGTGTCTCTACAGTGTAAAATTAAAATATCATGATACATTTAAGCCTTTTGAAAAAAGGGTGAGCCAAGATCAACTGTAGCAAATCTCTCTTCAGCCCTATTACTCTCCAGATAGGGTACTCTAACATGATGAAGCTTCCCATAAGAGATGGCACTGTTCTGCTATATCACTCTTCCATTATGTCATCTTCGTCAATCTTATGTCAGATTTCTGGAATATGGAATCTCATACCATAAAATAACTACTTCCCCTCCTTATTAACATCATAAAAATGTCCATTTCAGTTGCACAATTTTCCAGAAAGAGCACAACCATATAATCAGTAAATGAATTGGACAGTTTTCCATTCCTCTCTTTTAAAACACAAAGCCCGGACATACAGCACCTTCTCCTCTCTAGTTCTAGAAAACTGAAAGACACAGGAAACGAGGCAGTGCCAGCAGTAGGAGTCACAAAACTAGCACCTGCATACCACAGCAGTATTGTTACTTAATCACATTAGTATTACATACCCTTAGTAATATTATATTGTCAAGGTATCAGTACATAGTCCACCTCTTAATTCAGAATTCTTCCTTAAGTATAAGCAAATTATCCTGAAGTAAGCCTACAACATCCTTAAGAGAAACACCAAAAGCATTAGCATACTTGGCAAGTTTCTGCATTAAATTGCTTTCACAATACACTTGTGAAAAAAAAAAACCCGCAGTATAATATTTTAAATTTCAAAAGACATTATTCCAATTTGAGAAAATCTGGACCAGTCAGCTAGATTTTTTTTTTTTGTAAAGTACGTGATGGAAAAGATATTTAGTTATTCTGGTCAATTGGACAGAAGCAATAACACCAGCAGAGACAGTATCTTAAAGCTACAATTTCAAAAGGCTATGTAACAATTCCTATTTCTAAACATCAGGAAACACCCCGATAGTCCTGGTTTGTGTTCTTTAAGCATCACGCTCTTATGCAGCAATACATAATTTTCTCTTGTTACATTTCACAAATAGAAAGTATTAAAGCTATTATAGTTAATTCTACATGAAGAAATATCAGGATGCTGATTTTTTTTTAATTTAATTTTTTACGGTTCTCTTACCTCTACTTTCTCTTGTTCTTCTAATGCCAAAAACACAGCTGCTCGCAACTCTGCCTGCCAAACAAAAAAAACACAAAACAAAAAAAAAAAAACAAACAGCATTTCTACAAGCACTGTTTTCCCTATGTAAATAGAATGCAAAGAGCCAGCAAGTAGCTTATCAGCTATTTGTTTCTCCTCAAGCAATTTGGCATCAATTGCAATCTACATCAGTGCAATTAAAACACTTAAGATTACAGGCAATGTGACTTGAGGCTGAGAAAGTAAAGTTTTCAGTCTGAGAAAAACAAGGCGAGGGGCGGGATTTGATACAAGAATTACATAATTATTTCATACATAAAATGATGCCAAATTACCTACATTATCTCCTATTAGTTTCTTCTGAGAGTTAAAAATCCAGCTCTTTCAGGCAGCTTTGAAACACCTACTCTTCATTCACAATTCATTCAGAAAACAAACAAATACATTAACTTTTTAAAACATATTATCACATGGTTAAGATATACAAAATTCCTATGATTTCTTGTCAGAGCACACTCAAAGAAACAGAATTTCTCAAGGAAAAGAGAGCATGACTCTAGTCATTCAAATACTCCTGTAGTGAGGTTTTGCCTGATTTTGCATACCTTAATATCAAGGATCAGAATTCTAAGGACTATTTTGAATATTTAAACTTAAACCTTGCCTACGATTTTTTGTTTAATACTACAGTTTCTCTACTTCTTTCATTGAACATATCAAATAGACAACATATATTACATTTGATAAAGCAGTCTGCCACTTTATCAACTCTTAATCTGGCATTTTGAAGTAGCCAGCAGATAACACTGCAGTAATAAACTACAAAAGACAGTGGTACTCTGTATACCAGTTTCTCAAAAGCAAAGAGGAAAGCAAGCTTTTAAAGGAAGATTAATTTCCATAACTAAGAATAAGAATAATATGAAGCGTCTGGATTTTCTCATGTATGTTATGAAAGGTAACTAAACATGGATTAGCCTGTAACTGTTCCCTCCCACCAAAAAAAAAATAAAAAAAAAAATCCTTTCATGGGAAAAATAAAATAAACACTTCATTTTTAAGCATAACCGTCTTTGGACACCTTTTTAGAGGACAAAAGGTAATGAAAAAATTTTAAAATATTTCATATTAAAAGAAGTGTAAAGTGCTTACCACAATTGTATGCAATGGTCACTGCAGTTGCATTTTTTAAGGTGCTGGGGTACACCATTCAATCAGCAAATCTCTCTTATAAATCATTAATTTAAATATTATCTGACATTTTTTCGAGTGCCTGGTACAGCATCCAATCAGCAAATCCTCTTACAACCCACTAATTTAAGTATCATTCTTACAAAATCAGTTTACTTTTAACTTTGGGAACAACAGCTAACAACTTTATTCAGTCTTATGTCATTGACAAACTTCAAATCATTGCAAGGTTGACTCTTTTCCACTGTTGCTGCAGAAACCATGTATACTTACATAAGAGGACAAGAAAGGGACTGGCTATTACAACTGTTCAAAATAAAAGACACCAGCCATTACATGTGGGTAGGGGTAAACCCCCTTAAGGGTCTGGATCATAAGACTGTCAAACAAAGTTGCCTGAAAGCAGTTGCCATTACAGCAGCTGATCCAGAGTCTGACCTGTTTGAGATTTTGGAACAATATCACAACTGTCATTCCTTTTCACATAACTGTGATTGTTTGCCTGCTCCACTCCTCTAGCACTTAAATATGGACCGACATGCTTTATTTTCCTCTTCTCATTTATTTAATAACACAGCGTCAATTTCTCCCAGATGTTGCCATTCCCCATTAATAGCAGGTTCACCTTTATTTCCATTAGTGCCCAATTAATACTCTTAAGGTCAAGACCTCATCACTAGAGGATAATGCTACTGGTATTTACTACATCTCCCTTTGGCTTACCTGCATCATCTAGAATACCACCCTACAACCTTCCACAATAAACAGCCCTCCAATTTGTCCTTCAATCCTGAAAGCATCACAAAAAGTTTGAAGTTAAGTACTCCTGTACTTTCTTCACAAGGAAGGTTTACACCATTCCAACACACTGCCCTTTGTCCTTTGAGGTGGGTACTGCTCAGACCATAGGAAGATATTCTCAAGATATCATCTCAATAAATTCAGACACAGAACGACACACTTGAATCTGTGAGAGGTTAAAGCAGTAATTCTCAAGTTCATGAGGAAGAAAGTAAAAAGCAATAATAACAAGGCTGAGGCCAGAAGAAAAACCATCCCAATACAAGGAGATGAATCATCCTACACAGTAGGATGGACAATGTCACAGAGGCTTTGCAGGACCTGAGACAAGTCACAGAGAATTTGAACATCAGAGGTCACAGCAATTTGCTCCCACCAGCAGATATGGAGGCTTATAACACAGCATAGATTAATCTATTTACACAGTGTTCCCCCCCCCCCCTTTTTTTTTTTTTTAATAAGTGTGAACAGTTTGCACTTCTCTTTGGGCTGGTGCCAAAGGGGACTAGGACAATCTGTGTTCCATAAATTGTAACAATCTGTTCTTGCCATCCCCCTATTCCACACTGCCCATTCTGCTAGCAGTTTTCAACATAATCCAAATACATTTTGAAGAATTTTACTTACAGTCTAGGAGTAAAGCAGACCAAAGCTTGATAGTCAGCTTCCCCACCCATATCCTTCCTAAGTCTTCAATAAAAAGAGATAGCCAATAGAACCAGATATTGACAAGTAAGATGACAGTGTACATCTACCACAGGCATCCACCAAGCCCACAGGCTTCTTTCTCATCCTGTGGAAGCTGTCCATTCCCTTCCACCCCCAAGGAGTTTTATCAGGCAAGAGCTCATACCAACAAGAGGGCAATTTGATTTCACTGAACTTAGCTAAAATGAGTAAGACTAATATTGTATATGACAACCCCTGTCTGTACTCAGTGGGGAAACATACGGGTCAGTATTTTGAAACACAGTTACATTTCCCATTTCCCTCCCAGGCATTTATAGCTCAGACAACACTGCCTCTTGCTGATTGCTGTTGTGCTGTAAATCAGAAGCTGGTAGTTCATGAAAGCATCTTTTCTGCGTTGGGCTCTAGTATCCCTCTTCAGAGCCTAGATAAATATATCCTGTTCTCAATGCAGAGCCTTTTGCATGTATCTGAAGTATGGTACAGAAAAGCAGCTCCCTGGGAAAGGGGAAAACAGCTCTTACTATCTCAAGAGCATATCCCAAAAACATTTCTCAGGCGGCATCTCAAAAACGCCAATCTGGTTTGGGAATATGCTCTTAATAGTAAGATAACAAGCACCTACCTTAACAAGGTTATTAGTCTTATTTAGTACACATGTAAAAGCCATCCACAGCAGCTCACATAGCCAGACGCTGGACGAAAAGTAAAAAGGTAAGACAGACACTGTCCAGGACTGAAAGATGTCCTGTAGCCTTTAACTACCTCCCACTTGCAGACTCCATCACACAGGTATGTAGCATGCCCCTGGAGTTTTCTTTTATTGTGGTATTTGTCTTTTATTGTGCTAGAAAGCATTTGTCCAGCACTTAAACAAGAGGGCTTACTGTACTAAGACAAAATTTGAGACAATATTTTCCAATAGGAAAGCACTTGGGAACTTCAAACTCATTTCTATGCCCTCAGATCCTGCAGGCACATCAGCAACCAAGACAACTTCTTATAATAGACACCGAGCACAAACTGTGGATAAGGCTTATTCCTTCCACACTGCTCTCCTTCGCACAGCTACACAATTCACTTGCAAACATCCTGCTATCCCAACATCTTCCAAAGATCTCGGCAAAAGTATTTTTTCCCCATCAAACTTTACTCATACTTTCTACTCCTTAGGCAATATTTTAGATGAACAAGCAATGGCTTCACAACACTGACCTCAATATGTTGTGGAATACTAGATCTAAAAGTGGTCACCTTAATTTTATAAAATGCTTTGTACACATAGTACAGCTGAGTATGACATTGTCTGCTAGCTGACAAAGCCTTGCTGTCTGTTTCATGCATCTCAATATCATTTCTACAAACCCTTAGAGTCCTGCAGCTTTTGCAGAGGAAGTCCTGGGATTTCTTTTCCCCTCCCATCAAAGACCCATTAGCAGAAAGCGCAACAGAAATTTCAGCTTGCCAAATGCACATGCTACCACCTTTCTCAACCTAAATGGCTGAACGCAGTTTTTGAAGCCACATACAGGCAACTTTGCACATTCCCTAAGAAACAAGGGGTAGGCGAGTTCAGCAAGCGTCAATAAGGGAGACATTCACTTCAGAGATCTGCAACGGGCCAGCTGGAGGTGCAAAAGTCTCCTGCAAGCTTGCATTCACAAACTGTTACTAATATGTCCCTCAATGGATGGTGTGGTTAAATGTACATTTAGAGCAGCGAAATGATTAAAGTAATGCATAAGATTTTGCAGGGTAAAAGAATGCATTGTTGCTGAGATAAACTGTTTACAAGTCTTCCAGGCAAAGCACAGGCATGTATAACTACCATCTGCTCCAGTGCTACGTGTTATGGTTTGAAAAACCCACAACAATTTATTGCCATGTAGACAATTATTTTATCACCCAATGACCCCTCCCCACCCAGGAAGGGGAATCTCAGAAAAACAACAAAACACAAGGTTTTAAATATAAATAGATTTAATAGGATAAGACTAAATAATTAACATTAATAATACTAAAGAACCAGAATTGATCCCAATACAAATAAAAAACATACAAGGATTATAAGCAGCCAATTCTATTAGTAGGAAGCTGCGTGCTCCCAGCAGTGGACAGCAAGTGTCAGACACTGCAAGCACTACAGCGTCCGGAGGAAGGGAAGGGCTCCAGGGTCCAGCATTGGGGCAAGAATTCTCTAGATCGCCACCATCAAGGAAGAGAGAGAACACTTTGCAACTAACTTTCTAATTTATCTTGAAAGTGACATTCATGGTATGAAATAATCCTGTTGGCCAGCTTGGGTCAAGTCCCCAGGTCTCACTCCTCCTCATCCCTGTACCTGGCGAGCTCAAAAACACCGAGACCTTGAAACCCACATACCATAGCTGGCTATAAAGTAAGTATTTTCACAAGTTCAGACACTAGAGTCTTCTAAAAATGCAGCTTTCCCTAGCATTAGAAGGGAAATTAGTCCTGTGTCACCCACGAAACAATCTCATACGTGCACAAGCATAAATAATCTCCTGCATATGTAATATTTAATGGCATATGGCCACCTTCCTGCACAACTTTCAGCATCTCCACTTCCCAACTCCAAAATGACTGTCATATACCTTGGTAGATACAGAGCAAGACTGGCCGAGCATTAAGCAGTCTAACCACTGGTCATCACCCCTGTGTGCATCAGGCTAAACACCTGTACCAGTCTATATGCATCACAAATCCAAAGCTGATGCCAAACCATAAACAGCAACTTCACTACCAATGTTACTGAATACCCTCCCCATCACTCTCCATCTGCAAAGTCTGTGAGGTTCTCATCCTTGAGCAGGACCAGTAGTTTGCATGACCATTTTTGTCCACTCCAGTGGAAAACTCTTCAACTTCGCAGCCTTAATTAGCTAAGAAAGTTAAACTTGCTGGCAGAGTAATTGAAAAGATGAAGAATGTTGGGAAAAAAGAAATAGGAAGAATCCATACCACAAAGGAAGCAGTAAATACCTGAAAGCCATAAACTCTAAATACCTGCAGCTACATTTATCATGTTCTCACTCCACCTGTCACAAGCAATTCTCATTCTCATGTTCTGAAAAGTAGGATACATCCATGATATTTAGGAGGACCATAGTGACATTTAAATGTTGAATTTCAGTTAGTTAATCTGAAATCATTATAAATGGTTGTATTTTACTTAACTTATAAATATAATAGATGTTAGATAAAAAAATGTAATTCTCCTTGATTCCAAGAAATGAGTTGGCTTTCTGATATGAACTGCTTTAAAAAAAAAAAAAAAAACCACACAACACAATATCCAGAAAACAGATTACACTGCAGTGTGCAGCATACTTATTATGACAGTTAATAATTCAAAGACATTTAAAAGCATTGTCCATTATAATATATAGAACAAAGATGAAAAAGCAAATAGGACGATTTTAACTGACCTATGTATATGCCTTTAACAGCCTATTTTTAAATTAGTATTTTTATTCTAACCACACATTAGTTGCCAGTACCTCAGCTGTCTAGGTTTTGAATCAAATTAGCAAGAAATTAGCAAGAACAGTATCAGCTGGCCAAAAGCATTACTAGCTATATTATATTAGTGATGGCCTCCCTCGTATTTGTAGCAACAGCAAGTTCCAGAGAAGATGCAAAATTCAGGTGGCATAAACTTACTTTTCCAGAACAACAGATACTAAAAGATACAAAGCAAAACAAGATAACAAAGAAACACAGTAAGAAGCACAATGGCTCTTCTTGGTCTGAGGATGACAGCTTCCCCAAGAGAAAGATCACATTCTCTTGAAGAACATCTCTATTTGTACAGCATGCATCACACAGTATCAGTGACAATTTTCACTAAAGTACAAATATCCACAGTTACCTTCTGTATGTTAACAGAAATCATTAGGAAGCAGTCTTATGTATCAGATTAATTCCAATGATTAACAAATTTTATATATAGATACTGATATATACACACACACTGTAGCTTAAAGACAGGAAATTCTCAACTGCAAGTGGCAAATATATTTACATGTCTTCCAGTTTTCACAATATAGCTTCACTAAATATTCCAGTGTTCAAAATCTAAGGTAAATAGAAAAATCGTGAACAGGTTTTTAAGATGTCATACAAGTAACTTTTTTCAGCTAAACAATTTAGAGCAACACCAATGCAGCCAATAAATTAATCTCAAAACACTAAAACACTAATAAACTGCAACCCATTATAAATTCATGTTGTACTAGAGAACAAAGGCATCGCTGTAAGTTTCTTTCTAAAAATTACTCATTGTTACAAAATGTATTAGCTGACAGCCCAATACATTCTATCCACTGAAATAATTCCACTTGGAATTCTAATTCTTCCAGAGCTCTCTCTACCTGTAGTGTTCTATACCAATTCAGCTATACATTGACCATGTAATTTTCTTTAATGTACCTTCTTCAATAAATCTCAAATACATTATTATAGTTAGCTTTCTAGCCTCACCCATCTTGAAAAAAAGTCAGTACTCATTCGGAAATACAAAATAAAAAATCGTTTTGATAATATGTAAATGTTCATTCAGTTCCACTACATGATAAAAAAAAAATACAGACACAATAGAAAAAGAAACACTATTGATCACAACTATGTTTATTTTTTTAATGAAAGGATGATGGCAATTTATTTTTTTTTATGCATGGTGTAATCTAATTTCAATTAAAACCTGACAATTTAAGAAGACACATTCAACCTTAATTCTTCTAGAAGAACTGGGCTTTTGTCAGGTACTAGCAGAACAAATTCTGTTAAGTCATTAATACTATCAATTAACAGATAGTCAAAGTTATGTGCCAATTAAGGTTTACAGCTTAATAAAAACCCACCATGAATTCCTCAAATGAGCAGCCTTAACCATAAGCATATCAATTATTAAACAAGTAACTCCTAGTATTAGAGAGACATAACCCAGTAAGTAGGATGCAGTTTGTGTTTTGGGAAGTTATTTGCTAGTTTGCCTTAGGGATACCTTACACCCTATTTGCTGCTACACATTTCTAGCATTATACAATAGTGAAAGTTACAATAAATATTTTTTTACACAAAACTCAACAAACTGGCAACCATACTAAAAAACTTACATGCTACACAAAAGCAGGAATTGAGAAACTACAGCTCTTGTGTTCAATATGACCTAATTGGGTTGCGGGTTTTTTTAATTATCATTCTATTATCGCCATACTTTTATTAGTTGACACTATGCGAGAAGTTAACAAGTTGCCCAAAAGGCCTATTTGACACTTAACTAGAAAAAGGTCTCCCTACTCATAATACAGTTACATGAGCTAGAATCTTCATCTCCTTACGGAATTTAAACAAGGATTATCCATTTGAAATGCAAGAACACCACATTTTTAATAATACTATTCTGTTGAAAAGTATGACAACTAGCCCAAAACGTAGTGGACTTCAAAGTACAAAGATTCTCTCACTTCCATTATCCACCTCAGTTGTTGAACTGTTCCCGAAATATCAGCAATGATCATCCAACCCCTTAAATGCTTAAAAAGGAACACTGTGGATAAATGCCACCATCCTTTATCTGAAATCCAAACTTCATTTCTCCTCTAGCTTGGAAGGGAATCCATCAGTTCTTATGCTTCCATATTCGCATGGCTCTCTACTATACACAAGTTATTGCTGGAAGCTTCTAACTTGAACAAGAACCCATGGAACCAATTTTCACATCCTTTCTTACACGAGCTCAGGATACACCACAGGCTTGGGAGTAGCATACACTCTCCACTACAACACTGTCTTTCATACATTTTCTTAACACAGCTTCATATGTTCCCCGTAGGCAGGCAGTGTTTCCAGGTTTAGCAAAACTCCAAGTCACAGCTCAAGCAGCCCATGCTCAAGAAGAATAATATTTAAACAGCGACCCTCAAGAACTCCTTAAGTGGCTTTTCGTATCGAAGCAGAGGGAAACTCTCTCCACCTTGTCCCACACCACCCGGCGGCTGACTGTTTCCAGTGGATTTGGCAGCAGCAAGAGAGCTCTTGAGGCCACACGGTATCTACGAAGGCAAAGCCGCACAGCCGGGCGCCGAGCACCCAGCGGTGGCCGAGAGCTCCCCTCCCTCTCCCCGCCTGGGCCATCCGGCAGCTCCTGCGGCCGCCGGGCAGGGCTCATGCGGCCCTCAGGCCTCGGGCCCTCCTCGCCTCCGCGTCGAGCTCCACCAGCTCCTACCACCCAAGGCGGGCGCTGGACCCGGTTCCTCGCCGAGCCCCAGGCCGAGCGGCCGGGGAGCACCACGGAGAAAGCAGGCGCCACCGCCAGGCCGTGACGCCGAGAGAGGGCCCCAGCCGGGAACGCCGGCTGGAAGCGGCAGCGAGAGGGGACGAAGCCCGTGAAGCTTCAGCTCCCCCCCCCCCCCGGGCTCCGCGGGGCCGTTAACCGCCGCCGGCGCCAGCCAGCGCTCCCCCCCTCCCCGCTGGGCGAGGCGTGCGCGAACGAGAGGCTCTCCTTCTCCCCACCTTAATCTTATTGAGCACCCCGCTGCTCTCCAGCGTCTGCACCAGCAGGTCCCGCAGCTCTGTGTCCTCCTCCGTCGCTGCGGCCGCCATCTTGTTTCTCCCTGACAACCGCCCAAACTGCGCTAGCGGTAGGACGAGCCCGGCAGATTCGCCTCCGCTGCCGGCGGAGGCACTAACCCAGCGGCGGACCCGTGGAAGGCGAGGCGCGGCGGGCCGGTAGCGGCCACCCTCCGCACCGGTCCGAAAGGGGAGGCAGAGAGGCGTCGGCCGCCTGGCGCCTGTGCCGCCCGCGGCGCTTAGAAACTGCGGCGGTGAACAGGCAGGGCAGCTGCCGGCGGCGGGCGGGAAGTTTAAAGCGTGGGGCGGTGGTAACGGCTGAACGTTCGCCCCCGCAAGCTGCCCCTCAGCCCCTTCTTCCTTCCCTCCCTCCCTCCCGCAGCCGGCGGCTCTAGCTGCTCCGTATTCGAGCTCTCACCCTCCAGCAGGAGAGGAGAAGCGGGTTTCAGGAGCGAACGGCCCCTCTCCGGAGCTGAGCTCGCCCCGGCAGCCGGGAAAACGCGGCCCTTAGCCTCGGGGGGGGGAACTCCCTCAGGCCCCCGGCGAGGCCTCCGCCACGGAGCGCACGGGCACCCGGCAACTAAGAGTACCAAAAGGGCTTCTGGAGTCCTAGTCTTATAATAAGCATGTTCCTTATGTTAAAAGCGTAGGGTGGTATCGTAGGTGCGTGAGGCTCCGACGTTATTGTGACTTTAAAAAAAAAAAGATACACAGCTTTGTATGTTGTAACCCTTAATTTGCAGCACTACGAGTTGCTTTCGGGCCTTTTTTTTTTTTTTTTTTTTCCCACGCTGAACTTCCCGTGATTCCCTCCCGAAGAGAACTCAAATATATGACAAAGAATTTCAGAAGCTATGACTATTCAACGACAGCGAGTATGCCGCCCGGGTGGAGTGAGACGTTGCTGATTTTCAAACACGTGCGGTAGGTGGCACTGATCCTTCAGCGATGCCCTAAAGAGTCGGCCAAGCCTGGGATGGCGGGTGCCATTCACGCCGCCCCGCTTCCATCGAACCCACGGCAGGTACTGCTGGATCTCCGGGCCCCTTTCTATAGCCGCTCAGAGGGTATAGCACCGTACTTTAAAGTCCTCAAGTTTGGAAACGTTAGCAGTCTTCTGCTGCAGTACAAAATTGTGTTACAGTAAACTGGCAGCACTGCACTTCTTAATCAAGACTAATAGTTTCCATCTAATTTTTTCAAAAGCCTATCAGAAACAAATCCTAAATACAGAAACATAATGTCTGGTATTACAGTTGCCATTTTAATTTGTCTACCACATCTCCAAACTTAATGGATAGACAAGACTCACTTGGCAAAATACTTGTTAGAGATTGCAAAGCAAAGGAAAAAAACAACAGTAGACTTAGAAGACAGTTTATAATTTGTAAAATTCATTTCAGCATTTCAGTAACGGTGGCTTCCTGCTCTCAACTACACGCAGAATATTTCGAATCCAGTCTACAGATAACCCCTTTTGAGCTCTTTTAAATACCAGAATATTACTTAGCTAAATATTCATCGCCTAGAGGGCAGCAAAGTATTCTAATAGTCCAACTTCCTATCCAGCACACAATGTCTCAAACTGTCTATTATTTTTCACTACAATGCTTCTCAGGTTTAGGAGACCAACCTGTTCTCAGAAGTAATTATACAGAGTATTAAAAAAACAATTTATGTCTAAGTTGGTGATTGAGGCTTTAGTTCAGGAAAGCACTTCCATACTTTTTAGTTTTATCCCAATTCAGAAGAGTATTCTAAGATTGTTGGTATGTGCTTATGTCCTAGGATTTAGGCGTGTGCAAATCTGTGGGGCCACATCCCCATAAAGCAGGACATGGATATGGGTCAGCTACTGAGTTTCAAATTGGATGGCCAGCCTGCTCGCAGCAGGAATGGCTATAGCAGATCTCATATCTGAGGGAGGATGTTGCCACACTCCAGGAAAAGTCAAAGGTCCCAACAGCTTCCATGGCCTCTACGCAGATGTTTATGCATATTAATTTCTTGTCCTTTCATTATGACTTACGTGGTAAATTCTTTCTGCCTTACTCCTCATGAACAGTCTCTTACGTTGTGCGTAATTCCACCAAAGTCAGTGGAGTTTATCAGTAGCATAAAGTACAACTCAAACTGACCAAAGTCCCTAAATCTTCCTTTTAATATAACAAAATGTCAGAACATAGAAGAAATACTAAATCCCGTGCAGTAATTATGAAATGAAGTTTTGGCACCACTTTACATCTTATAAACCTGGATATTTACATATGCTTGTCAGCAATCCCCAATATTCTGAGTTGTATTAAGATGGCCTATCTGCCAACTATTGATGAGATGAATGTATTTTTGTTTCACAAATGATTATTTGAGAAAGCAGTCTTATTGTGGTTGGGTTTATTTTTCAAACAGGTTGCAACAACAGCTGTTCACATTACTCAAGTAATAAACTTAAGAGCGGAACATTTTCAAATCTTAACATAAAAAGGCAGAAAACACTGAAAGTAGAACTTGCCTTTCTTAATCATTATAGGTGTCAGCATCTGCACCTGACACAATGTTTGATTTAAAATTATTATTAACAGACATAATTTATTAACATGACAGAAAAATACGGCTTCCTTGTCTTAATATCTTAAGACCCTACGTTATTTTAGAGTAGCTTTGGATCTCCCTCTAAAACCACCTTAATGGGAAACTTGTCTTTGGGCTTAGTTTTCACAAAGTGCAAAGTGTTAATTTGGCAGCCTCAGAGTGTAAATTCCTATTGCATCTCAAAACAGGACTAACACACAAGACCTTGCAAGCTAGATGGTACCTGCAGCGCAGCCCACTCTTTTCATCCCTTGTCTGCAGGCGAAGATAAAATCCAAGGCTGAGAGAATAACTCCATGTCCTTGTCTTCTGGCTCCTCACGGGCAGTGACAAAGACTTCAGTGCCAGATGGAGCGGTGATGCCCTCAGCAGCAGGAGGAGGAGGAGCAGCGCTGAATACAAGGCTCTGGAGAACTTCACTATTTTTAGTGCTTCAACAAAATTTCTGAAACTTTTAATACCTCTCAGGCACTGTCAGAGACAACAGCAGATGGATCACTCATTCCATCCAGCACGACATTTTCATGTTTCCGCAGAAAGGTAGGCAAAGAGGCTGGTTTTGCCTCATCCTCCTTCTTACCATGTAAATGTGTAAACACAACTAAAAAAATCTTGACGGTGAACAATACTGTAACTTTGAACAAAGCCCTTATTACAGACTGTAATTAATCTGTTCAAAACAAATGTTGTTTTGCTTGTAGAAGCAGACCTGCCCACATATTTCTCAAGTGCCTTAGAGGATGGTTGTGACATATCCCCCCCCAGTTCAAAACTATACAATAGTAATCGCTAACCACGCTTTGTATTTGTGATTCACACAGCAGCAGAGAAAGAGGTGTTGGAATCTGTTTCACAGTTTACTGTAGCGCTGAGGAAACGTGAACCAAGTCCTGCCTGGGATACTGGTGACTCATCCCACGGGGTCGCTTCTTCCTCAGAAACTTCCTGTTGTTTCCAAACACGACTGTTACCATTTCAAACTTCCCTCATTATTTTGGAGAAGTAGTGTGTCAGCATTCCTCTGTTCCCCTTACTGGGCTTGCGTTAGTCAACGTTCTCCTATTTGCCATTTGAGTAGATTACTTAAAAATTCAAATACGGAGTGTCCTTGTTGGACTCCTGAAGACCTCTGTGCTGCACAAATTTTCAGAAGGAAATCCAAATAATTAAAACCTATAATATGCTAAAGACAAACCAACCAAAACATTAAGATGAGCAAAGCCCATGCACAACAATGGTCTCCTCCGCGGCCGCACGGGCCCGCTCCCCGAGGCTCCCGGCTCCAGCGGCGCCCGGTCGCGGCCGCAGGGAAGCCGAGGAGGGCCACCGCCCCCGGGGTCGGGGGGCCCGGTGCGGCGGGCAGGCCGCGGCACCCCGCGGGAGGCGGGGCCGGTCCCAGTCCCGGTCCCGTGCGGCCTTGCGGAGGGGCGGGGAGGGCGACACTGCCCCGCGGTTGGGACGCGGCGCTGCTCTGACTGTCTGTCTGTCCGTCCGTCCCTCCTTCCCGCCCGCAGCTTTCTCCGAGGCGGCGGCTGTGCGAGGTCAGCCCTGCCGGGAGCGCGTGCGTAGGCGGTGCAGCAGCCGGGCCCGGGAGGGAGGCCCGGGCGGCGGGGGAGGGCCGCAGGAGCGGGTGGAAGGTAACGCGGGCCGAGCAGCGGCGGGCTGAGGTGAGACGAGGTCTCGGGTCCGAGGCGGGGGGAGGGCCGGGTCGGAAAGCCCCTCTGCTCCGGCGCCCCCGCTGCTCCCGCCTCCTGCCTCTGGACCCGCCGGTGGCCGCGCTGCGGTGGGGCCGGGCCCGGGGACTCCCGTGGGGGCTTCCCCGCCTGCTGCCTCCGGCGAGGTTACTGACCTGCGCCGAGTCAGGTGGGGTGTGCGGCGCTGGTAAGGGCTCAGTGGTATCAGGTTTCATCTCCTACGCCTTGAATTCCCCGTGAAGCAAATCTGAAGTCGGCCAAAGAAATCGCAGCGTTTCCCAGAGTTGGAAAAACTCTGTTTATGCTTCTCTTTTGTACACTTGTCATCAACTTCGGCAGGCATCCTGCTTCGGGTTGTCGGCTGTTTTGCAGTCTTTACAATTTATGAAAACACCTTCGTAATAAAATGTGATAATTGTTTACCTGGAGCAAGTCAGAAAGCTAAATCTTACAACACTGTGCTAAAAGTACAGCGGTGTTAGTTTGTGTGTGAGGAAAGCAAGGTGTCGCCTTCCTCAGAACTTCCCCAGGAAGCCGATGGAAGGGCTGAGCGCAGCTCTGAGCTCCTGCCAGGCTCGCCCTAAAGCCACTGCTGCGCAAGTTTCTGCTTGGGGTTGTACTTTGTGGGAGAAGTAGTGAGAAGGTTCTCCTAAGCAGCTTGCTGTGTCAGCGGACGTGAGTATTGCATCCGAAAAGTCTTTAAAGCGCTTTTTGTAGTTACTTGTGCTAGTGCTTGGGCTTGGGCTTGGGAGGGATGGTTAGCTGGGCGTGGGGCTGTGGAGGTAAAAGTTGCCGGAGTCAAGAGCGTTGTTATAAATGAAATTAAGTCTTCTGGCACGCAGTTCTGTAACTCGGCTGTCTGACTCGTTATGGCAGAGGTAGTGTGCACTGCCTTGTTTTGAGATGGTACCAAAACTTCTGGTGTTTGTTTTTGTGGTTTTAGATGCCGGGCTAGCTACCCTAATTGTTATCTCTGGCCGTTGTTGCTGATGCTTACCTGCGTGCGTGCCATGCTGTTAGCCGTGAGAGTCCTCTCACTAATGCTCAAGTGCTCTTCTGCAGTGTGTTCTCAAAGTCTGTATGCCTCAACTAAAGTGTAAACCAGGAAGTTTTATATAAATGTGGGGTTTATTAGTCAAGCTAGTTATTAACAGCAAAAAAAAAAAAAAAAAAAAAAGAAAATAAGGGAATAGAATACAGGTAACGTAATTGTTAGTGTCCAAAAGAAGCATGTGCTATGTTGGTAGCCCCTCAAGATGGTATGTTAGAATTCAAATGTGTTAAAGACCGATTTCATCACTATTGCAAGTTCTCCCTAGTCCTTGATAAGCCTAGGCAGGTAATTTTGATACCAGCACTGAAGAATGCTAACATAGCTGAAAGTGACCTTATCCTGACTCAGTTACTAACACACACCTGTTGTGTGTTCGTATCCAGGTATAGTAAACCAAGAGCCATCCCAAAGCTGTTCTTCTTCTTTGGAGTTTTATCTATAGTGAAAATGAGCAGACAGCCTAGTTTCAAATAATGATTTTATGTATCTGTGCATGTTTCAACTTGAAGATGTAAGTTTTCTTCATTATGAAATCTTTTGGAACGTTTTGTTTTTCTTTATAACTAACTTTCATAATATGAAATCCCTGTTTCTTCCTATTACAGTAGAATTGGTGTAAAATCTGTTAACATCTTCTTTCTTGTATTTGTGGAATTAGTAATCCAGTGTAATTTTTAGTAAACAGAAGCAATTTTTATTAAAATTGGATGTGCTTCATGTGTCTTTGTTGTTAATACAGTTTTAATTTGGATGTATATTTCCTCAGCTGTGCATCATTTGGTGCTTTCCAGGTGAGATTGACACACTTTTCACCTCCCACCATCAATGTCACAGATGAATAAAAGGCCAACTTGAGTAAATCACTGTTTGTCATAATAGCGTCATGATAGTTGCAATATTTGGTTCCAAGCTAAAACCTTAGAGAGAGTTTGTGTATTGTTTATCAGTGGAAAAAATGTAATTTGTGATGTAGAAGTTACAGACTGGGGGCTTTCAGATCTGTTCACTGTCTCTGTCCCTGTGCTCCGGTTCCAGGGTGCAGAACACAGAATATGCAGAATAAACCATTGCTCTGATAGCATTTTTTGTTTCTGGTCATTATTTGATCAAACTTTAGAGTCGAATGAAAAAGGGAGATAACTGCCTTTATACTTTTTTTGTTGCTTGATCACTGGGGGGAAAAAAGATAAAATGTTTCTTTGGGCCTGCCATCTTAAGTTGTACCAATTTGCAAAAGAAGTGGCGTAATGCTTACTGGCTTGATTTTCTTCCATAATCTACTTCCTTAAGATGTTTTTTCCTCACCCTTGTACAGTGCAGCCTTTCCTAGTCATGGTGTGTGACTTTATTGTCTTTTAAGTGGTACTTACTTCTCTCTGAAGAGAGAGCTTTTTATAGGTAGGGCAGAATCTTACATGAAGACTTCTCACATCTCTCAATATTTTATCTTGGGTAGATAGTTTATAATGAAGGAAAATAAAGTCTTGCTTGGTTGGTTATCAGTGGAAAATAACAGTAGATGAAATCGTAAATAGGTCTGTAAGGCTGAATCTCACATTGTTAATTCCTGTTGCTCAAGTAATGAGACTTGAGATCACTTTAAATGCAGAACTTCTGGAGAAATTGGATACCCGGCAGTTAATTCTTATTTGCGATTATTTTTTTGTATGTTATGTGAATATATCATTTTCTTTAATACAAGGTGTATGTCTTGCTTTAGCTAGCTTTTGATAAAGGTTAGTTCTACATTACTGACTGCTTTTATGTACAAGTAGCACACTCCACTTTTTTTTTGTGCTGGTCTTGCCTCGTGAGTGAAAACCCTTCAGGCCTTTTTTAAGAAACTAGATCAGAAAATTAACAGTTGCCAGCTAATATTTGTCTGGTATTATCTTCTATTAGGCTAAGCCATTTACCTTGATAACATCTCTCTAATTCTCAATGGATATATTAACATATGAAATAGATTAATATCTTAAGGGTTGTAGTTTGTTCACAACTTAGCAAAACCTTGTGATAAATCTAGCAGGTTAACTGTTAACAGTTGTTGCCCAAACCCCTCACCAGTTTTGAAGTCTCAACGCGCTTTGCAATCTGGGAGTCTGCCTCCTGCGTACGTCAACTCTGCCACGGTGTTTGCAGAGCTGAGGGGTAGGGATTCTGGGGGGGCTGCAGGCTGGTTCAGAGCCACACTGTAATGGGGGGGGGCAGGACACGGACGAACTCTTGTTTATAATGAGCCATGGATCAAGATTACACTGAATTTCCTGAAGTTAGCCTTAATGGCTGAAACAGCAATGTCTTTATTGGTGTCAAAACAGGCTTTATTTGACTGTTATAAGAAAAGATTAATTTTAAAACTTTCACAGAAAAAATGATGTGACTTGTGTAGTGAGCGATCTTAGAAGGGACACATGGGTTACAGGCAGTGTCTTGTAGTGGTTTTTTTAGGGTTCTGAAAATGAGAAGTTTGGAAAGTAGGTTTGGTGAGGCGTTAATAATTGCATGTAAATAGATGCATGTACATCTATTTATGGCATCTAGGAGGTAGCATTTGAAATGCTGTGAAATGGCTGGTGGATACAGGAGGCAGCTGGGGTTTTTTGACCTATGCGGAGTGAAAGTCCTCATGTTGGTGAAAGTTAAGTTGATTTGGTTTTTTTTCCTCCCCTGATTTCTAGGTTTCACAAGGTAGTAGGCAGGTCGTGCATAGTTTTGTAGAGGCTGTCTCAGCTTTATAACCAGGACAGAAACTAATCTGGCTTTAGCAGCATTTTTTTTTTTAACGTCGACTGGCATTTAGAGAGAATTTTATCCATGCATATCATACTTAACTTCCAGTGAGTTTCTAATATCAGCTTTGTTCAATCCAACATGAATATTCAGTGTTAAGTTCAAAGTTTCTTTAATGAGTCACTTTGGCTGATCAGAAGTAGAGTCTTACACAAATCTTCTGTGCAATGTATCTCTGTTTATTGGAGAGTGGCTCTGTTGGGACTGTGCAAGTAAAGAGAAAAAAGGAAACCATGATCTCATCCTTGATGCCATTAGTTCATGAAAATTAGCATACAAGCTGGGGAATCAGGCACAGCCTTGAAAGAGATCCTCATTTTACCTGCGGTTGTAAATCTAGACTAGAGTTGATATTACCTGCTGTTTCTGAGTTTGTTGTGTTTTTCTGCATTTTAACACTTGCAATCTAGTGCATTGGATAAGTAACAGATTTTTTCTTTTAACACCTTTTTACAGCTATTTGATGAAAAAAATGAAGTCTGCAAAGCTGCACTATTGGATTCTGGGTTGGTTGTCTATGGCATTATGTTGTTGGTGTACTTCAGATAAATTCACTCAAAGGTAAGTTATGCTTTAAAAAGAAATCTCTGACAGAGCAGAGCAGAATAGTTTAACTTCTAATGAGTGTAAATTCTCTTACTTTATTATGTGCTATTTTTGATGTGTTATTCTTCCCTTAGGTGACTGGTAAAATGAGGCATCTACATTAACTGGAGGAGTGGGGGTCATGCTGAAGAAAAATGTTACCTTTATTAATGTGTCAGCATGAAAAAAGAGAGAAACTTAAGTTGCATTCATTGCACTTAAAAACTTTGCAGTCTTGCTTTAAATGAATCATTTAGACTTGTGATGTAGTAATGATAAATATCAGAAATAATTTTGGAACCTATAACAAAAAACTGGAATCATTCCTATGGCATGGATTGCACCAATTGTTGCACTGTATACTTTTTTTTTGTATTTTTTTTTTTTCCTTACTACTTTCTCAGTTCCAATAACTTTAAATTCTTTTTCATACAGCATCCCAACTGGGACTGTATGAGTACTGCACAGCCTTTTGGTGGTTGTTGTACTTGACAAAATCTGAGCTTGAATACCAATAGGCCGTGGGGGGAACCCACACCCCAAATCATATCCTTCTGTGGTAAAAGCTCAAATTCCTATTGCATTGTATTTGGAAATAAACTTTTCTCCTTCCTTTCAATATTTTGGCAGGAGAATGGCTAAGTGTGCTCAGTTCAGAATTTCGTATAACGGCTACATTGCAGCTGATCGGTAGCTTAGACACTATGCTGAGGTTTCTCGAATCCGCAGGACCTGGGCTATGGCTTGGCCATCTTGGTGGCAGAGGCAGCTCTAGAGGCACGGTTCTGAGCAGGATAACTCAGGTCAAAAAAAGTGGGGATATCCCTGAAGCTGGATGGGTATTGAAAATGGCTTTCTTGGATTCCAGTTCTGAGCTTAAGTTTCTAAAACTTGCTAAGTTTAATAACCAAAATTTTCTGACCTATCCTTAGCCAAAAAGTGCATTCTAGGGGAACTTGTTTTGGCATGATTTTCATTGCAGAAGTTTAGCTGCTATTTCAAGTATAGATGAAAGATGGTATTTTTCTAAGCAAGGATTTATTTCTTTTTAAAGCAAGGAAACTAAATGCTCTGCAATATCAGGGAATTCTTCTATTCAGGTTTCCACAGCAGCAGTGAAGACCAGTTAGAAGTGTTGTAGTTTTCATTGTGGCTATGCCTGATTTGTTCCAGAGCTATTCTGCAAAATTATTTAAAAAACACAGATACGTGTGAATGCTTAAGAGAAAATGTGGCTGTTGCAATCTAGCAAAACTAGAGGAAAAAATTGAGAAGTGATGTAACATGGGAGCATCCCTACTTCCTTAGACTGAGAAGAATTAGCTTTCTCATATATATATTTTTTTTCATATAACCTCTGGCAAGCACTAATGAAGGATGTGTGGCTATTAGCTTCCAGAGAATAACAATTTATTTTGACAGTACTGCACATAGTGCTGTCAGTTTGAACAATTTACGGTTCTGGTTTTGTTGATTTTTTTTTTTTTTTTTTTTTTTTTCCCACTTGCTGTTCTAAATAGAACCACTTGGTGTGGTTGCTTAATAGCTAAATATGTCTGCTGTAGTGTCTGAAGCAACTTTTTTTTTTTTTATCTACTTCTTGTTTATCCAGAATGGGTCTGCTCCAAACTGTTGGAAAAATGCGTCTGTGGAAGTGGCACAGACATTATATATGTTTCCAATGCTTTTTGAACAAAATTTTTAAGTTGTTCTGTTTTTTGCCTCTGCATAGGAGTAAGATAGTACTGATGCCCCTGAGTTATAGATGTCTCTATTCTAAGAGGCTTTGAAACACAAGTGTTGTTGTAAAATATGGGATATTCCTTCTTCAGTTCTTCCTTAGGTAACCTTAAGACTGCATCACAGTTTAATTAATTTTTAAAAATTTAATAGATCATCAATTTATATTACGCATTTAAAAAATGTAGTGTTTAAATTAGATGTCTGTAAAATGATAAGATTGGCGTGTTTGAGATTTTTTTTTTTACTTTACTTTTTATTCTGATTTTTTTTTTTTTAATCTAAAAGGTTGGAGACACTTGCAAGATCAAATTGCATCTCCTGCAGTGTAAACTACATTGCTTGTGGTAGTTTGTAGTCTTTCTTTTTTAGAAGAGTAGTTACAGTTCCAAGAATGTTGTGTGCTTTCTTTTCAGCTAGTATACCTGTCAAGAAGTAGAAGATTCTTAACATCCTAAACAAAGATATATATTTTATTATTGTTGTAAAAGTTTGCCAGTAAGCGCTCTCCTACATATAAAACAGAACAGCATGTTTCTTCCATATTTAAGCAATGGAAAGCATATGGAGATAGGGTGCCAGGAGTGGAATTTGTTTAACAATGGAGGGGTATTAGCAGGCTTCTAAATATCTTGTTTCTATGTGATTTGTTAATTTGGTCTTGCTGTATTTGGAGTTCTCAAATATTGTGATAGAGGCTGTAAACAACCAGCTCTAAAATCAGCGTGTTAAACTAGTAGGCATTGTGCTGCTGGCTGAAGGTGTTGGTCTTTTTAAAATGCTTGAGGAAAAATAATTTGTCTGTCTTTCTGCAGTGACAACCACCCTCATACCTGGAAAAAGCTGTATCTTGCTCATCATTGGCCAGTGACTGTATGTAAGGTGAGACTTTTGTGTTTTGTTCTTTTATCCTGACAAAGGTAGCCTTGGGCAATAAATGTTTGACAAGAGAATGAACGACACCCATCAAGCATTTAATCATGCTTATGCCCTTATATCTTTATAAAGGCTTTTACTGATCTTGGTGTAACTTTTGCTACTTCCCCTGCACTCTAGAGTAACAGTAAACAAGACAGGATTGTGGTGTGTTAAAGATACAGTAGTCAATGTAAGACATGCTGTATACTTAGCCTTAATTGCTTGTTACATATTTTGTGATGTCCTGTTAGTTGTAAACTTAATCTTAGACTTTCACCAGACTCTGTAAGGAGACTTGCTTGCTTTGTCTGACTGAAGACAGCAGATGAGTACTTGAACTGCCTGCTGCACAACAAGTTTTAGCTTTGTAATGTTGGCTCCAGCATTTTAATAAGTCATCAAATATGGATTCAGTCAGGAAAAAGAGTTATAAAGCTGTTATAGAATCGTCTAGGTTGGAAGGGATCTTTAAGATCATCCAGTCCAACTATCAACCTAACACTGCCAAAACCACCACTAAACCATGTCGCTAAGTACCACGTCTTCCTGTCTTTTAAATAGCTCCAGGGATGGTGATTCCACCACTTCCCTGGGGAGCCTGTTCCAAGGCTTGACAACCCTTTCTGTGAAGAAATATTTCCTACTATCCAATCTAAATCTCCCATGGTGCAACTTGAGGCCATTTCCTCTTGTCTTATCACTTGTTACTTGGGAGAAGAGGCTGACCCCCACCTTGCTACAACCTTCTTTCTGTTAGTTGTAGAGAGTGATAAGGTCTCCCCTCAGCCTCCTTTTCTCCAGACTAAACAACCCCGGTTCCCTCAGCTGTTCCTCCTAAGACTTGTGCTTGAGACCCCTCACCAGCTTCGTTGGCCTTCTCTGGACACGCTCCGGAACCTCAATGTCTGTCTTGTAGTGAGGGGCCCAAAGCTGAACACAGTACCTCACCAGTGCTGACTACAGGGGGAAAATCACTTCCCTAGTCCTGCTGGCCACACTATTCCTGATGCATGCCAGGATGCTGTTGGCCTTCTTGGCCACCTGGGCACACTGCTGGCTCATATTCAGCCGGCTGTCGTCCAACACCCCCAGGTCCTTTTCCGCCAGGCAGCTTTCCAGCCACTCTTCCCCAAGCCTGTAGCACTGCATGGGGTTGTTGTGACCCATGTGCAGGACCCGGCACTTGGCCTTGTTGAACCTCATAGCATTGGCCTCGGCCCATCGATCCAGCCTGTCCAAATCCCTCTGTAGAGCCATCCTACCCTCAAGCAGATCAACACTCCTGCCCAACTTGGTGTCATTTGCGAACTTACTGAGGGTGCACTCAATCCCCTCGTTCAGATTGTTGATAAAGATACTAAAGAGAAGAGGCCCCAATATCAAGTGCTGGGGAACACCACTTGTGACCGACCATATGACAGATGTCTCTGAGTATTTCTGTATTTGAGGGGTGGGAACCAAAAATGAACCCAACCTTCCAACATATGTCTGTCAAAAGCACAGCTAAGAGGTGTACTAATTATGTCCCTTTTGCTATTAAATACTGACTACCATCTGACAAGTAGAACATTTTTCCTGTGCTGGAAATACTCAAAGGCCTCTTCTCATACAGTTACGTTAAAAATGTGCTATACTTCAAAATGGAAGATGTGATCAGATATACTGACACAAGGATGAAGAATCCTGTGGATAATAGAGAAGCTTCAGTTTTGGGCAAATGTCTCTGAAGCCAAAAAGGTCCCTATTCTGGGAGATTTAGGTTTATTTATTACAGTATTAGAGTCTTTTTTGTGTGTGTGCTTTAGATACTCTCTTTATTTCTCATTCCTATTTCTGGAAATATATATAAAAGCACTAGTGGCAAAAGTCACATACTGCCTAAATTTCTGACAAAAAGTAGATGTACTTTGTATTAGTTAAATGTGGAGGGGAAGTATCAAAACCAAAACTCAGATGTGCATCACTGAGACCAAGGAGTTTTGGCTGTTCTGTTTCTTGTTTGTTTGCCTGTTTTTGAGGGGGAATAAGGGCAGAGTTGCTGCAATTTGTGTGATGTTTTCTGTTGAGTAAACATCACTGTTACTGTCTTCAAGCAGAGATGTTGATGTTCTGGAGTTTGTAGTGCCTGGCATGAATGGGCGTTCAGAGTCATTAGTGGTGCAAACCTTTGCTTATATGAATGAGATACAAACAAACAAACAAATAAACCCCCCAAACCAGCCAAACAAAAAATCCCTACCAAACAGTTTTCCCAATGTATATTCATGCTGGCTATTACTCTTAATTCCAGGGTAGTGCTATTGGTGAATTGACAAATAACCTCTATAAACTTGCAGTGAAATTGTAATGAATAATTGAAGATATTAAACATCAGAAAATGTTGGCTTTCTTACACTTTGTGGATTGCTTATGATCTTCTGTAGTAAGAGGTGGACAGAAGCATTCCAAAGGAGTGAAGAAAAAGTGAAATTAAAATCATATTTAGTGACCTTTTGCCCAGTTCCACATCACTGAGTCATGTGAAGAAACAGAATCTCAACTGTACTCCCATAACAGCTTGCTTGTTGCTAACATTAATGTAAGAGGAGTTCCTAAATTCAGCTGTGGGTTTTTTTAAAGTATGTAGATTATTCTGCATGTTCTGTGTATTTATATGTGATTGTTATGTTATTTCAGGGAGGAAATATTTTTAATGTCATTCTTCAATTTAAAACTGTTGACGTGATATTGAAAGGAAAAATAGCTGTGTGAAGGAAACTGCAAAACTCATTATAATATCATTTATGTAAAAACACTTTGAGACACTACTTTGTGCAAGTACTTATTAGTTTATGCTTCCTATATAAAGGAACCTGATTATAGACTACTCTGCTACATACTGTGTTCTTGATATGTGTGTGGATGACCAACATCTGAATTCCTACATGTTTTGCACAGCTGGGTTCAAAAAGTTTTTCAGGTTTTTGAAGGCCCAAAAGGCCTTTTTAAAAATCTACTGGGCACAGTTCAGCTCTTCCTGTGCTTTAAACTGTATGTGTTCAACCAGTGCTTTTTAATGCTGAGTGTGGTCAGCACAATTAAACTGGGAAGTAAGTGTTCTGTAATCATATCTTCTAAACTAACCTACTAAAATAAAATAGTGAGTATCATGGAAACAATAATAACCCAAGGACTTAACTCCTGACTGCTGCAGTGAGAGGGTGAAGGAGGAAGAGAGGTGTTCTTCCTCATCATGTGATTAGAAATTCCAGTACCATATAATTGATCTAAAGTAACTGTCTTCTACAAAGATATCCAAGCTAAATTCACAGACCTCAAGTGATTATGAATTTAATGTTCTCTTAATAAATCATGCCTGTAGTGCAATTTATTGAACTTCATGTGGCTAATTTATGTCACACTTAAACTTTCTGGTCACAAATTAATGTGAATCCTGTTAGGTGGAAATAGGAGCAACTCAAGGGCAAGAGGAGGGACTTTCCCTCTCCCTTTTTATGGAGTTGTGAAAATCTTTAATTCAAGAACTTAAAAAGAGAAATATTATTGCAGCTTTTGCATCTTCGAGATTGCAAAAAGAGAAAACCTTCTGTGGCGTTTCCTTGTGAAATGGGGAAAATCCAGTACCAGTTTGTAGGCTATTCAGTTCCTCCTCTATTGAGAATGGGAAGGATGATAAAGAAATGAGTACTAAACCCTGCTGTGATCTGCCTTTTACTGCACATATGTGCTGATCAAATGGAAGAATCAAAGAAAGGACAACAGAATAGGCTGGTGAGCAGAACAGCATGAATTCAAGTTTGAATGTAGTATTAAGCAGCAGATAAAATTAATTTTTTCTTTTGTATGAGAGAAAAGGTTTTCGTAATTTCAGCTTTGACAATAATGTTATAGCAAAGGCTTAAAGGAAGAATAGAAACATTATTTTAACCTTTTTTTTTTTTTAAATAGAAGTAGTCACATTATATAGAACGAAAGTGACTAAGGTGAGGGCAGTACACTGATGTGATCTAACATTAGATCAAAAAGTTCCTTAGATAAAGCGATACCTTTATTTCTTTGTTTGTATAGTAAGCCAGGTGTGTCAAAGTGAGTCCAGCTCTTGATATACACTATTTTGGAACAAAAGAAAGTTTTTTCCAAAATACCAATGTAACCCACAAGATAACTCTTAATCTATGCTTCCACCTTCTGTGTGAATAAGGTCTGGTTTAGATGGTTTTGTGGGGTTTTATTTTCTGTAAGGATAAACACATTAAAGGTTTTAGCTTATCAGGTCATGCTAGAGAGGTGTTCAACAAGAAGTAAATTTGTTTTATTTCCCTCCTCCCAAAATTTTTCAGCAACCTCATAAATTTGTTTCCTTCAGTGATTGGTTTTACCCCAGGGGGTGGGAGAAAGGAGGAAGGGGAATAATTACATACTATTTGGGGGAGAGAAATTGAAAAGGTGAACTCTCCACAGTTTCAACAGTGAGGACTTTTCATAGTAGTTGTGACGTTTCTTTACAAAATAACAGTTAAAATTGATCTTAATTAAACAGATGGCCTATTTAAACAGTTGAAATGTTGAAAGGGAAGGCAGGATTAAATATTTAACTTCCCAGAAGCTGACGTTTTATTTAAACTTAGTGTATCTGTATGTGATCCAGTAGCACTACCCTCTCTGGTGTACAGGCTGCTGTACCAAGAGATTTATAACTCCGGCAGCTCTACAGGTAACACTTCTGTGACAGTTTGATGGTGGTTTGCTTTTCAGCATGTGAGAGATGAAAGGAGCTCCCACACATCCAGCAGCCACTGTTTGTCCCATGTCTTGCTGTTACAAATAGGCTAATTTTTCTGCTGCAGCACTCCCTCTCAGCATGGTGGGTGCTCTGCCACTTTTCTCAGTGTTCTAGATCATGTATGGTTAATTTGCTTTGGTTTGATTATCAGATTGATTTAAAACAGGAGAAAGCAATGTTCCTTTTTCACGTTAATATACATATATAAAGCTTTCTGGGGTCTAATGCCTACTTGAAAATCCACATTTGTAACTCTGTTTCAAGTCAAGCATTGGCTGAGGTTGAACAGTGTAAGATAAACAGGAAGGTGTACAAGAAGTGTTTCTGCAAAAGTAGCAAGGGTACCCAGCTTCTCAGGCTAGCATTTGCTCATTTTATGATATTGATTTAAAATGAACATTGGAAAAATACTATGGCTAGAATTAAAAAGGAAGGTGAATGAAGCTGGCCAAAGCATGCAAAGTGTGAACTAATGCGCTGTAGCTTGCATTGACCTCACGGTTCTCCCAGTGCACAGTGTCACACTGAGAGCCTGATGAAATGCGTAGAAGAAACTGCTAATAGAGTTAGTGCTGTGATAGGGGAGATCTGAGTCCAAATTTAAAATATTCTGGGCTTTCCTTTAGCATGTCTGAGAACGGCAGTTAAAGATTGGATAAGGAGCACAATTGCACTGTTCTTGTTTCCACCCTTGGCTGAGCAAGCTGGTTAGCTGTCCGGTTGTTTTTCAGGGGATGATGCATTAGCTGCTGGCTATTAATGTGCTGTATTTTGGGCTGGATAGGTGAACTCTTTCAGCTCCACATAGTTTGTGTCATGACAGGAGCAATATTATTCAGGCATTTGCAGTGTGTGTTTGTTGACAATATTCCTTTCAGGAAAAAAGCTGTTGCTGGGTTTAATTGCTTCTATTATTAGTGACAAGAGGGGAGAGGAAGGAAATGGGCACAGAACAAGTCAGTCTTGCAGAGCTTGCAGTTTTGCTGCTGCTGGCCTGTGGCATGTGGAAGGCAATTAGTGAGATTACAGGCCTCTGTCTGCTCTTCTCTACACTCTGCTCTTGCTCTGGCTTCACATAAAAGGCATTGTGGCATAATTGAGACAGGATGCAGAGCCAAAAAGGAAAGCTATTATTATGGGGAAAGAAAGTCTGAGGAGCTGGTTATTTAATGTTGAAAAGTGTTTACTAAAAAGACCCATAATTACTAAGCAGAATAATCAGGGAAAATACAGTAATGGTGCTCTGTGATGTGTGAACATGGATATTTTTTTTGTGTTGTTCAGGAATATGTACTCTGCTCTAAACAATAATTAATGTGTAGGCTATTTCTCCTGCATTATCAAAAAATTTGACTGGGGGCTTTATTTTGTAGGAATGTGTATAGCCTTTTTTCTCCATTCCTTTATCCCTCAAGTCAAAATATTTAAAAAATATATTCTAACCATTTTGCTTGGAATAAGCAACCTATTTCATCCCTTCTTTGTATTTTCCCTTTTAATAAAACAACAGAACTAATCCTGGGTGCTTAAAGATGGTTGTGCGCTTGTCTTATGTTATAGTTTATTTTGATGGTTTTTATTTTAATGGCTCTGTGCTCCTCGAGAAGATCTGATGATGAGAAAAATACAGAGCTACCATCTGGAATACAATAAATGCAGATTTAGTGTGGATCAAGCTACTTTCTGTTACCTCCAAACCTGTCCTTTGTCTTCTTTTTACACTGCCTGTTCAGGATGCTCCCTGATAATTACTTGATCACCTTCAAAATTTTAATGCCAGTTGGTCTCTGCTAAGTGGCAGATGATCCATGACAGCTTCAAGTAACTGGATTTCACCAGTTCCTGATATGGGCAAGCAAAAGTTCTCATGACTCACTAGACCCTTGGACCACCAGTGAATGAACTTTTATTTTTTCCTCTAAACCATTATCCCTGGACACATATAAAAATACTCTGTATTTTTGTTTTCCACAGATGAGTGCTAATGATTGTCAGGACCCTCCGGAGTACTGGACAATCCATGGACTGTGGTATGATCATTGAGTGTTTTTATTTCAGCCTGAAAAGGAAAAAATCAGTCTTTGTACCAGGATGTTTAGTGGGTTTTTTTGAGGGCTGAATCTGTGTGTTTTTATCATTTGAAACAAATGCCTTCATTTGGTTGGAAATCAAAACCCTATGCTTTTTAAATAAAACCGAAATACACTTCTGTATCTCATGACTTGCTGAGCTCCTGAAGTCCTCTTGCCACATGAGCATTTTATTTATACATCGCCTTAAAAGATCAGTAATGTTCTCAAACAGAAAGGGAAGTATAGTTTCTCCTCTGATTTTTTTTTTTTTTTTTTTTTTTTCCTCCCTGAATACACAGACTTTGTTAATGTCTCGTGACTGCTTGTGGCTTTAAGTATCTTAGCACAAACATTGCAAAAGTACAGGAAAAACTAATTTGCTTCAAAGGAATCATCTCACTGGAATTGGTACCTATGGCAGCAATTCAAAGGTTTTCCTGACAAAAACAGGGAAAAATTCAGTACAGCAGCTTAAGCGATGCATCCTGGAAAGGTGAACAGCATCATGTCTAGATTTCCAGTGAGTGCCTTGGTGATACTTGCAGAATCATCACTTGATGCAGTGGTTGAGCAGGTCAATGTCATTAGTGACATCATGGGCAAGACTCTTCCATTTCACGTACTCCCCCTGTATGTCTTTTACACAGAGCAAGAGGGACTGGCGGACCTAATGAAGAGTCTTTACATAGGAAATGTTTTGGCCATAATTAATGTCTTGAATTTTTACTTCTAAAACATTGTAGATGCTGATGGGTTACTTGCATTTTGAAATAAAATCTCTAGCTATAATCTTGCATATTTAAAATTCAGGCTAATGATATAGAATAGAATTCTGTATCGTTAGTCTCCATTAGTGACTTAGGAGACATCTTTTTCTCACCTTTGTTTTACTTCCCTAGGCCTGACAAAACTGAAGAATGTAACAGGACGTGGCATTTCAATGTCACCGAGATTAAGGTATTTATTTAAAGCAAAAACTGTTGCACCAAGCAGAGCTGAGTGCAATTACTTTTGCACATCCTATATGCAAAATCTGTAGCTTATAATGTATCACTCGGTGTTTGTTGAGAGGTATGTTCTTTTAAGGACTCCACAAATTCATTAGGTGCTTCTGGGCCTACTTGAAGTCGTAGTGCTTGTGATCATTAGCAACTCTTCCTATTTGATTTTATAGATGTGTGGTTTGACTCGTTCAGCCACATCCTCCTTAAAAAAAAAAATATCTAGAGAGCACAGGCGGAGGATCTGCAGTGGCAAAAAGTACCTATGAAAAAGAGGTTACTGTCAGTCCATGTTCTCTCTTCCATTTTCTACTGCAAACCCAGAACACAGAAATTAAGAGTTCAGAGTACATTTTTCTGTGTGTTTTCTCCCAGGGCTTTAGTCCTTTTTTATTTTTTTTTTTAATTAAAAAAAAATAAAATCCATATTTCATTCAGATGTGTTGTAAATGGGGATAGGAGGCTTGAGCCAACAAATGTGAAAAGCTGTGTGACTGAACAACTGCTGCAGGGACAGTTGAAGGAAAATCTTACTTTGAGGCAATGTGTTGTTCATTCAGATATTTAGGTAGTGGCACCTACCTGCTGCCTCCAACAACAGCATTTTCAGAATATTGAGGAAAAAGATCTTTTCTTTTTCCATGAGTAAATGTTTCAGTTGGGGATGTTGAAAGATGAAGCTTCAGTTTTAGAAAATGTATCAGTGTATGTAGATTGTGTAAGAAATAGCTTTTCAACACTGCAGGTGCATTTATTGTGATATTTTTAGGATCTTATGTCAGACATGAGACGTTATTGGCCTGATGTGCTTCATTCATCTCTGAATCGCACCCAGTTCTGGTGAGTACAAAAAAATCCTATTTTGAATATTATTTAATAAAAAAATCTGTCTGAGTTAGTAATTCTTGAGGTGAGATGTTGTGCATGAGAAGCAGTGTCCAGGAGGCCATTGAAAGCAGTGTCTTGTCAGTCTCATTTACAAAATAAATCTGTTCTTTTTAAGAGCACCTGCAAAATGCAGCTGTTGAAGAGAGGGCTATGGCAGAGGTTTTGGAGAAATGAAACTTAGCGAGAGGGAGAGAATGTGTTTCCTCACTTTGCCCCCAAGGGTGGAGAAGCAGCTGCTGTTGACACATTAAATCACAATAGCAGCAGCACTCCTGCGATGTCGCAGTTAGCTGCAAGAGCAGCTTCCAGGCCTCTTTTCCTAGCTAGCTTCACTGTGTTGCTGGCTCTGAGAGACCTTTCCTTTTGGGCTTTCCCACTGAGGAAGAAATGGAAAAATAGGGTGCATTGGATCATCCTAGCCACTTCTCTACAGAATTCTCTCTTCATACTTACTTTTCTCTCAGCCTAAAATCAGATCTAGGAACTTATTTAGAGATCGACCTGCTTGGCTTATGGGAAGGGATAAAGATTTCTCTTGACAACAGTACTGTTTTCCTTCTTTTCCATGTTTCTCTTTGCTTCTGAGTAATCAGACACTTAGACCAAAGAACAGTATGGGTGGCATTTGAGTTTGCACAGGCTTCACATCGAGTGCATTATTTTAAACTAACATCAGTGGCCATGCAAGTTAATTTGCTGAGCCATGAGCTGCATCAGCCAAGGTACAGATATGCAATTTATTCTTCTAGATCTACAGTGAAAGCGATAACATCAGGTAAGAAGCAGAGTACGTAGCTAGAGGCAGTAGCACTTAAAGCCATCTCAACTATAAGTGACCATAAGTTTTTCCTTTGGATTGGATGACTCTTTCCTCCCTGTGTCACTGGGGAAAAGCTTTGAAGGAATTGTGCATCTCTCTTAGTCTTGTCCTTGCTCTACAGAAGACACCTGTCCTCAGAGTCTTAAACTGGTTCCACAAGTGTCTTATGGCAACCTAAACTGTGAAAAGTGGTGCTGTCACTTTTTTCACCCTCCACTCCTCTGTTCTTGCACTGTGCTGGGGTGAGCACAACTGCTTCTTTCTGTGGTAGCACAAGTTTATTCCACCTTAAACTGTTCCTGGAATTAGAATAAGAAAAATGTGTCTTAAATCTAGCACCATCCATGCCTTGACAACCTAGCTGTTCATAAAAACAGGTGCATACCAGTCCTTATTTTGCTAACAGAGATATTTGGTAGGCAGCAGGTGTGAACAGATACAGTCGAAACCATTTCCCTTTCAGTTCAAGGCTAGCAAATAGCACTTATTTCAATACCTGGAAATATAATCAGAAATATCGTTAAAACAATACAAAAGTCAGGTTATAACACTGTAACTGGTATTTTGATTGACAGAGAAATTCACTCCCTTTCAGTAAGGTGACAAGTACACTGTAATTGGCAGCTCTAATTGCAGATTTTGTAAATGCAAGCTTTTAAGCCAACTGAAAGCCAGTGATATCCTGTTGTATGTCTCCCTTCAGTTAAAATACTATATTTACTTCAAAATTTTTAAAGATATCTATAGTGTAAAAATCTCAATACAGCAGAAATAAGAATCTGAAAGTAAAACTGACTATTCACAGTTTTCATTGTTGTAGATTAAAGGCGTCTTAATTGGGTAAAGAGCACAAGCAGTGACAGGCAAAATAGATATTGAATATCTTAGCATATCACATCAGGGTTTTTCCAAGACTGCTATAATTGTGTACTGTGTTTCTTCCTGGCTTTACCTCTAACTGTTGCCCTGGCTTAAAAGGGGAAGTAAGGAATCTTTCTGGCACTTTTAGGATGGCTGTGGGTGCTTCTGTAAAGGTAATTGCACATCTCTGTTCACCTTGTTAACTTATGAACTGTGACAATTGCCACCCAAGAGTTTGAATTGGACAGGATAGAATGCCTTAATAAAGAATAAAGGGTTATGTGTACTATGTATCTCAAAATTTATTAACTGAAACCATCCCTTTTATAGTAGTTAATAGGTTTTTTGGATCAAATAAAAATTTCTAGACCAAGAGAGTTCCCTCCAGGATCAGATACAGAATAAGGAATCAGTGTTTCACCTATGGGACAGCTGGGTGTCCCTAATCTTCTACATTTTGTGGGCAGCACTTGCAGCTGTGCTTTACAGACTTTCTTTGTTCCTGCCCTAATAGTGAGCTGGTCTTTGAGCTGGGTGGTCTCTATAATCCTTGGATCCACCTGATATGCTCCTGACTTTGTCACATCTGTGTGACTTTGTGCTTTGGGGAAATCTGTCCTTGTTGTGTGTAACAGGAAGCAAAATCTCTTTGAAGTTCAGCTTCCTTCCCATGCTGCTGAGTTGTACCAATTTCATTCCTTTGCATTTCTGCAGCCCCCTGAGACTTCATTTGTGGGACTTAGCTTTGAGGTACGCAAGTGTAGCATTTATTCTTAGCAGCACCATAGAGAAGATGGTGGAGAAGGGCAAGTTATATCGTGGAACACAATCTAGTTCTGTAAGCCCCACTCCTGTGTGCCTGCCAAAGTGCTTGTGTCCTACAAGGAGGAAAAAGTGTTCAGCAAAGTTCTTGACAGCTAGCTAGTGCCTAGCTCATGGGTACGAGAGGTTCAGAAGGATGGGTGGCCTTCATGAATACAGGTAGCTATGTTTTGTATCCACATGCCACTCAGCTGTGAGCTGAGGCTCAAGTAGAATTACCTTGTCTTATTGTGGTCTAGGTGAAGGATAACGTGTCTCAGTGAATAACATTGAGACATAATTATTTCGATTTCTGAATAAATTATTTTATGTTATTCCTTTGTACCTACAGCTCCTTCGTTTCCTAAGTGCTTCAGTTTGCATATAAATGGAATAGGTGAAGGTGAAGTTTCATATGCCTGTGCCGAATGGTCAGAATTAGCTGTATCTGCATCACTATTTTTTTTTTTTTTTCACGTGGCTGTGCTGCAAAATAAAGTAACACTGTTGAGAGTGTCATCCTAAAGTTTCAGTCATTGTTTTGTAGCGACTGTAGAGTAGCTATCTGTTATGGAAGCTCACAGGACTGATTAAAATACTTGAGCCCAATGGATTCTTGGCTTGCTACAGCTGGTGCTGCATGGGCACTGTCTGTGGGTAGCTCTGTGTATTTTCTCTTGGGATCCCCACAGCTCTGTAGCCTGGGCCCTGTGATCAGTGCAAACCAGACAAAACCATTCCAATAGCAGTTCCATGTTAGCAATAATACGCTTCTTGAGCACTGTTGGATCTTTGGTCCTCTATTTCTGCCTTCTTTCTGGAAACAGACATTTAAATACAAGTACTACTGAAAGCCTTCAAAAGACAGGCACAACATTTTACCATTAATTTTACACACATGCATGCATATATTCTTTGAAGAAAAATTGTTATCCTACATGCAAAGCTTTGCCTGCAGTTTACTGCTGTTCCAGTAGCCATTTGGATTTGACTATTGTCTGCTTCTGGTTTAGGCTAACTGCTCAATATCTCTTGCTAAATTTACCCCTAAAACAGCCTCCATTTTCTTTAAAACTGTGCTCTCTTTTCTCATCAGTAATTTCAAATCCCTTGTTAGGAAATCTGCTCTTTGGCTCATGTAAAGTGTACTCCTCCAGGAAGTAAACAATTCACTTGACTCAACTTAACTTGAGTGTTGTAGCCAAGATGAGAACTTTCTACAAAGCTGAATTTGAGAATGTATAGTGAAAATCTCCTAGTAATGCATCTTCTCCCCTATCTCAAATCTCTTGATGCCACAGTTGCTTTATTAATTCTCTGTTCGAAAGTAGCGTATGAATTTCTCTAGATACAAACATAACTTCTTTTAAAGTGTTTTAATTCCTTAAGAAAAATATGAAGTTTTTAATATGAATGGACAATTCAAAGGCAGGCTTTCAAGTGAATGCTTCTCTGCTTTTCCATGAGGTACTTAAGGCATCATAAGGTCAGGGAATGCTGTGGTGGTGTCAAGAATTTGTGATTAGATAACTTTTTGTGTACATCTGCTGAATTGATACCTCTGTAATGCAAGTGGCTCACGAAAACTTGAAAAGAAAGAAGGAAAAAAAAAAAAAGACACCACCACAACCCCCCCAAATCCGCAGGTGGTCTTACTAAAGATTATACTGTTTAATTTTTCAGTAGACTTGAAAGTATTGCCTATGAAAGTACTGCCACAGGCCAAAGTAAAAGTTGAGGCTACAGTATCAACCATAAGGATTAGTCTCTTCAGTTCTGAAAAATATTTAGTGCTTTGAAAGTACATTTAACACAAAAGACTCCACTAAAACTTATACAAAGTGTATAAATATTCATTTTCTAGGCAAATTCTTGCCATTCTGACCTCTAAGCATTTTTTTGTAATACGTATCATAAGAGCATGATACATATTTACTTCATAAATTCCTTCATTTAATTATTTCAAAAACAAGCTGATTCAAAGGACACAGCTAAAAAAACAAACACCCAAACTGTTCGGGCTAACTTAATCTAAAGAAACACTGGAACAGCACTTTTGGCTTCATAAAGTTTTGTCACATTATTGTGGCACAAAATTCTTTTAGTCAGTTTTGGAATTAAGTAATGGTCTATTCCACATCGGTATCTATCTTATCTCCTCACCTTGCAATGTCCAGTCTTAAAAGGATAGCTGATAGTGGCAGGGGGAGGAGAAAAGAGTGTTATCCTGTTGGTGGGATAACAGGTGAAGGGCTGAACTATAAATGACTCTTGCACAAGTTCATATACATAATCTACAGGAAAACAGAATACGGATTCTGAATGTCCCAGGTACATCATAATATCCAAACCATTAGACCATCCTCTCCTTTATCTTCTACGGCTCTTACATTAATTTGAAAAGTCTCTCTCTTGCCTCTGCAAGTGTTAATGCCGACTCATTTATCTATTTTTAACATGACTTATTGTCTGAAACAATTTTTTCTTAGTCTGTTACAAACCATAATGAGGTGCTTCTTGGGCTTCTTCCGTACTCTTCTGATATGTCAAAAATCTCTTGGTATATGATTCTACAAAAAAAATATATAGATGTTGCTGTAATTGAAATGGTGAGAGTGCTCTTTCTTGGTTTTCCTTTTTGCACATGCGGTATCTTTTGAGTGCAGTGTCCTACTTCACACGTGTAACTTTTCAGATACTTGATTTAAGTATATTGGCTAGCTTGTGCAGCACTGCACAAAATGTTTTCTAAAACTTACATTTTGCTTTCTTCCTGTAGGAAACATGAGTGGGAGAAACACGGCACTTGTGCAGCCACGCTTCAGGTTCTTAATTCTCAGAAGAAATACTTTGGTAAAGCCTTAGAACTCTACCAGCATGTTGATCTTAACAGGTACGTAAATGAACTCAGTGGTCTGCCTCTTATTTCAAACAGTTTCTAGGAGTTTCAAATCTAGCCTAAAAAAAAAAAAGTCAAAAAATCTGATGGCAGAGGGTAAATGAGTATTAGCATAAATTATTTTGAGTACTGGAGTTCAGAGGAAGGGTTGTCTACTCTGAGAAGCATGTCTCTGGTCACAATGAGCAGCATTCTTCTTAGCATCATTTTAGACAATGTAAGCCAGTAAATTTCAAGAAGCTCTATGGGTATATCTCGCTGCCAAAAGCTATGGTGTCTGTGAACTTCTAAATCAAGGGACAAAACCCCCCAAACTTCTGAGTCATACTGAGGCTCAAACACTTGTTTTTAGAGGGGACAGTGCTCTGGTTAGAGGAAAGGACAAGCTGCAGGCAAAATGGCGCAGAACGTTCCGGGAGAAGGCTGAGAGGTAACAGCAAGAGAGGTGTTCAGCCGCTTCAGTTCCTGAAGGGTGGTGTTCAGTTGCTGCACAAAGCCCTCTGCTGTCCTTTCAAACAACCTTGATGTGACACTCTTGCTTTGTCCCAGGGGCTGATTCCTCCTCATGGTACTAAAGCACTGGCCATTCCAGATACAAAATCTTGATGGGAATGTTGTGGCTTGTCCAAGCACTGTATGTACAAATTGTGGCTGTAGGTGAATGCCAGAAGGCCGGAGTCCTTTCCTGATTGGCGCTTGGTATGGGTGGGCAGATGTTTCACTCGGATTTGTTGATTGTGAATTGTCTGTCTGTATAAGACAACAGTATCTGAGAGAGGAAATAAGTTCTTTTGTATCTAGAAATGTATCTTAAAAAAAATCCTGTTCATGTTCTGTCAGCGTCTTGTCCAAGCAATCTCCTAACAAAGTCTCATTCACTTTGCATATGCACAAAGGAAATATATCTTTCTCTCATCCCCCTCCTATTTTTCTAGGTGGCTTGTAAAATTTAATAAGATTTTTCTAGACACAGTGCTTAAAAGCATGTCATACATACTGTTAAAATTAATAATGTCTGATAAGTCAAGTGCCTAAGTTGCTGTGATGGTGTGACTAAAACATTTTACAGATGGCACAGTGACCAATTATGTGACTCTGTATCAGCATGTGTAACACTGAAAAAGAATAGACTGAAACATGTTGAAATTAATTGCTCAGAGCATATACTCCATTGTAAAAACGAATATAATTAAATTAATCTTTACTGAAAAGAATAAAGACTGCTAATGTTCTACTTGTGCTTTGTGTTAGTGATTAAAAGATTGTTTCCAAAAGGAAATTATTAAAAAGAGGACTCCTGTAAGAATGCCAGAATATCATCTATTTTATTGTCCTCTCTTATATTCAATGTCAAATGACTATGACAAAGAGCTAGACCTTTAGTCAACTTGGTTAAATCTCCCCTGTGCAGAAACTGACCTTGTAAGGGTTGAGCATTATCAGCACTCATGGATTAAATCCTGTGAGATGCTGAACTTTCCTGCTCCTTACAAAAGAAGCTGGGACTTAGAAACTCAGCACCTATTGTGTCCTGAGTCTCATGTCAATTTGGAAGTGTGGACTTCCCTCAGGACTGAATCTAAAGGAAGGGGTACATAGGCTAGAGGTTCTTGAGAGTTACCTTGTTGTTCACATAAGAAAAACCTTTCCTCTTCGAGAACATATTAATTTGGAAATGTTTCTGCCCCGATGTTGATCCAGATCCACACACCACGTCCCTCTCCTGGCATGCTGTGCTCCTCCCACCCCAGCAAGCCCACCCTGTGTTAGAACATGAGGGTGCCTAGAGCAGCCACATGAGTCTGCCTCCATTTCATTCCTGGTGGCCCAAGCACAGGGAATATGGATCAAGGCAGGGAAAAGGAGGCAATTAAACTGCATGCCCTACCTGGCACTCAACAGAGCATTCTGAATGTCCAGCAAATACCAGTAATATTGCCCTTTCCCCAAGCTGTGTCTGAAGATTTGACTCTCCCAGCTCCTTGGATTGAGATGGGGGAGAGGGTTCTTCCTGACCCTGCTGACTTGGGCGTGAAATGGTCTTTCAGAAAAGGGGAACCTTTCCTAGGCCTGGCAGAGGATGGAAGACAAGTTTCCCTTGCTCCCCATTGCCGTAATGCTTGCCAAGTTCTCATTAAGATTATCCATTTACTAATGATTATGAAGTTATGTTTGCATACAGGAACCGTGGAAAAATGTTTTATCTTTGTTTCAGTTGTCTCCTGAAAGCTGGGATAAAGCCAAGCAGTTCATATTACCAGGTGAGAGGCAATCTTTTATAAAACAAAGTCAGGTGCATGTACTTTTTCAGCAGGAATCAATTCATTTTTGGAGAATAAGTGATCTTATTGTATAGGTCTTTAAGGTTGTGCTTTATCTAAAAGCTTTTGTGAACTTAACAAGCGTGGGAGCTGTTGGAAGATGTGTTAATGAATTAGTAATTTATACAAGCTTTTTAATCTTTCAGATGACTGCTATAAAGGAAGCTCTTACAAGATTTTATGGTGTAACACCAAAGATCCAATGTCTTCCTCCAGAAGAGGTAAAAACTCCAAACACACACACTCCCCAAACCCCAAAACCAAACAAAACCTCAAACAAACAAAAAGACTAACATTTTTTTTTTTTAAAGTGCACTTTTAATCAAAAAACCAAAAGCAAAAATAGAGTGAAAAATCTTCAGCATGGTGAAACTTAGGTCTGGGTGTTCCTTGTGTATACAGCTCTTTGCAGATTAGATATTGCACAATTCTTTGAGTTGAGTTCATAAAAACATTGCTTACATACTGGCACCACTGAGTTCAGGTTATGTTACTGTCACCACAGCCTTTTCTTAATGCAGAAATATTGTTAGTGGAGGAAGTGCCCATTCTTTATTAACTTTGTTGTTGGTATATTTACCCAGAAAGTGGGAGCACTGGATTTTAGAGTTCCCTTTGTCTTAAAAGATTATAACCTGCGTCTCTTGCATGAATGCTCTAACCACCACGCTAGAGGTATTGCTGTAGCTGAGTGCTTTCCACTGCTCCTGCTAAAGTTTAATTGCTATATAGCAAATTAATAGAACCAACAAGAGTGAGCTGAATGGAGCCAGTGACTGTCTGCCTTGACAAGGGTACTGTCTGTCAACAGCAATCTTCCCTTCACTTGGGCATGGCTCATGTGTTCTGCATGAAGAATTTAGTCAATGAACAGAATCCTTCAGAAATAAAGCAGCTCAGAGGCTTGTCTCTGAGGTGGTTCTCAAAAACATGTACCTAAACGCGTAAAAAAAAAAAAAGGCATTTTGAGCTTCACTGTGGTGAAGACTTTCCTTTCAAGCTATCAGTGTCTAAAACTTCCATTTCTTTCTACTTTATCTTGCCAACGATTGTACTGTGAATCACGATGCAGTAGGGGAATGTGGTACACAAAGACAGCGTGCTGTAGTGTAAAATACAGGTCACTACATCTGAACCAAAAATGTCTTTGAAGGAACAAAATGGTATTCTGAACAATTATATGTGTAGGCTGCATAGCTGTTTCTTTCTTTTTTCAGCTAGGTTACTCTGCTTTTATACAAAAAGAAAACAAAAACCCAAACCCACAAGATGGCTTTCACTTTTATAAGTGGTTCCTTATTATCTTAGCTTGATGAAAGGGGTTTACTTCAAAATGCTTGGCAGTTATTGCCCATACACAGACAACAATTTTATGAAAACTTGCCAAAATACGGTTGCTGTTGGAGTTCAATAGCTTGTGTGTTGTCAGCTTATTTGCTGTAGTAGTGCTTTGAGGTTTCTATACTCAGATACTCAGTTTCTTCACGTGAAAAATTCTAGGTTACAATATCTTTTTAAAATGTATTTTTAAGTTACTTTAAGCAACAAAGGAATATGAGTTGAATGTGAGTTGCACACTCACCCACGTCTTGATGTTAAAGAAATACAGAGCTAGCACAAACCCTAGTTTCTAGCTCTGTTCACTGTAGTTCTGCCATTGCTTTTAGAACAATTGGGATACTGCTCAAACTATGTGAAAGTAATTTACAGCTTGAGTCGCCTGTGCTTAACAGCTGAAGCTAACAGGTAATAGAAAGGAAAAAGTACACCCCAGTTATTTAAAGATAGCCCTTTTCAGAGTTCCAGCCTTGTTGATGCCTGAAGTGCATTGTGGAGGTACTTTGTTTAAAAGGTATTACAGGCTTGCTGTGTTCATAAGCTTCTTTAAAAACAAACAAAAAAAAAAACCAAAAAAACCCTAAAACCAACACCCCCCTCCCCCCCAAAATAAACCCCAACAACAAAAAAACTAAAACCAAAACAAAAAAAACACAACCAAAAAAAAAAAAAAAACCAAAAAAACCAACCCAAAACCAGACCAAAGCAACAACAAAACAAAAATCCACCACAGTTACTTTTGCCTTGTACATGTATTTTTTGTCCTGTCCTATTTAGTGGTTTCAAACCCAATTTTTTTTCACATGCACTTTGTCACACCTGAGCGTTTTGGGGGATTTTCCTATAATCTCTTTCCCCACATGAAAGGCTTCTATGCCTGCCTGCCATATTCATGACTAATGGTTTTTTTTCTTTGTCTGTCCTGTAGTCCAAAAATGACATTTCTGCTACTTTTGACAGCTTGTTTCTGTATCCTTTTCACTAAAAGCTATTATAAAACCAGGTTTCTTTTCTCCTTTTTGGAGGTTTTGGTTTTTTTTTTGGAGAATTCCTGTCCTGCTACAAAAGAGTTGATGAAAGCTGGCTTTCAGATCACACATACCCTTCAATATTCGCAGAGTTCAGCCAGAGCTCATCATTGAGGCGAACAGCTTCTGTGTACTGTGCAGATTTGGTAAATGCATTTCATAATGAGACTTACTAGTTAGGCAGATTCCCCAAATTGTTACTGAATTGTGTTGTTGGAATGCGTTTCCTTGTCTACTTGCTCTTTAAAGGCAAGAATGTACTATATGTTCAGAGTGGATGCCTCTGGTACCTGTGTCCTTCACATTTTTCAAGTGGCAAATATACATATAAGCACTACTGTATTCTGTAGATAAGGCACTATGTCTGAAGAATTGATTAATTTTCTTCTCCCCATCTCATCTGTTGTGTTTCTAGGGTGAAAAAGCACAAACAATTGGTCAGATTGAATTCTGCTTCACCAAAGAACTGCAGCTGAGAAACTGCACAGCGCTAAAGGGTGAATCCGATGCAATGCATGCTGACTTGAAGCTTGGAAGTGAGGAGCTGTCTGTGTGCAGTGATACTCTCCCAACGTATTATCCTTCACAGGTCCAAGATCACAAATGAAGCCATAAGAGTTTGAAAAACTTTTTTTAAACAGCAGCAAAAAACAAACCCTTAAACATTATACCTTGTAAAGCAGTCTTGACTTAGCAATATTACAAAGCCCTGTCCTTATCACAGGCATGCTGTGAAGATTTCTGCTGGAAAACACGCTTCTTTTCCCATTAAAGGAGAATAGTCCGCATTGTAATATCAGCTACACAGGCTGAAGTATTGAACTGTGCCTCTGATATTGATGGGATCAAAATCTGATTTACACCTTTGCCTGGACTTTTTGGCTTGCTTATGGTTTGAATCAATGTTCAAAAGAGAACTGTGACTTTTTAGTTTCACTTGCAGTTGAGTCTGCCACTTTTGGTTTTTGTCAGCGAATCAGGGAAATTAAGTTATTCTTTGTTTTGAGAGGATGCTTGTCGCTCTGGGATGAGATGACAATTTCTTTTGAAGAAAATATTGTAAAGAAAAAGAATGTAGAGACCTGTCCTTTCCCAGACATTATATCCACTGCCCTGTGTAAATTCACCCTTGAGAATTCCTGATCAGAGGCCACATCCTCTGAGGCATTAAACCTTTCCTCACTCAGAGGTCACGGCGGACCAAAGATGACAACTTTTGCATAACTTCTTAGTGTATGAAATAATGTTCACCAGATTTTGGTGCTTCTGCCTAAAAGACCCCAGGAAGACTATATTTGTAGCTTTCCTATTCTTTGATTGGTTTTGCTACAGTAGCTCCATGCAGTCTTGAAGAACAACCAATCTTAGAATGAACTTTCTAGTACAGAAATGTTACACCCTAGAAATATATTGTTGATTTTTCATTGTAAGTGAACATTTAGCATTACCACACAAGTGTGAGTGCCTGCACTTTTATTTAAAAATGAGATTGTCACATAATCACTTTGTTCCAAGAAACAGCTTTTTATAGGTGAAACAGTAAATGCTACAGGATTTTCAATGAAAAGTACAAATTAGCAATAGTGCATCTCTATCCCATAATAATTAATAACATGCCACAAAGTTGGATGTTTCCAAAGGGGACCAAATTTGGATGACATCCTCTACACAGCACTCTGTTGATGTGTCTCAAATTGTCTTTCAATTATGGCTCAAGGAACCATCTGTTAGAAGTGTATTACTGTGAAAACATGAAATGGGGTACTAGGAACAAATTTGTTAGGTCTTTTGGGGTTTAGGAACCATTCACATTTACTCTCATTTTTCACTGTCCCTGTTTCTCTACCACCTTTCAGCGAATGCTCGGTTACCTTGCCATTCCGGAATGCTGTCAGTGTTTTAGCCTGTTCTTTAGAAATTCAGGTATTTATTTAAAGGCTAAGAAATGAGTATGATCTGTGCACTGTTCTAGCTGTATTTCAGTAGAGTGAGGGCTTCTCTTTCAAAATTTGTCTTCCTAGGGGGAATATACTATATAATACTATATTAGTATACTAATGGTAATCAGATCTAGTGCTTTTGTAGTAGCCGTGGCATGTTCAGTTCATGTTGGACATGACTAGAAGAATCACAATTCTTCATTCCCCCATTTCTGTCACCTTTTAAGCAAGAAAAAGTAGGGAGACTGAACTAAAATGCTTGAAAAGACTAGAATGTACTTTTTTTTTTTTTTTTAATCTTTCTGATATCACTAGTATTTTTTTCCTTCTAATTACAAAAATTATCTTAGCCTAAAGGAAAAAAAATACTTGTTGGGGAAAAATGCATTTCTCTGCAAAGGAGCAGTCCGAGGCTCAAGTACTTTTTTTAAAAGTCTCTCCAACTCTTTCAAATAGTACTTGGTGCATAAGTTTTGGGTGGACTATATAGAGTGCAAACAACTTAGAATGAACATTAATTTACAATTCACATCATAAGTTGTGGTTTTGGCGTGATTTTTTTTTGTTTTTGTTTTTTTAAAGAAGCAAGACTCACCTTTTCCTCAAAATTCTGCTATTTAAATGGTTTGGATTTTTTTTCTTGTTTGGTAAAGTCCCATGTTCTCCTTTTCCTTTCAAAGTTCTTGGTGTGCAGTGCCATATCCGTACTTGCAAAGCCTATCAGCAGTGAGGGAAGTGGGAACAGCTTAGTAACTGTCATCTGACCATCTCACAAACATCTTGCGTAGTGCTTTTCAGTCGCCAGTTTGGTTATGAACACAGTCCTTAATTAGAACAATAGGCTTCTCAAAATCGCACTATAAATATTGCCACCTTGGATGAGCAGGTGCAGTATAAAAAAATCCCATTAAATCCACGGCAACGTGCTGTACTGCCAAATGAGGGATTGTTGGGCTTGTCTAGTTTTCTGCAGTTGTTTTAATTCCTTGGTCATCTTCACAGTTAGAAGAAAAGCTCAAACTTGGAAGCAATGGTAGCAGTGGTTCTTGCACAGACATATGCTTAATGGAAGCTCAAATCAATAGCCTGATTTTTTTTTTAATTGCAATTTAAATCATATTTTCTTTTATCATGCCAGATAATGCATAGGGAGACAAAATATACAGTATGCATTCTCTGCACTTCAAATGTAGCTCATTAATTTAAGCAAAGCCAACAACCGCAAATATGTATTTTACAAGGAAGTGACACAGACACTAAGAGCCTTCGCAGTGTGAGTCTCAAAGTTAAAGCTGACTCTTGCCAAATAGGGAGTCAGCAGATACAGACAAGAGTCAGAAACAACCAACCTCTGCAGTAGAGTAGATAATATGGTTTCCATGTGTTCTTCAGCCTCATTTTCAAATGCAAGAAATATGAGAGAGCAGATAAGTTTTAAAACTTTGAGGAGAAACTAGCATAATCTGAAATGAGGAAGGGAGGCAGACAACAAAGCCAGCAGCGTAATAAACAACAACCTGCAACTGAGGAAAAAATGATGGATAAATGTTAAGTCAAGGTTGGCTAAAAATAACCTCACAGGCTCTGAAGTTAAAGGGACATACCTGAGGTACTGCATTTGCCTTAACAAAACCACACCCACATTCTTTTTATTTTACCAACATTATTACACATTAAATATTTTAATTTGCTATGATTAATTTATTAGTAGCAGCAATAGAACACTATATCTGACTACCATTGCTTGGTTTTTGGCAATCCCACCTGCCTAACTTCTAGGAAGATACAAATGTCTTTTAAAAGCTACTGACTGATTTTTATGCAGAATAGTGCCAAGACACTATAAAGTTTTAAGTGATACATTTAAGGGATACTTTAAGGATTATGTCTGGATGTGGGAAACTGGCAGAGCGGATGAATGGATGATCGCACCGGTTCAGACCAAAGATCATGTCCCACCCTTTATGTTCTTTCTAGCAATGGCTCACAGCCGGTTACCAGCCTTGGCAATTGCTTTCCATCAGAATGTATATGATTTCAAGAGTTGGATTAACACAATTTAAATACAAGGGGTGAATGAAGGTACATTGGCAGCCTTAAAAATCACTTCTGTTCTGAAAACTGTCACTCACTTCCTTAAACAAAACAAAATCTATCAGCTTTGAAGATTCAACCCAGCCTGGGGATGATGGGGGTTATTTTCTTTTCTGCATCATTAAATAAAATAGCCAAATCCCAGCAGGGGCGTTGTTTGTGCAGTCTCAGAGCTGTAAAACACTAGTCAACTCTGCAAAGGGACTTAGCTTGTTTATTCCCTTTGTCTGTGTGTGCTCTCATGCAAAATGCATAAGCATCCCCTGGCGTGTAGGTTAGAGCATGGGCTGCCTGTCTCCTTTCTGAGGACAGCCCCTCTTCCTACACCGTGGGCAGGTCCTTTTCTCTTTCTTGTTCCCTCGCTGTCTTCCAGGCCTGCATGGAGCCTTTCTTGGCTGCGCAGGAGCCCAGCTTCAGCAGAGTTTACAGTGAGGGGAGAAACGAGATTTGAAAAAGCAGCTTCTACTCAGTGTCTTTAGGTAGCTACCTGTGCGCGTGTATATTGTGCTTAAGGCCACATCTGTCTCTCCCTCCCAGCAGCCAGCTGATCTGCCACTGCCAACAGGAAGGGGAGATGGGAGAAGCGAGAAGCAGAGGGGACTGCTCCCCATTGCTCCTGTCCTTAAATGGGGGCAGTGACCAGTTGCTGTTGCCCAGCTGATAGGCAAAGCTGCCTCTGCAGGCTGAAATGAAGGTGGCACAGGTGTGTGTCGTGTCCCCTCTCTGCACCCTCAGCGGCTGGCGAGTGCCTGGCTGTGCTGCTGGCCCCAGCCGCTGCCCATCGCAAGGAAAAATGTGGTGGCAGGACTGCAATGCCTATGCAGCACATCAATACTCTGCAAGTCACGTCCCACAAACGTGGACAGCCTGGGTGTCTACAGCAGCAAAGCATCAGGTGCTGGCTTTTACGGTCAGGAAAAGCGATTTTCACAGGGGTGGGTCCTTGAATTTGGGCACCTCAGTTCTGGTGTGGTTGCGCTTCAGGCAGCTGTGCCATCTTTGGATCTGGCTCTGAGCACCATAGAAGGTTAACGGCGGTGCTCACCGTGTTATTGCTGCCTGGTGATGGTACTGACAATGCAAAGGGAAAATGTCAGGAACAGAGCAATCGATGATGAGGAATGTTGTACTTATTCTAAATTCAGACTGTCTTGCTGCTCAGGCAGCTTCCTTCACAAGGCTCGCTGCCTGCCTTCCCTTCCTGTGTGTCAGTGTTCCCTGCTCCACAAAGCTGCTGTAGATCACCCCGAGTTGATGTAAATAATTCATTTTAGAAGGGATTTCAATTTCCTGTGCTTTGCAGAATAAGAATGTTAACGTATGGGCTAATTGAGACCTGATGTGGGAGATGGGCAGATTATTTTATGTTTGTGTGCTGTGGTCTTCATTATTCCTTACCCCAAAATACACTGGAGTGACAGAAATTGGGTGAGGATTAGATAGACCTCAAGACCAGGCAAGCCCAACTGTGCCCACAGATTGGTGATATGAATCCTATCGATATATTCAGCATGAAAATCACAGCACTGACATTCAGACACAGTGCTCGGTTTGAAGGACTGATGTTTCAGTAATCTTTTATAAAAAAGAAGGTTAAATGATCATATTTGATAAGAGAATTCTTAAGCAGGTGATAGAAAATTCTTAAGCAAGCCGAACAATATCGTGGTACTGTCTGTAAGAAATACTTTTCTGAGTACAGCCTCACCAGAAAACAGGCTGTTCAATTAAGATTTTTCTATAACTCACACAATTGCTGTTTGCGTTAGAGACCTGTGCTCTGCATGTAAATCAGAGGAGATGAGCCAAAACAAAATTAGCAAGAACTAAAAGCACAGCAGTTACCCTGTAATAATTACAATCTCTATAAACAAGTGTGGAGCACCCCAGCAGGTACCCACCGTTAGATCACTCCTGCTTAGTATTGTTCAGTAAAACTTGCTGCTGTCAGCTTTGGAGAGAGGCTTTTCTCTTTCCAAAGTGCTCAGCTGAGGGTGGAGAAGCTGTGCGTACTTCCAGCGGCGGCTGGAAGAGCTGTCACAGCGCCCGAGTGCTGTCGTAGCCCATCAGCTTTCCACAGATCCCTCTCCCTTACCAAGATTTCACGTTGCGTTATGCTGGTGAAGGCTACATGCATCCAGATGACTTGCGCTATCGGTTCCCAGTGCCAGCTGTTGTGGGATTGTGTTCAAACGAATACTGTGCAGGGACTGTCCCTCCTCATACTCCCTGTTTTGCAGGTATTTGCCAAATGCCTGGGGCATGCATTTCTCAAGGATTTATTAGTCGGGAGGCTGACTGACCGGAGGGTGAAGTGGGAAACACTTTCTTGTCTCCAAGATCTCCACTTTCTGGTCGCTCAGATGTTCAGGGCTTACGATACTGGTATCCTACCGAGGTAGTCGTTTTATACACAACAGCTGTCCCTGCCTTATTTATCCTCCAGCTCCTGGGTATATTAACAGATTTCAGTCTCTCAGTTTCTGTGGGATTCAGTGAGCAGCTTGTCATTTCTGAAGCCCGCAGCAGGGTGATCGCTGTAACAAAATAGCTCTGGGACACGTACTGCCCTCTCATTTCTAAGGCCTCATGTTGTTTCCTCTTCGATTCCCTTCATTATTCTCAGTGACTTGAGGGATGAACAGACTACGCTCCTTAATCTCACAGAGTAACCAAACCATTTATGAAGGCACAGATATTGTAGCAGAGAAAAATCTCTTAAATCTCATGGACAAAATGCGCTCCAAATAAATACCTCTCCCTACCCCCCTTATTTTCCCCTCTATTACTGTTTTGAGAGATTGTGACTGCAAGGATCACTGGAGGTCTGGAGAAAGGTAGGCATTTTGATGGATAGCTTGTAATCCTTTATTTGTTAACTCTTTGGTACCTGGGTTTTTTTGGCACGTCTGGCTGATTAACAGGCTTGCTATCACTCACACCTGACCAAAAAAAAAAGTATAAAAAATTAATTGAAAAAGATGGCAAAAATGGATATTCTTTAAACCAGTTAACAGTCTGGACCCTCCATAATTACTTAAGCAGAAATATGGCGTGGATGGCCTGGCTGTCTGGGCAGATAGGAAAATAGGGAAATCAGAGTATCTGTTTTCTTACTTAGCTCTGCCACTGTCCCCCTGTGAGTGAAATTCAACCTGAAATCTCATGACAACTTTAAGTCCCACAGGAATTAAGTAGGACTTCCATGCACTTGCTGTCTGCAGAGGGTCATTTCATCCTCCCTAGCCCTGGACAAGTAATTAAAGTCTAAATGCTTAAAATTGTTGTGGCTTTTGGAGGCAATTAGAACATCTGGTCCCTACAGCAGAATGGAAACCCTGGGTTTAGCAGCTGATCTCCTCGTGCTTACGTGGTGGGAACCATGTGGCGCTGCAGAGGGATGACTAATGCGATAGCTGGACTGCGTCTTAGATGTGGCTCCCTCCCAGGATGGCAAGGGGGCATGTCCAGCTGCTCGGGGGCAGCCTTTGGGGATAAACCAGGTAGGGCATTCCTGGCAGGAGCCCAGATAGCACTGGTTAGTGTAAATACACGTTGCTGGGTCGTATGGCATAGTCACAGTCCTCCAGTTACCCAGGAGAGGTTTCTGCTGCTACAAGCGGCCTCTGGAGAAAACGCACAAGCAGGTTTTGTAGCAGAGACGAGAACCCAGGGTTTCTCTCGGCTTTCAGCAATTGCAGCCAGCTTTCTTCACAGCTTCGCAAGGAGAGACTTGGTGCAAAACATTGGATGCTCAATGGGGAAAAAGAAATCTTTGTCCCTGTTTTACTCTGCCAAGGGGAGAGTACAAGGGACCTCCTCTCCTATGGCTGGGACAACTGCTTCACTTGCTGCTGCATCCTACAAACAAATAGCACCGTCACTTTCTGCTCTGTGTTAAACACAATGGCTGTTGCCTTTTGGAAGGAACTTCATCCTGTCTGTGTAAGTGACGTGGGCTCTCAGGAAGCCACCCCAAGGACTGGTAGGTGAAGGAATAATCTGGCCAGGCAGGAGTGCGTTGGGTGTGGGACTCCTGCTCCTCACCCAGATGGGCCATCCTCAGCAGCACATCTCCAGTGCCTGGGGAACCTCAGAACAAAATGGTGAGAGTGAGGACCTCACAGGACTAGGTGCCAGGTGAACCAGAGTTTCCCGAGATCAGATTTTATGATTTGCATGCCTAAATTCCCCCAAATCTCACAAGAAGCACACGGGCTTTTTCACATCCATCTCTTAAAATTTGATAAGTGGCGTTTCTGCACATTTCACCTTCTCCAGCTGAATTCTGCTGGAAGCCGCCAGTGGTCAGTGGTGAAAATTTTAATTACTGGCAGTTGGTTTTATAAGCCACAGAGAGACAGATGAAGCCAATTCCATAATCCTGAAATATAAATAATGTATTATTTAATACAGATTCTGAAGTCCCTTCAGGCTTGCAAATCAGCCAGTTAATAACTTTTCATTTTAGACATACTGAACACTGTAATAACCTGATGTCATTTTGAACACGGTGATTAAGTATTCAGTTTACAAGACAAATGGAGACTCATTACAGTCAATCACGGAGGAATTAGATGAACTTAAATTGCAGGTATTTATCACAGTTTCTCAAAAGAATATTTTACTACCTATTTTGAAAGAAAAAGCTGCTGCTTTGTTATTCTCTAAAAGTACTGCCTTCTTTATAAAGAACTTCTAATGAGGTCTTTTTCCAATCCTAATGTTTTATGGTAATCCGACTGCACTATGTCATCATAGGTCATTGTGAAATTAGATAATGAGTGTGACAAATATATATCTTACACTGGCAATTTCTTAACAATCTATTTTAAGTTTTTGCCTTTCTGATGAATAGAATGCGAGAAAGCTTTACTTTCGGTAATGCAGCAGGAACTGATTTAGCAGCCAGTGACTTCCAGTACACTGGGCAGAAAAAAAGAGAAAAAAAACAGCAAGAAAAAGTAATATTTGATATGCTTAGTTTGTCATGTTTGCTTAACTTGGAAAATGCTGGGAATTTTCCAGTAGAGCTCAGCGACATAAGTAATACAAATTACACTTATTTAAAGACACAGATTCAATTTTTTATGATTGCAATTTTTAATGATTTCAATTCCACCCCTGTCTGTAAGTTTTGTACTATATTTAGCTTTTTTATGAGATTGCCTAAGCTGTAATAAGGCTGCCAAAAGCCAATTACCAATATTGGGGTAATACTAATATGTTGTAGCAGAGGAATTGGAATGAAATTATTTCCATTTAGCCAGGGATTTCAGAGTGAAATATTAAGTAGCATCATGACTAGATTTAGAGAAAGAAAACCAGGCTGAGACTGCTTTTCAGAAACTTGCTTAACATTCTTATTTCCCTGAATTTCTTCTTCACAGCGCAGGAGCCCAATGCAATTGGCTCCAGCTATAGCACTAGGGGCTCCTATTGCTTTAAGATGAAGTTTTATTATTGGTTGATTAAATCACAGTCAGACTCTGCTAATCAATAACCTTTGCATCACAAATGACTTACAGTAAAGCTCCCGTTTTAACTCCCTGCTTTCAGTAACAGCATGTTTCTCGTCGGGGTCATTTGGCATTATTCATATTTAGACCGAGAGGTTGTGTTTTGTACTTACTCTTTGTGAAGATATAATTCACATGAGCATTCCCTCAAATGTCACGGTCAACTTCAGTTTCATTAAGAGACGTTGGCACTCCAAGACAACTGGAATTTGTATTCAAGTAATAGAGCAGAAAGGTTTGCAGAGAAAAGCATGTTAATTAAGTTGTTTTGCCTTGGAAATGTAGTTACATTTTCATGACGGGGGCAGTTTTGTCTTAATTTTCTTTATTCCACACAGAGAATTAGATATAAAGACTTAGATAGTGAGCATGCCTTCCTGCAGCCTGACTGTGCCGGACAGTTTATTACCAAATTTTATTCTGGACTTTATATATTTACTGGAATTAACTACCACGTGACCTGCTCTCAGAAGCATTTCAGGGTAGTTTATAAAATAGAGAAAATTGTAAAGTTGGTGTCATTTATATGAGACAATAAGCAGATTCTGCTACTTGTGATTTTTTGGGAAACATTTTAGTTTTGAGAAACCTTTTCCAGTTTGTCGGGTGAAAAGTGGGATTCGGTCAGAAGAGGCGACCATCAAACCAGCTGACATGCCAACCGTGTCCAGGTTGGACAAACAGCCTATCTGTTCCAGGACACATCCACAACATTTCTGAATCTCGGTTGCTCATACTGTGGTCATTGGCTACGTTTTCATTTCTGTCCTGGAAGAACATCTTCCCAAGCCAACCATTTTCTGCAAGTCAGAATTTTATTTCCCAGTGAGCCTTTCCTAGACTTCAGCAAGCACCAGAAAGCATTGTCAATGCAGCCAAGACAATTGCAGTTCCAAGAGCATCACAGTGCAGAGCTGTGCTTTATTCCGTAGCTGGATCCAAGCGTCAGCATTTCAGACTGGAAATTCTGGGTCTATTTGTACATCTAATCTGAACTTCTGCCCCATTTATATTAGCCTTCTTATTCTGGTTTGTACAGAAGAGGGGATGAAACCGAAGGACAAGTTGACTTGCTGCAGCTTGCACAGAGAGATAAAACCAGCCGTGACCAGAACCTCGTTTAGTGCTGCGTGTATTAGGTAAAATTAGATTTGCAGTATTAGTTGGTCTGTTTTGTTGCATGGTATTGTGAGGGATTTGGCAGAAGGTTGGTTTATGTGACAGGGAGCTGAGTTATAAATAATAATAATGTTTTGTTCCTACAGGTGCTGCTTTACAAATAAAATGACTGCAGGAGAAATACAGTCTGAAAATAAAGTGCCACATATCTGAGTTCAAAATGTACTAATTTATAACATTAAAACAAGTCAGCATACATTTTGAAACATTTCCTTAGAAGACTTTCATTTCGCCCAGACAATGTGCGTTGCCCATGGGGAGATGAGTTTTCGCTGTCCGTGAAAACCTTGCGAGCTGGAGCTGGTGGGAAGCTGTGCTGTCAGTCGTCCTGAAGAGTGTGGTTCTGGGAAGTACCCACCAAGTAAGAACACTGGCCCTTCAGAGAACTTTCCTAAATCTCCCAAAGGGTGCTGCCCGGTGACAGACACTGCTGCAAAGTTCAGTTCTGCTCAGTTTGGGTTATTCAGGAGTGAAAATCTTTCCTTCTTAGCAAGCAGAATAAGCTCTTGTATCAGGCTCTCCCAAAACCAGATCCTACCTAGAGGCTGCACAGCCTGATGCACGTGTGGGCCACTTTTTTTCCCTAGAGCTTTGCAAGAGCTTTGGGGTTTTCTTTGAAATACATTCCGCTCCTGGAGAGCTGCTGTGAGGCGGGAGAGAGCTTTGCAACTGGGCGGGGGCAGGGTCAGTGTGGAAAGTGCCGGTCTTCCTGGTGGATATTTTACTCCTGGTTGTAGATCTTTGAGTGTCAGAGGTTTGAAAACAGGTAGCAGATTCGCAGGGATTGATCCAGTCAAGTAGATCGTGATAGGAAGAAGTAAACGAACTGGAGGACTTTTTAATAGCTATTTGCTTATTTTGTGAAATAGGCATGAGCACGATGAATAGGCTGGGCCAAACCTAAAGTAGTTACTGGACTCCACTGATGATCTATGGTGGAGCGTGTATGTTTGGGCAGGAACAGATTTCTCTGGCTGGAAGCAAGCAGAGCAGGAGCCAAAGGAGGAAAATTGTCTCTGTTAAAACTGGTTGGACGGCACTGTCTGAGAGGTCTAGTAATTAGATACACATCTAAATCAGGGCAGCTGTTTGCCTGTTTTTGGTTTTGTTTTTTTTTTCTGCTACGTGACTTTTAGCTACTTGGTCATGTTATATTGCAAGACAACACAGTCACAGAAATGGTCTAATTTGCTTTATGTAAGAAACTTCTAGTCAGCTGTGTCACAGTAATGTCTCAAGGCAAATTGCAGCAAAACTCATAAAAAGGTTTTGCAAATGATTTAGGGTGTCATAAACAACATTTGTCTGGTTTTAGTGATACTGAGATATCAATTATTCAGGGAAACCTTTGCCTCTCCAGTGACAATAGACAGGTGATTAAGACACTGAAGATAATACTATGTCTCATATGCTGCCTTCTCATATGCTATTCAACAAGGATAATATTTTTTTTTCTTTCAACAGGATATTGTGAGGCTTTATTATTGCTTATAATGAGGTTGGTGATATTAGAGTGGAAACTGTGCCGTTAATTACTCAAGTCAGAATACCCTGACATGAGAAAATAACATTTTCCACGTCCCAATTAACTGAGCCGAATGAAGATTCAGAGGTACGTACAGGACTTATTACTGGTGACCTATAGAAATGATAGGTGTATAATTATTTCTAGGACATTTAACCCAGCGGTTACTTTAGCCATTTAAGTAGCGGAAACATGTTTAGGAATACTTTTAGTAGAATCATTAAAAGAAAGTATTTAAAACACTATGTTTTAAATGTGAGGTAGGAACCTAGGGGTTTGGAAAATTCTAAGATAAAACCACTTTTTACGAATAATTTAAAAGCTGAAGTTGTGCCAACTCACTGTTAAAGGAACTAGAGCAATACAACTTTTTCTACATTAGACAATATACAGGTCAGCCATCCTTATGGTGTTAAAATCAGAGGATAAATTAAACACTTAATAACCACATGTATCAATTTTTTTGAACAAGGTTCTTAAGAATACGTATCTGAATATTAAGCATTGCAGAATAGTTGTGGAAACCATTGCAAAATAACATTTGCATATAATTAACTGTAGGTCAGTTGTCAAAACAGCAATCATAAAGGAGGGAAAGGGAGTAGAAGAGGCACAAATATAGGAATATCCAGCACAAAGTAGGTTCCAGACTTCTGGTGACTGTAGAGAATATTGAACTCCTTTTAGTTGTCATTCTTTGCCTAATTTCCATCCACCTATATCCCAAACGACCATCCCCAGTCAAAATAAAAATAAAAAACAACAACAAACAAACCAAAACATTAAGTGGAATACTTTATAAGCAGCTCCAGGGAAATAACACGAAATCCGTTTCTGAAAAATTGTTCGTGCCCTTGTTTGGAAAAGGAAAAGAGCTGGATCTTACTCTCCATTGTAACTACGCAATTACAGCAGAACAGAATGTGTCCAGTAATTTTATAACCGGGTTTATGCCATCTGCAAAGTAATTCTGGTCCCTCTGATATTGTCTTCTCCTATAGGTTTATGGGCTAGAGATGATATATGTAGCAGATATTAGTAGCTAGCATGAAGTATTTGTCAGTGTAATTCCGGATTTGATTTTATAGAACTGCATGAACTGCTAAAACTTTATTTCTTTGACCAATTCTGTTCAGCTGCAAAGCTACAATTCTTTGTTCACTGCACAAGACTGGTTCACTAGAGAGATTTAACTTCTCTTTCTCCACTTTTAAATGCAAAGAGTGAAACTAGCTCAGATGGTCCAGGCTGTACATGTGACCCCTGAGGACACTTGTATTCACCATAAGGCTGCTATCTGCAGGAGGTTATCCAGAAGGGCTAATGATTATCTTGGCAAAAGTATAAATCTTGAAGCATTTCAGCAAGGACACAGGGCTTCCTGCTTTTTCAGTGGTTGTCACAGAATATCAGGTACAACAGGAAGGGAGTAGAGCATGAGTTTCTCATTGGGTTAGTAGCACTTCTTTTTCAAGCCAAAATTTGATTATCAAAAAAGATCATTAAGACAGTATGAATTTGTACCTAAATGGATTTCTGGAAGTAATGATTCGTACATCAGAGCAGACTCTCTAGCATATATATGAGTCCCTGTTCCTGTTTTGAAAACTTCTGGAATGTACAAAGACTTTTTACTGGATCCATTTTTTTCTGTAGTGATACAAAATATTTATATGAATATATTGCAGCATTTGAGGGAATCTATGCAAGATATAGACTTGTTTACATAGGAAAAAATATAAAAGAGTTTTGTGATTTCAGTGATGTTAGGGTCAGTATGAAGTCAAGCAAGTCATTAAAACTAACCGCATTTTCCTTGCTGTGTTTCTGGCTGACACTAATAAAGAAACTTCTGACCCTCAGCTTAAAGTCCTGTTTGTACAGTTCTCAGGCAAGTCATTAAGTTTAAAATCTTTTGAGGATCTCTAAGCATCATTTTGCGTTGTTGTACCTTAACGCTACAAGGAAAGGTCTAAGAAAGGTTGTGCATGTGTAAAACCAGCCCAAACCCCAAGGACATTGACGCTGATTTCAGCTTGCATGACGATGACTCACATTGCAATTTCACTTGATTGTGGTTGAACGGTAGATTTAAGTGTCCTTCTTGACAGAAATGCTTTCTCGCCTTCTGTGCAGTTAACCTAGTTTTTGCAGCCTTCTAGTTGCAATATGCTCTGATCCTATGATCTTACTTGGTCATTTGCAAGGCCAACATAGGTAGGATCTAATCCTACTTCTACCATAAAGTAATATTGTGTGATACTGCTGCCTGAAGACTACCTAGGAAAGTCAAAACAAAGGCTTAAATTGGGACAACTTTGGTAGGAAATCTGAGGATGTGTGCGACAGAGCAATAGCTCTGATGCCTAGAAGCAGAAAAGTACTTCAGTTAATGCCAAGTGGAAGCATGAAATCCCAATGGATATAAGGAAATGATACATTAAAAGCAGCACAAATAGTAAAGAATCCCTTATAAGGTGACACCTTGTTTTAGTTGAGGGGCTAAACACTCACTCGAGACGTAGGCATCCTTCCTTTACCTCAATTTTGTGCCCCAGAAGATCCACATTTCCCACCGTTCATTAGAGTCCCTCACCTGGCAGAGCAGCCTGGTTTGGACTGCTTCGGCTGTTTGCATTGCTGACAGGACTGGGGCTCAGGGCTCCTATCCATCTGCGGCATGCCCGAGACACTAAATACAGTCATGGATTGTCTCTTCTCTACTCGGTGGACTTTCAGGTGTTTTATGGAAGCTTAAGCAGGTTTTTTTCAGCAAGGCTGGGGTGTTTCTTCACTCAGAGAATAACAATTAAGGACACTCACCAGGGTACGGAGAGTAGGAAGTGTGGGATAAGTGTGGATATTTCCAGGGCAAAGAGGCAGCAGCAGACCTGCAGTTCTGAAAAGGAAAGGCAATTCCTGCAATGCACTTCTTTTTGTTTGCTTCCTAGAAAATATTTTCCTATAAAAGAATGAGGCATGAGGTAAAAAAAGTGCTGGGAGTAAGCACTGTAGATACAGTAACAGGTTACATGCCAGCTAATCTGGGTTCTCATTATTTCATAATTATTTTATGATTGGCAAACATTGTTTTTTCTGTCTTCCTGTGTTGTTTTTCTTTTTTTTTTTTATTTTTTAAAGGATGTCACTCTGCAGTGCAAATAATTTAGAATCAAGTTCCCCTTCACTGAACTTGATTCTTGCCTCTAGAAAACTTAAAAATGCCTTATAGTTGGAAGGATGGAAATAGTCTCAATGCATCTGTTACTGAAAAACTTCACAGCTGTAGGGTCCATGGCCTTGCGATGGCACACTGGTCACAGGAGGTATTAGACGGCCACCTGGGAAGCACGAAGGTAACAGCAGGTTCACGTGGTGTCCTTTAAAATGCCAGTTCAAGGTGCACAGCCTGTAGAGATGGAAAGCGGGAGCTCACTGGGGTCAAAGGCTGTATGCAAAAGGGATCGGTGCAGCCTGCCGCTGGAGGGGTATTCCCTGCGGGGAAGACTTGATTGAATGTGCAGTTCCTGTGATAAAGTGCACAGGACTTCTGTCAGCATTAGAAAGGCCCTAAAGTCCTTACCGGTGGCATTGGTATGGATGGTCCAGATCAGCTGAATAGCTGACCATTTAGAATTAATTCCCAACTTTAGCCTCAAAAAAATCAGCTGAAGGTGATCATCCTGTGTAGGAGTTAATTAGACCCTGAGGACCCAGATCCTAATGAAGCTAGAGTGGGAAATATTAGACCTGTGAGAGAATGAACGAGCGTGAGCATGTTAAATGAAGTTGGGGAATGAGGGAGGAATTATCCCTTGCATTTTGTTTTACTGCTTTTATTGAGGATAGATGGGAACTCTTTGAGGGACTTTTACCAAACTCTTCTAAAACTGAATCGACTGAGAGCTTGTGTGATCCGGCTAAACTTGAACCTTTTGTTCTTATTCATTCTGCGATGACCGTGGTTTTATACAAGCTTGCTAAACCTTGAAAAGCAAATTGCAGGTCTAGTGGGTAACGGCAGCTCAGAGCCTGCACCATGTGTCTGTTTGAATGGCTCTAATGAGGCCGAGGGAGCTTTGTTTCGGAATCTAGAAGCATGACTGCTCTTGCAGAATCCTGATCTTTACAAGGAAAATCGTGCCTTGTTTGCACAGTCAAAGCTAAGACCTTTGCTTTGCCTCTGGTCACCATCACCCTGCAGTCTCTGGTTGAGTCCTGCTATGGAAACGCTACAACTCCGGGCTAATTTTTGCCTCTTTTTGTTATGCCCTTGGCCAGTTGCTCCTCGGGTTCAGCTGGTCTCCTGTGCGTAAAGCCTTGAAATTTTCTTGGAAGTGGCCTTAAAAGTAATTTATGGTAATAAATTCTGCTATTCTTGCAGAACAACTGTGTTTCTTTTCTAATACAAGTAAGCTTTTATCGATCAGTACTCATACAGTAACTTTGGCAGGCTTTTCGTGCCTTGCTGCTTTGAATTTTTTTTTTTTTTTGAGAAATCCAAAAGCAAGCTACTAACACATAATGGGTTTTGAAGCAGAATATGGAAATCATAATTTATAAGGGGACATCAAACATAATTCAGATATAAAATTCTACTGCAGGCTTAATTTTATTTACAGTCAAAAAAACCCAGATGAATATTGGAACAAACGTATTAATCTATACTTGTACCAGAGCTTTTCAGGCTCTGCAGATAGCAAGACAGCAAATGGATGATAAAAGAAAACACAGCAAATCAGTAACTCAGAACAGCAGATTGTTTTACTAGCTGGGATTTATCCTATTATACCCTCTTTCTCTCGATAATTATTGTTAGCAACAAAAAAGCACTATAAGCTACTATTACTACAGTTTAACGCTCAACTGAATCAAAACAGCAGTGAGCTAGTGCACATCTGACTGACACCCCCACGGGCCAGACTTGAGACTACATGGGTGCCTGCACTGTTTCTCCCCCTACAAACGCTCTCTGCCCTTGCTGCGGGGGAGGACGCGCGGCTGGCCCACAGCAAGCCGGACCATGAGAGGCTGAGCACTGCTGACACAGCAGGGAAGCAACGGCCCCAACCTTCCCAGGAAACATAGTTCCCGGGAAACCCCAGCCCCAAAAGTGCTCACAGTACTAACACCAGGAATACTTTCCTTTCCCCCTGGGGCCTAGGAGCATAGAATCATCTAAGCTGGAAGAGACCTTTAAGATCACCAAGGCCAACCATCGACCTAACACTGCCAAAACCACCACCAAACCATGTCCCTAAGCACCACATCTACATGTCTTAAATCCCTCCAGAGATGGTGATTCTACCTCTTCCCCAGGCAGCCTGTTCCGATGGTTGATAACTCTTTTGGTGAAGAGCAGGTGGCCTATGTCCAGGTGGCCCTCACCCAGATGTCCCTCGCTACACTAATGAGGATCTATAAATTAGGGCAGACGGGGGAGAGGAAGTTTCTCAGCTTCTTTTTGTGGTGTCTTTTGTATCTTGTGCTGCTTCTCTGTGTGGAGGCAGTACTCTGGGGCAGCATCCATTGCTTGTACAGTGGATATTAAAATGTACCCTCAGCGTGGACTCCTGGAGCTGCTGCGCTGTGATCTGTGGAGGTGAGAAAGTGGTTTTGAGCAGTCCCATTTCCTCACCCCTTCTCAGGCGGGGGAAGAAGGGCACCTAGAGGTAGGAAGGTATGCACTACTAGCCTGGCTTATTTATCTTGGAAAAAGTGGTAACTGGCGTGGAAAATGTATGCCCTGCGGGAGCAGGCTTGCTGCTTCTCTCTGGGTTATCCCGCTGTTGTGCTGGGGGGGGTGGGGGTGGCTGCTGTGTGGCATGACTGGCTTGCCTGTGGGTACTCCTGTCCCTGCCTTGTGTGTTCCTGTGCTGCCGGTAGGTAGGAATTCTGGTTTGGGCGTGTAACTCTTCTTCAGTGATATTGCTGTGGGAAGCACTTGCTTGACCAAAAATGTCTATTTTGGAAAGAGTGGCTATATTGCAGATTATGTGTCTCTCTGCTAGTGGGCAGTGCAAAAGATAAATTGGTTTGGTTCCTTGTGGTTCTAACTTGCCCATCAAGATGCGGGGGTTTTTTTGCCTTTTTTTTTTTTTCCCCAAAAAATATAAAATGTGAGTTATGTGGGGGTGGTACACAGCTGTGCTGTGTAGCCCGGTTTTTTGTTCACTCTCAGTGTGACAGTGTTGTAGCGCTGGTCTATGGCTTTCTGTCCCCAGCTCTCCCCCCTGCTCTCGCCTTTGCTGATAGCGACTGCAGCGGTGAGGGGGAATTCTTCCCAGAATTGCTCGGTTGGGAGATGCAGGTTGGGCTGAAATGTAAAAAGCCTTCAATCATCATCTAAAATATACTTCATTTCTTGAGCTCAGATATTCAAGGCTATGCTTCAGTTGTCTTATATTTGTCAGTAAAAAAATAAGCAGCTCCTGTGGTATTCATTTAGAAAAAGTAATCAAAATACAGCATGTGACGAATTAAAAAACACAAAACCTGCTACTTCTGTGTTTTAGAAATTTAAAACAGTGAGGAAATTCACTTTTTTTTTTTTAAAAAAAAAAGGCTGTTCTTAGTCAGGGGTTTTAGTTGGCTTTTTTCCAGAATTTGGTACCTAACACCTGCAACATTTAGTAACTGTTTTGCTTCTTCATATTCAAGCTAAGGTCATATTTAAAAAGACAAAAATATGAACTGGTTGAGGGGAGTAAATCATACTGCATATTCATTTTGGGGTTAGAAATCCTTGATTTCCAATTTATTTTGTATGCATGCTTTCTGTGGTCTTTATTGATTTGAATGTCATGCATTCTGTTTAAGAATTCCCTTTGAAACTAAGGACACTTAATGTTGCAAAGCTTCTGTAATAATAGAGGACTGGTGCTGTTTACTCTGAGTAGACTTTATTAGTTTCCTGACTGTAGATTAGATCCCTCAAAGAGGAATTTGTGAAGCTAAAGTATGTCACTATGACTTCAGTCGGTGCTGTATTCTCTCCTGTTCTGAGTGGGCAAGATCATGATTTACTGAGGGGAAAATCAACCAGCATGCACAAGACTCCAAAGTAAATCAGGAACAAAACCCTCTGGTGTCCTGGTCCTTCCCACCGCTCGAGAGAGCGGCTTCCTCAACTCTGCCAAAGCCAGAAGGGCTCCCAGCGAATCTTCTGAATGGGTGTTTTTTGCTTCTCCACTGTTCCTGTAAATATCACTGCAGTTGTTGCCAGCCTTATGTGTCTGTTAAAAGTTGAAAGAGTTTCTTTTGTCTGAGTAGATATGCTAAAAGGAAAGTGGGCAGTCAGTGAATATAACATGCTCCATTTAAACGCCATTTGGAAAGTCCTTTTTCTTGACACTTTGCTACTTTCCCAAATGTTGATTGAAACATGGAGCTTTTAGGAACACTGTAACCTACAGTTATGATTTTTATCTCGATGCATTTAAGAAGAGTGCATCTTTAGCAGGATCTAAATGAAAGTGTGCCCAAAAGTGAACTGGTACCCTTGTCCTCAGTCACCTAAAATGTCTGTGTCACAGTTATTGGGTAAATTACTGTGTGGATTTCTATGACTCAGTGTCTAATCTTCTGTCACATTAACGATACCCATGTTGATTTATGCGTGAGAAGTATTGCTTGCAGTCTCCTGGTACTTCTCTCTGTATTTCTAGGCAATCTTACCTTCTCTGCTATCGCAACGTTTCCTAGGCTACTTCCTCAATTTTCTTTCTGTAATGTAGGTTTTTAGTTGTCAATTCAATTTCTTTGAATTCTGAAAGTTTATATGGAAAATCTAGTTCCTGAGCATTCTGTCACCAGAATAATGTTGTTCCGTATCTGAAATAATAACTTTGTTATGTAATTAGGTTGAAGAAAAGCATCTTGATTTGCCTACATTTCTAAATGTAGCTACTGACAGAAACAGTGACCTGTGCAAGAGCAGTCTGTTCATTGGTAAAGGTTAACAAAGACCTAAATTTATTTCTTGGGCTCAATTCTCTCTGTGTATGCTGGAGAAGGACAGATGCTCTTACCTTTTTGCAGTCCAGCCACATCCACGCTGGTGAGATGCAAACTTGTTGCCTTACTATCTTGTTGGTGTTTCTGCCCCAAATTGACCTTTTCTTCCTTTCTGCATGGTCTGGTAGAGGTAGAAAAGCTGTTCCTATTACTTTCAGTAAGGGAGGATTTAAGCGGTTGGAGGTGGAGGATCACTTCTGAGAGGCGGTAGGTTGCAGCTGCCATCTCTCTCCCTTGTGCCCTGTGGGCCTTGTGATGTGCCCCACTGCTATGGCGTTGAGGGGACAGAACCTTCCCTTGGTCCTTGGGGAGGGTATTTTGGGGTGGTGGTGCCTGTAGATGCAGTGAGTGTGGAAGGCAGGGTTAAGTGACGGGAGCCCCTGGCTCAAACATTCCCCCCTCCCCCCTTGCTCTGTTGCCTCCAAATTGGTCTTCCTGACCCCAAACTGAGGGCAATGCAACTGTCCTCCTTTTCCCTTCCCATCCCCCCATTTTGGCCGCAGCAAATAGCAAGCTGTGCTGCAGCTGTTGGGAAGCCTTGATCCAGCCTGACTTGAGCTGTTGTGTTCAGCTCTCCTATCTCTGACAGAAGTGGCAAACAGAAGCCCCTTTGCTCAGCCAAGGTGCCACCGCTGCGATAGTAACTGGACAAAGATAGGAGTGTGTCCTTGGTGTCTCTGCCCTACTGCACTGCGAGCTGCTCCTTGAAGAGTTATGCGATGTATTCTGGGGAAAACATAGTCTCTTCTGTGATTGTGAGATGAAAATGTGAAATCACAAAATTTACTGTAGGAAAGCTTTCACTACAGCTAATTTCTAGTTAGCCTGTTTAACTAGAGTGTTTTAGTGTACTGGGGAATTACCACTTTAATGGCTAATATCCCAGAAGCTTGCACAGGATGTTGCTGTGCAAGAGGTTACTTGACTGAATGCTTCTGAAAGTCAGCATCTTTGCTACAAGAGTCCCTTAATTTCTTATTAGGTGCAGGAGGTAGCAGATAGGACTAGCCTGTGTTTGGCAGCTCAGCTCTCCAAGTGGTTAATGTCTCACATGGCAAGGAGCCTAACAAGCTTTGGATGTTGGGAGAACTGACAGCAGATCATCTCAGGCTTTTCAGCTGTGTGGGCCCACCAGTGCAAGCATGATGCAGATATCCAAAGTGCTTGTGGAGCAACCTGTCACCACTTGATTTGGTGTAGGTAGCACTCAGGTGGAGCATACAGCTGAGACAGGCCTTGGCTGATGCCATGTGATGCCTCTTGGTGCTGCTTTCAGTCTTCTGCACTGGCTCATGAGCCCCAAAGGCGCACAGACTATAAGGCCAGGCCCAACACTGCACTTTAACTAAACTGATGGTATGGTGCAGGAACACAGTCGGACTTCTGCTGTGCTGGCCAGTTAGCCCTACAACAACTAAGCCACGTCTGTACTGACAGAAGTTGGTCTGCTCCAGATATCTGACATAGGGTTTCTGTTTTCCAAGGCAATTCTTCCAGTATTTAACTATTCAGTGATATTAAGAACTGATTAATGTATGATGTGTCAAGTACCTGCAGACTTAAAGCAGATTGTTAACAAGGATTAATATGAAAAGTGTTCCTTCTTCCACAGCTCCTACTGGCCTTTATTGCTTCTGCATGGGCACCAGATTAGCTGGTAATACCAGTCTGTTGTGCCCTTTAAACTGAAGAAGCCCGATTACCATTGTTGCTCTCTAAGCACTGATTTTAATACTCGGTCTAGACCTTCTCATTAAATACAGGTGAGGAAGCCAGAGCATTGCAAAGTTTAAGAATTAGACCAACCATCTCTCTCTGGTGTTGAGCATGTCATATTTCAGGAGACAGAGAAGACATGATTTTAATCTGAAAATGCTAAGCTATGAGCTTTGCAGGAGACAGTTGCATGCTACTTTGATACCAAATGCTTTATTTCACCTGCCACCACTTCCTTTTGTGTTTCTCAGGGATGATTTGGGGCTTTGAGCAACCTGGTCTAGTGGGACATGTCCCTGCTCATGGCAGGGGGACGTGGAATTTGATGATCTTTAAAGTCCCTTCCAACCTAAACCATTCTATGATTTATGACCAGGCATGTACTTCACAACTAAATAGTAAATTATTTTGGCAGTAGTTGGGACATCTCTTATGTTGGCTTAAGCAATATTTTCCCTGTGTCTTGCACACTTAGAAATGCTTAGGTGGTGTATTGGGCTTCTCTCCATTCTCTGCACAAGTGATGAACATCCAAGTGCTGAAATTGAAGTAGTTAATGCTGAGGCACTGAACAAAGACAGCTTCTGCTGAGGAAATGTAGTCATCTTGTTTTAGTAATGAGCTTAAAGCATTTCAACATCTGCTCTCAGGGAGGAAAAAGTAGTGTGGGGGATTTTGTTTGCTTGCTTGCTTTCAGTCAGGAAGAGAGCTTTTGATGACTTTGATATAAAAACCAAAAAAGCATAGGCAACTGAGACTTTCCGCCATCGAAGAATGATGCATGGCTCCTGTGCAGCTCAAAACCTGCCCTACTTTTACTAGTTTACTTCTAAGCATTTGATGCTTACCCATCCACTACAGATATCATCCAACAGGCTTGGTTGCACAGATTATGGGGAAACTAGTCATGCACAGCACGTTTCTTCTAACCTTGGGATGGTGTAGCGACAGATTGAGGCTAATATGGGACTACGGTCTTGCTTTCTACTTGCTAGAAGGCTGCATTTTTATAGTAAACTAGGGAGGCTGTTGATGGGTCTACATGTGGTATAGTGGGGTGTGTGAATCCAACATGATTGCTGGGATGTGCTCAGACATCTCCACTTGCTGTTGAGATTCTGCTTATGTGTGGTCTGTGTACGCATTGCGTTCCGCTGTTGTGCGCCGGCAGCAGTGTTGCCTTCATCACGGGGGTGATCAGTCCTTTAGCTGAAGGGTTTCCATCAGCAGGTCTTCTAAGATTTCTTCCAGTTTATGCCAACTGTTTACTGTTAATGGATGTATTTTGAAATATTCTTTAAGTGTGATTCAGTCTGTCTGTGTTTCTCCCAAATCTGTGCCCATATGTTGGGGAGGACAACATGTGTGTGCATATACCATAGGTACAAATATCCTATAGAATAAAAAGGCTAAAAGCTGCTTGCTTGAAATCTGTGTGTGTATGTGGTGCAGGGCATGGTTCTTTCTGTCCCAGGAGGTCCATCCTTCTTTGCTGCAGTATGTGGCAGGAATCATTGAAAAGGACCAAAGAAACCCTTTTTTTTTTTTTTTTTCATGCCTCGGGAGACTGAAGTAATCTGCAGGAAATGTTGCTAATGCTTTGCTCCTATTTTGTTCTTCTCTCTTAGGCAGCCTTCGGGGAAACTTCAGCACACATTTCACTGTGCAGTCTGATTGCTTTGGAGATTAAGGGATGATTAGTTCTTGGACCTCTTGTAGTTGAGCATTTAAGGCTTCCTGGGAGCCCTTTGGCAGCCAAAAATGGAGTTAGACAGGAGATGCACTCAAATGGCTGAATGTTCTTTAGTGCAACATCTGAAAGGGACAGGGAAGTGTTATTTTTTTTGCCCCTAGCAACTTTTTTCCTCCCTTCCCCCCTTCTACAATGCTATTGACACTTCAGAGACCCGGCCTTTTCCAAGTACTGGCACTTGGGGTAATCCATCCTTTAAGAAAATGTTCCCTGTAGCTGTTGTGTGTGCCTGGGAGATACCAAATATGAAGTTTAAGTTTGAAGGCATGGTGTTGCAGCTGAACAGACATATAAGTGTCAGCTTTGACCCAAAAAGCTATGTGTAGGAAAGGAGGCTTCACTTGGGTGAAGACTTGATTGAAATTTTAAAGGAAAAAACCCCAAAGTTAGATGATGCTGGTGCAGCAGTGTGGCCAGCCTAATAATGGGGGATGTTTACATGGTGGCAAGTGGGAAGAGGCATTTAAATGCAGAGAGGGACCTTGGGAATGCCCCTGGAGGAGAGAGTATTTTTTTGCTGCCTTCTATGTCAGTAGTACAAGTTTTGGCCATGTTCTAGGTACAGGTAACCTTTTCTGCAAGGCTATCTAGTTCAAGCTTTAAGAAAAGATGCGTGTGCAGATGAATGCCTGAGTTTTGGCACGAGGTGATTATGTTAAGCCTAACACTGAAGTAATGAACCTAAAGTGTGTTGAGCTACTGACAGAAAATAATATTTCTCTGTGGCTCTTCCCTTTTGTGCCTTAAATGGGGAAATAGTACTTTCCTTTTTCACAAAGCAGTGGAGGTGTAAGTTATTAGTGTAAAGTATCTTAATGCAATTTATAGGCAAAGCTCTTGAGAAATTTTCTTCTGCACTTGTGTATCTCCTGCCAGTGTAGGAGTTACCATAACACAGCAGAATACTGATGTGTTTAATCCCCCACTCTGCATCTGGCAGCAGCCATTAGCTAGTACTCAGGAGACAGGTAAAAATAGATTAAAAATCACCCTGATGTAGTCCATAGTCCAGCACTTTGTTATACAGAAGATAAAACCACTTTAATACTGTTGAAGCAAGTTGAACTAATCTTTTTGCAATTCTTGGCCTAGTTAGCGTATCTGCAAATATTACCTCTGCTCAGCTGTGAATGGAGTTAACTAATCTTTCCTTAGGGGAAAAAAGAATATCTGTGACTACTTCTTGCTCTGACCAGATTGCTTGCGTGTCCTCAGAGACCAGTGGCTTTGAATTTCTGTCCGCTCCCTTGCATGTGTTTTGCCTCTGCTACATTCCACATATGCCATCCCTCCTTTCCCTTCTATTTTTCTCCCACTTCTAATGTGGTATTTTTGGGTTCAGGCTATTCCAAATTTTGTGGTATTCAGTTCCATTTCTGATCCAATGTCTTTCAAGTGGATGATAGGGACATTTGAGGAGGGAAGCATGGGTTTTTCTGCTACTCTATTCATACTGAAGAATGTCAGTCCCAGTTGTCCATTAAATGTTACTGTAATGAAAATGCTGATCACTTTGTAGTGACACAATTATTTCTAGCACTACGTGGTTAATCTTTTGTTTCAAATTCTTAATTATTTCAAATATTCCCATTTCTAATGTGGAAGAACTTAGTTTGCTGAATACTTAGGAATCTGAAACTTGTAGTCATCTAAAGATTCTTTTCCTCACAAATTAAGATTTTAGTGGAATACTGAAATCATTAGAAGAAAATCAGTATCCTTATTAATGAAGGAGACCCTGTTCTTGCAAAATCTCTAGGCAAAGATAGTTCCAGAGTTCTGTGGGATTACTCTGAGTAAATGCAGCAAAATAAAGGGAAAGAAATGACTGAAAGCCACATTCTTTGAATTTGTTTTTAGATGAGGTTGAAAAAAATCTGCTTTTTCTTTATGTAGGGATAAGGGATGGAATACAAAATGTACACTTTGGTTAGTCCAATAAACTTGAACAGTTAATTTAGGTCTAATTTATATCTTGGTGCTGAAAGAATGCTGTGAGTCTACTGCAGGATACATGCTTTATGCTTGTAACAGAAATATAGATGCTAATGCAAAAACAAGAGCTCATCACTTGATTTTTCTCTTTGTTTCTACCTTATGCATATTCAGACTGACCAAAGAGATCTGGAAATATACTGGGGGGTTTTGATATCCCAGTTTGGTGATAGATTAATACTTAAGGAAGCATGTAACTGCATGTCTCGAGTTAAGTGAATTTCTTGGAAAAGATGTAAAAGCACTAGATCTGCATGTACATATGTTTAAGTTGACTGCAGATGCAATGATACCACACTTATTACCTTGATTTGCCTCCCCTAGGATTATCTGCATGTGTCCCACTTACACAGTTCCCTGCTGTTCCAGACAATTTGTTATTGCTCTCAGCCTATGGCATCCAACGTTTGTGTTCCAAAGGCTAAAATACAATCCTGTAAATTGGAGCTAAACAGAGTTTTTAAAAATCAAGATGGTGCATGAGATAATAATGTACAACCTTCATACATCTTCTCTGGGAACGTGTGTCCTGTTGATTGATGAAGGTCTCTGGGTTTTGTAAAGCAAGTGTGGATTTGCGCTCTGAATTCGTTGCACTGGATCTTGGCTCTGGCCTCCCAGCTGTTGGCACTACAAGGCTGCTTGGAAGACTCTGAATGTCAAGTTAAAGGTAGTAAGTATGTCTGCCTCTCATGTGTTGCTGGGGAAGAAGCAAGGGAAGAACACAAGAGCCAGGGAGTACGTAGCAGCCAGATACTGTAGCTTCTGATTTCAGGTATGCATCTGTTATGTGATTGACATCACTCCCACTACACTTTTTTTGTAAGCAGTGAGTAAAGGCAGAAATATAGATATTTAATTGCTCAATCTGTAAAGCAGATGAAGCTGCATAATTGGTGTTACAAGTTGTTAGTTCAGCGTCGGCACAGATGTCGGGAAAAGTGTTCATATTCTAGCACAGAAGTAAAAGGCTGAGTTCTTGCAGGAGTACCTGAATGCGTGGCTCTGGTTGAGGTCTGATTTTTTTCTTTATTATGGTCGGTGAATTTTAGACTTACAGGGCAGCTTATTTATGTTAAACGGGGTTTGAGGGAGCTGAGGTGGAAATGGAGGAGGGACACTGCTTGAATGTCCCTTTGTAGACCGGCAGCAGTTTTTGCTGTTCACCAGAACTTGCTCTGAATTTGTACTGCACTGCTGCTGTGAAAACAACCTGTGGCTTTTTGAGCACAGAACAGAAGAAAAATGCACTTTGCACGTTGACTATTTGTGCCGAAATGGCTCTTTGAAGAGCAGTGACTTAATTAGCAGTAACACCTTTCAGAACGTGATAATAAAGTTGCCCGAACAGGGTAACAGGCATGTTTTAACCTCAGTTTGAGGAGAATCCTAATCAATCTCTGTATAAATCATGGTCTCTGCAACTGGGTATCTGGTGCAATGTGTCATGCCTGTTTATAGTAAGGTTGTAATAGGCTGTGAAAGCTAAAGGAGGAGGAAATGGCACCTGAATAGACAGGCTTTACTACAGGCTTCATAGTAAATAAATTCAATAATAATGCAAGTGATGAGTAAGATAATCCTTAAACACTAGAATAATACTGGGCTTGGTAAACTTCAGATGTCCTTCTGTTAGCTGCACTCCCTATAAAGATATAAGTGTTTTCGCATTGAGGGGGGAGGCAAAAATTGCCAGTTGAATCTTTTTAACTATTTCCTCCTTCACGTCCCCGCCGTGCTCCCCTTCTCTTCCCTCCCCCGCCTCAGGCACACAGCGGGGCTCCGCGGGGCGGACGGACGGGGAGCAGCCGGTGCCGGGCGGCGGGAGGGCGGCCAGGGGCAGGGGGGAGAACAGCGCTGCCGTTGCCGTGGCAACGCCTGCCGCCGCCGCCGCAGCATCCTCCGGATCAACTTTCCCCCTCGCTTAAAAAGCCAGCCAAGGGGACGGGGAACGGGACGGGGCGGCAGGGCTCTACCGCGGGCTGCGGAGCCGCCGCTGTCGCCTTGCCCTGCCTCCGCGCCTGCGGAGCGGCCGCGGCCGCGCCCCCGCCTGCGGGCTCCCCCCGGGGCGCGGCGGCCGCGGACGGGCAGGCGGGGAGCCATATTGCCGAGCGGGCGGAGGGTCCCGGGCCGGGCTCCAGCGGGTGTCCCGGCGGCCGACTGACACCTTCTGCCTCCTCTCCCGCTTTCCTTCTGCTTGATCCCGGCTTCTGGCCAGGCGTCGCCCAGCATGCCGATCGCCCACTTGCTGGAGCTATGGAAAGGGATAGAGGTGGAGCCCATGGAGACGGAGGTGAGCGGCGGGGGATGCGGGCGGGCAGCCGCAGCGGTGCTGCCAACCCCCCCCCACACACACCCTCCCCACCTTCCCCGCCGGGGGAACCGCCTCGGTGCTGCCCCAAACCTGGCGAGATGGGGCGTGATGAGGAGCCCTCGCCGCGGAGAGCGGGGAGGAGAGGGGCTCGGCTCGGCAACCTGTTGCCCCACAGCCGGAGTGGCTTGTGGCGGGGAGGGGGTCCGCACCGCAGCCTGCGCCGTCCCCCCGCCGAGCCCGGCTGCCCTCCCGCCCGCTCCGGCACCGCGCTTGGGCCGGAACCCTACTTCGGGGATTTTGGGGGTGAATGTAGGGGAAGGAGCGTGTGAAACGGATGGCAACCCGCAAAGCGGGCTGAGCAGGACTCGGGCTCACGTTTGAACACAAAGTGCGTGATCTCTAATTTGAGGCTAGGAGAGCTCCGTGGCTCTCCTTTCTGTTTTGATTTCTGAGCTTCCTTGCCTTTGTTTTAGCATCAGCACAAAATTAAAGTCGGACCCTCGTCCGTTACCTCTGAGCGCAAGGCTGAGCCTTCAGGACCATATTGGGAACGCAATGCTGTGATAACTCGCTGGCTGCGGTGTTATATATGCTCATGCTTTGTGTTGAAGATTTTTCATTACCTGCAATTTAAAATTGTCTTGTGTCAAAAATGGTATCATCTTTTTGTGCAGCAGTGGGCATAGTGGATTCCTGAGTATTTCTGGGGCTCTTGAGTCATGCAGTAAAAGCAAAGTATTTCTGGTCAGCTGTTTCCAGCACAGGATACACATTTGTAACAGGTGATAGAAATAGTGAAACTTGTGAGGTGGAGGGGGGTTGTGTTTACTTCATAACACACCCTTTTCCCTCCCTGCCACTTCATTGATCACAGCACTGTAACAGGGTTTTGGGGGGATGAGGGGAGTGTAACTCAACCAGCCAGGTTACAGGCAACACTTGTCTCAAAAAAGGAGTTGCTGAGTTGTGGAAGAGGTTTCATACAGAGTGTTAGTTTATGTATTTAAACAATATGGCAGAAAAGATACTAGCATAGCTCATTCTGGAGTCCCTAGGTTAAGAATGAGGGGGGGGGGGGGATGGGACATGGAGCTTGCAGAGGTTTATATCGTGTAAGTCACTTCTGAGTGCTGCCACTTGCTCCACTTTGCATGCTGCAAGGAATCTGAGTGCTAACAAATGGGTTATATCTGGGAAACAGCATATTGTTCCTGATTTTGTTTAAGTAGTCATCTGACACCCCATTAAATCACTTTCCCAATGAGAGGACTATACTTATGGTGAACAGTTTTCTGCTGAGTGTCATAGAAACAATGCTTTTCTCCCTCCCAAGCATGCCTTTCTGTTGACCACAGTATTTAAAGTGCATGTATGTGCTTGCTCTCTGCCTTCCTCCTCTTCCTCTTAAAAGTCGATTTTATGTGTGTTTCTGCTCCAGACGGAAAACACTTTGGTCATTGCTCAGATTGCTTTTTCTGCCATCAACTTCTTGGAAAAAACTTCCCTAGATCTTAGAGTAGGCTTCTGCACTAAGGCCCAATGTCCACTGCTTGGGACAAGAGCTTTCTATTGTCACCACTTCTGTTGGTAGAGGACCATTTAGACTGTTCTTCCAGAATAAACCATGTGGGTCTCCTTACCAAGTGTAACTGACCCATTGCAAAGCTGGTTAATCAGATGTTTGCTTTGTTTTTGTGTTGTGTGGTGTTTTTTTTTTTTTTCTTTTGCATTTCCTGCTTTAGGGAGTACCATAGCTATGAGCTACAGTGTTCTATCACTCTTGCTAAGATTTCACTTATAAAAAAGTTTAAAGAGGGTTAAGGAATTACAGGCATAAACTTTTAGAGTTTAGATGAGAGCAACAGATAGAACACTGTTTATTGTCTTATTGCTATCTCTAAGCTTGTTAAAGATAGAATCATCAATGGTTTAGGTTAGAAGGGACCTTGAAGATCGAGTTCCAACCCCCCTGCCATAGGCAGGGACACTTCCCACTAGGCCAGGTTGCCCAAGGCCACATCCAGCCTGGCCTTGAACACCTCCAGGGATGGGGCCTCAACAACCTCTCTGGGCAACCTGTTCCAGTGCCTTACCACCCTCAAAGTAAAAAATTTCTTCCTAATGTTCAATCTGAACCTGCCCTCTTCCAGTTTAAAGCCATTCCCTCTCGTCTTATCACTGTGTGCCCTAGTAAAAAGTCCTTCCCCAGCTCTCCTGTAGGTCCCCTTCAGGTACTGGAAGGCCACAATAAGATCTCCCCGGAGCCTTCTCTCTTCTAGGCTGAACAGCCCCAACTCTCTCGGCCTTTCCTCATAGGAGAGGTGCTCCAGCCCTCGGGTCATCCTCGTGGCTCTCCTCTGGACATGCTCCAGCAGGTGCCTGTCCTTCTTATGTTGGGGACTCCAAAGTTGGATGCAGTACTCCAGGTGGGGTCTCACAAGAGTGGAGTAGAGGGGCAGCATCACCTCCCTTGACCTGCTGGCCACACTTCTGATGCAGCCCAGGATATGGTTGGCCTTCTGGACTACGATTGCACACTGCTGGCTCATGTTGAGCTTCTCATCAACCAGAACCCCCAGGTCCTTCTCCTCAGGGCTGCTCTCCAGTCATTCCCTGCTGAGCCTGTATCTGTGCTTGGGATTGCCCCGACCCAGATGTAGGACCTTGCACTTGGCCTTGTTGAAGTGCATAAGGTTGGCTTGGTCCCACCTCTGCAGCCTGTCCAGGTCCCTCTGGATGGCATCCCTCCCCTCCAGTGTGTTTACCTTGCCAAACAGCTTGGTGTCGTTGGCAAACTTGCTGAGGGTGCACTCAACCCTACTGTCCATGTCGATGACAAAGATGTTGAACAGTACAGGTCCCAGTACCAACCCCTGAGGAATGCCACTTGTCATTTGTCTCCACTTGGACATTGAGCTGTTGACCGCAACTCTTTGAGTGTGACCATTGAATTCCTAAAGTACTGTTTGCTCAAATCTGGTTAAGGTACATAGAAATTAACTTTGTTGCTTCTGGGCTATTGTCCATGAAGACCAGTTGTCTTTTCAAACAGTGATGACATTTGGTCTTTAATGAGCTGAATGAGGCTTAAACACTAATGATTGGACAGCTTCGAGGGAGCTGTCACAGGCTCTGAATTTGTGTGGGATAAAATGTTTTCATGATTGTCTGCAAGTTGTTCTTTTTCGCAGAAGCTTTTCACAGTTAGACAAGGAGGGAGACAGTTTCTTTCTTTTATGCATATGGACCTCTTTCTCCTCCCCTTCCTTAATGCCAAAAACCCTTTTAAAATAGAGGCATTTATGAGTGCCTGTGCATGACTCAGGTGAATGACTTGCAGATATTAAAGACAGCATTTATAGTAAATCAATTGCTTGATAAGGAAGAGTGCATTTAGGGCATGTCCTGTATTGTGTTTGTATAAAGGAAGATTGGAGCAAAATCCTGCTTCTTTCACCTGTTGACTCAGGAGGTCATTAATTTTGTCTGACAAGTAAGCAAGAAAACTGGGATAATTTGCTGGGTCTAGAATTTCTTTGTAGGAAGGCAAAGTTATCGACCCCTTTCAAGCTGGATGGATGGGGTAGTGAAGTACAGCCTTGGGAATATTTTCCTGTGGAAGGGCTGTGTGATCAAGCTCTGTAATCTTTCTACCTAAGGGTTCATCACTTAATAGATTTCAGCTGAGCACTCATTAAATAACAATATTTAAATGGAAGATGTGTGTTTAGAAAGCTTGGTCCTATGTATGCACATATTCTCTTTTCAGCAAGAAATACTGTTCCGGTTCTCTAGTTTCAGTTTATGTTTGTGTATTGGGCTTGCCTGGCCAGGTTTTGGTAATGGTGGGGCTACAGGGGTGGCTTCTGCGAGAAGCTGCTAGAAACTTCCCCTATGTCCAATAGAGCCAATGCCAGCTGGCTCCAAGATGGACCTGCCACTGGCTAAGGCTGAGCCCATCAGCAAGGGTGGTAGCACCTCTGGGATAACACACTTAAGGGGAAAAAAAACCCTGCACAACTGCAGCCAGAGAGAGGAGTGAGAATGAGAGTAACAACTCTGCAGACACAAAGGTCGGTGAAGGAGGGGGAGGAGATGCTTCAGGTGCTGGAGCAGAGATGACCCTGGTGTGGACCATGGTGAGGCAGGCTGTCCCCCTGCAGCCTGTGGAGGTTAACAGTGGAGCAGATATCCACCTGTGGCCCTGGGAGGACCCCACACTGGAGTAGGTGAATGTGTGAAGAAGGCTGTGACCCTGTGGGAAGCTCCTGCTGGAGCAGGCTCCTCTTAGGACCCGTGGACCCATGGAGAGAGGAGCCCATGCCAAGTTTTCTGGCAGGACTTGTGACCCTGTGGGGGACTCGTGCTGGAGCAGCCTGTTCCTGAAGGACCACAATCCCCTGGAAGGGACTCCCACTGAAGCAGTTCGTGAAGAACTGCAGCCTGTAAGAAGGACTTATATTGGATAAGTTTGTGGACTGTCTTCTGTGAGGGAAACTCCATGCTGGAGCAGCGGAAGAGTGTGAGGAGTCCTCCTTTGAAGAGAAAGAAGCAGTGGGGACCATGTGTGATGAATGAACCACAACCCCTGTTCCCTGTCCACCTGTGCTGCTGGGGGGAGGAGCATTTTAGAATAAAGTTAAGCCTGGGAAGAAGGGAGCAGGGTGGGAAAGTGGTTTTAACTTTTTATTTTAGTTCTTATTATCCTACTCTGATTTGGTTGGTAATAAATTAAGTTCATTTTCCCCAAGTCGAGACTGTTTTGCCCATGGTGGTAACTGGTAAGTGATGTCTCCTGATCCTTATCTTGACCCATGAGCCTTCCATTATATTTTTTTCTCCCTCTGGTTGAGGAGGGGGAGTGATAGAGAAGCTTTGGTGGGCACCTGGTGTCCAAGCAGGGACAACCCAGCACATGATTCGTAATCTTTAGTTCTTTATTCATTTTAGTGCAATTTCTGACAAACCTAGCTTTGACTATTCATCAGGAATCTTAATAGTGCCAGCATGCCCTTGCTTTCCCCTATATCTCTTAGCATTTTATATATCTTGGAGAGAGCAGGTCCTCAGGGATTGAAAGGCTAACTTACCTGTGTGAAGAATTGAACGTGTCTGCTACAGCAGTATAAACTTGGACTTAACCAACTAAAAGTAAATTGACTGTATTTTGTGGTAGAACTTGGGTTAGAATTGTCTTTCTCAATAACATATATTTACAAGACTATCTTTCCTCTTTTTGCCTTTCTGTTCACTAGCCTGTGGTGGAAGATGCTGCCCTGGATGAAGAACCTGTTAAAGAGGTAAATCTGTTTACTCGTGGATTAAAAAATGTTAGGAAATTATTATTATAATATCTTCTGCCTTTGTGGAAACAAAATATCTCTGGTGGTACTTAATGTGCTTCTCACCTTGGAGATGCAAAACCAACCTGTTTTTTGGGTCTCTATTGCAAGGTCAAGTGAAAAAAGGAGAATAGACTTGTTCAACTAGAGTTTAGGGAATTTTATTTTACTGATATTACCCTTGTGCAGGTTTTTCAAGAAAGAAGAAAAAACTTCTTGAGGTGTATGGATTTCCTGCAGAGATTTTGTATTGACCTCAAAGAGTAGCTGTTGTCATAACAATGCTTGCGTATTGTGAATTGTCTGATGAACCCCACATACTACTAAATTTTGAATTCATTCCTGTTTGTCCACTAGCCTGGCTCTTCATCCAGAGCAAGACTGAGCTAACTCTTTCCTTCAAGTTAATCTATTGTTTGTATTATTGTAGCATTGTACTATTGTGCTAATTAAAAAAAAAAAAAAAACCAAAAAAAAAAAAACAAGGAAATCCGCAAACCTACAGAAAAACACAAATCTTGCCTCGATGTGCTTAAATGTCAAATATATGAGAAGGTGATGTGAAGACAGAAAGCAGGTGAGAACAAATCAATGTTCACTGTTATGCTAAGCTGAGGACAAAGCTTGACTGTAAAACTGTTTGCTGCTGGCTCGTGTAGAGTAAACCAAGCTGTGCTCGGAAGATTGTTAGGTATCTCCTGACTTCAAAAAGTGAAGGAGACTGAATCGCTTCAGGATTGAAGGGAGGCTGCAACGACACGTGTATAAATAGCCACCATTGAACACGCTAATCTTCCCAGTATCTCTTACTCCTTGAAATTTCAAACTTTTGTCATGTTTACTCTTCAGTGCAAGGGTAAGTTTTTGTTACCTTCTACTATGTTAAAGGAATAGTTTTAACCCCTGTAATGGTACAAAGGAGGAAGAAGTCTTAGTTTTGAGCTCTGTGAAATGGACACAACTTCCAAGTGTAATTTTTCTCTCCTTTTCCATTTCTTAAAAAGACAGCACTAAATCATTCTTCAAAAAGCTTGGGGCTGGAATTAAGTGCAGGTAACTGGGATCATCACATTATCTTTGAGGATATTGCTGAAGATTAAATTTCTGGTTTGTGGGTTTGGGTTTTAAGATTTTTTTTTTTTTTTTTTTGTGAAGACAGCCTTCATTTCCCAAATGAATTTAGACCTAGTTAATTTTCATTAGGGATGCATTTTATAATTCTGAAGTTTTAAATTTGGCAGAGAAAAATTGCATGTAATGACTACTTATATACAGAGCTCGGTCCTGTGTTCTCTCATTTTTGGATGCATTTACTGCTGTAAGTATTACAATTTGCAATTTGGTGTCTGTAATTGCATTTAGCTTTCTGTATGTCTACTCCTGCCTCAGCAAGGCAATGGCAGTGTCTGTGTGCCAAGTGGGAGGATGTACTTATGTCTGATTGGAAAACCGGCTGCACTTGTGCATTATAAAACATACCCAGGGAACACTAACAAATGATTGGCAGGGAAATATTGGCTGTCCAATGTAGAGAACCCTCACTCTTCACTTAACTTTCCCCTGTGTGCCTTCATTATGCAGAACTACAGAAAAATATAATAAGAAAAACTGGTTTCCACCTTTACTCTGCTGCTGTCGTGTTATTTCAGTCCTCTTACTGGCTTAGTCTGTAAGCCTGTTCTATTTCTATGAAGCTTGCATCTTACCGTAGTGGTATTGTAGGAAACTGATCTACTGGTCTGGTCACTTTCTTACTAATGGCTGTACTGTGCCCAAGCTCAAAGCCAATTTTTTCAGGAAACATTAAAGTGTGACTTAAGGGGTGAAATTCAAATCATGTCATGCAATGGATCACACTTGCTTGAAGGGTGTTCTTGTAAATAACCTGCTTAAGGCTATGCTGGCCTCCTGCTGTTTCTCCTGTCCCGTGTATAGTACGGACAAATGTGGTGGTGGCAAAATGCATTAGGAAAACTGCATGCTGTCCATCAACAGCAAGACCAGATCTCAGAAAAGCAAGTTCTTTAAATGTCTTGGGGAGCGTTGTTGGACACAGCAAGTGTTTGAGGCACATCTTGGTCCTACAGCACTGTGTGTCAGCTCTGCTCTAGAATTGTCACCTAGATTACACAGGGTTGCTGCCATCGGGGTGTTCCCCTAGGAGGTCCTCCCACAGCCATGGACCCTGTTTGTCCTGCCACAAAGGCAAGCTGATGGGAATTCCCTTAAGAGACAACTTAAAACTCCTGCGGCAGTCCTTGCCTAGACTTGTGGGCTGCAGTTTTTCTGTACAGTGATTCTTTTTGGCAAACTGGCCCTTTTTTGATAGAGAATGTTAAGTATGACCACATCATTGTTAGAGGCTCAAACATACTTAAACAAGGGTAATGTGCCTTGTGGTTTGATCTAGGTCCAAGTTAGGAGTTGATATTCTATCTAAATCCTCCATGAAGGTGCAGTTGGCAGCAAAATTCTTTTTCGCATCTTTCTAAAATAGTGAGCATGCATGCAATACAGCTCACGGCACTTTGAAATTGCGGCGTTCAGAAGCTCGAGCGTAACACTGCTTTGAGCTGTTTGTCCTGTTTCAAGAGAAGTTTGATGCTCTAATTGAGAGCTTGCATGGGGCTTTTGGGGAAAGTAGAGGAGAGATGCAGTGGAAGTGCTGATGTCCAACCAGAAGCAGAACTGTGCAAATCCTCTGAAGTTTTGCTCTATGAAAATTGCATGGCAAAACTGAAAATGGCAGGACCCAGGCTTACTGTTAACTCTTGTATGAAGTTTCTGAAGACACATGTAACCTCTGGTGATACTGTGTACTCCTGTGCAAATAGGAGTAATAAAATTGGAGGGAGCAAAGGGTGGTTGCTCTGTGTGTAGTCTCATGACAAGCATGTATTGCAGGCTCTACCACTGTCCATAGAGAATTTATTGGAACCTCAATGAAAGGTCAAGCGTTTAGAATTAATGATGGTAACAGCTAATGTGATAGCATTTAGGACCTGAAGAAAGACTGTGTTGAATGATCACAGTAAGGAAAGCACAAAACCTCCATAGCAGTAAAAATTTTACTTTTATTCCTCTAGTGCTGCTTTTATCAAGGCAATGATAAATGCTTGTAGCACCATAGAAAACTGATGTTGGAAGGCACCTCTGGAGATCCTCTAGTCCAACCCTCCCTGCCCTGCTCAGAGTAGGGTCAGCTACAGGAAGGTGCTTGGGATGGCATCCAGTTGGGCCTTGAATGGACTCCACAACCTCTCTGGGCAGCCTATTCTACTGTTTAATCGCACTAAGAGCAAAAATGTTTTTCTCATGTTTAAACAGGACTTCCTGTGTTTTGGTTTGTGCCGACTGCTTCTTGTCACTTCACTGGGTACTGCTGAGAAGGGTTTGGCTCTGTCATCTTTAAATACCTGAAGGGAGGAAATATATGTCAGTAAGATCCACCCTCCATTCCTTCCCTGCCCCCCTGCATTGTCATCTTCAGGGGGAACATCTACAGCTTTCTCAGACTTCCCTTTTAGGTCAGATCCTGTCATCCCTTAATCATTTTTGTGGTTGTCCATCTTTACTGGGCTTGCTCTAGTATATTCACGTCTCTTGTGAACTGGGAAGCTCAGAACAGGATGACACTCTACATGTCTTAGCAGTGCTGCGTGGAAGGGAAGGACTACCTTTCTTGACCTGCTGTGGCAATACCTTTTCTAATATAGCCCAGGGTGTTGTCAACTTTCTTTGCCAAAAGGGTGTGTTGCTGGCTTATATTCCAATTTGTCCCCCAGGTCCTTTTCTGCAAGGGTGACTTCTAGCTGTTTGGACCCCAGCCTGTAACAGTGCATAGGGTTATTCTTCCCTAGGTGCAGGACCTTGCATTTCCGTTTGCTCAACTTCAGGATAATCCTGTTTGGTGATTTCTCTAGTCGGTAAAGGTCCCTCTGGCCAGCAGCACAACTGTCTGGTGTATCAGGTACTCCTCCCTGTTTTGTAACATCTAAAAACTTGCAGACTGTGTACTCTGTCCAATCATCTAAGCCATTAATGAAGACGTTAAATAATACTGGACCCAGTACTGAGCCCTGGGGTATGCCACCAGTGACTGGCCTCCAGCTGAACTTTATGCTGATCACAACCCTTTGAGTATAGCAGTTCAGTTTTTAATTCACCTCACTGTCCACTTATCTAGTCAACACTTCATCAGCTTGTCTGAGATAATGATATGGGACACAATGTCAAAAGCCTTACTTAAGGTGAAAAACACTTGCTGCTCTGCCCTCATCCACCAAAACAGTGAGCTCTTCATAGAAGGCTGCCAGGTAGCTTATGCACAATTTTCTGCTTCATAAACTTACACTGACTACTCCAAATCATCTCCTTGTCATTCATATGTTTGGGAATTCTTTTTAGAAGGATTTGCTTCATCACCTTTCCCAGGGATCAAGGTAAGGCTGACTGGCTTGCAATTCTCTGGATCCTCCTTCTTGAAGGTAGGACTTACCTTTTACGTTCTTCCAGCTCCCAAGAAGCTCTCCTAATTGCCGTGAGTCTTTAGAGTATTGAGAGTGGCCTCACAATGACACCAGTCGGCTCCCTCAGCACTCATGGATATATCTCGTCAGGTCTCAGAATTTTTTTTTGTATGTCCAATTTGTTTAAATGTTCCCTGACATGACCCTCCTCCACCAAGGACAAGTCTTTCTTTCCCACTTGTCTTCAGGGGCTTGGGATTCCCAAAGTCTGGTATTACCAATAAAGACCAAGGCAAAGAAGGCACTGGGGAACCTTGGCAGCCTTGTATCCTTTGTCACCATCTCCGCTTCCCCCACTCAGCAGCAGGACCCAAAGGTATTCCTCTTGCTGCTGATATACCTGTAGCAGCCATTCTTGTTGCCCTCAACAGGTCTAACTGCAGATGGCTTTTGGCTTTCCTGACACCATCTCTACATAGAATCATAGAAGTATAGAATGGTTTGGGTTGGAAGGGACCTTAAAGATCATAAAGTTCCAACCCCCCTGCCATGGGCAGGGACACCTCCCACTAGAACAGGTTGCTTAAAGCCCTGTCCAACTGGGCCTTGAACACCTCCAGGGATTGGGGCATCCACAACTTCTTTGGGCAACCTATTCCAGTGTCTCACCACCCTGTGAGTAAAGAATTTCTTCCTAATATCTAATCTAAATCTACCCTCTTTCAGTTTAAAACTGTTACCCCTCATCCTATTACTACACTCCCTGATAAAGAGTTCCTCCCAATCTCTCCTGTAGGTGCCCTTTAGGTACTGGAAGGCCACTATAAGGTCTCCCCAGAGCCTTCTCTTCTCCAGGCTGAACAACCCCAACTCTCTCAGCCTGTCCTCACAAGAGACGTGCTCCAGGCCTGCTTGGATAGTCTCCATATTCTTCCTCATCACTTCTGTGGTTGCTCCTCTCATACTTCATTTCCATGTCTGAGTTTTGTCAGAGGTTCCTTGTTCATCCATGCAGGCCTCCTTCTGCCTTTGCCTGATTTCCTGTTGGTCAGTGTGACCAAATCTTGAGCTTCGTTAATTTTCAAGGATCACCACCTCCAACTCTCTAGGACCCCTCTTCCTTCCAGGGCTGTCTTGGTAACTGCAACCAAGACTGCCCTTGAACTTCACATTCTTGCCCAGTACTTCCTTGTTTGTAGGGATCAGGTCCAGCAGAACAATTTCCCTCATCAGCTCCTTGATCACCTGTGTCAGGAAGTGCATTTATTAATGCACAGTTTTTCTGGATTGCTTGTGCACTTTCAGAAGATATCAGGGTGGATTAAATGGATGCTTTGAGGATCAGGGCCTGCACACATAAGGCTTCTTCCAGTTACCTGAGGAAGGCCTCTACTTCTTCCTGGTCAGGTTGTCTGTGGTAGGTACCTACCACAGCATCAATGCACATCTGTGCTAGTGTAATGCCAAACTGCCAGTAACAGCCCGTGCTTCAAAGATGCTAAAGTAGTCAACAACAGAGACAATGGAGACTGTTTCCAGACTGTTTGTGATCATCACTAGGGTTATCTCAAAACAACGTAACTAGTGTACACGAGTACTATAATTGCTGGTATATCAAATCACTTCTATGACCAAAAAAAAGTAGTTAACTTAAAGCAGGTCAGAAAATTCCAGTCTGCCATTCAAAAAGTTGGTTTTGTTGCAAAATTGGAGAGGTGGTGGCTTTTGTTTTTGGTTTTTTTTTTTTTTTTTTCAGTAGTATCTGGTGAACTTTTCCTCATGTCTCCCACTTCAATTAATCAAAGGTCTCAATACACCTAGTATGGACTATTCAATCCATTATGAAAACTAATGTATATTGTGGATGACTTTTAATAGTGATCATAACTGCTTAGCAACCCAAAAAAACCCTGAAAAATCCACATCTTTGGTTAAGCTTGTAGGTCACAGGTTAGTATGCGTATTGAGGATCTATAAAACAGATTACCTGTGTAAACTTCTCTGCTGCTTCATGGGTTGTGTATTTTGGTCATCAGGAATGATCATAGAACATAAGCTTGTCCTGTGGCAGGAAGTTATTAAAGACAAAGACTGAAGTTTCTTGGTTATTTGTTTTTATACATATATACGCAAAATCTGTACCTGGGTCATAGGGACAGACTGTTCTTTCAAGGAAAAACCAATGGGAGGCTGATCGTTAAATGAGTGGTATGGCACAGTGTAGAGAAGTGTAATAGAAGAATTATGTAGTATGATGTAAAATTCTTGAGGAGGGAAGCCTAGCTAAAGTTGCTAGATGATGACAACGGTATATTTATTTAATATATTGCTCTTTTTTCTTCCTCCAGTTAAAAACCAAACAAAAAAAACCCAAACAAACAAAAAAACCCCAAACAAACAACAACAAAAAACCCAAACCAAACAAACAAAAAAACCCCAAAACAAAAACCCCAAACCCTCACGATTAAGGAACCATGTTTAAAAAAAAATTCAAAGTAATAAAAACTTATTTTCTTATCAAGCAATACATTATTATCACAATAAATAAGTAACTTTGAGTCCACATACTATACTATACACCTCTCTATTAAGAGATGCATGCAAGTCTCTCTGGGATGACTCGTTTTCTTTTTATGAAAGTAGATACTGAGTAAGCTCAAATGCAGGCCCTCATTTGATTACTGGAAAATTATGACCTTGCATAGAAGCTTACAAAATTACACTGGTGATGTATTTAAGAAATGAATTATGGCATTCTTACCCTTTCCACTGTTCTTTGAGAATGTGATGTAGGTAGTGTAAGCTGTTTTACCTTAAGTAAATATTTAAAACTGTCTTAATCTCAAGTACTTGGCTTTTGTGAAGGCTTTGGTAGGTAATAACTTTGTAAATTGACTTTAGAATTTTTTTTTAAATATTTAGGGAATTCATTGACAGTGCCTGTCTTCTAACATGTCTCACTTTTTGGGGGGGGGGGGGGGGGGGGGAATAAATTACTGCAGTTTGTTTTGGAATGAAATTGATCAGGCAATCAACAGAATATTGGTTTCCATTTAACTTAATGCAAAATAGAGTATATAAAAGCGTGTCCTTGATGGAGGTAAAGGGTTATTCCACCATTGACTTTGTGTGGATAAAATGTGAGCGTGCTGGCTGGGGTCATGAAATGAATGCAGTGCCACCTCCTCCTATTGCCCCCCAGAGCCTGTGTTCAGAACCCCAGAGCTGGAGGGAAAGCTGCCACAACAGCTGCGCTGCCCTCTTTGAAAGAGCATTTTGTTACTCCTGATTCTTTAGAAACTGACTACTTCTTGTCACTGTCCTCACCAGCTAGATCCGGACAGACATAGGGGAGCTATCAGTATAAAAAGAAGAAAACCTGATTTATTTATTTATTACTTTGATCTTTTTCCTTCTCCTGCCCCTCATACAATTCATACAGCAAATAGAGAGACATAGACTTCAAATCATTTGGGTAGAGTGGTGTGTAGAAAGTTATTACACAAACTGTAAGAACTGTGATGTTTGGATGGGATATAATTAAACTTGAAATGTTTACATTAATGTTAAACTTCAGTTTTTAGCTATTTTTAATTGTGCAGTCTCAGGTATTTTTTTAATTACTCTTACTGCTTTCAGACAGTGTGGTGTTGTGGCTCAGACAGGATGATAGCATTTGAAGAAACTTCTGAAAAATGTCTGTGAACCTTGTTTAGGGTTTCTCAATCCCTCTGGCTTTCTGTAGCTATTGCCAAGATGCTGATGATCTATGGTGATTGGCAACCTGCACTGAAACTATTCTATGGCTGAAGGGTGATAGATCCTGTTTCTCAGAAACCTGGGTCTTTAAGAATGAAAAATGAACCTGGGCTCAATATCTATTGAGACCATAGAAGACAAAATTCATGGGGTTTTAGCTGGTAGAGGGGTTGCTGATAAGTATAATGGGTGGCAGAGCTTTCCTTACCCAAGATGACAGCTGATGCTCGCTCCCACTGAAGTGTGACTGCTACACTTGTTGGCTGTGATCTTGAGCCTTTATTGAATCAGGACTTTGCTGTGGCAGTGATCTCACCTCTGTTCCTCATACTCCAAGACATACTGACACAGTGGGATGGTGCAACTGCAGAGTTCAGGGATGCTGGGTGGGGGGGTGTTTTGGTTGTGTTGGATTTTAAGTTTGCAGTGTTTAGTTATTGAACAAAAAGCTAACTTACCACGTTTTTTCTGAAGCGGACACCAAAATGGCCACCTGCTATTTATTCAGGCAGGTGGACACTAGGATGCATAGCAATCCAGGTGTTCAGAAGCTTTTAAATTAAACTTTGTATGCTGAACTCTGGCAGTCACTACTGAGCCGATGTCATGTTGAATAGGAAAAAGAAGTTCTGGCAAGTATATGCAAGATGTAAAACACTTCAGAATTAGGCTGCTTGATTTTGAACAAGGGTTATTACTTAAGACAAATGAAAGTTCATCTGTGGAAAACTGTTCCCCCATGAAAATGAACTTGTTCCCTAATGGCAGTTGGTGCCCAAGAGTATGCTGGCTATGAGCTAATTGTGTCATCAGGAGAGATGAGTCACTTGGCAGACCCTAGATTCAAGGATAAATTGTTTGTGTGATGAGTATGGTGCCTCCTAGAGAGCTATATTTTTTGAAGTGGAAGCAAGCTATAATACAGTTTTCTTCATTGCAATGAGCTGGAAGTCAATTTTTTTCCCTTTTTTTTCTGAGCCTACTCTAGTTTTCTTGCTCACTCTATGGTTTGTTCTCCCCTAAGAACATAGTGGTTTTTGTTGAAATAAGAATTCTTCCTTTGAATCCTCTTCTCTCCTTTGCCACTGCTTCCGTGGTTCATAAATTATTTTTCCCCAAAGAAAAAGTGATGTGGCAAAGTAGTAAGATGAGCACTGCTGCTGTTCTAAAAGAAAAGCTTTCCTCTGACTGTTTTGTTGTTGTTGTGGTGGTTTTTTTTTTTTTTTTTTTTTTTTCCAAAAACTTGATGGGAAAAATCAGAAGGTAGCTCTACCATCTGTGGGGGGAAAAAAAGTTCTCGAATGCACATGGTTAGACATAGAAGAATTATCATGTTGTCATTGTAGATGCCAAGAATTAAGCTTCTGTTTCTAAGTAGTTATGTGCTTCAGGTTGAAATTTACTTTATCCAGGACCTGACAGGTTTTCCCTGTTGACTAAAAGGGAGCTTTGGGTAATAAATTAGCCTGGCTGCGTCTGAACAAATGAGTAAAACCCAGAACTTGTCCTATAAACTTGCAGATCTGATCAGTAAGTGTGCATGTTGATTACACTCGGGATTTAACAAAAATTATGCTGAAATTTGCAGTGGTGCGTGAAATATGTAGTGTGTTTTTTTGTTGCTGTTCTAAATAGGTTTTGGAAGTGAAGGAGGAAGGCCAGTTACCTCTAAAGCACCTGGATGATTAAAAACTGACAGATGCTTTGTCTCATTTGGCCAGTTATTTCTGTCAGGTAGCCAGGAAATTAGAGTTGTATAAACCCCTCTATAGAAGACAAAGTTGCATCCACACCAGAGAAGTGTGGGGCTGAACACAAAGATCTGCTGTCCAGGGTTGCAGGTGGGTACTTGTACAGTATTGCCAATGTGAAGCTAACTGCGAGTTCCCAGCTGTTCAAAACTTTGTTCCAGCACCTATATAGAATTTCTGGCATATCCAAGTTGCTTGAAGTGTAGGTATCATGATCAAATGACCTCTCAGTAATTATATGAAGTTAAAACTGTAAGTCTTCTAAACACTTTTATTCTGGATATGAGTGAAGAGTTTGGTAAATTAAAAACTCTGAACCGGCTTAGACCTGTCTCATCCAAAATGGGTTTGGATTTCCTGATTGCTGTTTATGTCTTTATTTTGTAGCTGTTTTCTCCCCTTTTTAATTGCTATGTTTGTGTGAAGTCAGTAATTAGAGCGATTACTAGGTTCTTCTAGTCCAATCTGGGATTCTTCTTTCTGTTACCAAACTTCAAAAAGAAAAGGGGAGGGAAAGCATAGTGTGTAGTTGTTAGTGATCATGTGTATGATGGATGATTAAAGTACAGTTTATCCCTTTCATTGATGTCTTGTGTTATTTGTGGTGCCCTGAGTTTTAAGGGTGGTGTTTAAGCATATTTATGCATATTTAGGCACTTGAATCGCCATCCCTGGAGATATTTAAAAGATGGATAGATGTGGTGCTTAGTGGTGGTTTTGGCAGTGTTAGATTGATGGTTGGACTTGATAATTTTGAAGATCCCTTCCAACCTAGACTATTCTATGATTCTATGAATAAATAGCCTGATCCTTTTGTATACTGCAGCAACCACAGTTCTCATCTCCAGTAATCAGAAACCGGGGGGTTCTCAACATTTACTCATCTAAAACTTTTTAATCCAATTCTCAGTTTTCAACTGTGGTGAGAAGGTAATCCTAATATATTTTTTAATATCTCTTATGAAAAAATATTCCAAACAGAACAGTAGCAATACAGTACTGCTAAAAAAAAAGCTGATACTCTTGTGCATGAGACTGTTATTTGAGTGGATTGCTTCCTGGGTGGATTGATTCCTGGTATGTGCTAATAAACACGCATGTTTAACTTAAATCTCCTGCATTTTCCTATAAAAAGTCTTTTATTATGATAAACAGTCTTGAGAGAGACTTCTTGTACAGTATATATTACAGCAGCTTTTAACACAATTGACTTATTAATATTTTTTAAGGAGAGTAAAGGTTGTGAGTCACCCTTCCTATAAAGCAAGCTGACACAAAGGAATTAAATTGCAAAAGTAGTGTCTTGATTACATCAGTGAGCTTTCTCTGTGTCTGTCATCTGAAAACCGTTTCTGACTCGTACAGGAGAAGTGTACCTGCAAATTTCCACATCCCATACTGTGCCTGAGGGCTGTGTTAGACCGTAGCACTGATAGCTAAAGGTGCAGAGCACCCTGCTTGAAAGCTACTCAGAGCACTCTGCCCAGCTGAATAGAGAAGGAATGGTAAAGGGTATGTGTGCATATATACACACATACACTTATTTATGCTTTTAACGAACAAAGATGTCTTTGAAACGTGTGGTCTGTTCATCTCCTTTGAAGTTGCTTTGGGAGGCTCCTTAGAAGGGGAAGAGTAACAGGAGAAGGAGGGCTAACTTCAGCCTGGAGAAGAGAAGGCTCTGGGGAGACCTTATTGCGGCCTTCCAGTGCCTAAAGGGGGCCTACAGGAGAGCTGGGGAAGGACTTTTTACTAGGGCATGTTAGTGATAGAATGAGGGGGGAATGGCTTTAAACTGGAAGAGGGCAGGTTTAGATTAAACATTAGGTAGAAATTTTTTACTGTGAGGGTGGTGAGGCACTGGAACAGGTTGCCCAGAGAAGCTGTGGATGCCCCATCCCTGGAGGTGTTCAAGGCCAAGTTGGATGGGGCATTGAGCAACCTGTTCTAGTGGGAGGTGTCCCTGCCCATGGCAGGGGGGTTGGAACTTGGTGATCTTCAAGGTCCCTTCCAACCTAAACCATTCTATGATTTGCACTTCTGTTCCTAAAATCAAAGCTAGAGCATGGTGATGCTTAGCACTCTCCAGCCTCCTAACTGCAGTATTTCTGACTGCACCTGGCATGACAGGCCTCTGAAGTGAGGTCTGTCTTGCAGCAGCACTACAGAGGAGCTGGTTGTAGAGAGTGGGGGTAATTGAGTCTATCCAGAGGGAAGTTTTCCTAGGGTAGCCTCTTTTGGTCTGTCCTGCTTGTCAGCATGCTTTGTGATCCAGAAATAACCTTGTTTCTATGGCCCTGTGGGTGCCAAGCAAAGTCAGAGCTCCATCACAGCAGGGCTGGGTGCTACGTAGTTTGATTCACACAGAGGTGTGCTTGGGGATCCCGTCTCAAACAACCATTTAAGTTCTTCACAGATGCCTGATTGAGGATTGAGCTCTTGCACTGTTAGCAACCAAATACTTGAAGATTATGTCAAAGCCAAATATCTAGGCCTGATATGTATAATTCTGTTACCTTTTAGGGGAAAACTGAAGGAGGAGTACCTATTTTTTTTCCCAAATTTGGTAGGGTTGCTGTAGACTTGCACTAGATGCACAGAGCACACCTGACCTGGAGGAATGGAGTCAGGAGACCTCTTAGGGCAGGAGAATGTGGTGTGTGTCTGGGTCTACTTCTGTATCTAATTACTTTATAGAATCACAGAATTGTCTAGGTTGGAAGGAAACCTTAAGATCAGTAAGTATCCTCTTGAATTTCCTGGTGTCAGTTTTCCTAGCCTGGCATGCAGTTTTATCACACTTTGGGGGAAGGGGGGTGGACCCTGAAACTCCACAGCATGCCTTTTAGTTTCACAGGGAGAGATTTCTTCTTCTGAAAATGGAGTATGAGAAGCGGTCTTGTTGCAGATATCGATGAGTTTCTGTGGGTGTCAGTCTTGTTGAGTGAATGGGAGATTAACATGGATTAGAGGTCTGAATAGTGTCTGGCAGTTTGCAGTATGTAGTTAGCTGTTTACAGAAGATATGGAGATAAGTGATTAAATCCTTTAGACATCTGAATCCAATAGCCAGCCAACAAATACTTAAGCAGTAATGCGCAATACCAAATAAATATGACTTGATAGGCCTGACACACATCTCATGCAAGGTCTTACTGAATGCAAAAGTGAATGAAAAGATGTGACAAGGTGACAGCCTTTCTCTTATTTACTGGTTTGATTTAGGCTTGGTTTAAGCTTCCATGAAGCTTTGCTTGCTGATAGCTGTGCTCAAGAGGTTGGCATTGTTCAGATTTGTAGTGTGAGAATGGATGAAGAACTAATCTTTTCTTCTACAGAGCAGGTGTGGCTGCCTGAAGCTTGAAGTGCATTAGTGGAACAGGTGTTGAAAATTATATAGCCTCTGCCAGAAATGTCTTCTGAGCCATGTGTTTAATGCCAGTGCTCTTTGACTAGGAGAGGACAGTAACTGCATCTGCCAGGACACTTCATAATGGCTTCAAGTTGACAAAGGAATTAACTCTGTGCCTGTGAAAGACCCTGATTCACTGCTGTAATGGAGACCTCTAATCTTCTCTTATCTTTGTCCTGTGTGACATATGCCCTCAGTCATACAACTTTGTGCTGGTTGAAGTGACAACAGTGATAGATCCTGACTCTGTGTGAAGGTCATCTTTGTGGTCTGTGTTTTAAGAGAGGAAGAGAAAAGCCTTTCCTCTGGAGGTTGTCATCCGGTAGCTAGAAAACTGCTGGTCTTTGGAGTAAACAAAGCTCTTGTCTGTGCTGTGGTGACAGGGGAAGAGGGTTGTAATTCCATCTTCAAGACAGCTGTGTGAAATAGGGCTGCAATTCCAGCTGAGTGGTGGAGATGGACAGAGTGAGGCTATGCTGAAGCTGTGGTTGGGACACCATGTAAACAGTGTAGAGGCTGGTGGTGGCAGTGGCAGGACTGGAGCACGCTGAGTCGCTGAGCTGCAGTTTTCCAAGATCCAGAAAGAAGACAACAACCTCTTTAAACAGCACTATTGCAGTACACTCCACTTCCTGGTGTTAGTAAGAGGCTTTGAGAATTTTTGCTTATGTGCAGCAATATGTAAGGCTTGCTGGCTAAAGGCAAAATATGTAAAGCTATTTGCCTCCTTCCCAGTCACCGTTTTGTTCTTATATTGGGAAGAAGGATGCAGTGCTATGTTGTAGCCTTCCTGTCACTTCCATCACTGTATTGATCCTTTCTTTGTGATAGCAGTCTTACTAGCAATGCAATGGAAAAGAAATAGGAACAACATGAGAAACGTTAGTGCTCTACAGCAACAACAGGTTTGAATATTGCCTTTACTGTGCCAGCCTTGTAACTTGAGCGTGGGCGCAAGTAGCGGTACTTCAGTTAGCATCTTTTGATGTTTGATAGTGGCCCTGAACTAGGGGCCCCCTTGTCATGATGGAAAGCTAGTCATCCTGCAGATCAGCACAGTGATGATAAAGAGGATAAAGAGTGGTTTATAGCTCAGCATGTTATGGATGTTCTGTGGATCCTTCTAAACTAAATATCTGTTGCACATTTTTCTGTGGTCTTGTGGGACCTCAGATGTTAGAAGTCTCTCCTCTGTATCCTTACTTGCTTTAGCTGATTGTCACCAGTGGGAACGGGCAACCCATGAACAACAGGATAATGTACATATTTGCATAATAATTTTGTATCTTATCACCAGGACTATGTTGTACAAGTTTGATCTCCTTTACTAGTAGTCTAGCTCAGTATTGCATCTTAAGGTATATTCTTAAGTAGAGAAGCTCAGGATATTGCAGTGTCTTATGGTATGTAAAAGAGGGTCATAAATAACAAGTGTGGTAACCACTGAGTAAATGCAGTGATGTCATTAGCAGAGTTTTGTCATCACTGTGCACATTACCACTACTACTTCCTGCTAGTCTTTGGCCTTGATGTGCCATCCTTTCTTGGAGATAGCTTTGTAGAAGACACTAAAGGGAATGCAGTAGATAAGTGTTGCAGTGTCAGTTGGCAACATACTGAGGATTAGAAGAGGGCTTGATGGCAATGCCTCTGCTAGTGCTGGTCGCTGTAGCATCTGTGCTTCAAGTTATGGCAGTTCTCTCTCTCCCCCCCCCCCCCCCCCCCCCTACTTCCTATCCACAACATCTTGCCTATGAAGCAGGATGTTTCTTCTTGGGTTCCTGTTGTAATAAGTAATTTTTCAGCTCCAGGAGTAAGCAGTTAAGTTTTTCTGTTGCTTTGAGGTTGCTCCTGTGATCTAGCTTCCATGATTCATAGTCCTGCTTGCCAACTGGAGTTAGAGTAAGGCTTAATTAAATGTGTAAAACATTTTGAACTTACTGAGTCATTTTCCTGAAATATGGTTTGTCATGCTGTGTGTAGCTGGCAAACTTGCGCACCTTTTGGATTCTCAGAGCCAGCTTTGAATAAATAATTGGCTTTGGGCAGGGGGTGGGTGGGATATTTAGTGTAGCCTTGAATATTATATTGAATATAATATGCAAAAAGCATAATAATTTAAAAATGCTCAAGAGGTGGATACTTAGTGTGCAAATGAAAAATGTGTTCTTTTGTTTCATGCTCATCATAGGATTTGAAAACCCCAGAGGCTTTGATGTCTAGGTGAAACTTACACAATTCTGTTGATGAAGATGGGCAGAATCCAGCTCTTGTCCCTGGAACCATGCAACTTCCCTGGATTTGAAACAAGAATTTGAAAACTTACCTTCCTTTTAGACAGGCAAGCAGGAGTTCTCAAGCACATCAGGAGTTCAGCCAGGAGTCTCTAACATTGTGACTCTTGGATCCTCACTCTGACTTCTCTAACTCTTTAGTTCTGCAGTAAAATTTTAAGTAAATGTAGCTCTGAGCGTAATAAGCCTTAATGTTATTCTAACTGTGGTAAAGAATAGAAGACTAGCTAGAATGTCTGAATTGGGAGAAAAGAAAATTTAAGTTCAGCTTCCATGTAGAATAACTGCTTATCTCTTAACTGGATGATGATTCACTGCTGTGACTGATTAGATCAGTAGGAAATGATTCTCCTTTATTCTTGTTCTTACAGATTTTACCAGGTTCTACTAGTCTTTAACAGTTCACATAAAGCACTGTAACTTGGCCCATCAGCCTTGGAAGAAAATTTGACTAAGCTTCTTTGAAAAGCCTGAAATATGCATTTAGTGCCAAATCTTGTAGACTGGCAACATGCTGTAGGGACCTGAGTTTTTCACCTTTAACCTTTCTAATAGTACAGATGCTAATTAAGTAATTGTCCACTGGGTTCTGATAACAGGTACGGAGTGGACTGCTCATGAAATGTTTTATCTTTGTACCAGATTTCACTTTCAGGAATACCTAGGGATAAGGGAAGTGCTTGCTTCATGTTTGAAATGGCGGCTTCATTGGTTTGCCCAGTTTGGTGCTGGGACTGGTGGTTCTTGCAAGGTGGTGTAAGGGGATAGGCACAGGATATTTTCTTGGGAACTGTCTAATGCTTAACTCCCACCTGCTGTGGCTGGAGTTGAAGATCTCCTGGCTATTGCAGAATGAGTTGAAGTAGGCTTAAAAACTAGAAATGCTTTCCATATTTCTTCTATGTTACTGTTTGGCTTTTTTTTTTTTTTTGTCGTAGCCTATATGTAGTACTTGTTCTCTAGATATTCCTACACAATTGGCTTTGTGTTGCTATCCAGGCATTACAACTGCACTTTTTTATGTGAGTATCTTGGGGGCCTTTAAAAGTGCATTGCAAACATACTTATGGACAAGTGGACAGAACAAATGTTACCATTTGGTGACTTAAACAACTGTGAGTATCAGTGAACACTTGTGAGTCGTCTTTCCAACTGACTTTGCTTATGACGTGAATCATGAATGTGAGGTAAAGGTGCTTCTGAATTAGCCAAGTTAACTTTTTCTTTGCTATACATATTAAGGGAGAGAGCTTGTTGCCCTATGTCAGTCTACAGAGCCTCCTCTTAAATTTGATAATTTACTCCTGGCATAGTAATTCTTGCCTTTGCTGAAGGTCTTAGCCTTCAGCTTTATTGATAGAAAGGCAGCTGCACACTTACTTCTATGTCAGACTGTCCAGCAAGACATGTATGTGTGCAGACCAAATGTTTCCAGTGTGCTTATGTGGGCTAATTTGAGCAGAGCTTTCGACCCTTCCCCTTGAGCAGAGGTACAGAACCTCAGCTATACAGCTGGGATGAGGTCAGTCCAGGGGGTTGGGGCAAAATGGACCATTAAAATACTGCTTTGCCTCGCTCGCTTTTCCTGCCTTTTTTTCATTCTGTAACTAGTGTCGATGCAGCCTGTGTGAACAGTTGGAAGAGCTCTTCCTGTGAGAGGCAGCAGCTCCGTATCCCCGGCTGCCAGCTGAGGGAAGCATTTAATGACACTGTAAGTGCTGTACAAAGCAGATGCTGACTGCAGGAGCAGCAGGGTAGGAGTGTTTGGATATAACGGCCTGTGCCATTTTGAAGAGGAAATTGAACTTGGATTGGGGTGTTCCGTTCGTAGTAATAAAAGACCTTCTGGAAAATGGGGAGTACCTGCAAATACTGTTCACTTGGCTGCAGCAGAGAATATAGGTGCTGGATGCCTCCCCTGTGGCAGCTGCAGGGTGATTAGTGTCTGAATTTCTATCTGCAGCTGACAGAGGGAACTTGGGCTTTATCTTTCTTTGTCACAGTGGATAGAGAAACCCTCTGAAACTCTTTTCTGTTGTTGATTTTCTGCCAGATCATCTAGAGATCTTGGAAAAAGTGGGGTAGCTCTTCCTGCACTGTTTCTTTCAGCTCTTATTTCTTCTGCGGTTATACTTGGGCATCGTGCAATGTCCAAACATGCTGCTCTTGGTCGCTTGACTTTAGGGTTACTAAAACTATGTTTCATCTCTCTGTAAAAGTAAAAAGGAGAAGTTCATGTAATGGAATACTGATAATTCTTTTTTTCCTGTTGGACTTTTCATGGCCAAACAAGTTAAATGTCTTCAGAAAATATAATGAAAACAGGAGTTTCACCTGATCTCACGACTCCAGAGCTTTAAAGAAGATATGAAACAGTGGAAGACTTGCTTATGGGGGTTGGGAGTATATAGCTTTTTTTTTTTTTTTTTTTTTTTGTACAGAAGAGGTCTCCTTGCTTATAGTCTCATCACCAGCAAAACCCTTTAGCCTTTCAGTATCGGGTCTAGGGACTGTTTTTGGGCCTCAATAGCTGATTTTTTTCTGATGAAGCTCATGGGTGAAGACTGTATGTGTGCTGCAGCTTAGTAGGGGAGAGAGATTGCTGCCCTCTGAAGAAAAGAGGCCTGCCTCGGGGGCCCAAGGCTTCACGTGTAGATTTAAAGATCAATAAGTTTTTTGATCTGATGAGGAAAAGTATTGTCTTTATGAGGCTAGAAAAAGTCAAGAGTTTGGCATGCTTTTTTATGGACAGTCAGATAACTGCTGATCTGGGCACCCAAACCTACCTGCATGTTGCACATGGCAAGTTATTGTAAAAAAAAAAAAAAATAATCTTTAAGACTGAAATGAGTAACTTCTTGTTCCTGAAATATTTTGACTGCATATATGGCAACATAAATAGTAGACTAAATATGTTAAAATAGAAGCAAAAGAGCTTCCTGTGTGACTTCTCCAGTTCTCACAAGAAAGTGGATATGGGAGACCAGGATCAGCTTTCCTCATTGCTTGAAGATGTGGAAGGGGCATAATTCACTCAAGTGAGTGTCTTTCAGGGGGCTGAGTGCTCTTTGCTGCTGGGATGCAGTTCAGCCTGTGTGATGAATTAGCAGAAATATTCAGTGATTGAAGATAGTACCAGCTGTATACAAAGGTGTTTTAATGCATCCGCTTGGCTTTTTTTTTCTCTGGATTTCTGACTAATTTGAAGAATAAGGCTGAGGCAGCTTAAACATAAAAGTAGCCTAAATCCCAGAGGTTTGAGTGTTCATGGGAGAAGGTGAATTAAAATTATTTTCATTGTGTGTTGCTGTGGTACAACATAGAATTGTTTTTGTTTAAACAAAGCAGAGATTTAATTTAGGTTTTTGAATATTAGCCTGATGAGATGGATTTAGATATGTTCCTATTTGGGCTGATGAGCATTTTAGCATAACATATCTGGAAACATCCACAGGCAAAAGGGCCAACTGAAGTAAAGTCTGTTGGGTACCTCCATCTGTGGTATGGGCAGTGTTGCCTCTCCTGTCCTGTGTCTATATTAGTAACAACTTCGTAAGTGACTGTTTTGGTTTTGTTTTTGGTTTTTGTTTGGGTTTTATTTTTTAGGGGGGCAGACACACAATGTACACTTTGCATCTTTCAAAGTTATTTGAATACATTGCTCTTCTGTAAAATGCATACTAAAATAACTTCAGATAACATGATGTACATCTCTTACCAGGTGCTGCTCTGTAGCTGGATGTGGTCTTTCTGCAGCTGTGGGATGGAAAGGTTCAGTACCAGGAGTAGCTACTAAGGGATGGCAGCATGAGCTGCCGTGAGTAATGAATGCCTACTCAGTGTCTGAAGACCCTAACTCATACTACTTTGGATGTATTGTTATATTTTCTTGAACTAGCTAGACTGAAGCTAGCAAATAAACTGCAGTCATATCTTCTAACTGCAGTGTGGACAAGCCTGCAGTCTGTTGCCATGGGGACAAAGATAAGTCTCATTTTAAAAACTACTGAAACTCTGAGACTGCATGACCTGTAAGCAAGCAATTATGCAGCAGTTTGTTGTTGAAGGATGCTAAGTTTGGTAGACTTGATCTTTAGCCTGTTCCTAGGGAAGCAACGCTTACAATTGCACTGATAGTACATCCCCAATAATAACTCTTGAATGCTGACTAAAGCTGGCCATAGACTCGAAAGGGGGGTAGGGACTTAGACCTCTGTTCTCAAAGGTTTTGTGAAAACTGACAGAGGAGCAGCAATAACAGACTCAAGGCAATGCCCTACCAAGAGAAGGAAAAGCAGAACTGTACTTGGCCCCAGGCCAGTATGTCCTACTCAATGAAGTAAGCAGGCTAGGAAACCTCTGTGCTCCGTTCCTGTCCAAAAAGGCAAGAGGAAGAAAGGAGTCTGAGGGATGACAGCCATAAATCTGTTGAGAAACGGGCTCTGTTAGTTCTGCTTCTTGCAAAACAACTTTGACTTGCCTTTCTTTCTGGGAAATTTTATGTTCCCAAAAATAAGTACAGAAGTCTGCCAGCTTCTTTGTTTCCCTACAGAAACCAGATTGCACTTATTGCAGCTACATGTTGACCTGTTTTTTATTGTGTGTGTTTTTTTTTTAACCTTTCTTTGATCTAGTTACAAGACTAGCTCAGCTTTGAGAAAGAACACATTTGAAAGCCAAAACATGCCGTTTCTTAACGCTTGTCTGTGAGAACAAAAAGCGGTTTGTGTTCTTGTCAATCGAGTGCTGTGCAAACGCGAAGCGTATTTGTCTAGGAGGAAAGCACAGTGCAGCGCTTCGGAAATACCTGTGCTCGGTACGTGCCCGGGCCGGTTGAGCCCTGCTGTACCGCGGGCAATGCTGACATCTAGCGCAGGTTCGGTGGAACCGAACCGTCGGCTTCTGGAGCTCCTGCAAAGGTTCAGTAAAACTGAACTTTAAACTTAGGATGTCGCGAAGCTTTCGATACTTCACAAGTTACCAGTTCAGACATCCGATAGCTCACTTGTATGACTGGCTCTTCTTTCTAGCAGCTCGCAGAGCTGTTGCTGGAGGGAGCAGTACAACCTTGGGAGCCTGATATTTTGGAAACTGTGGTCCCTTGTTACTCGGGGTGAATTCCTTCCCCAGCTGGCTGAGTTCAGGCTGTCAAAGACATATTTCTACATTATATAAGGCAGATACTCATCCTATTTTCTACAGATGGAACGGTATCAATCTTGTTACTGTCACACTTTGGGCATTGGTAATGATGCTTGTGCTACAGAGACTAATGCAGTACTGTGCCTTGTAATTAGTGGTAACTGAGTGTCTTGCCTTCTTGAAGGGAAGAGAGCAGGTCTTGGAGAGTTGAAACAAACCCAAAAAGCAGGGTGAAACTTAACCATAGCAACTAAGTATTTCTAGTCTTGAAGTTAAGCTATTGCAGAGCTTCAGATTATAAATTTTTATATATATGTATTTTAAAATACTTTGTCTTGTATTCTTATACCCTAATAAACTGGATGTGGTGTAAGTCTGTTGCAGATAAAACTGAGGTGCGTCTTAGTGAAAAAGTATTAAAGCTATAATCATTTACTTTATTGTAGCAAGACTTCACCTTAATTCTCTGCACAGCCATATCCTAGCTAAATATTAAAGGAAACAGCTCCCCCTTGCCCCAAATCCTGCCTCTGAAACAAACTGCAACCTATAAGTATCCCATTTCTGCCACAGAGTCTGAGTCCACTCTAACTTGGGAGCATCTTCTGCTTTGAACATGAGGTTGGTCCAGATAACCTCTAGAGGTTGCTTCCAGCCTAAATGATTCTAAGAATCAGGGTTTTAGCCTCTGTCCTGGCTTTAAAGAGCGAGGAAGGATTTCTTCTTAAATCAGTCTGCTATTTGAATGGCAGGTGCAAGGGAAGTGCTAGTTGTTTCTCAACAGAGTAGATAACCATGTTGTCAACTCTTGCATAGCATTGGGAACATCGTCACAGAGCTATAGTAACGTTGCAGACCACAGTGACTATGGTGCAGTGTAGGGGTCTGGGAGGGCGACTGGCACTAGGTAACCTGGGTACAGTTGTCAGTTTAACTTTGGCAGGGTTGGAATGCTGTTTGGGGTACTGTACCCAACTGGGTGATGTGTATTAGTCCCAGTGCCATAGAGCTCAGTTCAGGTCAATCTAAAGCAGGACTGCAATGAGGAATTTTGATATTTCTGGTATATGCATCCATCTTTTAAGCCAGTTGCTAAGATCTGCAGCACCTTATTTTAAGCAGCAACAGGAGTGCCACAAACCTCATGAGGTTCTGAGCATTTGTTTCCATCAGGTGTCCCCATGGGAAGAAATGCATTAGTGGGGAGGGACTCCTCACCTCATCTCCTTGTGCAAAGCTACCTCCGCTATAAAGCCACCTCAGATGCATTGTGCCACTGTGCTGCAACTAAAGCTTTGAGTTGCAGTGCATAGCTATAACCTGTAACTAGAGCAATAAAATTATTCTGGGGTAATTGGTAAGCTTGCAGTAACTTTGTCCAACAGTAGAGGTCTGTCTCGTTTGGAAAAAGGATTTTTATCAGTTAAGAATGAATTGTTATGGGAGAGCTTGAGTAGCTCTTCAGTCATTTTAAGGTGGGGTTTTCTTTTTGTTTTTGAATACAAATTTAAGCTTTTTTTTTTTAATTATTAAGAGCTGGTCTGAAAGTGCTGCATGCAGTTTAGTGAATCATGTTTGCCAGTATTTGGGAAATGCTGGTGTGAGAAGCTGTAACGGGAAGCTTAAGCCTGTACCCCCTCCCCAGTCCCGGGGACTGAGAACAAAGCTAGAAACCACTGCCAGATTTTTAGACGTGTGAATGGCAAATCTCTGGGACAAACCACATCTGGGAAGTGAGCTTGTCCTTCTCTTGAAGCTTTCAAGTCAGAACTGAATTCCTTTTCAGAAAATAGGCTTTAGCCAAAGCCCAGTTATTTGGCACAAATGGATGAAAGTACATGGCTAATGTTAGACAGGAATTGTTATAGTAGATAATCATAGCTGTTTCTTCTAATGTTAACTCACAAAAATTGAAGAACTTCTACCAGATTATTCTTTTTTTTTATCTTTCAGCTCTAAGTGTTCTCCATATCTAATTATCTGTAGGTCTGTGAATGGAAGGACTCTGTACAGTTTAGAAACTGTTTCACAAGCCCCTAAAAAGCACAGGTCTCCAGTGTAGGTTTTATGTGTAGTTAAGATTCAAACTTCCTCTAGTTCTGGCATCACTATCTGTTAAAGTATGTGATCTTTCCTTCTTTAACACCTCAATTGTACTGTCCTGGTATGATATTTCCCTTTAAGGTGTGATGCTGTATTGCATTGAGCTATTGGAAGCTTATTTTTGGTTTTGTTGAAGTTGAGTAACCTCAGCCCAAACATAGAATCTGCCATTTATGAGTCAAAACTATGATAGTTCCTGCTAATCATCTCGCAAGTAAAGCATCCTACAACTTGGCTAACTATACAATGTACAGATGGTTCTCTTGTTCCCTTCACCCAAACTTAACGCATGTTTGCTATTAATCAATATAGACTTCAAAAATCCTGTTTCCGAATTCCTTAATTTTGCAGATAAGTACTTGAGAGGCAAAACTTCTTCCAGAACTTCATGGCCATACATGAACTGGTCTCTCACTTTAAGACTTAGCAAAACTCTGTATAAATTAATTGGATATCTGAAAATATATCAAATTTAGCTGAAGGTTACGTTTGTGGGTTTTTTTTTTTTTTGTTGTTTTATTTTGTGCAAATACAGTCCTGCATTAGTTAATCTTTAATCAAACAGATCTTGCAGTTGCCTGAATTAAACTGCAGCTCTAAATTAAACATTGCTCTCTTCCTGATTTTGGTTTAACTGTATGTTGTAACTATAACTTCAGAATCATCTAGTATTTACAGTGTTTCTGCTGCCTTGTCGCTCTTAAAATTGCGGATCCCCTGCCACTCCCTAAAGAGGAAACACTTAGAAGCTGTGACTTTTCCAAGCGTTAATCCCCCTTTTGCATTGTTTTCAGGTGACTTTGTTTATTCCGTAGGGTTTGTTTTACTGTAGGTTATGATGCACTGCCAAAATTACAGGAATTATAACAAAGAGTATTATTGCACTACCTTAAATGAGATAATGAGATGGTAAGAAAGGTGATGTGAAGGTTATTTTTTATCTATAAGCAAAGAACTTGTATGTTGCTTTTGTGACGTTATATTCAGCATTCAAATCTTTGGTACATCCATATAATGTCACAGTAGAAGAAAAATGGTACCTTTAATCAGGAGATGACAAAACACTGAAGGTGAATAGATTTTTTTTTTTTTTTTTTTTTTTTAAATCAGTAGCTTAGCTATTTCTAGAAATCTCTTTCAAAATGCTTAACAGTATGCAGGTACAGCCTTGTTGTGCCAACTATTGTGCCACTGTGTGTACCTGCGGGTGGTGCAAAATACAGGCTTTAGAGCATCAACCCTCTTTCAGCCTGTGAAGTGTACAGGAGGTACCAAAGGCAGGAGAAAGCGAATAGGCTGGAACAGCAGAGCTGTGCCACTGTGCTGATTTTTCTCATTTAGCACTCTGTGTTCAGTTTGTCATTTTGCCTTTGAAAAAGCATAGTGAAACATAGTTACAGAGACCAAATAGTTGGTGGAAACACATTACAGGAATGGAGAAAAAATTATATGAGGAGATGGGAAGAATATTAAACCTCTAGTTAAAGATGAAACAAGTAAGAGATGGTTCTTCTGCTTTGTATGTTTTTTTTTGTTTTTGTGTAGAGAAGTGAAAATCAACCAAATTAAGACGCAATCTTAAATTTTTTTCCCCTATGTGTAAAATGTGCAAGAATTGCAAGTAAAATGAAAATACAGGTGGATTCAAATGAATGCTAGCAAATGAAGAGAATAGAACTAAGCATGTATCCTATCCTAAAGGAAAGATATTGCATATCCAGTTACGGGCTCTCCTTTTTCTCTGAAGTCTCTGGCTGAAGCCATGTATTACTTCTGTTTCTATACCCTGTATAGCTATGAGCAGGACGTAAGGGTCACCAATATAATAAACTGTTATCGTAACTCTGAAAATGTATGCTTTTAGATCATCTGTAATCTTAGAATAATTAGACTGTCCAAAAAAAAAAAAAAGATGCTCATGACAGACTCACTTGTTGGAGCACTCTAAATAGATGCTGAGATGCAAGTCTTGATCCAAGGCATTCACTTTAGGCAACAGGCTTTCCTGGTTCACTGTGATAAGGAACTACCCACAATATGAATTGATCTTTACAGTGATTATTGTAATAAGCGTTTATACCACACACTATTCTTATCCATTCTCATGCCAGCTTAATCACCCGGATTATTCACTTAGATCTACTCTGCCTATTGTAAAGATTAGGAAAAGTTAAGAACCTGTGTTCAAAATCTGATCTTCCACAGCTGTTGGAAGTGTTAGTTTGTATGCCAATAATAACTTACTGACATGGTGTATTTCCAGTATGTCTCTAAGTTACTTGTCTACCATAAAGACATGAAAAAACAGCCCAAAGCATAGAAACCCTGTGCAATTCCAGGCTGCAGCCAGAGCTGAAGCATCAGTTTATTCTTCCCGCAGCAGTCTTGCGTATTTTCTGCAGTGACTTTGTGTTCAGAGAGATACTTCTTAATGATTCCTTTTTTTCCCCTCTTCTTACGCTCCTCTGCTCAGCCCTTCAGGACACTGTAAAACTTGTGCCTAAAACTTGAATCTGAAAGGCAAAGCATTCGTGCCAAGCACTGTGTCTCCTTAGAGCCCTGCTCCCACTGTGTCCCTGTATGCGCATCTGCATCTACGAGGTCAGAACCAGCATGAAGATGGTAGTTGGACCTTGTCCTTCCGAGATTACTTTTTCCAGGTGTTTCTAACATAGCTCTTACTTTGGGTTTTGGATTTTACTTACTTTTATTAAAAAGACAGTAGCCAATTAAAAAAGGAAAGAGCTGAATCCTATCCCTAACTGAAAGAAAAGAAAATGTCAAAACTCCCAACATATTTTGCAAATCAGCTTCTTGTTTTCCAGGCAGTCCTAGCAGTCAGCCACAATTGCAATGAAAACAATAGCTCATAAGCAAAGTACACAGTGTTTAAAGCTCTAGTCCAAAAAAAATCCATTTGCTTAAGTAGTCCTTGCTCACAAGTGTTATTATTGAAAGCTTTCTCTGTGATCAGAGCTTGAGCATACAATTTCATGTCTCCTTTGACATAAGTATTACCTGTTGGCACGTTCTCTGTCCATTATAATGATAGTGGTTCATGTCTGTCTTGCAAAAATGCTGGATTTAACTTAGTTTTTATTTCTGGAAAATCAGCTCTATCTGTAAGATTATGATGCAAATTAATTATCAGGGTTCCTTAAATTGTAATGTAATTATATTAAATCTATGGACAAAACCAAATGCTTGAAATAACTGTTGGAGTTGCTGAATTACAACTTTCATTGTCCTTCACAAAAATCTTGATCTAAAAAGAAAGACACTGAGATTCTACCATACTCTGAATCACGGAATTTTCAGAGTTGGATGGGACCTCTAGAGATCATCTAGTCCAACTCCCCTGCCAAAGCAGGACTGTCCAGAGCACATTACTCAGGACTGCATCCAGGTGGGTCTTGAAAATCTCCAGAGAAGGGGATTATACAACCTCCCTGGGCAGCCTGTGCCAGTGCTCTGCCACCCTCACCAATCAGAATACTGATCTTAAAATTAAGACAAGAAAAATAAAGGTGAGAGTCAAGTTGCAGGGGGGAAAAAAAAAAAAAAAAACAAACAACCTACAAACAAGACAAAAAACATCTTCTTGTCAAGAGAGCATTGTATCCTTTGTGTTTTCCTAAAGCAGAGAGAGTTAGTCTGTTAACTAGGATCTGGCATTTACCTAGTAAACTTGATGCATCACAGCATTGATGGTAAAACAGTCATTTTGGAATCAGGCTGCTGTTGTGGCATCTCAGAGCTGGGTCATCAGGGGAGCACAACCCATCAAAGACGTATCTGAGCTTCAGATCTGGCAGCTTCCCTTGGTGGTACTTCCAGCTGGATTCTTCAGAGCTCTGTGATCTGCACGCAGCCTCATCTGGAAAATGCAGCCATTTTTTTTGGTGCCCCTGTGGCTGCTGGGCCTTTGTTACAGTCCTTTCATTGTGGGTAAGGAGTGAAACTCCTTTAAGATGTTGGTTGCTTCTGTGATGTGCTTTCAGTATGTGGAAAGAGTCAGTGTCTTCAGGTCTTATTTCTGTTCAGAGACTGTTATTTAAATTTCAGGGTCCTAGGTGCAAGTATTTGCAAGGTAGGTACTTCTTGGAAATTAAACTTATTTTGGAAGTTTGTTAGGCGTGTGAACCTGTCCATGAGTGGCTTCCCTGAGGGTCCTTCTTTGGAGCATTGTCTCGTGACTTGCACCAGACCTTTACAAAGAAGCCCCGATTTCAGTTCTGGGGTTGAAAAGTTGGGGTGCAGTCATGACTGAGCTGTCGCAGCGTGGCTGGCAGGAATGAGTCTCAGACTCTGGCTATCCTACAAGAGGACTCTTTAATGAGAATAATATTTACTTGGGGCACTGAATTAGGTTTCCAAATGTAAGTAACTTCCACTCTAGCATACAGTGCTACAAATGTTATGTAATTAGGAGTTGTATATGATCACTACAGAACACGTAGTGGCATTTGCAAAATATGCTAATTACAGATTCTGACAGTATTCTCAGTATATTCTAATATAGTAATTTCCTTTGTTTTCAACAATGAATGCAGTAGAAAGTTCAGGGTAAAACGATATGGGCAACCATGAGCTTCAAACATGGCTTTTGGTGATCAGATAAACCGTGCAGGTACATATATTGTTAAAAATGTATTTGTAGCCTGCAGCCTGTTGTTGTTTGTGTTCCAAACTTGCATATAGGCCTTGATTATACTAGAAATAAGGTTGGGTCATCTCTTGTTTTAATAATGTGAGTTTTGCAACAAGTGTAACTGGAGTGAGTACAGCTTTAAAATATCATCATTGTTAACGCTGATGGCTTATGCACAATGTGAAGTCCCAAGCTTAGTTAAAAGCAGGCTAAAATTTCAGCAGGGCCATGAATCATAATGCATCTCTCCAGGATAATCTTTTTTTCCTCCCCTCAGAATACAAAAATCGGTGCGAGTACAAATTGTTACAAATTTGTATGAAACTTCCCGAAAAAGCTGTTGGTTATGGTTGGAAAGATGGACAAACTGTGCATCTTCTTTCAATAGCTGTTGTATACTGATGTTGCTTAAAAAGGCTTGTAAGTAGAAACCAACTTGAAGGTGGCAAAGAAATAGTTCGCATGTATTATACAAATTCAGAGAAACTATATGGAGCTGTTTTAACCCTCACAAAACTGTGATAAAGAGGGGAAAGAAAAGTCCACATCAAACATTAATCACAGTGCCTCAATTCACAGCAGAAGATGGAGTGAATCCCTCAAGACCTTGACTGGAAGATTCCTTAAGCCTTGGGTTGTAATAAGTTTCAAGAATTAAAACAGACAAGTTCTCTTCTTAAAAAGTTGTTCTCGCTTTCCTTTTCAGTACTTCACATATGGAGAGCTTCTAGATGTAGCTGTAGCCATGTTTTTCCTTTTTTTTTTTTAATTGTAGAGTTTTAAATTCTTTAATGTATTTCTGGTATAAAGGCGGTACAGTCATTTCATGATTGAGAGTGTCCCAAAGGGTAACTCGGGGGTCCTTAGGGCAGCAGGGAGGCGAAGCAGGTTCTGTGAAGAAGCTAATTTCCTCACTTTTACTGCAGTAGTCATTGGTGTCAGTCCCCCAGGAAACTGCTATGTGAGAGTTGTTTTAAAAGCTTGAGCAGGGTCTACCAGGTGGGGATGCTCGCTAATTAGAACAGGAGGGAAAAATCACATGCAAATGCTGTTGCCTGTAATGGGCACTTCCAAGCTGGATTTTGGTGTTACTTATTTTGGAAGGGGAGTGGGGTTCTGTTTTCCAAGGTCAATGCTTTTGATTCGCTACCATGTATTCAGTGTTATTTAGAAAGTGGGCAGTATCCTCTGTGTTCTGCTTCCTCATTTCTCCCTCAAGGTGGCTCTTGAGGAGCTGGAATTGGTGTATCAGGAAGGAAGAGGAAAAGAAAAAGAAGTTTCCTACTTCCAGAACTCTTAAGAACTGGAAAGGGAGAAAAAAAGCTTCTACAGTCCAAACTTCCAGATCAAATATACTCTGGTTTGCATCTCTCTTACGTACCTGTTCCAAAAAAATTGCCTGAAAACAGATAATCATGCTGGCATCTTTCTTGCTCTAAGTCATTAATGATCTGTAAGAGAACACTATTAGTTCTTTTTCTGTGTCGCCCCTGTTATCTTGAAGAGATTTGCACTTGCCAGTTGTCTGAAGTGTAAAAGAAATCACTTTTCCAAGAATTTGCCCTTCTCAGTACTGACCTCAAATAACTGAGGAGGAAAATTTGATTAAAACCTACGGTTCTTGTTTTTTTTTGAGTATGCAGATCAATAGCACCACGGGCATGTGTGTGTCTGTAGCTGCTGTTCTGCCCTTGCTATGGGTTTGTTGGTAGGGCTGTAAGAAATGGAACTGGAGTTCTCAAGCAGCAATTTCTGCTGCCACTCTTGCAGCAACAAGAATTCCAGACACTGGGGGAAGTTCCTCTCTTTGCTCATAAGGGCCTTGAGTCAGGAACGGGGCTTCTGCGTGTTGGATGGGAACCTTGTGACTGACAGCGGAGCTGGTGGACCTTCACTCCGCGAATCGGGGCCCGACCATCTGTTCCCAGTGTAGATGTGCAGCGTTAGGGTTACCGGGAGCTGCATGTCAGGAGCTGCTCCTCTTAAATGTAACATCATTTAGGGTGTCCAACTTATACTTGAGAAATTATTTCAGAGGGTCCCATTTCTAAGCACAAATAAATATTGCTGGACTTGATCCAATATTTAGTCATGTACTGACTAATTTTTGCAAGGGATCAGCTAACCAAGGAAGAAACTGGCTTGTATTAAGCAATTCTCCCTTTATTTTGTAAGTTTGTGAATCTCTAAGTTAAAACAGGAGGGAAAATGGAGAACTGTCAACTACAAGAACTGACATTTGGGTAGAATTACTGATAAAATAGTTCAACATTACTTTCTCAATGTGGGCTTCCTCTTACGCTTCCTTTTTACCCGCATGACTTAAAGTAGGAAGATGTTTTATCTTTTTGGATTTGAGTTACCAAGGAAAATAGAAAGGTAACTCAAATAGGTGTAGGAAAGGGGTATCTGTAATACCACCTATCCTTGTATGGAACTTTTTAATATTGGTTCTAGTGAAAGTAACAGTATGCTTAAAGAAAAATCTAACCTATATTTGTTATTTATATTAAATCTTGTAATAGATGCTACCTATGCAAAACTAAATACAACCACAGAATACTTTATTCCTCCTTCAGTTTTGCAAACTCTGTTTATGGCTAGCCTAGCTTCTCTTGGGATGCAAAAGCTATCTTTCCCACGAGAGTTAGGATTAGATGCAAGAACAGTGTAGTTCATAAAGATTTTTAAATTTATTAAAAAAAAAAAAAATCACTCTTTTTCTATTGGTTAGGTCAGGAAGATGAGGTAAGCATTCATCAATGAGTGAAGAAACCTTTTTGCCTCTCAAAAGAGCATCTTGCATTTAAACTGCCTGAGCAAAGCCTGTATAGCAAAAGCAGCACATCCTCAAAGGACAAGGAGCAGGGCCTGCATGTAAAGATATTATGCACATGGGGTTTGGAGGACTCTTGTTTGTTAAATGGTGCATTTAGCTGAAAGGATTGTGAATAAGCAGAGACTATGCGTTAAATCTGTTGATTTGTCACATTTAACAAAAAGCAATTATTTATCTTAGTAACCATGACAGAATTCAGAACATAGACATACACAAATACCTAAAAATAATGCGAAGTTATACCTTCAATCCTCAACGAGTTTTTCTTGATTAAAGAAAAAGCCAGAAAATTCAGAATTATACATGAGAATCTACATTTACCTCTTCTGTAATGCAGCTGTTTTCCAAAACCTGGTACTCTATTAGAAAGCACAAAAGAATACCTTTATGGTACTTCCAGATTAAATCTTCTAATTGTTTACCTTGAGCTATGCTTTAAACAACTAGGTGATTCTAGAGGCTGGGAGGAAGACGAGTGATCTCAAAGGAAGGAAATCTTTTGAATTTTAAGAGTAGTATCTTCAAAGTATTTTAGTTTGCCTATATTGAGGGAAAACTTTGCATCCTTTATGGATGTGAATGCAGAAATAAAAATGCAGCCAAGTAATTACAGTATGAAGAACTGGAATTCTAAGTCAATGCTGTTTGACTCTGGTAAGCTCCTAGGTGGAAGTCGAGTTACTAAGAATTGATGCAAATCCTGGAGAACTGGAATTAGAGTTGTATGAGTTTTAAGTGAAAAGTAATATGCTTCTTGTCAGGTATTTACCAATTGCAGCATTTTCTAACTATGTAACTTGAAGGGCTCCAAGTTTTGAAACCAAACTGTCTCTTTTTATGGGAGAAACTATTGAGAAAGATACTAGGGTTGGAATTTCTATTGCTGCTGTGTATGTGTGTAGGAGGTCTTTATGGTGTTTTCACCATACTGTTTCTACAGCTATCTTGGACTCTTCTCTAACTTATAAAGTGCACAGTGAGACTCTTCTAAGAAACATTCTTTTTGTCTTCTAGCAAAATTGGACCCAAAGGTTTCAAACATATAACATGCCAGAGAAATAGCTACTGTCTCACTGCTCAGGTTCCTCAGTTGCCAGTTTTGGAACCATCTTCTTGGTGTTCTTTTGATAGATATCCTCCTGGTCCAAGATGCTTCTCAGAAAACTTGTCTGTGATTCTCCAACACCTGGTTGAACATCTGATGGCCAGAATATCTTCTAAATACTGCTTTTATTGGATCTATTGCTGATCTTCAGCTGTTGGTTTATCTCAGTGGCTGTCCTGGGTCTATAATTTTTTCACGACTAACACTTTGACGCAGCTTGCACTTCTGTCATTAGTGTTGTCTGTGTGCCTTTTTGGTAGAATTTGGACTTTCTCATGGATGCATAGTGGTGTCAGTCCTCAGGGTTTGGTTCTGGGTTTTGCTGCAGCTGTGATTTGCCTGTCATGTTTTGCCCTCCCTGAAATCTGAATCTTTGCAGGTAAGTGCACGCTTAACTTCAAACCTCTGGTTTCCTTGGCTTGCCCTAGGTCTTGCTACTTGCTGAAGGTTCAGTACACGTGCCTCCATAGGAGTGGAACTTTGCAGTGACATTGAGAGTGTTTGTGGTACTTAAGCTCCTGAAGAATGGGACAGGAAGAAGGCAGAGGAACAAATATAGCTCTTGTGGTAAGGGAATGATGCAAATGGCAGAAACGTGATGCAGGTAGGGATGGACTATTACAGATTTGAGTTTTTTGGTTTTTTTTGGTTTTTTTTTTTTTTTTTTCAGCTGCAGCTTGTGTGAAATATTTATAGTATAAAAACATGAGATGGAGATTTGGGAGTGACTGACACAGTGTTTTGAAGAAATTGCCCTCATAATACATTTTTGTATCCTCACGCGCTGACTCTTCAAGTACTGCAGTGCTGGTCAGGGAGGTAGCGTAATCACTGAGTGATTTTTAAATTGATTCAACTAGCTGCTTCAGTGTGTGTTCCATTCTTAAATATAGGGATTATCCCATTGACATAAACTGGGAGTACACAGTGTTCTAGATCAGGCTGTCCTACAGCACCTTGCTAGTTTAGTGTCCCAGGAGATGCAGCATCACTGGTGTGCTGCTGAGCCCTGTCCTCCCAAATCCAAAGCTGAACTTGCAGATTCCCAAAGTGAAGGCAGCAATGCCCCTGATCCGTTGTTCCTCTGGCATTGAATCAAACTCAGCATTGGTATGCTCTATAAATACTTCTATGTGTATCTGTATATAGCATTTTTGTGTGTAATCTCTTTCCTCATAGAGATTTTTCTAAAAACTATTCAAAGGAAATAAGTCTCCGAGTGATTTAAAGAGAACATAAATGACAGGCTCTTTCCGGTGCTCGGCTGAGTCACAATTAACAGGTGCGCGGTGGCAAACTGCACTCAGCAGGCAACGCTGGGAAGGGTTCCGAGTCCTGAACATTGAACGAGTTTCTTCTGTAGCACAGGGTTTGAAAGGATCAGTGTGATACCCAGCATCTCGGTACCTCTTTCATTCTCCTGTGAATTTTTGCCTCTGGATAAGCACCCTTTTTAACTTTGCAGGTTTTCTAGGGGGGAGAGACAGACTTCATACCTGTTCTCTTCCTCCTCGTGCTGGCAGCACAGCGATAGGCTTGGGCTGGAGCTGGAGTGTCTGTATATAGCTTCCTCGTTCGAGTCAAAGATGAGATCCAGCCTAGCTCTTGCCTTTTAATCTGTTGCTGGGCTGGGCTGGTGTCTGGTGACGTGTTGAGCTAAGCTGGCTGCAGCGAGTTAATAGAGAAGACGAAAGGTGTCAAACCCCTGCAGAATGGCTCAAGTACTTGCAGTGTCTGACCCGTATCCTGAATGCTGAGAAAAAGATGATAAAGCTGCCTCACAAGAAATTACAGAAATTTTTCCTTAAAAAGGTAAAAAGCTTTTTTTTTTTTTTTTGCTTGCTGCTTTGCTTGCTTTAATTAGGCTGATGACAAAGTTTGACAATTGCATTGTTTTTGTGCAGCCAGCCTTTTGTTTTCTTTGCGCCGACATGCCTCAAACTGTTCTCTCGATGTAATGTTATTCTTGGCTTGTGGTTTGGGACACTCTGAAAAACATCAAAACTGTACTCGAGCAGCATGCTACATGGGTTAGTTTAATTACAGCTGCAGTTTACAGGTTCTGTCACCCTGTTGTGTTATGCTGCGTTTTAACCTTGCTCCTTGACTCAGTGGCACCATATCTTCCCAATCTGTCAAGCTGAATTTTAGTGCAAAGTTTTTTGCAGTGTAAGAGAGGAAATGCTGCTTACTGACGGGTGCTCACTTAAAATGTTGATATTAAAATGTAATGGGTGTATATTTTACATGTAGGCTGTATACTTGTATTCTGTTTTCAAATATACCCACATAACTCAGTAGAGATATGGAGACATCTAACATCTAACATACTTTCAGGTAGAACTCTGTTTAAAACTACCTGGGTTTTAGTTTAAAACTACCCCTAGATCGTATTTTTCTATCCAGTACTATACCTACCTAGATGTTAAGTGCTGTGGTAGTTAGCTATCTGAAATAGCATCCTTTAATGTCTGCATTATCTATGGATCCTGTTTTGGCAACGTATAAACATTTATCCCATAGGTTTTGGCAACATATAAACATTTATCCCATAGGTTATGTATATATGCTGTTTTTCCCCTCTCCCTCCTCCTCATCTTGGCTACTCATACATGCAGTTTATTACTGGTTGATCAGAAGTGTGGTGTGTTTATTCTGTAGAGCATCTCAATTTTAGTGCAGGGTGCTCTCAGTTGTAGTCAATTGGAGTTTTGCATTTTCACCATGCAGTATAACTTCATATGTATGGCATTTCATACTGATATCTGTAATATGCTGATTCAAAATAAAATATGCAACTTGGTTATGCTTTAACTAAAACAGTTTTAAAGGGGTACAAGAGGAGACAGTCGCATTTCAGTGCAAGTTAGAATCTGACACATAGTTCACTGATTTCTTGGCACCTTCACAGATGCAGATGGCTGGTTGTACCTCTTACTCTGGAGTAAATTTCCAGCATTTAAATGTTGACATAGCAGTTATGCTGTTCAACTGTCCTTTTGGGGTTTCTTATATGACTGAAAAGATTTTTTTTTTTTTTTTTTTTTTTTTTTGCAAGGGTATATACTCCTTACTGCCAGCAATTCTGATCAAATGGTCATGATTCCGCTGGGATGTAATAACTGTGGATCTTCTGTTATATTCTTGCATATAGGACTGAAAGCCCTCAATTGATGAATGTGGGTTAAAGTACAAGAGAGAAAGATGAATTATGCTAGATTTGATTTTAATGTAGCACCTAAAAATGTATTTAATTGAACTACTTGTTTGAAGTGATAAAGTGAAGGTGTGGGTGCAACCAAGAAGGTGATGAGCATAATTCAACATGCAAATGGCAGCAGGGCGTTGATAGTCTTGGAAGTCCCATAGCAACTTTCTCTGTCATAAAAAGATGCATCTGTGTGGCACTACACAGGAGACTGATCAAATAGGATTCACATCCTTGCTTGTGTTGACAGCTTATGTTATTTCTCTGGAGGTGGATGGATTATTTTCAACAAACGATGTTTTTATTTATGGTAACGTGCAAAACAAAACGGATGAAAACATCTGCAATCCTTCTAAGAGTTATATGCCAGTCCAGTTTGTAGAGGCAAAAGGCAAAAATAAAAGAGGCAAAAAGAAAAAGTCTAAATGCTGGAAAGGGGGAGGCAGCACAAAACAAGTGGCTGGACCCTGCCCTCTGCTACACATGCATACCGTGCGCTCAAGTGAGTGCCTGGATGTATTGTGACAAAAACTTGACTTGGACTGGTCTTGCGCTTTAAGTCACAGGAATCAATAGCTATGTGATCCCAGATTACCTGATTATACTATAGCTAGTTAGTGTTGAGAATCTTGTTTCCCTTCCTCATGACTGTTGCGTGTGAGCGGACAGTGTTGTGGTTAAAAAAAGAAACCTCCAATAACTTGAAGATTAATTAGGTGAACTATGCCTTTGGTGGCTGGAAAAAAATAATGGGTATATTCTGGGTTTTTGTGTTTTTTTTTTTTTTTTGTTTTGTTTTTTTTTCTGTCTTAGTCACATATGGAGTTAAGTAAAGGAAGCAACCGTTAGCTGATATGGCTGCCGTCACAGCAATATCTTTTTGAAACAAATTTTGAAAAGGACCCGTAGCCCCTTTTTTTTGAGTATAACTTCAGAACATTCTACCTGATGGCTATCTGACCTGAATATCATTCAGGTGTCAGCACAGTTAAGTAGCAACAAGAACGTGCTTGTAACTTTTCATATGAAAGAATACCCCCCAAATTGACAAATTCCTTAAAACAGCTAAGTAGGTCAGATTTAGGACCTTATCTAGGTTTTCTACTATCTACTAGAAAAAGTATATGGTAAAGAATTATATCAAATTTGATAGCATTGAAAGACTCCGTCAGAGCTTACTCCAGTATTACATACTGAAGGAGCAGTCAAACATCTTATTTGCCAGACTTTACTCAGCTTGCTGTTTGTGTAGGCACCAGCAGCCCTTAGACAAGTGAATGTTTCTTTTTATGTATGTGAGGGATGGTTTTAGAGTTAGGCCTTTAATTACTGTTTGTGAAAACATGACTTTGGCCTGGAGAACTGGCATGTTGTGTGTTTCAAGCTCCCAGTATTAGTGGTTTGTAAAAGATGTCTTCTCAGGACCAGCAAAAATTAGTTGATAACAGTATGTTTCACAACCTTACTGTCTACTGAACATCACAAGAACTGTTGTCTTTCCAAAGAAAGGATAGCTGCTTAACATGTGTGAGTGTTCTTCCATATAAACTTATCTGTGCAACTCGAGGTTTCTCCTGAAAGCTTTGTCTAAAACAGTCATGCAAAGTCAGAGAGGTGCGTTTCTCCTATAGTGTAATTACACCAAATTAGGATGTTTTATGAAATCGGTATGCATAGAAAATTCAACATCACATAAGCTGTTTGATTTAAGGAATAGATATGAAAATCATTGCTTTTAGTAAACTATAATTCAGTAATTGAGTCAGCAGGAAAATAAAAAGCTAGTGAAAAACATTTTGACTTGAATGGCATTCTGGCAGGGAAAAGTAGGTTTTATTAAAAATGGGTAATTTAGAGTTTCACTATTTAAAAGCAAGATGTAATCTCTGCTAATAGGAGAAAAGCACTAAAGGAAAACAAATTAAGACTTCAGCTGATGTACTCTTTTATAGGGGTCTGGTGTAAACACTGATTGTATGATTTATGGAAATGCGTATGTTCTTTGTAGGGTTAAAAGGGAGGATCTTTATTTTTTTTCAGTGGTGTGAAAAAAGATTTGGTAATGACTGCAGTATTGGCAGAATATTGCTCTGTTATAGCTTGCGATAAATGTCTCTGCCTTTTCCCCATCACCACCAATAGACGTCTCTGTCCTTAGGGAACGTGTGACTGAGTCACTGATACAAAGGAGAGCAGAATGAAAAGATACATAGCACCAAAGGAATCTGACAGTGGAGACCTCTTAAATGTCTTTCTGTACATTCGCACATATGCGAGTCATACATATGGGCAAGGTATTTTGTGATCTTTATGACGTTTCTGATATTTTTTCATATTTTATATAAAGCAATACATTTCATACGCGTCTGTAAGATTAGCTTTCTTTGTCATATGCATGCTTGTTGTCTGTTGTGTTCTGAGGGACAGATTGTTGAGTTGAGGGACTGCTATACCTTGGTGATGCTGCCTGTCCAGTTTGGGGGGGCAGGGGGGATGGAACCCTTCAGAATGGAAGGGCTTTCAAGTCACCTCCTCCCATGCACACACCACCCTGTAATATTCGGTGTCATGTTCAGGACAGTTCCTGTCCTTGGTGATGACATTGGTCAGTACAGGGTCAGCCCTCAGGAGCATGGGGAATTTTAGTGGTGTTTAACCGACTTGTATGTTATTATGGGACCTGTGTATTAAGGTATTGAAATGTGCTTGATCTGGCTGCTTGTCACGACTGGGACATGGTTAGAGAAGGATGGCAGTAGTCCTCTCAAAATATGTTGGAGAATGTAGAAGGCATGAGAATTAATTTGTGGATCTGTTTTGAGTGAGTATGCAGAGTTTCTCTTGTGATTTTAATTGTTTTATAAACAACCCACTAATGGGGTGTGTGTATGTAATATATATGGAGGCTTTTCCCTATATCTGGTGCTGAGAAAGCACAGGTTGGCTCAGTTGTCAGCTGGAGCCTGCCTCCTTGGCTTAGTCTGCAAAGACCAAAGTGGTTCATGAGGTCTCTGACTTTGTCTATGATGTTGGCCCATCATGACTGCTGTTGACATTGTTTTATCTCGTACATAAATGCTAATGAATCTTCATTTTACTATTGTGAAGACTAAGATAGAAAAGCAAAACTACTTCAGCTTGGCAGTTGTAGGGATGCTGTTGAAGCCAGGTACGGGAAAGGAGTCTTTCTGTTCTCCTCAGCCTACGCTGCCTCAGATTGTTAAGCTGCCTAGAGCTGTTATGGTCTGGAGCCAGCAAAGCTGCTGAGCGGTTATAAAGGTGACAGGTGACTCTAAGACCTGGGACTTCTTCCCCACCTGGCAAGGGGAGGAGAGTAGTTTGGAGCTGGGACACCAAGTTAGGGGCAGAGCTCTGGAGAGCCAGCCTTGTGTCACTGCTGCAGCTGCTGGGGCACTGGAGGGATGGGGCAGGCTGGAGAGTGCTCTGCTTGTCACTCCTGCATACACGGGGCCGGCTGCTGCCCTGCTGTCCATGCCCTGCGTTTTGTAGCAGCATCTATCTGCCCCTCTCTGGGGCTGTGGTATAGGCGAGATTGGGCAGGGGGAGGAGACTGTTGTGTTACATACATCAGTCTGTTTTTCCAGGCGACCACCTGCTTTGATTATGCCTGGAGTTGACCCCGATGCTCTATTGTCTTCCAGCTGTAAGTTGGTGTTAAGGAATAACTGTAATCTTTTCTAAGCTGCCAGTCCACAGATGTCTTTACAAGGAACCTGGCTGAAAGATTGCGCTCTAGAAAGAATTTAATTACTTACGATAATCTACATCTCCTGAAGTCCAGACTAGGTAATGGCTAGGCACACCCCTGGGAGCAAGGGATCGCACACAGAAACCACATGCAAACTAACTCCAGAAGCAGCTGCTCTCCGAGGAGAGGAAAGCAGAAACAACTGGACGTTATTTCTGGATGGGCTGAAAAGGAGCAAGCGGGAGCAGTCTTGGCCTCTCGCTCTTGGTCATTCCTGGTCATTTAAAAAGCCTTACCTACTGCAATTTCGGAAGGCAAGTCTTGGACCTGCCTGTGTGACGCTGGCAGGAATTAAGGCTCGCTGAGCTTTTGGCTGCCATGTTGTTACCACGCTGTGAGCGGCAGAGGATGCAACTCTGTTTTGTTGGTAGTCTGTTTTGAAAGGTTGCAGGGGAAGCTTTCTACAGCATGTGAGTCTCCTAAATTTAACGAGACGTTAACAAGGCAAGCTACAGCAAACACACATTCAAAACCATGCCAAAATACTGTGTTCAGTTCTTGGTAAGTGTCACCATGGAACGAAGTTGGCTGCTCACAAAAAGAGGGAACTTTCCTTCAGGTCAAGGCAAAGGCTTTTAAAAGGAAAGCAATAGAATTGAATTAAGCAATGGCTATTGTTGGGCTGTGTATATGAATACTGACATGCAATCATGTATAAAACACTACAAATATTTTTGCAAATTACAACCAAAAAATTATATTCCCTTATAAAAGGAGTATTAAGGTTGAATATAAGGCACGTTTGAACTTAAACTGCCCGAAGATAACTTTCAAAATTACACTGGCAACTAATCCTTACATTTACAGATTATATCTTGTACTTCTGCCATGCAACAAGTCTTTTACTTATTTCTGCCTTCTGTATTGGTGTCAGGAGTGTTTTATTTGGGGGAAGTGGGGAAGGATTTGTTTTTGAGCTAAGCAACATGCATATTTTTCTTCTCACCTTATTCTTGAACATAGCTAAACCAGTGAAGCTTGAAAGTTTTGCTAAAGAATTGAGCCTGAGGCAGTTGTCTGGCGTGGAAAACTTTAGTCCAAATAGACTTGATTTGGCAGAAATAGGAACAACTGAAGCATAATTCTGTGATGGGAATGTGTCAGCAAATTCATCAGGAGGTGGTGCAGGGGCCACAATACTGAGGGGGGGGGGGGGAACCAATTCAACTGTTGGGGGACTGTGTCTTCAGTCCTCACTCCCTCCCCACCCCTGGCGAACTCGAGTGTGTTGAGCAATGCCATGCCCAGGTCTGTGAGCACAATTCAAAAATGTCGTCTTAGACACACCTCTACTATGTCAGTGGAACAGCTGCGGCTATCCATGGGTTGTGTAACTGGATGGCGGCTGTGGTGCAACTGAAGATGAAGCTGAATCTGAGAATATGTTGTATGATGTGAATGTGCATCAGCGCAGCCTGGGTGGAGTTGTGTTGGCATGTCATTTGCTATGCGTGGTACGGCAATTGTTTCAAGGCCCAGTAACAATAGGGATGCATATGGACAGGAAACTCTTCATTCCTGTGCTTGAAGTGGAGGAAAACTGAGGTGCTTTTAAACTGTTATGATGCCCCTTATAAGAGGTTTGGAGGGAATAGCAATAGTTATGTGCAACAGATCTATATGTAATGTGAAAACTCCCTGAATTTCTGATATGAATTACGGAAGTAAAATAGCAGCTGTATTTTCCTGAGCCCAAAGGTTGGATGGGGCTGATCTGTGACTCTTTACTGTCAGGCTTCATTCTTCTTCCCTCTGTTTAAAAAAAAAAAAAAAAAAAAAGAAAAACAAAAAAAACCACCCCAAAAAAAAAAACACAAACCAACCCAAAAACCAGAGCAACAAGTTTTTTTTCTTTTTAAAAAAACCCAACAAAACAAAAAAAAAAAAACCAAAACCCCAACAAAACGAACCAAACAAAAAACGCACACCACAAACGCACCCAAAACCTCCAGCAATACAGGAGGACCTGTGGAAGTGACTGCAAATTCCCACCTCCTTAGATGTACCTTTTGTGATCTCCTGTAATATTGTTTGTGGAGCCTAGTACTGTCTTAACACTTCAATAAGCTGTTGATCAAGTGTGAGACAGACCATGGTGTAGTGCTTTGAGAAAAGTTGTATTGTCTTGGCTGAGAAAACACCCCGGGGACTGTAACTGCTACCAGAAGATCTCTGCTTTCAGCCTGCCGCAACCACTCGGTGTTCCTTGCTCGCAGTGCGGCTTGAGCTGTGCCGCCAGACCGTCGCCTGCTTTGCCCCGCTCCACAAGGCATCTCTCCTGGCCATGACCCACCATCGCCTTCCCGGGAGTGCTGGTGGAGATGCTGGGGAGAGCAGGACCTGGCTGTGCAGGGACCTGGGCATGCTCTCAGTGGACAGTGCTTTTGCCTCCCTGGCTGAGGATGAAGGACCACTTGATCTGTCTCCTGAAGCTTATGCGTCTACAGTGGTAGGTGACTTTTCACTGATAAGGTCTTGTTCTGGTAGGACTGGGAAGGCTGTGGAATAGGGTCTAACGGAGAATTGGGCTAGGCAGGGGACCAAGATGTGAAGAAGCACTGAAGGGCTGAAGAAAGGAATGGTGATTTTGACACTAACCTTTGTAAAACTGATGTGAATTTACTTGCTGCTGTTAGCCTAGTATGTCTTCTAATTTATATTTTGTTTAAAAAATTGGTAGGTAAAGAGGAAGAATACCTGAAACAATACTGTAAGATTAAACAAAAGAAAATGAAGAGAAAACAATTGTATGTGGTGTCAGATGTTTATATACACTAACCTCCCTCTTATGTAGCTGTGTGTTAGAATAATATGAAATGGTCTCCCTGAATCCTTCTTGCGTGGGGGTGACATCTCCCCTGGAGCGCAGGATAGTAGTAAGATGTTTGAAGACTAGTTGCTATAACAACTACTGCCTGCAGGCCTGGTGCTGAGTGTGCAGAAAATGCCAGACTTCACTCGTGCATGAGGCTTTCTAGCATTGTGCAGAACTCTGTGCCGTACAGCGATTTCTTGGAATGTGCAGTCAAACAAAAATTAAAATTCAGGGGGAGAGGTATGGTATACCACAGCTTCCTCTCCCTCTTCTTTTCCGACACATTCCTCTCCTTTATTAACACATTGCTTGACATTGTGCAGTGGCTCTTAAAGAGATCGTATGACTAATCCACTGTTAGTTCATGGGAGTCCTCACCCAAATTATCTTTTTCTTTTGGCTGGAGGCAAGTGCTGGTACTTTGTTTTACAGGATCTTGCCACTGGCATTTGGGAGATACCTCAGGGCTTCAAACATATATCCCTGTACTCTGTGTGTTGGGGCAAATGCTAGTGTGTCATAAACCCTCTAAATAAACAAATCTCTTCTGAGTTTTGGAAAGGATCCCCCTGGGTGGCTGACTTCTGGCCATACTCTACTGCCTGCCACGTGCCCCCGAGGGCACTGACTAGTTAACCTTTGCTAGCAAAGGTGCAGAAAGATGGATATGTGTTGATATCCAAGATGCAGAAAGATGGATATGTGTTGAAATTGATGCTGTTTGAGGCTTACTGCTATGAATATGCTTTGAATCACAAATAAGAGAAACATGCAAGACCTGAGGAACTGGCAGTCTGAAGAAGGCTAATATGCTCTGTCTGCTCAGCTGCACAACCAGCAGAAATTATCCCCTGAGTCTGTGGCAGGCATGCAATTGTCTTCTGAAAGGATCTTCCAAATACCTGTGTGTGATATCAGATGAAAGAACAGGGCCTCAAGAAACTATTGCATAAGAACTGTTTCTCTCCCCAGTTTATTCAGTTTTGGTACATTAAAACAATGGGAAAATGTGACTTCTTAGTGCCCGTGACATAGTGCACTTGTGATGTGTAACTACTGTAGTTGCTGGATGTATCTTGGGAAAACAGCTGGCATTGTTTTCCTATCAAGTCTTTCTCCATAACTTTCTATGATTTTGGGGGATTTTCTTGTGAGATGATATGTGGCTTTCTGTAAAGAGAAGCTTTTTTTTGTTTGGTTTCTGTCAATGATTTCAACTGTGGTGATCTTCAGGTCAACCTATTGCAGCTTTTGCACCTTGCTGTGGCCCATGTGACACATGACGCTGGAGACCTGACTTGTTGCGGGGGATGCTGCACAGAATTCAGCATAGCTGGTATCTTTTGCCTGCAGTGCGTCGGGCCTAATTCTGCACCCGTCATAGCCCTTTTAGAATAGCCTTATGGCATAAAGGACTCTCCCCCTCTGCAGCTCCCATGGATACAAAGGCCAGAGGTAATAGCAATCAATATGCTGTTAAGGACTGCTGTTCCTATAGTTTGGCTGTGCACAGTACATGCCCGGCTTTTGACGTGCCCCTGAAGTCTCTCTTTGAGCATTCCCATGCTGTCTGCTCTGGTAACGCTTCACTGAGGGCTACTGAGGACTCATGAGGAGGAGGTGATTGAAAGGAGCAGAATTCTGCGTCGGGAACCACTCAGGCTTGGTGCTCAGGAACCTGAGTCAGACTGGAGTCGTCCCTGTATTCTGTGGGGCTTCTGTGCTTGCCACAGAAACATGACATAGGGGAGCGGAGTTTGTCTGCAAAGAGTTAGTAGCTCAGCAGCCTTTATGGGGGGGGAAAAAGCCAGCATGAAATAATTGATGTACATTCCTCCCACTTATCCTGCACTTAATTATTTTTTTTTCTGTAGCCTTTTATCTGATCTTAATGCTTATACTACATTTGTATTGCTTCTCAAAGCAAAATGTATTACAGCTCGGAAACTCTCAGTAGAAAAGTCATCTTCAAATGATTAGGAAATCTATCAGCCCTGGCAGAGGAGTCAGAGGCAGAAAGTGATGTTTGTGTGAAAGATGCTTGAAACATATCTCCTCTAAAGCTGTAACTTTTAAGGAAATATAGATTATTTTTTATTTTTTTTTTTGTTCAAAGATGATGCTTTGTTAGGGTTTTTAGCTTTCTGATCCATCAAGTGATTTTTCTTGAGACAGTTATTTTGCCCAGTTCTTAGGCATTCAAGCGAGTGCATATTTCTTCATGAGTTCTAGCAGCACTCTGTAATCGTAGTGTTGGCTTTAGTCAGTTGTTATTTTCTGCACAGGTAGTATGCTAGATCCTTTGTTTCAATGAGATCTTGTCATGATAAATATGAGTTTCTTGTTCTGAAAATCAGAGCTTTCTTTTAAATGGGTTGATGCTCAGCGTTTCCAAACAGGTACTTTTCCCTGCATGGAAATCTGTCAGGGAATGTACCTGTAAGCGCTTTGTGTGCTGTTGTCATTCAGATTACTTATCCTTTATTGAACTGTGAAGCTTGTGATATATTTTAGATGGGAGTACAAGGTACCAGCTTCAGAAACAATTAATGAGTATCTTGTGTGAGCAAGTTGATTTCCTTCCAGCACCACCATTTCCTTTGCGGGTATCTCAAATAGCAGTTACTAATATGCTTTTTTTTTTTTTTTAATTTATTGCTGTTCCATTTCCTGGCTGACTTGCTGACATATTTCTTTCAAAGCTTTGGTCTTAGGCTTGATCTCTTTCTTTATTTTGATCTTCTTCAGCAAATAATCTTCATTTTTAGAAAGCAATAAACTGCTAATAGCATAGTTCAGTGAATTATGAATTCACATGAAAACAGACTTATAGGTTTATTAATGTCAGGACAATGTTCTCAATTGTCCTTGAGCCCTTTTATTTGTGGTATGTCCTGCAAGTTCCCCCCCCCCCCCTTTTTTTTTTTTTAAAAAAAATCTCTATTCTAGTTCAATAGTGGTTGTTTATGATGAGTTCTATGACATAAAAGCTTCAGAGCTGCAATACCTGACTTGTCACTGGCTATGAGTTAACAGTCCAGATTCTTTCCTTGTCCTTTTACAGGGATGCTGGAAACTCCTTTATGAATTTGATGGTACTTGATGCAATGTATGTGAGCATTTCAATACTTTAGCCTCCTAATGATGCACCTGAGAAGAGTAGACCGTACAAGCCACAGAGCTACTCTTATAGAGGCTTCAACTTTTTTTATTCTAGTTTAGTTCACGTATTTCTGCAGCTATCTCTTTGGTTATGCCTAGTTTATCAGAAATGAACCTAAACTTGTACCATAATCTATACTGATATTCACAGGACTTGTTGGATAAGCTGGGTCAGACTGGGGAGGAAAGACAAGAAACTTCAACAGCTGCAATGTATTGAAGCACAGTCAACTTGCACACCTGCATGTAAATTTTAAGTATGTGTTACTAGGTGTAAGCTAAATAAAGTTTGCAGGAGAACAATGTGAACATACAGAAAAATAAACCCTGCAGGTTTATCTATGTCTATTATATGCAATAGCATTTGAGCACTAGCTGTAGTTGTGGTGCAGCAGGATGGCTACTTCTACCAAATTGCAAGTCCAGTGTAAAGACTGTTGAAATTTTTGACAGTAACTGTATCTACTCAGAGTAGTTGGCAATATGCCTGAAGGCTCAGAGCCCTAAATACCATTGATGCCTTTGTGCTTACCCAGAATTTTTGAGATGTACAAACAGTAGAGTAATTGCTGGTCTTGCAATAAAGCAGTGTTAAGTTCACCTATTTTTTTTTTTTTATAAGGCTTGTGGAAGCCCAAAGGAAAGGCAATGATTAGGATAGTGGGCTGCAAGCAAGAGTATTTGGATGCTGTTGCTAGCTTTGTTCTGTTATATTGGTTGGATGTTTCTGCACCTTGGGTCACAACATCCCTAACTTCTAGCTTGTGGTGGTTGTACTTTTCTTATGGGCAGAACTGTTAAAGAATGGTTCTTGTTGTTTTGAAGTTTTATCCTTCTCAACTCCCTACTTACTTTTTCATCTCTTCCCTAGGTGAAATTTGGGAACACAATGTAAGCAGCATCCTCCAAAATTCTAAGTCAGGTCCTCTGAATGTTATAAGGTTCGGTCTTGCTATGTGTTGCTGTGGCTGAATAGTTACTCCTTTGGTGTGCAGGTGCTGTAGGATTCCGGCTTTGGCTAATTGGTTCTGTCGAAGTCCCAACAACTTTCTCTTGCAATCATTCACTACTAAAACCTTTCTACAAAGATAGGTGAAACTTGACTCCTTAACTACCTTTTTGCTTGTCTCAAGGTGTACACTATTATGGAAAAATTGTTTCTCTGGGCTTTGCTTTAAGGAGAAACTTTACCCCCCTGCTGCATCTAAGGAATCTCAAACAACCAGTGTTTTCATGTGTTTCCTCTTAAGTGAAAAACTAGTTGCTGAGTATAGAGATTTTTCTGTCAACTCTATTGCACTGTCTCCTTATATTACATCCGAAGGATGCAGTTTTGAAAAATGGAACTCCTTTTACTTCACTCAAATTACTTTAACCTCTTTGCTAAATACTCGTTGTCTCCTGTTCTCTGGCATAATCCCTGCATTCTCTGCCTTGTTTTCAACTGATTTCCCGTTTGTTTTATCTGTATCCAGGATTCAGCAGTGTAGCTAACAGCAAAGCACGCATGCTGTGCACCTTCTGCTGCAGGCACAAGTCATCCTTCCTATTAGTAGCTGCTCCAGTATTCTGAATGTCATTCAGGCCAAGTTAATTTTTTCTCTCTCTTTTGCCAGTGTGATCTTTGCCTTTTCACTTTAATTAGTGTGGTCTTACCATTCTTTAATTGCATCCCCTTGAATATGGATATCAAGTGTCTGTGCAGCAGGTATAGTCCATGTACGTTTCTGCACATGCCTCTGTATTTTTTTGCTTGCCATGCTGAGTCCAGTAGGTGTATATAAAGGAAAGCATGAGTCATGCAATGAAGGTACCTTCCTATAGGTTTCCAGGTATCATGCAGGCATGATGCTCTCTTCCTTTGCTTGGGGTTTTTTCTCACTGGTTTTGAGCTTAATGCAGGCTACAAAACTGGATGAGTCTTGGAGGAAATATAAGCATATACACCGTGTTTTCTTGAGAGTAACACATCCACACTCTAGTTGTGTAGTTGTAGAGATACCTTACCTATTGTTTTAATAGCAGTTGCATCAGCTCAGCACTGCCTGAAAAAGTAACCATTGAACCCGAATAAGTAACTGAGATATAGCTTTATTTTCAGCTCCCTGATGGACATGTTGGTATTTCATCTCTAACTGGTTTCTTGTACCAAGCGGAGTAATATTCCATCAAAAACACTAGAAACTGTTACTGATGGTGCATTTGTAACCTAGCATGTAAACTGGGATGTAGTACTTTCTTAGTAAGTATTGTGTGTTATATTTCTAAGACTGGACTAGTTTCCAGAAGATACCCTCAGAGGTGAGGAGTGATAAGATGTGGCTGCGAGGTCCACATTAAATCTCAAGTGATGCTCTGTAACAGAAGTCATGGGATCATTCTTTGGCCCAAGTGCAGACAGTAGGTTCCTTGGGAAGATCTGTGTTGGACAAACAGTCCCCAAAGGGCGAGGCTGGGGTGGAAGGCGTAAAAGAAATGCAAGACTCTTATTTTACTAGCTCTAATCCAGGATGCACCCTTTCTCATCTAAATTCCTGGTGATAGTTATATGAGATTTGCAACACATGCCATATATTTTATGTTTATTCTGATTTTTCCCTCTCTTACTAAATTTTGGTTTTAATTACATTATTTCAGCATTTGACTGGAGCGAAGCCAGTCCACCATAATATGTCCTTAAAAGAAAAACAGCTTTTTGGCCAATTGGAAATGAAATTCTCTTCCACAGGAGATTATTTCCTTTCAGCTCTGCTCACACGTTGGTGAGAGTGGTACCCTCCCAGAGCAAACGGTGAAGCCTCTTTCATGTAGGTATCAAATCATGCTCAACAAGATCTCCAAAAAGTCTGTGGGCTGGGGTGCACATTAAGATTAGGGGACAGAATGTTACAATTTTCTTTTATTTTTTTCATTATTGTATTGAAATCAGGAATGTTCATGCAATTTTTAAAACTTAAAGGGAAGGAGGCAGTGTTGAGGGAAAAGCAAATCTTAGTATGCCTTTAATGGCCATCTCACAAAGAAGTGAGTCTTAAAATGGATTGCCAGTGCTTTTCTACGTGACTATACTAGAATCCAAACTGTAGCAAGAGCCATATAATTATACAATATGATTTTTTTTCCCCCCATTTTCCTGACTGATGTTAAATAACAAAGAAACAATGAATGGACTTTTTTTGTGCCTTTTTACTTTATCTCTTTTTTGGAATTTGGACTTGCCTTTGGTAGTTCCTTTTTCCTGTGATAGATTTATTCCCCTCCTCGTTATGCTGTACTACACTTTTCACGTCTGAAGAACTGCCGCACTAAAAAAACCCTACAGACTTCTTAACATATATTTCTTTTCCAAGTGATCACTTTTCTGCTCTTGTCAATCCATTGCTTGGTGTTGTTTGAAATGAGCCTCTACAAGCCAAGTGATAGACTTGTGTAAATAGTGTCTTCTGTATGAAAATTATTCCCATCCCAAACTGGTTTAAAATTCTGTTGGATGTGCTCTGCGTTATAACTATAAAAATATATTGTTGTGAGTCATTCAAGCTACTGAAATGGGAAATGAATCTAGAGTTTCAAAGCTTACTCGATTGGTGTAGTTCTTAAGTATTAGCTGCAAGGTGTTGGTACTGTAATTCTGTGGCAGGCTGAGGCAGCAAGCAAATAATTCTGTATCTTTATGACAGCATGTTGATAGGATCTCATCCCTTTTATTCTCCCCTTCCTGTTCTGCTGCCTCGGTATTCATAATGTTTTCTTCTTCTCTAAAGGATAAAAGAAAGACCTGTTTAAAAAAAAACTTTCTCAGCTGCTTGTTCAAATATAGGCAACCTGTAAGTCTGGAAAATAAAGGTGCCTTTACATAGACTGAAATGGTCAAGGCAACTGCTACAGACACTCTGGCTTTTCCTTAAGCTTTTAAATAAAAAGGGAAATGAATGCATGCTTAAATTTCATCTCAAGGGGATTATCTTTGGAGGCTTTAACGGAATGCGTTGTTCAGCTCTGGAAATCAAGGAGATCTTGCAGTGATGGGAGCCCTTTTTGGGGTTTTGTTGCCTCCTCCCCAAAGAACAGCTAGTTAGCATGGGAAGGCAGCCTCTGTGTCTCACTTATGAGTCTTGTGGGAGACAGTAATGTTAGTACAAGACTGACAACTATTATAATCGGAAGGAAATCTAACTAGAAGTGTCCAAAAATAATTTCTGACACTTACTGCTTCAGGGAATAGCAGTTGTTTTTCTTCAACAGAAGGCTATCAAGGTGCATGGTTGTGCAGGGAAAAATTAGCTATTCATGAAAGTATTAAAAAATAAAAGTGCACATCAATTTGAAGAGCCGTGGATTGCCATGGCCTTGTGTACCTATGTATGTATTAATTAGCAATATTGTGAGTAGGTAGAATTGTACGCTGAGAATTGAAGCTCTAGTATTGATTTGTCTGAACTACCTTATTGGATGGAACTGCAAATATCCTCATTTATTTGGGAGACAACTAGCAACTTGGGTGCCCCTGGGGGACAATATCTAGTTATAAAAAACACCTTTCTGCCATAGATGAAGAAAATGAGTAGCAGCAGTAATGGGGGGGGAGGAGGGGGAGACTGAAAACTAACTGAAAAAAAACCACCACCACAACCCCAGAAAAACCAACAAATCTTAAAGTTCCTTTATTTTCCCTGGAAGTCCAACGATTTTCTATTGCCTCAGACTTTGAATAAAGCTATTGCCTAAATATTTCAGTTTTTAGGGTAATAATAGGCTGCATTATTCATCGAATGACACAAAAGCTCTGTAAGATAGCTGAAAATGGCAGTAAGAGAACTGTTGATTAAAAAGAAATTGCAGAAGAAACAGGGATAAACCTAACACAGTTTTCTTTGTTTTGGCCTTTGCCTTCCTGTTTGATGCTGGAATAGAGTGCAAGTTTGACTCTTTTCACCTTGAAACCTTCTGGTTTATCACATTTAACTTTACATCAAAAGAGTATTTTTAAATAACCTTGTCCTATTAAAAGTGACAGCTAAACTCTCCAACTTTGTATCTGACTGTAGTGAGAAAGGCAAATCCAAGTGCAGCAAGCAACCTGCTTGATTCAAAGAGGAGCTCTGCTTCTGTAGAAGGTAACGCAGCTGTGTTTGCCCACTTTAAGTAAATCCAGGACAAAACCTATGATTTTCCCCAGCTGCTACACAGAGTACTTGCTGCCAACCTCTTCCTGTTACTGAACATCTCTAGTCAACTGTTGCAGATGATAAAGTTGGTTACCCAAGACGGATGTGTGTCTCAATCCTCGTGTATAAGTGTTCCCCTAAAAATCCGATGACAATAACTGCTTGCTAATGGCTCTTATTATTTCAGTGCGCATCAGGTTCAGCTGGTGTTTGTCAAGACTCTCTGAAAAGCTTAGGATTTAATTTTTGGCAAGTTGCAGTGGAATAGGTGACAATATAGGGCGGAGGTTAAGAGAAGCGGTACAAACCTGTGTTATTCAGGTTGTGAGGTTACTGAATTTAAAATGAAAGTAAAGACAGAACGTAAGACTCTTCCAGTACTTCTTTCCCTCCCCTTTATTTTGGGGAAGAGCTTGTGTGGGGAGCTGGTTCCTGAGCTGAGTAACACCAGTCTGTATTGGTGGACCTTGAACAAAAAGCATTGTTAAATGAGTAAAGCATTTCCAGATTTTCTTCCTCCTCAGTCAACTATGTACACAAATTTGTTAGGAAGAAATGGAAAGTGAAGTCTTTCCAGTATTTCATGCTCAGCGTTCAAAACTTAAAGCTTTTACTTACAATATGAATCAAAACTTTGCATGATCATGAAACATAAGACCCTTCCATCAGATACTAGGGAAATAAAAAGTGAGAAAAGATGTCAGAAAGTTGTTGAATGCTAGTGTTTTCAGAAAACGGTTGTAAACATTCAGTTTTTATCCTGTCAACATCTTTTGTCAGGAGAACATAGATTGTGTGGTAATAAAATCTCAAGTTTAGAGCTACCATGGGGAAAAGAGGAAAGGAAATGTATAGTCATAGTCCTTGATGGAAACTTTACAAGAGCTCCTTGTGACTCGGCAGCAACTTGTCTTGAGTATTTTACCAGCTATCCCATTAGACTTCAGCATGCTGGTTTCTGCTTGTGATCAGGGTAGATGCAGTTCTTGGGTCTGAAGCAGCATGCTGTTTCTGGTACGCTGGGGGCAAAAAAGTAATCTTCGTGTTTACCTGTTAACATCTGATCCAACCGCTTATTCAATATTAGCAGTAATGAGTAGTAGTTATTCAGTATGCTCTGTGTGCATGTGTGTGAAACTGAAACCCGCTCTGGGGTTTGGTGCCTATCTATAGGAGAGAGGTTGAAAACATAACAGATGTTCCCCTCAAACAGCTCTGCTAATGCAACCTTGCTAGCTTCAACCAGCCTCGTGGACAGAAAAAGTGAAAAACACGAACAGCCTGCTCAATAAAATATGCCTGAGTCCTGGTTTTGTCCGCAGTTTCCATGGCAGCATGGGGAAGAGTGGCCTGATGCAGCTGAGCAAACTGGCCTCCTCAAACCCAGCTGACTTTCTTGTGTGCTGGCCAAGGGAGTGAGAGGGAGAAGCCTCCCCACCCAGGCCCACTGGGCAGCAGTGCCTCGTGGAGAAAGCTAGAGTTTATAGAAATTAATTTCAAGGCTGTCAGAGATGAGAGGTAGGAGAAGACAGTAAGAACAAGGTAGAAGAGCCATCAGAGGCATGGGTGACAGGCAGTGTCTGTTCAAAAAGACGGGAGTGGGAGGAAAAGGTGGAAAGGAGAGATCTCGGCGACAGCCTTCAGAGGACTGAGCTGGGAAAAGAAAGCAGGGTGACTTGAGAGGGTATGGATGTCTGCTGTGGGGAAGGTAGGAGAGCATCTGTAAGCTGTTGTAAGGAGTTAGCTTAGGTGGTGGCCATTCATGTGGCCTTCTGACTGTGAACTCTTATTTCTCAGGGGGAAGATGCCCAGGCAGAATGCAAGTGGAGAAAAAGGGAAGCTAATGTTTTTTTTTTTCTCGCTGTTGCTTTACAAGCCCTCCCAACCTGCGTCACTCTAGAAGGATCTATATACGTATAATTTTAATTAAGTTTAGTCTGAAATCCTACAAGCTGATTTGAGAACCGGTATTTACAGATGAGTGACTCTTTTTAATTTTCCTCTTAGATTCTCAGTGAAAGGCTTGTGAAGGGGCATGGGGGGAGATACTGTGTCTCGTAACTCAAGACAAAGTAATGTTATAGATGTGGGAAAAGTGCTGGTGATGAAGTTTATAGCCTTCAAGGTGCTGTTAGACTGAGACTAGCTTAATTCAGAATTCTTTTGGCAAGAAGTTTATTTTGTGTAACCTACAGTAACGTAATGTACAATAAGATAAAATAACTGAGTCTGCCTCTTTGAGAAGACTCTGCAAATGAAGCAGATTTGAATGTCTCTTTATGCTAAAAAAACACCTGAAGTTTATACACCTTTGCAAATAACTAAAACATAAACTGAAAGGGACCCATAGCAGTAGACAGTTGGAGGTCAGCAATGGGATAATGTTTCACATTAACCAAATTGAATGAAGGATGAGTACAAAAACATATAAAATCCGTTAATTCCTTTTAAGCCCCCACTAATCTCTGTGATTGTGGATAATCCTCTGGGATGACACCAAAATCGGTATGTAGAGTGTATTCATAAGCATGGTGGTTCAGCATTGCTTGTAACCCACTGGTGCTTTTCAGAAACTGCATTGCACATCATTTTCTTCACTTTGACCAAAATACAAGTGTCTTCAAATTTAGAAGTGCCTCCATCATCCTCTTCCTTCTTGTTCTCTCCGTAGATTTCCTCAAGAAACTTACACTGGGTGGTGCAAAGAACACAAATGTGTTTTTCCGAATGATCTAAAGACACAGGTTTAAGTTGTGTTTAGTCGAGAATGGAGACACTGAAAACAGGAAAGTTCCTGGCTTGTTGGGAAAAAGCAAATTAACACCTGTGTGTTCATCATCTCTCTACAAGTCATGTGCTGGGGCTATTTGCTTCAGGCTTAATGTTCTTTACCAAAACTACCAAAGATTAATAATGCTCTGTCTACTCAAAGGACCATTTGACCTACCATGGTTTCCTCCCTTTCCTTTCCCACCCCTGTCACTTGGAAGTATTTCTCAAGACAAACAACCTGAAAAATCCAAACCCTCAGGTTGGAGCAAGGAATTAAAGATGTCTCTAGTTATGCCTAGACAAGTTGATCTTTCTTGTTATATGCGCATGTCATTCTTCCTTCACTGATCTCCAGGTTTAATAGCAAGTGAGCTTTGTTTTCAAAAGATGATGTACTTCAAAGCAGTGTTGAATCTGTGACACTGGAAAGTGAAGATGGTGTATAGACATGGGGGAAAGTGTCCTTATGGTTGAAATATCACATGCTTCATTGGGAATACAATTTAATTGAAAATCAGCTTTGTTTACAGTTTAGCGTCATAAGCTTTTATTTACTCTTTGCAGCACTGATTTCTGCGCAAATAGCTCCTTTTAAGCTTTAGCAGCATTACCACCACAACTTGTTCAGACAGACAGATGGTGTGCTATTAAATCCACCTGACTGCCTCATCAACAGTGAGAGTAGGCATGAATGGTTTAGCTGCTTTTAAGGGGGGGAAATAACCCAGCATTAGTACTAAAACAAATCAATGCAGCATTGTTCAAGACAGTCCTGACAAGTGGTAATGGGAACTCCTGAAAGTCTTGCCTAGATTTTTTTTTTTTTTAATTAGATAGTTCTCTTACTTCACTGTTGTTCTCATGGTCTCATTCTGGAGTTTTGATTGTTTCAGCTTTAATATATTACACTAGATGATATTCCCCAGGTGTCAGTACTGGGTCCAGTCCTGTTCAATATATTCATCAATGACTTGGATGAGGGGATAGAGTGCACCCTCAGCAAGTTTGCTGATGATACAAAGCTGGGAGGGGTGGCTGACACACCAGAAGGCTGTGCCGCCATACAGAGAGACCTGGACAGGCTGGAGAGTTGGGCAGAGAGGAATCTTATGAAATTCAATAAGGGCAAGTGTAGGGTGCTGCACCTGGGGAGGAATAACCCTATGCAGCAGTACAGCTTGGGGGCTGACCTGCTGGAGAGCAGCTCTGTAGAAAGACACCTGGGAGTCCTGGTGGACAACAGGATGACCATAAGCCAGCAATGTGCCCTGGTGGCCAAGAAGGCCAATGGCATCCTGGGGTGCATCAAGAAGAGTGTGGCCAGCAGGTCAAAGGAGATTATCCTCCCCCTCTACTCTGCCCTGGTGAGGCCACATCTGGAGTACTGTGTCCAGTTCTGGGCTCCCCAGCTCAAGAAGGACAGGGAACTTCTGGATAGGGTGCAGCATAGGGCTACCAAGATGATTAGGGGACTGGAACACCTCTCATGAAGAAAGACTGAGGGAATTGGGTCTCTTTAGTCTGGAAAAAAGACAGTTGAGGGGGGACCTGATCAATGCTTATAAATACTTAAAGAGTGGGTGCCAGGAGGATAGGGCCAGGCTCTTTTTGGTGGTGCCCAGTGACAGGACAAGAGGTAGCAGGCACAAACTTGAGTATAGGAAGCTCCACCTAAACATGAGGAGGAACTTCTTTACCTTGAAGGTGGCAGAACACTGGAACAGGCTGCCCAGGGAGGTGGTGGAGTCTCCATCTCTGGAGACATTCAAAACCTGCCTGGACGTGTTCCTGTGCAACCTGCTCTAAGGTGTCCCTGCTCTGGCAGGGGGGTTGGACTAGATGATCTCCAGAGGTCCCTTCCAACTCTATGATTCTATAAACCTTGTACTTAAGGGTAATTAAAGGCTTTTATTCAATTGGAAGGAATTGCTATCTAAACACGATATCAATTATAATATGATGTCTTATTGACAAGCGTTAATCTTGTATGAATAATTTGCAATGGCTCATGTAAATTGCTGAATCAACTGACTCAAGGACTTTGTTTCTGGTAACAACTAATCTATCAGAAAATGTCATGGCTACTAATCACTGCCCTTTTTAGACTTGTCAAGACAGCTTAAATCAGACAACTGAAGAAAAAAAAAAAAAGAGCCCAAAGTATTAGTCTATGTAGTCTTATCAAAAGTGCAAAATGAACTTGGTGAATCTTGCTTAGTTCATGATTTTCCACTTCCGTATGTGTTGATATTTACCTGGGGAGCAACTAACCCCACTACAAGTTTTGTTAGCAGTGGTGAGCGGTTTTTGTTTTGGTTCCTTTTTGTGTTTGTTGTACTGGAATTCAGTATATGGGGAGAAATGATTGAACGGTATAAGCTTCGGACAGTCTGAGAGCTTGCTTGTGTTATGTGGAACTAGTGATATAGGATACTCTTTCTGTTAGCTGATCACTGTTGCCTTCTACAGCATGTGGAAGTACGTAGAGCAGCTTTGATCCAAGCCAAATGCGAGACACCAAGTTGTGCAGACTTACAGGATTTAATATCAAATGCAGAGGAGCTTTTAAGTCTGTAATGTTTCATTCTTTCAGAAACTACAAATGAATGTGCTTCTTGCATCTACATGTGCATCAGTTACTTCTGTCTGGTTGCTCTCAAAACTGCTTTTTCTTTTATGTATAAAGGAGATGATCCATATTTTATTTTTCTTGCTCGCAAAAGACTCAAGTTCCATGATTCATTTTAAGCTAAGCCATTTTTTGGTGACCTATTGATGTATGGCAGTCTGTGAAAAGAAAATAATGATCAAAAGCAAGTGGCATTATACGGAAGAAAGAAATGACTTAGCTTTTCTTGCTTTTTTTATTAAATGAATAAACCTCACACTTTTCATGGAAAAATTCCCACTACTTTCCCATGATCACTTAATACCTTAAATGGGGAGATGGGGGAGAAGGCTTTAAAAACTAGATGATCAAGCACAGTGCCATATGAAAAACATAGAAGGGCGTTCAGTGATACTGTTGCAGAATGAGCCCCAGAGGCAGAAAAAGTATGACCAGCTATTCCTATGAATTTAGAAATTAATGTTCTAAGTAATAGCTGCTGGTAAAATAAGAGGATCAGAATGTGTCTCCAAACACATATGATTGCAGGCTTTTCAATCTACTTCAAAGATCACTTCTCCACCCGCTTCCCCATACCTCTACCTCAACTATTTTGTTTTGTTATTGAGGTTCGCATACATAAAATGTTTGTTATAGGTCTCGGCAATGCTAGTTCTGATGCAGTTAAATAGCTTCTGTGACTCTCCCATAGTCTACTTCACCCTTAATTTTATTTATTGGAACACTAGCTCCTTCTATCACTCTCCATTACTATGCTTCTTTCCCCTCTCTCAGCTGTATGCTTTGAGAATGCTAATACATGTTATTAACTCCCCGACCTTGTGATATATAGAGAAGTTGTTAAGGGTTCAAGGTATTAATGATCAGGGGTGATGATGAGATTTCTAAACATGTTGCTGACCTGCTGTGCGAGGTTAATGTAACTGTTTGATCTATTTGATGATGACCAATGCTATTGAATACTTGCTGAGTAAACTTCCAGGAATCTAATTGGTTATTACAGATAGCAGATAAAAATCAGCAAGAGGGCCTAATTCAAATTAGTTTAAGAGGACAGCCATGAAAAATGGTCTTGTAGATGTCACACTATTTAACAGCTCTTAGTTTTGGGCTTAATGTCAGATGCCACTGTAAAAAACCTGTCCTCCTACCTAGCTCATATTTCTAGACGCTTTCTCAGGTGGTGTTAATAGTGGATTATTAAAGCTAAATCTTTGTGGAAAAAAAACTGTAATCAAAATTTTGCAGTGGTGGCTCTTTTGGCTTTATGTCCCTTTTTATGCAGTTCAAGACAAGTATCAAAGGAAATGAGTATTTTCAGTGTGGTCCAAAGGACCAGACGCTTGTTTAAATGCTTATGTTCCCCTTGGGGATTGAAACATGTTTTGTGTATAGCTGGAGAAGAGACTGTAGTTTAGTTTCCTCTAAAGGAATATGGTAAACATGCACAAAAATTGCTAGCTGATCCAAACCAACATGAATTAGTGTGGATGATGGGAGGATTTGCTTCATAATCCCATTACTGCTCTTAAATAAAATAGTACTGTAGGCATGACCGTGGGAGCAGATTGAATTGATGTTTTCTAATCTCAGGGAATGAATGCTATGTTGTAATTAGTGCGTCCTGACCTTTCTTAGCAATAAGATGATGGTTTGTTTTCCACAGGCTGACCTGGGCGGAACTGTCCCATTGTAACTTGTATACCTTGGTCTCCTTTTCTTAGCAGCCAATTTGTATTGCGCAAAATTAAGCGTGTGGCTTCGTGTCCAGATTGTTCATGCGCATATTGATGTGGATTGACTTGTTTATTCCCTGAATTGTCTTTATGGACTCATGTTGATGTAATATTTTTTCAGTTACTGATCTGAGCAGTTCAGGAGGTGGCTGAACACTACAATTTTTCACTTCAGAAATGGCAGTGCAGCAGCTGGAGTTAAAATGTTCACGTACGTAACAGTCTTCAGTTTGCATAAATCAAAAGAGCGAAACTGATGTGTTGCGACTGAGGATCTAGGCCATCAGAGAGATAATGTACAATGAATAAAATTTGATGGAAGTGTGCAATAAGATTCATTTCTTTAAAAGATGTTATTTATGGAAAAAATACATAATACTAGAACTGTGCAGAGCTGGAAGTATTGCTTAGGTAGACTGTTTTCTAAACAGGGTTAGTAGCCATCCTATGGAAAGTGTAAGGTGTGGGGGTTTTTTGCTTTTAACATAAAAGGAAATGTTCTCTTTCTGTTGTCAAATATTGTGGAGTTTCATAAGCTGCTTGCTTCTACTTCCAAGTTTCATGGCCTTGATCTCACGTCTTGTAGCAAAGCCAGCCCTGCAAAGTGATGAGAAGAGTCCCAGCAGAACTGTTTCTCTTGCCACTCTTACAGGACTGAGAACTAGCTGAGAGCTTTACATGGTTGCCCCCCACCCCACTTCCCCCCCCCTTTTTTTTTTTCAATCCGGTTTTCTTCATTTGAAGAGCAAGCTCTTGTTTCTGGGATCACTATACTCTTCCTCTACGAGGAACACAAGAGCTTTGGAGCATAGTGCTTTGCCGTGGGGAAATGACGACGACCTCTGTTTCTGACTTTCATATTTGTTTTCCATGTTCTTTTTCTTCCAAGAGTTCATCAATCTGTCAGCAGAGTATGCAGTGGGGCTTTCACTTTTATGTCCCTACTTACTTAAGATGCACCTAGAATAAAGCAGTGGCTCTCTTTTGCTACTTATTTTGAAAAACACTTTTTCTCAGGGAACAAGCTCCTTAACGTTTTATGCTAGCAGAGTGCAGAGTAGACACGAAGGAATATATTTGGCTGATATAGGTATTTCAGCTGAGAAGAGAAAAAGATTTGAAGTGCCCAACAGTAGAGGGTTTCTAGGAAAAAGGTAAATACTTATTGTCTGTTAGATTTGTGCTACTGAAATAAGCATGGATAGTAATGAATGTCCCTACACTTATTTAAAATAAACCAAAATCCTACGTGTAGAGACTTTCTGCTATGATTTCCTCTTTTACTTTGTACATTTCAGCCTAATACTCTGTGCTAACTAAACCTTTCAAATATGTATGAAGAGACAAAATATAAATGATATTCTCTTCTACTGCATTCTTTTGAAAGGTTCTGCATCAGTTGACTTAACCGTTCAGCTGCCAGAAGAATCAGCTTTTCACTGATGAGTGGGAAAAGTTCTTTGCTGAAAAGTGCTGAGACGCCATTGACTCATTTATGGATGGATGGATTGATTTGAACTAACTTTCTTCTATTACCACAGATGCTCAGAATGTAATTATTAACCATCACCACCATTTTCAGAACTTTTCTTCCATGTTTTCTAATAATTTAAATTAGCAAATAAGAATTGCCATTCTGTCATCTTAGAATAATTTTGCGATGCAGCTGCTAAAATAGGGACTGTGTAACATCTTAGAACTGGATTATGTTATAACTTCATTAACAAGCAAAAGGTGGAGTTTGGTAATAAGGGAGAATTTAGAAAATGGCCACTCAGGTTGTGTTTATATCCCCTCTTTTCTCCTTAGAAGCTTGCCCTAATTTGAAAGTCATAGTTTTTGTAAAAGCATCTCTTAAATAATTTTCTTAAACATGGTGGTGAACTGTAGGGATACTCTGCTTTTTTTGATGTTTCAATGAAACAGTGTAATATTTGTTTGGGGTAGCTGTTTTTTAACCTTCCATCACAATGCATAATGTACCAATGTGTTTGAGGTACCAAGAGCATATCTAATACAGTTAAAAACAGGTTCTTTGGACCTCAGCATTTCATTGTTAATTTTGTCATTTCTTTTCTTCAAGTAGCCTACATCCATTTTATTACTGCTTTATAGAACTAGGGCTCTTCTCTCTCCTTAGATATATAACTATTCTGAGGAATTTCATTTTGGCTACAGACTTTTTTTTTTTAAACAAGTTGCCTGTATGTGCTTCATAATTAAGATACATCTTTTGAACACATCAGCAAATTTGTAAGAGGGGAACTCAATAGGAGGATGGAGGATTGTAATGTTAACTTGGTAAATAACTTGTGTGGCAACACTCTTTTTGAATGATTTTATGGAAGACTTTATTCAATTATTCAAGTACTTCAAAAAATTTTTGAGGAAAACATTGTTGAACAAAGCTAATGTCTTATTCTTCTAAGGCTGTTTGAGCATTGCTTTTCGAATTTACACAGTGAGCTATTAAAATGTTCCTTTTATGTGCTTCAACTGTTCAAGTAGCTGACTTTCATAGCTTTATTCATATACCTTTTTTTTTTCCTGACAAAAAAAGAGGACAAGGTAATTCTACAAGGAAGCAAAGGTGATTACAGGCCAGGTTCTACTCTTCATTGTACCTCTTGGAGCTGATAACCTCCATGCAGGTCAGTATTTTCTGACTGGGCTGTAGCCTGAGCCCACTTGGCCGGGGTAAGAAACTCCCTAAACGAGACTGGAGAGCATGTCCCTGTTTCTCCTGTGTAGCTCCTCACACATGGGATGAGTAGAGACTTATCTGATGGCCTCAGTCAGGACTGGGATTTGGCTTTAGCGATGTCATAAGCGTTCAAGAAAGACGACTGTCCTCTCCCCAGATTTGATGAGTTGAAACAAATATCTGACAACTTAATGTAGACTGAAAAAGCCAAAGTAGGTTTCTCAACAAATGAAAGGCACCACTTTTTTTTTTTTTTTTTTTTTTTTTTTTCCCCCCCCCCACCTTCCTCTTCCCTTACTTGCCGGGTCAGAGGAGCTGCCCCAGAAATGGAGGAATTTAAAACTTTCCAACCTAATTGAAAATAATTGTTTCTCAGCAGCTGCTCCTGCAGATATGAGGTATAATACTTTTATACAGTATCAATTTTGTATGGGCCAAATAAGACTTTAAACAGAAATTTTTAAAATAAAAAGACAGAGGAATTCAAGTAGCATAACAAGGGGAAGCCTGGTGCCAGGTGGGGCAGGCATGCAGTTTGTCTCCTATAGAACTGAATGCTGGGCAACTGCTTACCGTATCCTGGTGTGGTTTCACTTATTGATCTTTAACTTTGTCATGAAAGTCTTGAAGACTGTCTTCCTTAGCAGGAAAACAGCACTTTTTAGTGTTTTGGATAAATTAATTTCGCGTTTCCTTGTCATTTATAGTGGTTGTGCCAAGAATCAGTGATAGTTTCGCCTTGGTAATAACTAGCTTCATACTTTTAATAAATCCTGGTTTGCTCTGTTGCTCAACGTCTTGTGCTTTCACTAAGAGGGGAACTGCCTTATTCAGGAACACTTTGTACCATCCAGAAGAGTTACGGCTGAAATGGTTGAAAACAAATAGAAATTGTTTAAAAACACAAAACAAACAAACAAAAACCACCACCAAACAAACACCACCACCACCACCACCCCCCCCCCCCCCCAAAAAAAAACCAAACCTGAAACAAACATAAACCAACCATGAACTCAGGGGGGAAATGGTTTGTACTTCACTCCTGTGTTATGTAGAAGGCTTAAATGCAGCTTGTAAATTAATTTAAAAAATCTGTTTTCCTTTTACTATATTTAAATATTATATCAAAAAAGTTCGAGGCTACAATGGGGACTTAAGTCTTTGCTATGGATGTCACTGTCCAGCTTTCAGAGAGATTTAACATAATGATCACTGATTCAGAAGTTTCTTTTACTTGCTATCTTAAAAGCACAGAGAAGTTCTAATATTATACTGTTGACAGCACTGTGGGGAAAAAAAGTAGTGGAACAGAATAAAACACTAATAAACAGATTTTTTTTCACTCATAATGTTTGATTACTTATTTTTCTAAGTTAAACTGGGTTTTAAACTAGACATCTAGCTCAATATCTTTCCCAGTGAGTGTTTTTTTCTCAGACTTTTCCTGTCTATCAAATCATAACTGTGATTCAGAACTACCAAAAAGTTATGACAAATACCCACTACAATAATTTTGTATTAGGGTGATGTGCCTGACAAGCTAAAGAATAGCTATGGTAACTGTTGAGGATAATGACCCATCTCCTCTCTTGGTCTTGAAAAGTTTTGGTATGGTTATTTATTTTGGTGTAATACGTATTTCTCATTTGCTAGCAATTTTTATTTGAAGTTTCTGAAATGTAAATCTGATAGTGTTGAACTTTTAGATCCGTTTTCCCATTGGTGGTGATACATGTCTTTAAACTACGAGTAGCAGCAGTGATACACACCTATTATGAGACATGATCTTTTATGAATGGGGATTTTTCAAAGGTAGAGATGCAGCAATGGCCAAACACCTACAGAAGTCTGTGACAGGGTTGACAGCTCTTGAACACTGTGTATATAACTTCATTTGTGCTTTTTATAGCTTCACTCTTCACCAGCCTCTTACTTTTGACATCAGCAAGCATACCTGGTGTTGAAAGATTCCAGGTTTCACCAGCGTCTCTGCTAGGAGAGCTGTGTGTACGTTTTGTGACATGGGAAAATCTGAAAGGCCCTAAAACTAATGTACCTGAGTACATCTGTAAGAATGCTGAGTTGATCTTAGCAGTACCCTCAGTAAATCAGCATATGCCAAAGCTACTGCTGGTTTGGGCAATCAATTAACTACTTGTTATTAGAAACTGGGAAGTCCTGCAGGGGCTGGGGAGAGAAAGGGGAAAGAACAGAGAAATCTTTATGTACTTGTCCTCTTTGCTGCAGTGTTTCCCCGAGCATGTTGCACTAACACCTCTGCGGGAGGTACCGGCCCAGCTGGTCTGACCCAGGAGGTCTTGTGCCTCCTTCATATCTCGTAATCACATGAGGCTCTCCTGACTCACTGGGAGAGTTTCAAATACAAGCCTGAGGGAGACATAACTAATGCAGCCTTTTCGAATAGCATTTCATTAAGGTTGCTGCTGTTTCAGTTTTTAAGTTCATTGCTGTTAGGCACGGCTTCTGTTCAATGGGTACTGTAGCGATCTGTTGCTTCAGAGCTGACTCTGCCCTGAATGCTTGATTCCTGAAGGGCGGGAAAGTTGGGTGGTTCCCCCGCCTTGTTTTTCCTCAGCTTGGTGTGGCTTTGTTCTGATACAAAATGACGTGGGACTTCTGCTTCTGAGGTAGAAATGCACCCACACAAGAGACTTGCATCCCCTATTTTCAAAAGTAACCTTTATGCAGATTTCTTTTTACCTTAATATTTTTGATGCAACAACTGTGTTTGAAACCACAGCTATGTGTATCCCACAGTCCTCAAGGAGGAAGAGCCTTTATTCTGTTAGCTGTAAAATCATATCCATTATGGGTTTTGGTTTAGTATTATCTGCTGTAAAATAACTAGAAATTAATCCCTTCTCGCTACTACTGTAATCCTTCCATTTGCTCTGTAATAGCTGTCTTTCAGATTGTTATTGATCCACATATTAAGATTGGCAGCATTTGCAAGTTTGAATCAGAAGTAGTTGACATTTATGCCGTATGTTGTTTGATACTCTTTCAGGCAAGCTATTTTAAAAAGCCATAGGAAGAAAAAGGTCAGCTTTCATCACCTCCTCTCCTTGCCCATTGTGAATCTACGGTCTTGGTCAAAAGGTTATTCTGTACCAGAAATTTTTCAGGTTGTTTTGTGTATCAACATCTGAATTATTTAGGTGAGGTCAAGCAATCTACCAACTCATGCAAGGAGTTTCTTTCAGAAAATGAAATATAAATCTTTCTACCCTATTACTGCTGCAATTTCATACGATGTTTGACAATAGAAGTCATGCTCCCGTTTCACTGTACAAAAATTAAATGGGAAGTTTTACTGAAATTGCCGAGAGTGGAGAAAGTACCATTTTCTCAGAGTAATCCATGACTCTGATTAAACGCTAATGGGTAGGAGTTTGCTTTTAATGCCACTTTTAAAGACTCTGCTTGGGTTAGTAAAGAGCTGGGCAGTGCCAAGGATCGGAGCACTTATCTCTTGATTTCTGGGCACAGGAGATAAAATTTTGACTTAAAATGTAATTTCAAGCTCCGTGTTCAGCAGCAGGCAGCTTTTGCTCCGAGAGGCTCCTTGGCGGTGTTTTTGCGGCACCCACCAAAGTGCTTGTGGGACTGCTGGCACATTCTGGAATGTCACCTGCAAGCCCATCACCTGCGCAGGCAGCTGTGCCCTCAGCCCATGCTGAGATCACCCATGCATCCACCCGTCCTGGTAGCAGTGCCTTGGTCCTCCTGCCATCTGTCTGTGTCTCTGGGGCACCGGCCGCTGGCTGCCCAAGTGCGGTGGTCCTCCCTGCTCGGAGTGGTCTGGAGGAAGGTGGGGCTGCTGCTGGGTCTGTGTGCAGCTAGTGTTTTTCCTGAGGAATACCCCATCCAGCTCTGCGGGAGGCAGCTGTGACATACATGGGGACACTGAGGCTTGCAGGCACTGTAATTTAATGTAGTGCTGATACCTGTATGTTTAGGACCTTGGTCAATGGGATTCTCTTCTATTGGAGGTGGCTTATCTTGTGTAAACCTACCTTGCAGGTGCCCAGGAACTGTTTATTCTGGATGAAGGTCTTGAGAGGAGTGGGGTGAGATGACCTTAAGTTTGTGTATCTGTTGTTTATACATTAGGCATCCAAGTGTCTACCTGTCAACTGTAACTGGCAAACAAGCTGTTTAGTCTGTAGCTGTGGAAAAAAATGGCTCATGTTTCTTTTAAATCAGCTTAACCTTTTCTCCAGCCTTGTTTTTCCTACCTGTTGGTATGAGGGGCCATGTGGCAGCATCACGCAAAGAGTGTTTGGCAGGAGGAAGGAAAAGGGATAACAAAGCTCCATCACTATTTCCTGCTATACCGAATTCGCCTGTCTCATTCTTCTGTCAGATCATCAAAGCTCTGTAGCGAAGCATGTCAATAGTTGCCTGATCTGTTTGGGTCCCTGGGAAATCAAAAATGTGAGCTGATATTTCCAGAGTTCTGTGGGATCGGGCGCAGCTGACTTGAATCGCAATTCCAATATTGCCAACTGTGTGGCTGTGTGCAGTAGGAGCAGGTTCTCTGTGATGTGAGCAGGTGACAGAGTGAGGAGTGGGATGGGATGACGGGAAGTTCCTAGTACGTGTGTCCAAACAGGCAGCCAAGCATCTGGTGTTTACTAAGCATCTCTTAAGTAAACATACGCCAATGCTCACTGCCTGCGAAACAGGAGGAGGTGCAATTTTAAAAAAATCAACAGACATTTGAAGGGTGATCAGACAAGAACTTACCATATAAAAAAAACCCCAACCCCTGAAACCAATAGTATCATATTGTGAATATTTAAATACACTGATTATGACCTCAGGTGCTAATTCTGCACTTGAAGCAATTGAAATGAACAGAGGAGAATGGTTCGTAATTTTTAGGAACAGATAGAAATTAGTACCTGCCTGCATACCTGAAGAACTATAGAGTTTATCTGAGCAATTCTACACAAGTATACAAAAATTTTTGATTGAACCAGAGTATTTCTTTTAGGAAGAAGGCCTGTTCACAACTTACAGGCTTTAAAGATAGAAAAACGTATGTGTGCAAGAATATGCAACCTTTGGCTTATGTGCAGCTTCATTTTCCAGCTAATACATAGAGCCAGTCTGATGTATTGTTTCTCATCTTTTAATCTTTCTCAAGTCTTCTTGGTCCTTTATGTAATTTCAGAGAACACTGACTTCTTAAAGTTACCTTTTAATTCACAAACCTACTGTTCTATGCCATCAGATCTGTCACTATTGGGTTCAAGCCTCGTTCCTGGTACGAGTTGGCTCTTTCTTGACTCTAGTACAGTTCTGTGTGTCTCCAGAGCAGGCTACCTAGATTGTTGTGACTTGGCCCTACTGGCAACCCAATAGTTTTATTTCAGAGTAACTTTTCTGCTCCTACTAAGCTGTCTTGCTTATAAGTGACAAATGTGACTCTTCCGCAAAATCTGCGTGCTTATCTGGCACCCGGCCACAGAGTGCTTGGTGCCTTTCGAATACTGATCACAACACTGCTATTGTGAAGAATGCAGCTGTGGCTTTGTATTTTCTCCAGTACTTTTTTTTCACTGAAGTAGAAAAAGCAAGCAAGGGGGGGAAAAAAGTCCCATCTCTCACCTCCTTTTCCAACTTTACATTTTACTTTAAATCATGTTTCTGCCTGATCACACAGCAACAGTAAGAAGAGGAGGAAGATAGGAATTGAAGCTTTCCTCCAGCTGTGACTAACAGGAGGCTGGGTTTGCCCATTGTTTAAAGGGCTTGAGAGATGTGGAGACCATTTCAGAATTGGTCTAATATCTTCCTTGAGTTCATGGAGCTACTGTCGTTTGAATGTCAGGCTTTCTTAGGAAGGAGACTGACCGCCCCCCCCCCCCCCCCCCCCCGTAGTCAGTCTGTTGGGTAGCTGCTGCAGACATGGAGGTTGCCTCATTCCTCACTGCACTGCCAGGGTGCTCCCATAATCTCTTTAGCTTTGGTGTTCTTCAAGTTTTGGTACTTGCCAGACATCTGTGCGGACCAGGAAAAAAAAAACAAAACAAAACAAACACTTTACAAATGTAAAATCAATAGTTCTCTTCCATTTTTATCTCCCTAAAATGATTGTGTGGTGCTAAAGCCTGCAGCCACACAAAAGCCGTCTGTATTAAGACTGTTTTATATGCAAAAAGGCAAACTTAGAAATGTAGCATATGATTTCCCAGTGTTTATTTTGTATTAACAATTAAAACCCATCTGTTCTTTCTCAGTTTACATACCTGCGGAATTAAATCTCTTCAAGGTACAATGGTCCAGAGAATTGGGTCTTTTTTCATTTGTCTGGTCATCAGTGCTCTCATGGGTTCATTTTTTGCAGTCACCAACACTTTGTCTAATGGACACACAGAAGCCAGTATGCTTCTAGGTAGGTGTATCTGGGCTTAAAAAAAATCTCTCAATAGAGTTTAAAACAAAACCAAACCACCTTGTGGCTGTTTTCTGCCATGTGAATTGGTGTATTTTTTTCCCTCTCAGCCTTTTGTTTGGGTTTTCATATTACGTGCTGTCTACGGAATGAGTTGTTCTCATCTCTAGTTTATTAAAGTGGTGTTCCTGTCAGATAAGTGTTTAACAGTAATGGTGTTAATAACAGGCTGATTTTCAGTGGACTGATGTTTGTTCATTAGTGCTGGGAACCATTGTTCTGAATCTTACCTGAGCCCAGGTTTGCCGGGCAGATGTTCAGAGCTCACAAACTCAGTTGGACCATTCAGCTTCCAAAGATGGTGGAGGAAAAAGATTTACAGTTTTTATTCAGAAACAGAGGCATTCAGCTCTTTACCTCAATATCTGTTGTTCATTGTCATGTTTTCTGGCATTACCTTTAAAACCTCAGCTGCTACAATTGTGCTAATCCATTAGAAATGTGGCTTTAATTTGTCTTTTTTTAAAGCAAAATGTCTACTTGTCCTTCTAGAAGAAGCCTTGAAAGCGTGATCAGGTGTGGTATAGTCTGAAAAGCTGGAAGGCAAATAAAAAGAGCTCAATATTAATCCCTTCCAGAAGACCTTGTTGTTTTTGAGCGAGCCCCGTGATTTCTGGGAGCTGAGCCTCCCCTTTTTGAACTCGTGCTGAGCAGGCTGAAGGCATGGGGTGAATAGGGCTTTACTGCGTCCCTGCCGAGGCTGTTGCGAGCGGTGGGTCAACCTCCTCTGTCCAGCCTGGCGCCGCGGCTGCCGGACAGCAGGGACTGTCGCTGGTCCCGGTGCCAGCCGCCATGGCGGCAGCAGCAGCTCTGCATCCTTCCGCCCGCATCCTCTGCGTGCCCCGGGCAGCCGCGCTGTGGTCCCCGCAGCGCAGCATCTCGCAAGCTGGCAAAGCAGCGGAGCGTGGGGAAGGAGCTCTAACGAAATTCAAACCCAAATTTTATCCCTCCACCCCAATTTTAAAAGAAATTTACATTAAGACACTTCCATTAAGTTATATTTTGAGACTATAACTCATGGAGTACAGACAACAAATAACGCAGTATGAATATCGCTTTAAAGACACGTGTAAGCAGCACCGCTTTACAAACTTAATAGAATCTTAATGCTAGAATTCTTACAAGCTGTTGATAAATACTAAAAGATGGCCAGCTCGTTATGGATGAGTCTTCCCAACGTCCCTGGTGTTAAATTGCAAGGTGCAGTTTTCATACATGTACAAGCTGAATGCTAGGAAGATGTAGTTTTAGAAGAGACCGCTTTCTCTCATTCAATAATAAAAAAGTGGCATTACTGCAAATAGGGTAGCTGTGATAATCATAAAATCTTTGGCACAAACAAAACACCTGTCTAGGACCGGGGTTTCCAGGTGCTGCTGTCAGTCTGTGTTGTCCTAAAGCCATTGATAACAAATCCTTATTTTGCACAAACGTGCATCTTTACTTGTGGGAGAGATATTTGCTCTTCTCAAAGATTATTTTTTTTTTTTTTTTTGCTCACTAAGTGTATTGCTAAACAAAATCTCACGTTAGAAAACAGACAGAATCTTTTCTTAGTCTTTTGCTTTTTTTACATGTTATAGCTTCCACTATGCTAAAAGGTATCTGACATGGTTACACTTTCAGCTTTTTAAAAAAAACATTGAGTTGCAGTATATTGTTTGGCCACTGAATGTCTCTGAAAGCCATATAAAGTTCCAGGAGCAGCAAGTACGTCACCAATAGAGAGCAGAAAAAACACAGAACTCTAGTGAATTCCCCGCTTGTCACCGGTGGCAGTCACTCAACAAATTATCCCAAATTATCTCTTGTGTTCCTGTGTCTAGTAACTCTTTTGCCTTACTGAAAATATGCAAGTGGCAGGCTCTGGCTTCTGCTATTATTTCTTGATATATCCCCCTTAGCTCAGGTAAAAGCGCATTGGAGGATCTAATATGTCCTGTAGTCATGATGTCCCCTTGAAGAGCTCATTCTAGTGAGATTATCAAAAAGAGAAAGAATATGTCTGTTAGGATGTTCTCTAGCTGTTGTCTCGTACTTTCTGCGACTTCTCTGACTCTTCTACTTTCTTCTAAAGATGTGGACATCCGACCTGGACCAGTCACATTTGCAGATGTAAAATTCTCACTGCAGAGCAGTAACAGGAACAAGAATATGGATTTCTGAATTTGCCATCTAAATATTCTGAGTCACGCTATTTCTCTGTACAGTGGTCACTACTCTTCATGTAACCTGTTGTCTGTAGTACACTCTATCCACTTGATTTTTGTGCTGCCCATTCTCTAAATTTCCTCCAAAACTTGTCCACAGAAGACCCAGAGCTTTTTGTTTCCTGACTGAAATGTTTATAATAACGTGAGTCAGTCTCTTTTTATGTAGCAATTATTAAGCACCTTGAAAGGTTTTTCATTAACATTTAATCTTAAATAAAAGCTGGGAGCTGATCAGTTTAAATACCTAATCAAATATAATCTGCTTGTTTCAAGTCTGAAAGCCCGTCGTCGTGGGCTGCTGATGTTCAGTAGGGCACAGTAGGACACGGGGTCAGGACTTTAGATTGGAGGGTAATACTGGTTTTACATATGGATCTGGGCTGTTTGCTGGCATATCTGCTTCAGAAGGGTATTGAGATATCTTTGATAATAGTTTTATAGGTCTTTGAAATCCTGTATATGTTTATTTCCTGCATATGTTTATTTTCCATTATTTGGATGTTATTGAACTGTTCTGTGTGGATTATTTTATTGTTTGAAGAATGAACTATGATGTAATGAATAAAAAAGGAAAAAATTATTCCCAACAAAAATAACCTGGATAAAATTGTTAAATAAATGTTGATTAAAAGGCATGACTCACTGAGCTTAAAGCACAGTTGACATTTATTGAGTTTTAGGAAAACAATTTCTAGTGGAGTTGAATTTGTTACCAAATTTCCAACTCCTTATGCTTGTTGGGGTGGGGGGGGGGAGGAAAAAATCACTGAAACCAATCAAAACAGAAAAATGTTGCCTCCTTAGAGGCAAAACTTTTCACACAGATATTTTGTCAAGAAAGCTTTCCTCAGGTGGAGGTAAGGAAGTGTAGCTGGGGAAGTGGATGACAGCCAGGTGCATATGGTGACACCCGAAGCAGGGCCCTGGCAGGGAGGAGAAGGCCGTGCCTGTGCTTGCAGCGGTCACCTGTCCCCTTCGATCAGGGCTGAGCCAGCCGGCACTCGGGAGGCGCAGGAAGGAGCTAAGGAGAGACGTGGGGGTATTGCAGGGGGCAGAGCCGGTGCGGGAACTTGTTTAGTTAAAGCCCTGGTGAGTCAGGGTTGCAGGGAAAAGGTTGTAACAATATAAGATGAGCATCTGTAGGTAGGATGGACTTCCTCAGTCCCCTGTGCGCAGAACAGGCTTGTGAATTGTCCCTGTAGTTTGGGAAGGTGTTACCTGTATTGAGGTTTTCAGAGCTGCCTAAACAAATTTTAGGGGAGGAGTTTGGTGGCTAATACGACATCAGTTCTACATGAGACTGCTTGTCTTGGGTTGCCACCAATGGATGTTGCTGAGAAGCAGTGTCTGTAATATGTGTGTTTGTAATGGTTTCTAGACACAGTGGTGTGCCTGATTGTCTTTCACAGCAAGGTAACTGCGCGTTGTATCCTACCCTATTTTTATGTGTGCAGTTGTCTGTACGAAAAAAATCTGAATTGTCGGTTTCAACAGTGACAATATGTGCTAATGCTGCTACCAAAACATTCATCCTTAAATAAAGTTTTTCTTTTTTTAAAGAAATCACAACTGAATTTGACCCCAGTCCATGGGTAACAGTTGTAGAGTTTCCATGGCCATGTAAGTGGAAAATATGTAGAAGTGATCATGCGTGTAAGTGGCACATAGGAGGGCGTTTGGGCAGGTACAGCTGCTGGGTAGGATTTTCTCTCATTGCAGTTCATTTAAGGCTTTCATTTTTCTAACCTATCTAGGTTGTGAACGCTTTAAAATACAGATTGAGGATTAACTATGACAATGTGGTGGGTTTTGATATGTTAGCAGTGCTTGATATACAGAATTTGGCCTAGGATGTGAGTGTTTATTTGTCACCAAATGAAAGGATAACATTTCTCTAAAAGTTAATTTTTTTTGTATTTACCCTTTACATTAACAAGAAGATGACAACTTTCTTGCTCCCTGCCTCTGCAACAAAGTCTTCAGTAGGTGTTTCCTGGGGAAAGAACATGTTCCAGGGAAGCAAACGTCATGTTGCAATCATTAAAATGAAATAAATTAACCTACCAAAATGTTGTTTGTACTGTGGCAATGCCCAGAGGCTTCAGTCAGAGCTGTGGAGGCGTTGCGTTAGGCACCAAGCAAGTGTGGAGAAAGGTTACCGTGGGAGGGAGAATCTTGAGCTGGGGAAGTTAACCAGTGATCTAGCACCTGTGTTAATTACAGTCAAGAGGTTTCTCTGAACAGCTTAAGTTGTATAAGGAACTAGGAGCTCTGGTGGCCTCCAGCAGACAACAGGTTAGAGACCTGGGTTGTGATCCCATAGAGGTAAACCGAAGCGTCCACTTTGTAGACGTGGGCTTTGAAGGTTGGTTATTATTTTATGCCATACTGGAGTGATTTATGAAGTATGCTTATTTCCACCTGAGAGACGAGGTAAGCTACCAGAGAAACAGGAAAGGTGTTATTTACAGTAAAAGATCTGTAGGAATCGGAGACTGAATGGGAAATGAAACTCTTATCCTTAAAACTCTTATCCTTCTTGTCCTTATGAAACTCCTTAACCCAGAGGTTAAGTCTTCCAAATGTATAATGCCCACACACCAAGTTTAGTGCAATGAAAGGATAGAGAGCTGCTGCTGGCTGGAGCGGTTTTTTGTTTTGTTTGGTTGGTTTGTGGTTTTTTTTTGGTTGTGGGTGTGCGGTGGTGGGGTTTTTTGTGTGTTTTTGGTTTTGGGGCGAGGGAGTTTGTGTGGGTGTGTTTTTTTGTTGGTTGGTTGTTTTGTTTTGTTTTGTTTTTTTTTTTTTTTTTAAGAAAGAAAAAAGACAGAACTAGAAAAGGCAGCCTGGTCTCGTTTGTCCCAAGACTGGACCAGAATTTGTGAGCTCAAGTACTCTAGAACCCTTCTGAAGTTGTCACTGGCAAACACAGCTTGGTGTTGTCTTGATAAATTGTTTCTATGCACCCACTGTTGGTGAAGAGCATCTGTTTTTGAAAACCTATTCCTAGAAATAACTTGCTCCCTTACTGTAGGGCATTGTATGTAGCCTTTAGAAAATGTTCCTTCATCAGGTCTGAAAGAGGCAAAATTTCTAGCTGGAAAATGAAAATTATAAAGCAAAAAATGAAGGAAGGAATTAATATTTCTACACTTTCTTCTTTTTTTTTTTTTTTAAATGAGCCTTTTAAAAAGAAAGAAAAAGCTAAGCAGCTGCTCAGGCCTGTGTGGTTCTCTCTGGCACCTTGCAGAACTTATGAAGGTGTATGTGCAGGGGGCATTTCCCTGCCTGCCCTGTTTCAGCAAAACCTAAATGCAGAGGGGCTGCCTCTGCTACCTGTTCTGACGAGCTGGCAGAAGTTTCAGCAGTTAAGTAATTTCTTTCTTTTGGATGATTTATACAACAGCTGCTATTTATCTACACCACTCATTGTGCAGGAGACTTTGGATAGAATATGCTGTTTAAAACCTTTGCCAAAATAAGAATTGTACAGAGTATTTAGTACTTGGTGTTGCGTGAGTAATAGCATTGAACAAGAGAAGTGTAGAGCAACACTCCCTGTAGCTCTTTTGATCCATTAAAAATTATTTACAATTCTCTAATAAGACATACTTGCATGCATTTTTAATTTGGTAATTTATGTAGCAAGTTGTGACTCTGACACAAGATTGTAATAAGCTTAATTTTGATGCGTACACTTTCACAGGCCTTGCAATAAGCTGCTCACTGGTAAAAGCGATGTACCTGAGCTTGCCAAGAGATACGTTCTTGTATTTTTGAGGAAGGCAGTTCAGATCTGATCTTGAGGTGGGGGGAAAAAAAAAAGATGCTTCATGCACTGTAAAGTTTCTAGCTTTACCTGTGATATGTTTCAAATTTATCAAAAGAATAAATGCACGAAGGCTTAAGGGAATAGCTTCAGCTAAGACTAAACATTTTACCTGTCATGATGAAGTATTTCCCTTTTCTACTCCAAACATTTCAAAAAGTATTTTTTATTTAGAAAGTACAGAAAATGACTTTGTAAAAAGGCTGTGATAATCATGGAATTATGCTATGCACATATGTATCACTTTAGATGCTCCCATACCCTGTTATTCAGGCAGTTATACACCCTTCTGGGATCGGATGGGATGTTATTCTTGTTTTAGAGACCAGTAAGGCACAGGCAAACGGTGGTTTCTGTGTTACGCAGGGAGTTGGTGACCGGGAGGGAATTGAATCCCGGCTTCTCAAAGCCTCAGCTAATCTCTCTCCTGCTGTGGCAGGGAGAGAGTCCTCAGCAGATTTAACGTATCCTGCCAGAACTCGAGAGATGGGGTAGAGTTATTCTATTTATACAAAGTTCAGAGGGGTAGAGACCATAAGGGTTCAGTCCTCCTCTAACGCTGGGCACTTTATAAAATCTTTTGGACTCCTGGCTCTTGGTGGCATTTCTGTTGCTGAGCAGAGCTGGGTCTTTTCCAGGCATATTGGGGGTAGTTGGGTGATATTTGTGTAGCCTCTTTTCCTTCATTTTTTTCCTTAAGAATATTTGAGATAAATCTACAGTTGCAGAACAAAGAATGAGGATTTGGAAGAGTTTGGAGCCTGTCAACATGTAGAATTCCCATCACTTCTACTTCATGCGCGGTTTTACCTAAGCAGCACAAAAAGCTTGGTGGATACAGGAAAAAAATTCAGAAATTTAGGACTTGGCACCAGTACAGAGATCCATATTGGTTCAGAGATTTAATCTTTGTCTTAACAAAATATTTAATTTTGCTTTCATTCACACCAGCGTAAATCATAACCCCAGTGAAAGCTGTTGATTTATTCCAGACTTACGCTTGCGTGACTGAGAGCAGAAGTTGCTTCATTAGTTTCGTTGAAGAGCAAAGGCTGGAGTGCCCAGGTAACTGAGTGGTTGTACTTAAAGTAGTGAATTATTTCCCATATTGTATTTGCCTTCTAACAAATTTTTGTAAGAGGGTTTTATTGTTTTGGCTTTTCTTTTCTTAATATTTGTAAGGATTTGTAGTCAGCCTTGCCTGCCTGTAGCCAGCCTCTGTGTGAGCTGTGTGCCATTGCCTGCGGCTTGTGCTGTGGAACTGATGCCCAAGTGGGTGATTCAGATGTCTAGACTTTGGCCCAGTTCCCTTTTTGTTCTGGCTGTCACTTTTTTTTCCTTTCCTTATGCCAAAATTATCCTCTGCGTTGGGTATTGCCTCTCATGTCTCTAGGAAGGGTCACCCTGAGGCACCTCCTTGCAAGCTGCTACCACACGTGGCGCGTGCCAAGGGCTGGAACAAGTCACGGAGAGATTTGGGTGCAAGGAAGGAAGCAAGCCTGCAGCTGCTCAGCCCCTTCCTATTGGTCTGATCGCTTACGAGTTCATAAGACCGGAGCCCGACTTTTTTTCGTGCATTGATTTTTTGGATTTATCCCTGTGTATATAAATAAAGGCAGTTATTTACGGAGGGAAGTGAATTCCTGCAGTATGTTCCTATTGCCTTTTTGTAATAGCTCTTCTTGGCACTTTCCTGGCTTTCGTCACCCAAGAATTTTTGCATGGTTTATGTGTCTAAATGTATTTAAGCACCAGTGCACTCCTGTGATACTTGGAGGCCAGAGTGAGAAATGCAGTTACGCTGCACTGCAATCTGTTTGCCTAGGTTTGGAAAATTACACGGTTTTCACTTTCCAAAAGATAGCATAGCTAGGGAAGTGTAGGTAGCCTGACCATTATCATACGCTGACTCACAGGAAAAGAACGAGGATATCTCTTTTATGGGCCTTTTTTCTTTGTTTTGCTTTTCTTTTAGTAATGACTGGATGACTAGGAGCATTCCTGCCCCGGCTTAGGACTGAAATGTGTGGGTTGGGTGCCGAGGAAGGTGGTCAGTGTTTCACAGCTAGCTGTCCTTTTGCCGATCCGGTCCTCAAGAACTAAATTATCACGTCCTCCTTTAGCAGAGAACTGTGCTTGCTGAGAAAAAGTGCTTTGCAGGATTAACATCTGTCTGTAACTGGTTAGAAATAATTCAGGAGAATGATGCAGACAATCTCTTCCCTTTCACCTGCTTCTCGGGTACAAAGTTTTTTGAAGTTATAGGGTTTTAAACATGCTTGTTGAAGATTTGTCAAAATATCTCACGATATTGTGGTTAAATAGTGCCTCTGAAGTGGAACGTTTTTACCAGTGGATGAAATTTAGGTGTATAGCCAACTGTGCAACACAGACAGGAACAAATCTAGCCATCTCTTAGCAGAAACTATAGGACGTTTCCATTTAGATGGATTTAGTTAGCTTGTCAGCATGACTGAAGTGCTTCTGGAGCATCTGTTACAATAGTATATTGTGCTAATTCCTAATAAAACCTTACCTTAAACCTTCAAAACACTTTGAAGAATCACAGGCAAACTACTTGTGCTGGAAAACTGCCAGGATGATCAGTTCTGCGTTCATGATCACACGTACATCTCGGGAACAGAAGCGTGTCCTCTCTTCAGACTTACTGTAGTTTCACGAGGACTAGAGGGAAATAAAACACCTACACACAAGACCCTGGTCTTTGCTATTTTCTATTTTACCTAATGAAACCTCTTTACCAAGAAAGTAATAAGCTTTTTCTTTCATTGATTATGCCCGTTAAATATATTGTAGTCTGAGAGAAACTGAAATTAGTAGAAAAATAATCCACTCTGAACACCATTTCAGTCTTCCTGTCTGCTCCCAACATTATCTATGACCTGACGTCTCAGCTTACTTGTAAATCTATTAATTATACAGTAACCTTTGAATGCTATAAATTGTTATTCAGTGCTTTATTATTAAGGAAAGTACATGAACCCTATGTGTTTATAGGCATTATTCTAGGCAGTGGTTTCCCTCCTAGTTCTAGAACAATCTGACTTTTTTTCCAAGCTTGAATTAGTTCTTAATTAAAACCTCTTAAAATAAACCCCTTAACTAATTATAGAGGTAATTTTTGTATGCCTTAAAATGTGAGGCACCTGTCAGGCTCCTTCCTCACATGTGGGAAAGGAAGGAGGTGCAGCCCAAGTTTTCCAAGGAAGGAAAATGCAGATGAAATTAAGCTAAGAAAATTTGAAAATAAACATTGACAGTTCTGTAACAGTGGTGCCTATAAACCTGGGTTATTATCTCCCAAGAAAAGTGCTATAGGTCATGCTATTTGTTTCGTTTCAAAACAAGCAACAGGGAAGACAGATCTTCACTCTAGGAAACAAACTGCAGTTTAACTATGTGGTTTCTTCCATTCATCTTTTTTTTTTTTTTTTTTTTTTTTTTTAAATTTTTCAAGTCCTGACAGCACACATGGTGCTACATATGATATAGTGTGACTTTGATGGCAGTAAGAGAAGACAGGATTTAAAAAAAACGTTATTCTTTTCCGAACCACAAAGGTTTTTATTTCCTTCAGGGGAGTAACTTGTTCCCTTCAGTATACTTCTGTTTATATCATTGACACTTCTGTTCCTCTTGCCTTTGAGGTGCTTTTACAAGATATATGATGTAATAATCGCAGAGTGCCAGGGTGTGGGTGTGGACGGTGGCAAGGAGAAGCAGTCGGGATAAATAGTGGCTGTGTTGCTCTTTAGCCCGCCGTGCACATGCCAGGGAGCGCTGGTGGGGAAGGAGGTCACCCTGCCCAATAAATCCTTACCTGTAATTCTGTTGGAACAGAGGGAGGGGTTGGTGTCATCTCTCTCGTTTTCCACAGTAAATCTAGCAAGACTGGATCTTAAACTAGAGATCACTGAATGGACCTGTATGCCTGGAGGAGGACATCCTAAACAATTCCTATTTACCAGGACAAGAAGGGGGACTCCATTTTCAAGTAAAAGAGGGAGCGCTCATGAAACACTTTCGTTTCTGAGAGTTCAGTCTCTTTTTGGTCTGTGTGCTCCTCTAAGGGATGATAAAGGAGTCCTTATCTGACAAGACTAAGCAAATATATTTACATCACCTTTCTGGTATGCAGGAGAGAAAATGAGGTAGCTACAGTCAGCTGAAAAATCAGTGCCGAGGGGTGTACAAGTTGTCATCGCCATGAGTAAGAGTTAGGCAGCTGACTGAAGTGCTTTTCAGGAAGAAATGCTTGCAATACAATGTTTTTCCCTATAAAGAGGAGAAGGAATACAGCTGCCTTTAAAGATTGATTAATCTTCCATTTCCCCTCGTATCCTAGAGGAATTCAGTCAGATTATCTTAACATATGTACTTGTCATATTGAAAAGATATCTATGGGGAAAATATTGGGATTTTTAATTTTATACTGTTTTTCCGATTATGCCTATTTACCAATACGTTGTACTGTAAGTGAATAACTGAAAACCATGGAAATAAGTATATCTTGTGGGTTTAAGTGAGGACTTTAACAACATTCTGACTATGATATAATTGATGTGATTGTGTAGCTGAAGTGTGTAACTCAGTGCGTCTTATATTGAGAAAACATACTTGACTGGTTCTCAGCTTGGTTAGCTGAAGGAAGCGAATTCTAAGTCCTGAATAAATGTCTGTCCTGAGTATGCAAGTATTTGATGAAGCAAAGCCACATAAGATGCAGAAAACAATGCCTCATTAGCTGTTGTTCGTTTTGGTTCAGGATTACCACTGCAGTCTGTTTCAGTTCACAAATTAGCATGCCGGTAGCCTTTTACCACATTAATTTCAATTTTTTTCAGGGAGCAACAGCTGACTGATTGGGATGGTCTCAGACCAGATGGCAAAGACGCTTGGGGCCTGATTCTTATCTTGCTTACATGAGGAGAAACAAGAAATAGTGGTGTTTACATGAATGAAACTAGGTGTAGAATAAAATAATCTCAGAGGGATCAGGATGAAAGCCATTAAAGTTTTCCCCACTCCCCAGAAAGTCTTACATAGTAAGACTTTCAAATTTATTCATTTTGAATTACATTCAAGGGTTTTGTTTTTTTTTTTTTTTTAATTTCTGAGCAATACCAACCTTTGAATGCTTCAATTAATGTTCTAGGTCAAATCTGTCCTCGGTGCAGCTCCATTGAAGTTGGTAGACTTACACTCAGGAATAAATTGGTTCCTAAATTTTAATTTGTTTTAAGCTTTCTAGCACATTGTAAAACAAATTCCCATAGATCTGTCACATGTATTTATATTTTCTTTTAAAATGAACTTGACTTGTAATATAATCTGGATTTTAAGTGTATTGGTTGTGTCTTTTCTTCTGCTTTTTGCTCTATTCCTTTGTATAGTGGTATTTGTACTAATGATAATTATGCTCTGTGCCTTCAGAGAAATCATATAAAGAGCTTCAAAAGCCATAATTAAGCTATGCAGCATCCTTATGAATCAGGCAAGTGTCAGCAAAACCTTTTGAGGGATCGGTATATCTGGTCAAAACAAATATATCTATATTTTTTTTCTGGATTTTAAGATCTGGGAAGTTTAATCATTATCTCAAAGTTGTAGCTGCTTTTCCAGATATGAATTAAGAGGGTCCTCAATTAAAGTAGTACAAAAAAAAATACTTTCTATGGATTATTTTTGCATCATCTTAGTATCTTTTGTTCCTTTAAGGTGTGTGAATTGGTGAGATTAGCCAGTTAGTTGTGTTTTCAGCATCTTGAGGTTGATTCCTGTGAAGTGTACAACAGCAGCTGTGGTGAAGTGAAGGGAGCTCATATAATGTCTCGGTGTTGTTTCAAGTGCCCAACCGTAGAGACAGGCAGAATTTGTGTACACCACCCTTGTTACGGTCAGTGCAGTGCATCTAGATAATGCCAATTTTTTGTGAATGCTCAGTAAATACGCCGGGGAGAAGTTTGTTGTCTGGCTGTTGAAGAGTACAGGAAAAAAGGCAGGTAAGAGTTTTCATCGCACTGAGTAGCTTCCCCACTGAACCTTTTTCTTTAAAGGCTTCTCTTGACCTGAACTTACTTTACCCTATTTTTTTTTTTTTTTTCATTTTACTTTTAGTAGGAAAGACAACTGTCTGGCCAATAACCTTGCTGTTTAAGAGTGATTTGGAAGATCATGGATTTGTTATATTGACACTGAGTCAGCAGTCGTCTTGCTGTACACATGTCAGAATGACTGAGGCTTCGGCAGGCAGCCAAAAGCCATTTGTAGTATATTTCTTCACCGAGCTCTGCTGTAGTAAGGAAGAGTTGGTAGACTTTAATTGCCAGACTCCCAGTTTGTGAAATGTCTTCGATATCTTTTAATTTTGGCCTTTCATAGTAATTTTTGCTCAGCTTCGTCTACAGAATTCAATTATTGGTGATTTAATTAAATGATAAAGGGATAAAGCAACATTGAGAGAGACTTAGTAAGAACACTGATGCTGGAGCCTTGAGTAGGTTTGCTCTGAGCAGATGCAATTTGCCATATGTAAAGAGAGCTCGTGCATGCTGTAGCCACGTCTATGTCGGGACACCTGGTGGTACCTGGCAGAGAGAGAGCTTTGCAGCGGTCTCAGTAGAAAACAAGTATTCTGCTCCTGCATAGAGGCAGGTGTTAACTTTTTGTTTTGACCTACACTGGAAAGACAGAGACTTAGAGGAATGTTTATCAACAGCACTTGGATGGAGAAGCCCTTGACACAGAGCAAGCATCAAGCCAAGAACTTGGCTTCTCCCACAGTCCAGGTAAGAGTCATAGCCCTTCACCTGTTTTGGAAGAATTCGCTTTACAAAAATAGCAGTAGGGAGAATTGCCCCCCAAAATGAAATGGTCCCAGCAAATGGTGCTCAGAAGACTGAAGGTGTTCTGCCCGTGCTGTCAAACTGCAGAGTGAGATTAACTTCAAATGAACTCAGCAATAATAACACACAATTCAAAAAGTTGTCAAATTCCATTTGAATTACAAAAAGACACCAGAAGGAAGTAATTTATTGTTCTATGCCAAAACATGCAAAAGGTTAGGGTTAAAAAGACAAACTTGTGATTTTTGAATACTTGTGACTATGTGGTCTGATGCTGCATTTAATTAGTCACATAAACACTTTTTTTTTTTTTGGAAGTGCCTCATTCATTGAACAGAATTGAGTGCTCGGTTAATTGGTGTATGTTGACTTTTTTTTTTTCATCCTCTTTCAACACATGCTTTTGTATACTTGTGCATTGTTAAAATCTGGGGTGCTTTACCAAAAACACTGTTATGAGGTAAATGGGGCTGTTTTGAAGCTTGAAGATGGGGAGACTATAGCATAGATATGAAAAGAAAGTATTCTGTATTAAAAAAAAAAAAAAAAATATATATATATAAATGAGCTGAACTGTTTTAATTGAAACTTCCCTGCAAAAGTCCTGTGGAAGGAAAGTGACTGTTTGAAGGGAAACTTCCTATGGCAGTGTTTCCTAAAGTTAAAAGTGACTTAAAATAAGGTCATGTAAAGGAAGCATCATTCTTTAATATTAAACAGAGCTGTAGCCCTGCCTTATAACAGCAGCAGACCTGCTTGTTGATACTTTTAACATAGACTATGTTTCATTCAGCATTTTCTTCCCTAACAATTTTATCTATATGTTTTGTCTGAGAAAGAAGTTAGACTAACATAGGAATTGTATTTAAGAAAAAAAATATATATTTTTGACAATGCGGGGGTATGGCAGAGATGACTCATGAATTTCACGTGTCAACTTATGTAATACACAGTGAAGAGGAGCTGCTTTCAGGCCCTCTTCGATACTGTATCTTTACAATATGATTTTGGTGAGTGATCAGTGTTGTATGCTATGCTGTACTAAGCTTTTAACATGAAGACGGGACAAAAGTTGGCTGCATGGTTATGCTATGCTGTTTGTAACATCAGTTGTATTTTGCCTCAAATCACACCAGGCCTGTTGCCGTGATGCTTTTTCAGCTTTGAAGAGTGGGGATACCAAAAATCTATTGACTCTGTCTGAATTAAATGTGTAATATGCAGAAAAGCTAAACTAGTCCTAGCAATTACATCAAAATCTTTAACTTACCTAGGCTTTTAAGCTGGTGAGATGAACATGGGGAAAGGTCTAAGCAGACACCACTTGGTCTGTGATCTCATCACTTAAACTCTGATAAATGCCTCCCAAGAAATGCGAGAGGCGTGGTACTGAATAAGATATCTTAGTGTTGTCCCATTTCCCAGGATACTTTTAGATATTGCTGGAGGTGCTGTTGTCAAAGGTGGTTGCCCAGCAGAGCTCAAGAATAAATGCTTCTGTTCTCCTCTTGAGAATAGGGGCTGGTTACAGTTGTGCTGCAGCCAAGCCCTTTTTGGGTGAATCATTAGGACTGCAGAACATTTTCTCCTGATTTACAAAGACTTCCAGAGGTTTGTTTCATTAAGGTCTGTGGGGAGAAGGTGTTGGAATTAGCCCACACAGGCATGCCCAAGTGACTTTCTGATGGCTTACGAGGGAGCCTGTGGCAGAGCAGCAAGTTGAACTTGGGATTTCTGAGAAACAGGCTAGAGTCCTGTCCGTAGAAAGAGCCTGGTTTTCTTCAGACTAATCTCTAGAGCTGGAGGAGACTTCCTTCTAGGTATTTATTTTTGATTGGCAGTAGTAGAGAAACGCTAAAAATTAGAGTACACCCCTCTAACAGAATTTCTTCAAGTGTTCAGTGACTCTGTGGCATGTGCTGCTTCTGACTCACTGGCATCATTAGGAAAATGCATTATCAGAAAGTTATTTGAGCCTCTTTCCTGAGCAGCTGAATAAACTGTTTTCTTGAGACAAATATTGTTGTATTCTGGATGGAAATCTTTATCACAGTTTAGTCTGGGGCTAAAAGATATTTCTCGCCTTCCTTTCCTCTTCCCCTCACCCCGTCTGCTCCTATTCAGCCTCTTAGTAAAAGCTTCGGTATAAGAAAAGACACGAGATAAGTTGTCCTTGGGAGCCGGAGTGTGTATGAGAGCAAAGGCAGATTTTTGCTGTCGGTCAGCATGTAGCAGACCATGTTTTCAAATAATTGATGAAAGGGCAAGGTGTTTCAAACCCCTTGAAAGTCTGGTTCCTACCCATGACCTATTTTTCCTCTATTTAAAGAAGGTACTAGTTAATGGTCATTCTTTCTTTTTGGCACAAATAGTTATTAGTTGTTTCTTCATGTAGCCTTTCTGTGGATTTGATGAGAAAGTAGAAAGGAATATGGGAGAGCATCATTTAGCAGCTCTCTGTACAAGAGGATGCGGGATAGTTGGAAAGGCTGGGGAAGTATTAAGCAGCAGGATCAAGTGACTTTTTGGCAGTCCTTTGCACCTGGTGTGTTCTGAATATACCATATAGCCTGTCTCTAGCCAGCTAATCTGTCTCAACCGCTTACCGTGTCAACCAAAGCCTCCTTGTAAAAGTGGACAGAGCAAGCAGCCTACTATATTTGGCACCATCTTTTGCTCGCAGTGAACTTCAGTTCCACCAGCTTTGCTCCCCTGAGGTTGAAGATGGACCTGGGTCTTCACAGTTGGAAACAAATATCAGCTCGCTTTCCTCAAACAGTTGGATCTTCATTCAATAGGATTTCTTATTTCTCCAGAGACCCATATGCCTGAGAGCTCTATCTTCTCAATTAAAGCACAGCCCCTCTCTCTTTCAATTTCCTGTGACTGCTGAAAGGTGATTTTTCTTGTACTTGTTACCATTTCTTTAGGGCTTTTTCTTTCTTTCTTTCTTTGTCATTATCTGTATTCCTGGTGGTATTTGTGTTAACAACTTGTTTGCAGGTACCTGGATAAGGATTTTCCAGGGCTGGAAGGATGGTTGTTTATAAACCATAGAATCATAGAATTAGTGAGGTTGGAAGGGACCTTTAAGATCATCAAGTCCAATGGTTAACCTACCCTGATAAAAACAGCACCACTTCTAAACCATGTCCCTAAGCACCTCATCTACCCTTTTCTTAAACACCTCCAGGGATGGTGAATCCACCACCTCCCTGGGCAGCCTATTCCAATGTTTAATAACCCTTTCAGTGAAAAAATGCTTCCTAATATCCAATCTAAACCTGCCCTGACATAACTTGAACCCATTTCCTCTCGTCCTATCACTTGTCACCAGGGAGAAGAGGTCAGCTCCCATCTCTCTAAAACCTCCTTTCAGGTAGTTGTAGAGGGTGATAAGGTCTCCCCTCAGCCTCCTCTTCTCCAGGCTAAACAACCCCAGATCCCTCAGTCGTTCCTCATAAGGTTTGTCCTCCAAACCCCTCACCAGCTTTGTAGCCCTTCTCTGGACACGCTCCAACACCTCAATGTCCTTCTTGTAGTGAGGGGCCCAAAACTGAACACAGTACTCGAGGTGAGGCCTCACCAGTGCCGAGTACAGGGGGATGATTACTTCCCTAGTCCGGCTCACCACACTATTCCTGATGCAGGCCAGGATGGTGTTGGTCTTCTTGGCTGCCTGGGCACACTGCTGGCTCATGCTCAGCCGGCTGTCCACCAACACCCCCAGGTCCTTCTCTGCCAGGCAGCTTTCGAGCCACTCCGCCCCCAGTCTGTAGCGCTGCATGGGGTTGTTGTGACCCAAGTGCAGGACCTGACACTTGGCCTTGTTGAACCTCATACCATTGGCCTCAGCCCATCTGTCCAGCCTGTCCAGATCCCTCTGCAGAGCCAATCTACCCTCAAGCAGATCAACACACCCCCAAATCATTGTAAATTACCTGTGTTCTAGTTCATTCAATGACTGAGATTGCAATGGAGAGGAAAGAAGAGGAAAAAACCCAGAATGCAAGAGCATGGAAGGTGGGGAAGATTCCCACACCTGTTTTCTTAGCACCAAAGTTACCTTTGTGATCTCCTGAATTTCCTCTACTCAGAAAAGGGAGAGTACAAAATTGTCAGCAAAAGAGGCTTCAGGCCAGGAACCGTGCTTAGCCAAAATCCCTTCTGCAAGGAAGATATTTTTGTCTCCTGTTTTGGTATTGCATCTCAGCACTCTTCAATAGCACAGTGTGGGTTTATGTTCTTTTCACTGTTCTTGTTAGGCTTTTTGTATTCTATAGAAAATACTGCTCACTTTTCGGTCTTGTCTTATCAATTGATCTTTAGCAAATTTTGATTAGTTCAGTTTTTTTGACCATGTTGCAATTCTTTAGCTAAAAAAAAAAAAAAAATAGCGTGTCCCTGTTCATCACCCACCCCAATCCAAGCTCTTCAGGGTGGGTAGTGTCTGCTCATTTTGTTCAAAAGTCAGTCTCAGAGCCCTCCTCTGTACTTACCCACTTGTCTATGTCTGTTTGTCAAGGAGTAGATGTTTTAATTGCCAGACTGTATTTGAGGGGTTTGCTTGCAGAGGTCTTCACAACTCCCTTCCCTGAAGAGTCTTTTGCAAAGGTTCTGCTGATGCTCAAGTAAAGCCATTCGCATTGTGGTCCTTCACAGGGATACAGGAGTGAACGCCGAGCAGCTGAGCAGAACTAGTTTGATTGCAAATGACAGCAAATCTGTGACAACAGAGGAGCAGAGGGCAGGAATGGGAATTACCCTGTGACTGCTGAGAGGACTTGGGAGGAAGGAGGGACCTGACAAAAGTCTGAGAATTGCTTACCACAGTTTCAATATTGCAGGAACCCGAATAATGTTGGCTGTGTCCTTTTCTTGCTCTGGGATTAATATGGACACCTATAGCTCCAGCTGCAGAATGAGGGACCACTCAGACAAATAATAAAAAACGCATGCCAGATAAAAGCAATTCAGAAGAGATCTTCCCTTCTGATGATTTCTGTAATGCGAGTCTTGTCCAGGATTACTTGCCACTGAATAAGGGACAGGTAATGCAGGATAGGAAAACTTGAAGTTGCTTGCTTGATGTGCTATTAAAAAAGGGAGGGTGACGTGGAGAACCAGGCACTAAATTAAAAAGGGCGTAAAATTCTCCAATATGTAATTTTTATTTATTAAAATAGTATTTGAAAAAAACATTAGAGGAATGGGCAAAGCTTTGAGCTGTTGAAAGGATCAGACAAATAGTTTCTGAATGAATATTATGAGTATCAGATCCAGCACAGTCATGACCACACCAGATAACTCATAAAACTTCACGGACTCTGAGTCAGGGAAACATTCTTTATTACTATGCTTACAGAGCTTCAGTAAAGTTAAGGTGTTGATAATCTGTAAATATCAAATACATGTTATATTTGAATCCTGTTACTTTCATGTCTCTTTTTTTTTTTTTTTTGTTAAGAGGTAGGACCCAAATATTAATTTTATTGAGAAAGGAGATAAGTGAAAACGGGTTCCAGCCAGGTAGATCAGTCTTGGGGTGGGAACATGCTGTGCTGAATTGCCCACACAGTGCTGCCAACGTATATGAGTCATGAGTACCAATGCCACTTCCATTTATAGATTCCTTAGGAACAGAGGCAGCTATACATGCCATTGAGTGGCAAATTTTTTTTTAAGAAGGTTTGGGATGAAAATGTTGAGCCTCCACAGAACTGATCAACACAAGGTGTCCAGAGCATTTCCCCCTTGCGAAATTACTGACATGGTTGCCAAATGCAATTCCTGTTCTTTGGGCAAGTTGCAAAGCTTTGATAACTGCTTTTGTCCCCAGAACATTCAAGCCATCAAAAATGTTCATAAAAGACACTAAAAATTAAATGTTGTGCTTTAGAAGAATATCCATATTTTGAAGTAAAAACTTCTTGAAACAAAATGTTTGATTCTTATTTTCTTAAGGAAAAATTCCAAAATATTAAGTACAAATTGAATCAGATTCACATTCTGAAAGTTTCCAGGCTTAAAATGTTGCTCCGTTCCGGTTATTTCATCTATAAGGCATAAGCTGCTCATAGATTGAAAGACTAGGGTACCTTGAACTATCTGTATATACTGTATGTGGAGTGAGACGTATAAGCTGTGAATAACTATATGGTGTAACAGACTTTAACAGGTTCAGAACACTATATACATAGTGTTGCATACATTAATTTAATACTCATGCACATACTTTATATGCATATGTGCATATGTATTAGGTAAATTAATTTACATCTCCACACACCCCAAGTATTTATTGAGAAACCCAGCTTCTGAAGGTATAGGAGTTCCAGACTCCTCTTCCAATATCTTGTGGAAAGGATGGTCTTCATGGCCTCCGTAATCCAAGTTGCAAAACATCTGCTGTAGACAAGGCCTTTGTGCCTGAAATAATTATCAGGCACTCTGTTGGAATATTTGTTGTTTCTATTGTTTCTGTTTAAAAAAATATTTTTGTTACTCTTTATTCCATGCTAAAAAAAATTAGGGAATATTACTGTTCATACATATACACGTACATCTGTGCGTATATATACGTATATTTTTATAGCTACACCTAGGACAGTTTCTCAACATTGAAATTTATCACTTCTCAACAGAGGAAGTTTCTGGTATCCGAATGGGAGCACCTACCCTGGCAGAGCACACGCATAATGTCACATATTTAAGTCCTATGAATGTAGTTCAGGTTGAGAGCTTGAAATTATCACCCGTGTCCTATATGAATGTCTTAACCTTGAGGCAATTTCGGGTGTTACAATTTCAGTCTCTCCTGTGAAAACACTTCTGCTTTATGTAAGTAATTAAAATACTAATTGAATCTGGATCTTTCACAACTTGAGATGAGTCCCATAACCAGTGGGCTTAGAAAAACAGCCTTGTTAGCCCTTTGAATGTGTAATTAGTTATACAAGATGAGGTTACTCCAGTAGAATAATTGAGAGCAGCTCACCTGAGAATAGCAGAGAGCCTGGTAATTAGTGCACTTACCTAGGTTGCAGGAGATCCACTCATATCCCTGGTATGGCTTAGCCTGAGCTGGGACTTGAATTATGCCAGCTCGGACCTCCAGTGAGGTTGTGATTGATAGATTGTGGATTGTTTCAGAGAAAGGTTGTCTAGGTATTCATAAGAATCTTCAGGTGATTTGGGGTTTGTCTGGGTGAAGAACAAGAGAGAAAGAAATCCTTGATTCTTTTTTTCGTAGCAGAAAATAAGAGTTTGCTCTCGCATAGCTCTATTAAAGAGAACTGCACAAGAAATTAAAGAGCTTAAAAAAAAAAAAAAAGTCTTTACCAGTAAATTAGTAAATGACTCCTAAAATAATTCATTTGTTAATATTATGATTTACGATAATATGTAATAAAAGTTACCCTTGCTGATAGGAAAAGCAGACAATGGGAAACACGATGTTTGCATTGGCCTGTATTTGTGTCTTGGTTTCTCCGAGTGTTTACACATTTTTCTTTCTCCTGACATCAGAGTTATGGAAAAGCCTTAGTGCTGTGTTTGTAATAGATTCTGCATACTTAACAGCAGTTCCTTTGGGAAAACAAAGCTCGAATATCTAGGAAATGTTGCAACCTATCTGCCTTTAATGGGATATGACAAGCTTCCTCCTTGCACAGTACGTGGTGTCTGCCTGTGTGCCTGCTGGCACTCTCCGCAGACAGGTCCCAGACACTTCTGATACGGGCTGTTCCCTTCCAGATGTCCTCTACCCACCAGCATGGATCAGTGAAGAATACTGGCGAGACGTTGTGGAGTAGCTCGTGCTGCCCAAATTCTTGACTCTATTTGTTCCTTGGAATGAATGGAGAGCTTCTCTCCAAAATGGGATGGAACTGCATACAGCACACGTGGTGACAGCCTGAGCTCCAAATTGGTTTAACCCCTTACAGTATTTTGGGCAGAACAGGTCTTCACAGAAAATCTTTTTGTCCTTTCGAAGGCTCACTGTTGCTTCCGACCAAATAATTTGTGTCATGTCTTAGAAAATAAGAGGGTAAGTGCTCCCGCAGTTAACTGTGGGCTTTGGCTTTTAGTAGATTATATAACCCTACTCATGCAAAATTGTACTTTCGCAGTCCAATACTTTAAATTGCTGAATCTGTCTATAAAATGGATCTGTTCCGTTACCTGCTTTGGTTGTCTGTGAATAGGTTTGCACTATAGTTTGTGTGAGGGAACGGGCACACTGAGGCAGCGTTAACGTTTCTGTCGCAACGTATTGCATATCGAGCCTGCAAATCAAAATGGTTCCTGTCCTTAACTGCAAACTGGGCTCTGGAGCCTCTGTTTTTTTAATGAAAATTCCATTGTGTTGCCTGGTGCCAGTGAATCATCCTAAAATAGGCTCCGTTTCTCTCTCCTAAGCAAACCTGGGATGCTGTGCCAGACTTGGCTGGAGCAGCCCTCGGACTACAGTAGAGAAACAGTAGATGGCTCCTTCTGCAACAGCCCCTTTCTGTTCTTTTTGGCATTCAGAGACAGACGTTACTGAAGAAGCCTTGTTCAGCTTAGCTGCTCTATCTGATGTTCAGTAATGGGAAGCACTAAAGTGAAGCCTAGATCCACTACCACCAGTGGATTGATATTCAGTGGTAAGGTAAATTATGCTCTTATTTTTATTCTAACTCTGCGCTGTCTGGCGCCCTGTGTGTCAACATCCTCATCTGAGATGTTTTGAAGTTTTGGATGGGAGCTGTTTCTACTCCTGCACCTTGGGGCCAGTCAGGACCAAACAGTTTCTCTAATGTCCTGGCCCATAATTTCCTCTTTACGTCAATTTAACTGGAGATGTGCCTCTCATTCTGTGTTACTATTCTAGCTCTCTTTTTTGCTTTCCTTCAGTCTTCAGGTTATCGCTTGATATTAGAGTCATATCAGCGGCATTCTGAAAGCATGTGCTAACAATGTCTGTCACTTTCTCTGTGTTAGGTTTTAATATTTTATATTCACGTGCTCAGCCTACAATACCTGACACTGTATTTCTGTCCGAGGGATTCTGGAAGTCTCCTGTGAGGTCTCTTAAATGAGTTGATGTCTTTTATCAAATGCTGTTGTGGAGTTCTGTGAGACTGCTCCGGGCAAGGAGAACAAACCTAATAACACGATGGAAAATTTGTATTTAATATCAATTTTGATTCATGTTTCTGTTTTATCCTCCTCCCCAAACTTTTAAAAGTTCATAAAAGCCAATTCCTGCCTTGGTTTTCATTGCTTGAATTCTAGGATAGTTAATCATCATCATATATTCCACTTCCTAAAAAGGTAAAATGATATAAATTTATTGATATTCCTTGGTCTACTGTGGGGTTGCTGTGGAATAATTAATAGCCATGGGTTTTGCCTTCCCTGTCAATAAAGTGACCAATATGTTTTGCTGTGTCTGCGAATAACCGGTCCATTTCTTCCACTTGGGAAATGAAATGAAAATCATCCAAATGTACCATCTCCCCATGAAAATTCTCCGTTGATCACTGCAGCTAATTTTGTTGCACCCCAGTCATGACCAATATTAACAATAACAGGAATATTATACATTCTGGTCTTATTCCAGTCATCATTGCAAACAACTGGACTTTCTGACAGCACAATTGCTATCAAAAGCTTTTTGGAAATCTCTAATATTTTTCATGAATGGTACTTGTCACTTCACATTAGCTCTATAAAATGAGAACAGCCACTTGACACTGATGGCTTAAAATCTGCTTGGTGCTTTCCGGTCTGGAAACCTACTTGTTTCTGGACAGGTTGCAGAAGGAAATTCCTCTGGATTTTTATTTTCCTCCCTCCCTGGTGTTGAGAATAAATACAGGTTTTTGCTAGACGTTGAGGCTGAGGATGCTGCCGTCATCTGAAACGCCTGCTCCGAGTCTTTCTTTAGTTGCATTGGTGTCTTTTATACTTTCCATATTCTTCTTAAAAGTGTGAAAGATGACTAATGGAGTATTTGCCACTTGTTTAACAAATTGTCTGTACCCGATTTTCCCTTTTTGTATTTACTCAATTTTGTATTTTTTGACACTTTGAAGCTTTTAAATCAATGTCTGACTGACAGAAGATCTTTGTCACCAAATCTTGTCCACCCTTTAGGCTTGATCTGTTTAAGACAACGTAGGCATATCTTGAATGTTGCTTTTTCTTTGTACTTGTTCTTCACTGAGAATCTTTCTGCTTGCATGTTGGGCAGGACTGCTGATACTGCTTTAAAAAACATCTGTTGGCTCTTTAGCCTCTTTTGGACTCATTTTGGCCTTTCAATCTATCTCTAGACTTTCACTTGTTTTTTCTCCTAACTTCTTATCATCCGGTCTTTTGCTTTCTTTTTCTCACTGCTACCAAAGTAAGATCAGAAACTTATTCCTTCTTTTTTCATTTAATTCTGTTTGGAAAAGTCTTTCTACTTTTCTAGCTGTACTATGGAATAATTGTAGTTATCACAAGATGCCTAAGTCTTCAAGGTAGTTTTCTACCTTTTGGGCTTTCAGTTACGGACTGTTAACTTGAAGCCATTTTTTGAGATTCTCATTTTTGATTTTCACTTTAGTCATATCGAAGTTATTGTTGTATCCTATATTTTCTTGTTTATGCATGTAAATATTTGCTGAAGAATTGCAAAATTTACTTTAAATGAAATAATTTCTATATAAAATTGTACATCAATTACAATATTACTTTTTGATTTCCTGCAAGAAAATAGGGATAGACTTGTGGATTTTCCTTGTGGAAACCACATAGTTTTCTGTGTGAAAAATATTCTGATAACCAAATTAAAGGCACCTTGAACTTAGAACATCTGTACCACCTCAGAGGTACCAGCTCTGTCGTTATGAGGTAAATAGACTTCACATGTTGGTGATAGTTAAATGCATTTCAGCTGTTCTATAAAGTGAATTCCTTAAATATTCCACTGATAAGCATTTGGAAACAAAATCTGTTTCTTCAGTGGTGTGCTGGAAAGATTTTGTTCATGCCATGTAACCGAATGTTAGTTTAAACTGTTTGGCCGGGGAACGTGTGCATACTGCAGTTCTCATGTGTCATTAAAAAATTCAGTTAGTTCTTTGCTTTTCCTGGTGACATTACCGGTGTTTTAAGATGCTTAATATCACATTAAGGCAACTGACTTCTGTGCCTTCGTGATACCCAGTATCCAATTTCTCTGCAAGGGATTTGCAAGGATAGACATCCCTGTTCTGGTGATAAGGCAAGGTCAGAGCATCCTTATGCTCCAGCACCCATTAAAGTCCATGCAAGGAATGCAAGGATGCTTAGCTATTTTAGTGAGACCTGTTTTGGAAATCAATTAACTGCTGTCTCCTCATCTCACCAACCTGCCAGTTCCTGCCCCCACACCCCCCCACCCCAGTTCACTGCCTGAGAGAAAAATAGTAAAAATGAACACTGTCTCTCTACTGGAAAATGTAGTAGTTTGTCCCTTTCATACGTTCCTTTCCACCACCCCTGAGCCTTGCCTGCAATACAGGGTGGGTTTTTTATTTTATTTTTTGATACAAAAGGTGCGTACCACTGTCACTAGCAGTTTGCCTGCAGTGGTGGTGATGGTGGGATGCTGAGCGTGCACAGCCCTCAAGTTCCTGCAGCCACTTGCAGTGATAGATCAGCTTAAGCCAGCTCACAGCAATTCACTGGTTTTTGAGAACAGCTGCCAGAGCTAACAAGCTTCGACTGCTGCTCCTGACAGTCTGCATACATGTAGTGCCGAGCTGCTGTTAGCTGCAGTGAGGATGCCTTTGTATAGATAAGGCTGTATGTGGGTCAATTTTGAGTGCTCGAAATCCAATTAAGACTGAGGGTTTTAAATTTGCCCTTCAGCTGCCTTGAGGGCAAAATAATCTCATTTTTGCAAAGAAAACTGTCATTAAAAATGTTTGTCTTGGCGTTCTAAGCGAAAGAGGTTTTTTCAGTACAGAAGCAAAGTGTCCCTTCCTCCATCCAGCTCACAAGCAAAAACCTATCAGTGCAACATTGTGGTGTTTGCATACTGTTTTATAGAAAACACGCTTCCTTAGTACCACTGTAAGCAAATTAAAAAAAAAAACAAAAACAAACCAACAAACCAAAAAAAAAAAAAAAACCAAAACAAACCAAAACCCCATGGAACAAAAAAAACAAAACAAAACAAAAAAAAAAAACCAAAAAAAACCCCAGCAAATTTGACAGTAAACACTTTGGTATGGATTTTTTCTGTCCAGATTGCTCAGGTGGTCACAACATAGATTTAGTTCACGCCTAGAAGGAAGCCAATTGAAAAACATACATATTCACTGTCTTGCTGTATGTTTTACTATTACTAGCCCTAAACGCATAACCCTTAGCACATATAACTTTTTTGATTTTTCCCATTGCACATGCGTCCACAGTGTGGTGAATGCGAATGCTTAGCGAATGGCCATAGTAATACAGTGCACTCCAGCAGTAACGTCCCTTTTGGCCTTTTGAAAGCCTCCTGATATGGTTGGTACTCAGGTTAGGAGAATTTCTCCATCAGAGACAAACTGGAGCAGCCAGGCAACAGGAAAGCTTTTCCCTGTGCTGTGGGTGAATATTGTTGAAGTCGAGCAATGGTAAGTTTTGGTTTGTTCACATAAAAAAGGCACTTAGGAATTTCTCTGGTTTGCTGCTGTTAGAATTGTTCATAACTGGATTCAGAAACCTGGCTTATCTAAAAACCCATTATAGAAGGGGTGGGAGTTAGGTTTCCATTTTGACTTTGTGTATAGAAACTGCCCAACGAGTGCCCCGTGTGCCAGCTGCCACAGACAATTGAAATGTCCCGGGTTTGAATTCAATAAAGGGTATTGGCATCTGCAGCGTTTCCTACACTTCATGTTCCTACACTTCACGTTCGTTAGGTGAACGGCAGATGTCACAGCAACATGGCTGAGTTCTCCAAGCCAAAGCGGTCACTGTATTGACTATAAGTGTTTATTTGCAGAGAGGCAGTGCTTCTTAGACCGCTTGTCTCCGCTGCCTCTCCCCCATGTGCAATGTCATCTTACAGTTTCTCCCATTGAGCCTGTGCGCTGTGGGTATTGCTCTGATTCCACATGCTCAGGTCCAGGCAGCGTGAAGTTTGGGGGAAAGCCTCATCCTGAATCTGGGATGAACTCTTCTTGGCCTATTTTAGATCAGCAACGCTGGTTCTCTTGTGCTCTACAGCAGGCAGCACAGTTAAATCTTGATCCATGGTTAGGAATCCCAGGTGCTGTGTAATACAAACAGTTAAGAATATTCCGATTTCAGGCAGGATTAAATCCCAACTATACAGGTAACAGCTTTCCTTTCCACACCTGAAGTTAATGCTAATCCAGTTCAACTGGCGATCAGCTGATAGCTAAAATGAGGAAAAAACCTCTGATGAAACAAGACATTGGGAAGAACTGAGAAATTGGATGGAACACCGATTCTAAGATCCATTTGTGTTTGTTTTGTTTTGTTTTGTTTTGTTTTTTTTTTTTTTATCTGCAGTTAGCAGGGTTACTCCCCTCCTCCCCCTTTAATAGCATGAACTTAAGACATGAAGCTAATGCAATTACCCCTTCAGGGACAAATGATGTGAAAATCTTGCAAATCACTCTTAATGCTTCAGACACAGTGTGATAGAGGTTGTCCCTTGAGAGGGTAATGGTTTAAGATTGTGTGTTTGGTGAAAGTTCTGCAGTGGAAGAATCTTATTTGGGTTAATGTATGGATAAGAGAAGAACCACAGACGGCTTTTATGACTCAGGAATTGATTGTTATAGCCTGAAATCTGGGGAGACCCATATTGGTATTTCTGTTGGAGGCTCCTGAGAAAGCTCAGTAGCCATAGTAGCAATAAGAGGATCCTTTCATTGAGCAAAAAAAAACGTTTTGGAAAAATGAGAAGCAGCAAGTTGAATGGTAAGCTTTCTCAGTGTAGGGAAATTACTACTGGGACCTGTGCTGTTTATAAATAATCTGGAAAGGGAGAGACAAGGGAAACAATGAGTTTAGTGGCACTGTGTCACTCAGCATAGTTAAAGGGAAGGCTGATTATGAAGAAAGTGCAGGACCTTGTAGCACTGCGTGTGCAGTAAAATCACAGATGACATTCAGTACAGAGAAATGTCAACTAATACATGTGGGGAAAAATAATCCCAGCTTTATACACATAGTGATTGGCCCTGGGTTGACTATTGCCACTTAGTAAAAAAAAAAAAAATAAAAAAAAATTAAAATGCTGGGATTACACTTCCATGAAGATGTCAGCACAGTGCTTGGCAGCTATGTGAAACACAATGGACTGCTACAATTTATTAGAGGAAAGCAGAGAACAAACCGAGTGTCATCATACCATCATAGAATTCTATGGTGCACTCATGTTTTGAATGCTGTGTCCATCTCTGGTCCTCCTGCATTTCAGAAAAGGATGGTACAGAAATGGGAATGGTACAAAGAGGAGCAATTAAGATAATCATAGATGTGGAAAAGCTTCTGTATGAGGAACAACTAAATAATCAAGAACTCTTCAGATTGAAAAGTAGACAACTGAGGGAATAGTGATAGAAACCTACAGAATCATGGTATTCAGAAGATGAGTAGAGGCTGGCCAAACTTCTCTCCTAATGCAAGAGCATACTAAATGAAACCAGTGAGGGCCACCTTTAAAGCGCTGGAAAGAGCTGCTGCTTTATGGTCTGTATAATTAAGCTGTGGAACTCCTTGCTACTAGGTGCTAATAGTGTGCATGGTTTCAAATGGGACTGGACAACCTAATGGCATAAGAAACTGTAAGTCGCTACTGAGTATAATGACTGCTTTTGGCTCGGGAATTCCCTGACTCGTGGCCCAGTGCCTGAAAGGATATTCAGGAAATACCAGTACGTTCATGCCATGTCCTCCTCTTCCTTTTTGGGCAATGCTACAGGCTGCTCTTGGAGAGAAAATACTGGTCTCCCATGGGCCTATGGTCTGAGCCAGCGTGCTTTGTTCCAAGGCTGATAAATCGCTTGTTTCCATCTTCCGTGTCCCTTGCTCTAGATATAGCAGACCTCTCCAAGACTCCTGATCAATTTCTAGATCGGCATGTTTACCAGGGACACTTAATACCTGGCGTCATAGGACAGATTACCAAGGATTCCTGTTTCGGCTGCAGCACAAGCTTAGCAAACAGAAGATGTTTCTAAGAAAATATTAGGGGCCAACAAACAGATGTCATCTGACAAAACTTCAGTTCATCAGGAAATGTTCAGCTGGCTCTAGTCTCCAGGATTGCTCAACAATTTGCTTCCTAATGAGGGGCAGAAAGGTAGCCTGTAGTCTATCCTGTAGCTGAAGTGGGCACTACTGGAGTGCCATGTAGTTATGTTCTGTAGTGCTGTTTTCTGCCCTGTTGGGTGAACACCTGCATCAGTGCTTCATAATGAGTGGATGTTATCACATTTTAGGCGATTTATCTTCATAACAATGCCCTTTAGTACAGCTGTAGAAAATCCCTGAAGTAGTAAATCTGCCTATTCTGTACTGTTCAGTTACTCTAGAGCAATATCTGCTCTAATAATAATCTGAGCATAATATTCAGAATATAGACTAGGTAGGAAGTCTAGTCAAAAGAGAAAACCAGCAGGGTTTACAGGTCAAGGACGGAAAGGGAATATTTTTCTAGTTCACTAATTCTGGCCCATCAAATTTTCCAGTTCTGCAATATGTAGTCAAGTTATTGGCTCGTACTGTACCTGCAGCTGAAAGCCCTGACTGGGCTGTTGCACAACCATCCAGGTTGTTCTCTCTAGAGACTGATTCTTTATGACAGGTAGTACCTGAAGCAGCTGTCTGCATCCAGTTAATGTTACTGAAAATCCATCGGTATCAATTAAAGCAATGGATTTAGTATTTTGCAGCACTTCTCTGAAAATACCTGTTATCTTACAGCATGTAAAAGCTGTAAAAATGTGATCAGCTTTCTGTAGTGCATTCACGATCATTCATCTCACTTCGCAATAGACCTTCTGGAACAAGTTTTACAAGGTTGTCTTTGGTGGAGTTACTCCTGATTTGCAGGAAGCAGAACAGAATCATGCCCCAAATATTTACTTTGGTTTATGTGGAAACTTCACAGAGCTTTTCCCTGGAAAAAATTTCCCCATCTTACTCATCTACAACCCGTCTCAAAACTCTAAACACTTTACAACAACTTCTCTATGGTGTAATACTGTTCCGATTTTTTTTTTTTTTTTTTTTTTCCTTCTTTCTCTACCGCTGTCAGTTTGCTCAGGGTATTTCTAAGCACTATCAGGCATAGAACAGTTGGGGTGGAAAAGGACTGAAAGTAATGTGCTGGTCTTTATTATTCTTTCCTCAATCTGTGCTTAACCGGTGACCCACTGCATTGCTGCTGAATCTCCTACTTCTTGAGTGCAAATATTAACTCAGCATCTGACCCATTTGTTTCTGCAAAAGTAAAGCTGTGTTGACTCAGTATCCTGGCCAAATTTCAGCCTGGGTAATTACGTGCTTGTCTATGTAAGTTTTCTTCTCTGACTTTCATTTCAACAGGTGACTGTATTCTGCATGTTCCATTTCAAGTCCTTCTGCCTTCTATTTTCTTGTTTCATTGTTGTCCTGTGTTACCTGAAAGTACCTTTATTTTGAATTGTGTGGAAATCCATTAAAATATTTTCTCTCTTGACACGCAGTGCATATTAGAACCTTCAGGGAGGAAATATACTTCTATGTGTCACTGTATTATTAGCTCAATTACTATTATGTAAGAGAAAATATGGGCATATTTTCAAGTTAAAATCAAGGTGAAACATCAGAGGACAAACACTAACAACAAAATGTTTTAAAAAAATGGAAGAACATAAATTAACCATTGAAGTTTATCTCTTTTCAGAATGTCTTGTATACAAAAGAGTAAAAGAATTGCAGAAACAGCTATTAAACACAAAATTTAATTTGGTTTTCTTTTCTTTTTTTCATACTCTTCCACTCTCGTCTTTGTACTCCTGGCCCTGAAGGGGGAGTAGGTCCACAGAGATTTTTGCTAATTGCCAATTAGTTAATTTCCTATTTTTCAGAAAGTCATATATCTGCTTTAGTTTGTGCAATTACACAAATGGGAAAGGGTCTTTGCTTCCAAAACCCTTATCATTGTTCTTCATTAAGCTTGTAATTTGTCTGCTTCCAAAGTGGATCCACTTTTTATCAGGAGATGGTCATCATAGCAAGTCTGCAGTCTGCTGTATTCAAGAGCCATTATCTGTTGGGTGAAATTAATGACTGACTTCTGACATTTTTTTACAGTTGCAACATTGTTAGCAGATTTCATCTCCATAGCAAAATGCCTTCCTATATTAGTGTGTGTGTGTGTGTGTATGTATGAGTTTCACAGGGCCAGGTGCAAGGTCCTGCACATGAGCTGGAGCAATCCCATGCACAAATGCAGACTTGGCAGAGAATGGATTGAGAGCAGCCATGAGGAGAAGGACTTGGAGGTGTTGGTTGATGAGGAACTCAACGTGAGCCAGCAACGTGTGCTCACAGCCCAGAAAGTCAACCATATCCTGGGCTGCATCAGAAGAAGCATGGCCAGTAGGTTGAGGGAGATGATTCTGCCCCTCTACTCTGCCCTGGTGAGACCCCACTTGGAATATTGCATCCAGCTCTGCAGCCCTCAACATAAGAAGGACATGGACCTTTTGGAGCAGGTCCAGAGGAGGGCTATGAGGATGATCAGAGGGCTGGAGCACCTCTCCTATGAGGACAGGCCGAGTGAGTTGGGGTTGTTCAGCCTGGAGAAGAGAAGGCTCCGGGGAGACCTTGTAGCAGCTTTCCCAGTATCTGAAGGGGGCCTACAAGAAGGCTGGAGAGGGACTTCTCACAAAGGCATGTAGTGATAGGACGAGGAGTAATGGTTTCAAACTGGAAGAGGGGAGATTTAGAATAGATATTAGGACAGAAATTTTCATAATGAGGGTGGTGAGGCACTGGAACAGGTTTCCCAGAGAAGCTGTGGAGGCCCCATCCCTGGAAGTGTTTAAGGCCAGACTGGATGGGGCTTTGAGCAACCTGGTCTAGTGGGAGGTGTCCCTGCCCATGGCAGGGGGGATGGAACTGGATGATCTTCAAGGTTCCTTCCAACCCAAACCATTCTATGATGTCAATACATAAGTATAAAGATTAATAAGTGACAATGTGAAATCAGTTTGTATTTTTACCTTGTCTTTTATCACCAGCCCAAGGTGAACTGAGATATTAAGCTGTACCTCCATTTTGTCCAAAGCTACTGTATTTTTTCTGTTGTTGATGGACGTGGCACTTCCCTACTTCTGCAATTTATTCTGGTCTTATGTTGATTCATTCGTGCACCTCGTGTCATTCATTCATGCAGATGCACTGGACCTCTTTTTTTCATGGTGTATGTAAGGGATAAGCTTTTATTCCATGTACTAGCAGCTCATAGGAATGTCTTTTTGGGGCAATCCGAGTTTCCCTGTTCCGTAAAGAGCTTTGAGTTATTTGCCTACCCATGTGTGGAGCTTTTCTAGATGTGGGCAGTTACTCCTCCATCTCAAGAGATGCCCTTTGAAGTTTAGGTAAGATGGGTCAATATTAATTTGTGAATGTTTCACATTCCCTTAATATACTATGCAGTGGTAGCAGCAAGGCCTTTATTGCTACAAAATACGATACTGAGAAGTGCGTGTTATCATCTGAGTCCTTGCAGTTTGCAGAGGCAGATCTTGTGATTTAGAGCAACAAACATAAAAAGTGCATGGGGAGCATCCAGTGCCTGACAGGGGAAGAGAATAAATGAGATGCCTTTGTGCCGTGCAGTGTTTGTGATAACCTACATAGCTCTTCATTGGTGAGCTGTCTTAAACAAGTCACTGCTAATACGACCTCCAAGCTTTAGCATCTCATTCTGGTGTTCTTCAGGCTGTTCTCTACTGGCCCCGAGTGTATCAATGCTGACCCTTAACCATAGCTTTTTGCTGGATGTAGTACTGGGACTACTCAGTCTGCCGCCAAGCTTACTTAGCTTTGTATGGTTCCCCTTAGGAAGTGTTGACTATATAGAACAAAAGAGTAAGGCAATCATTCACATTCCTCTTGGCAGGTTAATTTATATGAAATGAACGTTAGATGGTACCTTCTGGGCACATTTTATATGACTTGCTGGTAGCTCACGTTCACTGCCTTGAAGCACTCATCATGACCTAGAATAAGCAAAGATGTATGACTGAAAGAATGTGTTGGCTGCCATCTGTCCTGGCTGGTGCACTCTTTCAGATGTGTCCCCTGAGGCAAAGCAAAAGAATAAAGCAGCTGGGAAGATTTTGCCCAGTTTTAAAACACTTTCCTTTTGTTTGTATGACTTAATCTTTTAACTATTAATTTATTATGCGAAAACAATCAAACATCTGTGGTTAAAGTCCAGGGGAATTCATACGTCGTCTATAAACTTGTTTGAAATAGAAGTGCATGATTCCTAAGGTATAGTTCCTGGTAATTTTCTATGCAGAAGAAATTTCCCAACCTAATTCATTTGACATTGTGCGTTAGGACATCCATACGCATTTATTGCTGTTATCACTAGGCTCTTGAAGCAAACCATCTGTTAGAACCATCAGAAAGCAGCTTCTCCTCTGAACTGGCCGTATAGCAAGAGAACAATGCCGTTATTTCAGTGAGCCTTCTACTGTGTTTCAGTGTTGGACAAAAGCTCACAGAAACTTCATCATACATAACTGTGCACGCTTGTTGTTTACCAGAACATTTTTCATAGTTCCCAGTGATTTCCACTGCCTTTCTTGCCTTTCGTTTACCTGTGATACCGTGTACTCAGCCTGTAGAAAATCTGCAGCCGAAAAGTGGTGTGTATAGGTTTGAGTGTAAACTGAGCTTCCCCAGCCTTCCCAGGGAGACAAATAGATACAGCATAGTCCTTTGTCAGCATCAATACTTATGCACCACTGACAGTTACAGTCTGAGGTACCAAATTATTTCTGATTTCTTAAAATGGGAGCAAGTGTACTAATCTGTACGACACCACTTTATGAACGCTGACATTTTATGGCAATTACTATCTGTTCTGTAAAACTGATTTGGGCTAGTTCTTTTCCTTTTCTCTGGGAGTGAAGTATTAATTTTCCTCCATTGTAGTTATTAATCTACAGCTGAGACATCACTATTTGGTACTAACAAGACCAGTAAAGTGCAGAAGCACTTTGGGTTGCTGTCCTCGCATTTTTTTCCCCTTGCAGATTTCCTTCTGTTGGTTAGGAAAAAGGGAGCCTGTTTGAGGATTTGTAGAAGGGACTTCATGAGTCTGAAGTTACTGTAGACCTGATTCTCTCTCTTTCTCGGCCCTCCCATTTCTCCTTTTCTGCGAACTACTTCTCTGTACAGGGAATAATCCATGTTTCAGTAGAATTGGATGCGGTCAAAGGTGCTGTGCAGCCCAAGTCATGCTATCTGTCCCTGAAAATGATTTACATGTCTGTGCTTTCAGGTGCTTAAGTGAAATTTTGAACCGTCTCCAGGGTTATTGTTAAAGTAGTTCTCTGCTGCTCTTATTTGAACAGACATCCAGACATCAGTGAGGACTGCTGCTGTTTCAGTGCTCTTCCTCAGGTGTCTTTTTCTCACCACTGAGTATCTTTTTTTTTAATTTTCTTTTTCCTCACATAGCAGGTGTTTCAGCTACTTCCATGTGTTACATATTGCAGACTAAGGTAGTGCCAGAAAAATGTTTTGCAAGGGAAAAGTTGAACCGTTACTTATTTCAAGCTATAACTCAATGTATTCATGAGGTTAAGTATTCTAAAATATATTTCTAGCTTTTACAAAAAGTCTTGAACTTACAAACAATTTCTATAAACACGGATGACTTTCCCAACATCTTTTTTTATTTTGATTTAAGTTTTTCCATTCCTGAATACTGGAGAGAGTGGAACGACAGAATTTAGCACAGGAAAATCTATGAACAAGTACTGCAGTCTATGAATATTGCATTGACTCTGAGATGCGAATTTAAAGAGTCCCTTAAGGTATTATTTTGTAAACAGCGTTAGCGTAAAGGTTTAGAAAATGACTACTGTTGCTTAATGGCTTTCCAGCAACATTAAGTGCTACCCCACCCAGAAAAACAAATGCATAGCGACTGGAAAGTAAAAATGCCTCTTCTGTCCATAATTTGTATCTTTGTCAAAACAGATTTTCTGGACATTTTAATGATCCAAGCAGGTACAATTTGATGTAAAATATTCCAATCCCATGTTATTGACATAATTTTAAAATATTTTGCCAATGTATTCTTGTTGAAAAGTTTCTTCTGATATGCAACCTAAATATTCCCTGTTAATTTTATCATAATTGCCTCTAGTCCTGATACGCGTGATCCTCCTTAATATTCCCTTATCACTATCCCAATTAGTTTCTTCTCACTTTTGTACATTTTAATTAATTCTTCTTTTAGGTATTTCTTAGTTCTCCGCCCATAAATAGAAAAGCAAAATATAATTGCTTTCATCTGTCTTGTTTCTGTGTGTTGCCCTTTGCTCTGGGAGTAGCAGGTGAGCATTGCCCTGGCCGGGAGGGAAGGTGTGTGCACGGTCTTGCTGCCCCGCGCGTTTCCCTGGGGCTTTTTGGCAGCAGCAAGGCTGGGGAGAGGACACTCGGCACTGCCCGAAGTGCTGTGGCAGTTTTGGTGGGTAACAACATGCCGAGGATGGTCAGAAATGAGGAAGTTTATAGCATCTCCCCGAGAACTTAACCTGCAGCAGCAACTCGTGCTTTTGTTAGAAATGCTTTTTCAAGGACATGGGAGAGGGCGACGTGTGCTCTCCTCCTCAGATGTTGCCTGGTGGCTGCTCAGCTGTGTTTCCTCTAACACTTTGAGCTGCTCTCCAAGAGACAATGATCCCGCCCTCCTTACATTGCACAATCTTACTATGTTGCCAAGCAACATAACAATATTGCAGAAAATTTATTAACTAAATAGTACTGTTTATTGGGGCTTGGATATTTTTTAAACAATTTTGTTAGCATAAACATAGGATAATAATTGCAGTTCAAGAAAAAAAAAAATGCTTTACAGACATCCCGTGCTGAACCTGTGTCACAGATGCTGCTAGGTACGTCTGTGGCACCATCCCCGTGTAAAACTTCATTAGTCATTTTGCTTCTGAGGAAGTGATGATCAGGAGATACTGTGTAAAGAACTGTGATACCATTCGAACTGCAGAAACCTCCTTTATTAAAAAAAAACCAAAACCTACTTAGGAAAGCATATCAGCTAGATATCTGGGAAATATGTGTATGTGTGTCTAGGTATCTAGCATTTCTTTTAAAGAAAATAACATCAACAGAATGATTTTGTTAACAGCTGAAATTCCGTCTGCAGCTGGTGTGATAGCTGCGACTTTGCACACCAAAAGAAGCAATCTGCTGCTCCTGCTAATCCTTTCAGCCCCTCCTGAGTATTTCTGGGGCTATTTAGTCTGAGTTCATCAATGTTAACATGGAATCAAATAAATATTTTTCAGAGTATTAAAAATGTTATTTATAATAAAAGTCCTGTAATTCCTGTCTTACTCTGTTTTGAACGTGCTAGCAGATGGATGGCTCTCCGCGCAGGCTGTGCTGGGAGAATACCATCTGCTTAGCCGGGCCACCATCTCTGTGCCTCTCTCGCCAATCTGGTTCTGAAATATGGCCCAAAACCGCTTAGCTTTTGCCTCCCTTTTCTGGATGCTCTTCAAACTCTTGTGTTTAGGTTTTCCCCTATTGCACCTCTGTGATTCAGCTTCTCCTGCGACATCTTTCGCAGCTCTCTGTGTTTATGTCCCCAGCAGTGATGGCAGTCTTGGCTCCCCAATAATTTTCAGGACATCCTTTCCCAGGACTCATGGTACTCCTTGGGTAGAGCAATGCAGTTGAGACTTTTCAAGCTAGTGTAGTCTATATAAGATGGAAAATGTTTTACGCTCCTAGTCAGGCCGTTTGCTTTTCTAACCTGAGAAAGTGAAGAGTTGATAGCAACAAAAACTGAAGTATAAATGCAAACGATTTTGCTATTTTATTTTTAAAATGTGAAAATATAAACTAAGCTGGCAGGTTACCTTATCCCACTGGTGACATAAGAAAACATCACAAAACTTGCTTAGAAGAATGCCATGTTTTAAAGGCATCGTGCCATGTCCTAAGAAAATCTTTAGACATGCATTACATTTCTCTCTTAATCTACCAAATGGGACTTGAACATCAGCTTAATTTTCCAAGATGTCCATTAAACAGTATAAATATTCAAATCTGAGCAAATTGAGTCATCCAGTTACACTCTTAGCATTGCTTGCTTTTGCTTCCCTGCTCCAGAGCAAAGGAGGGCAGCAGTAAAATTGCAACAAGGTGCTGAGATTCAGTTTCTGGCAAATGACCTTGAGGGGATGCAAAGTCATTAATCTGCCAAGACTGTGACCCAGATCACTGTTCCCCTTGTGTTGATTGGGTTCACCTAATTACATCAGCTGTCACTTGATTTCTGGTGACATCACAGGTTCACCTGACCTAAGCCCTGTGCTTGAAGCAGGTAATTAAGAAGAGCAGCAACTTGGAAACACCAAACTGGCAGAGGCAGTTCAGCTTCTGTCTTCTCACAGCAATATAATTTAGGAATTATTATGGAAGGGAGACTGCTTAATAAATATCACTCTGTGGTTTTTTGCTTGGGATTTTTTGCAGACCGGTCATGAAGAAAAGTTGTCCTAATGATTTTAGAAACCCAACAGGAAAATATCTGCTTCCCTCTATTCAAATAGACTTGTACGTACATGGACGTCCACTAGCTCCAACCTCCTTCCTAGGGCTCCTGTCTAGTTTTCCTCAATACATTGGAATAGGCTGCCCAGGGAGGTGGTGGATTCGCCGTCCCTGGAGGTGCTTAAAAAAAGGGTAGATATGGTACTTAGGGACATGATTTAGGACCAGTTTTGTCAGGATAGGTTAATGGTTGGGCTTGATGATCTTAAAGGTTCCTTCCAACTGCAGCAATTCTATGATTCTAATACCACCAGACATATGATGTATATGAATTTGGCGGTGGCCTCTGCCGTAGCTAGCTGGTCTAGAGATTGCACCCTGATGGCCTGGAGGCTTCCATCATTTAACCAGTGAGTACTCTTGTTGCTTTTCCCCAGGTGTGAGGAGGGTCTGCTGGGGGAGGCTGCAGCCTCAGGAAATGAGAAAGCCCGTACTTACTTTCTCATGTGTTGCACTCAACAGACGCGTGCCCGGGATTAGACTAGAAAATTCTCATTTTAGGTATGTGAAAAGGTAGCTTGCACTTTAGTTAAGCTTGAACATTCCTATTGGAATAAACCTTGTTAGCCACAAATGTGCATTTATGCAAGCGAAGTTCTACCTGAAATGAACAATGGCTTGTCCATAATTTCAAAGTCTTACATTGATCGAGGAGATGAATTGGTTTTCAGTTCCATAACTTTCTAGTTGGCATCTTTTGTACTTAAATGAATAGTAGAAGCTTTAATTATGGGGCTTGCTAGAGCGTTATCTATTCTAATTCTTTTTTGGTGGAAAGATGCATAACTGAATAGCAAATATTCTAGTAGGAAAATATATGTTTTGATGGGGTAGAGGGAATCCAAGTAACCAAAGCTTTGGTGGTTTAGGGTGGGATTCTTTGTGTTATCTTTGTTTATTTTGAAGATAACTAATTTCCCCTGAAAATAGTCAAAATTTTGTCCCCTCCTCCCCCCCAACTTTGTAAACAGTAGTCATCTGGAGAATGGGAGTTTGACTGTCTTTGTAACCTGCCTTTTCTCTATGAATATCTTGGTGTTTAGTTCTGAAAATTATGAATCTTGTTCTCATCTCAATTTAGAGTACAAATTCTTGAAAAATCAGTTATCCAAATAAACCCAGGAAGAGCTATTTAACATGTTATATTCGATCTGCACAGTAGATTTATAAATTGATTTTGTGTACGTGCATCAGGGTGAGAGGGATGACAGGGAAATGTATGTTTCAGTGTAGTGTACATCTAGATCGCCAGCTGTGCGAGATCCATTTTGCACTGTTTAAAATTGAAAGCAAATTTTGGAAAATATTTCATTTAATGTTTTTTGGTCGGAAAAAAACCAATTGCTGTTCAACGGCAAAAAATTTAAAAATGTTCTTGTCAAAGTCACCTTTTAGCTCTCTAGAACCGCATTTTTAAAGGTAAGTCTTAATTCTACTCTAAATGCTACTACTTTGATAAATAAAGCCTTTCTAGTAGTGTAGTTACTGTATTAGTGCCTGTCTTCATTCACATTTTGCGAATGAAGTAGTTGGCAGAGGGAGAGGTCTGTATTCATAATGCAGGCACCACTTTTTCTTTTGTGTTAAGTGTCAAGCCACAACGCTGCGTATTCGCTTCCAAGCTCCGTAATTTGTTCTGGGACGCTGCCAGTCAATTGCAACGCGTTGGACCAGTCAGCTCTCGTTACTCTCAGCCGGGTCAGCCGCCTCCATTAGTGCTTGTTCTGATGCACGCTGTGCGGTCATCTGCTGGTCGCTACGGATAGGGCGATCGCTGTGAACCTCTACATGACCCAGATAGAAAATTATTCTTCCCACTTCCCAAACAGCAAATCTGTGGTGACTGCAACGCACAATGTTCTTCACAACCTGAGCTCTCCAGACCGACTCTTTACGTTTCTTTAATTTGAGTCAGTGTCAGAGGAAGTAAATACATGGAGAAATAACTTTGTGCCATAATATGCAGTATGGAAGTTGCTTGAAACTCTTGAAACAGACGGTTTTGAAATGCTTTTTCAGTATGTGTTTAATAGGACTTAAGAGCTATTTCCTTCACTGTTTGATTTTTTTGAAGAAGATATAGAAGTCCTTGAGGCAAATTTTGGTTTAAGATATTATTTTCAACCTATTAGAAACAATAAGAGGTAGACAGGCCTAAAATTGTCAAACTGTAGCTCGTCCTTGAATTTCCTCTTGCTGTCTAGAGGAGCTGGTTCAATTATGCCTCAGAATGAAATTTAAAAATGTCTGATGCTGTCTGCTGGCATCGTACTTCTTCCATTTTGACCAGCTAAAAAGATTTTATTCTGGGTCCTAGCTGTGTATTACATTCTAGTAATGTGTTTTAGTATAGGTCCTGGTTACGTGTTACGCCTTCTACTCCTGCTTTGTAGTCTTTTGCCCTTGAACTGCTCCATACAGATTGAAAATATTTCTAATAACAGCATAAGGTCAGCTGGCCAGCACTGGGGCTGCGGTGGCTTTGCTGAGCAAGCGGAATCCCGTATAGCTGGAAGAAAAGACCCAAAATAGGTAACGTCAAAAGCTCAGGTGCCCTGGCACCCGCTGTAGCTGGTCTTGAGTGAGGCTTGGAGTCCTGAGGAGCCCAACATCTCTGTCCTGTAAAATAGTCCTGGAACTCTGTCAGGTGTGTAGTGTGCGCTCTGTGGACTTGGGCTGTCTGAAGATGTCTTGTACAAGTTATTAGGTCATACGTGTTGCTTGACCCAGCTGAGTTTTGGGATAACAGTTTCTTTTCAGCAGAAAGTTTTATGTATTAAAGTTAGGAGGACATTATTCTCCTTAAGTTGCAGCGAAGAGAAAAGGAGACAGTGAGCAAACTGAACCAGATTCTACAGCTTCAGGCCCTACCTCCTGGTCTGTGGAGAGGGTCGCTGCTGTCATCCTCATGAGGTCATGAGCAGAGGGCTTCCAACCAGTGCTGGCATTTGGGCAAACTTATTTTCACCTCTAACCATCAGTACTGTGCGGGACAGCACAATCTCCTTCCTCTTCCTCCTTCAATGGCTCTGCATTCCTGCCACTGCCAATTTAATTTGCTGCTTCACTTCTTTCTCTGTCAAAATACCCAAATCGCTGTACTTTTCATTAGCTGACTAGTACTAAAGGAGCATGACTGAGTTGGGGTACAAATGACAAATTTGAAGTGAGCATATTGTATACCACATGTTGATGGATATTAATGAGTTCCCTGTTCTCCCAGCCATGTCACCTCTGATTCAGTCATTAAATGACGAGGCTCCAGAAAATGAAATATAGCTGGAGTACCAGCAATTTATTTTCTGCTATCAGTGAAGATTAATCTGTATCCGTCTTTGGGAGAAAATCAACTTGGGTTAAATTTTGCTTTGGCCTTGTGTGGTAGCGAAGTACAGCACGCGGTGGTATTGTCAGCGTGAGGAGGGGCAGATCCTCCTGACTGCAGCTGATGGCTGGGAACAGAGCTCATGTGGGACCCGGCTCATCATCTGCAACTCAACAAGATAGGCAAGCATGCGCAGAGTCAAAGGCAGACATCCTTCCACCAAACTCTTCTTTTCCAGTTGCTATTGACCTTGTGCCAAACACTTTGGTGAGGCCAAAGCTTTCTGTGCTTTGCCTTAGCCCAAAACTCAGTGTTTCTGGAAAGTCTGACCTCAGTCTAATTTGTCACACAGCTGGTTAAAGTATTCTTTTCTTCTTTCTGGTTGGGTTTTGCCTGTGAGCCTGTTTGAATACAAAGCACATTATTAACAGGTCATATCGACACCATTTGTGACTAATACATTACATAAGATGAAGATGAGAGTAAAAATTTATACATTCCCTACACAAGTTATAATACAACTATATTATGTGATTTTCTTGTGTTAATAGTTTTCATTCCTATGAAACAAGGATGACATGCTACTATGAATAAAACCTGGTAACATGCAAAATGAGTTACACTAATTTTGTACCACTTGAACTTGAATAGATACTGGGCACAATGTAGAACATAGCCCAAAGTGACAAATCTCATTCAGTGGTGGGAATTTCATTTCACGTCATTTTTTCAAGGTCACAACGTCTCTGTCATCTGGGGTTTACAAAAAAGGGCAAGGGCCAGCTAGTAAAATCATATGTTTTTAAGCATACATTGGATGAATATATAAAGCAATTGTAGTGTTTTAGAGATGCTATCAGTCTTCTCGAGTATTCATCATCTGAATAGGGGATATTTCCAAACTGCTGTGTCCAAAATCAAAATGCAGCCTTTATGGTGTGCCTGCTTTAGATTTGAATCTATCGAGCCCTAGTACCCACACATCTCTTTACTCTTTTAAATGTCTGCAATTAATCAATAACTTAGGTTTTGGCTCTGTTGCATTTTTTTATACTTCCCCTTTCTTTGATATGATGAAACTTTGGAGAAGCACGTTATGCAGTTTCTCTCACTCCTCACAGATTTCTGAATAATTAGGGAAGATACTAACATTAAGAAATTTTTCAAAGGCAAATTTTCTTTTAAAATTGTAACTCCTTGCTCTTGGTATTAACCAGTTGTTGCATTTCAAAACAGTATGTGCTCATTTGCATACATACAAAAGAATCTGGGATAAAGACACTGCATGGCATTTTCAAAGGCACAGATGGCAGCTAAGCAGTTCAATCTTTCTTGGCCCAACACAGGACCAAATGTTCTGTCACAGCTGTAGAAATTAATAATGTAGCAGGAAAACTGATCAAATGTTATAAATGGGTCAGTTTTCATTTCCAGGAGTCAAGTAGAAAAGAGAAACCTCTTTGTCTATGTACGTGCTGGGACTGCCACTCTTTGCATTGTGCCCCCTTTCCTTCCTTCTGGCGGTATGGAGGAGGAGCTACAAGTTGTGCAAACTCTAGTTTTATCCATTTCTAGGTCTTTTTTTTGCTGACAGGGCAGGTCAGGGGAGGTTGTAGTTAAATGGTAATGATTCTATTAATTATAACGTTGTGCCCTATGTTATTTTAATGAGGAGAGATTTCAGATGGGAGTGTGAGTTTGCTCAGCGGTAGGTGATGTCATCTATTACCCTTCCTTGAAGAACAACCATGGCTAATACTTGTAAAGCAGCTTTGATTAGGGAAGGGGCTAAACTCAAGAGGCGCTAAAAAGCGCTCTATGATGGACGTGGCAAGTGAGTTTTACGAAGCCACTTGCTGACCAGCTTCCCTGAACATCACACAGCTCATTGCCTTTGCATGTGAATTTCTTCTGCGTGAAAATTGAGGTGCAAGGGGAGTAAGTGCGATTCAGGATCATCTCCTAAATCTGCCAGCAAGGAAGCACATAAATCTGTGAGATCTGATGACAGAGGACTGAGTACTAACCTTGTTTTGATTCTGAATGTCTCTATAATGGCATCAGCTGATATTTCGGATGACGTGTGTATAATTCTGCTATGTCATCTGCATACTGTTTTAGGGAATTAGAAATAAATTACATCATTACAGGACTCAGTCCCACAAAGATTTGTGTGGAACATTTTGCTCTCATACATAAGTGTTACGAGGTCATCTGTGTCATTCTGTAGGAACAAAATTTACATTTGTTTTCCGTACTAGGAAATTATTGCAGGAACAATAGTAGAGTATGATAAGAAAGATTCTTATTAACCAGAACTCAGGTCTTGTTTTAAAAAAAGACAGGATAAAATATTATATTCTGACAGTGAGTAAACGTGTTTGCACTCCTCAGTCGTCTTTAAAATTCTGTTTTAATCTTTTTAAAACGAAAATTGAAATTTGCAGTTTCATTCTGGAGCAGAAATCAGTGGCAGAAAGTTTAATAACCCTGAAGTTACATGCATGTCCACTTAATTCTTCTCTCTGCAGCCCCTCCCTACTTTTCACTGTTTTCTTGTTCCCTCCCCGAGATCCCCGAAGCAAAACAGGAGAATAAAGCCAATAACGCAAATAAAAAATGGCAAAGTTTTTTCAGTGGCTAATACAAAATCTGCTCTCCTGGATGCTTCTCTAGCAGAAAGTCCAAGTGACTGAGCTGCTGGGTAGCTCCTGAAAGCTGCGGCATGGAGAAGAAATCAGTTTGACCTACTGAGTGGGTGCTAATCCTTGTTGGGATTAGCTATCTAATGAAATGGGACTGATAAATATTTGAGGGTGGCTGAATTATTTATAATTACTCTGTTGATGAGAAGTATGTAAATAATGGAGGAAAACCTTATGCTATTTCCTTTCTGGGATCTGTTTTGATATTTTTTTTTTTTTTTCTTTTTCCAACGGAAGCACAAGAAAGCCAGAGCCTCTGCACAGAGACTTGCTGGCTGTGTTGGCTTCCAGGAGGACTCTTTAGCTTCTGAACACAAGCGTAACTTGCCCTGCACCCCGTACCTCTTCTGCCCCTGCAAGCTCATGCCATTTTCTGAGCTGGGAATACGTTCATGCCTTCCTTCATGGTCATTTGTGAAGGTGAAGTCCAGTGATTAACATATGTTAAACTTCTCTGGTTTACTGGGGAGAGGGAAAAATACAACAAATAGGAATTGTCCTTCCAGTGGAAGGAATTCGTAGAGGAGACTGCTGTTGGCACAGAATTAGAGTATTGCTTTAACCGAAAGACTGATTTAATTGAGAATGATGAAAACCTGAAACAAGTCGCATTGCTTTAACTCAAATTCTGGATGCAGTGGACCTTTTGAGATTGCAGGGGAAAGGGGTGTATTGTGCATGCCTTTCCGCATAGTGACAATAACATTAAATGAACATAAATGTGTTGATTGTGTAGAAACAAAATGAGTAACGATACTGCTCCCCTTACCAGTATGCTGATTCATGTTCAGTGAATGGCCCTCCGCTGCACACACGGATTTTGAGTTCAAGTGGACTGCGCACAAAGTTTCCTACATAGCGTAGCTCTGCCCGGCTTGCAGTGTACTCGGAGTGCAGAATATAGAGTTAATTCTGCTTGTGCATACTTTTGATTCACTCAGCCTCAGAGATTTCAGTAGCATTCTGATTTTTTTATAGTGCCAATTAGTGTTAGTGAAAAATGAAAGCAGCGGCAGCACTTAAGAATTTATCTTTGAAAAATTGTTGACATTAGGCTAACACTTAACAGTGTCACCCAAATAGCAAGTGTGGCAGCTGTATGCTGGTCTAATTAAGTTTTTCAGACCAGGTGTGTAAACCCCCCCCAAAAAACACCAAAAGCACAGACATTTTAATGAGTTATGTTCTTACCAGTCATCCAGGCTCAAATTAAAAAGTGACTTTTCTTTATTCTGGATTCTCTTTGATTCCCTCCTTGTTTAATCTGGACATGTCTACTTTACACATTCAGCTGTTGTTGTTGGACCACACGTGACAGCACGTACTCAGCATCTGTGTTATTTATATCACTGGGCAGAAATTCCTGCTAAGGGAGGAGTCTTTAATATCATGGCTCCTTTACAAAAAAGCAGAGACTTCTGTGGAGACAATAGCAGTAATGTCTGTCATGTGATAGAGAATGAAGGCGCCACTGAAATCCAGCTTTCCCTTTAGGTAAATGTAATTATGCATGGGGAAAGGTACGAGGGTGCTGATGAGTTGTGAAAATTTGTGCTTAGAAGCACAGGAAGCGATGAGTTTTTGTAGATGTGTGTCACGTTGTCTGTTGTTTCATGATTGCTGTGGGAAGACTCATTACAAAGTATGTGAGCAGCATCCTACCTAGACCTGGGAAAGATTATGGAACAGATAATATGCATAAAAGTAGGAGTGACCCTTCTGAGTGCTCAATCTTTAGGGCCTGGGTTGTTACGAAAGTTCACGGGGAACTGTCAGGAGTTGTACATTGGGATGGCACAAGGCTGGCACGTAAGCTAGCGTGACACAGCATGTTCTCGGATAGGGTGGAGGTCAGGTGTATGTATATTCTCTATGAGGAAGTCATTATATGTTAAAAAGACAAGACAAATAGAAGTACTGCAAAAAGAATTATTTCAGGAATTTATATTCAGCGTGCCCTGACAAACCTGTGTAAGCAGACGGAAGTAGTGTCACAGAAAATCCAAAGTACCACGTTGGACAATAGAAGTATTTGTGTGTAACAAACCTCTTATGGTAGGGTTTGTTGTTCTTTTTTTGTCGCATAAAGGGATTTTGGGAAAAAAAAAAAGTAACATTTTGGAACTTAATCTGTACTCAGGATTTTTACAGACTTATAATGTGAAGGTGCTTACTGCTACTTATTTTCTAACGTGCAAGCTTATCGCATCTGGATGAAATCAAGTGCTTTTGGAAGAAGGTTTGTAATGAAGCTGAGTTGTCAGTTGCACTTTATATTAAAAACTTCTTTGTGGAAGCATCTATTGGAAAAAATGTTTTTTAAAGGACATTATGGTTTATGGGCCTTGGGGGTTTCTTTTTGGCCACCTGAACTTTTCCCTGGAAAAGGAGTCTTCAGTTGAAAGTATAACAAAAACTTTCCTTAATAAATGAAAAATACAGTGACGATTTTGCTGTTTATTGAGCATTAAGCATGCATTAGGTGTGCTTGAAAGCTGAATACAGCTTACATTCAAACAAGCATGCTTTCATTATCTTAGGCTTCCCTGAATTGTAGTGAGTCGGCTGTAAGCTTATGTTAAGGGGAGATTTTCTTTAATTTGGGATCTCATAAAACTCAGATCAATGAATGAGAGACAAAAAAGCATTTGAAAGCATAATCAACAGCTATTCTGGTGAGTGAAAAAAGATAAGCTCACACTGTTATATTTAACATCATAATATTAGATATACGATGAAGCCAGCTATATGAAATGCAAATTGTTGGAGCATGTAGTTATTAAAGAATCTGTTAATGTTTTCCTATATTTGAAATAATTAAAGGTTCTGATTTCTTTATCAGTGCTTTTCCTCATTGTCTTTGATTAGCTGTTTCTGTGTTTTACAAAATGTTTTAGTTCCTCAAATTAAAATGCAGTAATTATTGATTTTTGCATTGTTATTTTTGTATTAGTCAAGGATCTAACATGTGCTTAATGCTTACATAAGGAACATGGGTCTTTTCTTTTCTGAAGAGCTGACTGTAAAAAAAAAAAAAAAAATAGGTCTTGATCCTGAGAACACTGAATGATGCAGATAGCTTTTTGCAGATGAGCAATCTATTCCTGACCAAAATACTGACTGCTTGTGCGTATTTTCCTGTACTGAATTAAATGGAAACATGCTTGTATATATTTGCCATGAGTCTTAAATGAGGAGTAAAAAGGCTAAATATTTGTATTTGTGCATTTTCTTTCTGCTTAATTTAATTGGAGATGCCAATCTGCAAGTGATTTATTTTTTTGGCATACTCTATCTACTGGATATGGAGACTGAGAGGGATTTGGTTGGGGGATTTCTTTGTTTGGGTTTTTTATCAATTACGGTATTACTGTTTTCCTAATAATTCACAATATTGAATCCTGCAAATCTATTTAATGGCAGGAAGTCTTAGGGAATTTTATGGTGAACTTTCAGAAGGTGTAATGCCATTGTTGGATGTAGGTTGTCCTGCTTTGTTCCCTCTTTTCAAAAAGAGGGGAGGAGGTGTTGTGTCATTGCCTTTATCAATTAGTAAATTTATAGCTTCTCATCAAGTGTCTTGAATGCAGTAATTAACGTTACTTCATGTCATGTTTCAAAGCTTGGCAACCCTGGAGTTCAGAAATGCTTTGAACCTTCCCAGGCTCCCGGGTGAAGAGACATAGTGACAAATGGCTACAGGAGCTTGCTGTTGGTCCTAGTCTCTGTGCGTGTGTGTGTTCAATCCTTGCTCCGGACCTTCTTCCTGTGTGATCCCAGCACACCCACAGCCAATTGTGCAGGTGATTTGGGCTCCAGTGGGCACACACTGTGCATAGGCACATGTACGTATTTACCATGGGGAATCCCAGGCAGAAGCGTGGTAGCCACAGCCTCCCTGCTGTAAGCCTGCACTGGGAGCCACCCACAGCTAACGGCGTTTGCCACGTGGCTCCCCTGCGTGCTGCTGGCTGCACAAGCTGGCTTGTCTTGCCCGTGGAAAGCTTCAGGATAAACCTTTGACAGCTCTAAAACAAAACGCTGTCCTCATCAGTGATCAGAGCAATTACTCTCAGTTCGATTTAAAGAAGGGGACGTGGCTACAGGTAAAATATATGCTAAAAAAAGAAGTGAAAAACATAAAGCTAAGGGCAGCTCAAGGTATGGAGGCTCAATGCCAGGTAAGGTCAACTTACCGTAGCAGGTAAGGTCCTGTTTGGCATCGCAGCTAAGCCCACCTGATGGTCAGCTGTCCTGTAAGGGCGCAGACCTGCTGTCCTGCTCCTGCGTGCTCCCATCATCTCCCTTTGCTTAGGTACTGAAGCTCATCCAAGCCCTCAAGGGCACGCTCAGGAGCTAAACCATCAGAAAATTTGTGTGTGTAGGGTACCTCCTCTGCTCCTTGGATCAGTCCACTGCAGGTTCCCTGGCAAAAGTCAAGAGAAAGTGTTAAGGGAAAGAAAGAGGGAAGATGACAGAGCATGGGAACACCTTTCGGTAGCAATGGGAAGTTAAAATGTCAAACTGTACCACTGTCAAGATCATAAACTACAGCAGTAGATGGATGCCCATCTAGTGAAGCAGATGGTGTTATGTGATGAGGCATGGAGTTGTAAGGGGATGACGCTGTATTTAAGATGGAGACAGTTCTGTTCTTAACTCGATCGCCGGCTTGCTGAGAGACCTTGAGCAAACAGTTTCCCACCTCATTGCCTGTTTCTCCATTTAAAGTGGCAGTAATATTGCCTTCTCATGGACAGTTGCTATTCAGGTGCTTAGATGTCCTCTGGTAGGGAACGTTATGAAAGCAAAGCTATAAAGTGCAGAACTCTAAATATGGAAAATTAGTAAAAGGCATGCTAATTTTCTGTACTTCAGTGTTGCTTGGACCTACAGGCTTAAAAAAAAGGAGCTTTCCTTTTAATTAAAGTTAAAGCTTCATTACTCCTGAGTAGATAACAGCTCAATATGAAAATATGATTGCTATTCAGAACTACCAGAATCTATTGCAAGTCATCTGTGAATCATCTCTAATTAACACGGTGCTCTATTACAGGGCTGTCTGAACAATGACAGGCTATTCTTTGCAACCCTCTAAGCTCAAGTCTATTAGCTTTTCATTATCTCAATTATTTTTCATATTCTGGAAAAGCTGTTTGTGGATTTTGCCTGCCAAAGAACTCCAAAAAGCAAAGTTGCCATTGGAAGATAAGGGCACGGAGTTTGCCTCCAAACTCCACAAGAAGGATATGCAGATTCCCTGAAATATCTGGAAATCAGAGTTGACGTGGAGCTTCTATGCAATCTTCTTGTATGAGCTTTAGACCCACTGTTCGTTTTCAGCCAAGATACCATCAGAAAATGTGCTAGGTTTGAGAGGCAAGTAGAAGCGACGAAGAAGGCCAAATCATCTATGTTTAAGTTGAGAGCAAAGATTTGCAACATGCCAATGATTGGAAGACATTCAATGTGGCTTTATGATTTCCCTAAAAGACAAGTTACTGAGCCTGATAATAGGTGAGGAAGAAAATAAACATAAAAATAAAAATATATTTCCCCCACCTAGAAATTGTAAATAGTACACTTGAGCCGCTAACAGCAAGTTGTCTACACGGCCAGTGCACGTTACCTTCAGTAGCCAACTGTCTCAGAGTGTTTGAAGAATTTAAACACAGCTAGATACGAATTCAACAGTCGGCATTTCATATATATGAAAATCATATATTGTGTGCTTGTTGATTTAGAGATAATACAGTGGAAAGGATATGTATGGAAGTGTTTGTGAGGAACGTGTTTCCCACTAAGCATAAAGAGTCTGACCTGGTTAGGCAATGACCCTTTGGTCATTGAAGGGCGTAAGGCAGATGCGTACCCGCTGTGACCCCTTGGGTAGCTGCCAGCATCAGATACGTGTACATATGTATTTTCCAACCTGTACTTGCTAAATCTCCGTGTTGTAGTTCACAAGTGTTTCTCCCTCTTTCCGGGGACGTGATTTTTTCAGGTACCTTTTCTTCCTTTCCCTCCTTGTGTCTCTTTAAGGGATTGTTGTTTGTTGGTATCTTCCCATGGCTACAGGACGTAAGTCAGGCTGGAAGGACAATGAAGGTGAGGCTGGTTTTGTTTTCACTGGAAAGGGAGGGCAGTATGATTAGCAGAAGTTATTAGCATTACTTCACTGAGATTTGAGAGACTAAGTGCCAGTAGCTTAGAAAATGTATTTTGGGTGATGAAGGTAATTAGAACAATGCTAATGTGGTACTGTAATTCAAAACAACAACAAAAAAGGGAAGTTTACAAACAGAAAAGTTGAAATAGGAGCATTTTGTAAATTTCCTTATTCTCCTGTTAACAGTTTGACACGTGTCATTTTGCTGATGGCAGGCCTGACACGTGCGTAAGAATAGGAACAGAGAAATGATGAGTGACACCGGTGGCTGTGTCTGCTCTGTGCACACCAACAGTTGAAAAGGTAGGGTGTTTGGAAAGGGGTTGCAGAAGGATGTGAAGGAATCACACAGTGGTGCCCCTGTAGTATGAGAAGTGCTTAATATCCCATGTACATTATCCAAAAACATAACCACAGAGGAAATAAGAAAACTCCAGGAAAGAGTCATGCAAATGCCTAGAGACATGCCAGGATTTAGTTAAGGGAATGCTGTTATCTAACTTGAACACGAGTGTCTTCAAAATCACGACATGGAAAACAATTGTCTTACTCTATCATTTGTACAATCACATAACTGTAGGAAAATTCTCATTAAAGGACACTAAATTGAGATCTAATCCAAGGAAACACAGTGAGCTTGCTACCAGAAGAGGTTAGCAGCAAGTGCCCATTGTGATGAGAAATTACTAAGGAAAGGGCAATTTATTTCGAAACTGTTTTTAAGCTGTACAGCCAAAACAAAGGTAATCCTGTATCGTCCCTCAGGATATACATGAATGCACACAAGTTTCAAGAATAAGTGCCATAGTGTCTAGTGTCCGTTATGTAAGTGGCTAGGTGAATGCTGTCTTTTTGTTTCCTTTTTTAATTAAAAAAAAAAAAAAACCAAAACAAAAAAAAAAACCAAACAAAACCAAAACAACAAACCAACACATTTATTACTGGTCAATGAGAGATACTTCTTACTGAGTTGCAAGGAACTTGAATCTGATCAGGACAAGAAATCCCATGTATCCTTGATAACTACTTTAATGCAGGTTGTGTTTTGAGAACTTCATTTCTTATCATGAATGTATAAAGGTTAGCAACAATAATTCCTGGTTCGGGAGCAACTGCTTTATCCTTGTTTTGATAACAGTAATGCTGCACGGAGAAAGCAATGCTGCTATTGCTAGTAGGCACAGTAATGTGCGTTTGAGTTCTGATGCTGAGTTGCTTGGAGGTGAGAAAGATTTGGGCTGTTTCACTTCTACGAGAATCAAGCAATCAGGTGAAAAATGCATACTTAAATGAAAATAGTAGATAAAACTAGCTAAATGCCTTTGTAAAATAAAGGGGCTTGTATACTTTTACGTGAGAATTGTGGAAGTATTGAAAATCCGAACTTTTTAACTTCAATTTTGATGACAGTTCTTGCAGAGAAAAAAGTGTAATGATTTCACTTTGAATTTTTGAGTTTAAATATGATTTAAACTTTTGAGATTTGCATATATTAAAGCAATTCTCATTAAAATATAAATAATGGTATTTTATTATTTCATGACTAGTATCATAACACGTGCATCCCTGCTATTGACAAGTTTTGTAAAAATATATATATACTTTAATTTAAAAATAGCCATGGGTCACAGTCGCTTCTTACTACTAAATCCATCTTATCTTACACTATCCGTTTTGGGGAGACCTAAGTCAAGAGGGTTGTTGAAGAACTGGAAAGGGCTATGAAGATGGCCAGGTCCTAGAAAACATTGTTTACAAGGAGAAGCGGAGGGAGCTGGGTTTGCATACTTTAGTAAAGAAGATGCTAAGGGGTGGTGAAAGAGCAGTCTGTATCTGTGTGAAGGATAGTCAGAAGATGAGGGTGCCGAACTCTTCTTGATAACACCAGGCAAAACAGTTGTGGCCAATGGCTACAAGTGCCAGCAAGGGAGGCTCAGGTTGGAGATCAGGAAAAACTTCTTCACTTAGAAGGCAGAGCAGCGCTGGGGTAGGTCACCCAGCAATACTCTGGAGTCTTCATCTGCAGGTGTTCAAGACCTAGCTAAGAAGAAGCCGCAGCTGACCTGATCTAGTGCTGACAGTGGCCCTGCTTTGGGCAAGAGACTGGGCTAGGGACCTGCAGAGGTCCCTTTCCGCTCACATTTACATGCTTCCTGTTATATTCTGCTATGATGAAATAATGCAAAATATTGCACGGTAGAAAAGAATTTGCAAGCCATTTAGGAAATCTTGTCAGAGTTTTTCTGAAACTTCACAGAATGTCTTTTTTGTCTGCCAAGTTGTACATATTTTTAGGGAATACTAAGTTTTAACCATCTCTAAATCAGAGTGCTCAACTGAGCCACAGGCTTTAAAACTTCAAAATTTTAAAAGTGATTCCAGAACAGTACATTTATCTAAGAAATGGTCGTATTTATCCCATGATTGCTTAGCTTCATTCTTTTTCAAATAAAAAGCCTCGTGAAGTATCCAAACAAAACTCAAATTAGGGTAAAATTCAGATTATGCATTAATGGTTCTGAGGGGAAAATTTCTCACAGCAATGTTGAAGTTGTCAACAAAACAAGCATTAATAGATTCCAGGGTAATGGAATTACTTTAAAAGAATGCTTTTTTTATCAAGGGAAGAAATGCACTGTTAATGCATGTGGCCAAGGTTAATTTTGACCACTTGATGATTCCAAGAGGCAGAAAAATATGAAAAAGCCCATTTTAAAAAAACCTAAACAACCAAAACATTTCTTAATGCTCCATAAAATTCAAGACCTGATAGAAGAATTCAGTTGTACAGGAAAAGTCAGAATACTCAGTTGGTGTGGTAATTCAATTAACTAATGACTTCAATACAGGATTATAAAGTGTGTTCCTGTCCTGTGGGAAGCATGAAGGAAGAAAAGGGAGATGGGTTGTCTGCTGCAACGCTTGCTTTCTGAACTTGACAGTGTTCCCCGTTTCTTTCTTCTTTTTTTTTTTTTAATTTATTTCCTCCCTACCCCTTGAAATCCTTCCCTTTCTAACCCATTCTCTGGAGGATCCACGGCTAGATAAAATTAGTCTAACGCACCATGGTTAGGGCAAGTGACTCTGCAGCTCCACAGAACAAGAACTAGCATTATCAAGCAACCTCATTTTTCTTAATGTGCTTTCCAAATTGGCAGCATAACAAACTTTTCTTTGTCCTACGCTGCTTCTTATCTCCCATGTGGCTGAGAATGTAGGTTATTATTTGGAACTCTCTCATAAAGGGAACTGGGAGAGAGGAGAGAAGCATGTGAAAGGTCTGTAGACAAAAAGGTTGACGAGGGCCTGATTTGCTTTTATTCCGTCAATCCTTTTTCCAAAAGTTGTTCTCATCCTCCTACCTCTTATTTTCAAACTACTGCTTGATATTTTTGCCTGCTGCATAAGCATTAAAAAATGCAGATACGTGTTCACACTGTGTACTTAAAGTAGCCTGAGAAATAAATATGCCTTAATATGAAGTAATTCATAGCAAGAAATGTTGCTTTAGAGCTGTAAAAAGTCTCCATAGGTCCAGTAGAACCACCTCCCAGCTTGCATGGAGTGAAGGTAGGAACCTTAGGTCCAGTTACAAGTTAGATTTATGCCATTAACATTGCAAATAATTAACAACACTTTGGTTATAGAGGTATTTCTAGCTCCAAGTGCGTTAAAAATTTTGTCAAAATCCAAAAATCTTAAGACTGTCTTTTAAAACAATACTATTAAAAAAGTTACTTTTTTTTTGTGATTTTAAACACTTTTCAGACTTTACTATGTCATGCAATCTTCAGAAATCTGCCCCCCAGCTGAAAGAGTATAAATTTTGTGAAATGAAAGGGAAGACAACACACACTGCCCAGAGAAACGTCTTTGGCATCAAAAAGGCATTGCTCTCAGAGGTCTCGAAGGAGTGATCTCGAGACTGTTCTGGTTTAATAATTTTATAAGTAGCATCAAAACCGAAGCTAAGAAAAAGAAGATTACATTTGCTGATAGCATAAAATTAGGAAGTGCCAACAATACAGAAAACTGCATCATTGTGTAGGAAAAGTGGTTTATGCTCATTTCTTTAGTACTAAAGTAGAATGAAAATTTGTAAATCACTGGGCCAAATCAGGTCCTGGAGGAAGGAATTTGTCTCACTCTAGCTGCCTATAGTTAGGTATCCAATCAAAGATAGTTGTCTAGACTCCTTTTGTGATCAATGTAAAGGCATTCCAGAAGATAAATGATTCCTCTTACCCTGTGCACTTCAGAGGATCCAAAGAGGGGATCCCAGAGCTTTCTGTCTCTCTCCATTGAGTACCCAACAGCCATAGAAAGCTTGGTTAGAGTACACTGCCAAGGAAGACTGGCTTTGTCTCCTGCCCAGTTAGAGTCTCCAGCAACAGTGAACCAAAATCTGAAATGGTCGTGGAAAAATTGAGGAAAACCCTGATGTACTACTTGTGACAAAGAACTTAATTAACACTACTACTGAGTCTCTGATAAAACCTCTTCTGTTCATGGTATCTACGAGGAAGATGAATATAGACATGAACAAGTCCAGGACAAATCTGCCTATTGGGACACAAGCATGGAGAGATGAATGAGTGAGAGGAGGCTAAAAGAGCACAGTCTTATTTAGCACAGCCAAAACAAGACTGGGAGGAGATATACTTAAGTTAAAGAAAGGTGCTGGCATAGGAGCAAAGGTTTTTAAGTCGGCTATGGTGCGTCTAGGCCGGGCACTACAGTGAGTAAGTAGAAAGTTGAGTTTCTAGACAGCCTCCCAAGGGGAGTAGAAAGTACTGGAAACTTAACTAATTGTACGATGACTTTGTGATGGCATTAAACCAAGTTTGTAAGAGTTTGGGCAATTTGTATGTTGATTGGCTGCCTCTGGTTACATCCGTGTTGCATTTGATAGCGGTTCTCAAATTCACTGATCATTGTGCATCAGACATTCAAACTGTAGAGCTTAGGTCATGTCATTTGCATTCACACTGGTGTCTCAGACCTGTACCACCTAACCTGTACTCAGGTTCTGCATATACTAGCATTCATGCTAGTTACGTACAGAGATTTGTAAGAGGTGTGTGTTTGTGTGTGCGGTTATACAGATGTAACAGAACATGGAATAGCCTGACAAGGAAAGTATTAGCAGCCACAGAAGATTAGATCAGACAAATGCCAGAATATGTTATTTAGAAAGTTTTAGAGGCAGTTAATGTCTCTGTAACCTGTAGTATTAGTTCTGCACTACACTCCAAGTGGTTGAGCTTCTGCACTAATGGGGAGCCCAGTCAATTCAAGTAGGGTTCTTGGCTTTCCTAGTGGGTGCAGGTGGCATCACAGCTATAAGTTACTCTCTGTCACCCTTTGGGATCTTTTTCCTTCTAAACAAGCTAAGATTCATAGATTCAACATTTTGGAAAGCATATAATGACAGTGCATGATTCCAGCTCTTGTCTAGTTTTAGCCAATCCACTTCTGCTAGTTTTATGAGAAAATACTTTGGGGCAGTTTAAAATGCTCTTTCCATACAAGAGCTATTCTCTTAACAATGACCACCATCTAAAGGATAGTTTGTCGTGGCTGTCTCAGTGATTTGGGTTCTGCTGGGCCAGGCAGCAGTGGTGTGCCACTTCCATATCTGGGAAGCGGACAATTTATGTTGACATAACCCACCTCTGCCAATAAGGGGGCAGAGCCATCTCGTAAGCACATGTTCCTGCCCCCATCACAGCAACAAATACTGAGTTGGCACAGATATTTGTATAGCCACACAGTGAATCAGCTCAGGGAACTGAACTGGTTTAAAATTAACATTCTGGGGTGTTTTTTGGCCCAATTTTAACTTGGACCAGTTCTCCAGTTTGGTTCCTCCTGTGGCTGTGTGAATACTTGTGCCAACAGAGAAGAATAATGAAATGGTGGCCTGGAGATGGCAGAGTGAGGCCACAAGTGATGGCTTATGCCAGCACTAATGATATCCCTCTTAGGAGCCAAGATCTTTTTGTCTAAAATGCAACAAACCTCCAAGCAGCCTCCAAACCTTCCACTAGCCCTGTGAGAAACGGGTGGCATTAGCTCCACTTCTCCTTCCCATGAAGAACTTATTTCAGTTCCTGTTTTTCAGCATCCCTTACAGCTGCACCCATCTTGCAGCAGGTTAACTGGGCCAGGGCAACCAGTTGTATTTTTTTTTTTTTCTTCAGTGGAAATGTCTTCAAGTTGTACCAAGGGAAGTTTAGATTGGATATTAGGAAGAATTTCTTTACTGAAAGGGTCATCAGGCATTGGAACGCGTTACCCGGGGCAGTGGTGGAGTCCCCATCCCTGGAGGTATTTAAGGGTTCTGTAGATATAGTGGTGGGCTTGTTAGTGTTAGGTTAATGATTGGACTACGTGATTTTACAGGTCTTTTCCAATCTAGGAGATTCTGTGATTCTGTCTCTTATGTATTGCCGTGACTCCAAAAGCCAAGAGATTTTAAAGTCAGGTGTGCTAGGAAACACCCAATAATAATGCAAAAATCAGTCATGTTGCTAAAAGGATTTATCTCTCTCTTTCTGTTACCAGCCTATGTGTTGCTCCATGACAGGTGTAGTCCCCTGAATGTCCTTTTCTGATTCCTTTTCACTCATGGTTTTTTCATGTATGCTTTTGGACCTTCTGAACTCCAGATATGTGCCATGAAATAGCTGCTAAAAATCAAGTATCCGAAAGCAATCCTTCTCCCTTCAAGCTCAAGGGTTTTTTTGTTTTGTTTTGGTTTTTTTTTTTTTAATTGTTATTTCTTGAGTTAAGAGGGATGAAAAGTGAGTCATACATTTGAAGAGAAGATCTGAGGAATAGCAAGTGAGAGAGGAGATGAGGAAAGGACTCAGGAGTGAAGGCAGGGAGAAAAGAAGATATTTTAAATGTTAAGAACATAGCAAAATCAGGGTGATAAATAAAGCAGTTTTCAGTCCCCAAGATGTACAGCAGCAAGGCTCTGCTGTGCCTTTTGAAATGCTCCTTGATGGCCTTGCTTGTGTGTGTTTCCTAGGCAGCCCCATCAGAGCAAGCTGCCTTTGAAAAGCTCTTTAGAAGACTTAAAAAGTCTATATTGTCTCTAATGGAGGGAGAGAGAACCTTATTACAATTTTGTGTAGCAATTGCATTATATGTCCCTCATATTTAAGGTATACATCTGTTTTCTCCTTTGGGAATTGAAGCAAAAGAACAATCTCAGTCTTTACCAGTCTCCTAATGGGTAGGTGTTCCGTCCCACGTCACTTTGAATGATAAGATTGCATATCAGACATCAAAGGAGGTATCAGAATACAAAACCAGACCCCAGTAATGTATTAGGACAATGGTGTCCCATTTCAGGGAATGTATAGCGTGTGAATCCCACACTATACGGTGTGTGCTTTATGAATTTGAGATGGCTCCTTTGTGACAAGTTTACTTGTCTGTAAGTTTGCTGTTCAGAGATAGCTGGTTCTTATAGGATTTTTTTAGTTGGTTCAAAAAAATATTAGTTAAATGTCAGATTGCTGGTGTAGTAATGAATTTAAGGTCTTTTTAATGTGTTAAAGCATGTTTCATTTTGTTTGAATAGCAATCACTGTATTTACGTAGACAGTTTTATTTGGAAAGAGTTTTATAACATCTTGGCCACAAATGTGCAATGTGCCATATAGCATATTAAGAAGGACAGCAGTAGTTCTGTAGGATTTTAATCAATATATCTGTGTATGAGTAAATATTTGAACTTCTATTAAATAGTATGGCTTACTTTATGATAGAATTAATTGTACATTGTAATCTCTAGTTGATGAAAACCAGACAAAACAGCCAATTTGGCATTGCGCATACGGGAAATAGATTCTTGTTTCATACATGTTCGTGTTATACGTAGTCAGTGTTGCTTATTTCTATCTATACCTCATGTTGAATTATAGGATTATTTCAGGATTTGAAAGGATATACTAAATTCACTGAAAGAAGTGAAAGACTTTAATTGACTTAATATGATGGTTTGGCATTTTTTTGTTCACTAGATTGTCATTAGATTAATCAAACATTTGAGTGCTATATACTCTGTACGTGGCCTTTATAACTAATTTCACACATATACAAGTTGTTGAAATTTCTTCCAGATATTTGTTGACGCATTGGTCAGGAAGGCTCACCTCCGGTGTGGGCAGGCTTAGTTAGGCAGAAAGAGCATCATGAACTTCCTGCTGCCTGGTGGCTTACGTGAGAAGTGGCACTACAGTTGAGAGAAGGTGACGCTTTATGTAGCTGAGTTTAAATAAGGAAAAGATCACCGAACGTGTTGAAAATATCCAAGTTATAGTGGGCTCCAGCCTTGCAACAGCAATCAATTCTAAACTGGAGACATTTGTATGACTTGTCTTTCTTGCCTTTACCCCTAAGATGCTGTCACTGAACCGCAGCCCCTGTCTCTGGACCCACATAGTCCTGTTGTTCATCCCTCTGTCTTTGGACAGCTATTGGATGGGGGCCGCTTCGCTTTGATCCCAAGGGAGCTGCCTACACATCCACCTCTACAGCTGAGCGCCGCTGTGAGCTTATACATCTGCAGCCCAGGGCATGTGGATGTTTCCAAAGTAGCTCAAAAAACTCGGATCCTATTGCTTCATGATGTCACAAATCTTAGAGTAGATGCTAACATAGGAATTTTGCTAGTACTATTCCCACATCCTTCTCAGTTTCTGGTGTTATGAAATCCTGATGCCAGTTTCTTTAGCTGTACTATATAAAGTGGATGGAAGATGAGTTTCATGCTGGTTTTAGTTTGCTAGCAGTAAAATGGGACCTTGGGCTGTGTTCTATGTGGATTAAGAAATCATTATGTGGTTTTGTAAATATCAGATGGAATCTAACTAAATTTTTTGAAGGATAAAATGATTTAGCATGATTTTTTTTCAGTTTCACACTTCCTGTGTAGCTGTATTGGAGACAGAAAGAGGGGGTGTATCACAACACTTCAGACCTTTTTTTTTCTCTGCCTGTTTCTTCAGATTCTATTTCAAAAATAGGCAGGGAGAGCTGTGCCCGTAATCTGGAGTTAAGTACTGTTACAGTAATTTAAAGCAGTTCTTCAAAATTTGCCTAAAAAGACATACACGTCCAACAAGAAGGAAGCCAATGCTAAAGATTGCAACAGTGACTACTGATTTTTTTACTTATGAATCTCACTTTTGTGGTGTCTAACATGGGGTGGGTGTTCATACAACCTTAAGCCTAATTTTCAGTGACTGTTCAGTGTGTAATATATTTTGAAAATATCCTGTATGTCATTTGCCCTGCTAGAGGCAATGCCTGCCAAGGTAAATTTGCATGTCCCATCGGTTTACTCTTTTTTTGACATTACTCAGAGTTAATCTGTTTCTGTAAACAAAGCTAGCAAATATATGCCAGGCTTAAACTGATATTTTGGCTGTGAGCACATAATAACGAACATCGTGTTTACTCTGACAGAGCTGTCATGCAGCGGTGGAGTTCTCCAGCTCCATTTTATAGAAGGAGATTTGAAACAGAGCTGTGACTAAACTGCAGTGCAGGTGCAAACCTTTAGGGTCCCGAGTTTATACACCCACTTGTCAAAATCAGGAGCTTCCCTGGGAGCGCACTTTGGCTCCTATCTGGCTAAAAATACCTCGATTTTCTTCGCTGGAGACACGAGGTGCCAGTAGGAAAGAATAAGAGAAATACAGTGCAATCTGTGCCCCCATTCTAATAGAGGATCCAGGATGTGGCTGGGCTTTGTACATGCCCTGGAGCTAGACATAGCCAGGGAGCTTAAGCTTTTCCAAAGTCATACAAAACAGTCTCAGGTATAGGAGGATATTAATTCAGGTCACTCAGGTTAACTAAATAGAATGCTTTTTGTCTGCCTAGTTTACTTTTGTACCTTGGTGTGTAGTTTTAGTAGCTAATCAAAAGGAAAAATTTTGCCTAAAACTGATACTTTCCTGAATAAAAGTTTGCCAACCTCATTCTACGCTTGTCTGTCTCTCAGGATTTCAATGGCAAACAGTGGTCTGGCATTTCTGTCTACTACAGTGTCAGTTTGGTCTGGCGATGATTATTAAAAGTATAAAAACAGGGGTTTCGGTAATGTTCCACGCGCTATTTCTCCTGTTAGGTGTATGACGTCTTTCAGAGCCTATCAAGTTAAATTTGCCTCTTAGCAGATTTCTAATGAATGCATTACTTCTTAGTATTGTTCATGGCTAGTCTGAATAAACAGTAAACATATGCTGTGCATAATGAAATTTGTCCATCCGATTTTGTATTGTATAAGGTTCACTCAAAGTGGATATTCATAAATATTTATGTGGTAAGACTGTCCATACTTCAGTAACCAAGTAGCATCCTTCTTTCTAGTCCATTATAGAACAGTATGATTTTCTGCTTATTATCCAAAGGTGAGAAAACAGAACTGTATCTTTAGCAATATCCTTCAACCACGCTGGAGTAGAAGCTTATGTAATATAAAGGAGATGAGGTTTTGGGGTTCTTTGCCTTATACTTCTATCTAAGTCACCAAAATCCAGAAAAAACAGTATACAGTATCAGCCAAGAAAGTAAAACTCTCAGTGACATCACTAAAAAGAAAAAAAGAAAATTAAAGCTGACACTCTTCCTGGCCTGCTTTCAACGCAGATTGCTAGACAACCTGATCTCCATCCTAGAAGTAGTCCACAGCCAACTGACATGTATGTGGCCAGTGATGCTGTTGCATGTTTGTGCGAGTCTATAAGTAGCAAAGCACATATGGGAGCAGTCAATACAGCAGTTGTGACACTTGCCAATCTGATGTTCAATCACTAACACAAGATGTTTTGTGAGAGTTAAGACGTCTGTCATCTCCTGAAAACTCAATCAAATCTTGTTACCTTGTCCTGGAGCTATTATTTCTGCAGCAGTCCCCGTTCTGCCTGCACGAATAAGAACAAGCCACGTGTCCTCATAGTGCTGCCTGTTTGATAGCTCTGAAAGTAACACCACTCTATCATCAGGTGACTAGTGGGTGTCTAGGAGGGATTGAGGAATTAGATTTTTAGGCAACTGCAGGAAGGAGACCTCTTCTGTACAAGCATGACACATACAGAGATGGTTTGCCCTCTTGGTACCATGAAGTAAATTTTTTAATCTCATGTGCTGAAGTAGTTTATTAGCAAGAAAAGTACAGAAGACTTTCCATCTAAACTACTTGCATCCCTGCAAAATATAGGCTTCAAATCTACCAAGAAATTATTTTCATGCCCAGTTTGAAGAACATTTGAAGCTGTTGAATGGAATCCACTAATTGGAATATCACCATATTGAATAAAACTGGTCTTTTTCAAAGCAGGTCGTTCTCTCCTGTGGTTGCTGCACTTGCATTTATACTAGTCGCCTTTCATATGATTGCTAGTGTTTTGGATAACACTTTAGCAATTAAGGAATTACATCTACGTGGGTATAAGAGTTACTCTGCCTTTGCCCAGACTCCCGAGGCCTTGAAGACCGCATGTGCAAGATTAAAGAGGTGTTGTAGGCCTGTTACATTGCTCTTCGGAGTAGAGAAGACTGTGTCCTGCCACAGAGGAGTCTGTGTCCTGCCAGTTCATCGAACACAGTTAGACAAGATGCATGACTTTGCTTTCTTCTTCCTTCCGAGCAGTGATTTTTAATTTGCAAAAACGGCTGAAGGGGCCTGCACCTCCATTGGAAGCTTGTCGTAGTTCATATATGGAAAAGGTTGAAAATTACCGAAGCTTGTGATACACGGATGGGAGCAGGAGGTGAGAGAAGGGGGAGTAAGCGCTTTTTTCCCTGCCTATTCCCTTACATCCCCATCCAGCCAACACTGCTGATCACTTATCACTGCTGGTGAGAAGAATGTCTGAGGTGGCAAGTCGCTGCCTGTACGCCGCAGTGCTGGCAGGGCAGTGTGCCTCTTTTTTTTTTTTTTTTTTTTTTTTTGAGAAAGAGAGCGAGCGAAAACTCCACTCAAGTAAGAGTCATGCTAAACTGGACAAGGTATTTAACTAGGTATGGCAGCTGGAAAGGCTGTGACCCACATTGGTATGCTGCTCTAATGAAATCAAAGCCCAGGCATTTCTTTGGGCAAAGCCCATCGTGTTTTTTTAAAGAAACATCAATAACAAAAATAACCACCTCACTTGTTCATTGAGGAAATAAAAGCCATGTGGAAATTTGTCCAGCATTCAAGATCAGGAAACAGCAATTACTGAGAGAGTCATGTACCATCTAATCACCTGGGGGAAAGTGTCGTTCCTTATTCTGCTCATTGATGTCTCTTGGAAACATCTGCTCTTGCTCTTGATTGTCTTTAATGAGACCATAAATGGTACTGTGTAATTCACCTTTTCTGTAGCGTTGTCTCTTGGGCCTCTGTTGTGGGAGTCGCATTTTCCCTTTCTCTGCATGCTATGTTCTGCTAATCTCATTCGTTCTGTCTATGGTGGCTGTGCCTCTGATGCTTTCTTACTTCTCTCTGGATTTTTCTTCTGGTTTTCTGATGAACTTACTGAGGAAGCATAGGCAATACTGATTGCATTTGCAAGGCAGATACTATCAACTGATATGTTTTTACTTTTACAGTGATAGCTAAATTTGGCTCAAGTAGCAAAGTCATTCTGGGTTTGCTCATAAATTGTAGATCCACGTAAAAAAAAAAAAAAAATTGGAAGGTCCACTCTGGAAATAGGGCCTGATGCAATACAGCAATACAAAATTTCTCACAGTAATTCTATCATCCAACCTGTGGTTTGTGGTAGATGTCTTGGACTTGCGTGTTCTTTCATGCAAACAATTAGCTCAAGTTATTTTGTTTCTTTAGAAATTGATGATTCATCCGGCATCGGCCACTGACATCCTTCTTGCTTGTATTCTGTGGAAAGGACCTTTGGCTTTCATTGCATATTAATTGGGAATTCTCCATTTGTCTTTTAAAAATGGAACCTGCCTTGTCTAATATCTAATTTCAAGTGGTTTCTGTTGGAGAGTTTGTATTGAATCCTGGTTTGGCTTTTTTTTTGTTTTTGTTTTTTTGTTGTTGTTGGTTTTGTTTTTTGTTTTTTTTTTTTGTTTTGTTTTGTTTTTTTAAGCCCTTTCCCAGTTGAAGTAAACTTTATTTTGCTATTAAGTTCACTGGGAGGAGGAGGAACAGCCACAGTCTTGTATTTATTTTGTGTTACAGCAAATATGAGTCTAGTTTTAAAAAGTATATTTCAGAATACAGATTTAGAATACAGAGTATTACTGCTTGCTGCCAATGCTTCATATGCCCCTTCCGCCATTTTTGTTGTTTATTCTTGTCTTAAACAGAGACATTGGTGGGTTTCTTTTTCCATCGAATTTCCTCAGCAGTTAAAATTGCTCAGAGGGGAGCAGATAAATAATTTACAGCCACGAATTTCTAAGTGCAATGAATTTTTCACATTGTAGGTTGATCTGACAGTTGTATGTTTATAAATGTAACAATGAGTGTTCCAATGTAATCTAATTTATTTTTTGGCTTGCACCTTTTTATTAGAGTTATTGGGAAAAGTAGATATTGTCTGACTAACTGAAAGTTTGCATTAATGCTTTTGAAGCCTCCTCTTTTTTTTTTTTTCTGAAGCAAAGTTCCATGTCTTGAAGCATACCATGTCAATGGAAATGTAGTAGAACTTGCTCTTCAGATATCGATCCCTGTGCTTTAGTTTTACATGCTTATGTATTTTGTTTCTTATCTGTAGTTGTACTCTTTTTTTATGTACATTTTTGCAACTCGGTTGCTTTTGCTTTTTACAGTTGGAGGGTACGCTCAGCAATATCTCTGTTGCCCTGCTGCCCAAGACGGGAAGAGCAGTGTCCTGGCACTGATGGATGGTTGTCCTTCTGTATTTAATCCCTAATCACCGGGTTGAAAGAGGAGTAAGAAAGCAAAGAGATCATGCCTGTTTCCATGGCTGTGCCTTGGCAGGGATGCAAGAGACTTACCCCCTAGTCTGGGAATGCTGTTCATGTTACAGTCTAACCTTTAGCATCAAGGGCTATCTTTTGCTGTGATGTTCACCATAAATTGCCAATACATTCTAAAGGATTTTTTTTGGGGGGGAGGGGGGGAGGGAGACAGGGTAAAAAATAAAATTCTGAATGTAATAAGTGTACCTGATAGCTATTAATTCTGTGTAATCTTGGAAGTTTATTACAGAGCAGGTACATTTAATGGTGACTGTGTGTCCTTATATGTGAAAGCACTACATGCATAATGGGTCGGGGAGGCTGTGAGAAATCTACCAGTACCAGTAGTAATAGGCACTCGTACACCGCTTATTATTATACCGAGCGGGATACACACCCGCTGCGTATTCAAAGCTGGGAAATTACCACTTCCTCTGCATTAATAAAGACATCAGTGTCCAGGTGGGATTTCGTTGTATCTGTGATGGGAAGGGTTCAGGGAGCTACCCTGAACTTGTCTGACTGCTGTCTAAAGTTCAGGTGGCTTACGCAGGTAGGAACGTTGCGTGGCTGCCAGAAGCCTTTGTCAGCAGGAAGGCGGCTGGCCTGGCTGGTGTCCGGGCTCCTCTCTGCCAGGCGGAGGAGGCGGCAGCAGCAGCAGCCCTGCGGTGTGGGAGGGCAGGCGAGGGGAGGGAGGTGGGTCAGGCAGGCAGGTGAGCGCCTGGGGCCTTTGTGCCGCTTCGGATTTTACTGCTGCAAGGTTGACTTGACTAGATAGGCTGCATCAGCAAATAATTTTGGCGTCGACAGTACCAACTAAATTTAACCTGTTTGTTGTTTTGCTTGTGGAAAGGGCTTTTGGTGTACCTTGCATAGATACCTTTCCTGGGTCAGTTGCCTCCGCTCCAGGATCTTTAGCCAGGAGCCAACACAACTGTAGTGGCAAAGGGCTCCAAGGCTTGACATGGCTTACACCAGGGCAGCACCCTGAAAGCAACTCCAGAAGACATACTTTGTTGCAAAACAAGAGAATTAGGGAAGCGATCAGAAGGAGGCGCTGAGAAGAGAAAGGGATAAAGCAGACTGCCGCTGCGCTGCAGTTATCTCGGGATGGGGGAGACGGCAGTGGTGCAGGCACAGAAGAGTCAGAGGCTGAAGGAGATTATGGAGCCCAGCACTAATGCTAGCCTTTCCAATCCAACCTTTTTAATGAAACCATAGATGCCAAAATGTTCTTTTTCTTTTTTCTTTTTTCCTTTTTTTATGCTTTTCCCAGGTACACATAGATTGTGGTGAGCTTTAGCCGGAAGAGAGGGACCGAGAACCTGTGAACAAAGCAGGTAGTGACAGGCACGACCAGCCAACATAGTTCTCAACAGAGTCCAGACATGCAATTAAGGCAAAATGCATGTCTCTCTTTTAGAGCAGATTGACTGGAGTGGTATTGTCGTTTAACCTCCAAGAGTCTTGTCGGGCTGTAGTGGTGTCAGCTCTCCCTGGGCTTATTTATCTGAGTCATTAATAAGTCATCAGAGCCATTCACTTTCCATATGAGGTTATGGGAGAAAGGCATGTCTGGGTGCTCCTTGGTAGTCAGAACGGAAAGGCTGCCAAGGACAAGGAGCCCGAGCTGCATGCGGCAGGCAGAGAAAGCTCTTCAGTCTCTGGATCACACCGAGATTCATTAGTTTTTGAAGAAAAGCTGAAAAATGTGATTATGTTGGGGGCGTGGGGGTGCAGCTGTAAGTCTGCAGGCTTCCAGTATAGCGAGCGGCTCAAAATTATAGCCTGTAAATAGATGTACATATTTAACCTCTTAGAAGGGCTGTAGCTCCCTGCTGTAGTACAGTAAGAATAGTAATACTTACCATTTAGACTGTGCTTTCTATTTTCAGAACTGTGCCAGCATTAGGGATTTCAATGTAAAGCAGGCGGAAAATCTATGAACAAGATTTTAAGCTTTTTGATTTCGGGGTGAAGGGGGAGAGGGGCAATGTTATTTTGCATAGTCCTCAGAATAACAGGAGGTTCAGACCCTTTTGCTCAGGCAGCGGGTTCATGGCGTCTTTCAGCCTTCTCCCAGGAGAGACTCTGGTGCGGGAGCTGATTTCTTCTCAGATCTGACCACCGTAGCCCTCAGTAATTATAGCAGCGTTGAAATTCCGAGCTAAAAACAGAAGTGCAGCATGTGCCTATCCCCCATGTGATTCGGAAACCAGGAAATTGAAAGAGCCTGACTGAGAGGAGAGGGGAGTGCAAAGCAATAGACACATCTAATATTTATCTCAGACCTGCTCCGCCTGGGACGCAGGAGCTGTCATCTGCCGGCGCTGATTATGCATGCAGCCAGAGCAGAGCCTGATTGGATGTAGTAGGACCTAAGGCGAGGGGGAGAGGGAGCCGAGAGAGAGAGTTCGGCTCTCCGCACCGAAATGTAAACACGGGAAAGCGAGAGGGAGGATAACGCCTTTATGCTCCGGACTGCAAGCAGCAGGCTCCCGTGCCTCCGGCAACGGACCCCTCGCACATCTAGCTGCGCCCGGCTGGATGAACAGGAGCGGAGACTTCGGAGGATCTCCTCCTGCCTGTGGATATAAATAGGGGGCAATCGGGATGCGCTAGCTTTCTCCGGCGGCGCCGCGGCTCCTCCGTGCTCCGTGCCGCAGCTGGGACGGGGCGATGGACATGAACATGAAGAAGTTCACAGTGCGTCGGTTCTTCTCGGTCTATCTCCGCAAGAAGTCTCGGTCAAAGAGCTCGAGCCTAAGTAGATTTGAGGTAAAATTCGCCTTAACTTTGTTAAATGCAGCAAATACCGTTAGGAGCTGGTAACAGAGATAAAGGACAATGCCTGCGCTTACTAAGGTGATAAATTGTTAAAGGTGATCTTGCCCTGGAGGTGGTGATGTTTGCACCTGATGTTCTTTGTTTCGGTGAATTCAGTGCTTTTTCTCACTAGTATTCAATACATTGCATAATATATTTAGTGTGTTGCTAAGGATCCTTTTATCAGCCTGCCAGGGGAGGAGGAAGCTGGTTCAGGACATCATGAAGTTGTAGGAAATAATTACGGATCCACTTAAATTAGCACAAATGACACCATACTTTGCGATAGCCTCATATTTTAGTCTTCCTCCCCTGTGCACATACCGTTCTTCCTCAGTGCCAGATTTCCAAATAATTAATCAATTTGCTAGTGCCTTTTATATGTATGGTATGTTAGAGAGGGATTTTCTTGCTTGATTGTCTCTAGGTTCTCATGCTTTGCACAGATTTTTGCATTTATCTTCTCTCCCGTGCATCCTGGTGTTTTTTGTTTTATTTTGTGGTAAGGAGTAGTTGTTCTTCAGGAGCGGGGGAATAATGTCAAATTAAACCTACAACGATTTAGCAGCATGGGAGACGAGGCCAGTTCGAGTCGGAGGTATTAGCAGATAGGAATGCGTGAGTGGGGTAGAACCGGGATTTCTGCCTCCCTTCCTTGAACCATTGTTCTTCAGCCCTATATTTGGAGCTGTGAATAGTCGACAGGATGTGAAATCAATTGAATACATGTCAGTTATACTTATGTTGCTCACTTTATCATTGCAGATGATCTGCAACCTCTGCATTAATATAGAGGTAGATGGGGCCTGATCCTCCTCTGCCTCACATTTGTTTTATGCTGGTGTACTTCAATTGACCTCCGAGGAGTTACTCTGATTTGCACTGGTATTCCCAGGAGGACGATTGGTCTTATGCTATGCGAATGCATTTTAAAATGTTATTCCCTTAGTGTCCTATTTAAAGTACCAGGTAATTGTTTGAACATAAAGTTCTTCGTGTCATTGCTAACACAGGACATGCAGAAAAGCGGAGTTTTTGGCTGGTGGTTTTTGTTGAGTTCTTTCTAACTCTTTAAAATCAGCTTTCGTGAAAAATGATCATGTAAGTGAACTAATTTTAGTTCGCTCACCGAATAGTCATGCTATGCATTTAAAACAAATGAAATAAATGAAAAAAACAAATAAATAAATGAAAGTTGTTGAAGCTCCCTCCTTGCACCAGCCTCGTCCCGGTAGGACTGAGGGGAGAGGAGGGGAACCCTTCCTTTCCCCCTTGTGATACCAGAATTGCAAAGGCTAATCTGAGAGAGATGTTCCTTGTAACAAACTGTAAAATCACGAGGCTCGTGCTCCACCAGAGCCAACAGAAAGAAGACCTGGGGTCACTGAGTTACATGAAGGAGTTCTGAGGCAGACGAATGTCTCCACAGGCTGCCGGAGTCGGGACACGATGTTAGGAGGGGAGGGGATGTTGAGAGAGCAGAGCCCCACCAGACCTCGTAACTGTTCTTTTGGCAGTGCTGTAGTTTGGGAGAAACAGATTCCACCACACTCGTTATTTAACCTACTGGGTAATGTAGCGTGAATGACCAGTACGACTCAGCATTTGTAACAGGCCAGACCCTCACTTCGTTTAAAAAAAAGGGAAAAAAATTCGTCTCAATCCCTTTGATCATCAGCGTTACATTAGATTTGCTGAACTTTTTCAATATCTATGAAATAGTTTTCCCTTATGTGAGTTGTCTTGTGATGACTTTTTTTCTGATTTTAAATAATTTGCTTCAAGAAGCAGCCTAATACATATCCTATCGCACATGTAAGTTCAGAGCATTTCGTCCGCTTCCTTCCCCTCTTGACTTGGCAGTAATGACCAACTTTATGCAAAGTGACGCAGTATTATAATGCAACAGGGAATAGGGGTAGTTCCAACCAGGAAGAAAAAATGATTCATAAAATCTGTTCTGCTATTTAAGTGTGAAAATCATCAGAGATGTTCCTGCTTAGAAGGGAAAAAACAAACATGAACATCGAGCCCCCTCTGTGATTTCCATCCCCGAGTACTTTTGTGTATAAATTTGTAATCGCAGGCTAATGAGCGTTTGTCAGCCAAACAGAAAGTGCAAGGAAGCCTGTTGGTAGTGGGATTTTTAGAAGTCAGAATATTCTTTATCCTAATAGGTAGATATTTTTAAAGAGGCAGTAAAAAGGCACAGCTTATTACATCACGGAATGAGTAGAAGTAAAATAAAGGGAAGAAATCTGGAGAAAACACATGTGGCATTGCTTTGCTTAGCGTGTGTTAGCTAATGTACCTGGCAGAAGTCATGTGTTGCTAGATGTCATCTGAAATTTGGAAGGGGATTGTTGTTCCTAGTTTGTGTGGGATTTTTGTTGTGGTGCTCTTTTGGCCAGGCAGGAAAGAGGGTTGAAGGATTTAAGATAGATACTCTTGGATTCAAGCCTTTGATATCTTTAAAATACCGCTGTTAGAATAGATTCAAAATAATATAGTATTAGTTATTAATCTCACATGATTGATTACTTTTTCTACCGTGGTATTCTGCTATGCTTTAAATTCCCTTGCAATGAGCTTCATAACTTACAGAGCCAGGATATAGATGCAGAAAATGACTTAGCAAATCACAGCTTGTAACCTGACCTTTACTTAATCGTTTCATATGCCAATATCATTGCTATATCTGAGACGATCGTTGCCTTACGTAGATAGCTAGGTTTCACACTTTGTCCTGCTAAAGGAGGTGGAGCGCAGTCTGTAAATGAGATACTACGGGGGTTTTGTTTCATCTTGCCTAAAATGTGTGCCCCTTTTATTATTCTGGGGAAAAGTGGCTGAAATTTCAACTTATTTGGCTGCGCTTTCAGGTTTTCAGCTTATATTATTTTTCAGTATGGCCTGCATTGCCCTTCACGTATAACGTATCTAGTGATGTAATTGTATTAAATGTGCAGAGCCAAGTTTTGCCCTTCTGCATACACACTGAGTTCTTATTGAAGTCAGCTGAAAATCCAGCGAAGTCAATGGGAACTGCATGTGTGCAGCCGAGAGAAGGGCTTTGTTTATGATTCTTGCTGAGTGTTGATGAACACGAATGTGAAACCATCAGGAGAAAGTACGCACAGTGTGGATCTGCTAAAGACTTTGAGCCGCAGTGGAATGCATCTTATGGCAGTGAGCAATATCCCTTGATTTATAAATCAAAAGTTAAATATGCCGTTCAAATAAGCTAGGGAAGACCTAAGCATGCAAAGAATTTGATTAGATTTATTCCAGTGATGCAAAAGCCTTTCTTGGTTTGTTGTTTTTTTTGTGCTTTTTTTTTTTTTTTTCAAAAATGACCAATTAAAGCATTGCCATTAATTCTTTTGAGAGATGTTTCCGACTTTTGCATTCCTGATGTATGCTTATTTTGTTATTCTTTAGTTCTTTTAATTCTTGTTTTGTCTTGCTGGTAGTGGTGAATCCAAATTCTGTTTGGTCTATGCATGGGTCTTAGAGCCTACAAGAGTTCTTGCAAATTAATTCAAAATTAATTTGGAGCCTGGTACGTCTCGGCATAGTCAGCTGTGAGAGGCAGGACCTCCTGTGGGTGATTCAAGCATGGGTCCCCCTTGGGTTCCAGCACTGGCATGTAGGAAACGGGAGCAAACCTATACAGTCTGGTAAGGAGTAGTGCGGAAGGACTGGCACTGGCTTTTTAATACTTTATTATGAGAGATTTTTGCTTCTAATCTTCGGCTCTGATTCTGATTTCCTATGGGCTTAAGTTACAGCAGCCTTAGGAAAGCGGCCGGCAAATGCTGAGCTAGACTGCTCCTTTTGCCCAGTGGACTGGGGCAATGCTTCGCTTGCAAACGGCTGCGAGCTCTTCTGCGCTTGTATAAAGAACGATTCTGTTCTTTATCAGTAGTGTGTCCTTTATCATCTCTTCTCTTTTTATTTATAGATAGTAATTTTTTAGAAGAATTTATTCTATCTGTTGAAGTTAGACAGAAAGAGGCAAGTTAAAGAATGGAGATGGCGATTAGCAGCCCAAGATCAGCTCTGCAAGGTGCGAGTCCTGAGGCAGATTTAGTTTGGGTTCCCCCCTCCTCCCCCTTGGTAATGAATATCTTTGTGATGTGTGTTCTTGTTACAGCAGAAGTTACCAACACTATTGTAGTCTGACTTCCCCCAGCTGCAGGCAAGACTTTTCTGAGGAAATGCTGCAATTCTTGTAGTCTTGCATGGTTTGCTGGGGGGAGGGGAAGCAGAGCAGGAGGAGCGTGTAGTCCATCAGCTAGGTCACTTGAGGAGCCAGGAAATCCCATTTTCAAGCTCATTTTTACAACTTGCTGTGTCATTACAGATGGTACACACCTCTCTGCCCTGCCTTCCCCATTTGTAAAATTACAATTATGATGATTTGTCAAGTCCTTTGATACAATTCTGCCTATTTACATTGGGTTTGGTGGTAAGAAAGCTTACTCACATGTGTATGCATTCGTAATAAAGAAATTGCTCCCCAGCTCCCCAAATACTTCTGTCTTTATCCCAAATAAACAATCTCTTGTGCCTCAGACCTGCTATGTGCTCTTTCCCATAAGACTCAAATTAACTGCTGAGCTACAGAAAGAGAAAATTAAGGAGCTAGACGTAGGGATAACTTGTCCACAGAAAAAAATCATAGAAAAATAGGGCGGGGATGGGTCTAAAAAGCCTTAATCTGGACTCCCTCTCCTCCTCCTCAGGTGGCATCAGCTATATCTAAACTATTCCACCAAAGAAATATGTTTTTTTTCTAACCTCTTCCTAAAGACCTTCAATGGTAAATGCCCGTAACCTCCCTAGGTGTGTTTTACAACATTAGCCTTAGTGTCTGAGAGCTTTTCTGATGTCTAACACAAGTTTTTCTTACAGCAACTTAAGTCTGTGTCGTCTTGTCCTGCACGTTGTAACTGTGAAAAAAAAGATTGTTTCCTTTTTTTTTTTTTTTTTTCTGCGTCAGGTCCCCTTTCTCAGTCTTTGCTGTAGAGTGGGAAAAATTATTTTCTTTCTTCCTGAAAGTTGGGGACTCAGGAGCATGACCCTGTGCCGGTCACAGCAACGTTGTTACAAAGAGGCTCTTCCTTCCTTTTGGATGTTAATGGTCTGTTGTAAAAATCACTTTTATTTCAAAAGACCCTACTCTGTCAAAGACCAACCCAAATTTTCATTTTATGCTCCATTTCCACCATCTAAATGCCTGCATGATGCCTTGATCTGATGGTATTTGGTATCCAGTCCGGAGCTGATGGACCCTATCCATGGGCTGTGATGTCAGATCAATTCTGACACGCATCATAAAATTAAAAACAGGCTCTGGTCACATAGCCAGGGTACGTGCACGTTTGGGCATAGAAGCTAATATCATCATATTAAAAGAATCACAGAATCACAGAATTATCAGAGTTGGAAGGGACCTCTAGAGATCATCTAGTCCAACTCCCCTGCCAAAGCAGGATTGCCCAGAGCACATTACTCAGGACTGCATCCAGGCGGGTCTTGAAAATCTCCAGGGAAGGGGACTCCACAACCTCCCTGGGCAGCCTGTGCCAGTGCTCTGTCACCCTCACCGGAAAGAAGTTTTTCCGTGTATTTGAACGGAACTTCCTGTGTTCTAACTTGTGCCCATTGCCCCTCGTACTGTCACTGGGAACCATTGAAAAGAGCCTGGCTCCATCCTCCTTCAACCCACCCTTTAGATACTTGTACGCCATAATAAGGTCTCCCCTCAGCCTTCTCTTCTCCAGGCTAAAGAGTCCCAGCTCTCTCAGCCTTTCCTCATAAGGGAGGTGCTCCAAGCCCTTAATCATCTTAGTTGCCCTTCGCTGGACTCGCTCCAGCAGTTCCCTGTCCCTCTTGAACTGGGGAACCCAAAATTGGACACAGTATTCCAGTTGTGGCCTCACCAGTGCAGAGTAGAGGGGGAGAATGGCCTCCCTCGACCTACTGGCCACACTCTTCCCTATGCAGCCCAGGATTCAGGGGCTAAATGAAGAGGTCTTCATTTAGTTATGGGTTGGGTCCTGTCTGATCAGCTGATGGGCCATGCACATGCATACCTTATGTGACTGGTGATGACGCAGTGGTATGGCGAACACGTGTTTGGTCATGATCACAAACAACGATGAAATGAATGAAATGGAGAGGCCAATGCCTCTCCACTGCATCTGTGGGCTGGGTAACGCTGTGGTTCCCTGAGCCTGGAGCATCTCTCTGCGGGTGTTCAGGAGGCCAAGAGCTGAACCTGGTGGCCTGGTTGGGACCTGTGGGCAGCTAAGCCCCCGCCTAGTAGTAATTTGGAGTAACTTGCTTTTATGCAAGTGGAAAATGTGTAATTTTATTCTAGCTTTTAGCGCATGACATTTATGGCCTGTCTGACCCTGTGGCAGAAAAAGTCTGTTCTCAGAGGGCTGAGTTCTCCTGCACCTATTTTTATTATGAGCAGCATTCAATTTGTCCGCTAGTCTCAGGAAAGGGCACCTTTTGTGTGTGCTTTTTGCATTTCTGTCCTCACAGGTAACTGGAAATGTTTCTAAAGAAAGACAGAAATCGGAACAGAAAAACCCCTCCTCCTGTTTATTTACCAGTTACTCAAGTAGGAATAGTTTTCATCTAAGTATTTGCTAGTCAGGTCATTTTGTTCACTTTTAACAAGGCTTACAGTCCTAGTTCTGCAATGATTCTGGAAAAGTATTTGCTGTTAAGAAAGACTCAAAGTACCGCAGGGAAGCGGTAGTTAGTTCTGCACTCGGGACACACTCTGTGTGTGGGGGGGATCCCATCAGCTCTTACAGGGCACAGTTTTGCTTCCCGGAGAACAAAGTCTCAGGAAATGGAAAAGAACGAGCGGACCACTGAATCTGCCTTGAAAATAGGTTCCTGACTGAGCATGTGTAAGAAAGCAAGTAATACATCTGTTCAAGGTCCTCACAGGACAGCTACCATTCGCACACAGGGAAGTACCTTCCAGGCAAATAGTTTGGGATGCCGCTTCCCTGAGTGGGTGTGTGCATGGTGACAGGGTGGCCCCAGCACGGCTTTGCAAGGGAGCAGCCAGCCTTTAGCTGTAAAATCTCCCTCTCCACTTTGAAATGTGCTGCCGGTATCAGTATTTCAGCAGAGCTGCTTTTACTGTGGGATGCGGGAGAGCCTAGAGCTCTCTTCTACCGGAGCACCAGGAGTTCAAGGATACTGGAAATGCAAACCATCGAGAGCGCAGAAGAGAAAACTGTGATGTTTCCAATGGGAAAACCCTTTTTCTCAGATTGCAGTGATATTATTAGGCATTGTGTAGCAGTGCACAGGCGAGAATCACAGAATCACAGAATAGTCAGGGTTGGAAGGGACCTCTGGAGATCATCTAGTCCAACTCCCGAGAAGGGGAGATACAGACTGCTAGCGTGCTTTCAGATGATAAGTAATGATAGTAATCGGCTAAATGCCAGATATCTTATGAAACCTAAATAAATGAGCTCATAACGCTCATAATAAACGAGCATTACAGGTGTAATTAAAGGATGTCATGCCTCTTTCCTGCAGGACTGAATTTGGACCTATGCATGACTGGCAGAAGGCAGTAAATGGTTCTCTTCAAAAGTTGTTATGAATAAACTGAAGGCTTTACAAGGGGGGGAAATAACTGTGTGGTTTTATCTATAAAATTCAACTTTACCCGTTGTTAAACAACGGAGGCTACCCAGTGCTGCTTGTTCTCAGAAGGACCATCCTCCAGACAAGTCTGTGGTACCCTCTTGTGATGTCCAACAGGACAATGTCAGCTCAGTGCTGGAACATGAGGCTTCTTTAGGGATATCTGAGTGCTGGGTGATGTCAGTTCCTGCTATATATATATATGTATACACACATGAGTAAAAAGTAGTGGTGAGCTGAGTCTGATGGTAAGCAGGAAAAGATATTTTTTTCTCCTTTTGTGTAAACATGTGGAATATGTTTTATGTACATGCATATACATTCAGGGTCTGGGATTTTATGTTGTGCTTTTTCTTTTAAGTTCTGTAGAACTCAACAAGGAGAAGATGGGTATGATTAGATATTTTTTAAAGTTTATGTGGAAATTTAGTTTAAAAACTACAGAATTTAGTAGAGGCTGCTGGTTTTACTACAAATAATGAAATAATATGTAAAGCAAAATAAAGAATGACATTTCTGTTCCAGAGGAATATTAGAGGTTGGCCTTAACAACTACAATGAAAACTTAACTCCGTGCTGAATTTATGAGACTTCTATCATTATGAACAAGACCGAGCTTTAGACATTTCCATATACAAATTAACACAAAGATGTATTCCAGACCCAAAGCTTTGCCATGTCCCTAGGCGTGAAGGAATCCAGTAATTACTTCAGTTAGCAATATGGCACAGGCTGCTGTGTGCCATGAAGGATGAATGACTCGGTGATGGTGAGAACAGTTGTAAAATGTTCAAAAATGTTTGAAAAAGTTCAAACCTATTGGTTTGTGAGATCTGTGCATATTGCAGAACGTGCTTTGGGGTTAAGCCTTTTTTGGGCTGGTAACACTCTGGAGAAATAGGGTGTGTTCTTGGCATTGGACAAGCCTGGCTGTCCCACAAGTCTGTGCTTTGGTCCCGTGTTCTAACAGAGGACTATCTGTGCTATGTAATTTATATGCAAAATGGCAAGCACTGATAAATGGTACGAAAGAAAAGTTCCATAATACATGCTTATGCAAGCAATATTCCTGACAAATAAGTAAAAGGCTTGGGCGGATGTTTTGGTTTTTGGTCAGGGGGAGAGATTTTTTTCTTTTAGTGGAAATTTCTGTTGTTTTGCTAGTGAGTAACAAAGAAAATCCTGCAGCGCTTCAACTTTTGTCTTCTCTACTTCCATGTTGAGGGCAACTAGTGGACAGGTCCCGTGACTCTGGCAGATATCTTTGCCTTTAGCTCCTGCATCAGCACATCTCCATGCCAGTCCTTCCTGCGTGAGACAATCTCTGTCTCTGACTAGAAAATGCCTGGGACAGCAATTAAAAGCTGTATTTGCATTCACTTTAAAGTAATCTTTCTAAATATCTTAAACCCCGCTGGATCTGCTGATAGTCTGCAGTGTCTACTTTATTCCTGTATGATTATGCATTGCAGTTATTACTAAACTATAATCTTAAAGAAAGGTTTATATTAGATCATTTCCATGACACAGTTCAAGACCATTTCATATCACTGAATTTGAATTTTTGATTACTAAATGTGTGCAGATGTTAAACAGTACATACTTCAAAAGCTTTTTAATAATGTTTCATTTTGTTGAAAATACTTGAAGCTTTTTCCTGGCAAGTAAAATCACTATTTTTTTCCTTCCGAAATGAACTCCTTAACATTTCACTAAGACATTTTCAAAACGTGAATGATTTTCATGTGCTGGCAATACAAAGGAATTTTAAAGTGTTGTCATTTTACAGCTGATTTCAATCACATTGTAGCACCTTACTTTGAAAGAATATATGCCTCTCTGGAGAAGACGGTATATCTGTCCTTGTTTTCCAGATTCTCGTACCCTTGGGAGTTACCTTCTCCTTTGTATGTGGCAACCAGTGAAATAGGCACAAAAGGAGGAAAAGAAAATGTGGTAGTTAATCTTAGCTCTTACTTCTGCCTTCTGTCAACTTCTCTTCAACTTCTCCTTCCAAAGGAGGACCACGTGGTTAGGCTCACTCGAGAAGTGGGTGGAAGTACGTTATGTGAATCCACACAGAAAAAGCGCTGTGAGGTGTAAAGGCAGGAAAGCCCCCGCTAAAGTAGGCATCCGCTAATCCCTCTCAGTCTCTCCAGCGTTGCAAAGTTGTCTGGGTTTATGATGCCTGCCAGTCTGAGACAATAAAACTGCTTCATTTTCGTTATTGAAGCCGCCTTTTCCATGGAGAAGTTTTAGCAATTGTAAAGCAGAGAATATGTGAAGCTACTAAAGCAAAAGTTGAGGCAAACTAAGCTGAAGGGGGGTGAGGAGAGACTTTGCTTTCTTCTTTAAGAACTTTCAGTTACGTTGTCCTTAGTTTGGTGGCTAACTCAAGACTTTATGTCATAAGGATGAGCGCTTTTGGGGCATTAGCTCAGGTCTGAAAAAAAGACAGTTGCACATACCATGTTAACTGCAAACTGATGCAAGAAAAAAAAATCACCAGTGTTGCAAGAGCTGGAGAGAAAACATGGTTTCTATGATCTGTAACTGAGGTACTTTTCTTTCGCTGTGATTTCAACTTTTTTTTGCATTTGCAGAATTGAAGAAGCCTTATTAAAAGCATAGTTCAAAAGCAGCTGCATTTTCCCCCACTTTTTTGTGAAAAAGTTAATGTCACATCATAATATACTGAGTGACAACGCTGGTAAGGATGGTGGGCAGCAGAACTTACTACACCTGCAGAGTAAGTGTAGATAATGTTTACTCACCTACTTCTCTCTGTTCTACCACTGCAAATATGGCAGCATCCAGATATTCTCTTTTCCCTTCCTACGGCTGTTAATGCCATTGATGCTATAGCATCCCTTCTTGCACCGCAGAGGAATTCAATGTGTATTTACTTTTCTCTGAAAGGCCATGTGCTGAAAAAAAAAAGTGTAATGGCGTATTTTGCCTCACGGTATGAGATGAACTTCTAAAAGCCTTCTCAACAACAGGGATTTTGTTATCTAGCAAACAAATTTCTCATTTTTCCCAGACAGGAAAGCCCATGTGGGATGTTAGAAGGAATACCGTTAACAATTCTTAGGACTGGGACTTCCAAAGCATCCACTACCTATAGTGATTATCTGACGAAAGATATTCATTTTATCCTGATTGTCTTTTTGAAAATATTCTCTCCAAACATCAGGATAAAGTTTGCACGTCAATTTACTTTTGAAAATTGGTATTCTTCTATAAAAAGGTGTAAGTTACCTATAATCACATTGTTTGCTTAGGGAAATATAATTATGTCAATGGTGCCAACTACCTGTTCTTCCCCTGCTTGGTTTAAAAGTGTTTTCTCCTTCTGTAACAGGCTCATAAAACAAGCCATAAAATTAATTTGAGTAACGTTTGTATTGAAAGAAATGCTATAACAAGCAGAGATTTGTGATGTTATGGGAGTTGTTGTTCTTGGACATCTTTCTCTGTACAGAAGATTTTCCTTGGAGTTTTAAGGAAAGTCTTAAGTTTTTCATTGAATATTTCCATCTTTCTTGTAATGCATGTCAAATGAGTGGATTAAACATGTAATATTTTCTAATGCAGACAATCTGTTTCCTTTCCAAACCAAATCTTTTTGAAGAGCCTTATTTATGAAAAATAGATCAGTTCTTTGCTTCCCGTCTTGACCGCTTATGCTTTTATTGATCGGTTTAGGGTTTTTTTTCTCTGCCCCTTCTTTTGTGCTTGTCTGTTCCTCCTCATTTTCCACGTGCACAACCACGGCAATTATAGCCCATCTCCAGGGAAGTGGGGACTTACAAAACGTTTAACATATTGTATACACCACAGCCAAGAGAAAGTTTGCCCTTTTCCCCTTGCTTTTTAAATCCTTTTACTGGTGTGACATTCATGGGACTGAGACAGAAATAAGAATAGAGCTCACTCCGTGGAGTATCACTATGGTCCTCAAGCACTCATTTATCTTTCTAGTGATCAGAGGGCTGTCACGGTCTGGGATTTTGTATCATCTCTTCAGGGAGGCACATCAACTCCCCTTTTTCCAGTTACTGAGGAGGAGAAATTAAGTTGTTCTGCCCTCCTGGGATATGATTCTTTTCTCTTCAGGCTTTTCTTCCCTCTCGTAAATAAGGGTCAAGGATTTGTATGTGCTGTGTGCTGGCGTGTAGACTCCCACGGCTGGACCATGGAAATGCTGAGCTCCGCACACATGGAAACTGTGCCCTTGAGACCAGGCTCGTGGGTCCTGGCGTCTACCGAAACTCTTACTTTGCCTTCTCAGCTGTTTCCCTTGTAAGGCAACAGTTGTGCTTTTTCCTTCTCCCTCGCCCTATCATTCATCTGATTCAGCTTTTTTAATTTATGCTTTAGACTCAGACAATGGGAATCACATGTTTGTGCTGCCTCTGTTTTGGTACTTTCCACCCTCAGTTTACTGAGGTAACTCAAGAGTCATCAGTAAAAAACAAAACTTTGTTTGAGGAAGTGCTGATTCAGAGGAGGGACTCGGCTCCGAGGCTGGGCAATGGCCAGATAGCTCCAAAGCAAATCCCAAATACAGAGCTTACTTCATCTCTCAGAAATGTCCCCCTCGTATAGCCTGGAGAAGAGAAGGCTGAGGGGAGACCTTATTATGGTGTACAAGTATCTAAAGGGTGGGTTGAAGGAGGATGGAGCCAGGCTCTTTTCAATGGTTCCAAGTGACAGGACGAGGGGCAATGGGCACAAGTTAGAACACAGGAAGTTCCGTTCAAATACACGGAAACACTTCTTTACGGTGAGGGTGACAGAGCACTGGCACAGGCTGCCCAGGGAGGTTGTGGAGTCCCCTTCTCTGGAGATTTTCAAGACCCGCCTGGATGCAGTCCTGAGTAATGTGCTCTGGGCAGTCCTGCTTTAGCAGGAGAGTTGGACTAGATGATCTCTAGAGGTCCCTTCCAACTCTGATGATTCTGTGATTCTGTGATTCTGTATACGTTACCAATTTCTCTTCAAATGGCTCTGCGTCCTGTCTTTTCCAGTCAACTGTCTTGTGATCATTTCTCTTTCAGGGAGAGCAGCAGCAATAACTCCTAGAGAGTCCCCTTGCATCGCAGGCTCCCGAATGCATTGTTGAGGGTTTTATACCTATGACTCGACTCTGCTTTCAACTGAGCACAAACGTCTGTCTGGGATTTTAGCTCTATATAGTACCATTTTCACAGCACCATGCTCTGTTTTTAAAGCATGGTTACTATGGCATCTACAACATCTTGGAAAATAGTGAAATAAAGCTACCCGTGTTACCATTTTGCTTTGCATGACAACTTCTGTTCCTGTTTTGCTTATGTGTTTTCACCCTCTGGGTTTTCTTTTGAACTTTGAACAAAAAAAACTCAAGTGAAAATCCGCTGCCAACTTTGGTCCATTGTCATTTCAGATACGTGAAGTCACTCAAAACCTCATGGCTTTGCCTGGTTTCTACGTGGTCATCATCCATTTCAACTTGCTGAAGGGAGTAAACTTGTGTAGTTGTTCATCTTGGGATTTGCATGACAAATTTCAAACTAGCCTTCATTAATTTAGGCATTTTTGATAAAAAGCTCTTCTATCCAAAGCACCTCGCCCTGCTAGGTAAAGGTTATTTCTTTTAAATTTACAATGCTGTGAAACCTAAACCAGTGCAAGCCTATGCAATTCACAGCGAAAAGAAAAGAAAATTGCTCTTTTTCCCCCCCTGGAATTGTAATCAGATTTGAATCAGAAGAAAACTTGTATTGCTTTTGTTGTGACACAACGCATTACCAGACTGGCATTGTTGTTGTTGATATAGCAGTGTTCCTTCCTCCCTGCCAAAAGGCGAGGTGTAACAGAATGCACCAACAACCTACTGTAGGTAAACCTCCTTGGCTTCTGTCTGTCTCCTGGTTGGTGGCCTCAAGTTGCCAACAAGGACTACACCAAACAAATGCCGCCTTCTATTGAAGTGCATCTTAAATTATCACCAGCTTCTGGGCTAACACAAAACTGGCGTCCTCGTAACTGGACGTTTAAAGGAGAGCTATCCCCTGGCCAAGCCTGTGAACCTGGCAGGCTAAATTTGCTTGAGCTGGAGGTTAGAGTGTAGGATGGCAACACATCATCTGTATCTGAAATCACAATATTCTATAGATTTGGCGTCTCAAATTATATTGAGACTGTTAAATCTGGAATCTGCCTTTTTCTCAGTGTAATTCTAACTGTTGCCTAACTGCATCTTAGATGGTGTCTTGTTCTTGCCTCCTAAACTGAAAAATCTTCAAGGCATAGAAGAAAGAAACAGTCAAGTTGTAGGTGTCAGGCACTTTGATATATGCGTGTCCACCAAGAGCATTGTATTCATGGAAAATTTTTCTCTCTCTGTCTATCTATCTATTTTAATTAAATAAAACCCAACTAAGCCGAATTTTGAACTGCTGAGGTTCACAACCGGCAGTGGGGACCGCTGAGGTGTTCTGTTACCCCAGCAGAGGCCGCTACCCTTGTAGGCAAACCAAAATGTCAAGACCTTACATTGTTCCTCATTTACTTTTCTGAAATGGTGATCTGTCAGCGTGCTGTGTGTCTGCAGCGCAGTCATCTGAAAGGGGTTGTCTGTGTGTGAACACAGGAAATTACTGAAAAACTGAATCGTCGATTTGGGTTCATTTTTAGCCTAGTTTCCTAAAGAAAGGAGGCTTTACAAATGCTTTCCGGGCATTTGCTTTTCATGCAAGATTCATGAAAATAGAGAAAGACACACTAGTACCACAAAATGAAGGAACAGGGGGAGCAAGAGTGGAAGCATGCTCCTTGGCCGCTAAAGAAGCCAAGCAGAGGGAGATGGCAGGAGAGAGAGGGAGAACTTGACAAGAAACGGGGATTCATCACTGCACTGTTTACAGAACAGTTTCTGTACTTCAACACCAGGAAGCAAGCTCGGGTTTTATTGTGAGGAGTGTATTTGGATTTGCTGCAGAAACAAGTGGATCTTACCAGTCTACTTACCTGTATAAAATGTTTGGGCTTTGAAATACTGTAGTCCCCAGCAATGAGATTCTTTATCATAATAGTGTGGTCTTTTACTAATTTTTTTCTCATACTGTGAAATACGGTAGCTCTTTTGTTTTAGCAATTCCTGTTTCTAATCTAATGGATGAGGCAGGAGAAGTAACCAGCAGCAGTACTTTGTCAAGGTTACTGAGATGCTTTTGATATGAGAGGGAGGCAACATAGCATGGTGCTGGCTGTTCTCTTTGGAATCCAGTGGTCATCTCTGTGTTGAAATGGATTAAAGATGTTTGTTTGGAGCCACTTATAATACGCCATACTGAGGGAGGAAAAAGAGGCATTGTACTGTAATTTACGGAGAAAAAACTCACAGAACTTAACATCAAATGACTGATTTATCGGTAGAATTATTTTAATGATCCTATAGATGTTAATAGAAAGCATAGGCTGCCAAAGTAAGGATTCATCAGAAAGAATATTATAGTACAATAACTGAAAGGTTTTGGAATGCTTGTTACAGAATTATAATAGAGCATCAGTGTTTGCTTGAAACATCCTGTCTTGCTAGCTGGTATTGGCTTTGCTGACATGAATAATTAATTTTCCTGGATAAACGTGGGTATTTAGACTGTCTAGTAAGAGAGGCTTTGGAACGTGCAATGAGGGGTCCTCAGGCAGGAATCTTTGGAGCAAGCAAGTCTGGAAAGAATACTGTTTTTAACTTGTGCTCTCCTTGAAATAACACATTATAATAATTGCTATGAAATTCTGTTGGATAGGACTGTATTTGTATGCTATCAAATTACTTAGATAGTTTGATGCCTCATATTCTCATGCTGAATAGTCAAGTGGGTCAATATACAAAATTTTTACATTTTCTAATGATCGCAGCATGTGTAGAAAGCAAGATCTCTGTGTGGTGACGCTGTGGAGCTGCTAAATTTCTTAGCCAAGCCCTGGCTGTGTACCTGTGCCCCACAACTGGGAATTAAAACTGACCCGTTTTGTACAGCCTCCTTATACTTTGCCTCTGAATTACAAATGAGACGTTAATGTATACAGGAGAGAAAGGGACTTACGTGGGCACGTATAACAAATGTTTTACACTAACCAGATTATACACATCTTTTTGTCAGACAGGCTGTTCTGTTGTTTGCAATAAAGGGAACATAAGCAAATAATGCCTAGTGGTGTTCTGCTCCTTTTTAGGACAGTTTCTGAACAGGATTCAGATTATACAACGTATAAGGAATATGTTGTAATTACCACCATATTTTGTGTGTGTGTATATAGCATTTATATGACTAATGCATGTAACAGCGTAAATACATACAGTATGTTTTTTTTTCCATGGAAAATGCTACTAAGAGGATTAGAGTTCGATCTCATAATACCAGACGCAACTTCTCATTGACTCAGAGCGGAGGTTTGTTTAGTTCTGCTGGACACCAATCAGAAAAGCAGCTCAGGTTTTTGCTGCTGACGTTCCTTGTGAACTGAAAATTACTGGAGTTCACTGTTTGGGGTTTTTTTATTTGTGGAAATATCTTCCCAAAACTGGTATTGTGTAACTTATTTTAAAAATGGTTTCTCCCTTTCAGGATCTTCACTCCTCTTAATTCAGGGCATGACTGAACAGTTTCTGACCTTGTTCCTTCCCTTTTGTTCTCATGATTGAGTCATTTTTCTAGATCATCAGATCATGTCCTGTCCCCACAGGTGTAGACTTTTCCCTTTTGGTCTTTAAGAGGCTATTCCTGCCCCTGAAAGGTGCTGCTAATGAAATAATCTTTTTCCCAGTTGCTTCAGATGCAGCTTCTATTCCACTACTGAAGCCCATCCTGTAGGCTAAGCCACTTCCCTCCCCTTGTTTAAATATCTTATAAACAGCCATTCTTGCCACTAACTGAAGCAAGCAAGCTCAATAGAGCGTGTCATGCTGCAAGCGTCTTTTTCTTGAAACTGCTGTGCTCCTTCTGTTGCCTTCATTTCCACTTTGTAGCCTTTCCCTTTGTGTCCTCCCTTCTGGTGTTGTGGCAAAGGCTGCGGACCCCCTTTGCCCAGGAAATGCCTGCTGGTTGCTGAGGGCAGATCCACCTTCATATTTAAGTGGTAAGTACTGAGAGATGTTCTTACCATCGCACAGGCATTTTTCTAATCCACACTGTGCACCATCTGCTAGTGACACACACAGGTTTTCAGCCAGCAAAATTAAGCGTGAAGTCACTAGCTGCATACCTTTTGGAGTTTTTCAAATATGTTTTACGATGTTTTACGAAGTCCTCCAGCTTTTGCTTTCGTAGTTAGTGATACCAGGGAAATGAATGACTTGCACACAACTCTCCCACTTAGCTGCCAATGCATTTGCTAGCAGAATGTTAAAGACGATCAGAGTTATTAATTCTGTATGACAGTCAAAACCGTTTGCGCGATTATAACGGTGAAACTCCAGAGCAGAATTCCAGACATTCTTTTGATCCAAATTATAGATTTCTGCCTTCGCCACTGAAGGGCTCCATTGCACGATGATAAAGAAGTCTTACTTATGGAGAATACGCGCACTATCAAACTTCCCCAGTATTAGTGCACGTGTGCTGAGCTTCACAACAAATCCCTACCTCCACACCCTTGTTCTCAAGCAACTTATTTCTGTGAGAGACTTGAAGATGGGAAATGCTCTGTTTTTTCGCTGTGCAAGTGTCCCTCAGACCAGACAGACACTCCTCATGGTGTGGACACTGGATTGCTGTTCTTTACTGTCCCACCATGGTTGGTGGGCCCACGCATTCTCATCTGTCCTGATTTCAGTTGCGCTGCAGTCAACTTCTTGAGAACCAGCTTTACGCTTACTACTACTATGCTAAAGACACTAAACTCTCCAGTAGTCTTTAAGTACACTTTCCCCAGCAATTTCGTCACGTATGCGCTCTGAATTCACATTCAGGGGCTCCTGGTAGTTTGAGCGGAGAGACACAGATGCTATAAGGTTTCCAAACTGAAATTGTTTTATTTTACTTATGGAAAAAGAAATAAAAATGCAGTGTCAAAAAAAGAAAAAAGTTTGCATGTGTTTCCTTGCCTTTGTTTCTTCCCCTACTTAGGTGTTCTTTGGCTTTGATCAGGCTGCTCTAAGGGGTTTTATGGATTTATATTCAGATCTCTGTTTCTGATTAATCTTAAGAAAAAGTTTTATATCCTACCCAATCCTGTACGGCTTCTCATCCCAATTACTCTTCTGAAAGGATTTCTGCTCTAACCGCATTGTTTCTCTTCCTGACTAGTCACATTCAACAATACCCCTCTCTGGAGGGGTGTATAAACAGGAAAACAACTAAATATAGATCACAGACAGAGAAGGAATAGAATGCAACAGTGTGCATAAAGAGGAGTGCTTGGACAGATGGTGTAGGGCCTAGAGGAAATCTGGAGGGTGAGAGAAACAGGCTTGAGAATGAACAACAGAGATGGAGGGGGGGGGGGGAGGGAAGAACAAAAGCGATTTACCCTCGGCATAATGGGTCTATGGGAGAAAGGAGGCAGACGGAACATCCCTCTGTTCGCTGGAGCAGCCTCTAATGAACTGGGTTAGCATGACCAGAGAACAGGGGCCAAACCAGACTTGAAATCTTGTTTACTTTGCGAGTATCTGCTGCCTTGATCACAAGCTGGTCAGCAGAACAGTCCCAGGTACCACAGCCACCTCCTCCTGGGCAGTCTGCTTTGGTAGAGGAGAGGGCAGGGGAGGTTAGTCTTTGTATTAAATAGAACATAAGCATTATGTTATGGAATGGAAAACCATGAGAAATTTAGCGAGGTGCTATTTCAGACATCTTCCTGCCTTGGTCTCTTACTGGTTTTAGTTTTACTGTCTTCTGTATTAACACAAGTTGCTGACCCAGAGCGGTCTAACAGGTTCCAGTCAACAGACTGGCGTAGAGGAGGGAGAGGGGCCTCGCATCTCCCTTCCCCTCAGTGCAGCCCTTACCCAGCTCTTGCCCTTCCTGCCCCAGCCACGCACGCACCAGCACCCGGCTGTACTCCCAGTCACCGCTTGCTGCAACTCTCAGCGGGCGGGCGTTGCGACGAGTGCCTTTGTAAATTGGGAAGATGAAGTGCTCCTGCGGTGGTTTATCTGCCTTGCAGCGATGGCAGCAGGAGGGAATGGGTGGCCATGCTTTGGCAGCCTGCAGGTGACTGCTTGGTCAAAATCATGGATGGAGCATGGCTGGCACTAACGCGCCAGGCTGCAAACTGGGGCAGCGATGGGCAGATGCACTGTCTGTGCTGCTGCCTCCGACATAGGGGCAGTAACCTCCAAGGGAGATGGAGCAAATGGTGGGAAGCAAAACCATCTTTGGTTTCCATTGCTAAATCTGCCAAACGCTGATGCTTAGAGCCTCAGGTCATCTGTGGGAGGTCACCCAGGGATCTGTGTAAATTAGGGCTGGATTCAAAACCTTCTGCTGCTTCTTTCTGTGCTCAAGTGGCTTTTCTACAAGTCCATGCTGTCCGTCTTTCTGTTCCCCAGCATCCTTCCAACAGGTCTGCACAGGCTAAACTCTTAGTTGCTGATGACCTCTTTTTGGGACTGTGATGATTACATGGGGCTTTTTATATTGCTAAGCAATTTTATACTGTTTTGCTTTCTCTTCTATGTTTAAGTCGGCAATTACTCATGTTTCTTATTTAGAAACACATTTGGAAAAAAAATATAGTGACAGAAAATGGCCATCCTATGTCCCACTTAACGTTTAGAAACATTCTTCATCCTATCTTTTATTGTTGAAGTGAGACATATGAGGGAAATTTTTCTCATTTGAGCAAGCATGAGGAAAAATAAGATCATTATAGAAAAGATTTAAGAGGCATATTTTTCTGGAAATTAGGCAAGCAGCACAGGTAATACTATTTTATAATGTTCTGAAATGAGGAATAATTCAGTTATTATTTTAAAAAAAAATCAACAACTTGTTTAGAAGAATATAATTTTACAGGTAAATTGTTTTTTACGAACCACACATCTGTATGAGTATTGTTGGATTTAAAGCAAAAGAGAGCTAAGTCTGATATTCATCTGATTGTGGAAAAGTGTGTCATCTTTGATGAGACTGTGTCTTATACGTACAAGTCTTTGCAGGACTGAAGCAAGGGTCTTTGTACTTTTTAAATGTTTCACCCAAATACCTCAAGCTTCAGTTTTTTCAGGAAGTGATCACAAGGAACTTATTAATTTTTATGTTTTGTGAGTTTTCAGTCTTAGGATTTTTTAACATTGACACAATCCATACAGAAGGACATAGAAGCTGTTAAAATTAAGTTCTCTGATGGCAGAAATATTTGTAAAGATCATTGTTAATACGGCCTGAAGTCTAAAACATTCTCTTGTGCTTATAATTACTCAAGCTTTAAAATCAAAGATATATGTAGTCAGATATTTCGGATTGAATTTACGTTTTTTGGTCTGACTGTCCAGAAATACTGCTTAATGTTGAGGAAGAACCGGGAACTGAATGTATATTACAGTAGAAAATTATGGGGAGTAAAAGCACTGTATACCATTTGTTCAATAGTCTTCAGAATACTGCAGGCTGGCCCCACTCCATATTCTCCTCAGTGGTAAAACCTACAGGCGTACTTGCAAGGTTTTGGGTTTATTTCCTGATTTCAGACTGTCAGAGCAAATACTTTACTGTGTGAAAAGATTAGACTGATTAGAGCACAGTAATAAAGGACCAGAAATCTTACCCTTTCTGCCCCCAGTAACACCAAGGTGTCCCTGGCAGAAGGACCAGTGCAGTGAAGGCTGCAGAGTGCTGTACCCATCCTGTGTGAATCAGGAAAACATCACTGTTTCTTTAGAGCTGGCAGCCTGCTGGAGACTCCAAATTGTTCCGTGAGTTTTGGTTTGTTTGGTTTTGTTTTGTTTTTACCAAGGAGGTTATCTAAGATAGGATTTGGATTATTTTCTAATGTGGTATTAATTGGCGTTATTTCTGATGTGTAAAGTCTTTAATGGCAGTGCTTGTTACATATGTCTGATCTGCGTTAAACAAGTATCTATGAATTAACAAGAAGGTAAATGGTCAAGAATCTGTTTTCTATACACCAAATAAAGCTTATTGTCGTGTATTGATAATGGAGCTCTGCGTTTTTGGAGCAGTACATATTATCTCTTATTCTAAAAGCATATAATATCTTATGCAACTTTCAATGTTATGTATTTATGTGAGATTTTCATTCAAATGGGCAATCAGGTAATGATGAGTTGATGCCTTGGGTTTCTTTACCCCAACATACACACATACAACACTGCCGATTTTCTATGGCCCCTGCCTGCTTTTCCCAGTTCTGGCTCCTGATGCCATCAGCAGTCCCTGACTGCACACCAGCATGTGCACACGAATTCACACACATGCTTACACGTGTATGCCTCCCCTACCTTGTCCGCGCTCCAAACAGCTCATTGCACAGACTTTCATGTCTCTTCCCACCTGGGGACCAGCAGCCACCCCAGCCTGACTCCTTTGAATCATGGCCTGAGCCTTAGACGTGCCTGAGAAGAAGCTGGGATGTGAGGGCGGAATAAGGGATTACAAATACTTTGCTTTTTAAGAGGGTTTTGCCATGCCGGAGATGTAAGAGGAGTGGTGATCTTTCAATTCAGTTGAGGAGCTGTTACTATGACTATGGCTATTCTGTGTTGGTATCCACCAGCTAAGTAAGAACAGGACGTGTCTGTGCTAGGTGCTTTGGTTGTGAAGATAGAAGACGTCCTGAGGACTTTGTCAGCAGTGGGTGTGATGGGGGGCTGTAATAGAGAGAGGAAGTACAGCAAAACTCAGACTGATGAAGGTGCGGTGCTTCTGGAAGGGAGGAGGGCTTACTTGGAACTAAATCTAAAATGCGAGAAGCGAGGAGAGAGGAACATGGCAGAGAGGAGGAAAGGAGGCACAGTGAAATAAAAGGCAGAGAAGGGTATGGAGAGGGTTGGAGCAAACAAGCAATCAGTACAAGGCTGAGAAACTCCTGTCAGAAGCACACAGAATGCTGGATGTCTGGAAAAAAAACCACCCTGTTTTGACTGTTTCAGCAGCTGTTCCTGCCAGCTGGTTTTCTACCCTGCAAATCTTGTTGCCCCCCCCACCTCCCTGAGGTGCACTGTGGTGAATCACAACTGGTAACTCCCGCTGTAGATGCAGAGTTTGAGCTGAGGAAAGCTAATATCCTCTGGTGTTTCCAGTTTTTTGTCTGGAAATCCTGTGAGTGATAGATAATCCACAGGCTCCTGCTTTTTCTGGCATAACAAAGTCCAGCAAAGAACATGCCGCTTGTACCCACAGTATTACAGGGGAATGCAATAAAACATCTCCCTGAAAGATGGAAGCAAACCCAACAGAAGACTGTGGCTGCTCAAAGTTACATCTGTGTACCAGGCAACATTTCTTTTCCATGTTCGCAAATAACAGAGCTAGGCCATCAAAAGCTTGGTGTTGTAGATCAAACCTAAAACACTAGTGACATAAGCCCAGCAAACTTCATTTCCCATTTTCGATAACATCTTTTCCAAGTTAGATTTTGCTGTTTTGTAGAGCATTCAGTAGAGCATCACTGGCAATCTGCCATTTAAGGTTTTAAGTGCTTTACTAAAAGCAGAACCTGCCCTTTATAACATCCACTGCATGTGCATGGGGCTGCAGTCATAATCCAGAAAATATTGCTAGCATCATTTTATTAGGTTATTATTCATATGTTTTTTCTAGATCGTGTTTTTATTATTCTGTAATACAAAAATGCTAATCTCACTTGCACTTTACTTTTTGCACGGTTCACGTACTGTGTGTTCCCCTAAGCTTGGACAATGAATCTAAGAAAACAGATTTGGGCTTTTTTTCTCTACAGTCAGAGACCACTGTGTTAATTTTATTGGAAAAAATGGGCCCCGAGACTTAAATGTTCATTTGTCAAAGTCACTAGCTATTGAGAATATATGGCCCATGCCAGTTTTTAAAAAAACGCTGGTTAAATGCTGTAGAGTATGTGGGACTACAGAGAAAAACATTTGTGTGGCTCCAGCACTACAAAGTGTTAAACATGTGTACCAAAAAACCAGGTCCTGTATTTAACTCTTTTATAATTATTTCATTTACTAAAATTACCACCGTATCGCTGAAAAGCAATGCTATTCCTTTCAAAACCAGTTCTATGGACTTCAAAAATATATTTTATCATCACTTCATTTGATGATATGTTTAAGCAAGGCCTTCAACATAAAATTTAGGTCTTGAATTTAAAATTATAACATATTTTCAGGACCTAAGCCAACATTACTTGCTGAGACAAGGCTCCATTTAACACGGAATATAAAAGTAATACTATAGAGTACAATGAAAGCTAAAGCTTAAGGCTTGGCTACTATAAATTCACTCTGAGGCCTTGACTGAGGCTTGGACCAATGTGATGGCTTCTTAGATCGTTTTCATCCGAAGGGAACTTTTTTCTTGCTGTTGTGTCTGTGTAGTACTGCAAGCTGTGTAAAACAGCGATAGCAACCTACAAATGGATGCTTCCAATCCTGCGCTTATAATGAGTGTGCATTTCCAGTTGGATGCAAGTCAGTAAGCATCTGATAGTAAATTGGATTGTGGTACTGAGTAACATTTCCAGCTACAAGTCAGAAGAATGAGTTATTTTCTATGAGAACGAGGTGTACGCAGACGATAAATTTTCTGTTGGGATTATATGTTACAGTGCAGTTGCTCACGGGGTTGTCCAGGCGAGTGATTCAAGGCTGCTGGCGTGTGAGTTCGCTGCCGTAAGCAGCACGGGCTGGGTTTTTCTAAAGCTGCCCCAGTACTTTTAGCCAACTGTGATTCTCTTCCTTTGAGCTCTAAGTCTGTAAGACTGCGGGATCTATAGTGCCACGTGAACTAAGCATTAATGTGGAAGACCAAATCGGTGATACACAGCACACTTGTGTCAGCAAGTGAACATCCACCTCTTAGGCTATCTTGGGCGCTAGTTTTACCAGTTAATGTAAAAGCCTAATGCATCCTCTTCCTGGTAGGTTTGATCCCTCTCTGTTGACAGGATGTAGTAAAAATAACCCCTCCAGCCTATAGATATCTAAACAATGAAACTACCGATACAACTTGGGGGGCGGGGGTGGGGTGGGGGCTGGGGGGCAGGGAGTGTTTTCTCTGAACTATTTAATAACACTAAGTAGAAGCAGGAGGAAAAACTAGTTTTAGTAGGTTTAGCTTAGTGAAAATCTCTCCTGAGGTTAGAATATAATTTCTTCCTCATTTTGTTTTCAGAGAATAGCTAAGATAGGGTAGAAATGTACTTTCCCCTTGAGGAGCAGAGCAGTTTGTTTTAAATTTCCATTGTAATTTGTACACAGTTCAGAAATTTATCTAGCTAACCTGAAGGATAACTGAGCTCCAGCATTTAGATTTCATGTTATGTATTTCATGTTATGCTTGGGACAAATATGGCTGTTTCCAGTTACAGTGCCTGATTAAAATGCTGTAAGTCTTAATGGGCATGAACAAGTTTATCTTAGCAATAGGTGAGTTGGTCCTGGCTCATCTAAAGCGGAGTGAGTTAGAGATGAATATCTGTATCTACCTCGCAGCAGAGACTGAGATTCTGCTTTCCTAAATACGTTTCCTGTACCAGTCTCTGTTGAAGCAATTTATGCTAATTCTACTTGTACTTTTACTCCTTGCACTGAGGATGGTTGAGGCCCTCAACCTCTGTGCCAGTGTCTCCAACAAAAGGCTGCCACTGGTAGCCTACCTACCACAGCAGGTCCGTGGCTGTGTTGTGACAGGCCGTTATTGAGGAGTGTACAAGGGAAACTATTTGCTCTGGGGGGCACACAGGAGCTGAAGCTCAGTTCCCCCTATTCCTGCTGAAAGGATTCGAGAAGTCCAGGCAGGGCAGCAAAGGTATGGAACCATGGCCATGGGCCAAATGCAACTCATATTGAGCAGTTTATGAGAAAGGCAAACCAGCTTCTTTCTCCATCATATTATCAAATTTGATACAACCTATGTTGGGATGTATCATCTGAACTGTATTTATGCTCTTTGGTGAGCGGGTGGGAGATAGGAAATGTTTTACTATGAAAAGCAATGTGTGACCTTGTAGTGCTATTTACATGCTTATTAATGATATAGCCTATTGCATACTAGGAAAAGAATGCAGATGTTACATGACTGCATTTGTCATACAAATCACAATCACAAGGCAAGTCCGGGCAAAGACTGCTAAAATGCTTATGAATAATACAGCACTGTGTGTTTTAGTTGTGACTAGCTCTCTTTAAAAATGTTGACTATCTCAGGAAAGTGAATGAGCTTCCTCTTAAAAAATGCTTGCTGGCTCTCGGAAGGAAAAAGATTGTTGGTCTCCACATCCTGTAGCTCTTACTTCTCACCACTACCCACTACTTCATCCCGGTTTTCTTTTGTTGACCTCAGGCTGTCTTCTCTGCCTCGACTCCTTTCCCTGCTGCTTTCTGCATGGTCCTCTGTGCATTCACCGCTGTTGATATCTCTCTTTCTCTTAGGTCCCTCTTGCATGGAGGCACACAGTGTTAAGCCAAGGAAGCTGCCTATGTGACACGCGAGCTTCTTATCATCCATACCACGACCACCAGTGAGGTGGGGCAACGGAGGATGAAAGATATCTGAGAAATTGTTGTAGGGACGTAAGCAGATGCAGGGCGGCAGCCTCCCCTCATCAATTCCATTCCCAAATTCATTCATGCAATGAGGCTGAAGAGATACATTGCACTACTTGTCTCTCTGCCCCAAAGCCTGTCTCTAGCCATGACTATGCACACATTGATATCATGTCATACAACTGAGGAACAACAGATAACAGGAAGTATTGGGAACTCTCCTTGATTACCGCATCCCAGGTTTCACTAGGCACATGGCTGGCCTTAAACCTCCTGAGATTTCTTTTGGGGCAAGGTAGTAGAAAACTAGAGCTGAACAATTTATTTTGGCAATAAACCAGTAATCTGAATGTAAACGAGATGGAATTTTGGAAGCAGCTAAAAAAAGGGAGATTGACAGAAGGGATTTATGTCTCGATGTCAGATCCCTGTGTTCTTCCTCTCTTCCTTCTCTAGTTGTTCAAGATGTTTCCTGCAGCATGTCGAAAGTATGCCTCTAAGCACTTGGCTGGTGAATTATTCCTTCACAATGAAGTGTGCCTGGAGCCTTCCACTTTTCTGCTATCATTTGGTAGAGGTGCATTTCTGGGGAGCAGATACAAATTGTGATGAAAAAAATGCCTGAGTCAGTCTTACAGTGTCTTAGAGATGGTCTTATTCCACTTGATCTCATCCCCTCTGGCAATTTCTTTTACAGCTCAGGTTTTCATCCAGGAATACTTTATCTCTGGTTCTCGTGTGCTTTGCTGTGATTTCTGCATTGATTTGCAATGATGGGCTTCCCCTAGGTGATCACAAGGAAGGAACGTACCTCAGAGGTTACTGCATGCCTTCCACCCTAAGCAAAAGTAATTAATTCCTAGATCAAGTAGCAAAAATTGCAATGAAAACAATGACAGTAATTCCTATTGACAGGTACCTGTGGTAGATACAATGATTCTCTGCTTACCTTAAAAATGTATGTGTGACTGCAAGTATTAAAAATCAGATGAACTAACTTCAAAAGTATGTTTGGGAACATCTAAGTTCTGAAATGGTGAGATAGTACCTGCAAATGTCTACTTTCTTCCTTGTCTTACTAGAAACAGATCTTTCCTTGGTAATGATTGTCATGAGTCATCGAATACGCGATGCCTGTAAAATGCATTTACAGTCTTTTCATCAATAATAAGGCCCATTGTTTTTTGCGGAATGTTTTTTTTTCTACTTTCCTCTGCTGCTTTTGTGAAGATCTGCAAGCAAGAAGAAATATTTTTTTATTGAATTTTCTGAGTGACATGTCACATCTGACTGCCTCCCAGCATGTTGGTTCCAACAGACACAGGAGTAGTAGCAGAGTCCAAAGCTTCCATGACAGAATGACATATTTTAATACATCACTTGGGAAATGTGAAAAGGGCAGCAGTCTGTGGAGCAGACAATCAAAGAACTTTGGTTTTCAAAGAACGAATAGCATTTAGGCAACCATGCTTGTTCTTTGAAGGAGTGAGGTGGGAGTGTTGCTATTAGAATATGTTGGAAAGTGCAGGAGATTCCTACTCTTGCAATTTCCTTTCCATTCTTCATTGCTTTCTTGGTGTATTTTCTTACTCCCATCTTTGTAATGGCTTTTACAGCTGGAGTTGCCATCTGTCTGTTTTAAAACAAAACAAAACAAAAAACCCACCAAAAAACCAGTGACCTCGGTCAAATAGTTGCTGTGTGTGCAGATACTGGACACGCAAAAGCAGCATCTTCAGTGAATCTAGGACACGAGAGACCTCGTACAAATGGGGAAACTGACTTGCATGTGCCCAGGTTAGCAGGCTGAAGCTTGTGTGCTAACCGATAAACCAGCGTGGCCAAGTGAAAAATTGAGAGGAGGCCGCCTGTGTCTCACCTGCTAAAGCTCACACGAGTCAATGGATTACTCGCACAGGAGCTGTTTAATATACAGTGCAGTTAGAAACCAAGTTTTCTCTGTTGGGGGCTTTTTCTTCACCTTGCAAAATGGCTGGCATGCGAAGGGCACTGAAGGACTGTGCCAGCGACAGCAACGAGGTGGAACTGGCGCTTGAGCCACCCCAAATTTCTGGAAGTGCTGGGTGAACGTCAGGACGTTTTGAATTGACCTGAGTGTCAATTCTCCTCCGGAGAAGGAGGCAACTGCTGCAAGTTGCCTCAGCTCACATCAGCTCTTCGCAGAGGTTTACCCAAGCCTTATCAACAGCAACCGTTTCCTTCAATTCTTGTAGGAGTTTAGTGCGGGGAGGAAAACTGATGGGTTCACAGCTTTGGAAACCAACAAGTCTTTCTGTTTTATGAACAGGAGACTCAAGCACCCCTTTGCTACTTTACCAATGTGCCTCAGACCTAATAGAAACAAGACAAGACAGTAATTCAGTTTTTGTACCCAGTTGTATTCCTGCCGATCATATGACACGTGGTAGTAGTGTTTAACACACACAGTTACGAGGAATTCGTTGCAGAGCATATAAGTCATTTACACAACTTAGTTTGCTTCTTACAAATACAACCTGGCAGCATTTTAGTGAATGATAAAATTAATAACTCACCAGGCAATTTTGTAGCCTTGATCTCTTCAGGTTGCAGTCTTGCTTTTCCCCCTAAATGCCACCATTTCTGTATTAGGAAAGGTGGATTTTGTTTTGATCCTCACAAATAGTATGCGGCTGCAGCAGAAAAAAAAAAAAAATCTCTTGCAGGCATTAAGACTGTTTCAGGGTTGTTTTCTCAATTTCTCATTTTCTTCTGTTTCCCTTCTCTCATGTTGTTACTGTCCCCCCTCACCACGGTCTGGTGAAAAACCAGCCGCTTGTGGTAAGCTGTGTGGAAACTACAAACAGAACGCTTCACACCTTGAGGCAGCTTCCCCTAAACCTCTGGAGGGGTTATTTTTTCTTTTTCTCCTTCTTTTTTTCTGTAAACTCTGAGAACTTGAAGGGACTGCAATTTTATTTCAGGGGATTCAGGATAGATAGCATCTCATTAATAGTCCTCTTCTGAAGGTATGTCATATGCTGATGGTGACCTCTGTCACAACACTTCTGGTTTTTGTGACTGCTGTCTGGGCTTGCAAATGAAATAAGGCCTTTGAAGGTTTATACTGCGTTGCTAGCAGTGCATCTGAGGTCGCAGCAATTGCTCACAATCACAGAGCAACAGTAGCCAGAGTGCAAAATTTGGACTTGCTTTTCATCCTTTGTTAGTGATTCTTTAATGAAATGGTCAGGAGAGCTTCCAGACGATGAATAAGATTGTTATCTTCAGCATCAGGAGGCAAATTATTTTAAAAAAAAAATTAAAAGTGGAAATACAGATCTTTCATGTGGGCAAGAGCAGTAAGACGAAATAACAAAAGCCAACTGTGAACTACTGGACAAGCATATTCATAAAAGTGCAGAGAGAAGTGCCTTTGGTTTCCTCTTGCGTCACTGGAATTCTTTATCTGCTTCATGGCACTGAAAAATAGTAAAAGGTCATGGAAAAAAAGTATCTCAGCTCTCTGCTGGTCTGTTCCATAGATGAGAATGATTAATGGGAGGTGCCCCCTCGGAACTGATGACAGAATTTGACTCATTGTATTTACTTAAATTTTTTAAGTGTTGGGATTAGTAGTGATTTTTAGCAGTTTACTTAGAGGGACTAGGGATATTCTTTGTCAGAATTGCTGAGCTGTGCCTCACCCACTCAGTCCTCGTGAGGTTTTGGTGTGCTGAATGTTCCTGGTTCTCAAATATATGAAATTAGGCAGAATAATGGAGCTGTTTCTGCAGTACATTTTCTTTCCATTTATCAAATTTGTATTTTAAAATCTTGTTTCAAGACTGTACCTACCATTTCCTTTTATGGGACAATATATTATCGTACTCTTTTCCACCATTTAATTTGCAATTGATTGCTTTCTTCAGTGAGGCTGGAAAATTAACTTGGATACATGTAAAAATAACATTTAAAAGATAACTCATCTTTGCTTCAGTGGAAGAGAAAAAAGGCTTTTGGTGAAATAACACAGGGTCCCTCTGAACATGTCCCTTGGTAAATCCAAGGGCTTTGATGGAGCAAGGATGCAAATTTCACCATTTTTTGCTCTCTTGTTAAGGCTACGGATGAGGATTTTGGACTTAGGCATCTTATTGCAAGACTGATAAATATTTTCAGGCATGTATAGAAGAAAGCACAGTATGTTGCCGTGTTCCTACACTAGCTGGAGTCTCAAGAACACTATAAATCATCAGCACAGGGCTGCACAATCCTGTATAGAGAAAGGATTAATGACTCTGGCAAAGTGTTCACAATAATGTGGTTCATGCTTTTCAGGTCCCAAGCTGGAGTCTCTGTTTAACTCCATGTTGTGTTCAGGTACTTATGTCCCTAATTGTCATATAATTGTTCATAGAGTGATTTGGAAGTGTGGTGTGCTGTGAGTGACGGGAGTTCTTTATTTTTGTTCCAAAATATGGATTGGAAATATGAGTGAATTGAAAGTAAACTGGGAATTAGGCCCGTATCCTGCAGACACTTATGCAGATGTAGCAGATGAGTAGGTATGCTTATATTTAATCATGTGCATAAATGTTTACATGAATAGTGCTTCGGTTTCTATTTTTAAAGGGGGGAGGAACTTTTAAATTGTTGTCTTTTGTCAATTCACTTCACAAAATTTTAATTTTATTTACAGCTTCTTGAAAAATCTGCTTGTAGTGCGAAAAGTCTGTTCAGGTTTGTCACAGTAGCCAGGGTACTAAATAGAGCAATGAACATGGGATAGTTCCAAATAAGTAGTGCAAGTAGTGCAGGTACCAGAATTATCCAGTAAAATAATTTGGGTCAAATTAAAGTCAGAATTCAGATGCATTTCAAGTAAGAATAGTATAGAGCATATACTTTCTGACTTTTAAAATGAAAGCCCTCAATACTTGCAAATACTTCAGATGCACAAGAAACTTTATGCGGATGAGTTGTCTCCTTGAACTTCAAATTATCGCAAATTACTTCAAAATGTTCGGTTTGGAACATTTCAAATACATGAAATTCCTGCTCTGCTCACATTGGAGCTAAAGCACAGTGCAAGTAGGCATTAACAGTTTCTTACCAAATTGCTCAACCTGGAGACATACGAGGACTCAGTCTCCCACAGACCCAATCTCCATGCAAATGCTTCATCAACTGTAACGCAAGACAGACTGACTTTATTGCCCCTTCCCCAGGCAAGTAAGTTACAGCTGCTCCTTCAGAATGCATAGGGTTAATCCCTCTAATTAACTGAAGCAAACACCAGCTTAGCTCAAAAAGCAAATTTTTGTTGAAATGTGATATAATCTCAGGAGTGCAAATTTTTCAATTATTTTTAGTAAGTGAGCAAAATTTGGCTGGATGTTCGGGGGTTTGGCTGAGGGCTTGTGTCAACTTTCAGTTGTCCTTAACTTTTCATAATATCTAAAAACGCCGACTGGATATGTAGTGGTGCCCATGTCTGTGCCATGGAGCCACACCATGAAGATTCCAAGTGTGTGCTCAGTGAAGGCTTGGGGTAAAATTTTGCTGAGACTGGTTTAACACTTACCATTCGTTTAGGGTAAAAGTAACTAAAGAAGGTCCTTCACAGAGCTCGTAGGTAAAACAGTAAGGGCCACTAAAGTAACCACAGGCTACATGCAAAGCAAAGCAGTCCGAGATGGTTTGCCTAAACTCAGGGGAATGAATAAAGCTTAATGAAACTGCGTGTGAGAAGAGGCGAACAACGAGGAGGCCGGCAGAGGAGACACCTCAGAAGCTGGATTGCACTTTCTGCATGGCCTCGGGAGAACATCTTGGTAGAGAGTACTTGCTGGCCAGGGTCTTGTGCCTGGAGTCGAAGGCACGGTTTCTCCTCTTCTGTGGCTTGCCCTGCTTTGTAGATAGGATTGCATAAAGTAGCTCATTCCATCAAATCCTTTCTTCTAGTAAAAGTGGTTGTAAATGTTAGCCGTTCCTTGCATGAAAGAGGTCAACAGGTATATTATTAAATAAACCTACCAGTTTTTCATCATACTGCATTAAATTTAGGAAACTAATGCAGTTTAAGCCTTTACATCGGAAGTGATTGTGGGGATTCACTTACTCTGGTGGTTTGATTCAAATATGTATGTGTAAAATGCTCTGTAAATTTCATTTGTGGGTTGATGGGCAGGCAAATATTTGTAAAATATATTTGGGTTTACCTATTAGGTTTTCAACAGAGGAAGTTGATAGCATGGTTTATTTTCCTACAAAACATTTTTCAAAGATATGAAAGATAATGGGAACCAGCAGATTTGAAGCAGTAGAAGTATGAGTTACAATAAGTAGATACATTGCCTGAATCTACAGAGGACCCGCAGGAATCGGCTAACTCTACTGAAAATCCTGGCCATTGTATTTATATAAGCTATTGTACTCTATATCTGATTTATTTTTTTTTTTTCCCAACGTGTCTTCTGTGACTCATCTTTCTTAAAATAGTTCATCTGGTAATTCAGTAAAGGCGATACATCACATACGCTCTTTCCTACAGGACTGCAGGGTGATAATGACAACGTGGGGTTGAGTTGGGGGAAAGATGTAAATAAACAGACCTGTCTACAGAAGAAAGCAGAGAGCAGAGCTGAGGCTGGCTGCAGGGAACAGTAAAAGTTCCGTCTCCTGGATAAAACACACATAGAAAAATATGTCTGTTTCAGTATTGAAACAAATAAACTTGAAGTATTTAACCAGTAGGAGAGCGGCAGGCAAATGAATCTATGTTTAATTCTCGTATTTGTCCATCTAAAGGAAGAATGTGAGGCCAGAAAAATGAACGAAGTCTTGGGCTTGTTTCTGATTTGCCTTTAGCAAAATACTGCTGAAGAACAGGCCCAAAATCCGCTGTACTCTAATGAACTTTGGAAGACAGCAGAAGCAGTAGGAGAGAGGAAGCCAACAAGAGCAGAGAAGTAAGTTACAGGAATGAAAACTATTTCGAGTATCAGTCCAGTATCAATGGGAAAACTATTTCCAGAATCAGATATCAAGTGAATGAGTTCTACTCATACAGGGGACAGGAGACAGGGGAAAACAAAAGGATAAAAAATCTTTTGGGTTTTTTTTCTTTGTTATGGTCCTGTTACGTGCTAGCAATTTAAATATCCTTCATAGCATCATCTTAAAACTACTGTTTAACATTCAGCCTTTGCTCCTCTTAGATAGGAATAAATATTTTCAGTAATTTTCAGAGTAGATGACGCAGGATTTTTTTTTTTTCTTTTTTGGTAAACTGTTGGCGAGGACTGTAGCAGAACGTAGGCCAGTAAAATTAGCCTTATAGTAAAGCAGCTAAAATGATCCAGCCTTCCTGAGGAGGGTTACAACTGCAGGGACTTGCTTTATGGGTGGCATTGCTGATGGAGGGGAGGGGAGCTCAGCCGTGAGGGACACTGAGCGTGTAGTACATTGTGCAGTCAGAAAGAAGCATGAAAGAACACGGAGAATGGAAAAAGTAACAAAAACTGCATGCAGACCCATGTTTCTTCCATGTTTTCAAAAAAAATATTTTGTGTAACTCCTCCCATCCCACCTCATTTTCTGATCTTTTCATGTGTGTTCTTAAAAAGCTCTTGGGTGCACAACCTTTTAACAAAAAAAAAAAAAAAAAGGCAGTTTTGATTTTAGCCTACGTATGACTCTTCTCAAAGGCCTTCAGGTTCTTCAGGTGATCAATCATCTGTTCATATTTTCTCATATACTCATATCATATATTTACCAGGTTAATATATTTTCCACTGCAGGATGCGAGAGGTATATGCGTAAGCTGCCTGTTGGTTTGTACTTCTGCTGTTAAAATGAAACAACAGCTTGGTTTCAGGAAGGCTGTCGCTCCACTCCTTTCCATACTGATAAGTCTTTTAAAGGAACGAGCTGATGACCCAGGTGGACCTACTCCTGCAGCCCACGTTGCAGAAGAGCACGCAGTCCAGGAGGCAGCCAAGGAGGTGAAGAATCAAATTTGTCCCTCTGGAGGCACAAAGCCCAGTTTGCAGAGAGGGTATGATCAGAGGAAGCAGAATTATCCTTGCAACCGAAGTACCGTCTCTCCAAAATCCATCAAATTACATGTCATGCACTCTCACATCCCTTTGACTGATGCAGATAATGCTTGGTTTTTCGAATTGGAATGGAGGAAAACTATCATCCTTCAGCTGGGGCTGGGACAGGGGAGGCATGGGTAAAAATCACTATAGACTGTGACTCTGTTCAAATCTTGGTGGTTTTAAAGCATGCAATGTAACATGTATGTCTATCCATGTGTATAATTTTTATGTTTTATTTTCATGTTCTGACTTGGAAGTACTTTCGGTGTGTTTTTTTTTTTTAAATGAAATCTTTGTAGAGAAGGAAAATCCAGATTAGAAATTAGTGTCAGCTAAATGAGGGGAGCTAAGCAGATGGCCAGCTGCTGCATAAAGCTTAGGGAAAACTACTTAGTGTGCAAACTTGGAGTTTTGGGGTTGGCCTTTTTGTTTGTCTTCAAGTTTTAAAGCTCAAGTGGAGTTTAATTAAAGTTACCCACTGTTACTTAAAATAGTTCTATTCCTGCTGTGAAACTACTTTCAAAGGCTATCTTTCCAACGCTGAATTAAAATGGCTACAGTCTTTAAGACCAAAAGTCTTAAAATATATCAAATACCATAACTGCCATTATTTTCCCCCTTTCAGATGTAGAATCTGTCAAAAAATCTCTGCTTTGAACTCAAAGCACGGCTATATTTAAAGTATGTGCTACATTTTCCTATTTTTTTTTTAAACAGCATTATTTCTGCTGGATTAAAGTATGTACAGCCTTCTGAAAATCTGAAGTGCAGCAGAAAACTAGGTATTAATCAGTCCATTTCAATATCACCTCTGAAGCCACAATTCCAAAACCTTCCTCTTCCCTCCCTCCTCCCCCCCCCCCCCCCCCCCCCCCCCCTTTGTTTTTTAACCTTTCCAGATGCAGATCTCCACCTGGCCACATTTTGAGATACAATAAGTAATTTTAATATAACAGAAGGCACGTGTTATTTACAAACAGTTGAACTATGCAAGTAATAAAATTCAAGGCTTTAAACTGCCCTAGCCTACGCTGTCTGTTGGACCTATTTGAAAAGACTATGAGAATGTGTTTGTAGATCATCTCTACACCTGAGAACAAGGTTGGTGCAGTGAGCGGGTCTGTGTAAAGGACCAGTTTAAAGAGGTGTGTTGTAATTCTGTGTAGAGCACTTGCTGCTATTTCTTAAGTATGAGCTTGAGCGGTCCTAATAATAAAAAATAATAACAGAGTCCCATGGACTTCAGCAAGTGTTTGAAACACACTCTAAATCCCTTATTTAGGCACATGTTTAAAAATAGATTTGACGGTAGCAGCAGTATCTCTGTGTAGTTAGTTGTCAAATGTATTTTATATTTACTTAGCTACAAGTACTGCACTGCACAACACATTGCTTCCTCTGTCCCCACCTCCCCACGCTCCTGCTAAGCGGTGAGCTAAGTTATCTAGGAGACTGTGAACATGTATGGCATTTCTGTGAAAAGAGTTTGCTTAGAAGATGAAACCGCTGCTTCACAAAATTGAAGTATCTGAGAGCTTTATCATCAAAATACCGGGTCGTTTTGTGGATTGACTTGCCAAATGTGTTTGTGAGTATGTGCGCTTCTCGTTAGTAATTCAAACTGGCTTGCTGACGTGGCCCTACGCACCTTTGCTTTCCAGTGCATGGGGCAGGCATTATATACATATCCTTGCTGAGGAACTGTTAAGTCCGGATAATGTTATTGTCTTTTCTTTTTTTTTGACTCTGTAGAAGAGTGTCTGTGGATACAATACACCTATGTGGTTTACTCACTCTACATTAATATTATATTTGCAGTTACAGTGTGTAAACGAAAGTTGCCTGACGGCTTTGTATGAGGCATAATGTGCCAGTCCCAGGTAGAGGCCTTGGAACCAAGTCAGTCTTAATTCTTGGACCTCCCAAATTCACAAGCTCCGTATGACCCTCTGATACAGACGAGGTTTTGTTTCTGCACTTTGGGGTTGCTTTACAACAGAGGACTCGGGCAGAATGTAACAGGTCAGCTGCATGTGTCTTCTGTTGAAGCCGAAAGGAGCGCACATCGGGGACTTCCAGTGTCTTCGAGGTTCTAAGGGGTTTTTTTTGCTTACTATGAAACATAGTGCTTTACTTGCGTGCTAGCTCTTAAATGTTATAGGGCTTGTTTGGCTTTCAGATCCAAATACAACATTGGTGCCTTTTTATATATGCAAAATGGTTTGTGCATTAACTTCTTTATTGTCATTTGGGAGTGAAAATAAGACTAATGTTTCATCAACTGATTGTACTTGCTCCTGGATTACCTTGGAGAAATGTGAAGCACTGATGTGTAAGTATATTTATCTGCGGTTGCGGAGGAGGATCTAGAAGGTAACAGATGCAGCGTGCAATGTCAAAAGTTTGGGAGTGTTTTGCGTGTGCTATTTGAATTGCTTAGATGGATTCCAGGAGTGTACCTAGTGTACCTAGGTCTACCTTTTATAATGTCTTTCAGGTGAAGATCAGCTCAACAGAAAGAACAGTAGAAGATTAAGGACTATTCTAAGTTTTGTTAATTACTGGAAAATTTTAGTTTGAAGTGTTTTAGCCTCTGAAAACTACTTTGACCTTTAAAATATAGCTAGAGGAGAAAAACCCATTAAAGGGGATGCAGGGTGACACTGTTTTTTCTATTCGGACACCGAGCTTTTGTCCCATTAAGTCAGGACCAAAAGCAATGCTTGGATCTTGATTTAAGTCTGTATGTAGGATGGGGAGAAAACAAAAAACAACAATAAAATGATATTTAAGTAACGTAAAGATTGATGAAGGCCTTTAGGGCTTTGGACCATGAGGTTTTTATTTGGGGAAGGGGATGTGTACAGTTGCGGGAGGAGGAAGAAATGGTAGTTGACCCAGCAATGACCGAAAATAAGCTTGATGGTGTCGGGTTAACTAAGTATATTAGGAACAGCTGCTTTTTGTGTATACCAAACAGGATCCCTAACTATCAGCTATCGACTTTTCTAACAGGCATCTGGAGTTCCAAACGTGATACGCCGCGGCCCATTACTATTTTGAACAAGACCTCATATTTCTTCTTCTGAAGATATATGAGAAACTGCAATTCTGGATGACCTCTAGCAGACCTGTATGACTTAAGCACCCAGGATCTCATTTCTTTCTTGATAATTGTTTTTCTGCTCCATATCTTCCTTGAAAATTGAAGGTATTAGCTTGTTTCAATCATCTGTGACAGCGGTACTCTCTACGCTTTGCATTAGAAATCAGTGATGTGGAGCCAGCCTGGCCTGTCATACAGGAGGAGGTTCTGGAGGATGGAAAGCGGAGGTGGATAAACCCCAATTAGTAATGAGGAACTTGCTGAAACTGAATTTGTATATAAATTAGCTAAAATTTTTGGCATAGAGCATGTACATCAGAGTAATACCAGAATAGGGAAAAAAAAAAATTTACAGCAGCTACTTGTATAAACACCTTTCCTGTTCTGTGCCATACTAATGAGAGAAGATGAAGGAGGCCCACCAAACAGGGCAATGTGAGTAGCTTGCAGGCGGTTGTCTCTCCTGAGGCAATCAGCAAGCTCCCTTCTTGGACCCAGACCCTGCTCAGAAAAAAGAATTTATGTGGACTTTGGCACAGACATGTGTCTGTAGCTCTGAGAATAACTTGTCCCTGACTGAGGGGTATAGAGGATTTGCATTCAATTTTTATGAACCCTCATAAGGCCATTGTTCTCCAATTTCTGATTGATTGTCTTTATGTAATGAGGACAACTAATATAGACTTGTCAGAGTGACTGAGGAAGGTCAGCTGTGGCTGCTTCAGTTAAACACAAGCTGCTAAGGTTGCGGGATGAATTATGTTTTGTTGCATGCAGCGAAAAGCACATTATTTAAGTGGGTTTTTTTAACTGCCTGAGGAATGTGCTTTCTCCCTCTAAATCTTACTGTATTGTACAATAGTCCTAATCGCAATTTAGCTCGGGTTGATGGATATCCTCTACCCACAGTCCCTCGTGTCAGTTTTGGAAGGTTGATGTGGACCTCGTGTTTTCAAAAGTCCCTGATTAGGGGTGCTCTTGAAGAGGGGGGTCAATTTTCAGAACAGGTAATCAGTCACAGCTCAGACTGAACAGAATCTGTAAGCATTCAGCATCTCCGAAAGTCAAGCCCAGGTGTTTCGGTGCAGGCATCTGGTATTATTCATTACTTGTGCTGCCATAGAGTAGGGGTAGGAAGGTGAGAGACTGTAGACTCCGCAATAAAATCTTCTTAAGGCCCGCAACTTAACTTTGTACAATCAATCCCCAGCTCAGCTGCATCATATTTATTACAGGGTAACGCTGAGGGGTGTGTTGATGTGGGCATGACAGTGGTGTCTAAATCACCTGTCTGGACTTCTGCAATAAAAAAATTCCTTATTTCTGCCGGGCAGCCTCAGTCACAGACCCAGAGCCCATTGCATCAGCCCTCCACAAAACCAAAACATACAGAGGACGGTTCTGCAGAGAAGTAAAGTAGTCCTGGGTGAACCCTTGCTGGCAAGACTCTTGGAGCTAATTTTGCCTAGCAGTTCTTCACACCGATAGTGAAAACAGCAGTTGTTCAGCACTGGAGCACAGACACAGAAGGGTTTGCCTTTTCTTTTCTCAGTGGGAATATAAATGTCATAGTTTCCTGGGCTTTACCGCTCAGCTGGTTTTACCAGAAAATGCCCCCAGATGTGGCAAAAAATACTGCTCCATTGCAAGCAGTTCCTGTTCTCCAACAGTGGCCAAATAAATTTGCCTCTCCCAGTGCTTAGGAATGGATCGCATTGCCTTCTCCGGTGTCCAGCTGCTGCGCTCACAAAAATCATAATAGTCTGTCTGTGCATATTTTTATATATATATATATATATATATATAGTTCTGAGGGTATTTTTGGTGATCTGACCCTCGAGGCAGAGAAGCTGGAAAACCATTCATGGAAGTCTTTTCAGGGAAAGATGGATGAAGAGAGAGTTCCTAATGAGAGATGTGTTATTGACTCAATTTTATAGCTGAACAGATTTTAATTCTGTTGTAGTGTGAATTACTATCCTAATATGAGAAGCAGCTAACTTAGCATATTCGCAAGTGCATTAGTACTGGTTTGTCGTATATTTTCCACATGTTATGCTATTAAAATAAATGGCCATTGTGTGAAGCTGGATCAAACATTTCCTGCTTATAAATTCTGACGGCCAAGTCATGCTGTAAAAGCCTTGCTACCAATCTCCACAAATATGCAGAAAATATTTTCCGTAACTGAGGCTTTTACATCCAGACAGTGGCACTTTAGTGTGGTGGGATTCACTAATAATAACAGCTCTTTGGTCAGACTTTTGTGTGCTGCACGGCAGGGATCATGCCCTCAAAAGGGTGCAGAGCTTCAGCAAAGGTTTGGATGGTTTCCTCACCATGTTGTTTGTGGGATAGGTGGGTGATAGAGTGGATATTTTGGGCAAAGGTGGCACTCAAACTGGCTTTGTCCTTTGGTCTGTTGCCCGAAGTATTTGGTTTTATTGCTGAGTTGGACAGCAACTGGTGCCTCAGGGTTTCGTGGAAAAAGGTTCTGGGGACCTTTTAGGGCTCTGCCTGTATGGCATGGCTGCATCTTCTTGTGACACTTTGTGATCACAGCATTTCCATCAGAACTATTTCTCTGTCATTGTAGAAAGTTTTGGTGGCAGACCTTTTCACATAGGTGGAGTAAAAATATAAAGTTTAGCTGTATAAAAAGGAATCACAAAATAAGCATTCGCTGCGAGTTAAACTTCTGTTAAATTAATGGTATTGATAAATCCATGGATCGCTGCTTGCAAACACAGCTCTGAAAAAAATCTGCCTGGCTTTAAGTACGGTTGCATAATCCGTGGGAGCATTTTGTTAATTTTAGCATGAGAGGTATTTTTTTTTTTATGCTGTGCTCCTATACCCTGCGAATAATATATGAAAATGCGAAGGTAGATGTTAAGAACAAAATGCTCTTACCAATAGGTAAGAGGTTGTTGTACAGAAATTGGTGTAGGTTAGACGGTGGATCTTGACTCTTGCGTTTGTGGCTGTTACAGTTTGAAGGGACCCATACTGAGAATGTATGTAATATATTCCTGCTACAAGGCCTTTTTACATTTCCAGAGTGACACGAAGGAAACTGCAGAATAGTGTTAACTGTGAAATAGAAACATCCTTGTAAACATTGATTTTCATTTATACTCAGACCCCCCCAAAAAAACTCCAAACAAAGTGCCATCAAAAATGGCATTGAATGTAGTAGAGGAGTTGAGAAGCTGACACTGGGAAACGGAGAGCAGAATTTATAAAAAAAGTCCTCTTGCCTGCAGCACTGCCCTCAACATCATCCTCCTTCCAGTCTGCGACCCTGTCTGGCCTCAGAGCTGGCTGCTGTGGAACCACTATATTTTCAGCAATATTTCACAGCAGGCAGCTTTTCGTTTTGCCTTATTTTATATTTCTTCTGCCTAACAGCAAATTTTGTCATAAATCTGTATGAGAAATTTATTTTTAAGTTGTCTTTAAAAATGACTGTTCCTATTTGGTATGGTTGCGTTCCTCTGTTCTGCCATCTGTAGCTTTTCTGTGCTGGCAGATAGAGGCTAGCTAGAAAAACTGATTTAGGATTAGGATCAACCTCTAGCTAAATTTGACCAGGATGGCACCAAACACTTAAGGATTCATTGCTAATAAATAATTTTATTAATCATCCTCACAGTATTGGAACTAACGTTGTCCATTAGAGGCTTAATTTCTTATTTTAGCTAAAGAATTTTGTAACAAAAACTTTGAAACATAGACTAAAATATGTTTTATGCACCTTATATTTCTATGGAAATTTAAGAATTTTGCTGATAAAAACAGTAATTTTATCCTTCACAAAGAAAAAAGAAAAAATAGATTAATTATTGACAAGTTGATATGAAGTATGATTATTTCGTAGCTTTGCATACCTATCTATAAAGATGTTTATAAAGGTATGACTAATGCAATAGATTTAGCAAGTGAAGAAGAACTTATTTGTTGAAAAAAGGTGCATGTAATTTATTTGGGCATTCTGTACATCACTGAATTTGTTGAATTTCTTAACTTGTCAATGCTACTGTTAATGGTATATTAATATAATTTTATTCAGGCTTGCATCTAATTTTCAATAATAGTTACCCGATTCCTTTCAATGCAATTATTTAATCTTTGAATTCCCAGTAATTCCTGCAATAATCTGAATCTGTGTTTAAACATCTTTTATTCCTCTTTCTTTTTAGAAGTCAAATTTGATAGAATTGAATTCATGTTTCGTGCAAAAGTTTTGCAGGCCGTTTCCTCTGTCTTCTGTTAAAGGTCAAGCGTTTCATTCCTTTAGTTTCTGCTTTGGAAAGCCCCAAATTCCCGTCGCTATGAGACACTTGGGACTTGTCCACCACAGAGCCAGGTGCATCAGCCTCGGGAGAGGGGTGGGATGTAGGACGTGCCTGGTGAGGACGGTGCGTGTGCTCAAGGGCAGCGACGGGGGCTGCAGCCTTCCCCGCTACGCCTCTGAGGCTGAAATCCGGTATCCGTAACACGTGGCTGTGCCAGGAGACAGGTTGTTAGAGAAGCGGTTTGTGGCAAGCGAGTGCCCTGAGCTGCTGCCATACCAGGTGCTCGTTGCAAAAAAGCAACGACTTACGCTGAGTGTTACGGGCGCATCCTTCGAATGCGGGGATGTTTCACGCTTAGCTGTTTAGGAACCCTTTCAATGCAAGGCACATCAAGTAGCCCGTCTAATATTGTCTTGTTTTAGCTCATAAAATCCATTTCAATCATTTCAGAAAAGCGCTTAGCCATTTTAGGACAGTTTACTTTGCGGCAAGAAACGCAGTTTCTGCAGCGTAGGGTCTCTTCTGCACGCGTGACTGTGTTGTGTTTGTAGGTCCGTGTACTTACCTCTAATAGAGTTAGTGCCTTTGAAGCACAAGAGGAGTTTTTTAATGAGCCTTAATCTCATTATATGCTTTTTATCTGATCCTATCGTTGCTTGTTCTCTACACCGCAGAAAAGAAAAGCTCCCTGAAATCTCCTTCCGAAGTGTGGAATTGGTGTGAAATTTCTCTTTCTTTTTAACAGGAGGCTGGCGGGGAGGGAAGGGGGTGGATCACAGATCAGAAGCACAGTGCACCAGTAAAGTGTTTTAAACAACATTTGGCTTTGGTTTCAGGTTTGCTTGCTCTCCGCAAAGCGGCATAGGTAGAGGATTTCAGTGATTTCTCTCCTTTGCTTTGTTATAATTCTCATTAATTATATTGCTAATCTCAGCACTGTAAATGAAAGCTCTGGTTCCTTTGGAGTTATGACCCTCTTTTTGATTTATCCATAGCGCTTGTTAAGCATCGTGCTATAGCAGGTTCTGTGTGTTACTACTTTCTGTAGCTGTGCTCAAGCCTACAGTGGAACAGAGGTATTACTCAGCAAATGTCTGTGGCAGCAGTGGGTTGTAATTGCTAATTAGGCAAATGTATAGTAATTTAGCAAGTGAGATGTTTTAGCCATCCTTGGTTTAATTATGTGCTGTATGGGTTTGAATAGCACATGAAGAACTAGAGAGGGAAAACGCGTTACAAATTGGTCAGATTGTTTCATTAAACAGAGTTTGGCTTTTTCTTGGGATAGCGCTTTAATAAACCAGTTTAGATTGTTTCCGTCAGGAATTCAGGCATAAGTCATTGCCTGAAAAAATGTCATTAATTATTCACAGTAGGTCTCATCCATTGGTGCATTTTGGTCCCTGCTTCACAGGGGAAGATTACCTCCTGTCCAAGTGTTTGCATTGCTAAAATTCTTGTAGTTTTTCTATAGGCATGGAGCACTGCAGATTTGCTGAAAGGATATATTATTATTTCCTCCTTAGATGCATAATCTGTGAAATACTTAGAATCTGCTCAAGCAGTGGGTGTATTCTTTTCTTCCAAAATATATTCACGGTGTGTGGGGGGAAAAGGAGGAGGAAGGAGCAGAGAGAAGTGGCATGATCCATTTTCAATTTACCAACATTTTTAAATATAGTGGGCTGGGTACTCCACTCCAGCAGCTTTCTTTGCTTGATACAACATGGTATGTAGTGAATGTGGAAGGCAAATGGAAGTCCTTATGGAAAACTCTTCCTTATAAGGGTCATTTCCATCTACGTAGAGGTCTCTTCTACAGAATATCCCCTTCTTTCCCTCTCCTGGAATAGAAGAGACAAGGCAGAACATGTGGTGGAAGGGGAGGATATCGCTCCTCCGCTGATGCTGCTCTCAATTTTGCCAAAAAGGGTCTTTACAGCTGAGGAAGCCACAAACAAATCTTTCTGCTTCTGAGTCTGCTGCTTGCTGTGTCAGAGTACAGCTTGGGCAAAGGAGAACTGAGTGCGTTTTTACCCACGATATATTTTAAAAGGGTTGAATGTTTGCTAGCTGTAAGGCGGCGTGCAGAGATGATGGAGCTGCACCTGCCAACACAGCTGCATTAGGGCTTCCAACATCACAGCGACATCTTCCCACTCTCCTGGCAGCATACTATTGCTACCTGGGTCTAGTGTATAAAACAGATGACGCTCTTCTCTTTGTCAGTTCTGTGGGCGAGAGGGAAGTCAGAGCAGAACTGAGAGAGCGCCATGCCTCTTTCTCAGCGTGATGCCCCACGCTTCAGATGCCCTTTAGGGAGGTCCGAAGAGCTGGGTTGTCCATGGAGTCTGAGCTCTGGGCAAGAAAGAGGGAATCGAGAACAGGGTTTTGATCTTAAGTTGCCGTAAGGTAACAGTACTTTATGCTACTAGATTTATGTTCCATAAAATGTATGTCCTATAATAATTTGTTGCAAGTTATTGCAGAAACCAGTTATTCCAGAGTTATATTCACTTCCCCTTTCAGAGAGTATCCACCCTGCTCTGCCTGACATTTCATCCTTATTCGTGAGCAGCATTAATGAAGCAGGTCTATAACGTAATTCTATTTGCAGAAGAAATATCTGACTGTAGTATCCATAGTTCATTCCAGTGAGAAAGACGCATTGAGGTAGACCGCTGCAAATGAAACCTGTTCTCTCTGCTTCTGGAAGCTGTAAATATGTTCAAATATTAAACTGAAGAACCTGACTTTGTCAGGTTGTAGCAGGAAACAGTGGCAGCAAACAACCCTGAGAAGCAATTGATTCGCACAATAATTAGCAATCAATTGCCTTTATATAGAAATCAAAGGTTGACAGCCGTTCTCAAGCACTGAATGATCTGAAACCTGATTCCAAAGCCAACTGCTTCTTCCGTGTCCCAGCCTCAGTTGGGTAAAATTTGCTGTAGTGGGTTTGCTGCCAGACACTGAGGTTGGGCGACAGATCTTTATTAGCAGCGGGGCTGCAGATCAGCATCTTCTCTTTCACAGTGTTTTCAGTCACACTTTTGTTTACACTTCAGCTTTCTGCAATGGTTTATTACTGCCTGACAGTATTTGTTTGTCTTTCTGGCAGGTCAGAGGTAGATGGTTGGGGTTAGTTCAGAGCATATACAAGGCCACTTTAGCGATACAACTGTAGGATTTCGAAAGGTGTTTCAGTATTTGGAGACTGGGAACTGAACTTTTTCAAATATCAATGCACACATGTGCAATAAGCCACATTAAAATTCTGTTTAATGATTCATAATTGCCAGGAGGCTGTGATATTAATATGTAGACAGTTATATATTGCTTAAATGTGTGCAGTTTGGTATAGGGGGAAAAAAAAACCCACCACCTAGTGCCTAGTAACAAGGCTTCATCCAACCTGTTCTGGGTAAATTCAGGTCATATTTCTTTTAGATTGACTTCCAGAGTGATGTCTCTTGGAGTATTTCCAAAATATAATCAATATATATGGTGTGATAAACAGACTATTTTTAAAATGTGCATGACCATTTTCCAGTTTTAGATCGGTCATGGTAGGCAGATTAGCAGCTCCCAGTGAACTCCTAAGCAAGCTAAATCATTCAGCACGATGATGGAGTCAAACTCCTGTGATCGGGGAGCCTGGCAAAACACCAACGGGTTGCTCAGGACGTTTGATGGGAATAAGAAAGAAGTTTTCCACCCTCCAGGTTCCTCATAGGGACCTTCTCCCTTCCCACTCCCCTCAGCTGTACTCTCGGGGTAGCACTGTGGAGTTTGGGCAAGATTTTGCCTAAGGACAGAAGACAAATATAAATATAGAAGACTAATAGTCACTAGTTACATCAAATGCGAGTGGATTTTTCCAGCATTGTCATTGCTTACTATATGTATCACCAAAACAAACAGCATCCCTGACCAGGAGCCATGGTCCTCTGCTTTGGTGTTCCATAGGGGACAGACGATAACCCTGCCCAGGGATCTTGCCAGGCACACGCAAGATGGTGGAAAACAAAACAAAACAGACAGACACAATGGCAGACAGGGGAGTACAAGGAAACGATGAGATAAAACTGAGCAAACTAAAAAGCAACGTGCTCAGCAGCCAGTAACCCTAACGACGGACAGTTTTGTTTTCCTTTTTTGTTATTTTTTCCCATAAAGTAGGTGTTTGATATACTCATTTCTCAGTAGTGAAATGTTAATCCTGTCAGTAATTCATCCTCTGTGTCAGTTCCTACTAACTAAATATTGATGCTTTTCCAGAACAGAATGGTCATGACACAAAAATGAAAATATTAGATCGGATGTGGGAAAAACTTGCATATTTGACCTTAAGAGAATGAATAAGAAGATGAAAACCTCAGTAAAAAAGGACATCTGACATGTTTGGGTAGTTTTCTCAAGAAAGGCTAGATGGTCAAGAATAGGGAAACAAATGTTTTCACTTGCGCCCTCTGCTTCCTAACACTGTTCTCCTCAGTGGCTTGCTTGAATATTGCTCAACATGTTAAGGCTGTGTGTGATGCTATTGAGGGATGCCACAGTTGCAGGAGATCTTGAGGACTGTTCTGCTTTGCAAGTGATGTTCTTATGGTCTTGGCAACTTTTGAAAGTCACCCAGAATTTCTGACAGTATGTAAGGAATGTCGGTAGTAAATATTAAGAACAAATTTGAGGGATATTTGAGGCATTTCCTCTGGGAAGGGTAGCTGCCAGCTGTGGAAAGTTTTATGCCAACGTTTGTGGGTGAAAAATGAGGCCAAGGATTGTAAATGGTTAAGAGGCATCATACAGGTCTAAAAAGAAGAGAGTTCCCTTCCTCTTAATTTTATCCACGATGGAAATTACAGATTCAAGTGTTAACATTTTTGTTCTTATGCTATGAGGTATCTAATAGATATCCTAATTTCTTTAATATATTTTCAGCAGCAAGTTTCCTTTCATGTTAGAAATTATAGTGACCCATATGAACGATCCTCAAATATAACGCTGTGGACTTTATAAGTCAGATTCCATTTTGGAAACTCCAGTGGCAATTAGAAATTCTTATTCAATATATATTTGAGATTGGGTGTAATTTTAAATAAAAAGACACTTTACAAGATCCTAAGGGCACTTGATATTCAACTAATAGGCATTGTTAGGAAAATCTTAGCCCCGGTTCTAAAGTCCGAGGGAGCGATCTGAAAAGATTATCATCTTCTAAAAATGAGAAATAAAACTTGCTCATAGCTTGCAGCTTCTAACACTAATGGGTACTTAATGTGTAGGTGTGATTAGCAGCATAATAAAAGTCCATTTTCTCTGTAAGAGGAAAAAGAAAGTTACTTTGCCCTTGATGATAACGCTGCTAGACGTGAGTAATCTTTAGGGCTTTATTGAATTTATGAGCAATCATCTGAAGTAACTGCATAGAGATTTTTAAAACTCCGTAGAAGTTTTTTAATTAGCTTTTTTTTTTTGGTCTTAAATTCAATTCCCTATAGAGAAAGCTAATATGAAATTATGAAATTGGCATTTGTATGTTATTTAAATGTTACTTTACTGAAAAGTTACCAAAACCTTTAATTCTGCTAGGAATAAAGATGGATCAGTTTGCTAGTGATTGACTACAACAGATAAAACCAAAATATTACAGCATTGTGAACTTTGTGTAACTATACTTGTAGCAAAATGTAGAAAATAATATTCTTCAGATGTATGTTATGCCTTGCTATTCCCTTGTATATTATTTTCTGCACATTATATTACTTATGGGAAAAATAAAAAGCTCAATTAATACTTCAGGAGCTCTACTGCATAGAAACCGGCGTTGTGCCAGATTCCTTCCTATACCAAATTTGCCTAACTTTCCCCTTTTTTTTAGAGGGATCTGAACCGCACATTGACTGTGACTGAGAGTTGAAGAATTCCATTGGGGAATGTACCATATGTATGCTTGGTGCTGGTCTTGACATTAATTTTGGAAGATGGAGTTTCCCCTGGGAAAGCCATTGTGGGTGCTTCTGAAAATGGCAGTATTCCCACTAACAAGCTCTGATGATTGATAGCTTAATTATCTGGAACTAGAGGTACCCTGAGTCAAGGGAGAGGGGGAATGACAGTGCTTTGGGAGTTGAAAGCTCTTCTTCATGGCAACCTGTAACTGGAGGGGAGATTTGGTTACTAATATGGAAGGTGCTGTGGTACCAAGGCAACAGCAGCCACTAAACTAGGCTGGACCACAAACTCCCCAGCACAGACTGCTGTTAACAGTAACAGAGGCTGCGCATGGCGAACTGACTTACTTGAAGGGGAAAATTAAACAAGAATAAGCAAAAAAAAAATGAAATAAGTATGTTTAGAAGTAATTTGTTTCAGTGGGTTTCAAGGGTTGTTGAATTCTGTGAATTACTTTTTGCATAAACGTTTTTTTCAAAGCACGTCCACATCTGCGACCTTCTTTGGTTCTTTCCTCCATGGCCGGAGGCCCGTAGCTCACAACCCTCCAGGCAGTTAAGTGACGCTGTTAGTAAGGCTAAGCGAGTGAATGTTGCAAAGCCAACAGGATAACTGTGGTCTCTGGATTTTGTGCTGAGCATAAGCAGCAGAACATCCACTTGCCATCTCCTCAATCTTCAGGATTATTTGGAAAACACGGTGTGTGAAATGAACGAATGTGTGTTCATCTCTGGTTTCTGTAGTCCTTAGAAGCCAGGGACAGCGCAGGTCTACCTCCAGCTGAGGAATCAGAAGGCGGCGGCTATGGCGATCAGAGACACAGAGATCTTAACTCCTGCAGAGGGTGCTGCAATGCTCGGACTGAAAATGCATTGAAGTCATCGATTGACTTCAGCTGGCTTCAGTTCAGGCCTTAATTCCCCAACAGTGCTGGGCTTTCCTTATTGCGGTGAGCCTACACTGTAAGCTGGGCCATGGAGGACCTGTCCCTTGAGGCCTGGCTAGAGTGGGTGGGAGGTCCATGTGTGTCCTGGTACAGCCTGCACCTCCTGGGGCTCCTGGGGCTGAGGCAACCCTTGCTCATCTCCTACCCATCCCAGCTGGCCACGACAATGAAGAGGAGCTCAGGGCTTTTACCCAGCAGCACAGGCTTTGTCTGGCTCCCGTTGCTGTCAAAATGCAAGTCCTGACTTTATTTATTTTGGGCCTAATGCGAGGCATTGCATAACTTTAATTTTGGGGTTTTTTCACAGTGCTCATCCAGCAGCACCTCAGGCTGGGAGAGATGGTGCCCTTAGCTGCCTTTATGCAGAGGTTTTATGGCACTGGTTTACATAAGCCACTTAATCTTTTTTTTTTTTTCTTTTAAGTCACTCTGCGTCAAGTTCCTTACATTGTTGCCAGATGGCATCCCTTGTATGCATTTGCCCTTTACAGCTCACTTAGCTTTTCTTGAACAATGCTGTGCCTCTCTGCTGTGCTAGCAGGGTTTGCCCCTGCCGAAGCGGGAGCAAACAGCTCGGAAAGGGATGTTCTGCTTGACAGAAGACAAGGGAGCCGAGCGTGGTGCCACCATCTCGGCAGTCATTTCACGGCTCCGACCGGCTCGTTCAGCTGGGGCCAAGGAGGTTACCAGTCTGCTCCCCACTCTCCTGGTCAATCCTGGAGAGAAAGGAGAGCGCCTGGACTTTTTGCAGTGGATATCGACCCCAGACCAGTTCTATGGGAGAACCCCTATATATGAGTTTATGAGTGCAGTGACCCTTGAAAGAAGTGTGTCACATTGCGATCGGTGTATTTCGTTCATTTTAAATAGGCATATTGGCATGTCCAGGCTCTTGTCACACAATTTCTCAAGAATTTGAAATTTACTGAGATCTTTAAGATTTCCCCTTTTAAAGCCCATACAAAAAGTACCTGTCTCTCTGACTGTAGGGCTTTCCTCAGCTGGTAGGTGGCTGCATATGGTGTTGCACAGTGAAATCCCTCTTTCTCAGGACAAGTGTTCAGTCACCGGCATGATACGATGACATCGTGAGGCCTCAGGTGTCTCCAGCAGCATGACCGATCTGGTCTGTGGTAGGGCAAGTGGTTCGGTTCAGGCTTATTTTTCTAATTTGGGAATAAATTTGTCTGTCCTGTGCTGTTCCCCATGTACAGAGAGGTGGTATGAAATGATGTCATTTGAGGTGACAACAGGCCCGGCAGATTTTGTGCGTGTGTGTACCTTCCATCTCAGCCTTACCCATGTCTCCTCCTGTTACTCTGGTATGTTTATTGCTACAATACCCAATTTAAATTACAGCTACCTAGCCAACATGATTTTCCATGCAGACACTTTATTTAACTAGGGGGTTTTTTGAAGTCAACAAGTCATAACGTTTATAACAGTTTTAGAATACAATAGAATAGACTATTTCAGTTGGAAGAGATCTACAGTGATCATCTAGTCCAACTGCCTGACCAATTCAGGGCTGACCACAAGTTAAAGCATGCTGTTAAGGGCATTGTCCAAATGCCTCTTAAACACTGAAAGACTTGGGGCATCAACCACCTCTCTAAGAAGCCTGTTCCAGTGTTTGAACACCTTCTCGGTAAAGAAATGCCCAAAAAGATCAGCACCTCCTTCTCCAGTTCTCCTCAGAAAGCTGTAGAAGGCAATGAGGTTGCCTCTCAGACTCCTTTTCATGGAATCACGGAGTTTTCAGAGTTGGAAGGGACCTCTAGAGATCATCTAGTCCAACTCCCCTGCCAAAGCAGGATTGCCTAGAGCACATTACTCAGGACTGCATCCAGGCGGGTCTTGAAAATCTCCAGAGAAGGGGACTCCACAACCTCCCTGGGCAGCCTGTGCCACTGCTCTGTCACCCTCACCGTAAAGAAGTGTTTCCGTGTATTTGAACAGAACTTCCTGTGTTCTAACTTGTGCCCATTGCCCCTCGTCCTGTCACTGGGAACCACTGAAAAGAGCCTGGCTCCATCCTCCTTCAACCCACCCTTTAGATACTTGTAAGTATTAATAAGGTTTCCCCTCAGCCTTCTCTTCTCCAGGCTAAAGAGTCCCAGCTCTCTCAGCCTTTCCTCATAAGGGAGATGCTCCAATCCCTTAATCATCTTAGTTGCCCTACACTGGACTCGCTCCAGTAGTTCCCCGTCTCTCTTGAACTGGGGAGCCCAAAACCGGACACTATTCTAGTTGTGGCCTCACCAGTACAGAGTAGAGGGGGAGAATGACCTCCCTCGACCTACTGGCCACACTCTTCCCTATGCAGCCCAGGATTCCATTGGCCTTTTTGGCAACAAGGGCACATTGCTGGGTCATGGATAATTTACTGTCTGCTAGGACCCCCAGATCCTTCTCCTCAGAACTACTTCCCAGCAGGTCCGCCCCTAACCTATACTGGTGCTTTGCATTCTTCCTCTCCAGGTGCAGGACCTTGCACTTGCTTTGGTTGAACCTCATTAGGTTCTTCTCTGCCCAGCTCTCCAAACTAGACAAGCCCAAAGTTTTTAGCCGCTGCTCAGAGGACATTCCTTCCATCTCTTTCACCAGCTTTGTTGCCCTCCTTTGGACACCTTCAGGACCTATTCAAGGGCTTTCACATCCTTCTTAATTGGTGAGGCCCAGAACTGCGCACAGTACTCAAGGTGAGGCTGCACCAGTGCTGAATACAGTGGGATAATCACCTCTTTTGACCCAGCTGGTTATACTGTGATGCACGCAGGATGTGGTTTGCTCTCTTAGCTGCCAGGACACACTGCTGAGTCATATTGAGCCTGCTGTCAACCAGCATCCCCATATCCCTTTCTGCGGGGCTGCTCTCCAGCCTCTCCTCTCCCAAATTATACTTGTGGCTGGTGTTACTCCATGCTAGGTGCAGAATCCAGCATTTCAACTTGTTAAATTTCATCCCATTAATCATTGCTTAATGCTCCAGTCTATCTAGATCATTCTGCAAGGCCTCTTGTCCTTCAAGAGAGTCAACAGCCCCTCCCAGTTTGGTATCATGTGCAAACTTGCTAATGGTGCATTCAACTCCTGTATTGAGATTGTTGATAAATATATTTAACAGAACAGATTGAGGAACCCTGCTGGTGACTGGTTGCCAGCCAGATGCAGCCCCATTCACTACAACCCTTTGAGTCCTGCCATTCAGCCAGTTTTTCAGCCAGCACATCGTGAACCCACCCAAGTTGGACAACTTGTCCAGAAGTGTGCTGTGAGGGATAGTATGAAAAGCCTTACTAAGATCCCGAAAAAGTACATCCAAGACAGCTACCTACCATTACATCCCCCATGAGTCCTTCTCTATTTACAAATAGTAAGTCTAGGAAGGCATCTTTCCTAGTTGGCTCACTGAGTGCTTGTGACAAGAATTTATCTCCTACAAACATCAAGAATTTCCCAGACCTGCTCATTTCAAAAGTTGTTTAAATTTTATAAACGCTTCCCCAGAATTTTTGCTTGAAAACTGTATCAAGCTTTTTTGTATAATTTTTCAATTTTTGTCTTAGGATGTTCTGAAAAGCAAAGTCTTAATGTTTTTAAACCTACCTTCACACTTAGATGAAAATAGAATTGTAAAAAAATGAGAGCAAATTAGTTTTTACAGTATCTTTTAAAGATCTATTATAAAACCCCAGCTCAAAAACTGTTCTCAAAACATGCTCAAAAAAAAAAATTCTACTTTATATATATATATAAAGTCAAATTTGTAAGAAAAACAAAGATAGTTAAATAAAATTTCCAACAGATTCTTAGTTGAATGCAATGTTCTTCCCAATAAGCAGATTCTTCAAATTAAAAATGAAACAAGATGAAGTTTATTAGAGGTTAAAAAGTGTTCTCACATTTCAATTGAGCTGAAGTTCTTCACGAAAGCATGTCTTTATTGTAGCGTTATCCAAGTAACTGAGATACCTGCATGCCTCTGGCTTTGATATCAAACACATGTATGCCATTGTTCATGCAGGTAGTCCCAGAAGTTCATGAAGAGGTGATTGTCAGTGAGAGCTGAAGCTGTTACTGGCTAAATGCTTTTGGTTTTCTTTCCCTCGTGCTAAGTAGTCCCTTATTCTAGAATCAGTTAATCACTAAAAGCATGATATAACCAATATTTAGTGACATTGTAAGCACCAATTTCACTGTTGTTTTTTTCCTGAAATACTGGAATTGACCTTTTTGGAAATAGAGGAACCTATTTCCATGTGGGTTCACTTGTAAGATTAAAATACTCTTTCTATGCAAATACTGTCTACCTCTAGGATTACTGTAATTGATGGCTCTGTCTGTTGGATTTGTGGAGATGGCTATTTTCAGAATGTCTGCAGGTAATGACTGTTCTCTGACTTGTTAATCTCTTCTCTTCTAATTATCTGAGCAGATGTTGCTGAACCACAGAATGGCTAGGACCAGTAAGATCTGAAAGGCCAATAAAGCATGCAATTTGGAGAAAAAGTTTTATTAAAAAGGTGGGGAAGAGACAGCCAGTTAGCAAGAGAGATGAAGGCGCAATGAAGACAATGAAACTAAAAATCAGTTTTGAAATTGTATTTTGCATGCGCAAAACTTTCTGGAATGGCAGACTCTTTTTGGGTGAGTACTGGTGGTAGTTTCTGGACACAAAAAGGATTGTCTTGCGTGGTGGTCTGAAGTGTGTGTGCTTTTCCATGCTGCTTCTGTGACCTGCACCCAGAGGCTGCGTACCTGCAACTGGTCTTGGCCCTCCCCATTTGGGTGCTCTTGGGACCTCTGAAAAAAAGAGAATTTGGGGTTACTCCAAATAGATGTGTTGGGCACACACTTGTATCAGCAGAAACGTGACTGGGGAACAGGCAGCTGAATCCTCTAACAGTTCCTCTAACGGGCTGCTATTTCATCTTTTGGAAACCACGTTGTCCTTTGAGTGCAGGGTAGGTAACCCCTCACCAGCACACCTTGGGTACTTATCCCTCCTAGCGAAGATCTAAAAAAATCTAATGAGACTGACCTCTCATTGTGGCATTTCCAGGGAGGTGTGCCTGCAAGGGCAGGGTCAAGGTGGCGCCTGCCTTACATAAAGAGGAGCTGTATGGAAGCATCCCAGGCAACCCTGGGCGGGCTGGCCTGAGCACTGGATTGCCAGCTCCGATAACAGGAGTAACCAAACCCAAGAGCTGCGTACCTAACATTTCCATACGGCTCTGTAAGCATTAGGATGCTCTAAACAGCTTGGTGTTTTGAGATGGGCCATTTCATTTCCGTTAAACTAAAACCAGCTTTCTGTGTGCTTCATACTTTTGAACCTGAAGTAAAACATGAATACCTGCTGCTATAAACTCTGGAAATTTGGAAATGCGAATTGTACAGACTATTAAATTAAAACTTAGCAATTGCATCCGTGTAGTGTCGTGGTAGGGCTGGGGAATCAGGAAATTTGGACTTCTTTCCCGGTCCTGTCAAATTCACTGCGTGACCATAGACAAGCAGCTTAACCTCGCAGCGTCCAAGGTTAATACTGAATTTGCAGGGGTTTCTGAGACTAGATTAATGTTTCTGTTCTTACTTTGACATCCTGCAATGGATGATGTCCACAGTGCATATGCTGTTGATAATAACAGTACAGAAAAATGAAATGTAGATTACTCTTTTCTAGATGAAAAAATGCAGAATAGCAGCCTGCATGTTTTAACATTTTTGAGTATTTGCTAGAAATACTTACAGTTAATCAAGGAAGTAAATGTGTGTAACGATTAATTTTTTTGTTTGTTTTTAGACATGTGACTAATCCTAGGTTTTTGATGACCGAAATTAGGTCAGCATTGCAGTCACTTTAGCAATGCAGCAATACAGAAACTCTCCAATGGAAAATTATAGCAATGGATTCCCCGAGGAAAAAAAAAAAAAAAAAAACCAAACATACAAAGCAGCCCTTTCTATGGCAGTCAAAAGGAAACCATCAATTTTTCATTGCTTTATAGATGCAGCTAGAAATTGCTAAACTCATCTTCTTTCAGAGTAAGTGGTTTGGGGGCCTTTGGCATTAGTGGTCAGTGGAGTAAAACTTGTCTTTGGATTGTTGTAATGTTTTTCAATGGCAGCGGAAACTCTGAGGAGAATATAATTTCCCTGTCACAGAGAGGGAAAGCGAAAATGAAGGGACGTTGTGGTGCTAATGCAACACTGGCCTGTTCCTCCAGCAGTTACCCTGTGCATTTATAAGCAAAGGTGGTGTATTCACCTTCTGTGTAGTCACGTAGTTTTGTCTGGCAAATCATTTTAACTGTTCTGAGTCTTTAGTAAACCAGGTGAACCATGCAGCTTCTCATTTAGCTTTCAGTTGAGTTAGTTTTGAATTACTAGATTTGATAAGGCTCTGTATTATGGAAAGATTTTTGGAAAGACTGCAGCATCTGCTGTCATTCTGTGCAAGGAGCTTTCAAATCTGGATGAAGACCTAAATTTTCCTAGCTGTTTTCTATATATCTGGGCTTATTTGGTTTAATTGATCACATGTTCAGACCTGTATCACTTTAGGAAAAGTTTCTTTAAATGCCTAGGCCACTGCCAAGGATTATTTTTTAATCCAGTTTGTTTATGGTTGCTCTTTGTGTAGCATCATATTCTGGAACTGAGGTCTTTCACACTGAGGAGTGCTAAAATATAAATGGGTACAGTGCTGGAGCTCTTCTGGCTGGGGTGGTGTATCAGGATCACTGGAAAATCCTCCCCTGCAGACATTCACATCAGGAGTATGTGGTCCAGGTTCCACCTTCTGAAAACAAAAAGAGTTGATGGCATTTATCTTTTTCAGAGACAACTTGCATTCTGAAGGGAAGCAAGCTGGTGGAATTCTGGTTTCCTTTTATTTCCTTTTATTGCTATTTACAACAAGATGTGAAATAATGCTACATTATCTAGCTGTTGTCTAGACTGATGCAGCCAAGCAGCAAGTAAAGGAAGGCCTAATTCTTCACACTTTATGCTATCGTCAATATAGTGTAGTTGGAAAAAGTAATTTGTATGCTTTTCCACAATCGGGATCTAATAATTTATTCTTTTCTCAAACAACTTTTAAAAAAACAAGTGTAGAATCTGCTCTTCATCCTTGACTTTCCTTCATGGACTGATGCTATTTATGTATTTTGATCCTTACCTAAAGCCTGTAGAAATCCCTTTGGTGGTCTTTGAATTGAGGCAGTAATTTGTTAACAGGATGTTTCCATCTTCTTTTACTGCTTCAAACTTACCAAAACCAAATTTAGAAACACTCCCTGTTTACAAAGGATATGACAGTGCTAGTTGATTAAAAGGGGCATAATTTGTTGCCCCACTTATCTTATTTTGTTGATTAGCTGCAACAGACGGTGATGCCCAATTCACTTTTTAAATGAGTAAATTTGGCACATATGCATGACAGTTCCTCCTCTTCTCGTACCATCATCAGCAGGCTCTCACTAACTGGCATTCCGCCACCGTGGAAAGTGAGAGTTGTTTTCACTCAATGTGCGTCTTGTGTTCACCATCTGTATCCTCCTTTTTTTAGGGCCTGATCCTGCAAAACTATTATAAGAGCAGTTTTTTCTCAAGCATCTACTTACATTGTTAGTAATGGCGTTAAAAGCATAAATAAGAACTATGTCTATGAATAAAGTGAGGGGTTTTTTTTTTAGATCTGGGCCCTATATCTGTAAGGTGGATCCTCAATACCTGCTATCAACCTTGTAATAGCCACTATTTGTTAATAGTATTTATTGTATTTGCAGCCGTACGTACACAAAAAAAGAGTGCAATATCAGACAGAATAAGACAAAAAAGAGGCAGTTGAAGGGAGGTAGGATACGAGCTGGTTAAAAGTTAAGTTGTATCTGCTCTGGTGTTTCTCTGCCCTTGCCAGGGACGGATTTTCCTGATGTCTAACCTGACTCTTTCATGATGTGATTAGGTTTATTGCTCCTGACTTTATCCATAATATAATTTAGATTTGGTGTACATGTCTCCAGTCTTGAGTAGTCGGCTGAGTAGTGTAGGTAGACATTATAACAGGCTTGGTTTAGCACTTGTAGTTTCCCTGCAAGGATTAGAAGGTGGGGAACTGCCTCAGTTTAGACCAGCAGTGTCACTGGTTTCCCCAGTGTCCCAGAGTGAGCTGGGAGGTGGTTGCAAGACCAAGTGTGAGAACTCTCCTCTTACCTGTCTGCAGTGTTCACACAGGTTACAAACCTCTTTGTTGCCTTTGCTCAGGATTTCTGTGGCATTTACAATAGCCAAGGGATTACCCTGCAGTGTTGAATAGTTGTTGAGCGGCTGCAGTGGGGTGGGAGATTATGTCAGCTTCATTTAGCGTGGCTCTTCACTACCCGAACCCTTCCGTCATCGCTTCGATGCCGCATTGCTGGAACGTGCCCCGTGTTTTGCTTTATGTCCCTCCCAGAGCTGACAGCAATTACAACACATCCTGGCTCCTTTCATTAATGCCGCTTCTCTGGGGTGGTATAGGTTACGTGAGCTGCGACCTCACTCACCTGCGGCTCAGTTTTGAGTTGGGATTTAAGAGACTGGTTACAACTTCCCGAGCACAGAGTAGCTGGAGACCTATTTGAGGCGATGCCTCTCTGGGGCCGGGGAGCTGCTGGTGGGCAGAGGGGTGGCTGCTCCTCACAGCTCTCCATCGCACCCTTCCTGATGCCGGCGTGGTTCCCGGGGACCTGCAGCTGCATCCCACCCCGGCTCCCACCCAGCCCGCACCTGCTGCTCCTCACAGCACTCTCCCAGACTGAACTTTCAACCGCAATTTTTGGGGTGGGATGACTGGAAGGAAGACAGGGCATGTACAGGTAGGGCAGGGGGGAACCTGGTTTCCTTGTTTGTTGTTGAAGAAAATACTGCAAGGGATTATGTGCCTTTCATTGGTCATTACTGAGGGAGAAGTGTTCAGGAGCTACCTTGGCTGTTTAGTACGTGATGGACTCCTTAGGTCTTTAGATGAACTTTTATAAAAAATACAAATAATTTTCTTCTGATTTTGCTCCAGAAAAAAAAAAAACAAAACAAAACAGTATATACATGTATACATATATAATGTATTTTTTCTTGTTAATAATTGGAAATAATGTTGTGCGTTTCCTATAATACTTACCACATGTGATATGCGTCACCCTGGGTCAACTTGCAGCCTGTGTACAAAAGGCTGGCTCTATTTTCAGTACCCTTAACTGTGAGTAAAATGGCGTAGATTGCTCTTCTGCTCTCTGCAGTTCCAGGAATCTTCATTATAAATGCACCTTGTCAACCTTCAGTGTCCTTAAAACATACAGTTACAGCTTGTTGGCATAAAAGTAGTTACAGAAATGAGAAGGTGATGTGAATTTTTACTTCTCTTTACTCTTCCAATTGAAGACCATTTACGCAGCATTGTTTTATGTCACCCAGCTTCACTTCTAGGTATAACTGGAATTTTAGATATTGCACCTGTGCAGGTCTGTAATTCTTACGTTACTTTACTTTTCAAATGGATCCAGTAGCATAGCTTAATGCAAACTCACTGATGACATCCATGTGTATCTTCACAAGCATAAGGAGTTTTATGAGGACTGAAGATTTTGATACTGCCCTGTACAAAAAGTTTCAGTTATAAGGTCTGGATAAAGTCCAAGAATAGCAGATGTCAATTTACTCAGCCTTTGTGGGTAAAGAAACATTTCGAACATTGAAAACCAATCAGAAAAAACACAGTCCAAAAATAATGTGTTTGAGAAAATTGAGCTTTAACAAAGCAAACTGGAAGTCTGCTTTGGCACAGTGGGACTCCGCTGCGTAGTCAGCAATGAAGAAGAACAGTTTTAAGCGTAAATAACTTTAAGAATACAAACAATGCAAAATTTGTGGCAAATTTGTGATCAGCTTTTCACTGTATTTTACATTACAGACTTTTTTTCCTTAAAGTATTGACTTAAATTACAGAAACTTTACTTCCCATGGCTTCTTGGAAAAACTGTGGCATTGCTCATTGTTTATGACAGGACAAATGGGGAAAACAAATGAGCACTGGACTTGTGTGTTTGATTAAACACTTTGAAGTAAAACTTTTGTGTGGTTTCAGCTTTCCTCTTTGGCTTTCGCTTGTCATCTTCTGATTGTATTTTCTAGTTTTCCTATGTCCCTAGTATTAATTTTAGCTTCCCGTTGTTACTGATTGATTGAATTACTTCACTTACCATTCAGTTGTCTTTATGCTATTATATATAAAACATTAATATAGTAACGAGTGATGCAGATATGGTTAGTTGGCTGGGGCTATAAAATAAGACACAGTATAAAGGCTGTAATCAACTGCAGACATAATTGTCTAGGATTCACTGAGGAGCACAATAAATGCCTTATCTGTAAAGGAACAGGAGTAGCTGTTGCTTGGTGTCCTGTGTTTTGCACAGGATTACTGGGTTCAAGTTGGTTTCCAATTTTTTATGTGGCAAAAAAAAAAAAGCTCGGTGATTATATTGTTGCATCCGTTTCTTCTTCAGAATTTTGTCTTCCAGCTGTATTAAGGATCTCACTGGCATCACAGCCCAGTGGAGCCAGCTGGTGATTTTGACCATCAGTGTGATAGCATCCACCATAAAGAGCATCAAAAAGCATTTTTCTTTTATTAGCTTGATATTAAAAAAATGGATTATGTATGTGGTATTGTATGTTGCTGTTCCTTTGTTCAGGTTACTAACTGAAGCTGTGTTTGAAATGAGTGTTAAAAGTAGAATAGGAAGAAATCCTTTAGTCAGTGCCCATTCAGTTTTCTCTGAATAGAAGGTTTAGAAGGTTAGCCTCTTCTAGGTGTCCCAAACAGCTTTGTGGCTGCTCTGAGCATAGGAACAATCTTGCACAGTTTACTGTACAGTAGCCTTTAACTCCTCCAGCTCATTGGGGACACACTTATGGGAGAGGTCATGAAGTTGCGCTATGCACTTTTCTGTTGATGGCTCAAAGATAGTAAAGGTCTTCGTCTGTGCTCTGGTCTTTTTGTAAGTGTAGTTCTGTAATCACTTACAAGCAAGTGTGTCTGTTCGGTGGGACAGTAGATACGGATTGGTCTTCTCTCTCCACCTTGTCCGTTTACAGTGTGCCGCAAAGGGTACTGCAGGGTCCACTTATCCTTTCAGATTGGAATGTCTTAGTGGGCCAGAAGGAGACTGTCCCACATATCTACCAAGGCTGGCAGGCCTGAACAGATCAGGGCTCTGGGTTTGCTGCTTACAACACAGAACCATTGAGTTTCACAGTAAATTTCTCTGTGTCATGATTTCACCCTGAAGATGTGCCATATGTTGTCAGGAAAATGTGTATGAGTTTAGGCCAGTCATAATTTTCAGTAAAGCCATTTGGATCATCTTTTGTTTTTTAAAAAGCCCTCTACCTGTTAAGATGCCACGTGAATTCGTGTAACAGTTTTCAGCCAGAACAGGAAAACGTTGAAATAGGCACAGGTCAATGAAAAATTCCTGGCAGGAACTTGGTAATCTCAGGTTGACCTTCTGCATGTTTGCATTTATGTTAAAAAAAATACTTGTAGAATGGAGGCTAGAGCAGTGAATTTTCTCTAAAACTGGTATCCTCAGTACTTTAAAACCCTGGAGGCTTCTGCACAGAAATGGATTAAACAAAAAGAGCTCCTTTCTGCTGCTTTCCTTCGTCATCATGTACCTTTGCTTTCAATAGGGCTTTTGTGAATAAAGTAGCTGAAGATGAGAACCAAGAGCACTTGATGTAAACGTCCCTTTGTGTGGCTGTGACAGAGTAAAAATGCTGCAGGACAGCTGAAAGCCACATCTCGCAATCTGCAGACACGTGGTGGTGAGCACTGTGATTGTGCTTAGTTTTAAGTTGTCTTGGCGGTCTTCTAACTGATGTCAGGGGATCTAATGGGCCAAATACTGCACGTATTTCGCTAAAGAGTAAAATGCATTTTGCATTAAGAGACTGAAGAAACTGGTGTTTTCTCATATTTGTTGCAGCTTCACCCAGTGTGAAAGTTTGGCATGATGTCTGACATAGCGTTATGGTTTTGCTTCCAGTTTCATGTCCAAGAATGGCCTTGATTTCTCTGATTCCTGGTGGCAGATCATGGCAGTACCCAGGCAGGGTAAGAATGTCCCTGCAGAAGGATGTTTCGATAGTTGGTACAAGTATACATCAGGGCAGAAAGATGAAACGATGGCAGTATCTCACATTGTCTGTTGGGAGACTGTAGAAAATCCACAGTGAAAAAGGTGGGTTGATCAAAGGCAGGCCTGGAAATATCCAGTATAATGCAGCATGCAAATTTCAAAAAGAACATATGCTCCATCCAATGCTAAAGAAGTCATTGAGGGATGTGGAATGGGAGAATTAATCTGCAGCTGAACGGACCAGCGTTGCCTTCCTTTACAGTCAGCAGAAAGAAAGGGGCACATTTACTAAGTCCTGTTTTAGAGGCCTGCTTCTGTCTGATACGGATCAGAGCCTAAAAGCGCCCATTTCTCTGTCATCTGTACAGAAGTTTAGACAGCTACCTCAGACAGAGCCTACTCTGGAAATCCTTCCAGACTTCAGTAGACTGTGGATCAGCTTTGGCTGAACTGTTGCTGGTCCATTTCTGTATTTGAGCATATTCATTCAATGGCTCTTTTCCACACTTACATATATAGCTGTTTTATAAATAATTAAAATTTTAAAAATTTGTCTGGTGCTATTTAGGAACTTGGCACTACAATGTTATATGCAAAGCTTTTGATTTTTACAGCTGTGAAGCTGTAATGATAAGCTCATCAAGATCCCAGTCAGCTGAGAACCATCAAACTTACCATACACACACTTTTGTTATACAAAAACACATTATATGTTGGAAATCTCTGCAAAAAGGCAAGACTGGTGCAGCGGTTTGACCTCTTTGAAATGAGGGAGTCTTCCAAACAACATTGTAAAGGTGTTTCTTTGCATCCAGATGGATTTTCTGCGTTTTGTTTATTCTTATTCCTAAAATACACATCTTTTCAGTGCAGTGTATATACAAAATATATGCTTCTGTTTAGTACTGTATAACATTGTAATTGTAAACAATTTTTGCCATCACAGAAAAGAGGATGTGTGATAATTGGTTAGCAGTTTGTTCCTTGGAGATCCACCGTGTGAATCTTTGAGGGATGTGAACTAAACTAGAGTCTTCTTAGAAGTTCACAAAACCGCAAAACGTAATGGGCCTTTTCCTGGGCCAGATTTCCCGTAGACTGCTGAAAATCTGTTTAAACAGGTACTTGTGTGTGGTAACGGTCCTTAGGCACTGAAATACATACTTTTGTGAATAACGACCTGGGTCTCAGCCACGAGCGTAATAAAACTACACAGCCAAAGAGATAAATATGCAGTTCTAGTATCCCTTGTCAAATATTTGTCTATGAAACGGGCCCCGCATGAGATGAGGTATCCTCAGGTACTTTGTGTGATTTTTTTTTTTTATTTTATCTGTGCGCTTTTTGTATAAGTTAAAGAATTAAAGCCAGAGTCTACATAAATAAGCAGAGCCTGGATGCACAGCGTTCGTTTCTGTTTTGGCGGCCCAGCTGAGTGGCTGGATGCCCAGGGCCCTTAGCTAGCTGTGCAGCAAAGCCTGGTCCCCATTGTGCTCTCGCCCTTTCTTTTGGGAGCAGTTCTGAGCCTCCCAGAGCTGCTTACCGTACACGCACACCGGCACTCTCTCTCCTCAGCCCGGGTAGATGGGTATTTAAATGGGACTATGCTGCTGCATGAAAGGGACAAGAGTTGCAGTTCAAGTCGTTTAATATTACAGTTATGATAGTTCGCAAAGTCCAAATTTTCTCCCAGTCTTCTCTCAGTTTACTTCTCTGTAGGCATAGGCACAAACTAGAGTTGCCCTTGTCCTGTAAGTCGGGTGTCCTTTTTGATACCCCCTTTTCTCTCTGCTCTCCACGTATTATTCTTCTATCCATGTTGTTGCTAAATCTTGTCATATTTTCTCTTCAGAGCTTTCCTTTTGCCATCTTCTCTCTGCCTGGTTCAGCTCCATCACCCTCTCTCCTTCAGTGCCTTTACTGACACTGCAAGCTGTGAACAGTAGCACTAAAACTAATTTGTATTTGCCTTGATTCCATAATGACCTCACATTAGTCTGTTTGCCTATTAATACTCTGCCTGTAAAATGCTACTGAGATAACGAACCTCATTACGACACGTTTTTTCCTAAGATAATACCAACAGTATTACAGTTTGTGAAGTACAAGCTGGTTGAACCCTTAGCTGATGCTTAATTTAATTAATGGGAGGACGGACACAAAATGTGCTAGCAGGCTAGTATTCCTCTCGGAGAGAAGGTGATAATTAGCGAACCCTACAAGTGATTTGTAAACAGCAGACTGGTGTTTTTCCTCCGCTGACTGATCCAACACTTCAGTAATGTGATTATCTCTTACTACAACCATTTGTCCACTCTGCCTCACACTCTGAGATGAAACCTGATATTTTTCCTTTAATATGCATATTAAAATGATTCAGTTCTTTAAAATCACCATGCAAATGCGCCAGGGCTTTGTTATGGTATTTTCTACTTACTGTGCTGTGATGCCGTTTGCACTGCAATGGTGAGCAGTGTTTTATTTGGATCAGTTGAGAAATGGTGAGGAAATGGTTGCAAATGTGTTTTGCTTAAGCAGTTTATCTTCCTAGTGCAGCTGGAGTTTTTATTTCACACTCAAATGTACTAGTAAAACACCAGGCACTTTTTTTTCTAGTCTGTGAAGCAGTTGAGTACAGCAATAAGGGAACCGGAGCCTTTTTTAGTAAGTGTATTTCTTGAATAGTATCCTGAACAGCTAGACCTCTGTATCTGCCTTACTTCTTATCTGAGCCTAATATCGTAGTATCTGAGCATTTCATAGTCTTTCCAGTGCCCTTATACTCCAGTAACCCCATGAGAAAGAAAGATGGCTTCACGTGCATTTTGTGGATGGAGAGCCGGGACACCATGACGTATGGGAGCTATCTGTACCCTGTCGCAGACATGCATGGACGATGGGTTGCCGTCACATTAGGACTGTCATTTGGGCATCCTTCCCTGTGAGGGCTGGCGCGCTGCAGCGGCTGCCAGGCAGCTCTGGTGAGCGGGCTGCAGCGGTGGGAGGTGGTGGCACCCCTGGGGGGGTCTGGCAGGAGCCACCCAAGCCCCTCACAGGGAGTCTGTAAGCAGTTCAGACCAGAGTGCACAGGGTATGTTACTGACCCGGGAGCAGGACTCGAGCTGTAGCGGAGGGTGAATAATGAAAACCTTCTCTATGAAGTAAATATTTTTTTAAAAAAATGTGGTGATCTATACTGTCCCCTACTATTGCGTGTAGTCGTCATAACCCTGTTTAGTGGTGACATAGCGTCATCCTAAGGAAACAAGAATACTTATGCTGCTAGGAGGAACAACAATTTCTTCTAGGCACTGGACCCAAATTTATCTGCAGTTAGCTCCCCAGTGAATGAGCAGCAAGTGTTCTTCTTTTGCCTGTTCACCAGCGGAAGTGATCGGTAGTGGACCTTATAACTCTTCTGAGATGTAAAGGCCAAAGGCACGCCTGTAAACCATGCCAAGTAAGATGTTGGTGAAAATGTTCCTGCTCTCATTTATTGTAGCTTAGAGCAATATATCCAAGTTCTTTGTCCTTTAATGGTGTGACTCATTTTGAGGCTGTTTCTGTTAAAGTTCACAAATGTATTTGAGTATTTGTAGAGTGCTGCTGTATGAGTAAGGGTAGCCAACTGTTTGTATTTTTTTGTGACCAGATGGTTCTGCTTTTGTTCTGCTTTTTTTAACCCCTTGCTTCAATGGGGGGTTTTATGAGCTCTTTTTACTCACCACTCCACATAAAGCTTTGCAGTTTGCACCACAATTAACACAAAAATTAGAATTACACTGGCTAATGATTTGAGTCCAGAGTTGGAAGTCAGATCAAGAATTGGTGTTTACTTCATGTATATCTGCACTTTGAATAGGAAGATGATTCTCCTCACATATCTTCACAGTCATTGTGTTATATATATTTGTCCTAGTCAGGAACCAAGCCTGTAAAGATGCTATAGTCATCAGATAAAGAGCACCAATCTTCAAGACCAAGATGTCTCAATCTGAGCTACAGGAGAATCTGGGTGTAGGCCACCTGAATTATGTATTATTGGTTACATTTCGGATGGTTTGTCTATCCATTACCGCAGTATGAGATAATTTTACGATTTTTTTCTGTGTTAATTCTCACAGTACTCCCAGAAGATAATAAAAAGTAACTATCCCTATTTTTCAGGTTGGGGAAGGAGTAGAAATAATGCCTAATTTACCAGAGCTGCAAAATCCTGATAGCTAGATTACTCGCAACACCTTAGAGTATTTTTTAAGTGCCTGGATGTTTCAAGTATCTAAGATCTTTTGAAAAATATTTAATTTCAATAGGGGTTCTGTTAAAATTTCCAAGGCATGTATCTGCAAACATCTCTTTTGTAATGCTATTAAAAATCTGGCCACAATACGACTCTATTTAAATGTTTTTCCAAGTTTTCCTGCAAACACGAATTCATCTCATGCAACTGCAGAAGCCCCCATACCAGCAAGTTATCTTAGGCTTTCTTCATAGTCAGCAGAGAAAAATGTGCACTTCTAGGATGTGACTTCATTTGATCTCTTTTAGTCACGAAGTGCTTGCCTCTCTCTGTTGACTGCAAAGTAAGGCTAAAAAACTAGTTCAAAACATTGTCTCCTGTACTATAAATTTACTTAGCTGAGTCCAACCCTAAGTGATTCATCAAAGATACAGGAAATCTTGTAGCACAGAAGATTGAACCCAAGTTTCCCAAATACTTAAAACTTCAATCTCACGGACTTCACCAATTTATCCAGTAGGTTGTATCTGCTGCTTTTGCTCTCTGTGATTCCTGTCTTCACATTTAGTTTGTTTGATTTCAGCTGAACTTCAACCATAGAGACATGCATTAGAGAGAAGAAAAAAATGTAGGATAAAAAGTTAAAGCTGGAGAGGGGTGCTAAAGAAAGTGTAACAGGTTTTCTCTTTGGAAGAAGGTCTGCTGGATTTAACAGGGACTGATGTTGCACTCCACAGAAATTGTTCTAAACTTTTCGTTTTCTGCTAGGTTTTGATCTGCTTGGTGGAATTCCATATGCAAGATAATACTTTCTATTCACATTTGTGAAAGGTCTGGGAAAGAAATCCCAACCTCTCTGAAAATTATCGTGTATTATTTAACTCTGTATGACCTTTTGAGAAGATAGGTGACCTTATGCTTGAAGGCCAAATACAGACCTGGCACAACAGCCAGTGACTTCACTGTGAGTTCCACACACTTCTCTCAGGGCTCAGTAAGTCAAATCCATTGTTGCTAAAGCAAATGTTAATTTTACAGTAGAGGACAAAACAACCAGACCCATTTATGGTATTATTGTTCTGTTTACATCTATCCAGACCACGACAGAAGCCAGAACTTGGATTACAAACCATCTAAAATGGAAGATTTCTTTTTCAAATTTTACTCCAGCTGCTGGAGACTGGCTTGGGATGAGGCTAATGAAAATGCTTCTATACATTTTTTTTTAAAATGTGGATACTTTTCCTCCAAGAACTGAACACAGGCCAGCAATTCATTTCCTGCACTAGGCAGCATTTGAATAGCCTATTATGTCTTCACAAAAATTACTCTCCTATGAGTTGAATGAGATTAGAACCTGTGAAACAGAGGTGGAAATCTGGCCTCATCTTTATCAGACACATCCTGTCCTAACTATTCCCATATCAGAGTTTTAAACAAGCTTTCCTACTGAAACTTACTATTTTGGAATGTTGTGTTGCCTGTGATACTTGAAAGTTAAATGGTTGTGATTTGGGTTTATATTAGGGGGTAACCTGCCAAATGGAAAGACTGGTAACAAAATAAAGTCTGTATCCTGAGCATATGCTATAGACAAATAACAATTCTCCCAAACAACCATAAATTCTCTTTAGAGTTGCAATTATTTCTTATTTCCTCTTGCCACATTTTCATTTATTTCTTCATTGACCTCAATCCCTAAAGCATGAGAGCCCAGCATATCTGAAGACTTGCACATTAAAACTGCACATATTTTAATTGGAAAGTGAAGCTTACCCTTCCATATCTGCATGGCAGTCTTGATCCTGTGCCAGTGGGGAGATGGACAGACAGGGAATAAAAATAAGAATCCTGTCCTACTGATTTTGCAAAACAATAATCATCTTACATTGGTACCATAACTTTTTCCCATGTCATATGGTTGTATAAAATTGCCCATTGCTAAAAGTAACTGATTCTGGAGTGACACCCTCTGCAGATGTTTCAGACCATTTCAGAAAGTCTTGGTGAGTAAAGGTTTTGCATGTGGTTGAAATATATTGGGCGTAATTAAAGTGGTCTCTGGATTTGAGGATGACCTTAGCTCCTTTAGAAACCTGTTGGGGAGGAGCTAGACAAGGCTCCCAAGGGATTAAACTTCTCGGTTTTCTAGGAAGTATTCCGTCCATAATGTTTGCTGAATGACTGTGGATCAGGCAAGATGAGAGGCTGTCCAGCTGAAAAGAGCTACTCTCCAGGAAAGCCTGCCCTTTTGCATCTACTTTTTGTACCCTTTTCCTAGGTCTATACCCCCACGCTTCCTGATCCTACTCAGACACACGACAGTGAGTTGGGAAGTATTGTTGCAGTTGGAAGAGTTTTCTGTGGTTGCTCTCCGGCAGCCACTGAGCACTAGTGCATCTCTTTCTCCAAGATCTGCTTGAGGAAATCTTGGAAGTGAGCTGAGATCAGTGCTACAGGGAGCAGCTGCCTCTGGGAAGCACCAAAACAGATGTGTCTGTGCTATCCACAGTCACAGCGCAAGAACAGAGGCTCTGTTCTTCTATGTCCCAAAGGAAAGGAGACCAAAATGGCCTTTCCATTCAAATACTGGGTTACTGGTGTGTCCAAAACTTCTGCCAACTTGAGGGGCTCGAGGGAAAGCCTTTAAGTGAATAACGCAACATAGAATCAGGTCCTGAATATCAGGTCTTTCTTGTATTAGCACAGAGAAGCACTCTCCATTCTTCTTTCAACGTGTATTCCAGTTCATTGCCCTCTCTCCCCCAGTCCATGCTGCTCAACCATGTGCTTTCTCCAAGCTGCCAAGAACATCCATCTCACTTTTGTCACAGGATGATGCTTTTTGTGCAAACATAAATATTTAGAGAAGTTTACAAAAGATTAAGCTTCATCAAGTCAAGCATTCCTGCTAATGCAGTGTCGGGACAAGTCAGCAGGGAGCAAGAGCCTGGGCTGCTGTGCACAGCTGTTGCAAGACCAAACTGTGGAACTTTCATTTTAGACTCCACCAACTTCACTGATCAAAACCGTTTTGCAAGTTGGCTCGTGGTTTTTTCCAGAGTGAAATCCTCTCCATCAAAACAGCTGCTTCAGTGTGCAGGCTTTGTCTCTATTGTGAATCTCTTGCCTCAGGTTTATTGCTGTTATGCAAATTCCTAATGCAGATATGCTGCACTTGCTGCACCAGGAAAAAAAAAATTCATGTTAGGGAAGTCCCTAAGATGCACCTCAGAGCAAAAATAGTTGGGAGATCTGCGAACAATACTTGTGCTCTGATCGTTTGGGTTTCACTCTGATTGTCAGTACCTGAAAAAAATTATGCCACGTTTAATACAGGGAGACTTCAAAAGACATAAAGGATAGGGGAAAATCCCAAGTGAGAATATTAAAAGGGAATTATAAAACTGTTGAGGTTTTTTTTTTGTTGTTTCTAGTAAGGTAAAGCAAACAGATGTCATTCCAGAATTCATGCAAAAAAGTAATAAGAATACAGAAATACATGCAGGGGAAATGGGTGCGTGTGTGCAAACACATCAGTGTGTATTTTCTTTAAGGGGTCATGTCCATCTTCAGTCTCAAGTACTGACAGTTTGGCTTTTTGCTCCAGTGGGAAGTAAATTTGTCATACCAGCTCAAATACTATCTACCTCTTGGACTGCTCACAAGTAAAGCCACTGCAATGACCATCGGTGAAAAAAAGAGCTATCTGGCATGCTTTCCTTCAGTGCTGTTCTGCTGCCCCTTTTCTAGTGAGGAAACCACGGGAAATCCACAGGAAATCCTACCTTCCTGGAAAAATATCCTGCTTCCTCCTGAGGACCCATGGAGCAGGCAGCTTGACATGACTGTGGGCATTTCTGAGCTAGGCAAGTCGAAAGAGAACAATCTTTCGTAGGAAGTGGCTCGAGCCTCATTGTTTGAGATGCTGAGAACCAGAGTGGACAAAAACCAGCTGGCCTGATCAAGTGTCGATGATATTTTGGGCAGGAATGTTGGACTAGATGACCCCCAGAAGCCACTTCTAACCAACTTTTTTATGTTTCTATGAAGTCACATTAATCATAGAATCATAGAGTCGTAGAATGGTTTAGGTTGGAAAGGACCTTGAAGATCATTGAGTACCAACCCCCCTGCCATAGGCAGGGACACCTCCCACTAGACCAGGTTAATCTAACAGGGTTTTTTCCATCTTTAAAATCTGTGCTTCTCTGATAAACACTGCTAGGCCTTGTATTTAGTCCCATTTTTTAAAATAATCTTTGTCTGAGATTTTTAATTAAAGGTGCTTGTAATTAAAGTATTGGTTTTATTGCAAGATATGAATTAATTATGCTATTCTCTAGGAATGCTAGAATATTTTAAGTGTTCTTCCAGCAAGCTGAATTATCATCACTTTAATACTTTCAATATATTCCTGTAACTGAACCCATTTCATAAACCTAAAGACGTTACTTTAAATTTAATAATACAATGAGAAATATGCTTAAGGTTGTAGGCCTGTGACTTTGATGACTAATATGAATGGATAAATTGAAACTTACTCATGATTTAAACTTGCAAATGTAGCTGAAATGATTTCATGGTTCAGGCTGAAATACAATCTAACTGAATTAAAGAGAGGTTTGTGGTTCCCTTAAGGTGGTAGATCTCATCCACAGTTTATGAGATTGAAGTGTAAGCTCAAAGGAGAAGTAAATCTGAGGAATATATCTGCTGTACGTAAATCGGGGTTAGTTTCTTTTTTGCAGAGCTTTGTCTCCCAAATACATTGCAAAATTTGGATCCACCTCCTGCTTCCCCTGGTCCTAGTGGATGGTCCTTGCTGTGCTGTGCTTCTGTGCAAAACAGAGGTGGGCAAAACCGTGAAACGGTGACTGGGTGCCCTTGAGCTGCACTGAGTTGAGAAAACATCGTGCAGTGTTTTCACGGTAAGATCGTTGCCGGAGGGCATCCACACCCAGAAGACTGGCCTGCAGAAGCCACTCCTCCCAAACTCTACCTGTGCTCAGTGGAGAGCAAACTGCTGAGCGCAGGAGGTCTGGTGTAGAGAGTAAGGGGTGAGTCAGGGCCGGAGCCTGACTCCACGGGATTCGTTTTTTGCCTTAGTGAGTAACCGCTGAACAAGGAGGGTGGTGAGCCCTGCAGTCCAGATACTCTACCTAAGCTGTAGTGTGGCAGAGCGGGGTAAGCTGGCAATAATGTTCTCACCAGTGTGCAAGTCTCTCGGCTGCAGGCAGTTTACATAAACATGCATGTCTCCGACTATGAAAGCTCATCGCTTCTGAACTTGGTGGAGCCTTTGATAACAGCACGTAGGTTATTCCTGTTTTCATTAGGAAACAGCTAATGCAGTGTATTCAAATTTATATCAGTTTACTGTTGTTTCTATCACCTGGAAAAAATTGAAAAAATGAATATTTTTAATATCAGAAAGATACTCTGTCTCCCACAGTAACTAAAGCCAGAAAAACAAGAGGAGAGATCCTGGCAGTTATGTACTTAGAAAACCCTTAAATCTCTCTGTGAAAACTGGTCATTGGTTTCAAGCATTTCCTTTCGGGCAAACCTTAAACTAGAGGAATTAGGATCAGAAAAACGAGTTGCTGTCAGATGATGATTATTTTCCATCATTCTGGCAGCATGCACAAAGTAGAGGGAGCTTTCCAAACCCAGAAGAGGATATAGTCCCTGTTCCAAAGCACATGAGTGTGAAGAGGCAGGGTAGGGAAGAGGAGGGATGGAGCTACAGCACAGGGAGCAATCCGGGTAATGCTAGCCATGCATCAGGTGAATTACAGCAGGTAGAGAGCAATAGCAATTTTTCTGGAGGAGAAGGGAATCAAATTCATTCCCATTTAGTAAATGAATGTGGTTTGGCCAAATGTTTTTGTGAACGCGTTTCTATTTTAGGATGTTACTTCTTTTTTCCTCCCGTTAATTTTTAAGAATGGGAAACAAATATTGTACTTCCAGGTTTTATCAAGATGTTTTCTTGAGGAAAAAGGACAATTGCAGCAAAATGCCATTTAAAAATAATGTTTATGAGATTCCAATTATTTCTGTTGGGTGCAAATATTCAAACCTATTCCTAAGTAAGAAATTCCCTTAGTCCTGGGAGATGAAGGAAAAAGGTTTTGTGCTCAAAATCCACATTTTAGTTGCAGAGAAGTTAAAACAAGTAGTTTGGATAGAAAAAAAGCTCCAATTCAGGTGTACAAAACACTACAGAAATAAAAAGGCATGTAAATATTATCTTCCCTCACCACTATGTCCTTGAAGGGCAGACCCTTTCTTCCAGGCTTCTTTTCAGCCCAATGACTTTCTGGGTTGCTGCAAACTCTACGTAGTCCCTCTGGGTCTCACATGATCCAGTCGCTCTCTTTTCAGAGGAACATGCCATAATAACATAAAACAAGCAACTAAACCAAATGCCATACTTCACAGCTTGCAAGATAAAAGTCCTGGTTCAACTGGTGTCTTTGAAGAATGTGCAATGGAAATATTTTAACAAAAGAACTTGGAAAAATCAAATTGTTTAAAGCTAATTCCTGCAAGAAAAGAAGTGTGTGTCATTATTTTTTCCACCCCAACCCTGTGTTCTCATCAAAATCGTTAATTCGTTTTCTATTTAGAAGGTTACTGGTAGCAACTTTCCATTCTTCGAGGTAAATAGGGAGAGCCACTTTTAGCAAAGCCTTTTCTTTATTGCCTACTCATAAGAAGAATTGCTGCTTAAGACTAAGGGAGCTTTTTAAGATGGATTTAAATGATGCTTTGAGGGAGAATGAGAAAGTATGTGGAGGGAAGTGTGCTGAAGCATCTATAGTACAGATCTGAGTCCATGCGACTCTGCTAGCAGGGTCTATGATGGGCACACCAAGCTCTGCAAGTGTCTCTCTGTGTTTCAGCTTGCATAATCTATCTTTACCTAGTCATATCTTGCGGCTCGATAAACAGAAGCAGCAGGCCTGAGTGTCCTGACGTTACCCTCCCCAGCCAGTAACAGGCACGTGGAATATTTGGACAAGCATTTGTTTCTGTTTTCAAAATTTCGTACATGATTGTAACATCACAGAAGATGAGATTTTAATAAACAATATGTTTCCTTAGGATAACAGCTCTGATTTGGGGATTTTGTTTTTTGTTGTTTCCTTTGCAGGAAGACGGTATCGTGAAGGAAATAGACATCAGTCATCATGTGAAGGAAGGTTTTGAAAAAGCAGATCCTTCTCAGTTTGAGCTGCTGAAAGTATTGGGACAAGGTTCATATGGAAAGGTAATTTTTAATGCCATCTAATCACCTAGAGCAACACTGAAAATGTCATGTCCTTTCTTTCAGTTCATTTACACTGGTAACATTGGTCATATATAAATTATATTGTAAAGGCAAGTAAGCAAACCCAAATCCCTTCTATCTTCATTTTAATAACACTTTTGCCTTTTAGCTGGATTCCTGTATAAAAAACAGTTTAGAAAACAGTGCTTATGGCTCTGGACCTGGACTAATGAGCACAAGTGTGCATTAGTAAAGCATCACTAAAAAAAAAAAGTGGGATATGTCCCCTCCTTCTTCCTGACGTACCCACCAGGGAGGTGAGTGCACTACTGCTGAGGAGTTGAAGGATGTAAATAGGGGCATTCAAAGGCTTATAGATGTTAGCTGGCCAAATCCTGCTGAGGACAGAAAGGGATCCCAAGCACATTGCAAAGTTCCAGACTGCTCTTTAGGTCACACTCAGAGAGAGGCCTGTACGCTTTGCTGAGAGTATCATGGATTCAAATTCCAACCCAAACTATTCTAAGATTCTATGGAAGTCCTTAGGGATATTATTTTGTGGGGTTTTAAAAAAATATTTCCCAGCCTTCAATGGTGGATCGTTCTGGCTAACTTGACTCACACCTAAAATCTGCTGACGTATCCAGCACAAAGCTGAACATCCTGACAGTCAATCAGGGCCTTTAGCCCTGAAAGAAGCTGTATTTGGAGTATTTATCAGCTTCCTGACTATTCCAGAATTATGTGGATAAACAAGTCTGTTAGAAGTTTCCTGAGATGAGAGAAATCAGGAAAGTTAGCATTCACTACCAAGTTTTGATCTAGAAAATTGCTTGAGAGCACAATAACAATGTTTGAGTTTTAAATACTAAAGAAATATGAAAAATCAAACTACTCAAATTAGATTTACTGTATAATTCAATACAAGAAGGAGAAGAACAAGAGAAGAAAATCTCTTTTGCAAAAGTAACAGAGGCAGAATGGCCAGTTAAGTAAAGAGTTTAGATATGGTTGGTTCAAGGGCTGTCTTGTACTGTTGCATTTCATCATTAACTGTCCAAGTTGGCCTTCTGGCATTAAACATTTTAGAAGCAAAATGTCTAGTCTCTGCCACCAGTTCCCAAGAGGAGATCTGATTTCTGGGATATGCTCTGCCCAGTTCACTGGGGGATCAGAGTGTGAGTGTGGACATCTTACCTGGTTGGAGCTGGGTGTGATTACAAATCGCTTTCCATATCTTATGTGAACCAGGTCAGTAAACTTCTCAGAACATCAAAGACACAGGAGAGGGAAGTCTGCTCTGTGTTTCTTATGCAGTACCCAACCACCTAAATTTTCATCACCTTGATATTTGAGCGAATTGTTTAAATCCACAAGTCTCTGGGGAGACCATTGGTTTTTCCATTGGAAAACCCATTGGTTTTCAAGTTGTTCACCTGAGGACTGAATAATTTCTTGCAGGATTAGAGAAGATGCCTTTGGTGTTAGAGGGAGTGCTCTCAACACTCTTGAAAGTCACAACGCTTGTTTGGCTTTCTAGGTTGGGATTTGGGTGATATACCCACTGCTCCAGCTAAAGCAGTTTTGCTAGTTCAGGTATTGATAACTTGAGGTGTTTGCATGCACATCAAACTAGAAAACTGAAAGTCATGCTCAGCCACATGCCTGTGCTATTCTGGCAAACTAGTATAGTATAGTTATTATAACTAGTCAAGTAAGCACTCCAGGACCGCTTGGTGGTTTCAAGAACAATGTGACTTCGGCTTTAAGAATAATCAGAAGGATGGCATCATTTTGCAATACAGTGCATTTTCATTTGTTCTGTTTCCTTTTTGGTTTGATGATTATGTTGATGTGCTCTGAAACAGCACACAGTGTTCTTGACTCATCTGTTTCGGAGAGAATGCAGACAAGTGCCCTATCCCGTGCTACAGGGAACAGCTGACTAGTGACTAGTAACATAAATTGATAATTTTGCTTATTACAGCAACATGGTTATTACAAGATTTGCAAGATTACATGGCAGATAAGATATTTCTAGAACTGCAGCCTAATATTTCTGCAGACACAGCATGCTGTGCTGTTCTATGTGCAGTACAGCTTAAAATCATTAACTTAAGGGTTTCCGGTTTTGTTTTCTGGATAAAGATTCCATAACCATTTTTGCAGAATAATAATACAGCTGAAAATCTAGTATTTGGGCAAGCTTGCTTTTGACTTTCTCCTCCCTTTCAATGTAATGCAAAAATTAAATTTTTCACTTGGGCTGGATAGAAAAATATCCCAACATTTCTCTGGCTAGCCAAACTTCTAAATGAATTGACTTCCTGTTAATGCTGGAGCAGCTGAGCTTAATTTATCATGAATGTTAATGAAAAACACTTCAGAAAATCTTGTGTGTTCCTGTTGCATCCAAATTTCATCATTTGTTCCTACAGTTGTGAGTACTGGAGGTATTTGTATGTTCATCAAACCAGGAAACAGGAGATGGGAAGAAGCAGCATGTGCCCAAGCTCAGCTGGTTAGAGCAGCTCGGGTGAGGAACTGTGCGTATCTCACATGCACAGGAAACATCTTGAGAAGGAAAGTCTAAACACAAACGTATCGGATCATGTTGTAGAAGTGTTGTAGCGGTGATGCTATACAGATGTAAGAGCCCTGGTTAAGGTGTTCAGAGAGAATTTAGCCTTTTTTTTTTTCTTTTTCTTCAGTTTTTCTAGCTGGTTGTTAAAAGTTGTTCTCTCTTCCCACGAACCTTTCCTCAAAGGATGCTTCAGAAAATCATAATCTGTTTACAGATATTATTTTTTGCAGGAGGAAGATTCTTTCAACTTGCAAATAATGTGCTAGAAACAGACTTCCTCTGTTCTTTTTTTGGCTTTTTATATTTTGGGTGGAGGCAGTTAAGAAAGCTGCATGGTTCCTGAACAGGCAAAGAATACAATAGTTGTCACAGATTTTTGTATTCCAACTTCCCTTAGCTACATAATTTTAGCTAGCCTTTGATAATTTATGTCATTATAAGTATATACTATGTATGTGGCGTTAGATTTCTGTTTGGATTTGGCTTTACTTCCTGCTTCTGTCCAGTACCAAAAGTGCTGAAATAAAAGGGAGACACTGATGTCTCATATTTCTGACCTCCGCAGACAAAGCGAATCGTAGGAATCAGCTAAAAAATTTCTTTTTTTTTTTTTTTCCAGTTATTAACACACTGAAAGTCTTATAAAGACCAAACTAAATTACTGATTCCTTTGTTCACTACCCCTTCAGTGCTCAGATGTACTCAGGAGCAGATAAGAAATAGTTGCATAGAGTAAAATGAAAAATATCACAATTTTAGCTACAATTTTATTTTATTTCAATGACAAATTTACACTGTCATAAGATGTAACATAGGTAACTATAACAGGGAAAACTCTCTTTGTTTTAATAATCCTTTTGTTAATCAAAATAGTTCTACTTTTTGCTAAGTATAAACAACTAGATTTTCAGCTGTATGAACTTTTTGCTTCAGTTACATCTTAGGCTAGTCATCATTCATGACTTACAGCATAAATTAAATCAAATTGTTTTTTCTCCATAATTGAATTGATGACAATAGTTTCAAGACCGTGCACGTTGCTAAGCACAAAGGAGACACAACTTTTTTTCATGTGAAGCTGGTCAGAATATGAAGAGATGTGCATGCACGAATTATGACTATTCACCCATCTTTAATTGAATGTGGAAGGGTAATCAGTAACGTTGAACCTGTTTTCTTTGTGAGGGAGTAAAGGCTTAAAAATGAAGGTTTCCAGAGCTAGTTAAACCAATTGCAGGTGAAATAGTTACAAAATACTTTCCACTAATAATTTTCATTAGAATTCCTGAATCTGTTCCTTTATCAAATGCCGCAAGGCTTGTAACTGGACGTTCAGGACTCATCTACACAAGACGTCTGCTTTTCACAGGTATTTCTAGTGCGGAAGATCAAAGGATCTGATGCGGGTCAGCTTTATGCCATGAAGGTACTTAAGAAGGCAACTCTGAAAGGTAAGGACTGGGGCAGTGGCTGCAGTCTCTATTTCTGTGCTACTTTGCCACTTACTTGTCTTGTCATTTTTTGTATTGCTGCTGTCTGATGGTATATAAAAGTACACAAATATGCTTCTGCCACCCTCCAAAATTCTGCCTCACTGTAGTGAATGTTCTAAAAAAAGTGAATACGAGCAATGTTACCCATATACAGTGTGTGAGCAGGAAAACAGGACTTCGGTGTTTTCTAACTGCATGTGTTCTTCACTTTCTTGCTGTTATTTATAGAACCTCTGTTGGGCGCATAGTAATTGGTACCACAGTGACAGTATCTATCTGTTGCTGAAATAAACTGAAATAAGTATTTTTAAATAAGGATATTGCTGAAGTAAAACATGACTTCTATGGGGCAGAAAGGCCTTCCATCTGGTGCTTCTCCCTATATGCCTGAAAATTCATGTGACATATTTTCAAGTACAACAAAGTCATAGAATCATAGAATCATAGAATTGTCTAGGTTGGAAGAGATCCTTGGGATCATCGAGTCCAACCTACTCTACAAAGTTCTCCCCTACACCATATCCCCCAACACCACATCTAAACATCTCTTAAACACATCCAGGGATGGTGACTCAACCACCTCCATGCTGTTTCCTAGCTCAGGACCACTCAGTGCATGGTCTATGGCAGGCTGGGTCCAAATGACTGGTGTTTGAAGCTGGTCATCCCCTTGTGGGGCCACTGGCTGCTACAGCCTCGCTCAGACCAGAAAGAAATTTCTAGTAGAGCACAGGATTGAAAAGCAAACAGAGAAAGTTAGGTCTCAGCTGAAGTCCTTACAGTCCTTACTGTTTGTTCCTCCACAAACAGAGTTAGGTCCTCATCTTGTTTCCCTGACCTAGCATGGTACTCTGTTTTTTCCCCTCAAAAGCCTGACACTTCTTGCAGATGATGTGGACAGCGCTCATTTTGCCCAGAGCAGCTCTTTCTTGGACAATGCGGGTTTACACAATGCAGTATAGTGCCTAAATTTCTATCCTAATATGAAGAGGGATCATTTTGAGATAGTTCTGATGACTTCAAAATCCAAAATGCTTTAGCAAGCCTCAATTTGGGGAACCAAAAGAAGAATGAAGCTACCCGTAATTGCAAGGTAGAGTTACAGCAGGTGGTGGCAGGCAGACACAGTACATCTTCTGAGTACTAGTCGAAATGGGGAAGTGGCAAACTGGATATTTACACAGCCCTTTCCCCTAAGAAGGCCTTTGCAGAGAAACGTTAGTTTGAAGCAATGCTGCCGTGCTGATCTTTTTGTTTGGAATGTAGATGGGAAGGTTTGTTCTGGCAGAACAGCATGGTGTAAATAACCACTTAAATAGTACTGGGAGTAATACATAAAAAGTAAAAAATCAGGTCTGTGTAGACAATATGTATAATAGAGTGATTCCCTGACTTCTTAACCAAGAGCAGGACCACAAAGCGCCCAGACTGAGCTGAACTGAACTCTCAGAGCTTTTCCCACTGGGGAAAGCCATCTCCTGCCAGAAACAGTGTCTGAGGAGGAACTGTGTGACCTCCCTGATGTCAACACGTACCAGAGACTTATTTCTGTTTCTTTTGACAACCCAGAACTTTTCACCCAAGGTGAAAATTGGATGTTCCTTCTTTTTTCTGTATAACTCTGGGCTGTGGTGAGCAGAAAGAGCTTTGGAGAGGGGGAGGGTTTCTTCTGCATCCCCAAACACATGATTGTCATTTAATATTTGATGGCTAAATCTGTAATGTTAGATTCCACTGGGGGAGAAAAAATATCTGGTTTATGGCGGTATTTTAGGAAATCTCAAAATTTAGATAGTGATTTTAAACTACCCAAAGCGTTGTATCACATTTCTGTTCTATCCAGAACAGGCACCTCTGTGTTTGCAGTTCCTCCCTTTGTTATACCATAGAACCACTGTTTCTCTCCTCCCTTGCCATTACAGCAGGCTATTTATTGCTTTCTCAAGCGTTGGTCACAAGATCCAAAAGTTGACACTGCCTTGTGATTTTGCTGGATTGCATTTCTCTCTCATTCAGACTACTTACTCCTCCGAGTGGTAGCTCTGGATTTCTCATTAATCTCAAGATAACTAGCACATCGGTAGGAACTAATTTGTCCACACGAGTTTCTACAAATAAGTTATACCTGACGGCTATTTATCTCAAAGTACAGAAATGAAGGCAAAACCCCATTGGCACAGGGCAAGTGAGAAGAGCAGCAATGAGGATTGCTGTCAGTGAGATTCCGTGTAACTTTTGGCACAGAGATAATATTTCTGACAGCTTAATTTCATCTCTTAAGTGAGAGTGCTGAATTGTCCTTGCTTACCTACACTCAAAGAGGCTGGAAGTCACTCCAATGTGAAGTACTTATTACCATGTCAAGTGATGGGAGCAAAGCCATAAGTACTTGTTAGCACTGCGTTCAGTCTTTACTGACAAAAGGCATGCTACGAGACAACTTTCTTAATGGCTTTGCTTCCCAATTTGTACTGCACAGTACAGCACGGAGCGGGAAAGCCAAAGCTCTTGGTGCCAGTGCCATTGACATGGCCACACAGCCCTAAATATCATAGGAGTTATTTTCTTTAGTGAAACACATAAAATGGAGCAATGAGAAAGAAAAGAAAAGAAGAGGAGGTAGCAAACCTGTTTGTTTTCTTTTCTGGATTAGTCTGAAGACTTAAACCCCAGATAAATAAGAACATGAGGAAGTTAAATGCCTTCAGGAGTGATGGTTTAAAACTAGCTTGCAACCATAGTGGATCCCGCCAAAGGGTTTCTTGTCCCAGGAGCCTGACTCTGGCCGTGGCTGGCTGGTAATGTTTGGGAAGAAGCAGAAGTACAAAACGGTGCCTCCTCCCGTAACCCTGCTGCCTCCTGCCTCTTTCCGGGTTAGTTGTCCCTTGTCAGCATGATCCCAACTTCACCAATAGCAAAGAGTAGTATAAGAAGGGTACAGCAGTCAGCAGCAGCGCTCTTCAAGCATTTAGAGCTCAAAAAAGTTGTTTGATACAGAAGAGGCTTTGTAGATCAATTGCAGTTGTAGATTTAAGCTTGAAAAAGATCTGCTAAACAGCAGAACTGCTCCTGCTGTGAAGGGAGACTCCAAAATATTCAGGTTTAGATTGTAAAAGTTTGCAGATGCACATCCTGTACATACAAACATTTGTGAAGATTAAATTCATCTTTACATCATGAAGGTTTATGTTAAATGTAGAGTATATCTGAATAAGGACCTTTAACAGCTTGGATCCTTGAAAGTGAGAAAGCTGCTGCTCCTCTCAGTTGTAGATGAGAGCATCACACACAAGTTTCTTTCCTTCATACCTCATTTCCTTCTGCAGGAACTTGTGGGTTTTAAAGCAGAGAGCTTCCTGAAGAAACTAGATAAGTGTTTCATGCTAATTATTAATTTTAGGAAAACCTTGTCCAAAATTTTTGAGACTATTATGTCTGTTAGGTGCCAGATGGCGAATGCATCAGATTCAAGGCTGCATGTGTGTATGACTCTAACTCATCTGACTTTGAAACACTGTTTATTGAACTACAATACCATAATACCTACCTTTGTGAACATAAACCCTTTTGGGGGGGAGGAGAGTTCAGGTGCTCAAAGACATTCAGGCACTTAAATACCTTCCAAGAGTGAGACTTTTGCCTTTCAGAGTGTCATTAGATAATACTGTTAAATACCATCTTAAAATGTTGCTTTCATGTCTTCATTATGCTCTACTTTTTTTTTTTTCTTGAAAATCAGATTTTTAGATAAAAATTGAAAGAGAATAAAGTTGATCTACAGGTTTAAACACTTACAGACACATATCAGTGAGTCTTGACTGCCCGGGCTGAATGCACCGTGAGACTGAGGAAACAGAAAGAAAACAGGGACTGTCGATTCTGTGTATATGCGTGCCGTGTATTCACCAGCAAAGCTGGGACAGATGAAAAGGGCAGGCTGATTATTTTGATTCACCTGGTGTTTCTCTTAAGGTGTCTCAGGCTCCATCGGCTTTACCGGATGTGCTTCGGGATTCTGTGAACAAGAGCTGTTTAGATCGCTTACAGCGCAAGCCTCATTAAACACCCGTGAAGTGCTCATAAATCCCCAGTAGGCTGCTGTGCTGGAATGTAAGGGCTACCTCTGGAGCTTGAAAATCAAAACCCCATCCCTCCAGGAGACATGCAATCTTAGAGAAAGTGGCATGAAGCCATAATTCACTGACATGATACTTACAAACTTTGTAAATATTACAGCGATGATCTAGCGAAGGTTATGTGACGGGTCATGAGGAGATAGTTTGCATCTGCCCGTCTTGTTGGTAATGGGCTGTGTAAATCTCGGCACTGGAAGCTATTTGACCCTGAGAACTGAGAGTCTACCTGTTTCTGCTTATGGGGTTTAGAAATGATAATCTATTTTGTCAAAAGCTCTGAAGTGCTTTGCAGTTTATGATCCCCTCAGTCTAAGCCAGTAGGCTTATGGGTTTACAGTTGTGCTGAGTGCGTGTGATGGTTATAGATGCAGTAAGCAGTGAAAGCAGCTTTAGTGACTCACAGAGAGCTTGTGGTGTTCTCGGGAATGTTAGATCAATGGTATTAGTTATACACTACATTGAACACCTAACTTAGATGTTACCAGCTGGACTTGGGATTTCCATCAAAACCATTGATAAAATCGTAGTAGTGGCTTCCCTGTTTGGACATCAACTGAAGTGGCTTCTTCAGTTTTCCTCTGTATGTGACTCAGTTTCCCTGTGATGATTGTGGTGCTTAGATCTGAGATATTGAACTCCAGTGGTTTCCTTCTGGTTTGAAGGGAACAAAAATCCAACAAAACAAAAAACTGAGGACAATTTAACCTTATAAGGCGGGACTCAGAAAGAACTTTCGCCTCAGATAAACCTAACTCCTTGGTGCCGAGGTTTTCAAGGTATCTTGTCCTATTTTGTTCAGCCCGTGTGTTTGGTGAGAGACCCTCTTATTCACCCAGGTTCACCCTTTAAATTTTGGGTTATTATGTTTTCTTACAGTGTTCTTCAATCTTTTTGATATCCTCCTGAGTGAGCCTCTTATTACCCTCTTCTAAACAACTCACCAGAGAAGTCCTAACCACACAACCAGTTTCCTCTGAGTCTAGACCCCACAGCAGGGGTCCCCTTGTCCTGCTGTTTGGAGGACAGGCTACATGCTCTGCATCCTCAAGAACTGCTGCCTGCATACTGCTTCTTTACTCAGAATTGTAACTCTCCAAATGCCAGGCCTTTGAGCTCAAAAAAACACCAGTGCTGGACGTGGAAGTGCTGTTAAAGATCCAGCTGGGACAGAGACTCACCCCTCTTGAGTATAGGAAGTTCCACCTAAACATGAGGAGGAACTTCTTTACCTTGAGGGTGCTAGAGCCCTGGAACAGGCTGCCCAGGGAGGTGGTGGAGTCTCCATCTCTGGAGACATTCAAAACCCGCCTGTTGCGTTCCTGTGCAACCTGCTCTAAGGTGTCCCTGCTCTGGCAGGGGGGTTGGACTAGATGATCTCCAGAGGTCCCTTCCAACCCTATGATTCTATGATTCTCTCCACAAACAGCCAGACACTAAATTTTCAATGGGGAGGGGAAAACACAAGTGGCTCTAAAATGTAAAGATCAGCCTAGTCGGTATGTGCTCAGCCACACAGCAAAGCTCTTGGGTCACCATCTGGACCTTGCCCATTCTCATGCAAGCTTTGCAGTCCAGGAGCCAAGGAGAAGATCCTCAGCTTTGAGTTGAGATGCAGAATGTGCCAACCTTGCCCATCACAACTGAGGAGCAAGCTGGAATTAGTAGCTGTTATCCAAGGAAACAGAACTTTCTTTCATCCTGCAGGAGTTTTGAAAATGAAGACTCTCAGTGCTTAGAGGTCACCATCAGGCTGTGCCTTTACTGTGCCTTTGCAATGCTTCTTGCATCAGAAAACCTCTTTCTTCCTTCTATAAAAGGTCAGCTTATCTAGGACTTGCTTTCTGAAGGAGGAAAAGGGTTCGGTAAATTTGAGAGAGCTCACTTAGGTTATTTCTACTGGACTGTGGAGGGTAATGTGTTCATATTTTATAAGGAAAATGAGCTGTGGTTAGGAAACCAGCTCATTGTGTGTCAACAAATATTACAGAGCATCCTAACCTGAATATACAGCAGACTGGACACGTCAAAAATGACAAAGAGCATTGCTGGAAGTTTATTTTCATAGCATTTGCTAAAGAGCATTGACTTGTGTTCATTGAGATCGTAGCTTCTGGGTTACATACTTAATACTCTTTAGTGATTCTGTACAGTGTTTGGATTTGGGTTTGGATGAGAAGGGAAAACTTTTGCCTATAAATATAAACTGAGCATGCATCACTTAAGGATTTTATTACCTGTTTCTATTCAAGCCATGTGGGACTTCTCGTTGAATGAAGTCCTGATTAAATTATAGCCTCTTCACAATGCCAAGTGCATCATGAAGATCCTGTTATCAGGCAAAAATTCCCACTGTTAAGACATTCAAGAAATGAACTCTGGATGTTAAAAGTGCTCTCTGCTTTGTAGCAAGGGAGCTTTCTGGCTACTTTGTTTTTACACAGAAACCTGTTGTTCCTCATGGAGCTTTTCGTAAGTGCCAAAGAAAATGCAGCTTCTCTTCATGAAAATTTTGACTGTTGAGCTCTGTTTAGGGTCACCTTGTTAAAAGTGTTGCTCAGGTTGCTAGACAGGAAGTTCTTCCTATTTTCCTGTGGAGGACGGAGTTATTGTCTTTGCCTAAATACTGGTAAAAATTATAATCAATCTCCCTATCTTTCTTCCTGTCATTCAGCCAGACTGATTCGCATAGGAGCACATACTTCTGCACTTGTCCTACGCATTGTAGGTAAATGCAGCAATATTGCCCAGTCCTTTCCTGTCCCCACATTTGTTGCAGTACAACTCTGCTATTACAGTAATATCAAAATATAGCTCACTGCATGGTTGTATGTCCATTTGGAACATGGCTCCAGTGGTATGTTGCTGCCTGAAATACCTTTGTTTTATTCTTCCCAAAGAGAGCAGAGGACAGGACGCACAAGCAAACCCCAGCTTCCTCCATGAGAAAAAGTGGTGTAGTAGAAACTGCGATGGGAGTCCTAGTATCTGATAGCAGAGGTGCGTTGGCTCGGACCGGGCTTTTGAAGCAGTTCTTCCAGTCATCCCCATTTGCTGTGCCTTGGTTTGTTGGGCACAGCAGTTTCGGAGCACACAAGCTGGGTTCCCCACAAAGGAGATTCGAATCTGAAGTCAGAGGGAGAGAGCACTGAAAAGTCTGCTGATTTCTTTGGCAGAAAGGATATGTTCTTCACCTGTGATCAAATTATACAAGTTTGTTCTAAACATTTGTTGAGTCACGCTCTTCTGTCAATGAAATATGAACAGAAAGATCTCTTTAAAGTTTCTAAAAAAATGGCGGCTCTTGCAGGTTGCATTTGAATGTGTCTCCCGGCTATTCCAGCCAGCCAAGGAATGGTGGCTGTTTTTTTCAGGAATGAGTATTCCGTCATACTCATTTCATTTTTGATAGTAAAAAGCAATTTTCCAAATCGCCTTGTAAGTTCCAGTCAATTTGCCACCTACCTCTTTAAAGTTTCAATTGATCCTGCTGTGCTTGTCACAGTGAATAAGTGGCAATGGAAACACTTGGAACTGCAGCTCCTGTAGGGGCCATCAGTAACAGGTTTTCAGACCCAAACTCATTCTTCAAAGTCCCCAAAGTAGATTTGATCAAGGGCTTTCACTGGTTCTTGCTTTCCCCTGGTTTATTCTTTCTGTCGTATTCATTGCACTGTATATCTCATGGCAGTTATTCCCAAATTGGCTGTCACTTTATGGAAAAGACTAGGTGTGATATTTTTTATGGTCAAGTAGCAGATTGCTGTTAGTTGCTTTTGGTGTAGTTTTTGAGAGACGACATGGACAGTTGTCCTGAACCCACGAATGAAATATTTATCCAGTTTGACAAATGTGGTGCAATTCCATTTTATGTGTAGAAAACCCACTTTTACCAGGAAAGGGCTGGGAGGTGCAATGGCCTTTGTCAGCCCTCACACCTCTCACCAGCAATAGGTGGGAAGCCCAGAGAGAGCAGAGAAAAACACAGCTTAGTTTAACTGGAGTAGGTTGGGCACCACCGGCTGTGCGTGGTGCTCTGCCTGGGCCGAGTACCTGGGAGCAAGGACTGGCCGATCCTCGGGTCAACCAGAGGGGCTCAGTGGTTCTGCTTTGGCAGCCTAGCTCGTGTCCCTGCCCAGGTCTGTGCCAGGGTAAGCCTACCGGTGTGGGACTCTCGGAGGGCACTCTGGGCCTTGCACTGCTACTAAAGCATCAGCTGGAAGGCACGAGAAGAAGTCCCACTGGCCATCTCTCTGACCTAGGGTGGCACAGCTATGCTTTTGTCATTCCTGACAGACGTTTGCCTAACTTGTTCTGTTAGGCTGTCTCTATCTCGACTATTATAAAATGCTTCCTAACATCTGTCCCGTATCTGCCTTGCCACAGCTGAAACCATTAGTTCACATCCTCTCCACTGAGTACAGTTTCCTCTCCGTAGTTTTCTTCCACATCTTGAAGACTGTTATCATGTTTAGCCTCCATTTTCTGTAGACTGAGAATCTTTCATCTTCCTTTCCTTCCTCAGAGTTAATTTCTTTTAGGTGTCTGGGTTAGAAGAAGATTTAGTTTTGCTAGCACTAGGTAAGTCAGAGGTGACTGTTAAATGAAATGTCGTCTGCTCTGGCTGTATGCTCCAGATCTCAGGACCTCCGTGGATGCTTTGTTACTACAGTAGTAGCAATGCCGCGCTCTACCAAGCAGATTGTTGAACATTTGGGTTTTTTAATTGAACGGATAAAAATGTCCTGCTGCAAAGACAGCCAAGTGGTCATATCGTTGAGATGTTGAATGTTTGTTCCTTTGGGGAGTTCCATTGAGAGAGAGTTCCTAGGAAAAGCCAGCCCTTTGGTGGAAGTATTTGTAACACAGCTCTTCTTTGCATTGAAGGTTGAGATGGCAGCATTTCTGGAGGGCATTCTCAGTTCTTCATGGTTGCCCGCAGCTGTCAACCCCCCTTCTCTCATGTTTAGCTTCAGAATTAAGCAGAACATCAGTGGGCAGGACATAGCCAAGCCTGTTGGGCTTTACCAGTGATAACATAATGCTGGTCACTGTTTTACTTTGCCTTCTGCCTTTCTGGCTGGCGTCCCGTAGGCCAAATGGGAATCTTCAAGTGAAAGTCTGCATTTCTGATTTTCTTTTGTCTTTGTCTTAGGGTTTGGAAGTTTTGTGTGTCTTGTTTATCTTGCACTGTCTTTAAGGAGCTTTGTAAGTTTTCTGTTTCCTTGTAATGCTTCTAATTTTAAGAAACCCACTGCTGAAAAAGAGAAGCTATTGCTGGCAACCCATCGAGTCAGCTGCGCAGCACGTGAAGGAACCGCTGGGAGCCTTTTAATCCTGCCCAGCGTCCAAGAGCTTACTGGTAGTACCACAAAGCTGCATGAATTACAGGAAGAGAAAAATTGCTCTTTTGGCAAATACAGGCTCAAATGCATTTAGTCTTCATCTCCTTTGAATTTATGTCATGTAGTCTTGTTCTTTCGTGGCAGGCTGTGTCTGGTGTAGGAGCTGGTACCTCAGTTTAGGAGTTACAAGACTTCGGCTCTGCTCACATCTCTGCCGCCAGCCTGCTGCATAAATATAAACCAGCTACTGTTACTGCTGCTCTTCTTCTCCATCTCCATATCTATAACATTAACCTAATTATGCCAGCCTCCTCTTCACAGTGCTCGACGTCCTTATGAAAAGCAATAGTCAGCTATTAATGGAGATGCTATTAACACTCCTCCCCCCTTAAGTGCAATCTGCTGCATTATGGGATTTAATGTCTAAAGAATCCAAAACAAGAAATTGTTAGGAAATGTCTTTTCTGTATAATGCATGGACTATCTGAAATAATCAGAGCTATGAATCAACTGTACTTTTGCATAAATTTGTAGCTGTAGTGGAAAGCGAAACTGGAAATAAAATAGCTAAATATCCCTGGGATTTTTAACCTCCCTGATGGACTCTGCAAGTCTTTGGCTGTGGTACAAATCCATTATCTATACAAAAAACATTTTTTTGTTCTGTTCACTGAATAAGTCGCACCAGTTGGAGCATCCAACATAATTGCCATTTAACCAATTTCAGCTGCCTGCAACTGCAGTGCAGTTATAGTTGGTTGGAAACCAAATCCGTAAGCATCCTCTGAGAGTTGCATCCCACTGCTTTTACTGGTTCCCCTAATACCACAGAAAAAATGTTATTTCCTTTCAAGCACGAAGACAGATTAACAGAGAGGTCACACTGCCACTTGGTGCCATTTTAAGTCAGAGTGACGGCAGAGGGTAGGGGTCAGCTGCACTGCGACGGTTCGCCTCGCAGCGTTGCCATTGGATCCCTTGTAAGCCTTCACCAAACAGCTGGCCAGGTGTTCTGTTCACAGCTGCTGCTGGAGGTGTGCTAGCACTCAGCTGGCTCTCCATAAAAGTTAGATGGTACAGTGCAGGAGACTGCCATCTGGGATTTGTTTCAACGGAAACAAAATTATTCTCTGTGTTTTGATATTCTTCATGTGGGTTACACATGTCAGTTACGGCTTCCTCATGGCTGCGGCATTTGCTCCAAGTTGGAGGTTTTGATGATGTTCAAAGAGAGATCAGCAGTCAGCATCAACGACAGCCTCTCCTTTCTATTTTGTCTACAGCACTTTCTATCTGCATGCAACTGTAACTGACACACTCAAGAGGTTTCTATGGTGCAGTAATTTAACTGACATTTTCTCAGCAGCAGTAGATTATTTTTGTAAATTTGGGCAAAGCCTGAATTGCTCAGATAATTGCACTGTGTCCCTGGTCATCTTTCAGCCTTCGTTTGTGCTATGACATAGTTGCCATTTAGTGGGCAATTGTCCTCATCAACACCGTTACCTCAGAGCTGCCTTTCGTGCTCAGAGGGAGTTTCAGGTTTATGGGGTTGTACTGCTATATAGGTTTTTTCAATGCTGGTCAATTCAATGTTGTTTTCATTATGGATACAATAAGCTATACAATGTAAAATAGTAATGTTGTACAACTAGGTAGTGTGTAAGTAGATGCAGGTACTAACTTCACCTTTGCATGTTATCATAAGAAGGAAATGTTTTCAAATGCACGTTTGGAAAGACAATTTTGTATTTTTGTTTTTACATGGTATTCCCCTCATTTGGGTCACCTTTACCATCTATCTCTGTCTTCTAGAGTACTTTCCCCATAAAGGGAAACGGATAGGCTCCCAGCTTGTGCCCCCTCTCTCTTGCTTTTCTTAGGGAAGTAGCCAGTGGCTTTGCTCGGCAGCTCCAGCGAGGCCCCAGGAGCAGACTTTTACGCAGAACACATTTTTTTTAATCATCACATATTTACCTTGGTACCAAGGAAACCAAGAGACTCTTCCTAGACCATCCTACTAAATGCACAGCCTTCATTTAGCTGGCTTTCCAACCTACTGAGATCTGGACACCCCTATTTTCCAGAAGCCCCTCAGCTGTCTCCAGGTGAGCTGGTGTCCCCTCCCCCCCGCCCCGATTCCTGTGAGAGCAGCTTTCTGGGGCAGCAGAGAGCTGCCATCCCCCGAGCCAAGCATCAGGGGTAGCGTTTGGCTTGGGGATATGATCTGGTGTGTGGAGCCAAGGGAAAGACCATAGGAAGGGCAACACCACAAGTGGAGAAGGGGAGGACCAGGACGGTGGGCACTTTGTGGTGGGAGTGAGACAGGGCCAGAGCTAGTCTTCTCTGCAACTTCGGGAAGCAGGCGATAGCTGTCTGCCAGCTTCTCCAGAACATCCTGACTCCTCCCACCCCTTTCTGCTTGGGACCTGAGAGGGCGCTGCCAGGGAAGAGGGCTGCTCAGCTCCAGCAGTGGCAGAGCAGGTGTTCGGGGGCTTCCCTTGGTAGAGAAGGGAAGCAGCAGGAGCGAGGCTGTTCAGCCCTGCCGACAGAGCGGGGATGGAAGGGATTTGAAGGGTGGCTATAGGTGAGACTGATGGAGCGAAAAGGAGGCGCTCATGAGGCGTAAGACGTGACCTCACTACATGAGATTTGCCAGTGTCAGAGCGCGCCTTACATGCATGTTCATTAGAAATATGCAGAAACCCTGCCATGCTTTGTGGCACACGTGTTTTTTAGTTTGCTATAGAGAGTTTCTCACATGAGAGGGTTTGAGAGCACTTTTCCGCAAGCAACTTCCAAAGCAAAACTTTGAGGAAGCCTGAAAGTTTGCACTGTTCGTGGGAGGAGTATGGTTTGCTGAGCAGTCACTGGAAGGGCTGCCACAGGGCTGGTGGCCACTGTGCTGGGTGGCCCCGGAGGAGCTGCATTAGCCCTCTGACCTCCAGCTATCACCTGTATCCTGTACAGTAACAGCCATAGTGATCCAAGGCTCTTGGTAAGGCTATTTGAGATCTCAGAATTAAAAGCACTTGTGTGGAAGCTAAACTGCTCGTGGTTATTCTTCACAGGGTTTTCAAGTCCATTCCCAATACGAATTTTAGTTTCTGATTTTTTTTTTCACTTTGCTGGAATATTCTAACATGTTACAGGTATTAATCCTGGTGCAAATGACTGCTGTGTTTCAGTCCATCTCCCAAACGCTTGTGCATAGTAGTGAAATCTAGGTATTTTTTTTTAGAAAGTGCGCGTTATTGAGGTGGAGCCACTGCAGCAAAGTAGCACGTAGTGACAGATGTAATCTCATTCCCCTGCAGCCAGGGCAGGCTGGTTTCTAATTAAATCATTATTTAACTTTTCCTGTCCAGTTTTGTTTTAAAATGTGTCAAGCGATGAGGCTCCAATCCCAGCCTTTCACTCCGCTCCATAGGGGTTCATCCTGTTAGAGTTTGCCTGACACAGCCTACATTTCCTCTTTTTCTGTTTCGCTTACCTCCTCCTATTTGTATTCTTTTCTTTCCTTTTATTTTGATAAATAATTCTTCTCTTCATGTTTCTGTCCTTTAAATATTTATCTGCTCTCCTCCTGTCTCCCTTTAGTCATTGCTTAGTGCGGTTTATGTTTAGCTCTTGGCAGTTACCCAGTGTCATAGGAAAAAGGAAGATTTCCTCTACAGTTAGGTATTCCTTCAGAGTTCAAGCAGCTATTTATATTTTCAGAACTGTATACAGGGACTGAGATGTAGATGGTGAGCTCCTATTAATGTCAACAGCGGGTTTACTACTGACTGTTTTAGGGCCATGATTTCACCCGGAGACTCTCTGAACTTCGTCATGTCTTCCACGAGGCTCCCTATACGGTAGTGAAGTCCAGGCCGAAAAATGATTTACGATTGTTTGAGCACTGTGTTTCTCTCCTCGCAGGAGAAAACACTAGATCAGCCTTTTTTTCTAGTTGTTTGCGTGGCCAAGGCTTGCTGCTTGCAAAGCTTTAGTTAGTGTGTCGGTAACGACACGAGACCGAGCTTTTCCTTATGCTCTAATTTAGGACGTGACCTTGCCTTGACTTCACACCCTACTTGCTGATGGGACCGGAGGCTTCTTCAGTGACAGACAGCCGTCTCGCAGATGCTCATTTATTTTTATGAGGCAAATATATCACCGGAGCTATATTAAGCATGTCTGCGTAGCACGTCAGTGGCTGGGCAAAGCAAAGGTTTGGTTTGCCTGAATGTTGACATTAAACGCCGCAATTTTCTTGAAATATTTGAGTTCCAAATTCCCGTCTATTTTGTGTGCACATAGCTCAGAGGGCTAGGTTGCAGGCAACCTGATAAACCTCGTCCTGCGTGGTTTACAAATAGAAGCTGTCTCAGGGCCTCACATCTCCTAAATCAAGTGAGTGTCCTCGGTTTTGGATGATAAGCCACTATCCTGGCTTCCTCAGTGATGCCTTCAATATATTAGTTACTCATTATACAAACCAAAATATTTGTAATTCAGTATCTAAAATGCTCATCCAAAACATTTTGTTAGCGCAAGTCAGATTGGATCGGCTCTGTGTTTACCACATCCAAGCAGCCTAATGGAAGAAGTGTTTAGAGTGAGAAGTCAGCCCCGTGCAGCCGTGGCCAGGGCTGCTGCGGAGCTCAGGGTCAGTGTTAACGTTTGCCTCGTGCTCCATGACCGACCCATCCAAACCCTCCCTTCTGAGAAATGCACCTCTTACTGTGCGGCCGCAGCCTTGTGTTACCCGTATGAGAACTGAGCTGTCAAACTGCTCTCCCAGTTAGGCCAGTCGTGAAAACAGTACTTCATTCTTTTGTACGACTAACCTACGTTTGGAAGACATGGGGTTGTGGGGTTTTTTTATTTTAAGATTCCTGGTGGGCTCAGTGAACATGTTTTTCCTGAAGGACCTGTAAATACTCTTTTTTTATTGTTCCATCTTCTTCTGAATGTGCATTATGACTGATAAAGAAAAGATTCAGCATAACTTTTCTGGTAGTCCATCCAAAGGAACAGGGCTCTTGAGTGAAATTTCACTTGAAAAAACACTGATAGTAAGCATTTCAGCCGAATATTTTGGTTTCGTTGTATATCTTTTTGAAAACTATGTTGTAGTTGTACCTTGTAATTAGTGTTTAAGAAATAATAGATCAAAATAAATTAAACCCCTTAACAAGACAGTACTTTGATGCACCCAAAGCAATTTTTCACAATTTAATTTTGGCAAAACTTGCTGAATTTTGGCTTTTTGTTCCAATTCAAAACAAAAGCCACAGGAAAACATCTTTGAAAATGTCCAGAATTACAAGTTTCAAGCAGCTCTACAGCAAACATTAGGATTAGTTCAGCCTATGAACAAAACTACCCTGGTGGCAAATGACAGCATCCCAGTGCATGCATCCTCCGCAGAGGAATAATACCACCCTTCGGCTCTTTCCAGGAATTCTCACTTAGCATTATATAAAACGTTGTTGGTCTTGTGCATAAGCATCCCAACGGGACCAGGCAGAAGGTTCCATACCGTGCCATTGAACAAAATAGTGGGGGCTCATAAAACAAAATAGAAGGGACTCAGGTGGGCTTTAAATCACTCTCACACAGGGGCACTTTGCCCTGAGTTAGTGTCCCAAGGAGCTCCTGGGGGAGCGCCAGCACCACCCTCACCCCTTTCCTCCTCTGCCAGGCTTTGCAAGTGAATTAGTAGTTGCTCAAAGATCCTGAAGGAGAAGAAACTTCCCTTTCAGTGCAACTGGCTTTTTAGGCCCAGAGAGACTAAATAAAGGAACAATTATTTTGTGTGGAAGGCTGGCATAAGAGGGAATGTCTTTGCATTTTCACTGCTGAGCCAGTGGTCACTCCCAATGCTTTTCAATCGTAAAAGCTGTATTTTTGCCTTTGATGATATGCTGCAGAACATATTTGCGGTGAATACCAAAGCACGGACAGTTTTCACGCTTCCAGAGTAAAGTAATCCGCAAACTTTATTCAGCCCTGCCTGTAAAACCCACAAAGCAGGTGTGTTTTAAGGGCAAAGCGTAGCAAGTTGATTAAACCACGCTGGGCTTCAAGCTTAAAAGGCAAGCGATGGAACTCGTTACCCTGGGAGACCCGGCAGTTCCTGGACGTCTGGATCATCTCCATCTCAAGCAGGACAAGAGAGAAGCAATTTATTCATTGCTTCTGTTGACTTAGCAACACGGCAATAGCAAACGCAGGGCGAATGCTCATTTAATACTGAAATGCCCCACGGGTAGGAAATATTGGGCTCGGGGCTGCCTCTGCTGCGCGGCTGCGTGCGAGTCAGCCAGCGCTGCGGCAGGGCAGGAGCTGCAAGGGAATTGGAGTCTGGGAGGAGAAACAGTGATAGTAGAGAAGTTTCGTGGAGAAACTTCAACCCTCTTTGAACTATATTTCAGAGTAGCGTTGAGGACTGTATGTACCCGTATATCTTTTCTCTGGTGGATTCTTGTAAGTTGGAACTGAATTGTAAATATCTGTTTTGTGAGGGGAAAAAAGGCCCACTGACTCATAACTGTTTTAAGCAACTTTTCTTTATTGCAAAACCATATGAAACAGCCACCAGTTTCTCCCTTCAGGTCACCATAATTTCCGGAGCTACTGATGAATAGTTTTTACTGGGACGTCTGAATTCTAAAGCCAGCCCTCTCATTCCCTTGTCTTTTTGAAATTATGCCTATTCCTAGAGCATAGGTAATTATTGCCTGTCAGTAAGAGTTAATACTGAAATTGTCACTATTGCCTGCAATAGTAATAATAATAATAGTAGTTATACAGCTGTTCAACCGAAGCAAATATAATAAAAAACAGGAGTAGGTTACACAGAATTCAAGAAACAAATACAGCACTTCATGTATCATTTGACAGGATATCGCATGCACTAAGGTAAATAGATTTAAATAAAACATATGCTTTACATCAAAAAAAAAAAAAAAGATGACCCAGGTGCAGCTATGCAGAGGTGTTGAATGCTTTCAGTTTTGCACAAGTCGTGGACAGATGTTTTTCCAGCTGCAGGTTTTGGCTTTTTGGAGGAAGTTCCATGCTAGCAACTGGCAGCTTTCTCTGCTCTTCATCAAGCTGTTTGGTTTTAATGGTGTTAGCTGGAACTGGTTTATGTGATTGTAAGGGGTGTAATTCTGACTTTGGTGGTGGTGTACATCACCACAGGATTTGGCTTATTGGGTATCATTGCACGTCTGCACCTCACAGACCTTGGGGGGATGTGAGGTGTGTGAATGAGTTCACCTGGGAGCTGTGTGCAAGCTTATCTGTGTATGTTCAGTTGGTCCAGTTCTGCTTAAAAATACACAAAAATTGAAATTTCACCTCTGCATAAGGACACGAGGTTTATATGATCATCCCACTGGTCTGTCGGTCAGTACTGCTCTAATGACAGGGTTGAACCCACGGGCTAATTTCAGCCAAAAGTCTCAAACGCGCTTAAGCTCCTGCAGCGTCTGTGGGATTTTTTGGCCAGGGAGAGAGATCCAAGCTGGTGTCCCAGTGGGGGAATAGTGGGAGCTCGTAGCCACCAGAGGCTCCACCGGGCAGGAGGGAGCCCACCAAGCAGTGCCCGCAGAGCTCAGACCCGCTGCAGCCTCGGCAGGCTGCTCCTCGCCGGGCAAGGGTGTCAGGGGAACGCCGGGAGAGCTCCAGTTACCCCTCTGAGAATTTGTTTTCAGCAGAGTTAGTACATCCGAGAAACCTGGGTTTGCTCCTGACAACTCCCATATGATTTTTTTGTTTGTTTGTTTGTTTGTTTGTTTGTTTGTTGAGGTTCTTTTTGTTTTTGTTGTGTTAGACTTCATCAATCTGTCCTTTCATTCTCGCTGGAAAATTGAGCAGAGGTACTTCAGAGGGAATTGTGAGATTTAATTCACTTTTTCAAACATTTTGAGAGAATAATGAATGGATGATAAATAATGTAAATGGAAGCTCAATATTAAAAGTTTAGGATTAATTTAGAGACATATGTCATTCTAAATCTCAACATTGAAGCATCCGAGCTACTTTAAAAAAAAAAAAATCAAAGGAAAATCTTTGATTTCTTTAAAGCCAAATGTGTTGTTTCATGTAAAAGGGGAAGAAAAAGGAGGGATGGGGGAGATAAAATGACCTCCTCCAGACTCTGGACTCCTACAAACCAGTCTGCGTTCGTATTGATTTTTCAGAGTGCCCTTCTACAAAGGAGTGTCTCCTGCTCTGTGAATCTGTGTTTTTCCTTTGCTGCAGCAGCGCTAGGGCTGAGTGGTAAAGCTCTGTTTGTAAATCTCTTTCCCCATCTCTGAAAGGTTCCATATTTGGGGGCACAGAGGATCTTTCTTCTAGAAAAATAACCTTCACAAAATCATATGCATTTCAAAAGAAATGCGCATTAAATCCCGACGTGACATTATTGGTATACTTCTACATGCAGTTGTCAACAGGACACTTTTCTGTTTTCCTTTCTGTTCTAATAATGCTCTGCTGATAAGGTACAACATGAAAGGCTGCTCTTTAAAAGACTTGAGTATAATACAGTGCGGAGCAGAAACACAGTAATGCAAATAGTATTTCCAAGCAGAGCCATTGAAGCCAGATTATGATCTTTTTTGGAAAGCCCGTATTTCTCCGTATCTCGAGTAATTAGTCACCACACAAGTACTTTGTCTTCCAGATGTACACAATTGGGGTTTGAAATTAGAATCGAGTTCTCTGCTCTTGTCTACAACAGCCAGCATTAAAACCAGATGAAAATAACAGAAATAGAATTGAAAAGGGTGTTGCACGTAGTTTTATGTATATATTCCTTTTTCCATATCACTGGCATGTACCAGTGCTACAGGAAGAACTTGAAATCAAGGTGCGTGTGCCTGAGTCTGAGTCATATTTTGCTTTTGTTCCACTCAAGGCACGGTGCTGAGTTTTAGGGACGTGAGGAGGGTAATGGATGAAATTTAAATCCATCATTTTATTCACTGCTTTATTCCTCCTACTACCAATATTTTTTGATGGTGATTTAATTAAGTTAACATAGTTTCTAACTCCCCCTGTTCTTGCTTTGTTAATTAATTAGTGCTCTACTCCTGGCTGAGCAGGGATGCTTCTTATCGAAAGGTCATTTTGAAAGATAGGGACGGACAAATCACTTATAAGCAATAATGCTTTTTGCCAAACATCTCTGAGCAGATTGTGAAATCTTTGAAATTATTCATGTATTTTCTGTATGTGTCTTCCTTCAGGAACAGCTTTCTGTAAGGGGCAGTTGCTGGTGTCAGACATGCCAGGGGGGTTTCTCTCCCTGGTGTTGCAAGTCAGGGCATTAAGCAGCACTTTGGGTAAAATTGTCAGAAGGGACAAAAGGCCATAAAGACAAGTCACTGAGGCACCAAACCCATTTTCTGGCAACCCATTCCTAGTTCAAAAAAAAAATAAATTAAGCTTTCAAATGCCAATTTCAGCCTGGTGATACCAAGAATGTTGCTTCCAAAATCAGTGGAGGGAGACTGGCCCACTCGAAGAGGCAACCTCAGAGCAGCAGGTCTTGCCCTGAGCCACCTCCAGAGGACTCTGGGATGGAACTGGGGTCCTGTGCCTCAAGGCAGCCAGCAGATACCTACACTGGAACTAGAGTTATAAAAGGATCTATGCACCTAACACCAACTTATGAAAAATAAGAGCAAGAATCATAGAATGGTGAGATTTGGAAGGGACCTTAAAGATCATCTAGTTCCAACCCCCATGCCATGGCCACAGACACCTTCCACTAGACCAAGTTGCTCGAAGACCCATCTGACCTGGCCTTGTTAGTTATCGCTTTAGTGCTATTGAAGAGTGGTAGAACTGTCTTCAACTTAAGAGGACTTGCAGAGCTCACAAAATCTATCTCCATCCCCTTTGTAAAACAGGATTTAGGCTAGAAGTCATTTAATTATTTCTAGAAGTGTATTGGAGCATCCAAGTGTTTTGCTTGTATTTGCGAGTCAGAGAAATTCACAGGGCATGAACACACAAACGACTGCGGTCAAGAGCAAAGCAGAATTGTGCTGGACCTCAGCTAATGCGTACAGAAAATATGTCACCCGTGAGAATCTGGCTGCCCGTGCTGTTGACCGACAGAGGTGAGAGCAACACCCAAGTTCAGCACCTATGGAGGAAGTTGGAATGTATCACATATGTCCCTACATCACCTGCATGGGCTGCCAGAGCTGGGCAGCCCCGAGTCACTGGCACCCTGCGCTGTTGCTGATCCCCAGACCAGGCAGGATGGAGGCAGACACGCTCCCATACTCTGCGCTGGTCTTTCTCATAGACATACGTCTCGGCTCCGATGCACCATGCTGTGGTTCCTCCTGTGGGTGAGCGCGAGATGGATTTCACTGCATTGAGGGTTTTGCTGTTTATCAAGTCTGATTTGCAGCTCAGTGCTCTTAGCTAAGGCGGTCCACTAAGATGTCTGTAATACATGCTCCCTTTCTGGATCTTTCTCTGCAAAAACCTTTTAAAGAGAAAAGCCATAAGTGGAAAATGGTATCGGTCATAGGAGCACTAACTTAAAGTGTCCCTGCCCTGACAGGATCCAGCTGGCACCAAGGGAAGTGTGGTGTGGGACACATGCAGGGCACCTGGGGAGTTTCAGCCCAGGGAGGAGGGCAGAAGGAAAAGCTGTTTCATTTTTGCTTGACGCTTGAGCATTGAATTAATACCAATTGAAATTTGATGCATGTGTTAGCTTGTACAAGGCTGTAGGTAAAAGCCTCTTGCCTTGTAACACCAAATCTATATGCAAAAACCAAAACTGCACTGCAGTTAAATTGAAAATGACTTCTCTTGAAGTAGAAACATCAACTTTTCCTCCAGGTAAGCCTGAAGACAGAGAAAAGACCAGCAAAGTATTACACACAAATTTAGAAGATAGCTTCAGGATAATTTTCTTCTAGTAGAACTAAAAATTTCTTTGGCCAGCAGTGAGAAGGACACTATTAAATAAAAATGTTTGGAAGTTATTCTTTGGCCAAAGAGATCCCGGAAGCAATACTCTGGCTCCATGGTGTTTAACTTCACAGAGCTGTGACTTCAGCTCAGCTACCCAGTCACTAGATATATGACAAGTTACTTTCCCCTTATGGTGGATTAGCTATAAATTTTAATCAGTATTAAAGTGAATAAATTAGTGTCTCTTCTATAAACTCCCCCTTTACAGCTCCTGTAGGCCATGGTTTCGCTAATTAGAGTTCTCATTGGGTTGGCTCTACATCCTGCTGAACTGATAGGATGTCACTGCATGTACATCAAGAGATATCCCTAGATCATCATTATTTGATGGTGTACATAGCTTAGAGATGCACTGACTTAGCGTTCAAGTGAGACATATGGACAAAAAGTTAATTGGCTGAAATTTAATTTATATTTCCATATTAAAATCTCAACTAAAGTTGATATCATGAGAGTTCCAGAGAGGGCATCAGAATTACAGTTTTATTTTCTGTTTCAGAAAATATAAAGGTAGTCTGTTATTGAGAAGGAACTTTTTTTCTCTCCTCGGAAGGTGCTCTGAATAGACTTTTCCCTTTTCCCCTTTCCCTTCTGTACTTCATGGTTATAAAAATTAAAACAGCCCAAGAAGTAAAAATTCATACCTTAAATAAAACCCTCTCCTTAAGCATTCAGTGTTAAATAAAGCAAGCAGTAACATCCTCCTCTTTGATATTCAGGGGTAGCCAAACAGAAGTGGATAAGCTCTATTTATTTGCATGTATCCTCAGCTGCCTGCACTTCTCTTTCATACCACATTAATACCTGGAAATGGGAACTGTTTTTATTTCAGGGTATCAGGTGCTTCCTCCGCTGTTACAGGCTCCGGCAGTCTGGTCTCTTTTGTCTGCTGACACCAGGGATTAGTTCAGGGAGAGCTAATTTGCCCAAGATCATGCCAACAATTTTCATGACTTTGTGCTCATTGCTCCAGGTTACGTTCTCTGCTTCTGTCTGACGTGTAATTTAAAGATAAGTAGCAAACCCCACCTTTCAAACCAAATACAGTACGGGGTAGAAAGGGCAAGAGTTTAGCAGATGAGCGCTATTTCCTATGAGCGTTTTACTCATATAGGTGAACACCTGGAGCGAGCGTTACCTGCCCAAGCCACCTGCGCTCCCCGCTTCGCGTGCTGTACCGAGGCCCCTGCAAGTGGTCAAAATGAGGGTGGGGGAGCTGAGTTACTTGCACTTTCCTCTGTGCCTTTGGTGCACATCGCCTGTCATTGCCAAGGGGTGGGCAGAAGAAGAGGCTGTTCCGCAGCTCCGGACAGGTACCTGTGTGGGGAGAGCCCAGCACTGTGCTGAGCGGTACTGAACTGGGGCGCTCAGTCGTCTTCCCTGAGGCCACTGAGCTCCGGTGCTGGTTTTGCAGTTCTTTGGTAATACCATCAGAGAAAAGGGATTCGCTCAGAAAAGAATCCGTAGGAATAGGCCAGAGATCCAGTTATTTTGGAAATGAGTGCAGAAATTCGTGGCGGTACATGTTCACTGATCCCCAGACGAGGCTAAGCAGAGACACACGTGTTTGCTTGGTCACCTGTTTAGAAGTAAATATCTTTAATGTTCAGGCCTCATCATCCCTGGCACTGCAGCAGCTGTTCAGACCCTGTCTGTCTGTCCCCGCGCTGCTGGAGGAATCCCTCCATAGCCAGGATCTAGCAGGCTGAATAAGCAGCCAGAACTAATTCAGACCATGCTTGAGCAAATTAATCTAATTATCTGACTGCCAGGATATAAGAACTATTAGGGAGACTCTCTCAGTGGAGCAGATTGGGCCACTGAATACCAGAAAAAGTCTCCGAAGTGTAGAAGAGAAGCACTTGCCCACTCATCATAGTTGGAAGATGACAGAGTCAGACTGAGCCAGAGCCTTATGCTGTTGAAATGATATGTCAGAGTGCCATCTCTTCTTAAAACCTTTCCTCATGCGTATCGGACCCACGTTGCCCAACTCGCTAAAATACAAGAGGGTGAAAGAGCAGGGGAATTCCTATTTCCAGGTGTATCTGGAATAAGAGAAAATAAGTTTTCCCTTCTACTATGACAGAATTAATAATAAACCAGAAAGGAGAAGGGATTTAACCTTGCACATTTATTAAATATCACGGTGATGGATGTACAGCATCCATGTACAGTACAATAAATAACTCTGACAGTGCCCTGTGGTATGTAAGCTGGTGAAAGCAGGTAGATACCTCTAGGGAGGCTACTTTGGAGGTTAAAATCAGGCACGGCCCAGGGATATGGAAGAAATAGGGTAAGAAAAGGACAGTGGATTTGCCTTTTTCGAGAATATGATTAATAGGTTCATTGGTGGTAGGACTGCACAAAAATCTGAGCCAATATAGCTTCTGCCCTCAGAGCATTTAAATCTGGCGGTATTTGATGCTGGAAGATGGGCCAGGCAGGTCACCAGCTCACGTGCCAAGCCGTAATCCTGATTACAGGTTCCAGTTATCTTTTTTGGTAGCCACCATGAAGGCAGTGATTAGAGCAGCTTTGGAGGACACTAGGTTCGGAACGGTTATGGGGCTGTGACTCCAGAGAATGAGGTGTCTTCTGTGGTGACATAGCCTTTTCTTTAGTGTCATTGTGCCTCCTGTATGCATGTGGGGAGGAAGGTGACATGGCACCCTGACAGATCCACAGCCTGTAACTGCCGCAGCGGTGGCCACCACAGCAGCGAGCAGGGCACAGGGCAGGGGGCTTCAGCAAAGCTCTTCGTGGCAGAGCTCTGCCTTTACCTGTTCAGAGGTTGAAATGATGGGGACAGGAGGGGGTACTGCCGTTCTGCCAGCCTATTCTCGTGCCTGTGCAGTGCAAGCACAGAGAGGCGCTTCGTTAGGCTATCTAACCAAGCTTAATAGGAAATGTCCCACTTAGAGTGTTCAGCAATGCCCACCTGCCCAACAAAAATTCCTGCCTGGGAGCATCACTGATCTACAGCATGAGAAATGCTCTGTCTTCACGTAGGTTAAACATTATGTGGGTGTATGATGTGTGATTTTTCACTCATGAGATAAGATTAAGATTCTGAGATTCCCTTTGTTTTGATTTTTATCTACGAAGTAGCTTAGGTTAAATGAGCTAGTAAAACTTATGTCACTATTGACTAAGTAAATCATCAAAATAGGAAGAAATCCGAGTGTCCCTCCACTCCTGTTTAAGGTTCTCAGATCAGCTGTTTTGGATGCATTTCTGTGCATCAGTTTTTGAAGGACAGCAACAGAATATGTGGCTTCATTATGGTACGTTCATTACCTGGGTGCTGAGAGTATTCAGCTTCCCAGCACATCCAGGCGATGACAGAATCTCACTGAGATCTCAGGCTTTACCACCTAAAATAGTTTCATAACATTCCTTGTGGACGCTTTCAGCATATTGGCATTGTGTAATGCAGAGAAAAAAGAAGAAAATTTCAATACTTTCATTATGGAATTAGTAAAATTGTGATTGACTGAAAAATGAATCTGTAAGATCAAGAGCTGATAATGTGGGGACTTGAATCCTCCTCAGTGTCTGAATGTTCTGCTAAATGTTTTTGTTATGAAATCTTCAGCATCACTTTTTATTAGTTTGAACCCAGCTCACCTCTGTAACTACTTTTTCTCTTACTCTCTATTCATCTCAACCATAAAAAGTATTTTTCTCACTGCTGTCACACAATAATTTATCTCTACATATAAAAATAGGTTTTTTACTGGTTTTAATCAGCCTTTTTTCTTTATTATTGATTGCTTGGAAGCTTAAAATATTTTATATAAATCACTTTCAGAGAGTGCTATGCAGTGATATCTCATAAATGCTGCTAGCATCAGCACAATACAAAAAGTTAATTTGCATAAGGTTAACCCGATGAGCTCTGGGACTGGTACATTCTCTTTAATCTTAAATGACACAGAGGCATTAATTTTATATAGTTTTCATTTTCACATTAGCATTCTCTTCTGCAAAGCATAACCACCTTCCTCTTTGTAATGGTGTAGTCCTTTTAGTTAGGGCAGTTCTCTACAGAGGAAGGCATGGTGCCTTCCTGAAGAGCTTACTCTTTGCACAGACAAGACAGGCAGAAAAAAAGGACACTAGAGAGTGGCAGGATTTGCCAAAGGTCACACCACAAGCCATCAGCAACGTGAGACGTTGAATCCAAATCGCCTGAACCTCGTTTCACTACTGTATCCAGTGACCATGCTGCCTCTTAATATGTTGCTGTTCTTATTGTTCTTTCTTTATAGTTCGGGATCGGGTACGGTCAAAAATGGAGAGAGATATTTTGGCAGAAGTGAATCATCCTTTCATAGTCAAGCTTCATTATGGTAACTATAATACAATATAACTCATGTTTGTTCTTAAATCGGTTGGGGAATTGTAACTAGATGTCTTATAATTTCATACAGATACCCCCTGTCTACTTATGACTCTGTCTCTAACAAAGTCTTAGAGGTTACCTGTGTGAAATTCTTCATTTATGCTAACGGAGAATTTCAGTTTAAGTAGGTTTTAGCCATTCCTCCATCAAAATACATTTGTCATAAAGTCTTAATGTGATAGATTGTGCTGGTGGGGTAGCTGGTGAGTATACCAGTAATGTGAGTATACATCTGCCAACCCCCTCACCTGCTGTCAGGTATCATTTAGAAAACCAGAGATTCTAAATTAAAATTAATAATCAGCACAAGTCTGAATTTGTATATGTGTGTATATGAATGTGCTGTCTTGCTGGAGTTGCCTTCCCCCACCTCACCGCCTCCCACAGGAGCCCCATTATTACTGTAAAGGGTCTTCTGAGGACATTTTGGATAGTACGGGCTCTCCCCTCCCACAAACCTGGGAGCTTCTCTGTATGCCTAGTCCTCAGTGGCTCCTGGTATCCTGTGCAATGGAAAGCAATATTCATTCATAAGTGCTTAGCATGGAAAAGAATATATTAGTAATGCATCCTTGTCTCTCAGCTGATACCATTTTTTGCCATAGTCTAAGCTCAGTTGCTTAGTTCTATAGAGAAATTTCTCCTGTTCTCAAAGTGCTGAAATGACAGGAAAGCTAATGGCGTGAATGACAGACTGCTAGTTGATAAGATTGATTCTTCAGAGACTTTATCTTAATTCAAACTTCCAACATCTCCATCTTTTTCTAATGCAGCATTTCAAACAGAGGGAAAGTTGTATCTAATACTAGATTTCCTGCGGGGAGGGGACCTTTTCACAAGACTCTCCAAAGAGGTAAGCCGATAGATTTGAACTTTAGAAATGAAAGACTGTCCTGATTACCAGAACTCGGATGAAGTTGGTCGGAATTAAAAATGGCCTTGGAAACAGTCCTGCCATATATATATAATAGAGCTGTATCATCTTGCATCTTTAAGTGCGTTCTTAATAATTGTATTTGAATCATGCCATAGGAATGCAACAGATAGCAGGTAATCATCACTGCTGTAGAAAACTGCACTACTACTAAGCCATTCCCATAGCAAAATAGCCCCAGACTCATTGCATGCAAAATATATCTTGGATGTGATGAGGAACAGTCTGAGCAATCAATCTGCAATACATTTTGCCCTGGACACGGGCACAGAACCTCTGGAAAAACACAACCGCTGCCAGCAGAAAGAAGAAATGGCCGTAGGTCAGGGGACAACGCCTGCAGCAAGCATGCAGACAGCGGGGCATCAGCTGGCGAGCCAAGAATCATAGAATGCTTAGAGTTGGAAAGGACCTTAAAGATCATCTAGTTCCAACCCCCCTGCTATGGGCAGGGACACCTTCCACTAGACCCGGTTGCTCAAAGCCCCATCCAACACGGCCTTGAGCACCTCCAGGTCATCCCCAGGAAAGAGCTATCTCCTGCAGCAGCTGCTGGGAGCAGGTCAACAGCCACACACTGCTCCAGGGCTCGCAGGTTGGCTGTCACAGCCCTCACCAGTTGTCCTCCTGCCTGCCTGGGGACAGCTGCTGCTTCCATCACCTCCCTGGGATCCCATCCCTTCCCTGTCCTCCACAGCTCCTGCCCTGGGGCGATGCTGCTGCCGCTGGAGAAAAAGGCAGCCAGGAAACAGTCCAAACTAGAGTCTCGCTGATGCCCATAGAGAGCGGCAGCAGCAGGTTTTCTAGGTTCACTTAGCACTTGCCTGTGTCTCCAGATGCCTCCCAAAGCCAGCTGGCTGTGTTGCTTGAAGCAGTGCATCCTCCCGCATTCAGCCTGAGGGAGGGCCCTGCGGGCAGTACAGGACGTCCCAGCAAGGCAGCCCCGCCGCCCTGGAGGCTTGGCCGTGCTGTCACCAACATGATGTCCCCAGCCCTTGGTCTCTTTCTGGGTTGTGGGGACAGGGGTGCCAGCATCCACGTAACACACGGTCTTTAAAGATAAAATAGGCACCTTTCAAATGCCGTCTTGAGGGGAAGTTCTGTTCGCTCTTCTTGGTCCACGGAGTAACTGATGGACTAAAAAAGCTGTGAATAAAGTCCTTCCATTCAAAAATTCCCTAGCTTTTCTTTTTCCCATCTGATTCCTGGTCCGGTGACATGCTGCAGGCTTCTGTGTGCACCACAGCTTGGGAGGCCAAGTACTTGCTTTCAAGGCTTGTTTGCTAATGCGAGAAGACATTAGCAACAGGTTAATTACACTGCCGAGTAATGATACTTGTATAAGCAGTCAGTAAGTGGTAGCAGTTATTTTTAATATGAGGAAAAAGCTTAAAGAAAAATATCCTTCTGCTGTTTGTCATGAAATCAGGCTTTGTTAGGACATAGCATGCTGTCTTAGCAAGGGCCTCTTGTAAGAGAAGTGAGAAAAAGCGATTCTTGCCTACAGAGGGCAGTTACCCGTTCTGCCCAGTTAGGGAACTGGAAAGGGAAAGAGAACAGCTCAGATTTTGTACTCCTTTAAAACTTCGCATTTTCCCCAAAGCCTTTCCAATGCAACACACAGACCTCTCTGCTTTATAATATCAAGAATGAGCCCTCTTAACTTGACAGTCCTTTTACATACGTCTCTTTTCAGTGTTTGCAGCTCATGTTGTCTGCCTGTACTTTGCAGCTCTTTAGTGGCAAGGCATCACAAGGGGAGACATTATGGAAAAATTTGTACTGCTCGCAATTGTTAATTATGGACTTGGTCCGACAGTTTTGAGTTCAGTGCACTTTCGGTCAGATGCCTTCTACTACAGCATGTGTGCACGCAAAGCTTATCTCTCTCTTGCTCCGAAATGTCTGATTTAGCTGGGTATATCTGTATAGATTAGATTTTCCTTGATTATATTGATTTCATCTCTTGTCTACATAATTTATTTTAAACCTTATAATTAATTTAAATTTATGTTGATAATTAATGACATTTTTATGTCCAGACCAATTAAATTTTTAGTCAGAGTTTTCGCCTGCGTATCCTTTTTCTTTCTAGCCTTTGCAGTGACATTCTTAATTAAATTATGTGATATCTGTTCTCTGAATCCTCTCTTTTTGCTCTCAGCCCTCTGCAGCTTCTCAGAGCACTCAAGTATTGTGGCTGCCCCTTTCCAAAAGCAGAGGCTTAATTTTAAAAATAAGCTCAGCAACTTCTACTGTAGATTTTTACATTTACATATGACATGTAAATTTGTATTGAGCTGACTTATTTTGCTTGTCATACATAGTATCCACACTTGTGTATCCAACATATCAGCTTCTCTCTGCATTATTATCATTATACATATTGAAATTTAATTAAAGAGAACTTAATAACATCTGGGATATAATGAAAGTTGAACCAAAGGGGTTTCTTACCACCTGAGCTCCATTTTTTTGAGCTTAGTGTTTTTTCAATTACAGAAACGTCTTCCCACCTAAACCAGAGCTTTCTGTCTAAGCAGTATACATATCAGCTATAGAAAAGAAACAAGTGCCCTCAGCTTAGACTTCATCAGGCCCTGGATCTTAGAAAACACATCACTGCTTAGTGCATCTGCGCTGAAATTCCTTGAACCCTCGCTGCACGGGGTTTTAAATCCATCTCTGAGTCTCGTCATGCTATGTATTCTGCTCAGCTTTGGAAGCATTTCACTTCCCCAAAGAGGTTACCCCATGTTATTTAATGGAAATTTGGTGACCAAATGCCAAGAGTTTAGCAAATTAAGAGATATGAAAGCAATAAGGGCTGCGCTGAATGTATTGAGTTTTGCCACTCATTTCCGAAGCTTAAGGAGTTCGAACCTTATTCATATTATTGTGACATGATGTCATCTAAACAGATCAAACAGATGAATGAGAGCAGCATGTTTTAAGGAACAGAAGTACTTGACAGATCAAGTTTTGCTTTATAAGAAGAATCTGGTAAGAATTGTTAATGTGAACTCAGACAAATTATGCAAAATCGAACCTGGTATGATGGTCCTTCCAGCATTCCTGAGTTAGGCAATTCCTTCCTCATGTCTGTTTAATGCAAGCCAGGCCACCGCTGGCCAGTAAATAGGCATGTTCTTCTCTTCCTTCTCTCTAGGTGATGTTTACAGAAGAGGATGTCAAGTTCTACTTAGCTGAGCTGGCCTTGGCGTTAGACCACCTCCACGGTCTCGGAATTATTTACAGGGATCTAAAACCAGAAAAGTAAGTTAATGAGATGGAGTGAACCGAAACATAAATACACGAGCTTTTAGGTCGTTTCTGCTCCGTGTTATACTAGTGAGTCAAAAGGTGCCAGAGGCTCTGCCTTCCTTCTTGTATGTGAGACTCTACGCGTGAGACCCTCACCATCAGCAGTAGGATCTTCCTATCATATCATTTCCACACCAGGCCGAGTATTTGGACTGTGCTCCAGTATGATGTGGCCTCTGTGTACCGGGCCTTCAGTTTAGTGAATGATCTCGGCACGGGATTCAGATCTCTGTGCCTTTGACTTCAGTAGCACTGTTGCCCATTTGCAGCGTTTAATCTGCTCGTCCCCCAGGTGTGGTATAAACCGCCTAAAGCAACTCCACCTCCAGCTCATACGAAATATGTCATGGCACCATTCAGTTTTATTGTAGCCCTTTCTTAAAGTAAATGAGCATTTCTGAAAACTAGTATGCATATTAGCTCATGAGACACATGATAATCAGGATTTTAAAAACACTTTTATTAACAATCGAAAATATTCTCCCACTAATTATTCCCGCTTATATTTGCAGCTATTTCCTATTCTTAATGTGCCATGGAGGTTTTTCCTTTCTCTTTCTTCTTTGCAGTATGTTAATAGACTAAATTACACCCTCAGTGCTATCACTGGGAGTGACGTGATATTGTTTTTATTCCATGCCACTTGCCTGGTGCTTTTGCCTGCATCTTCTGTGCCGGCACCAACAAAACAGGCTGCAACATTTCAAAGTTACCAGCCTTTTTAATGTAATGGTTTCCATCATTTGAAAAGATGACCGCTGAGAGCAGTCTCTTTGGCTGTTGTTTACACTTCCAAATATAACAGCAGAGCAGCCTTTTCCTTTTGCGACACGAAGTTCAAAAATATGCAGCTTGTTCTTTAAAATGGAGTGCTAGTGCTTTCATACTCGTGGACAAAATAAGAGACCAAGAGTGATGGAAGGTGGATTTTGCAGGTGAGAAGTTAAAGGGGAGGAGACTATTTATCTACAACACAGCACTGTGTGATTTGAACTTTAAATTCGATTTTATGTTTTGATTACAACAGTAATAGTAGTAGTACTATATGACTTCATACAGATGTACATAATCAGAGCTCTCAGTCCTTTGGGCTAGAGACCCTTTCGCAGGTGACCAAAATTGCCAGTCTTTCCGGTTTACGCAACCAAAACTGAAAGCCAGAGTCTATCAAGTACAGGAAGTCATCCTCCAGATTAAACCGCTGGAGGCATAAAGGTACCGGTTTGTTACACAATATGAAATGCAGGTAGGCAACGGTCACACCATTCCTGCCACTGTCATGCCAGCAGCATGCCAGCAGTTGCATCGTCTGCCAGCAGCTCTTCGGTTTCAACTTTGTTCTGAATTGCTATTTTATTCATTCAGCACCGACAAATGTGTACATAATAGAATAACTCCGTTTATAGGTTTCCAGATTTAAACTTTGTTTCTAGAGAATATGAATCACTCACTACTTTTCTTTCTGGTGTTACGTGAAGCTGTTTTTCAAGCACATGATATCTATGAGGCTGCTATTAGAAGGTATCCAAATATGAGCCTGTATATTCAAATATAAGTCATGGTGCTGTTACATTTATAGGCACATGCTGTAATTTTTTGCTTTAGGGGAAGTTAGAAACCAAGAGGAAAATTAAGTGCGTGTCAAAACTATTCACTGTATTTGAGATACTGAGAGCCTGATTTTTCAGAGTTCTCAGCATTACGTGTCACTTTGTGTTTCAAAGCACATCTCTCTCTGACTTCAGTTGCAAGTGAGAGCACTTAAAATTTCTGCAGACCAACCTGCCGTGTCTCAAATCAGGGATCAGTGAATTGAGAAGTCAGAGCTCACCTAAGAAAGGAAGGTGTCACTGATTTGCCTTTGTCAGACAGAAACATGTTGAAAAGGCAAAGATGGAACTCGGTTCTCTGTGCATTTTCATCTGAGCTGAGACCAGCCAGCCATCCCCTTCACTGTACCACTCTGTTAAAATCCCCAAGTATATTATCTGTTCTGCCGACTGAGGCAAGAGCTCTCTGGAAGAAAACAAAAAGTATCATCATGTAATTAAAGACCTTTATACAGTGGGATCTCTGTGTAAACTTAAGGTGGCAGCCCTCGTTCTGATATATCCTAACTTTTGAATGTATGGTTTATGGTCTTTGATGTATGGTTAAATAGATACCAGTGGTACAGTCGAATCTGGATACGACTGCCACAGTATAAAATTACTTTACGTGAATATAACTATTGTTGTACAGGAAAGGGAATGACCCAGACTGGTATAACTGAAGTTCTTACCTGGGGATAAATCAAGGCATCTGTTTGATTGAAAACTATATCCTTTAAAAATAATTTTGTAAGTGCAAATCCCATGTATAGCCATGCCTAGGACAGCAGAGCATGACAGCCTATGATTTCACTGGAACTTTAGGTTTAGAGTAAAAAAGCAGGTACAGCAGGAAAAAAATATTCATTCTGAAGGGGAAAAAAGTGCTATATTTTTTAATTATGTCTGGGAAAGGATAGCTCTCTAAATAAGATGATAAAAGAAATTTAGGACCATCCCAGGATGTTCTCGTCCTCCCCTTGCCTCTGAGAAGGTCAAATATATCAGGGTCTTTACAGATGTGTTGCTAACCTACTCCTAATGGTGATGGTGGAGACTCTGCGTGGTGCTCCCCCAGTTGTACATCTAGAAAGTTGTTCTTAATAGCTAATTTGAAAATTCTTTGCTGCAGTTGCAGGCCATTGCTCTTTGGCTTGTCCTCCTAGCCTCCCCAGTCGGCTCGTACTGCTATCAGCATCAGCCTCAGGGAATTGTGAGCACGTCCGTGTCCTTGGACCTCTCTTCTGTACCCTCAACTCCAGCTACCAAACTCTTCTTCATCAGTCAGTTTTCTGGGTGTCCAGTCATTCTTGTTCCTCCGCTTTGGTTTCTCTTGATCCATATCCCCTTTGAAGTGCAATGTGCAGAATTACACCCACGACTTCAGGAGGAGCACTGCCAGATTAGAGCACAAGGTTTACCCTACCAGATTTGCAGAACCAGAGATAGATGAATTAGTTTGTAGTTTCCCAATTCTCTCTCCCCCTTTGTTAACATACAGACACTGCATTTGACCTTGCATTGTTCAGTGCTTTTGCTGTCCTCCAGAAGCTCCCAAAAGTAACTGCTAATAGGTTTGAGATTGCTTCAGTCAGCTCTGTAAGTATCCTAAAATGAAGTTCATCGGAACTGTTTATGTCAACGAAGACTAGTTAGAAAATAGCACCGTTCATACCGCTTGAAATAATCCTCAGTACATTAAAATTTAAGGTTCACAATTTTTTTAAGATTCCCTGAGCAAAAATCCATATTAACAATTCAAAGCTATGAATTAATTTTAATTGCAAGCAGAATATTTACTCTGGGGGTTGTTATAAAGTTAGCTGTACTTACTTCAAAAAGGCAAGCAATTGAGTTTTCTGGTTAAAGTCTTGGTTAGAACAAGCAGATGCTTCTTCCCTTAAATTGTTGCAGACAAATTCTTCTCTTTGAGTTGCCTTGGTGGTTTCAGTGGCATCCCTTGTGGAACAAGGTACTGTTCGGTCACACTGAAAAGGGTGGAGTGAGTTACGTGGCGAGGCTGTTTCTGTTTAAGAACTGCAGGATCAAGCTATTAAATAAGGCTACACTGAACTAGAAAAATGAGAAATTATTATGAAGTAGTATATGATGCATATGTTATTTCTTATGCTGTGGTTTAAGGGTATGAGTGACTTAGAAGTAACTCTACCTTCTGAGAATGCAGATTTTTTTTTATTTATTTTTGCCTTTTCTATCTCCAGGTACCCAGGTGCACCTTGATGCAGTTCTGTCGTAGGGGCTTTGATAAACACGGAGTGGTTTACATTGTAATGCCCTCAGCTGTCTGTACAAGGGACAGCTCGTGTAACTGCTCATATAACAACTCCCAAATTGATGAACTATATTAAAAAAACCCAAACCACTACAGCTTAATGCGACATGTTGTAAACCGTGGCAATTCGTTCATGAATGTAGCTGCCCTGTGTAGAGAGGGAAGATCTGAGAATCGGTAAAGGACAAAGACTTTTAGTGGAAAATCACCGTCGTCTTCCGTTGAAGTAAGCAGTCAATGAAGCTACAGCAGAGGTAGGGGTGGCGTAAGACTGCTCAGCACGGTGAGATAGTTTGGGGTCATGCAGACACTGAAATGTCACAAAAGGTGGACATTTTGTGCGAATCTTCACCTCTTCGGAAGATATTTGAATACTTCACTCTGTCTGGTACTTTCATAACAAAGCCTGCAATCAAATTAAAGGCTGCTTGTGAAGTTTCAGGTTTTCTTTCCAACCTGAAATTTTGGCTACAATTTCTGAAAAACATAAAGCGTGGGTTGAATTTTTCTGCACAACTGAGCTGACTTGGAAAGAAACTTAAATCATCAAAAAAACCCAACCCCAACCCACCCAGGGTTCCAGCTTTAATAGAGTTGACAGAACTTCATTACGATTTGCGCATATCGGAGCTCAAAATGAAGCTTAAAAGACTGACTCCAAATTAAAAATAAAGAGAGAGGGAGAAACGGGGCCTCGATTTAAAAGTCACTATAAAATGGTCTCAACAACTAATAACGAAGGCTCTTTATCCCTGTGCTAAAGTTGCAGCAAAAAAGACTGCTAAGGAGGTTTCAGTCCTAGCTCATTTAGGAGCTTCTCCTGTAGCTTCCCCGGCTACTAGCTTAGTTTCCCAGCCTCTATCATGGAGATTTTCAGCCTTTATTTTCCCAAGGCATACTTTGAAACTGACGTCAGTGAAAGCAGATTGAACGTTTGTGGGACAATCCTGAGGCTAAAATGTTGTCATTGTGTTGAAATATAGGACAGGTTGACAATGACAGTATTCTGTAAACACACTCAAACCTTAAACTGAACAAATAAAATGGAAAGATCTTGTAATGAAAGGTTATCACTCAATGGGATTATAGCCTAGTTTAATGTTGAAAAGTAGCCCACTTCTTATGTATTTTATAATTTGAAAACATTGATTTAGAAGAAAAGTTTTTTCTCAAGCCTGAATCCCATTACCAACTTCTGGTTCTTTTTTCCCTTCTGCAAAATAACACCATCTTATTTCAGATTAGCTGATCCTGCAAACCGTAGCTAAAGCAATTGTGATTGTCATAATAGATTTTCTACTATTGACAGTGTGGGATAAAAGGGAATTGTAAAGTGATAAAGATAAAAAGAGAAGACAGAAAGTATGATCGGAGAATAAGTTTGCTTCCACAGTCAGTCAAAGGAAAACCATTTGTCTGCGGCTGTAATCCAGATGCTCAGAAGCAGGTACATTGTTCTTTGCTTCCTAATGTCACTCAAAGCTAATTCAGTGCAACGAGCGCCTTTTTTCTCACTGTTAGCATATTATTTCCTTTTTACATTGAAGGTAATTTTCAGTGCATAACCATAGCGTTGTATGCGTTGACAGATGGCAGATGTGGGAACACCCAGCTGGCCAAAGGGTGCTGCCAGGGGCCACTGGGGAAGCTGCAGGCAGCTGAGGGCACCGTGTAAGGGTGATTAGGGAACAGGAGACAGAGGAGGGAACCGTAGATCAAGAGTTCAGGGATATAGCATGCACACCCATAGGAAACCAGGATGTGTTCATTTTTCTGCTCATACAAACATTCAGTGTGAGAAAGTCTCTTGTGTGCTTTAGGCTCGCTTAACCTAAGGCAGTCTTGTGAGTCTGATAGCTGTGGTGGTGTTACCCCATCCCTTTAATGAGGGTAAGATATTAACCCTCTAATGAGGGCAAAGGTATGAAAAGCATACATTATACACATACAAAACCAGCATGAATTTTCCATATGAAATCAGTGAGATGTAAAATCAGTGTTTCTGGTGGAAATCCCACAGCCTTTGAATTGCATTGTTATTCACGGGGGCTTCCTGGGTGTGGGGCAAAATTTGGGGTGATTTCTGTGAGCTGTACTCCCCCTTGCCATTTTTCCAGAGCCAGGTCTGCAGAGTTTGTACGTTCACGCTCACTTCCACGCTGGCAGGTGTTTTATTCTGTTCTCTTCTGAAGCACAAGCCTCTTGCTTAGGGATTGTAGTCACAAAAATACATTTAAACATGCCTGTTATGGACTTGTACTTAAATATTATACTTTTTAAAGAAATCCAGGGAGAAAGAATAGAGGTAAAGAAGCTTTTATCAGGAAGAAAAAGCTTTAATTATTGAACACATAGTATTGGCACAGCTGCTGGCCTTTATTTGGTGAATTACACAATAATAGTCTGTTCTAAACACACAAACAAATGACAGAAGATCATCTCCTTTCAATTATGTTTCAGTACAGAGACAACCTTTCACAAAAATATATCCCAACATGTTAGTTTCACTTCTGTCTTATTTTCTTCCTGAATAAATGGATTAAGGTGAATCTCTGAGAGAAAAGGAATATAAAAATAGCCAACACCTCACTAGACTATTTTGAAGAGAAATACACTAAATCTAACTAGGACTTAAGAAACACCACACTCATTGCGGTGTTGGTGTTTATAGGCAGAAACATTACCAATATCATTATTTTTCAGTTTGTTCTTGTTTCCACAAAAAAACAGCAATGCTTTTTGTGAACTACAGTCATTTTTCTCACAGAAATGTTGGGAGTGCCTTTGTGTGAATATAACATGTTGGCAGGTGGCAAACATGAGAACACTTGAACTTGGCTTCCAGGCTGAATTTTCATTTATGCTTCCGGACTGAATAAATTAGCAGGGGCCGAGATCCATGCCGTTAGGCTGTGACTACTCATTGTGGTCTACGATCACTTTTACTACTTCAGCATGAACGTATCTACCTTTGGAGTTAATTTTAGGTCCAGCGAGTCCAAGCCCTGTGGTTATATGTGTGCTCGCCTTTATTACTATGAGGAGAGCAGAAAACCTGTAGCTCCTTCTGCTGCTGGAAGCAGAGACTTTGCAGTTGTTGTCTTTGAACACCCTGTTCTTTCTGAGCTCAGTTTGCATGCCCACCCTGAGCGGGCTGTGGAGTAAGGAGGAGGCTCCCCGTGCGAGTGCCGCAGGCCATGCGTGCTTCAGACATGAGATTAGGCAGACCGTTGAGGGTCATTTTTCTTTCTGGAGGCGTGTAATCCACTGAGGGTTTGTTTACACATGCATTTGAGTCTTGTGTGTCTCCTTACCTGTCTTAAACACGTTTTAGTCATGTTTGTTAACCGCAGTCTATGCCTGCCTAATAATATTGGCTTTTTGCTTTACAGCATTCTTCTTGATGAAGAGGGCCACATTAAGATAACAGGTATGCAAGGAATGGAAAACTTAACGTCTACAATCTGATTTTTATTTTTTTTTCTGCGGTATGTTCCGTGCATCTTGGTCTTTGCTTGGAAAGAGTTTTCTTACAAAAACTCAGAAGCCAGAAAAATTTGAGTATTGGGGGTTCTCTTCTCTGGCAATTTGTCAAGCACCGGTGCTGCACAGCACATGGGGAACACAGTGTTTTCTTGGTAAAACGGTAGTCCTGACTGACATGAAGTGTGCGGGCTTGGCTGCCTACCACTGTGGATGGAAAGATGCGTCCAGTATGACTGCTTAATCCAGATTAAATTGTCTGAATTATAACTGTGCAGAGGGCACCTCAAAAGACATCCCTTTGCCACCCTGGAGGTGCTGCCTGGCCATCCTTTTCACTGGTGTCCATCTGGGATTATTATTCCTAATGCTTTGGTTATCTGAGCAAGAATCCTTACCGGCATCGTCTTCATCAAACCTGAACTGTGTGTTTCTGCTTATTTAAACTCTCTGTTCTGCTTTGGGCCAGAACTTCATTCTGAACAGAGAAAATGATACACTTATTTCAGGACGTAATAACAACTGCCAACCAGGCCCTCCACGTAGGCAGGGCTTCAGCACACACGTGCCTGTGGCCCTTCTGCGTGCAGACAGAAGGGTGCTTCATCCTCTGGTTGGTGTGTTTTGTTTGAACGGTTTAAGTGAGCAAAAGTGTGAATAATCATTTTTATAGACCTGACAAGTCTTCTTTTTTGTTTCAATTTATTTAGATTTTGGTCTCAGTAAAGAAGCCATTGACCATGACAAGAGAGCGTATTCATTCTGTGGGACAATAGAGTATATGGCCCCAGAGGTGGTCAACCGACGAGGACACACACAGAGTGCAGACTGGTGGTCTTTCGGCGTACTCATGGTAATGGAAAAGTTGTGTTTGTTTGTTGGAGGGGTGGCTGTAGGAGTCATCAGATCCCTCAAATAAAAAGTACCGCTTCCAGCAACTAAGGGTAGATAGAAAAGTAGATGTGTAATGATTGCTTGAGTGTTTTCATAGCGTCAGAGATAGCGAACCAGCTGCTTCTTGCAGTATATGGGGTAGCGTTTGGCCCCAGATTCTCTCTCATCCTTCTCTCAGTCCTTTGCTGTCTCGGTTGATTGCCATAAAGTATGAATATTTCTACTGCGCAGAAACAAGGCAGGGCAAGCTCAGAAGAGCACAAGCATTTCAGAAGAAACATCTGTCTGGTTACTGACATGGTTCCTGTTAGGAAAAAATTCCCCAAGTGGCAATTTTCAGAAGTTAGGGACATCCTCTTAGGGAAACTCAGAGATTTACTCTTTTTCTGCAAAATACAGATTAAAAAGGACATATTTTAGGGATCACTCTAAATGTTTCACAGGACCTCAGTGGTTCTTTTGCCATTCATCTGTCTTCTTCACATCAGCATTGATGAATCTTGTTCCACTAATGAGATTCGGGTAGTTTTTGAACTGGCGGTGGATTTCCTGTAGTCTTATCAGCTGTCACTCAAACACCTCTCTTTTCTCCTGATGGGGAAAGAAAACAAATACATACTGGCGCCATGTCATCCTCCTTTCTTCTTCTGTACCATTTCGCTTTGTCTTGATTATGACTAGTTTGATATGTTTGCCCTGAGTGCATGCTGAAGCTGGTTTTAAAATGATGCATATGAAACAGTTTTAAAATGACTGGTATTCACCAGGGAGGAAATCACCATAAACAGACACAAATGTATCAGTTGGCACAGAGGGATAGTTAGGAATTGATCTTTTTCTTACATGTCTTTGCATTGGATTAGCTATACAAAAGTTGCAAATTTTCCCCACTGTTGCTTAACTTTTAAGAGTCCTGCAAGCTATTCTGGAGGTAGTTTAAATAGAATCAGTATGAGAAATTGTGCCAATTTATTTTTTATACATGGAAATCAATGAAAAGTTAGTTAAAATGCCACATGAATTCACCAAAAATCAGTCGTGCTAGATTAATCTGATATTTTACTTGATGAGATAGCCACCTTTATCTAAACAAAGTAAATTAAGTGCCTCCATTATAATGAAGTACTTGATACAGTGTTGCAGGAGAAATTCATTAATCGAAGATGCTTATTAGTCCAATAATGGTCCAAAGATGGTGTAGTACCTCTACCATCTATGAATACATCGCAGGGAAAAACATCACAGAGAGAAAGGAGCTATTTCAGCTAAAGAGTTATGTTGCCCCAAGAGCAGGTAGGAATAAACTCATCATGAAATGTAGTTAGCCTGGCAAGTAGAAGAAAGCTCCCGACTGCTTAAGAAGAGAGGCCCTGGAAAACACTTTCCAAGAAGAATTCTGTGAGAGGTATCTGACTACAGTGGAGCTGCTTGGCTTATGAGAAGGACCCAATAACATCCTCCTCAGTGCTGCAGTATTGGACACTAGCATGCAGTGTCAGGAAGGTTTTTCAGAGGTGTGGAACCCTCCTCACACCAGCCATCTAAAATTGGGTGTCTGGGCGCTAACCTGCTCCCTCCTGCACCCGTCCAGCCTCTTCAGTCAGTGGTGACATTGTTGCTGAGGAGGACAAAGAGAAGATCAAGGAGAAGTTGGTTTATGACATTGTGATTTTTTAAAAGCTATATGAACGCCATGGGTTTTTTGAAACAGACACCATGCATTTATTACTCTCACAGGGATACGTTCAGATAACGAAGGTGATGCTGCTCTCTCCTGAAGCGTGCAGGCTGCGGGTCTACCCAAGGGCTCAGTGCACAGCCACCAACAGGCGCGCAACGCAGCACAGCACTGCAGCTGTGGCTCACTTAGCACCTTGCTGTGATGGTTATCAGAGCTCCCCTGCAGAACCGGGGCAGAAGCGTAAATTAACTTAGCAATGTGCTCATCTAATGCAGCTCCATTTCCTGTGGTACGGAAGCTATTTTAGGTAGCTATATATTAGACTACATACCACAATCCTTAGAGTATGTTGAAATTTTGTTTACCCTAAGTAGACAACTGGTGCCACCAAAGGAAGTAAGGATAGGAAGCAATGTGAAAACTAGTGAAAATTTGGGGTGGGGAGGGCCTAAATTGCTGATCTAGGTGGTTGACATCAGTTAATCTAAGTAAATATTGTAATTTATTACCTGAATTTAAAAGGAGTGGAACATCCTTATCTCCTATGGCCACAAATCCATTTGTGGATGCTTAGCACTTCTGAACCACATATGTTTATTCAGGAAAGTCAATAGGTTATGTCTCATATATTAAATGTATCCCAAGCCCGTAATTGTTTTATTATGTATTTAATTTTGGAGGATATCTGTGCCTTCTCACTATTTCCAGTTAAATGATGGTGTATTTGGTGTATAGATTGTTTTTCTTTCACCTGCTAATGAACTTGGCTCCTTCCCCCCTGTTTTTTCTACGCTTTCTTTTTTTTTTCCCCTCCAGCTCTCTTCCCCAGGGATTCAGTGTATTAGAATTAGAAAAGATAAAGAATCCATATAAAAGGAGATGAGTTAAAGAGGCAAAAATCTTTTTAACTGTAAGCTAATGCTTTAAACCTTTGAGTGCTACCAGACATCTTAGAGAAAAATAGCTCTGATCAGTTCAATCTTTTTTGCTCTTTAACAATTAACTGGTTGGGGCAGAAAAACGGTATTTCCATACTCTAAAAATACAGGAGGATTTTCTGCTGCTGTCTTTCGCTCTGCTCATTTCTACTTGTTTTCCTTGGTCTGTCACTTGCATGTTCTATTAGGGAAGCTGGTTTTCTGCCAGCCTGAAAAACTGAGGAGAATTAAATGGTATCCAAATGATGTATTAGCATTTCTCTCTAAGTAATTCACGGTATGATGTGAAATATACAACGAAAATATACCAGTTGGTGGCATATGGATAGACTGAAAGGAAGTGAGTGTGACAGTGTAATTTTCATACCTTAAATTTTGATCAATAGGGGGAACTTATTAGGCAGATAGTGATAAAATGCCCTGTAACCTAGCTGTCAGAAGAGCAACCAAACACTCTTGTCTGTTTTTTTTTCCATGAAGAGGAATTAGCGCTACAATATGAAGAGTCGGGGTATAGTAGCAGGTCCTTGCCAACCTGCATTGACCAGGCACAGGGTAGAATCAAACTGAATGATCCTTGAAGACAACATTAAATGTGGCGTGTTGTGATCAAAGTGCACTTATCTGAAAAAGACTAAATTCTGGTCTTGACTTATTAATTATGTTATTAATTATTTTATAAATTATTATTCAGTGGGAGTTTTACTATCATCAGTAAAACTTTTACCACCAGCTAGGTCTTTGACACAGGCCACAAAAGCAAAACTGTTATCTGCTCTGTTTGTTTGAATTGTTTTATGGTAGCTTAGAATGTGTCAACTCCTATACACATCTTGAAATTAACCCTTTCCAAGCATTCCAGAGGACAGTACCTGCCTCTCATTTAGTAAGCGATAACTGCTGGGACCCAATTAAAATTTTGTGCTTGTGAATTTATGTGGTTTATCGTGACCAGACAGATTTTGTTTTCTGCCTCCCTGCGTCTTACTCATCACATTGAAAATTTTGGATAGGACTTACACTACAAAAGCTTTGCATCAAGAGATCTGCATGAACAAGGAGTGGACTTAAATTGTTCAAAAGTTCCATGTAGGACTAATACCTTTTCAGCTGCGCTGCAAGAGCCTTGATGCCCACACTGCCTCTCTGAAGCCCAAATAAACAGGTCTGTGTGGTACAATACGCGCAAGTCTCTTGGAAGGCCTCTCAAAGCAGGGCTTTTGTAGTCCATCATACCAGCTCATTTACAAGGCCACAGACCTCACGGAAGTTGTATGTCTTTTCAGTTCGGGAGGAAACACTGTACACCTTTGAGGGTCATGTGAGCAGAGGGGTGTGATGAGTCAGTAGGCAGTCCGAAATAAAAAGAAACGTCTTTATATTTGTCAGCAATGTGTAAGCAGTGAGGTCTTCAAAAGAGAAGAAAATATCCTTTTTTATCCAAACGAAGTAGTCAGCTCTGAAATAATTTTGTAGTAACTGTACAGTGGCACTGGAAAAATCAGTATGAGACACCAAAGCAATATGATCTTCTTTCATAAAATCCTGTCATAACACTTGTTTTGTTCCTAGTGCAGTAGATGGTCTTCATGAACAGTATTTTGAAAGTTTATGTTAGCTGCTGTGTGAGGGTATTCGAACCCTTTGCAAACACTAATTCATTATGCCTCGCACCTGGCTAATAATGAAGTGCATTTCACAAATGGTAAAACTGAGTGGCAGACAGCTCCCAGCTACCTGGAAAATGGCTGGAAGCGTTGAGAGGGGAACCCAGCCATTCTGACAAAAGTGTCTCTCTCTGCTCTCCAAAACTGAGGGGTATCAAGTCTCTTTGTGACCCTGAATTTTATCCTAGGCTCACAATACTTTAGCAGGCTTCGGCTGAAGTAATTTGCACAATCTGCTCTCCTCCTTCCATCTGCTAGGAAGATTCATCTGGCAATTGCCCCAGGCTGTAGATTTTTTTCTCATTCATTATCTTCCTCAGTGACCTACCAGGGTCGCTTCTTGAATCATCTATTCCCTCAGGAAACGCGGCCCTTTTTCCCAAGGTCTTCCCACGTGTGTATCTTCTGGGGTCTCCAGTGCTGGTGTTTTGCCTACTGAAATTTGTGATTGCCCTGAAAACTAGAGAAAGCAAGTGAAAGTACGAGACCTAAGCAGGGGCTGGATTAGGTGACTCCGGAGGCCTCTTCCCATCAGGCTTTAATTCTGTGGTTCTCTTTATAGGCAGCTGAACTGGAACAGGGAATATTTGCCTGTCTTGCTGAATATTGGTACAGAAAATAAGCCAAGGTTGGAGGGGGGCACAGCCTTCTGAAGTAGTGGCTAACAGAAGGTGGCCCTCCGGAATACCCAGGAAGCGAATCACTGGGAGGAAAGGAGCAAACAGATGGTTTATACAGATGGGGACGTGGGGAGAGTGAAAACTGAGTCTCCAGGGGGAGACTATAGGGGCTGCTTTAGTAGCCAAAAATACTACAGAGCTTCTTCACACCTAGGCTCATCTCCTTGTCAGCCTGCTGAGACCCATACAACTCTGTATTTACATGCAAGGGTGTTAGCTGCAAGTGCTCACTTCTGTTTGCATGTTTACGTTTAGCAAGATTTGGGGGTTTTTTTGAAAAAATAAGCAGGAAAGCAGGTTGTTGCACAGTAAAGCGGTAGCTTCAACTGATGAGATGAACTGTTTCAATTCTTTTTTTTTTTTTTCAGTCTTGTTACTTTGTTTTTACCCTTCAACAGATTTCATCAGGACTGCAATTGAGAAACCAGTGCTTTCTTCCAGCTGCTGCTTAGTTGAGTTTATTGAAGTAAAAAGCTCTGGTACACTTAACTCATGTAGCTGCCTTTCACTTTAAATATTGATGTTAAGTGCATTTCTTCTGAATCTGAATTAATCTCAACACTAGACCTGTGTAATTGGAGACATGTGGTAACAAAGTGCTAGCCATTAAAGCAGCGCAGTAAATATTCCCTGCAGCCTCCAGGACTGTCATTTCCCCTACTCCCTCCTGCAACTTAAATTGCTTTTTTCCTTCCTTCCTTCCTTCCTTCCTTCCTTCCTTCCTTCCTTCCTTCCTTCCTTCCTTCCTTCCTTCCTTCCTTCCTTCCTTCCTTCCTTCCTCCCTTCCTCCCTTCCTCCCTTCCTCCCTTCCTCCCTTCCTTCCTCCCTTCCTCCCGGACACTGCATCTGAATTTCTTGCCTTTGGGTTTCTTGGCCCCTTGCAGCCACAGTGCATTTGCAGATCTTTCTGTGATACTGCGCTGGGTGGGAACTACAGTCGTCTTCTTCCCACATGTTACTTATGTCTGTGTCATCTGCATCAGCAGTGTCAAATCCATTTCTGCCAAAAAAAAATGAGCAGTAGCAGTCATTGTTAGTGCTATTAAATTAGATTTATTATAACAACAAAGTAACATGAGCAAGTGTAAATGAACATTAGGTACTTACCCTGAGCGTAAACTCTTTAGAAATCGTGAGGAGGGTTTGGTACAATATGTACCACTTCTTCTGCTGCCCTGGGAAGCAATGCTCTCTGCCCCTCATCCCCAGTATATCTGAACACTTTTATCAGGACTAAGGCTCTAATAGGTCAGAATTACTTTGAAAATTGTGCTTGAGCTCCAGTGTCATTTAGGCAGTTTTAAAAATGCTCCCCCATCATGTTTCTCCCTAGAAGATGAGCTGCTTTCCTCCAGGCACCTCTTCTCATTTGTGTTCTCCAAATCTTGTCTACATTTTTCAGCCATACACACTTTAAAAAGTGTTTTTTCCTTGTCTCTACTCTGTGTTTTATTGCCTTGAGGTAATTTGTTACTAATGCAGATTAATCCTTCAATTAATTATAGTCAATTAGTTGTCTGGCTCCCAAACCTCTCCTCTGCTCTCATCCGAAAACTAGTAATACAGTTTCACAGTTACAGTTTTCTTCTGTTTTCCTACATTTTTCCTATGGCGTGGCTATATTTAATTTGGGAAAAGAGAAGAGTCAGGCTGTGGGGAAGTCTGACACAGGTTTTGGTAATGAAAGGATCCCTTTTTGCACAAATGTATTTCCTGAGAGCAGTGAAGTTACTTGTGTGATAAGGCATCAAAATTACATAAGGGTTGCCGAGTCTGTCCTGCCTTAACAGGTATTTAATTATAGCAATGCATATTAATTAGTAGGTATTTATTATAATAGAAGAGATCCAAAGTCTGAGTCACAGATATAAACAAGTAACCATTCTCCTTACCCTCAATGGACATTGTCCTCCTTTGTGGCCAGGCTGAATGATGTTCTTGGTGTCTTTGTGTTCGGTGATGCATAACCTTCATCATCCCTTAGACAGAGGAACCAGCTGCCACTCATGCCGCCATGAAACACCGTGGCAGGAGCTGTGTGAAAAACCTCGTATTGAATCCATATTAGGCAAGCTTCTTTGGCTGGGTTTTTTGGGTTTTTTTTTGTTGCAAATGTGAAATTCCTGTCAAATTTAGTGAAAGCACTGATCTGTTTCAAAGGAACCATAACTGATTGATGTGTTCCTGTGTGAGTTAGGCAAGTAATTGATGATGATTGCTGAGTTTTGCTTTGAGATTTGGGTTCAGTTAAAAGTGACACTTGCAAAATTCATCACTGAATACTGCCAGGGAAACCAAAGCAGGAGGGAAAAAAGCACACGCAAACGCCTTGAGAACGCGGGGTCTGTGCATGTTTCTCCTGCAAAGTATAGCTGTGGCGTCGCCGAGTGGTGCAAATTTACAGTCGAAAAGGTGGTTTGACTCAAGCTAAAAAGATGGGGAGTGGCAGGCTGAACACATTTTCCTTGCACCACAGTCCACGCCAAACATCTAAGAACAGCCATGCCCATTCAGACTAAGGGTCCCCCCAGCCAAATATCTCATCTCCAGCATTGGCCATAAAATGGGTGCTGGAGGAAACAGCATATACAACACTTCTTCCCAAACATACCAAAACTTGACCCCAGGTATCAGCATAAACAGTTTGTAACAAGGCTCTTGAACGAAACACTCACATCGGTCCTTCATGTTCTGCATAAGCCAGACTTGCTGTGTCATTTTTTTCTGAAGTACAGCTTCTTGGACCATTTCTTTTCCTCAAGTTTTCAGTTGTGTTGGGCATCGAAGGTGGGTGTGGTGTCTATCAGCTATGCAGACCATATCTACGCTCATTTGATTTACCGTTTTTTTTCTTACTCCACAGTTTGAGATGCTGACAGGATCATTACCCTTCCAGGGAAAAGACAGAAAGGAGACAATGGCACTCATTCTCAAGTGAGTACCGAAACTGCTTTCATTGCTCTTACTATGAGTTAACTGTACCCTGCGGGCATCCTGTAGGTCCTAAGTATATGAAAGGTAGAGGATAATAATGCGTTTTTCAAAGCTATGTAAGGCATGCATTTGGTAAGGCGCGCACAGTTGTTGCCTGCATGTGGCTCTAAAATTGCCTTCCGAATAAATAGTAGGAAGTGAATTACTGAGAGGGCCTTACAAAAGAAACGTATCCTACTTTCTGTAATAAAGAATGTCATTATCCACGCAAAAGTGGGAACAGTCAAATTTCTGCAGGACATCTTATGTTTTGTTGTTGCCAAGTTTCAAATCTTTCCCTTTGCAAATTTCCTGTTCATTTAATGTTAAGTGCAGACATAAGTAGTTGAAGCATATCTTTGCTCAATATATTTTTTTCTCTGTAGCAGTGAATTGCCAAGGGAAAAGTTTTATTCTCTTTAATCAATATGTGATATAGTAGAATTATTTTCATGAAGTTTTATTTGTTTGTTTAAATTCCTCTTGATTCCTAAATTTATTCCAGCAAGCCAACAAAGTGAAGAAATTTCTATAGGAAAATCACCTTAGGTTGCAAAAGGTGTTATGAGATTCATTAGATCTACTGTACCTCCAGTGAAGCCAGTGGTAAAACCTTCTTTAACTCCAGTAGAACAAGAGCGGGTCCTCAATCTGTATTGCATTATTCTTAGGTAGCCTTTGGTCACCAAATTGATGTGTCTGCCCATCCTGACTCCTACAATTCTACTATTAAAACCACAGTGGGATGGAGAAAATTTTTGAAAAATCTATTTTCTTTTCAAGTGTTGTGTTCTTTCAGAGCCAAGCTGGGAATGCCACAGTTCTTGAGCATAGAAGCCCAGAGCCTGCTGAGAGCCCTCTTCAAAAGGAACCCCTCCAACAGATTAGGTACGCGCGCGCATTTAATCCGGGCGTTTGTTATGTGCGCTCTGCCTTGTCAGGTGGGGATCGTTTCTCTCGGTGCATCTTCCCTCATAGTTATCCTCTTCATTGTGCAGCATTTTGCATTCCTTCCCAGAGTGCAGTGAACCTTGAGCGTTACTAGAGAAATTTGCAAAGAGCACAAGGAAACCATTGGAATCTAAAACATGATATTAGCTTGTATTTTATTTTTTCAGTGAAAAGGAAGAGTAAACCACCAGCATTTATGAAGGGTTTAAGATAACTGCTGCATATGGTAATATAGGGAACTGAGAAACAGGTATCTTTTTAATTCTGTAGAACTTAGCTGCAAATCTGAGGTGGGGAGCGAAAGAGAGTAGAATTTCTCTCTCCCATTCTCAAATACATTCCATGCTCTCTCACTCTGCTGGGAACACTTTCACAGTAGGCTTTCTTCTTTATTACCCTAAATGTATTATCTCCTTTCTTACTACTGTGTTTTCGCCCTTTGTTAATAATCCTATTTAAATTGTGATAAACTAGACGGATGTATTGGATCATGTATTTTATGCCATACCTTTGTTTGGGAGTTTTATTAAGAACTTCATTGCATTTGGCGAGGTCATGGACAATGCCCGGTGCATGATTTCCATTGCAAATTTGGTCTTCGGTTTTTACATGGAAAAATGAGAAGAGTCATATCAAATGAATGATATGAAGATAATAGCACCATATCGTTTTTCCTTTAAAAATCATATCTAGTTCTGTGAAAAATTTTGGAGGTTTCTCTTTTCCCCACGGCTCTCATGTTCTGTACTTTGGATGAACAGGGGAAGAATTTGCTTCTAAAGGAAAGGGACAAACCTTTCCTTTGTACCTCTGTTGAGGTTTTTTGTGACTTTAGCAGCAGGAATTGACCTTAGGAGCAGGAATTTAATCCTTCAATTCTGTAAACTGTATCATAAGAAGAGAGCTGGTGGGTCATGTTTAAAGATATGGTTGACAGTCATTGCCATCCATGGGAGTTGTGGCAGCTAATAAACGACTTGTCTTTTAGAAAATGGCATAGAGTAGTTAAATATTGAGACTTGTGAAAAGCAAGTCCTGCGGACAAGGACAGTATGGAGCAGGCTGCCTCTCTCTGCGAGCACTGGGGAGAGCAGGAGCCCAGAGCCCTTGAGCCACATAGGGACCAGGGGACAACCCCACCTCCCGCAGGGCTGGGTGGGAACGGGGAGCCAGTCCCTCAGTATGCTGCTGTGGCACCTCTCCTCCCAGGGGGACAGCCGCACTGCCCGCAGAGGGAATGCCCTCCCATAGGTTTTACCTCTTGACCTAAACGGTAGCTCTTGTAGTCTGATACGCTGTAGAGATGATAGTGGAAAAACACATTTTCTCAGCAGGTTTCAATTGCTCTCAAGCAATTTGCTTGACATTAGAGAAAATTAGAGTCTTGGGATTTCTAGGTTTAATCTACGTTCAGCAAAACAAGATGCCGCAGCAAATATAAACTTTTCCCCACTCCACCCCTCTTTTCCTTTCTGCTGTTTCCTCCCTGTCTCCGTCTCTTGGTTTTGTTCTGCTCTGCTCATTTTGTGGCTTCCCACAAGCTGCTATCTGTCCAAAATGGGGCTCCAGTGAAGTCAGTAGGAGTTTCTGGATACTGAGCCTTAAATAAAAAACTACTCACTAAAATAAGCAAAGTTGCTTACTTTTAGCCATGACAGTTCTAGCCCCCGTATCGTCTCCCTTTTAATAACGGGGAATTGCTAAGGGTCAAGGTTTTAAACCTGAGGTTTATTGAAATACCGGGAAGGCTGGGAGAAAGGAAAAGATTATTTATAACACGAACATCCAAGGAAATAAAACCTAAAACAGTAACAGAAAAACAGATCTTAACATTTCAGGGATAACGGTGGAAAGCTTCTGAAGGCTCTCTCTGTTTTAACTGATTGAGAATCAGCACAAAGGATGATGAAAACAGACTTGTTGGTAATGAAAGAAGGAATACTTAAATGGTTGGCCTAAATACTGAAGAGAAGTCAGTAGATAAAAGGACTGCTTCAACTTTGTGGATTTTAGGTTTTTCTGGGAAAGGAATAATAATAGTCTGAAGTTAAAAGAAAAGTAGGCTTAGACATCCTGTTTTGAAAAATCTTTGGAAAATTAATGAAGCGTGCTAAAATAAATGAATCATATTATGGATCAAACATTTCTTTTCAGCCATTGTTTCAGAAGTTTGCAAATCTGGAAAGTGTTTGTATTTAGTTCCAAAGTGTTTTTAACATTGGCAAGAGGAAAGATGCTGAGCTTTGAAAATCATTTTATTCTGACTACCACGTTGCTTTTTGCCATTTGATTTTGATATCTTAACAAATAGAAGTAAAGATGGCTGATGTTTCTAAAGTTTTGCTTTGAAACTTTGTTTTGAAGCTTTGGATTATTAATGGAAAAAAAAACATTAGAGTTGAAGGGACATACTCAGACAAGGCAAAGAAGGAATTTAGTAATCCAGTTTACCTGATTCTGTTTTTAAGTCTGGTGCCCATATTAATGCTTTAGAACAAATTTTTAAGGAATGGAAGGTTTTCCTTTCCTTGTTATGGGCGCGTTCTGTTGTTTTCTGAGCCTAAACACTGTTCTGTACAAATAGTCTGCATAGCGCTGCTTTGGTAGTATTGCCCTGACTAAGTACAACAAATTTCAGATTCTGGACAAGCAAATAATTTTAAATTCTTAAAATTAACTAACTGGAATACCCAGGCAAACAAGGAGTAAGCATCTCGGAAAGGAAATTGTACTATGAAGGTGTCAGTTCATTACCTTGCCAGGAACTTAGGCAAGGGACTAATTCTTACTTGCCCTAAGGCCTGGATCTATTCAGGTGAGTAAATGAATGCAAAGAGCATTTCAGGAACTCCCTACACTGCTAAGCAATATAAAGGTTCCAGAGTCCTTATAATTGAGCAGCTTGGCCAAGAAAGTATAGAGTAAAAGCACGCACCAGTAGGTTCAGAGTAAAAGCCAAAGAAATAGTTATTACTTCCTTAATCCTGTGTTCTCAGAGAAGATACATTCTGCTTTGCCACATAGAAAACATTGGTTTTCAATGTTATAAGATGAGGAGTTTTAAAACCACGTTTCACCTTTGTCAGAGTGACTGTACAGCTTTCTTGTAAACCTTAGGAACACATTTCAAAAAATCTAGCCCACTAAAAAGATTCTGAGGTTGTGGAGATACTAAAATTTTATACTCTGAAACTAAAAATCTGGAAACCCTTTCTACTCATTCTGAATATCCAAATAATCAACTTTCACATTTCACAGGTCTCCCTTTTTCCCTTAATATAAGGCTCACATTGTCCATAATGATTCAACAATCAAACCCAATTACAAATAAAACATTCTACTGTTACTGCTCGTAGACACTTTTATTACAGGCATAAACCAATCTTAGATAATCAGGTTCTTGCTTATTAACATGAGGCTGCTTTTATATAAATCCTTGCACTCTATAATGTGTTTAAACTGGCAATTTGATCTGAGAGCATTGTTTATCTTCTCAGACACTCATGGGACTGGATAGCATGTAGGAATATTTGCAGGCAGTAAGTTTGATTGTGCTGATTATTCTTTACAGATAGGTTTGATTATTAAATTGAAGTTAAAGTGAAGTTAAAAAAAAACGACTGGAAACCTAGAGGAAGGTCAAAGGTTTGCGGTCACATGGTGTGCCATCATGTGCTGCACTTCAGCAGTTTGCTAAATACTATGGCAAGAAACGTCCATCCCCATGAAACAGGACTTTCCAGTTATGACCTCTCCAGTGCTTCTCTTTTCTCTCTGAAAGAACATCTCTTTCCAGTACCACTTTAGATTCGCAGGTGGTAGATGAATGGCTGAAACATGCTGAGCAAATCCAGAGAGACTCCACCATAAGCACCGGTGGCCAGCCTCTCCCATGGACTTCTGTAGCGGGGTCAGGGTTGCCCCTCTGGGCTCCCAGAGCTGTCCCTGAACGCAGCCTTGGGCCACCCCCTTCCTCCAGTTGAGGAGAGGACCAGGCCACGTGCTGCTGCCTGCAGTCACAGCACACAGCCCAAGAGGGAGCCGTGGGCTGTGCCAGCAGCTCTCATGGCAGGGAAGATGAGGGAATAAAAACTGCAGGAAGCGCTGAACATTCTCCATGATGTAAAATCGGTTGCTGGGAATTGGAAGTCCTTCACTCTGCAAAATTAGGCTATTACCATCCTAAATTTCTTTAATACATTTAAGCTAACCAGAGATGGAGTCAAGCCCTGTCGCTCCTCATGACATGTTCCTTCTGTGCCAGAGCTCTGAGGTGGATCCAAGTGGGAAATGCCAAATTTTCAAACAAATGCCTGTGTCAACTGCATGCTGCATTCCTTACTGCACACTGCAGTCCCCCACTAAGAGAAGTAGCTATGGGTGGCCTTTTTCCTTGGTCTCAGTTTCTGTGGTTTTGTGGAAAAAACAACAACAGTAGCAAAAAGTGCGGCTTTCAAACAGATCATCTGAAAAAGGCAGGGCACACAATGATGTATCTATCCGTAAGCTTACAAAAGAGGGAAAAGGGAAACAGTGAGGAAGGGACAAAGCAGAGAAGATTGAATGCATTAGCAGTTATCCTCAGTCTAGGGAATGCCACCAGTAGCCTACAGTGTCTGTAGCGTTTATCCCAGTCCTTCAAAATCAGTTTGGCACTTGGGTTTCATCCTTATGTAGCAAAGAACATCTACTGCGCATTACAAAGTTTCCAGCCACTGCCACTGAACGCAAAACATTTTTCACAGATATTTCTTCTCTGAAGAGTCGCTTAATGTAATTCTCTTCAGAGTAACTCTCTTGGTTTCATGTTTCTGTTGGCATTGCTAAAATCAGAATGAATCTGCCAAGGGAATCTAGTGCAGACTTTAGACTGTGCACTGAAAAAACATGCTAGGGAAGACATAGAGCAAGTCTTATTACTATCTAAGTCTTCATATTTTCTTGTTTAGTACCCATGGGCAGAAACAGCTGTTTAGGGAAGAATAAGAATAGGGTGTCCTATGTGATACTTCACCCAAATTCTCTCCCAGTCTACACCTGCTTTAAGGTCAAGCAAGGGGTTTCCTGAACCTCTTGTGGTTTGTCAATGAAGTAATCTTCAACAGATTTCTTTTCAACATAATTTTCTGGCCTCCCCCTGAGCCCATATAAATATTTTGCATCCGCATCATCTTTTCCAAATCTGTTGCCTGAGTAAACATTTCCACCTTGTTCTGAACCTGATTCCTGCTAGCATCATTTAATGACCTATTGTAAACCCCCTCGGCCATCTGTTTCCAGGTTGAAAAGTCCTGGCCTACTCAGTCAGTCCATACCATTCCTTGTTGTCTTTCTTTTATTTTTCCTACCTTTAATAAGTATTCCCCTTTATAGGTGTGGATGTCAACTACATTCCGTACTCAAGTTGTAGGTGTACAACAGACTTAGACAGTGGCAGTGTAATGATGCTCTCCCTTTTTTCCTCTTTTCTTCTCTTTCTGAGATTTGATTTCATGTTGTGTTTGCCTAGGGCTGTCTGCCCATCATAACCCAAAGACCTCACACCTCAGTGGGGTTGATCGCCCCCGAGCACCTCATTTTGTATGATGGGCTAGGATTGTTTATCCTCATGTGCGTCACTTACGTTTGTCTATACTATAAGATTACCAGGATGGGGAAGTAATCAGAAGAACACTTCTCTTGTGTTATTATCCAGCAGGCCTGACAGACAATCCTGCATGTTATGTGCACAAAGTGCTTGCTTTTCATATCCATTCATCAGTGAATGTTAAGCAGGCTGTAGGAAGCCGTTCCTGATCAGTGCATTTTGGCAAACACTGGTAATATCTTGTACACAAGGGCAGCAGATGTCACATTTTACAAAAGCTTGAGCTGACAAGACCTTTCTAAAGCTGCTTGTAATGTTGATCTTCAGAAAGTACAAATACTTCATATAAAAAACTGAGTCCTCTGAGGTGCTGAGTGCCTTTTACAAGGTGCTTATGAATCCCGAGTCCTTTCGTGAATCAAGAAAGCTCAGCATCCTTGGAAAGAAGTGCTGGGTACCTTTCAGGAATGGATCCAAAATTGCAATGTAAAGCCTTTGCTTCCAGATGTTATTTCTCCTACTGGAAAATGAAAGATGCTATTAATAAAGTCAAACCAACCCCCAAAATGGCATGCTAAATCATCTCTGACAGTTGTTTAATTATTACTGAGCACCTGTTGGTTTTTGCGATGGCACTGAAGCAAATAAATTGAGCTGAAGGAATAAAAAAGGCAATCTTCAGTGAAGACAAGACAAAAGTAATGAAGGAATTAGATTCATTACCAGATCTTGGAAGAGTTTCTCTAAATTTCCTATAATAATGTAACAAATTTAACAGTGAAGGAAACATACCACTGAGAGTGATGATTTTGGTATTCATGGAGATTTGAAGACAGTATTTGAAAAGGGGGAACCTAAAATCCTGGCTTACCTCAAATCATTTGGAGCCTTTTGGTATTTTCAGTCTGAACTTGTTTGTAGTACAGCTTTCTCTGCCTGTGGAGAACGGGTAATTAGACAAGATTTGAAAGTCAGTACAGATAGAAGAGCTGCCGCTGGTGGCAGGGAGCAGCAGTAGCCTTGCCATAGTATCAGGACATCTTGGGGGCCTCTCCTGGCCTCGCTGGTGCGTGCACTGTGCTGCACCTGAAATCCCATGTGTCATCTGAACCCTGAAGAGAGCAGCTATTGAGCCTTGGCACCAGCCTCCATTCAAAAAAAGTAAAAACCCCTCAGCCATCAAATTTTCATTAATGAAGTACCCTTGTCTGTATTTATGGTAGTTTATACTGTTCTGGCAGTTGCACTGTTCAGGGTTTCTTGACTAGAAGAAATGTTTAGGTGGTGACTCTGACTTTGTCAGAAGAAAAGAGGGGACGGGGAGGAAGGCTGGAGAAGAGATATCATGCGGCACTCTTCTAGGCATGACTTCATTTTGATTCGTTCATTCTCTTGTCAGGTGCTGGATTCGATGGAGTGGAAGAAATTAAACGTCACCCATTCTTTGTTACTATTGACTGGAACGTAAGTGGAGCAGCTTTATATTTATTTATTTATTTGTTATTTTTCTTAGCTAAATTTTTGAAGACAAACTGCCATGCTTAGAAAAAATATGGAGTGAATTCTAACATAGAGAACCCAGGAGCTAGAGCCTTTTACATGGGTGCCTATGTCTCTTGCATACATATCTGGCAGCGTTAGGTTTACAGTTGGACCCAATGATCTTGAAGGTCTTTTCCAACCTAAATGATTCTATGATTCTATATATACATTTCTTCACATACCCACAAATGAAAGAAATAGAAAGCTGCTTTCAGCATTGCCAGTTTTCTCTAACCGCTTGATTCTGTTCTGTCTGATGGTCTGGCTTATCACGGTACTACCTGAGGCTATTTGCAGTGTTCCACAGAATAATTTCCTCATTCAGATCTAATAAACATGATGCATTGATTGTGGGAGCTGCACTGGAGTGAAAATGAGCGGCTTTAAATGAAAGAATTCCTGTAATATTTCGATTGCAAAAGAAAACAGAGCCAAAGGACTGGGCTTGAAAGAGATACTCCAGAGGGAAGTTGTCTGATGCTCCGGGTCCCTCCATCTTTCAGCTTTTCTGTTCCATACTGAAATACTTGCCCTTTCTTACTGGGTCTGGCAAGCTGGACTAAATGCTAGTTTTATTCTTTCCGATATCAAGGACCTTCAGGAATCCTTTTCTCTTTTGGAATTATTCCAAGCAGCCCCAGCTCTGCTCTTACACAAACCGGTTGCCAGTAGCTCCGAGGAGCTCCCAGACCTCCAGGCACACCCTCTTCCCAAACACAGCATGGTAATACTGGGACTGGCTGGGTATTGGTAGAGCTGGTACAGCAGGTTGTGCTACTTGATGCTGGGGGAATCATAAATCTTCCAACGGGATAGCTTTGTGACCCCTTCTTGTCAATGTTGGCCTAAGTGACTGTAGGACAGGATCTGGTCCTCCCACTATATTGCAAGAGAAAAGCACAACATAGATGGATTTTCAGAAGAGTGATTTTAAATCACTGAGTATACAAATGAACCAGCCAGAACAGGAAACAGCAACTCCTCTTACAAGTGGTTGATGTCTTACTGAGGTGAGTCATTAATTTAACATCAGCACTCAAAATTGGAACAGCAAACATTTGATCAAATGTAACATGGTTCAAATAAGACATGTCAGATATGATTCACAGAATGGTAAACAAAGATTTATTTTATTGCTATCAGCTACAGCTCATAAAGCTGGCAGTAGAGATTAGCTAACTATTTGATTTAGACTTGCAACAGGTTAAACCTTCTAACATTTTCAGCGTCATATTTGTTCAACTTGACTTATTTTTAGACAAACCTGGAGGCAAACACTTTTTGTTCTTGATCGGGACATCTGCCAGTGCATCAGAGCTCATGTTTGCTACATCCTCTAGAATTTTCTAGTTTAATTTTATCTGACCTGTGTTATGATATTGTTATGTCTATTTAATATTTGATCTGAATTCACTCATGAATGCTAGTGTAACAGGTCGCTGATGCAGTTCTCGCTATAAATTCTGGTAAAGCAGCATGAATGTATGTGACAGGACCATTCTCAAACCACCACCCAGGGCTTTACAGTAAAGCTAATTCCACTGTGAAAGCACATTTTGTGGTACCCAGGTAGCCTTTGAAAGGCCCGCAGAATCAATTGTCCTTGAGAAACTCATGCATCTATTTTGAATTGAATGTTGAAGAGTTGGCATGACTCACAAGCATGTTAAGAGATGATCAATGAAAGGGAGTTTGAGGTTTTCCTTTATGGTCCAGCTGACTTTTCGTCCCATTACATATATTCTGAAGTCTAGATTCTGTATAAAGACTTTACACTTATGAAAACATTAAGTGAAAAAAAAATAGAGAATCCCGAAGACTTGGCTTCTGTATTATTATTATTTTCTGTATTCCTCTGATATCTCCACAGTCCTCGGCTTTGCAATCAAAATACAGGTCAGGTGCATACATCTTAACATAATAAGGAGCAGTGAAGCAGTGAGAGTTTCTCCTGTGTGTGCTTGTGGAGCAGCTCAGTAACTCATCACAGAGAAATGAGGCTCTAAGTCTTGGAAAGGTTTTCAGCAAAGTCAGTTCTGGACTGTGAGACTCCTCAAGACCACCTTCTGTCATGATGATTAGTGATGGTTTCAAGCTCACTTCTTTAGGGAACAATTTCATGCCTGTCCTAAGGAAATTGTACATTGTCTGAAAACGTTCTTATGGATGGGTTAGGGAAATACCTACCATGAAGAGGCTAGGTATGCTTGAACATCACTTGGAGCTAGAGGAGCATGTGGATTTAATTGCCCTTTGATGTCTTTTCTTGCCCTCTAACTTTGCTGTAAAACGTAGTTGTAAAGATCCATTTTAATCCAACATAATTAGTGCTTATTGCACTCTCTTGGAGACAGACAGATCATTATTACACGGGTCAGCTATCATCTTTCTAATATATTTGCACATTTAATCCTAATTTTACTATCACTCATGGAGATCTTGGAAGGCTTGTCTAGTTACAGCAGCAGGATTTCATAGTGGTGTGAGCCAGCCTGGCCCTGAGCTGAAGCCAGGACTTTGCCTTACGATGATGATCCAACCGTTAACATGTTCTCCCTGGACAGAAACAGAGCTGGGTGAGAGAACAGAAATGGATCAGACACAGATGTTTAGTGCTGATCTCTGTACAGTTGCAGGAGAAGAGTCCCTGATGCCCTCATTTTGTTCTCCTGTCACGTATACAGAATCGCTCACATCAATTTGCAGGCAGTCAGCAAACAACATTGTTGAGGCAGGACATGAATGTTGATTTATTTTATACCTTGGTGTTGTGGTTTAGGCCAAATCCACTACTGGGGACCTGGGGGACCCCAGATGGGACTGACAGATGCTCCCCTCTACTCCTCTTCAAAGAGAGAGGCAGAGGAGGGAAAAAGAGACGTACGAGTTTAGAAGGAACTAAACTACTTTACGGAAATATTAATAAGAAAAGAAAAGGAAATAATGAAATATATACAAAACCGTATCAAGCTCCCAGGATGACAATCACGTCACCAGCTGGCACTGGGGCAGTCCCAGGCTGGACTCAGTGATGGGTGGGAACTGGATTCCGGATCTGCATTCAGGATCGGGATCAAAGGCAGATGAACAGAGTCCTCCTCAGACGTCGGCCATTGAAGGAAGAGAGCTGACCCTTTGATCCCTCAGCTTTTATACTGAGCATGAGGCAGATGGGATGGAATACCCTGTTGGTCAGTTTTGGGTCACCTGTCCTGTCCGCTCCTCCCTGCAGGTGGGACCCCACTATGCTTTTCCGCTTCCCACCCTCCAATGGGGCAAATAAGAGAGTTGGTTGGCCTTGGGGGTTACAGCAATAAGTGTAAGCAGGAGCCTCTCTGCATCCCATGCCTGGGCATCAGCTATAACCAATTGGTCTTGTCCCTCGGAGAGAGTGAACGCTGTCTGCACAATATGCAGTTAATTTCAGTAGTTAGAAGAGGCCCAGCTAAGAAGCGAAGTTACTGAACAAAATTGGTTCTGTTTTACCTCAAATCAGGACACTTGGTAATATAAAGACCTCAGAGAGCAAGAGTCAAGGTCTTTTGGAACGCTTCTATACTACCTTGACAGCTATGATAGACAGGACTGCTGCGACTGACTGTATAGAGACTTTCAGCAGCTGTAATAAAACGATCCTCTATCAGGAGCTCCCTTATCACAAAGGGTCAGAATGGGTTAGTGTCTTCTAGAAACACAGTGTGAAACAGGTCTTTTTTTCAGCAAGATTTTTCCTACAAGACTGATGTGGTAACCAGGAACAAACCACTAAGTTGCTTCACCTAATTTTAGAAAGAGATTCAAAACAGAATGAATTAGCTGCTTCCTTCCAAGTTGTGTGTGAAGTGTAGATATTGCAGTGATGAAGTCATTAGAATTGCAGACAGAAATGTATAAATCGGACCTTCATTTCAGAGTACTTCCAGAGCTTTTCCCTCGGGTTTTGGATTGTGGCTTGGTTACCATTTCTATTGCTGAAGTGTTTACCTGTTGGAACAGTCATTTCCCGCTTTTTTCCCATCTCTCGCTGTCTTCAATCAGACGCAACCAGACATAGTCTCTGGTTTGGATGAAGGCAGTGAACACGGTGGAAACAACATACACAGTGTAAAAACGACCCCTATTAACGATGCTGAAGATAGTCCTGCCAAGCACAGCAGTGCTGGTGGCGTACGACCACTGCACGCAGAGGCGATAGGTGCAATCCTGGAAAACATGAGCATGGCCAGAAAAGGACCGTCCTCCTCCCATCCTTCCCCAGGTGCCATTCCCATGTTCCAGGGTGCCGTTCCTCAGCACAAATCTCCAGCCACACTAGGTTTAACTTCTGGGGCGTAAGTAGCACTAAATGAACCGTGGACAACCTGACGCAGAGTTTTTATGCCCAAACTTAAATTGTTGTATGAGCTCATTTCTGCAACAGTCTTGTTTTACAGCTATTGTCACCCAGTAACGAAACCCTAAATTCCTGCTTCCCAGGATGAAAAATAGATGAAACTTTCTGCAAATAGCAGTCTTGCTGCTCTGAGGCATTTAGTAGGCCCTGTGACACAAATTCAATAGATCCTTTGTTAAATGAATGGACTGTCTTTCATGATCAAGGCTGGGGTTCACAGGAAGGAGATTAAATGTCCAGCTCCTTCTGAGTTTTACCTGCTTACTACCCTTGTAACCCCTGTTCTCCCTGAGACAAGCAGACCCAAACCAAGTTGACCTCAGATAATTTCAGTCATTGGCTCTGAGAAAGCACGGTCTGGTTCCTGATTTTTTTATTACCGTTTCTTCTTTGCAGGTCATGCATAAAGGATTTCTGGCTTTTCATTGAAAATGAAAAATGAAATCCCTTTTTGCAGACTGCAGTCGGAGAAGTAGGCTATAAACAGTAGTTTTCGTTTCAATGACAGGCTAAATTGGAACTAGAGCAAATGACATGCTAGAAAATGAACTGTCAAATACAGCGGAGGGAAAGAGTGGGAAGCGAGTGGACTCAAGTTCTATTTCCTGCAATATTTATCAGAGATCAAACAAAACTGAAAACGTGAATTATTTAATTGCAGATTTTACCAACAGCAAGAATTGATCCCAAGGTCTGAACCCTCCTAGCTTTTCCGTCATTTGCAGGGAATAACATTGAGTCATTAATCTAGGAGAGGACAAGCATTTTAGAAGGTACTTCATCCTTTCGTCTGCTTATTGGATTTTCCATGGCAGGTGTATGTATCAAGAGAGTTTATTCTCACACTACAAGTGCGTCACTGTGGAGGGTAGTATCTTTCTATTTCTAGGAGGTGTCTAAGGAGTAATTCAATTCTTCATCAAAGAAACTTGGTTGAGGAAATGACTAAATAGTTTTTAATTAAATTAAGCCATTTTCTTTTTCTTGATATTTGCCAGGCGCATGTACAGGGCATTTACATCTCTGGGCTTTTTTAGAAGTGCATTTTTTTAAAGGTGATGAAAACTTAACTGCTTATAAATAAGAGACAGACGCATGTCGCAGCGTTTCGTTACTAGTCTCCCTGATGTATTACTTGAGTCCCAGCTGAGGAGGTGTTCAGATGAAGCTCGTATTAGGGATCTGGCAACATACGTTAAGAAAAGGTCATTGACGCCTAGGGGAAAATTAATCTTTGAAAAAAAAAAAAAAAAGTTTTTTGTCCCAAATCAGGAAGGAAGTTGATAGAACCTCATAGTTTCTCAAACTGCTATGGAACTGTGTTCTAGTTAATTCATAGGTACTTATTAATCTGAAGGTACTGATTAGCAAAGTCTCAGAGGAATGTGAGGGGTTGATAAGTAGACATAAGCATGGTTGTGTATCCAGGTGTGACTATCTAAATCAGTACTTTCACACCTTGGAGTTCATCCCCCTCATTCTGTGGATTGTGCACTCCTTCCACACAGCCTCTGGATGCGACAGTCGTGTGTGATGCACGGTGATTCCTGATACCTGTCAGTTACATTTTCCTGTGATAAGTCAATGCTGTGGTCAGTTTAAAAAAAATAGGGGTGGGATGTGGGGGGTTATTCTTTACTGGGAAAGACAGAGGAATTACATTCTTAACAAAACATTAAGGTCTAAGGAATACATTTCTCCTTTACAGACGAGGAGGCAATGTGGAAGAAAAAAAAAAATCTTCAGCTTCTTATACCTGTGCAAAATAACACACGTAATGCCCAACCTGAAATTTAAATGCTCCAGTTAGCACTAACATATCCAAAGTCTCTTTTGAATGCCTAATAGGATGTCCCAAAATAATAACTTGGATTTGAAAACTGGGATTTAAACTGGGACAACTGGGACCCTGTTCCCATTAAAATAGGTGGTGGAACTCCCAGTGACTTCCGCGTGCAGAGCCAGGATTACCATGACTTGGGATGTAGAGAACTGTTTAAATTTTACCAGAAGTTATGTGACAGCCTGATAGAAATAGTCAAAGACAAGATTTGAAACTTAACTTGCTATGTCATTTGCCACTCTGGTTGGTTTCTGTTGCAAGACATCAAGGTCACCAGCCCAAACTAATTTTGGGACCACAGTAAGAGATAATAGGTTAATACATTTCATCTAAAATGAGAAATATTCTTGGAAAATCCAGAAGGATCTCACATCCTCCAAGAGTCTTGTTCTCTGTGCGCGTAGAAAACAATGGCTGTGATTCTTACTGTTCTCTCAGATCAGCTTGTGTCACGTTGTGTTTTGCAGTCTACAGGATGCGGGTTTTTAAAGGAAGAAGCATTCTGCCTGCAGCAAGCCTTCATTTTTAACTGTGTTGGTCAGCCTGTGGTTTAGTGTGCTTCAGTGAATTGGCTTTGGTTGTAGTGGCTCACTCAGAGAACTGGAGCCAGTGTGGGATGGTAAAGCCCATAGATGACACTGATCTGCTTGTTCTTGTTCCTCAAAAATTTCATTTAGTTACCCAATTCAAGAGCTTGGGGAAAAAAAATGTTTTATGCCGTTTACCTTTTGCTGTTCCTAGTTGTCTAGTCAGAAACAGCCGAAATAATTTTTATCACAAGTGGAAAAGGAAATGGAAAAAGGATTCATCCGGGTTGCGCTCAGAGGAGGTGCCTTTCACTCGCACAAGCAACTTCTTTGTTTCCATCCCCTCCCAGCAAGCGAATTTGTGATTACACATCTTTAGGTGGCGTGTGACTCATGATGAATCTTAAATCCCTCCCTAGTAGGGGAGGATGTGGGTTAGGGATTCAAAATACAAATGTAGCTCCAAAAGCACTTAAGAAACTACAGATGGGGGGGAGGAATTAAGAGGCCAGGGAGAATATGGTTACGATAATCAAAAGAGAGTGCAGTTCCCAAATGATGTACGACTCTAAAACGTGTTCCAATTTTTGGACCTCACAGGATGAGGGGTGCATTTAATTCCAGGAGGAAGCATGTGTGTGTGACCATAGTGCTTTCTGCAGTAGAAGGACTGCAGTTGTGAATTAAGACAAATAAAGGGAAGCTGGAAGCAAATAGCTTTCTCAAGGTGAAATCCTAGCAACAGAAAAACCTTCAGTAGGTGCTGAGTTCTCTTTTAAAGTTCTGTGCAGACAGAAAAAGCTATATGTTAATTAATAGGTTGATACTTTTCAGTTGATGAGTGACACTTCCTGCCTAAGATTGCAATTGGCTTTTAATTATTTGGAAGACTGGCTTTCCATTGTGGCTCACAGCAATTATTCATCTCTCTTTCTCTCAGAAGATACGGAGCAGTTTTACGCAAGCAGGAACTTTTTATGGTGAAATGGCCATTAATTATTGCAGAGTCATTTCCAGCTTCACCATTCCACTTTTCTAGGGAATCATAATTCAACCACAAACATATGCTTTACGCTAATGCTAATACTATGCTACAGAATGTCCTGCCTCAAGAACCTTTATTTATCTATGCAAAATCAAGTTCAAATTATATTGATGTGTATATATCTTGGGTTTGACCACATGCTTTGTATTACAGAAGTTAATTCACCTCAAAACCCACAGTTAAAAAGAATCTTCCTGCACACAAAGAGCTGGACAAGCATGTATTAATCTCCATTAAATATTTTGAAAAATCAGCTCATTATGAAGTTGTTTTAAGAGCTAACCTAAAAATACATATTACAAACAGTCATAAAATTGAACTCTCCAGTTCTTATCATGACTTGAAAGTTTGGATGGAACGTTATATTTATGCTCAGACGTGGTAATTATTGGGCACTGCCTGTGGCAACTAATTCAGACCTTTGAAATCTGAGAACAAAAGCATTGCTAGAAAGGAAATGCAGTCTAGGGACTGAAACGTGGGGCAGGGAGGCAAACTGGAGCTCTGTCCCCCACGCTGCCATCAGCATGATGTTCAGTTTCGGCCATTTCAAGCAGAGAAGATGCAAAGATCGCTGAAATCAATAGGACTCTTCCATTAACCTCTGTAGGCTTTGGATCAGATCCAGACGTGCTTTACCTCGGTTTGTTCCTATCCCAGAGCGTGTGTGTATGAATGCTTGCAATGGAGCGCAGCGTAGCAGTGTCTTAAAGATCACTAAGCATGATTAAAGAGGCCGCAAAGACCCTGGTAACAAAGGCAGTGTATTAGCATGCATTTATGGTGACTGTTACTTACGTGATCCCCTATGTGCCCACTCGCTCGCCAGCACAAACTCACACACCTGGCAGTGCTTACCCTTTATGTCCCTTCCTCTCCCCTTTATGTTTTTCCTTGGTTTTGGTCCTCTGCTCAAGCCACGTTTAGGCCTTTGACACGATTCCCCACCCACCTGCAGTGCCTTCTTCCTAACGTCTTTTGATGGGAGTTTCATCTAACCCTCAGCTGCGAGCCCCTTGCCTTTTACCAGCTATGCCAAACGCACAAGTCCCTTGTTGAGGATGCAAGCAGCAGGCAGCCGGGCCTGTCGCTCAGCTCAGTCTGGCAGGGTGTCAAACACGTTGCTAGTTCTTGACAAATAATAAATGCTGAACCAGCCAGCACTTCCTAGCGGTTCTTTGTGCTGATTGCCGTTGCTGCCTGCTGAAGTCACCCGTGCATGGTTTTCTGGTGTTACCATTGCACGTTCCAGTCCTGCTCTTCAGACCAGATGCCCCAGCTGGAGTATTGTGCCAGTCTATGGGCTGAAGTCTTACCAGAAACACCTGTGTTTATGTTATGGATTCCAGTAACTAAAAAGAGCAGGGACCATCCAGGGCACAGCTTTTAGGCCACCCAGTCAAGCAGGAGCCAGAGCTACAAATACATTATCCTTTTTTGTCTGTCCTGCAAGGATGGCACAGAGCTGAGAGAAGACACCCTACACAAGGCGGCAGAGCCTATCTGCAGATGCGGAAGGTGTACAGATTGTTGTTGATTGTGATCTGTTTTTCTCCTTGTAGAAACTGTATAGGAAAGAAATCAAGCCGCCTTTCAAGCCCGCAGTGGGACGGCCAGAAGACACCTTTCATTTTGATCCAGAGTTCACATCTCGGACCCCCACAGGTTAGTAAGGTGGCACATGGATAGTGCATATTTTTAGTGAGTAAATTCCTTCTTCCTTCCCTTCTCCGTTCCAATGGGGTCTAAAAGTCTGATCACCTGTGGGTTTACTGGGTTTTGCAACATCCAGCAGGAAGCGAAGACTTTTGCATTCCGAGAAGCGAAGCTCATAAGCATTTCACCAGCTTCACATTAATTTGTCTTCAGGAAGGACAGATTTCACATTTTTAATAGGAGAAATAACTATTTATTTGCTATTTTATTACTCTTATCATTGCTTACGTTAGCTGAATTTAACTGTTTTTAATTACCTTGGCTTCAAAGAACTTTGCATGTCTGCAAGTTAGTATTTAATTATATATTCCATAGATGTTTTCTGTAATCATGAAATCCCATAGACTGTGGACTGTTGGAGGTTAATAATACATGGTTAACAGTAATGGAGAATCATCAAGTTCTTAGATCAGTGGAGTTATGCCAACAGGAATTTGGCCTACAATATTTAGAAAATCCTTGCAGTGAGAATGTTGTTCCTACTATTTCTTCTTTCCTGACAGGAATATCATACTTTGTGCAGTATATACATGAAGGTGATCATTGCACAAAGCACAAGCTTTCCACTCCTTTAGTGGAAAGCAAGAATATCAGTAACCTCAGGGTGGTAATCCCAGTTATAATGTTGCTCCTTGCTAGGCATGGATAAATTACATTACATTTCTGCCTGTGGTATTCCTGTGCAAAGAAGTGCATGTAAAAAAATGTAAACATTTAATTAGCTGTTGTTTGTAAAACACTTTGAAGATGGTAAGGACTATAAATATCACATAGTATTGTTGTAATAACCAAGTATAAGGTCTCAAGCTTCAACCCTCAAATTGCCCCAGAATTATTGCAGTGAGAGGAAAAGATCTGAGCTTTCATTACGAAAACCCCTGCATTGCAGCACACAAATCAGAGCTGAGATGTCCTGTAGTTTTTGTTCAGGCTCATCATGACCTTCAGCCTTTTTCTTAAAACTAGCCTAAACCTCTATTCAAAGCCTGGCTCAAGCCTCCTTTCATGGGGTATGAAATAGTGGTATCTATTCAAAGTCTTTTTTTTGGTCTTCGTTCCTAGATTTTTGGCAAGGATGTGCAGACTTTCACAATCTATACAAAAATGTTACACTGATTATTTTGGTCTAACTGGAGCATCCACCTGTGTTCAGTATAGGTTAGTGATGTTCTGATACTCCTGTACTACCCCATTGAAACAAATGATCTTTGGATACCAGACATTTCACACCTTTGATTTTAGCTTCAAGTCAGATTTCAAATGAATCCATTTCTCTGAAATATTGGAGATTGCAAGTTAGTCTGATCTTGAGGTGCTGCCCTGGAAGGCCTCAGAGAAACTTTGAGATTTTGGATTGCTTTGGAAGTTCACACTTCATTGGTTGTACTGGCATGCGTGTACTTCATGCACGTGCAGGGTTATATTTTACACATTACTGCTGTTGCCTATTTCAGTTTGGTATCTCATGCAAGACACTAACTCAGAAGGTTTGTCTTGGGGTGATGCCAGGGGTGGGAAGATGGCCTGCCTCGGTTCTGCTTCATGCTATTATGGAAAGTGGCCTGAGAATCAAACCCTGACCTTTCAAAATAGGTGTAATTGACAGTGTGAATCCCTTTACACTTCCAGAGTGATAGAAAAGCCCTTGCAGAATGGCAGTATATTTTGCAGCGCCTGACTGTTGACTGGTTGGGTCAATCAGAAGGGGAGAGCATCGCAGGAGTGTTTAATACTGGCTCATATCATTGGTGGAATCAAACAAGAGCATTTTTTATTTTGTGGGTTTTTTTCTGTCATGACATAGGCCCCATAGAAACTTACGCTCTTACTGAGAACGTACCCAACCAGAAAGCACTATAATAATTCCTGTTTCATCTTGATGATGCAGTTGTATTTTAATGAAGCCGTCAGAAAGACATTACCAAGGAGGGAGCACAGATGCATACAGTCATTTTGCACTCTGTCTTTATGAATGAGTTCTCCTGCCTGGAAACAGGTTTATGTCAAAGTTTTGGATCCAGTAACTTGCCAATCCAGTGATTTGCTGTATTTCACAAAGTTTCTTTAGCCTGAATTTGAAACAGCTTTGTGTTGATTCCTAACCTCAGCTCCGAGTGCGCCAAAGATATGGTTTCTGACATTGACAGTTCATCTCTGCGGGTACAGTTTCATATCACTTTTTCTCAGGGATTCGTCTGAGTTGGAGTTGCTTTTTCTGGCCACTTGTTTACTAAGTCCACCAGTGTGGACCCATGTCTCATTTGTACTGACTCAGCTCCTCACGGGCAGCAGGAGACTGAAGCGATCCAGGTTATAAATGGTGATTTGAACAAGGATCAAACCAAGATCATTCTGGTGATCCAACTTAAATTTCAGTCCACAAAGAGCTGTGATGTTGTAAGCGATGGAGCAGCGTGCTGTAACCAGCAGGGATGTCTTAAGCTACCTTTACTGCTGAGGAAAAATATGTAAAATTGCACCTCAAGTATCTAAATTTCCTCCGCTGCAAATAAGATAATAATGTTTGCTAACCCCATTGAAGCATAATGAAGTAAATTACTTAAGATTTATGAATCCTTTCAAAATCCTGTAAAGTTAGACATTTTGGGACAAAGCGTTATGACTTTCACAGGGAGAAAGCTAACCATTATACAAGATTGGTGTTTGCAAGTGGGTCTAATTCAGACATATGAAATGACTCTGGATTTATCAAGACTAGGAAAATTATTTAGGATTCATAGCTATCAGATAATTAACATGATTTAAGCATAATTTTAGACTTAACACGGGTGTTTTAACATTTAATTCATATGATGGGCATAACAGTTGTTGGTGATGAATATTTAATATGGAACACCAAATAATCAGTAGTTCTTCTACAGTGTTTGATAAAGAGATTGGCAATGAATTATGAAAGAACAGTTATTTTTAACTAGAGATGACCTAGCACTTGCGTTTTAGAGCCGGATCACAGCTTTTCTGAAGTTCAGGAGTGTTCAGATTTGAATTATTGTCATTCCTTTTTTAAAGCAAACATTCTTTTCTCTTAATTAATCCCTCTTGGAAAATCATTGTTGTATATATGCCATTGTTAGAAGAACCCAGTGATGCAAAGAGGTCTAGTGTGATTCATCAATGTATTTGCAAGGAGAGTGCCCACCAATACACTGAGATAAACAAGTAGCCCACGTCACTTTACCAGAAGACAAGATTCATGTACTTTGCTGTGCGGTCTGACTTGCTGTGCTTATTTCTGACTCCTGTCAAAGCTGAGGCGGCTTTGTAATGAGATACAGAATTAGCTGCAGCCTCAGTTTTGTTTATTTCTGAGCAGATAGTTTGGTTTTACCATATTCAGGCTTTAGATCCTCTGTTCATTTGACCAGTACATTTATACAGGGAATGTCCATGTCGTGGTTTAGGTCAAATTGGCTACTGGAGACCTGGGGGACCCCAGATGGGACTGACAGATGCTCCCCTCTACCCCTCTTCAAAGAGAGAGGCAGAGGAGGGAAAAAGAGACGTACGAGTTTAGAAGGAACTAAACTACTTTAAGGAAATACTAATAAGAAAAGAAAAGGAAATAATGAAATATATACAAAACCGTATCAAGCTCCCAGGATGACAGTCACAACACCGGCTGGCACTGGGGCAGTCCCAGGCTGGACTCAGTGACGGGTGGGAACTGGATTCCGGATCTGCATTCAGGATCGGGATCAAAGGCAGATGAACAGAGTCCTCCTCAGACGTCGGCCATTGAAGGAAGAGAGCTGACCCTTTAATCCCTCAACTTTTATACTGAGCATGAGGCAGATGGGATGGAATACCCTGTTGGTCAGTTTTGGGTCACCTGTCCTGTCCGCTCCTCCCCGCAGGTGGGACCCCACTATGCTTTTCCGCTTCCCACCCTCCAATGGGGCAAATAAGAGAGTTGGTTGGCCTTGGGGGTTACAGCAATAAGTGTAAGCAGGAGCCTCTTTGCATACCGTGCTGGGCATCAGCGATAACCAATTGGTCTTGTCCCTCGGAGAGAGTGAACGCTGTCTGCACAATATGCAGTTAATTTCAGTAGTTAGAAGAGGCCCAGCTAAGAAGCGAAGTTACTGAACAAAATTGGTTCTGTTTTACCTCAAACCAGGACAGCCACAAAAGGCAATACTTACATTCTCACGTATTTTCAGAATCCCAAGCAATACTCAGTCTTCCACGCCATGGCCCTACACACTAATGGGTGGTGCTGAGGGTCTAGGCAGGTGAGTCAGCTATAAGGTCCAGTGGAGATGTATTTTCATACTCCTACAAGGAGATAGCTTTCTAAAGGAAGTGTAGTTTTGTAACCTTGCCATGTTAAATCACACGTTGCACTGGAGGGAATGTGAAGGGGAGGGGGAAAAAAACCAACCCCCCAAAAAGAAGAAATAAAAGGTGAGAAAATTTTAGTACTGTAGGTTTTATAATACCCAGCCAGCTACCCAGCTACCAAGGAATGGTTTGGAATGCAACTCTTTCTTGCTTATGAAAATACCTGGGACAAAACATATACTGGGGACAAAGATCTCTTTAAAGCATTTCAGAATTCTATGTGAAGTGCAGCTCTTCTCGGTTTTGCAGGCTGTTTCTCTCACTGAACAGTGGCATAGGTACCAGGAACTGCTCTCTAGTTATTTCATTCCAAATGTAGAATCACTCAGGGCTCTTTGATCTCCACCCCTGGATTTGCCATATCAGGGGAAGGAAAGGGGAGAAAAAGTCCATGAAATTTAGTTAAAACACTCTTAGTCATTTTGTTCAGCTGAGGACAAGTCAACAAGCATCTTCCCTGGAGTAAGTCGCAGCTCCTAAAGCTGCTCCAGAAAGATCTTCATAAGGCCACAAACCACCACTAGTGGAGCATCGCACTTTTATGCTTGCTTCAGATCCTGCCTTCTCTACCTTCTCCTGACCCACACGACATACCACATTACCCAGAAAGCACTTTAGCCTTTGTAATTTCTGTAGTCAAGGTGTGCTGTGAAGGACAGATACAGCAGCTTGCAACTTTTTTCCGCTCCCTGGAGAACCTGTGCTAAGCCAAAGGGGGGTGCCGTGCCTTGAGCCATCCGTTTTTCTCCTAGCCTCGCCGTCCTCTGCCTTCTCTGTCGGTGCGGAATTCTGGCACAGGCAGTGTTTTGCCAAAGAATGAACATGCACTGTGAAAAAACCCTCTGTATCTAGGAGGAGACATCCTTGCAAATGATACCCCTGCACTGTTCAGGTCCAGAGAAATGGGATGGAGGAAGCTTGATACGGAAGTGGATTATATTCACATGTGTCTGCCAGTTTAGCAGGATCTGCTATTGAGTAGCAGGGGTGACTTTTTTGCAGGTGCTGTGCTACTACTTTCTGGTCTTTTGTGCAGCTCGTGAGGCCATTTTCTTCCTTCTCCTACAGATTCCCCAGGTGTTCCTCCAAGTGCCAATGCTCATCATCTTTTCAGAGGGTTCAGCTTCGTTGCCTCTAACTTGGTGCAGGAGCCTGCACAGCAGGATGTGCACAAAATCACCGTCCATCCAATTGTGCAGGTACTGACGCTGATGTTACACTTCGCATATGATGGGCAGATGCATATGTGCATAGTGTATTTAAACTGCCTCAGCATTCTCACTGGTGTTTCACAGCTACCCAGTGTAGGTAGGAGGTGTTTACGTGCAGCATGTAGGAGGTGGAAAATGAGAATTTTTCCCCAAAGGCTTTTAAGTTCACTTTCTCCACAGCCTTTACAAAGGAAATAGGAATTGCACCTTATCACAACTGAAATGAAAGTACTTCTGAACAACTGAAACGCTATTCCAGTTGTGCATACAGGGCAGGTAATGGAGTGTTGTTTTTTCGGTGAATGCATGTCATTCTCAACAGTCTTGTCTTGGACTATATGACAAAGTCCGTGTTGGCAAAGGGGCTTAACGAACTACTGCTGTAGGCTCCCACGGACACAGAGCCCGAGCTCCTGGGTGTAAGAGGCCACTGTGTTCCTGTCGCTATTGCACAAGAGCCTGGGTGTGCTCACATAACCCGCAGCAGCTTAATGGGGGAAGGACACCTGCCAGACGCTTGGTTCTTTGCTGCCATACCCCTACAACATGCTCTCTGGTTATTGTGCTTTAAACCAGAAATGAAGTGCTACAAATGGCTTAATACGTCAGAGGGACAGTGACTTGGGAGGGAGAACTGGGATGCTCAAAAATGCAGCAAAATTTCCCACAAGGAAAAAGTTCCTCTCTTCCCCACAGCAAGAGGTACACGTGCTCCAAGGGGAGAGCCCCTGCCTCTGATTTGCATAGGTTTTCATAGTTTTCATGTCTATCTCAATACATTACAGCGGAATATGTCATATTCTTAAAGATTCTCTTATGCAACAGTAGGTGAAATGTTACCCAAGCAATTACATCCCAGAAATTTTATCTATATTCCTGTGGTTTGCTTTCTAAAATGTATTGAATGTAGCACATGCGTGTTTTATCATTTAGAAGGCTCTGCATAGACTTTGCTAGCAAGGATACAGAAGATCCTATAGGATATTGAGAGTCGCTGGTTGTTTCTTGAGTCCAGCAAGGACTCAGATTTGCGTTTCACCACCTAACCAATCTGTCTGTCCAAATGGTTTCCAAAGGGCATATGAACTAATGATGCCACAGTTAATTTTGTACCCTTCAACAAATAAAATTAGAAAATTTAAATTATTTTTCTATTGTCAGTAGCAATAAATTTTCTTAAGTTAGGTTGGCTCAAAATAGCAACTTCTCTCTCACACAGAAATCATAGTTAAACGTGTTCTGGACAAGACTTCCAGTCATCTGGAGGCACGTCCCATATGTGGGGTATCTGTTTTGAAGCCTGTGAAGCCATTAGCGGTTTATAAGTTAGCTGGGCACTCAATAATTAGAAGCAAGTGTATATTGTCAAGTTATGTGGGTTTGTCAAGGGATTTGTGCCCACAGTTTCCTGTGAATCTCTAATAGGAGGCGATTGTCTGCATTCCCTAAATAGTTTAGAAAATCGCTGCTTTTTTTTCCATTACTTCTGTGTGGACAACTCTGTCCTACAGACTGAAAAAAAAGGTAAAAAGGGAGAAGACACACTTCTTTACTTAAAGAGCTTCAGATTTTTTTAACTGAACTTCGAAAAACCGCTAAAGGACAAGGAAGTTATGTGAAGGAGATGAGATCAAGTGCTTCCTTTATTAAGACAAGGCTAGTCCTTGCTTTTACGTAGCCATGTGCTGATTGTTTCTTTTGCCTTTTCCTATAGCAGTTACATGGGAACAACATTCACTTTACAGATGGATACGAGATCAAGGAGGACATAGGAATTGGCTCCTACTCAGTGTGCAAGAGGTGTGTTCATAAAGCCACAGAAACAGAGTTTGCAGTGAAGGTAAGAACGCCTTCTGTGGTTGAGACTGCTGTGCCAGCCCGGGCAGCAGTGCGGTCACTGGATATTTTGCTGGCCTATTTCTTGTTGGCGGGTGTCGCGTGTTCTTTCTTTCTTTCAGAAGACGACAGGTTTCACGCTAAGCCTTATATTATTTCTCACACCTTAATCTCATCAAGTAAAATTCCCAAATGGACAAAACCTTTACAGACTTGCACAGAAATCCTGATAATCATTTCAGTCATGCTCCTTGCAAACCGGATAAGATTTTTTACAGATCCTACATTGAATCATCATAAATAAACAAAATAACGTATAAAATGATTGCGAAGTTGAAATAGCATTTTATTCTTCTTTCTCAAATTATTTAGTTATGACATTTTTTATTCTAACTGGACAGATTTGTCCGTAGAAACCATGATCGCCTTCAAAAACTCAGATTTCCTTTTGTCTCCTGGATATTCAACACCAACACGCTACACAAAGGAGCAAAAGGCAATCTTCAGCAGAGATTTAAAATATGAATTCAGTGGAATTTAGTTGGATATTTAAGACAAGTTAGTGAACTTCAGGCTTGGTCAAGCAGCACTATGTAAAACAGAGTCACCACAGACACAGAGGGCAGGAAGCTGCTAGGATGTAGGTATGAGGAAACTTTTTTTTTGACAGGGAAGAACTTCAGTAGAACTGCTTCAATAGAACTGATCACACTCAGAGGACTAAATCACAATCTTTATTAAATGCTATTGAATGAACATTATGCAGTATGCAGCTATTACAGAAGTGTATGTGGCAAGTGGTTGTGAGGTTACAGCTCAGAGGAAGAGTTCCAAACATTCAGTTTTCTTTAAGAAAAAGGCATAGCAATAAAAAAACTCAGATGTTAGGAAAGTATTTCTTTTTTTTTTTCTTGTACCAAAAAAAGACAAGATTGGATTAAATGAGGAATTAGTATAATGAATTTGAAAAGACGTGGACAGTTAAGGCAGATCCTTTCAATCTGTATGATCTCACGGGAACAGACTGCTTAAGTGAGCATAAGACAAAAGGTAGCTCCCTGAAATCAGTACATAGGGAAAGGTATTGACCAAACTTGCAGTAAATGAGGGATTCTAGCCAATTGCCACTCTACTTTTCTTATTTTAAAATTTTAGAAAACATTTGTAAACTTAGCTTATAAATGAGATTGTGTCTTTGCTATTAAATGAGATGGTGAGAGCTTAAAAAAGTGATCCAAACTGCAGTCCATGGAATAAATGAGCCGCAGGTGGCCAATAGAATAATATTAAACCTTTTACTCAGTCTTATTTGTACTGATGATAATGCAATATTCATGAAAGTCCACGAAAGTTTTGGTGTCTGCCCGTGTTGGCCACAGAAATCTGGAAACCACTAATAACTGACAATTTGTTGATGACACTGTTCAAATAAAGGTTGATTTTTCTAGACTACACCATAATTAGGAGCATGGACCTACCAGCGGGTCCGTGGGCTTGCGCATGAACATGCTAGGATTTTCATTTCTAATGAATGGAAAAATTAGATTTTTCCAGTGTCCGGGTCGTTTGTCAACAGATGGCATTATGTGATAGTAGGTATAGGTTCTGTGAAATTAAATTACATCTGTGATGAACAAAATGTATGTTAAAATAATAACTTTCATATTTTATTTATATCAAGTATTGCTGACAGTTTTATCAGTGTAATGCAGCCAGCATGAAACCAAAATAGAAAAGCCTCGGTCCTCAAAGATGTCGGAGTGTCTGAATGCAAGAGGGTCCAGCACCTAGTCAGCAGCTGGGGCTTTGGAGTACCTCAGGGCGTCCAGAGCAAACTCCGTACGTGGGGACACTCAAAACTCCAGTAGAGTTTAACACTCTGATTACTAGGTTTAGGCTCTTTCCCATTTTTATTAATCTTTCCTCTCTTTATTCCTTTCTTCCTCCACTTCTTACGACTCTTACCTTGTCATGCCAATATGTCTTGATTTTGACTACCAGTTTAGGCAACACACGCAGCATCTCAGTTTCTGACACAGTGTGAGTCAAACGTGTAGAACAGATTTGGGGTTGGAGATGGTTGGTGGGTTTCTGTTTATACTGTCTTTCCAGCACATTGAGTGCTGCCTCTTTGATTATTATTCCTACCGATATATTCATTTTTCTTTCCTTTCAATTTTATTTTTACTTCATATTAAGATTTTATCATTTTGTTTTCAAAGTAGCTCGCTTTCATAAAGATTGCACAATGCCACCCGTTTCAAGTAATTAGATAGCACAGGAGTTGCAACTGATATTATCATAATTATATATCAGTCCCTTTTGACACGCATCCTTTAACTCTCTTTATAAAAATCACTGTAATTAGACTCTCTTGACTTCTTTCAGTAAGTGTAATTTTCTCAGTGCTTCCTAATACATAACATTCCCAGGAAAAAAAAGATCTGCCGTGATAGTTTGTATGATAGGCAGCAGCCCCGTTTGCCTGGTTGCACCTCATTAAAAGCTCCCTCTTTAAGATGAACTGCCGACACGTCAGAGCGCATCATCCCGTCTCCCCAGGGGAAGCTGGTGATAGGGAAGGAGGTAAGGAAATGACGTGGTGGCATCACCGCGGGGCGACGCACATCATGTCACTGGGTAAATAATCCCTCCATGGAGACTGCCACTCACTGGGCCGTATTTACTATCGCTGTGTGGTGCCATACTGAGACAGCGGAGCACTGAGCCAGAGTAACTTGAGTCAGAGCTACAGCCGGACAATTCACTCAGAAAAACAAAACCTTTCCTAGCCCAGAAGCAGAATCTATTTGTTAAAACGCAAAACACTTCATCCCTTTTCCTTTTTGGTGGCCATCTGCAACTAACAGGGGTCCATCCTATAGACATAATTAGAGATAACTCGCTGAGCTGCTTTTAAAAGTCCCCGTAGACACTTCTTTGCACCTTTAGGCACATAACTGCTTTTGCAAATCCCGTCACTGAACCTGCGGAAGAAAATTTTCTTGCAACCTCTTCCCTTTTCTTCTATGTCATCTGTAAAAATGAAATGCTAATAATAAACTCTGAATCTATTTTAGACATGCCCTCAGGCTCCTAAATGCAATATTTAAGAATTCAGGCTTACATCTTCACTTCTGTGAGCCCTTCAATACCATTCAACGGAAAACCTTGTAGACAGCCAGATTTCCCACAAACTGAGTCTACCCTGAAACTAGTGGTCACCTAGCTGGGTCAGTGCAGGTAGATACTGGTTTAGCAAATCTTTCTATCATATTCTACTGCATGTACATACTCTGAGGTACTTTTACAATTTTACTCTTAGGCTTTTTTCCATCTCATTCCCAAGTGAAAAACGTATAAAGTTATGAAATACAAGTAAGTATATTGCTCATTCTTCTGAATGCTTTATAAGACTGATATAAAGAAGGGATCTGGGGGGAAGAAAGTGTTTCTCCTCTGAAAGACCTCTAAGGTCTTTCAGATTCTTCTGCTGCAATATTGATCATCCTGACCAGAGCACATTGACTTTTAATAGCAAAGGGGACTGGCATTGTTGATCACAGTTACAAGCTTCACGTGGGTACAAATGTAACAGTGAGGTCAGAAGCAAAGGAAAATCAGATCAAATGATTTCAGTCACATCAGTATGTAGAGAAAATAAGTCAATTAAGTAAAAGAATGATGCTAGAGCAGATGGGAGGGATTTCTGTGGATGGAAGAAAGTCTTCAATGGAAGCCTAAAGAGATTAAGAATTCTCTTTTGGAAAACAAAGGAAATGCTACAGTTCAGAGTTCTTGGTGAATCAGATTTTTCAAAACCTGCCAGAGATTTGATGCAATTAGTATATTCTGAAAGTTTTTCTTTCCTTAAAACCATTGTGCTGGTTTCAATCTTGCGTCCCTACTTGTGAAGCTTTCAAGCTGGATTTTCAGATACACTGCTTACTGATGCCAGGTTAGGTAAGTTTGCATCCACCTTTTTCTAAAGATTTCTCTATTTAGGTTGACTCCTTACCCCCAGGAGAGATTACTGGTGGATATTAGCCAAGCAGAAACAGCTGCTCTTATGGCCTGTTCTACCCCCAACACAGTAACTGCCCCAAATATTGCAGAGGCGGGTGGCATAGATGCCAGCTTCAACAGCTTGATGCCAACTGTTTTCATCTCCAGGTCAAAAGAATATCTAACTGGTTAAGTCTTATAGATTTTGAGTCCTTCCATGCTGTTAGAGCCAGGGTGAACAACTGGGTAAAAGGACAGGATATACATTTCTCCTTGCTTTGAAGAAGAAAAGCATACAGTACAGATAGTCCCAAATGACAAGTACAGTTTTGCAGATGCCAATATTGCAGTGGAATTTGGATCGCGAAACACATGTGAATTTCATGACTTTTTCCTATCTCTGTAATGTACTAACCAACTATTTGGCTCCAAATGTTCCACAGCTGTGAGCAAAGCCAAATTTTGCTGTCTATGTCTGCCTCTGGGATACAGGTTAGTTTATGCTAGAGTCCTAGCAAATCCTACAGTTCATATATAATTCTAGTAATTACAAAGCACTGAAAGAACATCCATCTCGGCATGTTTTGGTATGTGCAGACTGGGGAGAAGGTGCATTTTAATTAGCTATAAAAATGCAATACAAGCAGAGAAGTGATGTCAACACGCTACCAATAAATAGAAGTCAGTAACTTGTGAGAGCTGTTTTTAGAAGGCCTGGGTGATCAGATTTGCAATATACCTCTATTTATTTGCTAATAACAGTGAGTGAGATAGTGACCAAAAGCTGTATGAATTCCAGAGTTTTTTCATATTTTCTTTAAACTTCATTTTCCTCTTCCATTGACGTTCACAGTCTTGGTTTGGTTGTTTTTAGGTGGTTGGTGTAAGTAGATACAATATCATGCTAATCTGAAGGCAAGAGGTTACACGATGATATTTAGTTGGTTCTACAACTTTTTCTCCCTAACCTGTATTATGGTTATGTCAGGAGTTTAGTGCTGAATATAGAAAGTGTGAATAACGGTAGTCTTCTAAGATTGACTGCAGCATCGTGCACTCTTTTGCAATTCTTTTAAAGAAAATAGGAACCCTGAACACACATAGCTTTATTTTTTGAAACAGGAAAAGGAAAAAAAGAAGAAAAAACATCCGTCCAAAGGTCATCAAATTGTCATCAGTTGTCATCCTTGACAGTTAAGGTGTCTGTAGATCTAGAGAGAATCGCTTAGATTTGTTTCTCCTTAACCATAAAAAGTCACTAAAGTGACTTTCCTCTAAAGTGAAACAGACTGTGAAATTTTCAGGGGAGAGCTTGTGTCTATTTTTGTCTCTCTGGGAGGTACCTAGTGTCTGGTGGAACATGGATAAATATATCAGTATTTTAATAGTCAAGTCAATGGAAAGTTTGCTGGATAACCTCAGATTTCTTGGTCCTGAGCCAGCCAGCTTGTCAACACCAGCAGGTACCCGTCCACTGCTCATCCGACCTTTCTCCCCTCTGCCTGCGCCAGAACATGGTACAGGGGCCAGGTCCCAGGGTGTGTGCAGCGATCTCCAGGTCAGAACCACTGGTAAACACACCCCCTTTAAATTTAGCTTTGAAATTTAGCAGAAGTTACCTGCTGCTGGAGCAGAGCACTAACAGGACTCTGCAAGGGAGAGGATGGACTGAACGGGTATGGATCAGATGCTGAGATTCTGTCTGGGTTCTCATTCCATCCCTAGTCATGCAAACTCCTCTTGACTTTGCTGGGTGGCTGTCACAGTAAGGTTTGTATGGATGAGAGTATGGCTCTATCACAGCTCACACTTAGGGGGCAGGAAACAGCATCAGGAAGAACATAATGTGATGTAAAAACACCTCATTAAAAAAACTATTACCCAACTGAAGGGAAACGGAGTGATAACTGTGCTTCCATAAGCCTCTAACTGTCCTTGCTCCTCCCTGAGATGGCTTATCAAATTATCAGTGAAGAGCATATCTCTTGCCTCTACAAGATCATACTGATGATTCTGAAAGATGCTTTCCAATATTTTATTGACAAAATATCTATGCCTGCAGTGTCCCCAGAAATTTTAATTCCTATTTGCTTTCACTCCCCGAATGACATTTAATGAAGCTGTTTGATATCCTAAACTAATTGGTAGGATGGAAATACAAAGATTTGAGCACCAGCATCAGGCAAGCGTTGCATAAATGTGATGCTAGTGTAGTTAAAGTTTTATTAATAAAATTGAAAAGCAAATCCATAGATTTCTGTCTTCCTAACATGCTTGCATATAAGTGAGTTTTGCCTGTAGTACCTGGGTAGGACTACTAAACCCTGTGGCAGCATGTGCTATTCTGGTATCCATGGCTTAAGATAGAATATAAACAAATTAGAGAAAATCTATGGCAGGAAATATGCAAGAATTACAAGGCAAGCTCTATCAAGAGAGCTACAAATACATATGATGTAAGACAGACAAGAGTCCAGTGGGATGCGATCAAAATCTATAAATATCTCTAAGGTGGTATAAATGATGGATGACAACCATTTGGCTGCTAAAGACAGCAAGACAAGACAGAATGTCTTGAAGCTAAAAAAGGGAGTTTCAGAAAAAAAAAAAATCTGATGGTGAAAGCAGTTGGTAAAACAGACTTTTCAAGGAGATGACCGAGACATCCTCCCCCTCACACGCAAAGAAGTTGGATCTGTCACATTGGTGGAAATGTAGCCTTACGAAGTGCGGGGTCAGGGGTGTGAGACCCCTTCTTACCCTGGTAAACTACAAAGAACACTTACCATGTTCTCCCATGAAATTTGGTTTATAAAGCTGGGATTTGGGAAATCCTGTTGTCCGGACACTTCAGTAGAAGATGTTTTTCACTGTCTGAAGGATACTTAAGCTGATAGCGTGGCACCAGATTCAGTAGGCTATAGGGTGCCATGTAGGAGATTCAAGCTTCAGAGCAGATTTAGGCCCAAATCTCTGTGCTTCTTTGCATTTGCATAGGGAGGGCTGTTTTCCAGAGCACTCTGCAAAGGAACCAGCGTGAAGTGCCCCAGACTATAACTGGGATCCATGATGTATACAGTAAGAGCGATTACAAACAGCATGGATAGGTGTCCTCTAGATATGATGGAAAGAGAAAAATTTTTGCAGTAAAATGGATGAAGTAGCAAAGTAGTGGTGGAGAAAGTTGTCTATGAGGATCTTATGTCTGACCTGTGAGACTATTTTTGAAGGCTTTCTTGGTTTTCCTGTTTCGAACAATTTTATTAAAGGGCCTGACTTCCATGCCGGACGAGGGCCACTGTGTACAATTTTGCTCACCACAGCAGGAGGCAACATAGCATATTTGATATGCTGTCCTCATTTTTTAGGATTTGAGTTTAGTCAAATGCCTGCAAAGCTTCAGTGAGTCTCACTTTTTTATTGTTTTGATTTGAGCGTGTTCAGATTTCTGCCAGATACTCTCCCCATAGAAATAAGTCCATTCTCCAGTGAGGCACTGCTCCAATAGGCAGGACCCTGCAGCCACAGCTTCAGAAAGGATGGGCCAGTAGAGAGTGCTGGGCTCTGCTTGAAGGACTTGGGAGAAGGCAGCAGAGCAGAGCGCCAGGAGTGCCTTGCACGCTTCTACAAGCAGCAAGCTTGTTTGTGGCAGCGAGAGCCATTGCTGGATCGTGACTTCGGGGCTAAATAGGATCAAGGTGTTGCTTAAGACTTAACAAATAAGCGGAGGAGGCAGATAGAAATACAGAAATGTATGCAGACCACCTCTTAAACTCAGCTTCAGAGCAAATCTTGGATCTGCAGTGGCTGTACTTCCCTTCCAGCGTAAGGATTCCTGCGGCCTCCTTCCCATTTGGTCACGAAGCTCACAGTGCCTCTCTCCCTGGCATGGCTGAGCTTCTGAAGAGTGTGAGACGATGGTATTTCTCACTGCTAACTACATCTTTTCTAAGACACAGGATCAGGCAGCAGTTTTCCTACAGCTTAGTGGTATCATGTTTCTCTTCTCTAGCTCACTTGCCAAATACCTAAGTATTTTGGACAGAATTTGCTCCTTTGTGGCTCTGTTTCTCTTTTGGGGCCATTTAAACTGCGTTTCTTGTATTTGTCTTCCATACTGATGTAATAACTTTCCCCTTTTATAAGATCGGAATGGGATATACCGGTTTCCACCCCTGAAGCTTTTTGTAAAAGAAGGTGGGAGTAGCATTGCATTTTACGGACTGAAAACTCATCAGTCTGATCCAAGGACGTGTGCTAGGGCTGAGCAGAGCAGACTAAAACACAGTGCAGAGCCTTTCCCGCCAAGCCATTCTGCCTCCAAAACTGCAGACTTCTCTCTAAAATGAGCTTCTCTGTTTCACAGGTGCTATTGGAACAAATTTGTTAATGTTTCTGTGTTGCTTAGAAAATGTGTTCCACTGTATAAATGCTAATTAAGAAGTACTACAGTTCCAGTTGACAGCTTGGGAGCGCAAAGTCGGCAAACAGTGGCATGTTCTGCATGCAGGAAGTTTAGTGTCTCCCCCCCACAGCTTGATCTGATGGCCAGTGCTTGTTTCAGAAAGTATTGCTAATTAGGCCTGTTTCCTTTAATATGCATTTCACTGTTTTTTTTCTGAAAGATTTAAGCGTGGATGGGGGGAATGAATCTCTGGAGCTAATCAAAACTAATAGCACAGCAAATAGTCCCTCAGAAACTATTAGGCTTGGAACAGTTCTCCTTGGAGACATCTTAAATGTAAAATTATACCATGTCCTTTTAAATAATGTTAGCCTTTCTGCAGTGATTTTCATCCAGCTTGAGTAATTTGACATCAAAAAAGGAACCAAATTAAAACAGATGCTTGGCATGAATAGGGCTTATTTTTAGAAGGAAATATTACTGAAATGGAAACCTGTACATTTTCCAGCGGCACAGAACTGCAGAACTCTATCTCTGTGACACTTTCATTGGAATTTACGTTGTAGATGAAACTGTCTGGTTAAAACCTCTGCATGCTGTTGCTCCTCCTTTCTTCAGAAGAGATGCAAATCCCACCCATAGCCAGTTCCACCAGTGGAATTTTCAAATATATCATAGATATGGTGTAGACATAATATGCAATGGGACACAAAATTAATCCTCCCTTTGCTCATCCCTCCCCTCCCAGTAAAGGAAAGGATTTCTACAGGGAGTATCGCGTCACACTGTATCGTACGAATCTCTTCTTAAATGTGATTAACCCATGCTTACACTCCAAACAAGCTTTAGAAAAAAACTTCAAAGTGTGTCATACAAAATGAAGCAGCTTTAAAAAGTGTATAAAGCTCTCTTCCTCCTCCACGTTTTTTCCACAAAGCCATCCTAAGCTCCCTGGTGCTGGTCAAAAGGATCTTTAGGTAGTCCCACTGGCTAAACACCCTGGCAGCCTCAGCTGTGGCTGCTTAAGGCATTGCGGTGCCCCGGTGTCCACCCTGACCTTCTGCTGGACTTTCTGTTGCTGTAGCCAGAGCAGCAGGTTAGGACTGTCCCAGTGGCTCAGCTGCCCCCGTTCGCACCCTTGCATCTCAGTTTCAGCCGCCAGGAAAGGTGACTTGGGGCAGTTGAAGACGAGGCAGACACTTCTCCCGCTTGAGACTGGGGGCAAAAAAAGAGCTATGCCTTATGCCCCTGCAGCATGAGCCACTAAAGCTCCTCGGTCAAAACCCCACAACCTACTTTTTATCCATGCTCATGCTGCAGAGTGTCCCTTTAATGCTGCACAATGTTTGTGGTTCTTGTTGTGAAATAAATCCACTAAAATAAAATGGACATTTTTTGCTGCAGTCCATGGTAGTGGCACACACCACAGTGTTAAGGGTTAAACTACAATGCCAGTATTAGGCACATTTAGCTTTTCCGAGAAGGGAGATGGCTACCACTGCCCATTTCAATTGATGTGATTAGACAGAGCTTTTGTATCATGTTCCACTTAAGAGAAAAAAGTCAGAGCCAAGCAAACGTTTTAATGCAGTCTTGTTTGTTCATTAAAGATGCACAAAGTCCGTCCTTTCGCCCCAGCGCAGGAAGACCCAGCAGCAGAGAGCAGTTTCCTCACTGTTAGCTCCATCTTAGCCTGGCCAGAGCCCCATCCTTTCTCCTCAGGCCCCTGTTCCTGCTCTTCCCATCAGTGCATCTCATGTTTCTTTTCTGTCTTCTTTCTCACTCCGTTGCGTTTCTCTCACCCTTTCTTTTGGGCTGTTCATTTTCCAGACAGCAAAGGCAGTTAAATTGTCACCTCCTACCTCTTGCCTTTTTTTCCAATCTCACAACTGTAGTGATGGAGAAATCCATGTGAGAAACGCAGCCATCCTCCTCACGCAAGGTCACCCAGGTTAATTTCAGCTGTTTGAAAAGGCAATTTGTATTAACAGGGCTAATTCTTCCCGAAGAGGATTAGGGAGCGCTCACACCTACCATTTCTTTGGCAGGGCTGTGAAGGCTGTAAGTCCCAGCTGGTGGGTGGTACCAAGCAGCTGAGGACTGTAACATCTGCTAATGGCATAACTAGATCCAGAAGAAGAAATTTATCTACACAGTTGGCGGCATGCAAATACCTTCACAAAACTGCATCAAGCCAATATAAATATATACTGTCTATATGGTTGCTGTACCAATTTCAGCAAGGCTTTACCCACACAGAACTGTATTGATACTCTTTTGTACTCGTCCGTCCACTCTGGCAAGGCTGGAGACATTGAAAACCTATTAGTAAGGGAAAATCTGATGGTTTTTTTTCCATGCAAGACTTGTAGAAGGACTTATAAAAACTGGCCAGACATGTTAATTAGCATTTTTAAAATATTCTCTCCTGATCTTTCCTTCCTTGATAGAGGAAGATTTCGGTGTTGTCCCTTGATGGATATCAACTAATTTTAAAATATCATGAGATTCTTATCCTAAATTCCACAGAGGAAAATTCACCTTTTTATTCAGAAAAATACACGAAGGATGTGATAGTCAAAGAACAAATAAGTCCCCTATTAGAACAAAGGACTCTATTGCATGTGCTGAGCCCCTTTTCACTCTGGAATTGTTTCATCCACTGTTTAATGCAGATGAGTTTCTAAGCAATCCCTGTGTGTCCAACACATAGAGAAAAGTCTTCTTGTATGGCTCAGTTTCTCATTTTTCTGAAGGACAATAGAAAACCCCTGTGCTTTATAGCTCTTCTCTGCAAAAGTACAATAGAGGTCTTGTTACATTTTCAGTTATTTATACATTATGACGGCTTTCTGAGTTGGGGTTCTTCACCACACATCTACAGAGAGAAATAGAAAAGTAGCATCATCACATATTATTCAAAACCTCAGGACTAGTAGCGGAGAAAATCTTCCCTTAATTCTGCAACAGAGGGTGTTTATGGGTACATTTTAGTTGAGTTCCAATCAGACTTCCCAAAGAAAAGACATCATTCCTTGCGAAGGAAGAGCTGCAGGAGGTTCATGGGCTGCCACAGAGAGGAATAGAGAAGAGCCTGTCTTCATGCAAAACACAATCTCAGAGGAAACAGAGTGAACAGGGTGGAAAATGCCCTTTGTTACCAAAAGAAATATTTAGAAGTTACATAGTTTTGCTCAGCTTTTAATCAGGGTTTAAGAGTGTCATTGCCTATCTAAAATTCAGACAGAGATATTTAGCTTGCCAGCATCCAACAGTAGAGCTTGAAAGCTACTCGATAGCAAAAAAATTAACTGGTTAATAATAATATAAATTCTGAACAAGAGCCGACACTGTATCACCTGCAGTGGCCACGTGTAGTCTCATGTAGGAAGTCTGATGAGAGTACGACAGTTCCTGTATCCAAACCTGTAACATTAAATGCTTTTTTTCTTTCTAGCATTGCAACTTCTAGCATATAGGTAGGAAATTGCTGCACAAAAAGTGCTTGTTTTACACCTGTCTAGAGAAACCACTGCCTTCTCACTTACATAATTGATTTAATTTACTCTGATACTTTTCGAGAATCTAAGAACTACTTATGAGTACCACCAGAAGCCCACAACACTTCTCCCTTAGCCCCTGTCTTCAATAAGGAGCACTGGGCCTGCATTTTACCACAGCACATTTTGGCACTAAGTTGGGGCAAGATTTGCGGATGTTCTGGGGATGCAACACCTTGTGTCATGGAATCACGGAGTTTTCAGAGTTGGAAGGGACCTCTAGTCCAACTCCCCTGCCAAAGCAGGATTGCCTAGAGCACATTACTCAGGACTGCATCCAGGCGGGTCTTGAAAATCTCCAGAGAAGGGGACTCCACAACCTCCCTGGGCAGCCTGTGCCAGTGCTCTGTCACCCTCACCGGAAAGAAGTGTTTCCGTGTATTTGAACGGAACTTCCTGTGTTCTAACTTGTGCCCATTACCCCTCATTCTGTCACTGGGAACCATTGAAAAGAGCCTGGCTCCATCCTCCTTCAACCCACCCTTTAGATACTTGTACGCCATAATAAGGTCTCCCCTCAGCCTCCTCTTCTCCAGGCTAAAGAGTCCCAGCTCTCTCAGCCTTTCCTCATAAGGCAGATGCTCCAATCCCTTAATCATCTTAGTTGCCCTTCGCTGAACTCGCTCCAGCAGTTCCCTGTCCCTCTTGAACTGGGGAGCCCAAAACTGGACACAGTATTCCAGTTGTGGCCTCACCAGTGCAGAGTAGAGGGGGAGAATGACCTCCCTCGACCTACTGGCCACACTCTTCCCTATGCAGCCCAGGATTCCATTGGCCTTTTTGGCAACAAGGGCACATTGCTGGGTCATGGATAAGTTACTGTCTACAGTAAATGTCGTGATGCAGACATGTCTGGGTGCAAAAGGAGGCAGCAACCACCAGCCAAACCACCCTGACATGGCAGCTTCCCTCTTTGGAAAGCCTGGGTTTAACAACACATCAAAACACTTTCTGAAGAGGAAGACCAGTAGAATCAGGTATCGCAGTGGAGTTCTGGGGCATATTTAAGGAGCTGCTGTGGCCACTGCAGCATGTGAATAAAGAAACCGTGCATAGTGCAGCCAGTCTGAACTGAAGAGAGGTTTCTGCTGAAGGTGCAGCCACCGCCTCCTTTCCTGCTTTATCAGTTGTGGGCCAAGTGTCAGTCACAGGGACGATGAAGAGAGGCACTGTCAGGGCGACAGTCTCTCGCTGTGGAGGAGAAAAATGGTTCTGGTGTGTCGAGCTGGACTGCCCAGGGACTGAGTGTGAGGAATTTGGCAGGTCCCTTCACAGCTCTGACAATGATTTGTTGTGGGGTTTGGGGCAGCTTGTCCATTTAATCAATGTATCGCAGCTTGTGCACACATGAAAGCAAAAAGCATGTGTATTTAGCGGGATTGTCTTGCAATTTGTATTTATATAGCATATTATGAATCAGAAGAATTACATATCATCTACTGCTGTTGCTACTAAATCAGTAGCAGACTACTTCAGGTTACGTTATGTTGAGTTTTGTGTCAATAGCTGAAGACTATTTTTGGCTTGGATTTTTTTTAGGCCATATATACATTTCTAGTCCTGCTTTATTAATAGTTGCTTAAAATTTTCCACAGCTCTGGATATTTCCCTTCACAGGAAAATGGAACAGAAAAAGGAATCTGGAATATATTGCTTGCCACATTAATAGTAGTGATAGTAGTACTTCACACAGTGGTAGTAATACTTGCTGCAGTAAATTCTGTTGGTTTGTAGAAAGCAGGCAGATCCTAACAGGTGCACATCTGTGTAACTCCATTAACGTGACAAGAGCTATATTAGTTTAGCCAAGGAAGCAACCCTGAGGATCTTTTTATATGTTAGATTTATTGGTTGAGTGGGACGCATTCAGTCGCTGTGGTTGAATTTAGGAGGAATCATTCAATCAAGGTTTCATTGGCTTTTTGAGAATGTCTCAACTGAACTGGGAGAACAACATTATTCCAAGAAATTGCTAGTAGAATTTTTTCTAGTCACCTGTTTTTGAGGGTTTTCCTTCATTTATTCAAATGTGGACAACAGCCATCTACCTGCATCAGCTCCCTGTTGCACTTTCACTTGTCATCACTCACCACACTGCTATTAATTCAGAATCAAATCACTAATATGGCTTCAGATGCATGCCTCAACCACGGACAACTACTGACCAACATTATCACTACAAACGCATGCAGTCATGATGACTACAACACCTCTGATACATATTCAAGTATGCACTGTTATAGCTGATGCATAAAATTCTAGACATGTACTTAGATGTGCATCGCCATAATTAAGCCATAAAAAATGCATGCAAAAGCAGCCAGGCATTTATCCTCATTAACAAAAGAGATTTTTAAAAAGTTGTTTCCCCACAAGCACCATTGTTTTAAATCTCCGGTCTGTGCCTAGTTCTTAGAGAGAACTAACCACATTTAAGATTGGAAGCCTTGAAATCCAAGCCAATAATGGAATTATAATTTTCTGAAAATGCCACCCATTCCTCTTTCATAAACCTGTTATTCAAAAGTACTGCTGCTGTTTTCTAGCAATAAGAAATTGTGCCAAAATACTGTATTCCTAATGAGTTTCTAGCAGAATGAGTCCTTCACCATTCCCAGTGCAGTTGCATTTGAGATTCCAAAATAGAGAGCTCTCCCTTGGATTATTTTATAGCTATTTTTGTTTCATATTTATCATTTAAATCTGTGAAGTGAGAAACATTAATCTGTGCTCTCAACTGGGCAAGTGATGGAAGCTCTTTGATTGACATCCCAAATACAGGTATTGATGAGAAGTCAGTGCCATCCTAACAGCAGGCTTTCCATGCAGTGATGCTCTCTAAGCAGCAGGTGTCATGTTTTTCTGAGACCTGCTGCTATAAAACTAAAAAGTTTTCATGTCTCACTATATTCTCTGGTCAGGCAAAAGATGCTGAATACAGAAAAGTGATATACAGAGCAGATTTCTTTCTAACTTAGGAATGGACAGTTTGGTTACATGGCCAAATGTCATCTCTGACCATTCTCTTGTTCATTACAAGAGCATGGCCCAAAGAGCCAGGCGATTACCAATAGCTTCAACTCAGATTTCCCTTGGCAGTAAATATCTATACATTTTCATTTCTGAAAAACCCACCCGATAAGTAATTTCTGTTAGTTTATCAGCAGATGTACAAGCATATGCTAATATTACAAACCTTTCCAATTTTTATGTCAAAGAGGTCATTTAAAAACCATTATTATTTTAAAACTCTTTAGGTTGTTTGATTTCTAAGTGATACTTCTTGTAACTGCCATTATTTACCAGCAAACAAAACTATAGGCATGAAAAAGAGGGCCTACGCCTTCAGAATCTAAACTAATTATTACTCCATCTGACTTTGGCATATCGTCAGCATGGTGCTCATTTGCACAGGGTTTGAGCTGTCCTCTCCTAGAATAATGATTAATAGAAGAACTTTAAATATTAATTTGTTTAAACTGTAGAAATTGCTTGGTTTGTGCTTAGTGCTGCTAGCCAGTATCTTATTACACTGTGCTTCATTTATTGCAGATAATTGATAAAAGCAAGAGAGACCCCTCTGAAGAAATTGAAATCCTCTTGCGATACGGACAGCATCCAAACATCATTACTCTTAAAGATGTGAGTAGTCTTTGAGCACTTTAGCATTAAATGCTTTTCACCTTATGGTCAGGCTCACCTACTAGTCCACGTCTGGAAAATTCTTCCGTTGAAGGTCAGAGCTAAAACCAGAACCATTGAAATCAAGGGAAAAAAAAAAAATGTGTCTTAACAAATTCCTGGACACCAGTTGGAAAGACTGGTCAGGTTATACATTCTCCAATTACTGTCTAACCAACTGTAGAAAAAACCAAAGGGGCACAGTGCTGGAGAACATCAAAATGTATTTGGTTTTGCAGCACTTTTCAGAAGTGAGATCTCCCTAGCTGGAGGTTTCGGAGGAAGTTGCTGAGCACACGCAGTGGTGCTGCTGGGCAGGGGACGCTCTTCCATGAGCAGCGGCCATTCCCATGCAGCCTGCAGTTATCTGCTTTGTTGGAAAGAGGAGAGCTGACAAAGTCACTAGGGTTTTCCCCGATAGTGTTTTAGTGCCGGGGAATATTTACCTTCTACTCAAGCAGCCTGAGAAGAGATGAAGATTTCTTCAACATTTCATATGAAGAATAGCCTTCGCTATGCTTATGTGCAGTAATGACCTTCAGTCAGAGATGTTTTACTTACGCTGCCTGCAGTCTCACCTAGGATCGCCCACACCGTGTCAGATTTAGAGTTTACAGAGCAAAATCCTGCCTGTGTCAGTGACCAGTACGTTATGGATCAGACCCTAGAGAGGTAGATAAAAAATTTCCAGTCGCGTGCCCTCAGAAAAGTCTCACCTAATTCCTAAATGTTAAAGAGTACCTTAAAATCGGCGCAAAAAAAAAAAAAAAAAAACGGTTTATATTCCTTTCCAAAACCATTTAGCCTTGATGACTATAACACCGCCTATTATTGCAGCCCAGATAAAAGATTATGACATGAAAATGGCTGTCTCCCAACTTGGACAAAAAATGTCTTTTACCCCTTGCAATTGACATTGAAGGTAAATACATCTTGTGGCTGATGTCAACAATGTATTCACCAGAATTGCAAATATAAACTATATAATATCATTGGAAGAAGGTCTTGGCCAACAGTATAATACAGTTCATTCAGCTGATCATGAGTCAAAGGGAAATATTGATATTTGAAATGGCAAATGTTACCCTGCAGAAGTGGGAAGAGAGAACACTACTGAGAAGGAGTCTTGGGTGAGAGCCAGTAGACATTTCAGGCTGTGTGAAGTGGTGCTGCTTTTAGCAGCTTGGTCTACTCTGCTGACATGATAGCAGATCAGGAAAGCTACGTTTCTGTGTGGACAAATTGGCAAGCTGCTACAGATATGAGAAAAAAAGTGACGATTAAGTCCTTTTATAAAGTTGGCTTTTCTGTTGTTAAGCGTAATAAGCACATTTCCCCCACATTAGCTGACGTTTTCTTCTTGCAACGTCTCACACAAGCAAGCCAAGACTGTGATTAAAGGACCGACCTTCACCAAGTTAATGGGTCCAAAACATATATTTATTTTATTACTCTTCCAGGTCTACGATGATGGGAAATATGTGTACCTGGTGATGGAGCTGATGCGGGGAGGCGAGCTCCTGGACCGCATTCTTCGGCAGAAGTGTTTCTCAGAGCGGGAGGCCAGCGCTGTGCTGTGCACCATCACCAGGACTGTGGACTACCTGCACTCTCAGGGTGTAAGCGTTGTTTTTGGCTATCTGCATCAACCTTCTTAAAATCTGACTTTTAGAAAATACAAATAGCGGTGATTTTGCTTCTCTGAAATCTAAATATGGGGGTTTTCCCCCCCCCCAAAAAAACCCTTTCTGTATTTATAATTACATTTGGTTTGTGAAATAGGCTTTTTAGCCATTTCCCAACTGAACTGCAGTATGTTGAAGTGGTATTTTCATCCCCAAATTACACTGACTTTCAAGCTCATGTACCTTGTTGAGATATTAGTTGTTTACTTTTTATGGCAGTCATAACTGCAGTACCTGATCTTTTAACAGAGTTTCAAATAGGGGAGAATGCTCAGCTTTCCAAACGAAGTTGCAGTTTGAGCAGCTGATGGGAAGGGTTCTTGACATGCTGTTAAAGAGCTGGCTTTTAAAATCTAAGCTCTCCGTATTCAGCAGTTTGAAAATCTCTCCTTTTCTGCTTTTCAGGGACAGGCAGTTTGGATGACTAGTCACGTATTTGCTGCTTTTTCTGTTTCATGGTTAAAACAAGTGCATTTTGTGCTTGGGCTTTTATGTTTTCACGATAGTTTTTCCATCGTGCTATAACAAATAAAGGCTGTTTTCCCACCACTGAAATGTGGCGTGTCTGGTAAAACACACAGCCACTTGAAGTTGCGTGCCTACAGAAAAGATTTTCGTGAATACATGTTGAAATGAGGAAAAAAAATCCCTCCCTTCAGGTATGAGCCACTCACATGGACAGTCGCAAAAAGACCCTTACACACTTTCCTCCCATGATGGGATTTCTTCTTCACCTTTCAGCTGACTATTTAGGGCCATCAGGTTCCAGGAGACTCTGACACCAAGATGTCTGTACAGCAACCCCCTCTGACCACCGGCAGGAAAGGTGCCCCCCCCCCCACCCCCTTAAAGCAGCAGCCGCTGTCTTAATACATCAGCAGAGGCTGTGGAACATGTTCTTTCGGATTTTAAAAGACTTTAAACTTTTTGTTTGTTTGTTTTCCCAAGGCTTTTAAGCAACTTTTCTCCAAAACTTAAATATTTTTGGCATGAGCTCTTGACCTACCTCAACCAGCAGACCAGAAATGGCAGCCAAGCCTGGATGCTCCCTGACCTCCTCCCCTCACTTGCTACTCATTGCTTTCTTGTTAAGGTGGTGCACCGAGATCTAAAGCCAAGTAATATCCTCTACATGGATGAGTCAGGAAACCCAGACTCCATCAGGATCTGCGACTTTGGGTTTGCCAAGCAACTGAGAGCGGAGAACGGGCTGCTCATGACTCCCTGCTACACTGCCAACTTTGTCGCCCCCGAGGTAGGATCGCATTTCAAAGCCATGAGTAATGTCCTAGGAAGCAGTCCTTCCTCTCTCTCTCCCTTTTCCTCACTGCCTTTACAAGAGGAGCAAGGCAGAAACCAGGCTACTGGCGCTTGCACAGCCTCTGTTACCATAACTTTCCTATTCCTGGTCTTGTCAGGGCAGTTGTTTTTCTCCTGACAGAAGCCGGTGTCTGGCTTGGACTGACATACACAATGCTTTGGCTCATTACTAGGATAAATAGCACTTTTTCTCTAGCTGCTTCTGCTCAGACTGCTTCTCCCCTAGTGCACTGCATCAGAATGGGATAAGGCTTAAGAGGGAAATCTTGATGTCAGGAATAAGAGTCGAAAGAAAAATCCATGGATGAAATCTTTACCGTGCTGAAGTCGGTGGGAGCTTTATTGTTGACTTCACTGAGCTAAAGAAATAGCTCTCCTCTTGGGCTTTCTTAGTAGCAATCCCCCCTGTTATGGGAGACGTAGGGAAGGGCGGCTTTCCCATTTTTACAGATGGGGAAATGAAGGGAGACCAAACAGTTTGCCCCAAGCGCAGGGAAAGGTGGCTCTGCGTTGCTGGCAAGTGCTGTTCCTCTCATGCAGCCCCACGGGAGTGGGTTTGGGTCCCGCAGCTGTTTGAATGGTTTGGGCTGTTTACTGTATTTGACCCTCAAGGTGTTCGTAGCTGTTTCCTTCTGATGAAGAAGCAAGAGGTTAATTTCCTGGGTAATCTTGGAATGATGCTTATCAGCAATTTTAGTATTTGAGATACACAGCTTCAAGTGTGTGTCTTCCTCTGCTTGTTCTGGTCCTTATGAGAAAAATACTAAACTACTGGCTTTCAATACTTCATCTGTCCTCTACTGTCAAATACCACTGTCTCAGTTGGTATCATTCAGCAATCTTTTCTTCTTCATAACTCTTCTCCATCCAATGTTCATCTGCTTGGTATGTAACTAGGAGGAGAAAAATGGGATGATCTTTCTGTGCAAGGTCCTTTCATGATACCAAAAGTTACAGGAATCACAGCCTTCCAGCACCCAAAGAAGAATTTGTTAAATTGAGACCATTGCTGGGGCAGCATAAATTGAAAGCAGATTTTTTTCAGAAAAAAAAAATCTCCCATTGCCAAGACAGATTGGTTTGTTATTTTATTGCTGTTTGGTTGGGTTTTCATTTTAGAAATTGAGCTGTTCATTTTTTTTTTTTTTGAATGAGCTGTTTAAAATTTATCAAAATACGTTTAAAAAGTTCTGTGGGACCACAGCAGTTCAATTTCTAAACCAAAAAATAATCACATTTGCAAGATTTAAAAGCACTCCGGTTTTCTCCAAGATACAAGGCGCTTAAAATAGGTGTAGCCATTTTTAATAATGGGCTATTTTGTACAGCATCCGTAATCACAAACATTGCCAGCCCAATGCAGTTTCAGATCGGACTTTTCTGATTTGAACTGAAAGCAGAAATCACGCTCCCAGACGTTTGCAGTGAGTGAGATGGGCCCTGCTAATGCAGGAAACGTTGGAGATTAATTGAAACATTACCAGAACTGTCAGAGAGCTTACATGAAGCCCTAAGTGCTTTTACATTTTACCTGTGATATAATGCCGCCCTCGACCTCTACGTTCCCTGCCCGAGCCCCGCTGCGATGTCCGCTATACGCCCGTGAAACTAAACGGGGCGGCAGAAGGTCAGCTGAGCTGGTGACACAAGGCGACAGTGGCCGAGGAACGAGGCCGCGTTTGCCCGCTTGGATGTCCCTTTATTTTGGAAGCATTTAAGTCGGGGTTTAGATGAGAACAGGAGCAGAGGTGAAGGCTGCCCGGGAGAAAGCCGCCCGCTGCCACCTAGTGCGTGCGGTGCGGCGTGCAGGCAGGGACGGGCAGGGACGGGCAGGGACGGGCATGGGGGTCGGGCGGGACGACCGCCTGCTCTGTCCCTGCTGGTGCGGCGGGGACCGTCTGGGTAGAGCAAAAATACTCTGTTCTGCAGTTTTTCCTCCAAAACCCGTGAAGAACTACTGTTCGGGCATTTGAAATGATGAGATTGTTTATTAGCTTTCATGCCCAAAGGCATCCCTGCTTGTGTCACAACTGAGAAATGCCCATGTTTGTAACATTGATAATCCAATAAATCAAAGCCTATAGAAATAAAAAGGGGTTTGGATAAACATCTGAGCCATTACCAGAACTGAATGAACCCAGGGGAAGTTTGTTCTTTAGCACTACAACGCCCTGCCATGTGTGAAACTAAGAACCAGCAGTTCATGCCTGTATGTCAGATCCCACCAAATTCTCGAGGTGGCCTCGTCCCCTTCATGGGTGGTAAATTCTTCAGCATCCATTAGAGTAGGACACCGCTGCATCTTTTGCAAAGCTTTTTCCCTCACTGATTTATTTCTAAGACAGACGCCTGTTCCTGTTTGATAATATCTGCCCCCTAGATCAAACACATCTTTTTGGCCAAGGTTTCTCACACTTGCTCCTGCCAGCTCAGTGTTCTCACTTTAACCACAGTTGCACAGACCTGCAGGAGACATTTTCAAGTAGCAGCGACACCAACTGATAACTCTCACTACATCCTGTTGCTATCAATAAAAAGTAAATCCCAGCGAAGCTTTCCCTAGACACTGGCGCAGAGTGAATGCCCCTGTTACCTAGCAGCATTCTTGCAAACTGATATGCACATGAAATGATATGATAAGATATAATATGATATGATATGATATGATATGATATGATATGATATGATATGATATGATATGATATGATATGATATGACATGATATCACACGGCGACATCATTTTGGGGTTGTGTAACCTCTTGCTTAATACCCTGCTCCACTAAACATCATCACTGCCCCATTTTTCTGTCATTTGCCTTGGACTTGATTGGCCTTGGTTACTGGAGGACGACAGCAATGGCACTGAAAATGTAACTGTTCCAAGAAGCAATAAGAATGGCCACACCAAAAGATAAATGTTGGGTATTCAGTCTCACAGGTGAAGCAAGAAGCAACTGGGTTTGTCAAATAGCAAAGATGTTCTTCTCATAAAAAATAACATTAATAAAGGGAGAATGAAGGAAGGAACTAAAGAAATAGAAACAAATAAAACAGCCAGAAAGCGTATACATGATGTGCAGGAGAGAGAGGCAGAAGTAGGATTTTACCAGCATTGTCAACAAGAGGAAATGCAGCTTTTTCTCCATTATTTTTTTTTCCAGGTAGCGAATGTTCACTCAGCAGCATACCTGGCAGATGGTTGCTTTACCACTCATCATTTCTAAAATCTGTCAAGGCAACATTTTCTGAAACTGTTTTTTCCTAGCACTGCTCGGTCTTTTCTGTGATAGACTTCAGATAGCTGAAATCACTCCTGGGTAATAAGGCTGCAGTCCAGGGAAAGACTTGCTGATTTTGTACATTCCTTTTTCCTGTGCTTTGCAAAAAATTGATGTACCTACTGATCCATCAGAAGGAGACAAAACTCCGCTCACGTGTCAGAATGGGATAAACAGAAGGGTAATTTGCTTTTGTGTGCAAGTGGAAGATCTGGAGTTTGTCCCTGAGCTTTTCTGAGACAAACAGAAACAAAGTTCTTCCCCTAATCTCGGCAATGCAGCTTCAGTTGGTGACTTCACTTTCACTTGGACCTGTAGTAACTCAAATAGGCATTTCTTCTGGTATGCATTGGCATAAATGAAATCAAGATTTTACCCTTACGGCTCTAACTCGCCATCCTGTACCAGCATTGAACCTACTGTCAGATCTCTGCTGAGTACCATGGGTCTTGTTTTGCCCATAGGCAAAAGGGATCAAGATTTAGCCTCTTATCTGTTAAGTCCAATCTAAATGTGGGCACTTTTCTTAGTACAGAAGTAAGATAAGAATAAGCTTTTTACCTTTCTTTGCAGTTGTCATGTTTCTTTACTAGTCCGACATTAGATATGCGTTAGTGTGCATCCATTTGTTGTATCAAATCCGAACTGAGCTCAGACATGCTTATCGCTGTCACTCAGCCCTACGCTTGTTGCATCCACAGTGTTCTTGGTAACCTTTATGTTAGGAGGATATGTTTCAAAGTATTAACTAACTTTTTTTAAGAAAGACTTTGAAACATTGAAATAAGCAGATGGGCTTGTTCAGCTTTGCTGTGTGTTAGATGTTCAGAGAGGCTCCCAGAGCCTCCGACAAACTGCACTCATCTCTGTCACTGTGGAGGTGACAGCTGGGCTGGGCTGGCACACTAACCAGCTCACTCCAGCCTGGGTTTCACCTTGCTTCACTCCACTGCTAAACATTTTGCACCCGAGGCAGCCAAATTTGAGGGCAAGCCCCTGGAAATGTCAGCAAATACAACCACTTATCAGTGCTTTTTGAAGACCAGAAGCTAAAAATTCAGGAATGCAGATTAACCTATTTTTGCCTCTCTCTTTCCTTCATATAGGTCCTTAAACGCCAAGGTTACGATGCAGCCTGTGACATCTGGAGCTTGGGGATCTTACTGTATACCATGTTGGCAGGGTGAGTGAAGAGGTTTTCCTAGAGCAGCAGTCTCTGGTGGGCTCAGTACTTCAGCACTGATTAAGCCAGAAAGGAGTCACAGATAGAGACAGCAAACGGTCTGGCCTCCTTTGAGAAATGTGCTCAGTTGTACGAGGCAAGAAGATAGATGCCAAGACCTAGAATTTGAATAAGTTTTTCCAGAATGCATAAATATCTTTGACACTTTATAAGTTGTTTAGGTTTTTAACAGCCTGTGCCCATAAGTGTGCACGGAGATCGAGACTCCTAAAAGGCTCAGGTGCCACTTCAGCGGTGTGAAAGTTTTACACTAGGAGAGGAGTGTAGGAGTATGGAGAGCCATATCACGTTCACCTTATCCATGAGAGGAGGTTCATTCATTTCTGTTAATACATGTATTCTCTTCAGCTTCATTCTTCTTCTACTGTTGTTGTTATCGAGGTATCTGAGCATATTTAAAGGCTAAAAACAAAAGAAACCCCAAACATAGTTTTCAGATGCTATTTGAAAAATATGCTGCAGAAAGGACAGAAAGTAAATGAACAGAGCAGCAAGTACAGCAACAGGCAGTAGGAATTTGGGGGCGGCGGTGTGTACTTGGCAGAAATACCCCTACCAGTATGTTGGCTAAAGTTAAATATTGACACGAGAAGACCCAGAGAAAGAGAAAGACTGAAATAAGCGGTGAAGGACAGGAATAAGATGTGCTTGGGTGAATGGGAAACACAGTGTGCAAACCCAATCTGGAGTTATCAGGCCCTTGAATTTCATTTTTCGAGGTATGGTGTGTGCACATTTATCACACCTAAGTGCAGCTTGAAACTTTTCAGTGACCTCTTGCAGCTCTTTAATCTGCTTCATGATCATTCAGCTGCGGCAAGAAGCTTGGATTCATTCCTAGATTTATACCGAAAACAAAAAGTTGGACCCTACCTTTCTGTTATTCATGTCTCTTGCCTCGTGGATTATTGTTATTGCCAGGAGTTTCTACCCCATCTATTTTGTTCCTGAGTACAAATGTGTTCACCATTAGCTGAAATATATTGCGACTTCCTAGGGCAGTCCCCCAGTCTGCTGGGATCTCCAAAAACCTGTTTCTAATGCCATAGATTCGCAGTGATACACAACCAGAATCAGTAAAATAAAATCACATTACCCTCAGTCACATTTGTTTAGCTGATTATATTCAAAATGCTTTTTTTAAATGTGAAAAAAAAAAATCCTAATATATTTGAATCTGAAATACAAATTGCACAATTTAGCAGATATTAAACTTGCTGAATGGTGCTATTAACTTGTATCTCACTTTTTTCTGCACTTACGAGAAAAAATAAGAGTAACGCAAACAGTTGAGAAGTGCTGACTTTCTAAGTGCCACCACTGCATTTAGGGATGGCCTTATTCTTCCTCACCAGAGGAGAGTTAGTAGGAACTGACTATTATTTGCAACCAGGATTATATTCTCCTCCCATCATCTCTGTGAGCAGAGAAGGCTCAGACAGCCAGGACTAGAGCACAAGCCTGGGAACCTGTTAATGCAGGTAGTGGCAGACTTTGGAGCTTTAGCCAGTCCTTAACTCTTAGTGCATCCCTCTTGACGGCTGTAGATTGCAATAATGTTATGAATCTCTTTGGGCTGAACTTCTGTGAAATCTGACATGTTTTTGAAAATGAGAAAATACAACATGAGGAATTGAATGTGCTATTAGAAAGCAGGTGGGATAGAAAGCTGTGGCCAAACCGACTGTTTAAACAATCTAAAAACCACTCTGGCAAGCTTTCAGAAGAGAAAAGACAGATGGAAGGAAAAGTACAAAAATCCCAAATACCCCCTTCTTCTAAACCTACACAGCTGTTCAAGATCACAGAGTAAAATTTGGCCTGGTAGATTTTGCTCAGCTGCAAAAATCTTATCACTTGTCACTTTATGAAGACAAAAAGTGTGCCCTCTGCATGTGACACCTTTGTAAAGTTGGCTGCACATTACTAGTAATTTCTGAGCAGCCTGATCAGGAAGTAACCTATTGCAGATCATTTGTTTTGCCAACAGATGTGCACATTACGCTTAACAAAGCATTGCAAAATAGATTATAAAGGGTTCTTTTTTCTTCTCCTTTTTTCTGTTGCAGATCCTAATTTTTCACTTTGTGTATTTTTAAAAAAGATATTTTAATTCCTAAAAAACGAGAACCGAACAAAAAATAATAATAATAAAAAACAGTTAAGGAATCGGTCTTTTCCTCTGCTGAACAACTTAATTTGAGGAACCACTGGACTGTGTAGTTTGAGTGAAAATGAAGCAGCCGTGTGTGGTCAATTCTGGAACCAAATTCCTGTTGTAAGCAGTGGCATTTAGCACTAGATCCTAGAAATCATATGCTTGCAAATTGCACTGTATTTTTTTTCTCTTTTTTTAAACAGGTTCACTCCTTTTGCAAATGGACCAGATGATACCCCAGAGGAGATTCTGGCCAGGATTGGCAGTGGCAAATATGCACTTACAGGAGGAAACTGGGATTCAGTATCTGATACTGCAAAGGTCAGTGAACGCTTTCTTGGATTTTTTTCTTGTTCTCTGAAATGGGCTTGCGGTCTGCAATTGTACCAAACTTACGAGGGAGATAGAAGGGTTATTTCTCAGTATTTCTCTTTGTGTTTCTACCATTCTACATGAAATAGCGTGTTAGGAATTTTTGCATTTTATTCCATTAAACTAAGGCATAATATAGCACTGTCAGTTGTGAATGCTCTTAATGTTAAAATAGCGCAGAACTCTTGGTGCAACTGAACTTTTAGAAGAAGTGTAGGGTAGTCAATGCCACAAATTCATGGTCTATGTTTGAACACATTGCTCCTCAAAGCTAACCAGAAGCAGGCAGTTTATAAACTAGCTTTTTTAACTCCTGTACAGTTCACGGTTTAGGCTGCCCATCTATCACAAAGTATAAAAAAACCCAAGAGATAAAATTCATCTGGTACTGAGACTTTTGGGCACAAAGCTGTGCACTAGTCTGTGAAACAGGTAGATGGGCAGGAAAGCTGGCAAGCTTCCAGTTGCCTGGCATGAATCAGGAACTTTGACAGGGTTTAGATATTGCTGCAGGAGACGTCAGTCGTAGCAATGGAAGAACATTGACATATCCCATCACAAAACTGCAAGCCATCCTAGTAACTTACTCATCTTGCTACCAACACTTACGAGCCTCACAATTTTTTATCAGATGTCCAATATTGAAATTAAAATGTTCAGACATAGTAGAACTGATGTCATTGAATTTTACCTGCTCGAATGTTAGCTTTCTCTTCTAAGCTTCTCTTGTAAGCAGACTTTGGAGTCAGTGAGGAGATGCCTCCAGATAGCATCCTCTCTAGGTGGAGTTTATCACCGCTACAAGGTCACCGATAATTAACACTCACTCAATAAGATGAATACCCTCCACATTATCTTTTGACTGGATTATCAGCTAAGAGTTGAACATTACACTTGTAAATTTTGAAGATCGGACTTTATGCTCAAAAAATATAAAGCGTATCTGAAGTACATCCCCCTCTCCATTGGACTTGCTGGTGATGACACTGCCACCAACTGGGAAGACCTTAGTAAAACCTGCATTACTATTAATTACTTTTTCCCTTGTTACTGTTTTCTTCCTTTTAAACCCAGGACATTGTGTCAAAGATGCTTCACGTAGACCCTCATCAGCGCCTCACGGCAGTCCAAGTCCTAAGACATCCATGGATAGTGAACAGGGAGTATCTGTCTCAAAATCAACTCAGCAGACAGGATGTTCACCTGGTGAAGGTACATCTTACACCCCCCACCCCCCACCCCCCCCCGCCTCTTCTTTCCTTGCAGAATGAGCTGTCATTTGTGTAAATATTCTGGAAAGTGATAGAGGGATTGTGAAGATTATTTGCCACAGAGGCCGAATATAATATGGCACCATATTAACAGGAAAGCTTTCAAAACCTGTCACTTGCTAAATATTTTTAACTTCCATCTGCATTGTAATGACCTGGTGGGACTCTGTGCACCTACTGCTACCCATCGCTTTCAGTCAGAGACACCCCAGCTGTCTGCCAGCCTAAACATTAGCATTTCATGGAAATATCCATGCACATCCATTTTTTCAGGGGACTGAATAGGGAAGAGCAGGGGGGGAAGCATCAAAGAACTGAATTTCAGCTAAGCATTTTCTCTTTCTGAGGAAAAAAAAAAAAACAACTCTTTTGTCTTTCTCTGTTTTGCAGGGTGCAATGGCAGCCACTTACTTTGCTTTAAACCGAGCACCTCAGGCACCGAGGCTGGAGCCTGTATTGTCCTCCAATCTGGCTCAGCGGCGGGGCATGAAAAGACTTACCTCTACCAGGTTGTAGCAGTACCCCCAAAAGGCCTCTTTGAAAACACAGTTTATTATTTGAGAGATTCATCTTTACTTGGCTAGCAGAACTATTTTGGACAACCTGCACATGGTATCGCCAGAACTAGCAGAAGCCCAGCATAAGGCAAAGTTCTCCTTTGCTCCGTCATTTCTTTTACATTCCAGCCAGGGTCCCAAATTTAACAACTTCACAAAGATGTGCCAATTTTGCCAGTAGCTGTGTTTCCTTACTGAGATAAAGCCAAATAAAGTAGATGTGCTCCATCCTTCCCACCCTAGGAAAATACTGGTTTTGAGTCCTTAAGATGGTCCATGGGAACACTGTTTTCATTTTGTTTCTCAAGAAAAGCACTTTTTGTTATGAAGAACGCAGTCAGGCTTGAATGTTTTCAGCTGTTCCAGCATGCGTCATGCTGAAGTGGCTCAGCTGGTCACCAGTACACATCTACTGATGTCCACTCACCGCAGGAAGAGTGAAGGCTGCAGAGACACATGAATAATACCTTACTTGAAATAAGTGCTATACAACATGAAGGACAGAGAGCTGTCGGTGGTAGAAGTACCTTCTGATTTCAAGAAATCTTTTGCACTTTGCCCCTGCCCTCTCCGGAATGAAGTCAGCTCTGCTTGAGAAGCGTGTGCCACCGGCCCTGACTTAATCAGGGGTCTCTGAGAGCAGCAAACCTCTGAGAAACTTGCTCCTCTGAGGAAATTATTTGGTCTTACAAGACTGTGGGAAAGCATTCACGTAAAACAGTGTGAGTCGGAGCCTGTGGATCAGGGGCGAAAAAGGTGTCTGGTCTTGGCCAGCAAGCAGGACGTCTGGGAGGACTAGGTGAGGGGGCTGGGGAACCGAGCAGAGGCAGGGAATGGTGCAGGTGACTTTGAGGACAGTAGGCAAAATGGCCCATGGCAGCATGGTGAGGTGTACTGCCAAAGGGAACTGGCGTGCACGTGCTTAGGGGGCAAACTGGGACTCCATTAAAAGCAAGGGACAGTCCCTCTTCAGTGGCTGGTACAGAAGAGGGTGGGTGGGCTGCTGAGGGGCCAAGTGGGTCGTTGCAGCCATCCTCCCACGCCGTCATGGAGTCTGCTCACAGAGACCTGGCCTGGCAGGCCAGAGTGCCACCCTGGTGCAAGCGAGACCGTTTCCAGTCATTGCTCCCTGCCCTTCCCTGGCTGCTCACCCGAATCCACCTCCGTCACCCAACGTTTCATGTCCCTGCCTGGCTGTTCTGCTCTAGCAGAGCTAAACTCTCTGTGCCGTGCGTGTGCGGAGAGTACCCGCTTCCGAAGAGTCCAGCTAACTCTGTTACAAGCTTTAATAATAATAAATTATGAGGAGAAACGGGAGGATGCTCTGCTTTTATATTTATATGAATATGTACATGTGTATTTATATACATGTAAAACAAAAGTTCTGTACCCTAATACCTGGTTTTTCCAGGTTCAGGGAAAGTAAACTTTCTTGAAACGATCTCAGCAAAATGGACCTTTTTTCTCATTCCCTGATTTCAAAGAAAATGAGCAAGCTTTGTGGTGCCAGATGTGAACTATTTTTTTATTCTTTCTCTTACCCATCTTGGCTTATTGGTGGTCACAAGCTGACCGGGATTCTTCTTTGTACTGCTTTTGTTAATTTTTGTTTTCCAAGTAAATTTTGTCACCTCAGATGCTTTGTGGGAAGAGCTAATGTGCTATGTTGGCTTTTTTTCTGTTGTGATGGGAAAAAAAAAATGTGAACATGGAGCTTCATATGCTAGAGATGGTAATTTTTCCTTGCTGGGTAGTATGTGCATCTCGGTGCTGAACTGGAATTACCAGATCATTGCCTCAGAGTGTCCAAGGGAACAAGGAGTTGCGTTTGCTATAGCAATATGCCTCCTAAAACTAGCTGTGTTCCAGTGTTGACTGAAATTTGTTTCTTCGCATTAGTCTATTTTAAAATTTAAATTTAGTCTTAATAATTTAAACCGATATTTAATGTTCAGGTTTATGTGCTGTGCACAGAGGTGTGCTGCAAAGCAGCTCTCCTTGAAGCCCGTCTCTTTTCTAGAATAAACAATGCTGTGAAACCTCACACAGTGGCTGAATTGGCTTCAACTGATGTGTGCAAACACGCGCAGGAGCGTGGTTATGGTTACATGCACAGCAGCCCTCATTCTGTCCTCCAGCTCAGTATCAGCTTTTTGCTGCCTTTACACTTTTCCTCTTGTTAGAAGTTAAGCCTCATATATTTCTGCGAGCAGCACGCTGCGAGGTGAGTCCACAGGCAGGAAAAATCCTGGCTGGTGTGGAAACGCTCGGACCAGGCCTTGTTTCCCTGGAAGTGACTTCTACCCTGGAAGAAGGCAAGGTGGGCACAAGGTGCTAAGGGCAACCTGGAGGGAGGGCTGGATTTTCTGGGGGTCCCAGCTGATTTGCACCGTTTCAACAAAATATATTTTTAACGGTCAGTGTAATTGTATTGTATATGGGCAGAAAGAGTGTTGTAAAAGTTACGTGCAATTTTTGTCTCCTCCTGAGATTTCCTGGTCATCTTTCATTGCTTCAGTTTGCTTTCTCTTCACTGCCATTGGAAACAGTCTAATTCTCTCTTGATATACTTGGTATTAATTCTTTGACCATTTTTTTCAATTAATATTGTTGTAGGCCAAGCTTACAGGATATTGCTCTTCCTGAGGTTTAATGGTTTGAATCTCTTCCTGATTTAGTTCTTTCTAACCCACCAGCTATCACCCTATTAACCATCCGAGGTTTGAGCCACATACAGAATGATACATGTTGATGCTCATTAATCACCTTATAAGCCTATAAATCACATATAATGGGGTTTACTTATTAAGATTTTGTTGCCAGTGCATCCAGATATATGGGCACGTGTGTATATGTAAATACATACACACAAAAAAGTGCTGTCCCAGCTTGTCCAAATGAGGATAGAAGTGTAGTCAGTGCTTGAGGTGATACTCAGAACTGAGTTTTGTCTGTGACATTCTTGAAAATCTGTCATTAAAAATGGTAGTGGTTACTGTGGGTGTGGATAGGTGGCTGTGGAAGAAGCTGTCCCGTCCAGCCTCCCCTCTGTCCCAGCTGTGCATCCCTGCACACCCCCAAGGGAGATCAGTCCCCCCTCCCCAGGCTTGCCACGGGAAGTGCTCTTCTGAGGTTTTTCTGACCGGTTTCACTCAAGATGAACCCAGTTAAACCATTTCCACTGTCAGTCTTGCTCATCCAGCTCACTTGGACTGAAATACAAGAGCCTCCATCAGCAAATCCAAGGGACGATCGCTCCTGGCAGAGGGGGAGGAACACACCATTGGCGCTCATTATTTCACACTGGTAGCACCCACCGCTTCCCCTGGCCCAGCTGGATCCAGGTGAAGATCCACAGCCGTGGCCTAATTACTGCTACGGCTGCTTTTATACCAGCATCTCCTTTCCAGACTCCTTGCTACAGTATAGCTCAGCAATAAGCATTTATTCTTTCTTGGAGAAAACTTAACTGAAAAAGGCTTAACCTCTTTCTTTCTCTCTCTCCCTTTTTTTAATCTTAAGGGACTTCTACTAAATGTTACATTTAACTCCTGAAAGTCTAAAAATCACTTTGAATTAGATCGTACCATCTTGCAGGTTTTTAGACCACAAAGTGACCTAGTGCCTTAGGCTATTACCAATAGTATAGTTATGTTTCTGAACCATCAAGGTACGCAAAGCAATGACCATCCAAGGTGTACTAAAGTGTATCTGTCACAGACATATTCAGCTCAGTAGAGGGGAATCTGCCCAGCAGGGAGGAGGCATCTCCCCACACTTCACAGAGCTGGACCCCACCTCAGCAGCTCCAGGACTTTGAAGAAGCCAAATGGCCCTGATGAAGAAGATCATGGGAAGAGTTACTCGAGTTCCTACACAGCACCACAGCTTGCGTATATGGCAAAGGTGTGGGAGATGCGGCTCAGACAGACTAGTACCCCATGAATTTTTACTTGTTTAAAATCTGTTTAATTTTTTCTAAGCAAGTTTTAACAGCAGATAGCATTTATAAAGCCTGAGTTTTTCAGCAAACCACAAGTGACCTTCACAGACACTTTGTAATCAATCTCTACATCTGAAAAAGAAAGTCCATCTGACAATAGATTCTGGTTTGCTTCTCCAGTAAATCATCTTCAGCAGCTCACTGTGATGGTGCCAGGTACTGGGGATAGCCCTGGCACAGAGAGCTGGGAGAAGTATGTCTTGTGTGACACGATGTTGTGACATGATGTTGCATGTCACACTCTTACAAAGTACAGATTGTGTGTCCCTGTGCTTCATCTAACCCTGGATGTACTACTGGGACTCTTTTCAGCCACTTATGGTTAAATAGGTTTTTGGACTGAGTTTGAAAGGGACAGGAAATCTGTTGGCTTACAGGGTAGATGAGACTTCATGAGAAATCAGTATGCAGACCTTTAAGGAACAGGCTGGCTTTGCCTGCATAGTGCAGTGCTCGCTCTAACCGCTTGTACCTGCCTCTGGTACATCCAAATACATCTGAACCTTGGTTGAGTATGACAATTGCCATGTGTCTATGATATGAATTATCCCAGGGCTTGGATCGTTCCCTAAGCCACAAGTGCCACAAGGATTTCTTATGCTGCCGGTCCACAGAGCTTATGCCAGCGTATGCAAGTGCTGATGCTAAAAAAGGCAGGCAGTCACTTTCTCTTGACCTCAGTTGCTCATCCATCCTTTCGCACCTCTCTTATCCAGGTCACCATGGGGCAAAGCAAATGTTTGTGCATCAGAACAAGCGGCTGGGGACAGCAGGAAGGCAACAGCATCTTTTTTGCCAGCAGTGCTGTCAACACATTGGTGTGGCTACAACTTCAGTGTCACCTCTATCCTTCTGTTTCTGAGTTATGCTGAGTTGAGCCCAGGTGTGGCTCAGAGTGAGGGCGATAAATGATGGGATGGTTGTATAGCAGCAGGTTACTGGTGCCAAGCTGTGTGCACAGAGGGGAAGGACAACTCCAGGCTTATGAAAATTCACCACAAGTTCTTATAAACTCCCTGTAACCAGAGGGTGAAGGGCCACAGAGAACATGCCATGGGGAAATAATGTTGACTGTGTGTATTTTTGCCGTCATTGACTTAAACTGACATAAAAAGGATAGAAAAAAAATGGGCTTTGTTTTTAAAACACCCATTTTTGGAGGAAATTATTTCTGATTTTGTAGAGTGCCACAGTTTTCTAGATGCCTAGTAGGAGTAAGGCAGATAAACGTGGGAGATAAAGTAGATTACTATAGCAGAAAAGGAGATAGCTTTCACTGGAAAAATATTTTAATTCAGGTGTTTTGAAGCTGTATCTTAAGATGTGTGTAGCAAAAAACACCAAAGCCAATATTTAGAAGCAAAGTTCTCTTGTTGAACATCTGCAGGCAGCACCTTTAAACAAGAGCCAAGAGAGCTCCAGGGTCACATGTCTGCAAAAAGCACAGCTGAGCCAACCACCTCAGATATTTCTCAAATTAAAATAAAAGGCCTAAAATAAGGCTTTAATACAGTTCATAACAAAGGAAAATGTGCAAGCCCATTTTCTTTTCCTCATTTGAAGTATGCATCATAATCCTATAGAAGTGTGGATTCTTACCTCCTAGCTGACCACGCTTCTAAAACCCTGTATTGCCCCAAGACATTGTGGCTAAGCTGCTTCTGGTACCTCAGTTACTGTGTGACCACAGTCCCACACTCCCCGCTCCATGTCTGCCCACAACGGGCACAAGCAACAATTGTGCATCCTCTTGTATTCTGAAAGTTAGCAAAAATTTGAGTGTTTAAATTCAGAAGATAAAGTGAAGTTAAAAGTAAGGTTCTCACTGTGTACAGAACTAAAATTCTCAGTATTTAGGTGAAGGGTGGGTAGAAGCCTGTGCAGAACAAGAATGTTACAGTGCAAATAAAGCCACAGTAGTTCTCAGAGCCAAATTTTAGCTAAAATCTATTTATAAGTTTTGTGAGCCTAGAGCTTGCATTCCCATGCGCAAGTGGGTGACAACACATGCGCATCAGCCAATCAACCAGGCATCTGATCAGGCATGGCTGTACAGGTTTGCACATGGAAATGTTTTGCAGCCCAAAGTTTAGAATCTAAGATTAACGGTTTGGCCCTTTGCATCAACCTGTCTTGTGTAAACCATTGATGGATTTTCAGTGTTGAATTGTACAACCGCTACTTGCTTTGGTTATATAGTTACAGAATCAATTTGTGCTCCATCGTGTCTCCTAAATGGATGTGATGAAGGTCATAGCTTTCAGAGATGCCGCAGCCTGAAAGGCAAATGAGGAAAAAACATGTCCTCTTCAATAAAGGAGAGGCTGGAAATAAGCGCTTTGAAGTGCAGAAAATGAAAACCAGTTGCTAAAAGGTTGTTTTTGATTTGCTACTCGGAACCAAATCTTGCCTCCCTCCCTCTTGTGTCAGTTCCTTTATCTGTATGCACCTTCAGTGAAATGGGGGGACAGCTCAGAGCAGGGTCCTCTTTCCTATCGCAGTGGTGGAGTCTGGCCATTAGGTGATGATGTGTGCAAGGGGTTTACTTGGGTAGTATTCAGTGAATTTGACAAAATATGAACCATGATCTAGCACTTTGTTTACAGGCTCCATATTCATGTTTACAAATTATGATTTATGAGGCTCACGCTTTTTACGTTTCCTGTATGAAAAGGGCAGCCGGTGTACAGATATTTATTATGTTTACCAGCGTTTCTGAATAGATTTTTTTTATAGTATATGGTTTTATGAAGTGTAATATTTTTATAGCAGAATTATGATCTTTGGACTTTCTATATTGTTACCTACAAGTGTTTGCAAATAAGCTCTTTGCTCCCTTTTTTCTGTGCACTGTATCCAGTGTTGCTGCTGCTACCGTAGCTGGGCTCAGCTGCTGCTGCCCTGCCGTGACGTGGGCTGACGGTATTGTGAAACTGTGCAAACTAACTTCAAAGAGCTGTGATTGTGCTGAAGGGCTAGCTGCGTGCTGGGTCCCTCCTGCCAGGAGGGATGGGGAACTGTACTATACCAGGGCAGGACTTTACTGTGGATGGCCCCCAAGGAGAAGCCTCAGAGCTCACCTTTGTCTGTACTCTGCCGTTTTGGCTTGGCATGCCCATCCTTTCCTTTCTTTATAAAGAAATAAAAAAAAGAAAAAAAAAGGATCCTGCTCGTTTTTGCATAATTCCTTTCCAGTCCCCAAGCACTGGCCATGTTTGAATGCCATGTGTTGGTCACAGTAAAAGCACACAGTTACCTTTTTAAATTACACCTGGAACTGGTACCTCTGTGCAGCCTGAATACTCAAACCTCCGCTTGCTTTCGGAAGCAACAAATAAGCCTTTAACCCCTCATTGGTCAGACAGTTCACTCACCAGACAAATTTAGGATTTCTCTGCCAGACAAATGAGCGCTTTCACACAAGCTGCCTGGCACAATTTCCCTTGCCTGCTAGAGATCTTCCAAGGTACAGTTCTTCTGGAAACCGCTGGCTGCTGGCAAGCAGCCTGCAGAACCTTTTGTGCTTGCTGAACTTACTAGTGATCACAAAAGCAAAATCAACCTCTCCTACTTTGAGGGATTGGTCCTGCTTCCCTGGCATTACCACATCTGAGCCTGCACACCATTACACTGGTGTTTATGTCTGTGGATTTCCATCAGCCTCAGCAGCATTGCAGAGGTGGTGGGTCCAGCTCAGGCTCTCCGCAGGAACAGCATTGTGGTACCAGATATGGAGAAACTGCATGTGATCCAGGTCCAAGCAAGCATAACCAAGCAAACTTGGACTTCAAATATGTCATTCATAGGATTTCTGCTCTGACCATAGCTAGTCTCATGCCTCTGTTCTCCTGCCAGCTGCTCTTGTCCTACTACCACTTCTGTCCTTTCTTTCTTTTCTCTGTCCTTATGGTCCTTCATCACTAGGACACATGTATGTCCCTCCCCATCCTCTTCCTCTGCACCCCAGTGCCTACGATGAATTATTCCTTCTTTCCCTTACCAAGCTTCTGTCCCACAGGTCCATCTTGTGGTTTTTATAGCCCCCTCTGATAGGCAGGCCAATGCTTCCTGTACACCTGTCTTTATAGGCCCAGTGACTAAAAAAGGAGGCTTTTCTGGAGAACCTTAATCATATACATCCAAATGGGAAAATTGAGATGGGGAAAAAAACCCCAAAACCACAACAGGCTTTCTCTTCCCTCCCCTCTTCTAATTCCTCCTTGGCCACGATCAAAAATGCACAAAGTTCAGCCACTGTTGGAAATACATAACTTTGCAGAGGACCTGGTTAGGAAGCCCTGTGGCACACTAGAAAATGAATAAATTAGGTGTCTAAGAGGAAGGCTTTCCAGAGTATGCTCAAGTGCCTGATACAAAACACAGGCCTATTAGGAAATCTGCATCAGCAATCATCTTAAATTTCTGCACTTACTGATGAGTAACCATGTTTTTTTTCCCTGCATGGAGCAAAACACATTAAAAAAAAAAAAAAAAAGTACCAAACAACTCCCCTCCCCCTTGTAATCCTGCTCTTTAGCCAACATTCATTTCCTCCTATGTCTTCCTCCTGCTCTACTCTGTTCCAGTTCATCTTTGGCTGCTTCACCCGCTTTGTGTGACCCGCTTGTTGTGTGCCATGAGAATTGTCCTGAGGCTCAGAGAGTCCTGTTATATGTCTAAATAGCATCTTGTTCAAGGGCAGCATAACTGCTGGCTGAGCACCCCAGGCACTACAGCAAGGCAAATAACAGGCAGTAACGATAATGGCTGATGTCTGAAGATCACAAGAAGCGGAGATTTTGCATTAATAGTTATGAAGAAGAGCTAAAGACAAGGATTTTGAGCTATGCCCAGCTATTCAGATTAACCACAGACAACTTTGCGGTGCACTGGCTGCTAAAGATGCCATGGTCCCACTGACTGGTTGCAAGATGGAAGAAGGGGATCTCTGTCCATTCATCCAGATGGACTGGAGAGCTATTGTGGTGCTCTCACTGTTTTCTAAACAACCAAAGTTGGCCTGAGCTCAATTCCATTCTTTGTTGAGGAAATTAGTTTATAAAAAGGCTGGTGAGTCACAGTCTGTGGTGAGGCTGAGTTGTTTTTTTGGCTTGGCTGCCTAATTGATTCTTCCCGTCCTTCGGGTTCTGCAATCACTGGTAGAAATACCCAGTCACCAAGCCTCACACTTTCTCTACTGTAGAAAGCAGGCTTCAATTTTAATGATAGTCTCCTTGCTAAGACATACAAATGAAGTCAGTTATTTCCAGTGCATTTACCCAGACTTTCCAATTGTCACATTATTGTCTGGGCTCTTCTCTATATTGTAAACTCTGTTATAATCAGCTATTTGCTCTCCTTATCCATTCAGGCTAGCTGCTTCTCCAACAGATAGTCAGTGTGAAGCATGAAGGTCTGTTATACCTTAGCATTTGACTTAGACAAGTAGGTGGATTTCAGATATGAATCTCTACTGACTGCTGTGATCTGCAGTGATCTCAACTGAGTCGGACACAGCAGTGACATCATCCCCTAATGTCAGTAACCGTGTCCCTGTGAAGTCAGAACCAGCCCACTGAGAAAAGAACGTTACTGGATTTAAGCATATGAGACTTTTCCTAGAGGCTGAAATTTATTTCTCCTGTTGGTACTAGAACAATTTACCCTTTAAGAACATTAGCTATTACAATGGAGCTTTAAACACAGAGCATAGAAATAACCTGCATTTCACTTCAGAGAAGTGGTGAGAACAACCCATCAGCTTTTAAACATTCTTGACAGTGCTGATCTTTTGCTATTTGGACTTCTGGTCTCACTTCAACCACCAGTCTGCTGCCATCTGTTACACTCTGAGTGGAGCTGCACATCAACTACAGGGCTGCAGTCTTTGTATTGTGTCTGTGGACTAATGCATGCAGGTAAAAACTCTGCCCAGGAATGAACGACAAGCTTGTCGATGTGTGCTTAGATGGGCAGGAAGAAAGTGGAATACACAGCTGAGATGTATGCATGCTTTTGGCCCGTACCCCAAAAAAAAGGGTATGTTCATCTGAGCAAAGGTGAGGATTATTTATTCTGCAGTTTAGGTGCAAATTTGTTATTACCCCCTCAAGTCCAGGAATGACAATAACCGTCTGTGAAGCTCATGTCAGATATCTAACGTACATTCACACAACTTGCACAATCCCCAGTTCCAGGAAGCCTCCAAGGGGCCTCATGTTCTTCTACCATCAGATAGACTGTGAGGAAAAATACAGTGCTGGCATTTGAACCAGGGTGAATTATATACTAGTAAGTCCACCGACACATGCAGAAATTGTTGGTCTTACACTAACATGACCTTTAAACTTGGCATGTTTTTATACCATTTATAGCAATGCAAGTTAAGAACAGCTCCACCATGATGCAGTCAACAGCTAAAAACTCAGTCTGAAACAGGCTGAGTGGCTCCCTCCGTCACAGAAGCTTTCTTCCAGATTATGCTTCATTTCAAGTAGGGTGCCTAACTGGGGAAGATCCATTGCCATTGGCCATATCCTATGCTTAAATGCCAGTGCTTCAATCGCCTCAAAACTTTCAGTCAATATCATCAACAGGCACTTGATGCTCTTAAAATCGATTTGTAAGAATTACAATAAAAACCTCACCAATGTAACTGGAAACTTCATCCCTGGCTTCTAAAGGAAACTGGAAGAAGAGATTAAGCAGTATGTGTTTAAGGTGAGAAAATGTCACGCAAAACTCATCATTCAGGCCTCAAGTGCCATTTTTAAAATGCGCTAACTAGTATCACTGAATATATTTAAAGAGTTCAGAGTTCAGATGCAGTGAAAAGCACAAAATGCCTGCCATGGAGGTGATCTGTTCAGCTCAGCCTGGAGATGTCTGAGAGGCAATTTGATTATTGCCTACAAGAGTCTTCACAGGGAGAAAAATCCCACATTCCAGAAGCACAGAGAGCCAGACCAGAGCACAAAACCAGGCAAACGTGTGGGTGCAAAATCCACACTGCTGCAGAATGGAAATAAGGTAGCTGTAGTTTCAAAAGTGAGGCTGGCTGTTCATTGCAACAAAAACATCGAAGGAGAAAAGGGGTTTGCCGTTCCTCTGAGTGGCTTTCAGTGGATATGCCTTAGCAGACAAAACGTTAGTACAGAGTCAAGTGGATGACTTCAATAGTCTGCAGTAATCTGGAAATAAATTTAAATGCTATGATGGTCTCTTTTGGCCTCAAATATGATATGCATTCATATAGCACTACCACAAGTAGTCAACACCAAGTGAACAGATCAGGTTTCCATAGGATTGACGGATGAACTCCAAAGATTGATTCAAACATTGTTAGGCCACAAACAACTGGAATAATCAATTTTCTCTGTTTAAATCTGTATCTTTACTGTGGTACATGTGGAGAACCTTTGCTGTCTTTGAAAATATAGAATATCCCTCTGAAATTTTGTGATGTTTATGACTATCTATAGTGTTAATTTAGAACACTGTTTCACACCATTGGTGCAATATGGTTAAAACCTGTAGCAAGCCTGGGTAAATGGTGCTGCCCCCCAAAAGTAAAAAACTCACTGCCTAAAAACCCAAATAAGTTACAATAGCATTAGTAGTGCACTAATGCTGTAAACCACAGGAGGGCCTTAAACAAATAGATGTCAAACATGAGTGAAACCTTCCAGTACAAAGAGATAAAGGCAGCTTTAATCTTGAACAAGGTCTCCAATTAGAATTAAGGTGTTCAAAAGAGAGGGAAACTTAGACCACGAAATCTTGAATTCTAAATTTCCAAGGCCTGGAGCTGAGTGATAACTTGTGAAATGACTGACTTCGTGCAGATTTTGCACATCCATAAGATATCCCTCAAGGCAGATAAAGAGGTTGCAAGATGCTATCACAGTATCCTGGGTATTAAAAAAAAATAAAAGGGGGGGAGGGAAGAAAGAAAGTAAATAAACAATAACGAACGCAGCTGTTCATATTAATGCATAGTGACAGTGAAAGATGGAGCTTCTCCAGGGAAAACACCACTCCACCTCACCTACACACAAAGCTTCAAGACTGTAAATGTTAGCAATTTCCATAAGAATTATTTTTGGTAAATCCTAAAAAATCCTAACCACTTCTAAATACTAAAGATGACATCTAGCAAGAGTTGTTCCACCTCTGTGACAATTATTGCTAGAGCAGTCTCCCTGCAGTGCGACATGGCAGAGATTTGTGCGCAGCCACCCCCATCAGGGTGCCCTGCTGCAGGGTGACAGTCTCTCTTTGTAGCTCAAAGAGCCTTAAATAGCCTACACAGTTGGAAGCTTATGTCACACTCCTGGGATGTGCGATGTGTGGGTTTGACCAACACCAGCCTGAAGAAGGAGCTGGTGTTCCCTGAACCACAGAAAAGAAGGATCTGCTGTCAGCAGGCTGTAAAAACCTACCACTTGTGCAGTCTTCAGGAGAGACACTGAGCAGAAAGAAGCACTGAAGTCACAGGGTGGTGTTGTGATAACGGCATTCCTCTGCTCCAAATTTCCACTTGGTTAGGTTTTGTTGAGCTTCCTGCTCAGTATGAAAGGTTTGGCTCCAGCTTGAGCAGGGCCAAACCTCCCCTCCTCACCCACATGGTGAAGCCGGGTGTGCAGGGCAGATGCTGAAGTCCGCTCCAGGTGCCAAGGATCAGTATCTAGGTATTGCATGGCTTTTGGATGTAGGCTGTCATATTTAACTTATAAGCTTCTCAGTGTAAAAAACAAGATATCTCTTTGTAGTCCTTGTGAACTGAAGCTGTAGCATCACAACCTAATATTAATGTTTATTGGAAAGATCAATACCCATACAAAAGATGGCCTCTGTGGGATACAAGATTTAATATCTTTCTGATAAGAAAAGGACCCATGCTACAGAGTTTGGAGGTTCTCTACAACCACCCATCTCACTTTTGCACATGCACATTTGGGCTTGTGTCTATTTTTTTAAAAGTATACACACTTGAATCAGTACTTTTTTTCTGTTAGACATTGTATAAGCCTAAATAACTCCCTGCTGAGTCCCGAATGGCCTTGCAGAAGTCCACCAGGACTTACTGTTTATTTCACTTTGATCCCAGTAGCTTTGGAAAGGACTTTGGCATGTTTACCTTCAAGTTACTCATCTTGTATGCCCACGGTTTGTTTATCCACTGTAGTCCATTGAAATTCCCCCCCCCCCCCCCCTCTTTTTTAGCCTGTTAAAGAAATAGGCCAAAGGTGATTTCAGGGTCCCTATCTGGATATGCATCACCAATTGCTTCAAAGACAACCTTTGGTTTGCTCTAGTAAGTCAGCAGCATCCTAGATATTGTCTTGCTCTCACAGGTCACCAGTGAGTAGGAGAAATCTCAGTCCATCAAGCAAAAAATTGACCCTAACTTAAGTGGATTTAATAACACCACCAAGGATACTGTAATAAGACCAAAGTGAGCCCTGGTGCAATCACACATTTCTGGCTCAAGCATGCTAATCTGCTTTTTTTCCTAAATCAAGCCTACCGATATTTATGTTCAAGGTTTTCCAGTGGCAGTAGTTGGGGTACTTGTTCTTTAACAGGGGAAGGGCTGGAAGAGGAGAAAAGCACAGAATTCTACTTTTCTAACAGGAATGATCTCCCACTCCTGGCCATCCTCCAGCCTCACATAGGCTGGGGAGAGCCAAGGTACTGGGAAACAGCATATTTAAATATGGTAAGTGAATTTATTAGTAGTATAACATACTGGGAGCCTATGTTTTTATCATGTTCTACTAAATTTATATTTATTCAGCTCAGTAAAGACCCATGAGTCCTAAGGAAATGATTACATAGCTTAAATGACTGTCATTAATTAACAGTGTGTCTCAACTTTGACCCCTTCACTTTTTTGCCATCAGTCAGAACCCTGATTTTAGGCTCCTCCTTACAACCTGTGGAACATTTTTATTGGATAGAACACCTTAAAAAGGACACAGAAAGCTTGGGAGAAAACCCATGACTAGTTCTCCTTATGAAATACAAGTGTTTCAGCAGACACTTTGCAAGGCAGTAATGGAGGAAGGAAACTTCCTTACAACCCTATTTGAAATGTTCGTGCTACATCATTGATATTCCTTCCTCAGAAAAAGGAAATAGGATTTTTTAAATAGAATAGAAAACTAGTTCTACTTTTTTTTTTTTTTTAATCCTGTTGGATTCATCACCAAGGCAGGTTTTCCATAATGAGGAAAACAACTCTGCTTTGCAGCCCAGTTCAATGCCTGCTAGAAGGTGCAGCCTGCCAACTGAGCACTACCAGTCCTCCTGTTCTGCTCCTCTGGACATGGTAATTACAGTGATGAAGTGATTATACGTCATTTAACTGTAAAAGAAGATTTCCCTAACTGAGTGAAGGAGGAGACTTTTGCAAGGCATTGTTACAAGAAGAGTTCTCTTACCCCAGTTGACCTGATTTAGCAATATAAAGTACAGAGTGCACCTGACTGAACAAGCAGCCCTCATCCCTTCCTTCCCAAACACAAGATAATCATCAACAATTGCTTCAAGGATACCAGCAGTGCAGTGGTGCGATTCCTGAAACAGCAGTTTGGTGCTGCTTCTCACATGGATGTAGGGGCGTGATTTTTTTTAAAAAAATGACCCTTTATTATCATAATTTCTTTACTTAAGAAAAGAGAATTTTGTAAGTTAAATTACAAATAGTGTTATAAAGGTCCATTTTTAAATAGTAATCACTATACCCATATAGCCCAGCACCTGTATCTACATTACCAACAAGAAGTACAAGTAACCTGTGAATAAACCCATTAAACGGATTTTTTTGCCATGTTGTAAAAACTGATGTATTCTAAACAGCCCTAGAAATATAGTTTTATATTTAAAAATAGAATCTAAAATTATCCCATTTGAAGCATTATTAAATAAGTAAACTGTAGAGATGAGCTTCAACCCAGAAAAAGATCTTAAAACACTTAAAATCAATTCAGTCTTCATGATGGTAAAAACACAAATGGATATAGCCATCATGACTACATGCGTTTCAGCATGAAGTTGGCTTAAGAAATTTCAACTGCAATTTTGGCTGTCTGTTTTATCGGGTGTGGCTAATTGCAGGCTCAGAGCAGCCTCATCACAGAAAAGACACATCTGCGGCTGCCCCAAGGCTCGGCTGCACCGCACACGAAGTGCCACTCGTGCAGGGTGCATCCTTCATCTACAGCCACTTGGCTTTTAGGAAAAAAAATCCCAGGCGAAAACGTGCCCTTAAGAATAGCTGTACTGTAAGCTTAAGTAGGAAAAGATACTGTTTTGGGGGGGTGGGGTGTTTGTTTTGGGTTGGTTTTGTTTTTTTCGCATGCTTTGAACAGGGTTTGAAGCTGGCAGTCAGCCCAGCAGTGGGGTGCTGCTCCCAGCCTTGAGCAGTGGCCTCCAGCTCATCCAGGCCGCTTCCCAGTCATGCAGAAAAAACACCTGTGCAGCCTTGCTGCAAACCCAGCCACCGCTTTGCCAGAGTGTTGTACTCTCTTTCCCCTTGTCTGTACAACTTTGGTGGACATTACATGCTTTTCACAGCACAGGACTAGCTGTTTTCTATGCACTTATGATATAGAACATGTTAGGGCCAGAACCTGTGTGATTCCTACATGGTTTAGCATAACAGGAATAACTACCCTAATAAAAGCTTCAAGTGTTCAGACCCACCTGACTGTAATCTCATCACGGCAGACAGGTCTTTTTGCATGTAAGGCAGGGAAAAGCAGTCATAATTGCAAAAATTTTCTGGAAGGCTTGTCTTCTACGCTGACAAAATACTTTCTTTTTTCTTTGTTACAGGAAGCACCCCTTGCTTCAGTTCCTGCTGCCCAGCTGTTGCTTGGCTTGCCAACAATGATTGTTAATCATAGTAGCTGCTAATTTGCCAATATTTATGTCTCAGCAATTTTTTCCAGATCATTTTGCATCTATTTCACTTTTTACTTCTTGACTTTGTCCGTTATAATTCCTACATAATACTGTTCCTTTGGCCATTAATAGAGGAGGCTCTGTCTTTTTCTTGTGGTTTTATAAATATTACACCATTGTCTTATTTGCAGGTCCTCAGCTGGAAATAAATATTTTTATTGTGATGCTTGATCTTAGTCCAAATCCTACTGAGAACTGCAGATGATTAAATGCCTCTAGTTCCATAATGTAATGATTTACCCTAATTGATCAGGTTTTACATAGAAATTATTACTATTGCAAATGATACCTGCTGATCTTGTGCAATAGTATGCCAGCTCCACAGCGCGTGTAAGAACTGTTACCTGCTTGCTGCTGTATTTTTCAGCATTGAGAAAAGTATTTCTGCATTTGGGAAAATGTTTTCTGAAATGAGGTATAGCTCATTCTAGAGTGATTTAGTTGTTATGCATTTATTTCAGTTTTCTTTAGACTAATACTAAATTCATATTTCTACTAGGATGTCTCTGCAAACACATCAGGGCGTTTTACAGAGATTATTCATTATTTATATAAGGCAGCCTCCTGAGTTAGCATTCTCAAGTGTTGAGTCTACTTAATTACTGCTGTATGCTCCACATGGAATAAAACTCCTCAAGCATCATGCCAGCATGTAAGGATAACATATCTGTAGTCAAAGATGCAAAGATAAATGCAAGTGTCACATCCAGCTGTGCTCTTGCTTGGCTCCATTTGATACTGCAGGCTGATTAAATGTCATAGTGAATGGCTCTAGTCAATCTTCTTGCCTACCTACCAGATGATTTGTGTCCACTTTAATGAGCAGGTTCATTACAAGGTCTAAGAAGACTGTCCAAGCAATACATCTTTTCTTCATATTGTTCCGCAGCTTTGGAGCTATCACAGCAGGGAAATAACTACTTCAGTCCTGAATTCACAGTTTCTTGAACAGCTTGTTTAACTGTTGTTCCCTTGTCTGTCATGCAAGACTCCAAATAATATTTTCCTGCGATTCCTTTCACAGCTGGGAAAAGGCACCATCATTTTCCCCTGCAGATGTTTGTTAACAGTTATATCAGATACATCCTTTAGGATGGTCTTCATGTCTTATGCCAGAAGCATAACTACTGCATAGCACTAGCAGATTGTTCTGCAATGTCCATAACACAGTTTTCTTCACTGGTTTTATTGCCAGACAGCTAGTACATTCTTCTCTTCCTGACAGGGACATGCTACCAGGCACATGCCTGCAAAAGCATATCAAGGGGAATAAAGAGATGCCCTAAAACGAGAAAAAAATCGCAAGCCAGGTTACTCAGCAGCTGGATCTGCATCTGTTGAGGTCAAGAAGTGCTGGTTCCTAAGCTGCAGTTCTGGGATGAGGAAAACAGGAAGGGCCATATGTTCCCCGCAGCTGGGAGGCTCACCCCTGCCACCCTGTTGTGGTTTAACCCCAGCTGGCAACCGAGCACCATGCAGCTGCTCGCTCACTTCCCCCCCACAGCAGGATGTGAAAGAGAATAGGAAGGGTAAAACTGAGAAAACTCGTGGGTTGAGATAGAGACAGTTTAATAAGTAAAGCAAAAGCCGTGCACACAAGCAAAGCAAAAAAATTTACTCACTACTTCCCATGGGCAGGTGTTCAGCCATCTCCAGGGAAGCAGGGTTCCATCACGCATAATGGTTACTCAGGGAGAACAATGCCATCACTCAAAACATCCCCCCCTTCCTTCTTCTTCTCCCAGCTTTATATACTGACCGTGACCTCACATGGCATGAAATATCTCTTTGATCAGCTGCGGTCAGCTGTCCCAGATGTGTCTCCTCCCAAATTCTTGTGCACTCCCAGCCTGCTCGCTGGTGGGGTTGTGTGAGGAGCAGAAAAAGCTTTGACTGCTTAGCACCAAAAACATCAGTGCACTACCAACATCACTCTCATCCCAAATCCAAAACGTTGCACTATACCAGCTGCTAGTAAGAAAGGTAACTCTATCCCAGCTGAAACCATGACACACTGCCACACACAGAAGTGGGGAATGTGGGATATAGAGATTCTCTTCTGAGGGAGATGCAGTATTCATTTGCTAAACAGACCCATCGTCCAACAGCTTACCTCCTCACAGAGGCAAAATACAAGATACTGTGAAAAATTACTAAGGCTCACCCATCCTTGGCTAGCTTATGTTTGTGTCCTTATGGGCAAAAACGCCAGCACTAGGTGTGCTAGCACTGAAGATTTGTGGAACCAATGAAGAAGGAGCCTCTCTCCTTCTTCTTCTGGAGGCATACTCTCCTCAATGCCCCCAGCTGCAAGCAGCAGTTCAGGAGAGCACAAATGTGTGCTAGCAGCAAGGGATGATGAACTGCAGAAAAGGTATCTACAGAAAGCCTCTGTTATTAGAGTGTGTCCCACGTAACTGCTGGACAACCCCAGAGTTTGTCTGCTAAAAACAAGGAAGGGTATTCAAGCACACCAGCTTGCTCATCGGGTGAGGAACAGTTTGAAGTAACAACAGTCAGTAACAAAAGTCAGTGAGTTAAAAATGTGGTGACCTGAACAAAGGCTGAGGGAAAACAAGGAGAATAACTGGTCAGCCTAATAAACTTCAGAGGCATCTCCTCGCAGAGGTCAGAAGTACAAGGCTAATGAGAAACAAATGAAAAAAATGGGAATTCCAGGAAGGAATTCCAGGAAGAAATTCCAGGAAATAGCAGGTAGCATTTTTGTGAAGATAATCCAAGGGATAAAAGATCTGTCTGTTTGAAAACCAAACCAGCTACAACTACCTGTTCTGATTAGAAGAAACATAGGAGCCATCCTCAGACATATGAGGCTTGGCTTATTCACAAGCACAATGACCTAAAAATCAAAAGGGAACATACAGCGAATAGATGAAAACACAGAAACAATGTTCACCTGCAGATAACAGAATCAGAAAGGTTAAGGCATGAATCAGTTCCAACTATCATGGGACACAAAAGACAACTAAAGGAATTTGATAAAAGCATTAGAAAATAAAATCAGGCAAAGGAAATTTCAGTCATTAAATAATGCAGAAAGAGTCCATAACAGATAAAGGCAGAAGTATGATAATAAAAACTCAAAATAGGTCTAAATTAATGTGAAAAACAGATAGAAGCATAGTTCAGACCAGGAAAACAACAGGTGAAGCATATTTTAGAAAAAATGTGTGGCAGGACCTAGTGAAACTTGCTCTGAGGTCCACCAGGTCCTAGCAGGAGCAATTTGAGATCATCAGTGATTATCCTCCAGCTCAGGGAGAGGACAGGGCAGTCCAGCAGGTGTCTGAAGAGAAGGGGTTAACAGCCTAATTCTGATATCCAATAAAATGGCTAGAATAATTTATTAAACAATCAGTTAATGTTCACTCAGGGAACAACATGCTTAAAAGCATGTGTAACATGGATTTGTCAAGAGCAACTCATGTCAAATCCAATCTAATTTCTCTATTGAACAGGCTAAGAAGGTAAAAAGGAAGCTGTGAATGTGATAAATTAAGGGGGTCTTTTGTATGGCATTTGATATCCTTATAAGAAGCCTAAAAATAGTATGCAAATAAACCCACTATAAATACATACAGAACTGCAGCAAAAGCAAACTTCAAATCCTTGCTTGCTGCTTTTGTTGTGTAACTGGTGGAACCTGTCATGTGGGACTGGTTTCTTCTGGGCACATTTCTAGTTAATGATTTTTGATTAACTACTTTGAAAACAAAGTGGGATACTCTCAAAATTAGAGAAGGGCACTGTACTGCTGGTAAGGCTTTGACTGAGACTTGATGACCCTTTGTTGGGGCTATGCCTTAAGAAAGCTGTAAACAAAAATGGAATTAGCAAAAGGTTAAAAGATTTAAAAGGCACAGCCTGTGAGAAAAGACTGAAAGAATGTGTTTACTCCAGAAAGAAAGACTAAAGAACACCTTCCAATGCAGACAGAAGATTACTTTTTTTCTCCATACATAGAGTTAAGAAAAAAATTGATGTATTTTCAGTAAAGGAGACTAAGGCTACATTTTTAGGTAAAACTGTAGCTGTAATGTTAATGACTGAGCCTGGTCATACAGGATAAGCAGAACCCCACTACATGAGATTTTGTTTGAACATACAGCACTCATTTCCATAGACCTTCCTTCTATTGCTGCAAGTTGAAACAACTGGAATAAATGATTCTTTGAGACCTTGTTCAGATTCACATTGCTGCTTTTAAATGAGGAGTCTAAATCATCCACAGGATTACGTTGGCATACATTTTGGCTTTTCATAATGCAGTATACCAAGGAGATTAAAACTCTTTCTCCCACTCAACAAAGCCAGGGGTGGTTGTGGGGTGCCAAATCATATGTTGCAGATATAGAAAAAGGAGAGCATGTGTATACATGATGCTTTTCCTCAAACCAGCTGCTCTCTAAGCAAGCAATCAGGGGAGAAAAGTGCAGGGCTCTTACTCTTTTTTTTCCTCTGAGATCCTGGAGGGAAGTGGAGGGAAACAGAAGGAAACCAAGACCCCGTGGCCTCTGGGGCTTCTTGCAGAGCATAAGTACGCCCCAGGCTGCACTCACAGCCCTTCTCTAGGCTGTAGAAACTGAGGCTGCAAGTCTTTGGAAAGCGGAGATAAACATCCATTTTCACTATCTCTAGCGCACTGAGCAAAGATAAAAGAAGTAGTTCACATATAGGTTATTTGTTTGTATGCCTGAATTTTATGGAGATGGTATTAGCAGGGTTAGAGTTTATCTTTCTTTCTATCTAAGTAACCTCTGCTCAGGTATGAAATAGAAAGTGCTGGTGAGAAACAGGATCTTAGACCATACCAGATACAGAGGGAAAGGCTGAACTGTGCAGCGCTCTGTCATAACCCTATACTCCCAGCTCCAAAAATTCAGTCCATAAATTGGGGTTTAAAAAAACCCATAGGATTATCTTTTTTAAAAAAAATCACCGAAGCAATTATGGGCCCTCCTACTTCTATCCTGCTTTATGTACTATTGCAATACATTAGTTTTGTGCCTTCAGTCATCTCAGCCACCGCGGTGACGGGGAAAACACGGCTCGTTGGAGAGGGAGCAGACTCGCCCATTCACCTCCCGAAGGCTCCGGCTAAAGGAGCCAGGCACGATCTGCCAGGCAGACACGGCAAGCCTGCCGCCGGAGCGACAGCAGCTGGCACGGCCGCTTCCTCCTCCGCCGAGCCCCCTCCCGCCTTGTCCTCATGGATGCAACTGCCGGGATGGGCCCTGCTCGGCACCGGCCCTCAGGGGGCTCTGGCCCGACCCAGGGCGTGAGCAACGGCCGCCTGACCGGACGCACACAGGCACCGCGTGTCGGGGAGCTGCGGCCGCACACCCCTACACGCCGCACACCCCTCTCACCCCTCACAACCCGCCCGCACACCGGCGACGGCCGTTACCTACCCACCCCCACCGGCGCCCCTGACACGCGCCACTTGAGGGGGGCGGAGCGAGACAGCGCGCGAGGCGGGATGCGCCCCTGGCGGCCAATGGGACGCCACCAGGCACCACCCTGCAGCCAATAGCGTCTCGGAGAGACGCCGCGCGGCTATCCCCTGCGGGCTGCGGAGGAATGCCGACAGCTCAGCCGATGGCGACCCTCCTCGTCGCGCTTTGCGACAATTTCCCCCCCTCCTCCTGCCTCCTTGCTTTACGGCACGCTGCCTTTCCCCCTCCCCATGACCACCCCCTCCGGTTTCGGGGCCCGGGAGGAGGGAGGCGGGGCCGCCGCGGCCAATAGGCGCCGAGAGCGCCGCAATGACGGAGGGGGCGGTGGCGCGGGCGCTGCCGTAAAGCGGGCGCCGGGCGGCGGTGCGGGGGAGTTGTCACCGGCACCGGTGGCGGCAGTGCGTGAGACGGGCGGGCCGGGCGCTCCTTGCCGCCGAGGGCCGCCATGGCGGGGGCTCTGGCCCGCAAGGCCGTGGACTATGTGCGCAGCAAGGAGTTCAGGGACTACCTGATGAGGTGAGCGTGGAGCGGGGGGGTCGTAGTCGTCGCCAGCCGCCGTGTCCGCCGCCGCCCCTCCCGCCTCTGGCTCGGGCGGCCGCGACTGCCGCGCTGCCCACGCGGGCGGCCGGCAGCTGCCCTCGTCCCTTCCCCGGCCCCCGCAGCCTCGGAGCGCCCGGGACGGCGGCGGGGCGGCGTGGTTTGACCTCTGCCGGGCTCGCCCTCGCCGGCGGCTGGGCGGGGGAAGGAGGGAGCGGGCGGGGGCCCGTCGGGCGAAGGCGAAGCCGGCCCGGAGGCGCCAAGGGTGGGGGTGGGCACCGGGTGGGGGTCCCGCCATGCTGTCACGGCGCCGGTGCGCCCCTGTTGTTGCCATGTCCTGCGGGGGCTGCCGGGGCTGCCCGTCTCCCGCCCACCCGGCGGGGGTGTGTGGGGGGAGGCGTGTGTGGGGGGAGGCTTGACCTTGAAGCGAAGCGGCGGCGTTTGAAACTGCGGCGGCAGCTGCGCTCCTCTGCCCGTGACCTTTCCTCCGCCGGCCGCGGAACCCGGCGGCGGGCAGCCCCTCGGCTGGCAGCCGCTGGCTGAGGCGGCGGCAGGCACAGGAGCCGGGGGCGAGCGAGGCTGCCCGCAGCAAGGGCAGAAAGAGCGCGGTGACAGATGCGGTCTTAAGACCACTTATTTACACGTCCTCAGAGATTGAAATAGGTGCTTTTCCTTTTTCTTTTTTTTTTTTTCGGAGGTTTGTTAAAGCCCCGCTTTCATAGTGGGTATGGTTTAAGTCACCTCCCAGACACCTCAGTGTGTTTGAGCTTCAGTTTGTGCACTGTGGTAGGGGTTACGGTATCTTGAATGGAAATAAGAAGAATGTCTTGAAGATACGATTGCAGCATACTTGCTTAAATCTGGTTGAACTCCTGTATAGGAACTGCCTCAAGTAGGCAGGCTGAAGTTTTCTTGGCTGATAGGCAGCCTGACAAAGCTAAACAAATAAAAATGGGCTCTTTCAATAAAGGTGGCTGAACAACTTTTCACTATAGGTGTTGCTCTGCTGTTCTACCTACATCTATTGCAACTGATGTTTGATGTTGAGCAAGCATGTAGGAGTACATCTGTTTATCTGAGAAACTTAGTCTTGGTTAAAGTAGCAGGAGATGGTGTAAGCCTGCATGGAAGAGGGATTGTAACATAAAGGCTCAGTAAGCAGGAGGGTTTGTTTGGTATTTGCAAAATCAAGTTCCCCAGAAACAGTAGGACAAAAGGATGAGTAAAATAGGAGAAGGAAGAGAACATCCTTGAAGCAAAACAAAGAATGGTCAGAGCAGGCTTCTACGTGGATTCCTTTTGAAAGTCTTGAAGATACTGTGTAAGCTTGGTAGATGTATTTCAATGTTAACATTTATTTAATTGTGCCAGAATTCATGTGATGCATGTAAATTGCCAGTAAAACAGCTTCTTAATAAGAAAACCAAACAAAAATCCAGAAGAGAGAACAGCTGCTTCCTAATACCACCACACTTACTTGCTGGAAGTATCTCTTTCCTTACCAAAGACTGAAAAGGTAGCTGAAATAAGCCTTGTCAGCTCTATTTCATCCAAATTCTAGTCTTGAAATGAACCATATAAAAAGAGCATTTCACAGGATTCTACCTTTGTGGGATGGGTGCTGCCTTTTTATGTACAAAGATACCTGCTTATTTGTACTTCTGTTACTGGTGGTGTCATGAAGGACTGAAATCAGTTGCTCCATCTGGTATGGCCTTTCAGCTTTGTTTCTTCCTTATTAGGAGAGGAGTATCTAAGTTATTGGCTTTATGTTGAGTTTAAAATATAGATTAACAGTCAACAAAAGACTGTAGTCTGTCGTCTGCATAGGAGCAATGGGGTGTGTACACTTAAGAGCTGTATCTCTTTATGTTCCTTCTTGAAGGCTCTTGCTTCCCCAGACAGCAGGACTCTATGCTGAAAAAGATTCTCATTGTGCCTTATTCAGAGCAAGAGTTTCCTCAAAGCTCTGAGACTGGTATCTGTTCTAGAAATTAGCATCTAAACACTGCAGTGAAGCAAGGCTTTAATTGTGAAACTTGTCTGTGGGAAATGATGAGTTGAGATATTGTTTGTGATACCAGTGCTGTGTTTTAAATTGGTTGACCCTAAATAGAATAACTGAAGTTACCCAGAGTGGTGGAATTGAGTGTTCTATTATTGCTTGGGGCAATCAAAACTTGCAGACATTTATTGGAATAAGTAGTTTCAGTTTCAGCTTCATAACTTGAAAACATGAAAGCAAGTATAATGAATGCATGCTGCTTTTCTCAGGTGAATATATCTAGCATTAGAATTGCATTATGTCATGGGTTAGCTTTTGGATCTTGCACAAAGAAACAAGATAAATTACTACTTAAACCGTCATTAATAATTAATTGTTCTGTTAGTTTCGCATCTGGCTTCTCTCAAGTAGTGATTAATAGAGATCTGAATAACTATAAATCATGTGAGTATAGATGTACTGTAACTATGTCTTAATGTTTTAAAATAAGCATAGTAAGAATGTAAGCTGTAGGTAGACTTTTACTGCTTCTTGTGCAATGCAGCAGTGATGTTAATTTGAAACTAGCTTCTTGGCACATGAAAGCTTGGTAGCTCTATACATTGTGAGCTTGAAGTTATGTTTTTTTCTGTAGATCTGAGAAATGTCAGCATCACTAAAGTTGCATAATCTAAGCCGCTAATAGTAGGCAACTGAGTCCTCTTACTTTCTATCTTAAAGAGTTAAAACAATATTTTCTGGAAAACATTCAGTAAAACAGGTCTCTTCTTTTGAGAGAGAGAACCTGTAGGCAACTATAGACAAGCTCTGGCATCTTGTGTTAAAGCCTTAATTACTTTAGTCACATAATGAATCCCAAGGAGTCCCACAATTTTTTGGTAATAGAGAAATAAGCATGGAGAGTGCCATCTTTTGGGGCACTTCTGAAATGTCTCTTCCTGATGACTCAGCAGTAATGCAAATGTAGTGACTCTGTTAACATAGATGGCTTTGAAATAAATAGTTCATTCCTTATAAAGCTTGAGTGCCTATGTTGACGTAAGCTGTCTAGGACCTTTCTTTTAATTGAAATGAACTTTACAAGAGGGAGCATCAGTAGTGTAACTAGAATTAGCTATCTTCAGTTCTCCTCATTAGTAAATCTTTAAACACAAGGACATAAGAACTTAAATGTCCTCTAGCAGTCTGTGCTAGAAATTGAAGGACACAGTGCCTGCTGTCATCTTGTATGCTCAGAGAAGTGAAAAATCTACCTCTTGCAGAAGGGTAATACTCTTTCCACTTAAGGGATGGCAGTGTGGGGTGGAAACAAGTAGCCACAGTTCATCTATATTTGCAGAGTGGTCTCTGGCCTAATATCCTCATTGTCAGTATGAGGAAAACACCTGTGAAAATTTGGGGAAAAAAATCTTCCCCAATATAGCTTTTTGGGGTTGGATTGTAGTAGAAATGTAAGTTTTTGATCAGCTGATGGTTCCTCTTGTGATGTCTAGATATGTACGCAGAAATTAATGACTGAGTAAATCCAACAACTGTTGTCCACAGTTCTGGAAACTTTAGTACAAAGTGTTCCCTTTGTCAAGGGATTGAATGTAGTTCTTGGAAACTACTAATTTGGAATGGTCACTTCAGGAATAGATGCACGCACTTGCTGCGGTATCCTTGCTATTAGATATGGTGCATTTGTTGCAGCTCTGTTGGCTGCAGAACTTTGGGCCTGGATGTCTGCTTCTTGAAGAGTTTATATGACCTTGATCTGCCCTCTTCTAGGAGTTCTGTTTTATTTTAGAAGATCTATTTTTATTTATTTCTATTGTTTCAGTTATTTTTAATTTATTGTATATTTAATATATACTTTTAATAAAATATATGATTTTACATATTTATTCTATAATAATTTATATATTTAAGGTCCTCTTATTGTCCTTTAGAACTATTTAAATAGCTACATTAAAGCCTCTAAAACTACAAAACAGTTCTAACTGTTCCAGTCTTGCATGGATGTGAGGACAACCTTGCAAGACCTTAGCCAGAGCTGTCTACTCTGTTAAAATAGCAGCAGTTTGATTCTATTTTAGGCTTTCACTTGCCTGAAAACAACTTCCACTTTAAAAATGAAGGCTGACTTCTGTTGGCACAAAAACTTTGTGCCGGGAGACACACTTGAACTTGTTTAGTTAAGGTCTTATGTAAAAATTGCAGAGTGCACTTGTCTTGTGAACTTCAATTAATTATTGCTGCAGTTCAGTTTGTAAGAAAACAAAAAGCAAGTGGTTAGACTATTGAAGGACACCCTAACAAAGCATCCTGAACCAGCCTGCAGCTTGTAACAGACTCATGGAGATGCACATTCAGTGTGATTTTTCTAAGTAGACCTGCCTGTTCCCTTACCACGCAGTGCTCTAAGAAGATGGAAATCAGCATGAGGAAAGTGACTGCTAAGTGTTCTGCAGCTTGGGGCAGTAGTAGGTGAGCAGCAATCAGGCAGCAGTAGGCTTTCTGTTAGTACCTGGCTGCTTATAATTCTGAACTGACTCCTATCAGTATCGTTGTTAGAAAGAGAATGTTTAAAAGTTCTGAAGCATTTTAAAAGGTATAGTAGCAAACAATCTTAAATGTATGCTGTAGCCTAGGTTTCATGCTTAGATTGCTAAGTTTGTGTATATATAAATAAATTGGTACTTATATGATCACTATAAGGAACTCCATATAGGACTGGAGTGTAATTGCATGTTAGATCACTGAAAATGTTTTGTAGCTCGTGTTTGGTACATCCACAGTTGGCCTGAGCTTAGTGACAGTAAGATCTCTGGCAGCATTTGGTTTGACCTACTTGTGTGAGTGTACAAAGAATTCCAGGTGACCTCTTCAAAGCCTTCACAGAACTGTAGCTGTTTAGCTTTGTCATGGGCAAACCCTGACAGCTTTTGGCATCCTTTTAAACTATTTGGAGTGGTATCTTGGATACTTTGAAGTCTACAGGGAATGAATGTCTTCTACAGACCATAATAGGATTTTGTCTTGCTAGAAAAAGGTATGTGAGCAGCAAACGCTTGTCATAATGACAGCTTTTGAGGGAAACAGGATTATTAATACTGTTATATTAATCAAGGTCAATGCCATGGTAATTTCCTGATTTCTACCCGTCTTCTGTTTGTGTTACACTTCTGTCAATTATTAAAGAGACTAACTTTGTTTTCTCTTTTTTCCTTGTGCTTTTTGAATGGAAAACGATGATGGCCCACTCAAACAGTACGGTAAGAAAAGGGAGGGGACTTCTGGCTTCACTTTTTCCCTGACCTCAGTAATGTGCAGTCTTTTTGCCTCAGCACTGTTATGACCTTCCCTGCACCTGAAAAGCATACTGCAAACCTCCAGGAGTGATGCACTAGTAATATTTATTCACAACTCTGAGGTTAAGGTGACCAAACATTAGCTCCTTCAGAATGTCTCCTGAAGTTATCACTACAAAATTAAAGGGGCTGCATTTTTTTCAGCATATTCTTTGCTAAGGAGATCAGATCAATCTGGAGCCTTTCTTGTTCATAACTATACTGTTACATAACTGAACTACCTGGCTTATTTTTAACTAGCTTTACATCAGATAATAAATGGTACTGTACAACTCTCGCTACAGGCTTTTCTTTCCTTCAGCCTTTCAGTTTACTCCTGAAACTGGGAGTGGGTATTTTATACCTGTTACGCTGTGAATCATAATGTTATGGGAGACTTGCTTTTCTGTGTAGACCCAAGACAAACTTTATAGGTGTAGTTTAATTCTTGTGTGCGGAAATGTCAAAGGGTGGCCTGCCTGGAGGCACTTAAAACTGGATAACCATCTCAAGTGGGAAGGTTCCAAAGTGAACCGTCCTGGTTAGCAGAGGAAAGTTAGAGCTGCAGCACTGCTGGAATGTGAACTGATGATTCTTCAGCTTGTACAGCCTGAGCTTGAAGTTCCGTAGTTTATAGTGTGTTATTTGTTTATGTTCTAATGGCAGCTGAATTAAGTAAAAAGGCCGAGTTGACTTGATTTACCTTTCAAAACAGAAGTCACCACCAAGACTCTCAAAGCTGTAATTGTTTCATAGATTCAAAAAAATCAACCATTTTAGAGTCTTAAAGACTTATTTTTCTGAAACTACACTTCTTCAAATGAGACTCCTGAAGTGACTGTAAAAACCTCCCCGCATACTTGTACTGCCTCACCAGTTACATTTTGCAGTCTGCTCTAGTGTGGTCATGCTAACACAAGTTGTTTTGCTGTGCACGTAACCATGGTTATGTGACTAGATGTTTGTTTCTGGTCCTCTTATTGTCCTTTATAACTATTTAAATAGCTACATTAAAGCCTCTAAAACAATATTGTGTGCTGCTGACTCAGTTTCTGTGGATGTTCTTGTTCTGTCGCAACATATCTTGTGTGTGAGTGGTATTATAGGTACTCTTCTTCACACTGTCTAACTATAGCTGTACAGTCTAAATACCATGTAGCCATGCACTGTAAGTATAAAAGTGAATTTAAGTTTCTTGTATTGCAACCCAGATCTGTAGGAAGCAAGTCTGGCTTTTAATCTTACTGTAGTGTTACAAACTAGTATCCAGACTGGCAAGAGTATCTTGAAATTAAAGTTGCAAGAAACTTAAATATCCCCTGACAATTCCAAATCATTGTTGTTTGCAATGTTACAGTTAAGGGAAATGCCAAAAGAATGGGTATAGTTGGTATCTGCAAAGCTCTTTCTTACAAGGTGTGACTCTTTTGCCATATCTAGTTAAGTTACTTTAGAGCATCTTCAGCTTCCCATTAGAGGAAGCTGATGAAAGTACTTGCATCTTCTGTGGAAACAATTCTACTGAAACCTTGTTACTCATAACAGTAGTGGAAATTGGACTTATGACACTATTTTTCTCAGTTTGGAGCCTTTTAGGCAATACTTATCAAATTGAGCTCTTGCCAGTTTTTCTGACTTGATTCTTTCCAGTTCTTGTTTCTGTTTTTCTATTTGTGTACACACCTGTAGCTAACTGCTCCGCTCATACCTGTCAAATCACTGAGCTTTAGGTAGTCACTAAGTTGTTTCAGCAATTGCAGATGAAGCTCTGGGTAACAACTTGGTATGGTTGCATGGCCCTGCTCTTTCAAAGAGATGGTGTAAGCACTTGGAAGATGTTTGCTGAGCATTTCTTTATTCTCAGCATAACACGAAAACAGTTCCAGTTCTTCGCTTCAACAAGTCCTTGCATTTTCATTACATTTTTGAGGAGCTTTATTTGAAAGGGATGAATGATAATTCTCTGCACAGAAGTGAGCTGTAAGTCTGAGATTATATGACTATTCCAAGCAGACTGCTTAATGATGGCTGAGGTATAATTACAGAAAACTGCATTTTAGTGGCCTTACAATAGTTCCTCTCCAGTCTGCAAGAAGATTAAGAGTGGGTTCCTCTTCCTTCCCTTCTGAAGATTAGGCCTTGCTAAAAGAAGGGTTTAGTTCTTCTCGCTTACATCAAAAGTAGCCCCTGTCTTAACTTGGAATTTTACCCTTAACCCTGTCCTCTGAAGCTTTGTGTGGCTAAGGAAGAACTAAAAGAATTAACTAATTATTGACTATAAGAATACTGCAGGAGGTCTGTGTTTCTGTGTAACTTTATTTTCTTTTTCCCTCTTTACAGCACTTTTGGGGGCCAGTTGCCAACTGGGGACTTCCTGTTGCTGCTATTAATGACATGAAGAAATCTCCAGAAATCATTAGTGGCCGAATGACATTTGGTAAGACCCGAGACAAACTTCTTGTCAGTAAACTGACCACAGAACACAGATTCTGTCCTTCAGGCAGCGATATTATTAGTTGCTTGCAAACTTGTGATCAAAGCAAATACAGATATCAAATATCTTGTTATATAACAACTTCAAAGGCCACTTAAAAATTGAGGTACTGAAAAATTGCAGAGCTCTCTTTAAGAGGGATTTCCAGTAATTTGGAGGGGAGGGAGGTAGGTCTTGAGTCTTAGCAGTTTTGATCACCAGACTCATTCCTACAGTATAATTCTTTTGGTATCTTATACTGCTGCATGCACTGGTTCAGAATGCATCTCTTTACACAACATTATTCTTTGTGTCAAGAACAGTGATACCTTGTAGTTAGCACGAGACTTAAATATGAATGCTGACAAACTAAAGAAATGGTAGTGCTTCCTCTGCAGGGTGCAAAAAGCAGCTGAGGGAGGTTAACTCCTTGCAAAGTAGTTGCCTGTGAGAGGGTAGTGTGACTCTTAATGGAATAGTGAGAACTTCTTTTTGAATGCATAAGCAATATTTTTTCCACCTTTTTTGAACGTGTATAGTTTTTACCTAGATGTTGGTCTCTCTATTTTATTATTCAAATACTTCTCTAGATCATAAATCTGAGGTTTAATTTATTAGCTTAATTTTGGGATGATGCCTCTTCCTTAACTGAGGTAATAACTTAATTCTGAGTAATTCTTCTCCCCAAAGCAAAATACCTTTGGGGTAAGGAAATTTATAGCCTTGTGCTCACTTAGGTTCTGCATAGAGTAATTCAGTCTCTTAATCAGCTTCCTCAAGATAGAAGACTAGTTCATATAGTCTCTGGTATAGTGAAACCGTTTTGCAAATAGTGTTTTGGTGGCAGCTACCCAGCTCAGCAAAGTTGAGACACTCTTTAAATTTTTACAAGTATATATAGGGTGGTGCATACAAATATTTCTTTTTTTTCATCTTCCAGGTTCTGTACTTAAAAAAAGGCTGCTTTCCTTGAACAATTCACTTCCTGGGTTTTTTTTTTGTTAAATTTTTCCCTTAAGCCTGTCAAAACTCCATGAAACTAGTGACTTGGATTGCAGTTTCCTGTATTTAAATGCAATTATTATAGGAGAGTAGATGATTTTTTTTCTCATCTTCCTGGAAAGCAGGTAACAAAGCTTTATGCTTCTAAACATTCATGATTTCCTGGGGATGGAAACCACCTTCTCTTAAAGTTCATTTTAGAATGTTCCCAGCAAGAACTGTACTTAAGTAATTAGTATTTTTAAAAATACTCTGTCCTAGAAACTGTCAGAATAATTGTATAGGACAGGCCATGTCTCTTTGGGATCAACTCTTATTCTCTGGCTGAGAGAGGTTAGGTCATCAACTAAAAAGGCTTCAGTTGCATCACAGGAAAGCATATGAGGAAAATGAGGGGTTTTTGGTGGAAAGCTGCAGCCCTGTACACTATCTTGTGTAGCAAAAATGAGCAGTATTATGTGTTTTCCTGCATTGGATCTTCAAAGTAGACAAGTTTCTAGGACTATTGGAAAGCTCAAAAGTAGTGAAAAGCATTCTACTTGTGATTACATTCCACTAGCATGAAAATTATGCCTCAACAAAATGCGGATATTAAAAATCTGCTAATGATGTCTATCATGTTTTGCAGCACTGTGCTGTTACTCCTTGACTTTCATGAGATTTGCCTACAAAGTGCAGCCAAGAAACTGGCTTCTTTTTGCATGCCACTTGACTAATGAAGTCGCACAACTTATTCAAGGAGGACGACTGATCAAATACAGGCAAGTCACCCTTTAAAAGGGGAAGCCATAAACTGATGGCTCTTGCAATACTCTGTTAGTGGTTTTTAACTGTGGTGCAAACCCCTGCATGGTTTCTGAACTTGTTTAACTTCATTACTTTTTGCAAACCGTTTAACAAGCTTGTTGTCAGTAGGCTGAACTATGGCTTGTTGCCTTGCACCTCCTTGGAGACTTCTGAGGGGTGCACACAGTAAAAGCTGAAAACCCTTGTGGTCATAGATGTAGACAGGGCTTTCAGCAGCTGTCTGTTTTGGGGTTTGTTGCATTTATTATGTTGATTAGTCTGCATCTGTCTTAGTAACTAATTCCTAGGATGGAAACATCCATAGAACTGAAGGGGTTGTATGTCTGAAGGAGAAATCAAGCAAAACCTCTCTAAGCAGACTGTTCTGTATATGGGCTAGATACAACTGATTGTGACCGGGGAACAGTTTACCAGCAGTCTTACACCCTCGTTGTGTAGCAAGTAATGCAGGCACTGCCCCAGGCAATCCCAATGGGTCAGGATTGTGGCTTTCTCCTCTTCTGTTCCAAGAAATCTATGTGGAGCAATGGGAGGATGTAGCCTCCTGAACTGTAAATTAAAAAATGAGACTGAGCAAAACTGCAAGTGAACCTGCCTTTGCATAAATAACTGGCCAAATGTACTTCATTCCTAAAGTTCTACTGTAAGTCCAGATTTTTAATAGCAATTGCAGTTCAATATTCACTCTTGCAAAACCTGTTCTTCTCTTGGCAGGATGGAGAAAAAGAACTAAATACCTAACTTGAAATAAGCCAGGGAATGTGTTCAACCCGAATTACAATCAAGGAAGACTTGCCATCTACAGTCGCTGTCAAAATTACAATGGGGATAAAACAGGAAGACCTATTATGACCCCACCAAGAATCCTTCTGCTGAATACTACTTTTTAAAAGGCAAGATAAAAAAAATTAGTAATGTAAAGCATTGCATTTAAAGTCTTGCTGCCTTACAGGTCCTTAATAACTACCCTTTTAATTTAGTCATCCAAATAGCAAGCAATATTTGAAAACCAACTTTTTTTATCTAACGGTCTACAAAAGTGGCCCTTGATGGTTTGACAAAACTGTTTTCAAATCAATATGAACACAGGTCAGTAAACAGAACTGTAGGTGGTATCACCATTCTATGTATTAACAATTCTTAAAAGCCATTTAACTTGGGTGCATTCATTCCTATTCTGTCTCTTTTCTTGTTTTGGTTTGGTTTTTTTTTTAACTTAAGCAGTGGCTTGCTAATCTACAAGAACAAATGTGTAGATAGGCAGCCTGGAAATGACCAGCTATCCCTCTTCCCTTACTGCATGCCTTGTCTCGGTAAAGAGACGTCATTAACATACATTTTTAAGTCGCACATTATTTAAAGAAGACTTGGAAAAGCAAAAGCATAGCACTGAATGAAGGAAGGCAACAAAGTCTGATACTGTTCTTTAAGACGTTCTAAATGGATTTTATTTTTTTTTCTTACTGTTTGAGTTGTTCTAGATGTATGTAATCCTCATATAGGCAAAAACTGAACTTGTTTGGAGCCTAAGATCTGAAGGACACAAGGTGCCTTTCAGCAGTTTTTGACTTCATGACCTGCCTGAAAGTTACATTGATGTAAAAGTGTAAATGACAAAGAATGTATGTGATGGATTTTATTTCAGTGCAGTGTTTTTGAACAATAAACTTGTTCCAAATGGCAATAAATCCCTTAAACATTTTAAAAAGTTTTGTTTATCGTGTTGTGATACCAGGTCCTGAAGTGAAATTTTAGTGTGGAGTGTCATTTCATTACTGTAACAGCACGAAGCAAAAACAGTTTGGAAAAGTATATACATATCTTTTTGTGTGTACTGAGTTCAGGTGAGTGTCTTCAGGATCCTAATACCTAGCACCTCTTCCCCCCTGAAGAGGGGGTGTGGGTACTTGACTGAGGATGAGTATTACTGCCACGATAGGCAGGGTTGAATTCAGGGCTCTCACTATGTGGGTAAGTAAATATTAATTGAGCATCTTGTAATTACTAGAAGACAACATGTAAAAGACTTGCTTTAATCCCAGGCTGATATTGTGTTCCCAATTGCATGATGGCTAAATTTTGTAATGGGCATACAAGAAAGAGGCTTATAAGGCTTGCCCTGCTGGATGTGTAAAACTAGTATTGACTGCTACTTTTTGCTTTAGAAAAGTCAGCGTATAAAGTTTCCCCTTCAGTACTGCTGTCTCATCATAAAAGTTGTCATCTTCTCTCCCTCCCTATCTCCTGGAATAGAAGAAGCATTAGGCTTCTGTATAAATAAGTAGTGAGATACAAGCAGATAAGGATAACTGATTATTTTAGCACCTTACAGTTGTATTGGAAAGAAGATAACTTACCTAGAAGTTTGAACTTCATAGGTATGAAATGTAGTGGTTTTGGGCTGCTCTTGGGTAAATTGTGCAATAGATAAAATATTTTCATCTCACATGTTGCTTTGTTCATTAGCTGCTGATTGTCTTAACTTCCCTACCTAGGGAATACCATTACAAGAGTTTCTTCTCTAGTTTTCCTGGTAGCTGCCTGCATCGTGTTTTCTCATGTATTTCCTTTCTTCCCCTTCCCCCCCCTCCAGTCACTGTGACAAGGCTCAAGTTCTTTGATACTGGAGTGGTGCGAGAGAGAATTGCAGGTGGAACATGGGCTCTAACTTGCGTTGATTAGGTTTTAAACCAGTGATGCTTCCTGGAGTCCATACAGGCTTCTACAAAAAGGGGAAGGGGTGAAGCAGAGTATCTATCATGGGACTTGAAGGGACAGGGTCTGATCTGGGACTGGGAACTTGGGCCTGGGGTGGATGTTCCACAGCCTGTCCATCTGCCTAGTGACAAAAAAGTTTATATGGGCAGAGTGCCACCAAGTGGCTTGTGACCTATGTCCTTCAGAGCGTTATTTATCAAGCCATTTACATAACATTTCTTTCTTTAAATAATAATGAGGGGGGGTGACCTTAAGGAGGAGAAATGAAGAATTATTGCAATAAATATTTGTTTGGTTAATCAGCATCCTCATCCTCTGGCACAAAATACTGAGACACACTGGACTATGGCCATTTTGGGATAGTGCTGTCTGGATTAATCCAGAAAGAGAACATTTTAAAGAGGCTGTGGAGATTTTCTATATTCTTGAGTCTGAATATCATAATAGAGCTAATGGCTTCCTCCCCACCTCTGCCTTGGGTAGCATTGGATAAAAGAATGGGACTATGCCAGCTTTACTGATTAAGAATAATCCAAAATTAGTGCTCTGTATTTGCATTTGACTTATAAGATTATAGGGCTTGTCTCTACATGCTATAACTCTGGAGTAGCTATTTGGTTATAATTTCACAGCTTGTTATAATCCTAGTAACTTTTCAACTGTAGGATATGTCCTGCCACTAGAAACCTGTGCCGCTCTGATCCCACGCACTGTCCTGTGTGTACTGCTCCTGTTCCTCCACAGTAAGACTGGGAACCACATGGCCTTCCCTGTCTTGCTGCAGTGTCAGCTGCTGTCTTTCATGTTTTCAGACAGTTTCTCACCTTTCTGAGCAAGTGCTGCTAGACAGCCACTAAGGAATGCGACACCCTTAGGAATTCAAGTGGGAGACAGTACCAGCTAAGCACTCGGTCTGATTTTGTTCCCCTTTCTCCCCTGTTTGAGATCTCTTGACCCACTTCTTCAAGGGGGGACTTAGACTATAACTCACTGTACCATTAAAATAGCCTCTTCTCTTCTGTTGTTGCAAGATTAAGTGTCCTTGATGTGGAAGCTTGCTGATTTGTGATTCAAATTTGGAGGTCACTTGGTAGCACAGTAATAAATGGACAGAAAGCAATAACCGTAATTGTGGGGACAGAAGGAAAGAAATTACTTGCAAGGCTTCTTTAATGAGGGCAGTAACAGCTATCTCTAGTGAATTTTGTTCAACATCCCACAACTGTCTTGTGTTAATAATCATTTCAGCTAATGCTGCTATGTATAGTATTTTTTTTTTTCATTTTGCATTGATGACTTCTGTATAAAGAAGTGAGCTTTCCCTACTCTAAATGCAGTACTGTGGCTAAGAGTTTTCTGCTGCAAATACAGCCTACCAGCCCTCAGAGGAAAAAAACCCAAATATTCTTATTAAAATGTAGTTCTCCATAGTGTTGTGGGTTATCTTTTGTTCTCTGTACAAGGCACAATTGTGCCATCTGAGCAAGGACAGCAGTGTAGAGAATTGAAGGGGGAGGAAAAAAGGACCAAAAAAAAAAAGTCTCAGTAAGTTTACAGACCGAGAAGGCAGCGAGAAAGGGAGAGTTTTGACATAGAAATGTTTAGAAAATTCAATGCCAAGTGTGGACAAAGCAGTCTTCCAGCTACTCCAGTGCGTTCCCTGAGCTCTCACATGAATGCTGATACAAAGGGTATTATGGCCTAACTAATACGTAGGGTGTGAAATCACCAAATGTATTCAACTGTGCGTTTCCAGTGTCTGTGAACCTGTATTACACTGCCTTAGGGGCAGACATATTACTGCTGTATGTGCCAGTTATAAGAAAGTGACCTGAGTCAAGAAGAGCAGGAATAAAAAGATGAGATAGAGAAGAAGAGTAAAAACCCCTACTACTGTAATAAGTTCATTAGTGGGCTTAGCACAAAGCCCTTTATGAATAAGACCTGTTTCTTCATGCCAATGTGACAGACTACCAACAATATAAAATGGTAATATAGGAAAGATTCACAAGCACAGTTATCAGCTGTCCTGGGTTTCCAGCCTGTGTCTCACAGGATACTTTGATCCTGTCTGCATTTGGGGAAGAGCAGAGCAAACTGCCTACTGTAATATGTCTGCAGTTCTGCTTTTATAGAATCAGAGTATTTCTGCTGTCATCTTATGTGGAGGCTAAAAAGTTTATTCTGATTAAATAAGACATTGCTGCAAGTTTCACTATCTTTGTAAAGTGGAAAAGCAAGCAGTCTGGTGTTCTAAACTGAGGCAATTTCTTTATTAATAAATTGTGGAGAAGTCTGTCTCTCCTCACCCAATACCTTTCTGCTTTTGCTGATATAATAGCTGCCAGTGCATTGCATGTAGTCACTGTGGTAACCACTTATAAATAACCAATGTCCATAGAATCAACCTAATAGCAACCAGAAGGCAGAAATATTGGCTTCCTGGATAACCTGCTCTGAGCATCATCACTGAGGTCCTGCTCCTTCAAGATCATCACCTCTCTCTTTTTCACAGGGCCTAACCCTGACCATGATATTGCTCTCTTCTTTTTGTGCCTTTTCCATTTCTCCCTCTCTTCCCACTTTTTTAAACATTAGGTTTCAAGTAACTATGGCAACAAGCGTGGGAATTCTCAGCTTATTCATTTCGTCTGAAATCTGGGTCATGTCTTTCTCATTAAGTGAAACTATTGTACGGTGACAACTGGCCCAAACTCAGCCCTTGGTGGAAGAGAAGGCAACACCAATTACAGCAGCAATTGCAAGTATTTATGTAATGGCTGTATTTGGTCCACTGTGTAGAAATATAAAAAGGTACAAAGCAAGCCACTTATAATTTTGAAAGCATTTAAACCATAACTTATGGAGAATCATGCTGTAACTTGCTTTAATTGGTGTTGATTTATAGGATGGTTGGAATAGTCTCATGTCATGCTTGTTGTCCTGGGGTATGTATTAACTGAAGGGATGCCTTCTCGGAGTGGTATCGAGTGATGTAAATGAGACTAGTAGCCTCTCTCATTCTTTGAAGAGGACTTGTGGTGTTGTGAAACCTTAAAGCTGTCTCCTGGCAGGACAAGATACTAATCTCTAACCTATCACTCTGCAGTCTGCCTGGATCTGAGATCATAGCTTAAACACAGAAAGGTCTCCAGATTTTAACTTGTTGCAATGCCAAGGGAATAGCAAGATTGTCTCAAACATTGCTCTCTACAACTACCTAAAAGGAGGTGGGGGTCAGTCTCTTCTCACAAGTTACCACCAATTGGCCAAGAGGAAATGGCCTCAAGTTGCGCCAGGGGAGGCTTAGGTTAGATATTAGGAAAAACTTCTACACTGGAAGGGTTATCAAAGACTGGAACAGGCTGCCCAGGGAAGTGGTTGAAGCACCATCCTTGGATGTATCTAAAAGCCATCTAGATATGGTGGTCAGGAACATGGTTTAGAAGTGGGCCCAGCGAAGTGAGAGAATGGTTGGACTTGATGATCTTAAAGGTCTTTTCCAGCCATAACGATTCTATGATTCCTCTCTTATACATTTGGATAGACCATATCTCCTTGCCCCTGGGATCACTTAAAATCCTAAAACAATTACTGCATTTGTTCACGGGGAAGCCATGCAAAGCAGCAATTACAAGGTACTTTTGTACACACTTGATGTTAGGGGTCACCTGGGAGCAAGCAAAAAGCCAGCAGTGTGATTGGTAACCTCTCTAATACTTTGTGTTTCTTCTACTGCAAATTGCTAAACATCAGCATCAGCTTTCAGACAGATTATTGTTAGGAAGAGGCAAGGGTTCAAAGGTTTGGCAAGGTACCCGAGAGGGCATTGGTTAACCAAGCCTCTGTGATACCTGATCTGAGCATATGATGCCACGCAAAGAGATGAGCTCACAAGGCTGTTTCTTACTTCCTTGCATTTGTTGTGTTAGCCATGGTGGGCCAATAAAGGCTATTACCTTTCCCTCTAAAGCTTTGCAGTGGCTCATGGTGTTACCACAAATGCACCTAGCTGCTAGCACTCCAGGAAACAGCTCTTATGTCTGCAGTTGTTTTTTGTATGCCTCAGCTCCCTACATCAGAGAGCTATGAGTGAGATCACTTTGTGACACTACAGAAGCGATGACTGGATCTGGAACGGTTTGAGTCACAGCAGAAACAATTACCATGAAGCTGTAATCAAGCCACCAAGTCTGTGCTCTGCCGGACAGGCCTGTGACTCTGGGTGATGGGCGGGAAGTGTCAAATTAGAAGCTATGGGTTTCCTAACTGAGGCATAAGAAAGGGGATGCATTTTCCAGCTTTTGCTTCCTTGCTCCTTGTTTTTGGATCATTACTACCTGTTACTGTCAGTGATGTAAGCTTGTTGGAGGAGGTTCATAATTGCATTTTCAGGAGCACAGGTTCTTTTCAAAAGGCATGAGGGGCATTTGTCCCCACTGGTAAGCTCCCTTCCTTTCAGTAGGCCTCAAGCTGCTGCTTGCTTTGATGTGAGATGTTTGCCCCAAGCAGCAGCATTGAGGTGGGGTCTTACCAAGCGGAATGGGCAAGTCCCCAAAGCAGCTCTACATTTTCTGTTTTCTACCATGCTCCCAGTGGGTATCTGTAAGGCATTATTTACTCAGTTTTACTTAGCGTTCCTTATAACCCTTGGCTTTCATCTTTCAGCGGTGTTTGTTCAAATATCCCATTTCCAAAGGTGAAGAATGCAAAGGTGAGGAGGGATATGGGACTTTAGAGCCCTAACGTGTGACCAGAGCAATCACGGAACTATTATTTTTATGGAATAAGGGTTTACAGCTTTATAGCTGATAGAGCTATGAGACTGAAGGGTACAGGCACTGCTTTATGTACGTTTGTTAAAACTGTGCCACCGACTTCATCAGTTCAGCAAGTTGGCTGAATTCATGCATTTTTCAGGAAGATGGCATTGCTTAGCAGATTTTCTAGCTAGCTTCAAATTTATATGTGTATACATGGAAACTAGTGAGGTCAAGAATCAATGAAATTTGTAAGCAGACCACACCATACTTTAGGAATAGAGAAATAAACTGGGGCTTGAAAATCTGTAACGCCCTGATCACGAAACCAGAAATTAGCTCCAAATATGATATATTTGTCAGCTAAAGGCAAAATAGTATTTTTATACCAGTTATTTTGACTTGTGTTCAGAAAAAGAATTTGAGCTTTCTAGAAAAGCAGAACAATTTTTTCATCCTACTGCCTTATCAGTCAAAATACATCAGCACAGAAATATTGAACAACATAGGGCTTCTGAGTTGCCTGTTTTTCATGGCAAGGTAATGACTGTCTCACGGTACTTCATTAAAGTGCAGAGAATTAAGAATTTCTGTTGAGCAGAGAAACTAGGAAAAGTAAATTTGGGGTGGTTATGCCAACCTTCTGCTCAAGAAAACAGCAGGGAAGCAAACAAACCCCTTTGCCTCCTTCAGGGGTGAAAGAGCTGTGGGTTCCAGCAGGCACCTGGCCCAGGCAGCAGCCAGCCCAGAGTGGGCAGCAGTAGGATGCAAGCTGGCCCCCCCGCACTGCTCAGGGCTCAGGCTGCCCAGGTTTGCACTGCTCAGCTCTGCTTTACAACGGTGAGACCGTGGGCTTGTTCAAGCAGAAACAGAAAAGCAGCTTCAGCGTGCTGTCTGCCAGGTGCTTACATGCCTGTATTCCCTGTACAACCAGAAAGCCACCAGTAACTAAGGCAGAGCCAAACACTCCTGCATAAAATCATGCAGACCAGAAGGGTAGACCCAGATTTAAATTGTATCTATCTATGTCTATCTCTAAATTGGGAGGGGAAAAAAACAAAGAGAAATTTTTTCTTGTTTTTATATTTTGCTCTCAGATATGCTTTGGAATTAAGATGCGTTTGTAAAAAATCATTGGCAATACTTCAATGCCATCAATTCTGAGGGCTACTTCTGGGCTTGATGGACCTAATCTCCTATCTTTCCATTTCTTTAAGTAGCAGTCTTATGCTCATCATACATAGATTTTTGTAAAAGTAAATAGAAATTATATATAAAGGCTCATCCTGCCTATATTTAAATTAAAAGAGGTTATGGTGAGGTTCATCACCCTAATTCATCAGACTGAAACTTAGGTGTCTGGTATGACCTAGTCATCCATGCTTCCTAAACAGTCACCAGAGATCAGAAGGCAATCTCTCCCTTACTAAAATAACTGCCTTAGATGAGAAGAACTGCCCCCGCAAATGCCGTTCTCTCTCTTTGTACTGTAGCAATCCAGAAAATTGCTCTAAATTTTAGGATTAATTTTTTGGCGGCATCTAGTTAAATTTAATAAAAGAAATTAAAATTAAAGACGTGAAGAAGGCAACTGTGATTTTGAAAACTCAACAACTGCTCATTGGAGGTAGCACAGGAGATGTGCCTGTTATGAAGGTCTTGAACAGATAATCAGGTGGGTTCTAATGCCTGCTTGGACATCTCTGAGTCCTGAGATTGCCATGAGATTGTCCAGAGGAGAACATGCTCTCTGGCCTCATGCCAGATCCCCATGCCTGGACTTTGCAGAAGACATGTAAAGGCACAACCGGTGACACCTCTCTGCCCTGCTTCCCACCACAGCCTACCACAGTAATTCCTGGTATTAGTGCTTCAGCATCTAACTTGAACAAAAGGGTACTGCCTTTCTGTAGATGCACCAGGGGAGCAAGCTGGGGAACAAGAGTTATGTGAGGCTTGTTGCATTGGTCTCAGAGCTATAGAGAGGTGACATACATCACTGGTAGTACCACAAAGACTGTTAGGTCTTTAAAAAAACATTCCCTGGGGAACTGTGGTATGTAGCAGCTAGCAAAGGCAGAGAGCACATACCCAGAGCCTGCCCCATGTGAGGGACTAGGGTCCCAGCACCTGTTAACTGCATATCTTATGCACAGCCTCTGCATGGAGCTTCTGCTGCACGGTCCTCTCTCCTCCCCAAACACAGTCTGTTAGGGCTGATGACACTGCAATGGTGTTGTACATACAAATACTTTGGAAGCCATCAGCAGGTTGTGGAGGCATACTGGAAACTGAAGGCAGTTAGCAGTGTTAAGGATAACACTCTTTCCTGCTCCCTGTCTCCCCTTCACATGCCGCTACACGTGAAAAGGCGCATGGTGATAGCTCTCCCTCAGCTGCTTCAGTGAGTGGGAGGGGAAGGGGGAGTCCTGCTCCTGAGGCTTCCTCTAGTCATGCACCAGCACCTTGAAGATCAAACATAGCATCTTGAGCAGTCGCTTAGGTTGGGGCTTTGTGGGAAGGCTATGGAGGTACAGAATAGCTTGCACAGTTTTGGTTTTAGTGGACAGCCCAAAGATTTCAGCTGCAGGTTGCGTGTTGCTTGGGAAGAGGTGAGGAAGAGACTGCCATGCTCTGACACATTTGTTGTCATGCCACCATTTCCAGTGGAAGCACAAGCCCAAAACATTTCTGTGGAACAGAGGAATTAGTAGAAGTAAACTGTGGGTAATTTTTGCCATCCCTCTGCCCAAGCAAATAGCAGTGAAGCAAACAAAACTCAGAAGCATGCAGCCACAATGCATGATGCAAAGTACGCTGCATGCTGTACTTAAAAGGTCTCACTGACCACCTCCAGAGGCGCCTGAAAGCATCAGGTTCTCTCCTTCATTCAGTGCAAAACCAATAAAGCTACTTTCTGCTCCCACCAGTTAATGCCAGATCTGCTCCCTGCCCCCCATATCCAAATGACTTGTGTTTCTAGCTGTTCTGCTACCACAGAAGTAAACAAGCCATAGAGGGGAGAGCTTCCTGGGGTTCAAGTTGTATGGATGTAGCCTGAATTCTTCAAAGCTTCACTTCCCCTGTTCCTCACAGGCAGAAGTCAGGCAGTCCTAGTACTCCCACCACCCTGCAGAAAACTCTGTCCTCAGGAAGCTGGGGGCGGTGTGAGGGCAGCTGTAAGCACAGACTGCCACGGCTTCTCCCTCCAGGACAGGCAGGCATGCTTTCCTCTCTTGCATGGGGTGGTCCTGTGATGAAGAAGGGAGGCCCTGGGAAGGTAGGAAGAGAGAGGCGGGACCCGATCAATGTAGTCGCTGGCAGGATCCTCCAGGAAGCAGTTCTTGCTCTGGGGTAGTGGGGGCTGAAGAGCAGCTCCTAAGGGCAACCAGTTCCCTTCAGAGCCACCACCAAATGACGCTCCCATGTTGACACCTTTGGGCCAGCTGCAGAGGAGAAGGAGGTCACCAAGGACTTCTGCTCACCACCTCCTGCTCCTGTCAACTGCAAAGCGCTCAAGACACCCAAGCCAGGCAGGTGGCAGCAAGCTCCAGACGAGATGCCTTGACCAGCTGGGCCTCTGGGCATGTCAGGTACCATAATGATGATATTTGCACACACCTACCCATCCCCTCCATCCCTTTTCTCATTTCTCCTCCCCTATTTGGAGGGTCATGGTCATGTTGTCCCCTTACACACACTCTCATCCCTGCTCAGGTCCTTGCAAGGTATGGGCCATGTTGATCAGCTCAGGGGGTGACATTTTGCTGTTGCTTGACTACTTTCACACAGCCATGTCTGCAGGTGTTTCACCCATTCCTAATTTTGGCCTTGACCTAAAGCCTCCTGAGCTGCCAATGGCCTGTCATCAGGCTGGAAAGGTATAGTTTATTTCCAAGTATTTCACCCAAAAGCTGATGTACACAGCATATGGGAAACTGTTCCTAGGAGAAGTGTGTGTGGGGAGGGGAACAGGGCAGGAACTCACCTCTCATGGCTGGGAGAGAGGGAGAGGAAGGCTTCTGTCCTGAAGGGCCTTAACAGGGGGCTCCACTACCCTGGGTCTTATCAAGTTTCACTCACACAGCAGCAGGTTACACAGCACTTATCACTCATCTTCCTCTCCCACCCCACCCTGCTGTCTGCTGTCACTTTGCAGCCAGACAGCAGGCAGGGCACACCCTGACATTGCTGTATCCTTTTCCCCCAGCTGCCAGCCTCATTCGTCCCACAAACCACACAGGCCAGAGCTGTGGTGCCTGTCCAAGGGCTGGTCACATAGCAGATTCACATGCCAAGATGCATGAATGGCCCCCAAAAGACATACAAGTTCAATGTCTGAATGGAGCAGGACTTATGTGGAATCGACTATGGTTGAAGAGAGCAGACAGTGGTTGGAGTGCTGCTGGGAACAAGCAGGTGAAGCAGCCAAGACACAGGGCAGCCTGATGGCCTCTGCCATACACCCTTCTACCAGGGGCAGAGGTTAACAGACAACACAGAGCCATACTGGAAATCTCCACATTAATATATGAGTTACATTCACCTGTGGAAGAAGGTCTTTACAGCTAATCCCATTTCTCTCTGCCCTACCCATCCGCAGCTGGAAAAGCACCTGGCTTGCTCGCAGGTGGTGCGCAGGGTGCAACAGGTGCTCTGAATTCAAGGAGCACCGAGGCTGCGTGCAGCGGTGTTTGCAGCGTGCCGGCTGTCTGGTAGCTGGATGCCCAAACCCTCGGCCCACCCGCCCAACGTCCGTGGTACAACCAGGGTCAAAACCGGCACAGGCCCGGCCGCTCCGGAGACGCTTGTGCTCCGGGGGCGTGGCAGCCCCCCCGGGGGCAGGTGGCCCTGCCACTGCCCCGGACCCCTTCTCTCTGCAGCGCCATCGTGCCCTAACAGCCGTCCTAGCAGGGCCGCGTATAATCATGGTGTAACCGTTCTGTAGCCACACGAAAGGCCTTATTTAACTACCAATCCGCACCACCGAGTTCACGCAAATCACGTTTCCGCGCGCATCGAAACGAGCCAATTCCGCAGGGAACGACGAAGCCGGGAAGGGTTTCTTCCTCCCCAGCGCGGCCTGCGCAGGCGCCCACCTCGCCCCCAGCTGCGTGACGCGACGCGGCGGCGACACCCCGCAGGGGCTCCACTGCAGAAACTACCCCGGGGCCGCCGCCGCCGCCGCCGCCGCCCCGTCAGGGCCGCACCGCCCCAGTGCGCAGGCGCGGGACCTCGCCCAATCGCCGCTCTGCCCACTGCCAGGGGGTGAAGCTTGCGGGTCGCGTCACTTCCGGTTGGGCCAGCGGCCCGGCAGGGGAGTCCTATCGGCTCCTGTCTACTCTGGCCCGGCCCGGCTCTGCTCGGTCCTGCCCGAGCGACGGCATGGAGAAGCTGCGGCGGGTGCTGACCGGGCAGGACGACGAGGAGCAGGGACTGACGGCGCAGGTACCCGTTCTTCTTCCCTCTCCCCGCGCCGGCGGCATGGTGGCCGCTGCTTAACGGCCGCTGCTAACGGCCGCCGAGCTACGACTCGCGGGCCGGCGCCGCCTCCCCCGCGGGGGGCCGCAGAGGGCTGAGCGGTGCCGGCGCCGTGACGGGGTGTCGCTGAAGCCTCCCCGCCCCAGGCCCGCACCGGTGTCCGCGGACTCGGGCGCCGCCGCGTTCCCTCACTCTCCGGTCTGTGTACATACCCCCTCTCGCCTCTCGGTGTCTGCCCGTCCGTTTCAATAAGCGGGAGAGACGGGGAGGGCAAAGAGAGACGAAAGTTCGCTGCGCCCGGCAAAAGGACAGGGTTTGTGGGTACAAGGCCCTGCCTGGGAGTAAGAGTTTTGGCGAATTTTCGGTGTGCGGAGAGTGTCTTTGTTGTGTTGGTGGTTTGGGGTCGTTTGATTTTATTTTCCAGGTCCTGCTTTGAGATAACAGGGTCTCCTTGTCTCGTGCGGGCTCTTCTTCCTAAATGGCCTTGGTACTTGATGATCAGTTAAACAATAGGTTTTCTTTCTAAATTGCTTCTTCATTTCCTTGTGCCCCTGAATTTGCAAAAGCCATGAAAGACTTTATCTAGACAGAGATAGTTTTGTCTATATTATGCTGGCGTTCCTTTTTTTTGCCCTCTACTGCTCAAGTACAATTAATTTTTCTATTTCTTCCCCACCAGCTTCCTCATCAACAGGTGGGTTTTTTTTTACTGGGTTTGAACGCCATACATTTCTGAGGCTTCACTCCTAGGCTGGAGCAAAGCTGAGCATACTTATAAAGAACCATTTGTACCATCAGTTCCCTTTTAATTGGTGTGATTTCAGGTCAAAGTGCCCCACATCGTGGAATATCTTGATACAGTGTGCTACAGAATGCTGGAGTATGGTGGAGGAAGCTGGAACATAGAGCAGCCTGGATCTGAGCAACAGCTAATAAACCTTGGTGAACCAGCACAACCTCAGTATAGTTGGTGTCTATGGCACAATATTAGGTCCAGCAGCTTGCTGCAGACATGCTTCACTTGTCTTTGCACCAAGTTGCTGCTGGTCTTCAAGGTTTATGAACTTGGCCTCTTTGCCTCAGTAAAGCAGCTAAATTGTATCCGCACCTGACTGATTCTGGAAGCAGTGTAGCATCTGTGCCCTTTCACACCAGAGCTGGCTGCCAGCATTTAGGAGGGATGCTTCACCTTCTGATTTTATCACAAGATTATCAAAGAAATACCTGCATTCCTGTTAATCTTAATTGAATTACAAGACAATTAATTGATCTGCCATCCTCAGGCACATTTCACATGAGACACATGGTAGTGACATAGAGTTCTCCTTTACTTGATGCTGTGATGTTTAAGACAGCGATCAATAGATAAATGCCTAAATATGTAATAATTTTATATTTAAGGTGTATATCCTGAGGAGAGAACTGATCTAAGAATGCATCATTTATTAAATGACAGTAACTAACCTATAAATGTTGTTATAGCTGGAGAAGACTTTAAATATGAAAAGTCTGCCTATATTTAAGGTCTGTCCAGTACATGAAAGAAGAAAACAGAAATATGCCTTCGGCGTAGTGCAAAGGAGCTTCATGCTGAGAAGATGAACCAGAAAGATCTTCTTTAAAGTAAATAAATACCCACTGAAGAAAACCTCAAGTATTTAGGTTAGGCAACATCTCTGTTGTAGGTTTCTTTCAAAGTAGCAATGTATTTCTGGAACACTGGAAATCAAGCCTCATTTTAAGTGAGGAAATTCATATGTGACGTTCACTAGAGCTATAGCTTTACAGCTGAATGGTGTTGGCTATTTTTAAAGTGTGTGTAATAGAGCAAAAAAGTATCTGCACCCATGCATTTTAAGAGGTAAGGTTGTGAAAGAAAACATGAGGTTATACATTTTGTGTGTAAAATCTTAAACTGTTTTAGATGACCTTTCTGGAACTGAGTCATGTGTTTGGTTAAAAACAATGGCCCTCTCTTTGGAATAGCTGATAGTTGTGTAATAGCCATCATATGGTTTACATGCATGAATGTCTCTGTATTCTGCTACTTGGTTTTTGCAGAACCATTACCATGAAGTCAGCAGTAATTCCTGTTAAGTAAACTAGAAGAAAAGTATATAGTGAGACAATTGTGTGACAATTCAATGAAGTCTTTCTGTACTTTCTAAACTCTTCAGATGACCAACTGTTGCCTCTTGCTGCAATTAGATCAATTATTCTAAATATATATATATAAGGAATTTGTTACAAAAAAAATCAATAATAAATTGTTAATATACCAATGTAATGATGTTGTCAGGGCAGTGTTATGCTGCTTAGTTTTATCAACACCAAAACCAATATAAAATCAGTCCATTTGACACATTGGCTCATTTTCTGGCTGTAGTTTCATGATAGTTGTTGATTGACAACTGCTTAAAGCAGTCAACAAGACTTTAGCAAGAAGGAATAGACCAGATATTTAAATTTCTTATATTTTACTCTAAAGTGTTGATAGAAATACATATGAGGAAGCCTGTTAGGGAAAGATGAATATATATATCTATAAATATTTTTTTTGAAATATTGCTTAAGAACTCAATTCTGCAAATGTTCTCAGCATTTCTTTGAAATTTTCTCCATTACTTGCATATTCTTAAATTTACTATCAAGAAAAGATGTAATTGTTAACTTCTAGAGTCTTTCTTAAAACCTGTAAAAGAAAGTGTTTCTATTTTTTTTGCTTGCCCACATGAAAAACTTTCATAAGATAATTAATGTATGGGGGGAGCAAGAAACGTTTTTGAAGAAAAGCAGCCTTGCAGATTACCATTCATATGATTTATTGGGTGTCCATAGCAAGCTATTCAGTAAAGACACTGTCTTCTGTCTCTTGCAACTTGTGTATTAAAATATTGCAAGACTATTCGTTGTGTTTCAGGAAGTCTGCCTTCTGGATTCCAGTTTACACTTAGGGTTTCCTCTTGATTTCTGGATTTTTTGGTCACTTCTTTGATGTAATATTTTCTTGGAATATCCTGTGAATAAACATCTTTGCTTCTTGCCCAGGAGTTTGGCATTAAAGCTTAGCTATAGAAAACTAAGGGTTTCTACTTGTTTTACGGGAACCCTCTTGCTGCCACCACTGCACAGTCCTCCGTATGAATCTTTCCTCAGATGTGGGATTTGCATTGCAATTTTTTCAGTCTTCTAAGTAAAAGCTTCTGCTAATGCAAATATTATAGAGTGTAATGCAAACTCTTTTTATCTGAAATCTAGGATTAGCTGTACAGCTTATGAAATTCAATAAAAAAAGTCCTGATCGCCCTTACATTGTTTCCTGCTTTTGTTGCATAGGCAGCTTACACTTACTAACTTTTTCTTAGGGTTCTGGTTCATAGTCTCTGAGTGTAGGTGTAAGAAACTAAGCTGTTACTTCAGGGTGTCTCACAGCCTCTCTTATAGAAATTACTGCTCCTGCAGCACATAAAGCAGAATAGGCAGGTGCTGTGTCAGGTCCTCAGCTTTTACAGATTGTATCCTGGCAATTTAGCACAAGCTGCAGTCTGTGGTTTAAGTAGTTGAACTATGTATCTGTCACGCAACTTCTGCAGCAAGGTGCTTCACTACAAGGGTGAAACAGGTATCTCGGAAAGGTAACCAGTTCCATTGCTTCCATGTAACCAAAAAATCATTAAGTATCAGGGACTAAGAAAATTTGTTACCAGACCTCCAGTTTCAGGATTTCAAACATTGCATTAACTAGGTTCAGCTTGGTAACATAAATGGTGACAGCATCAGGAATGGTTGGAGCATCAGCCTTCATTTTAATGCCAATTAATCTATTTAGTTTTATTATTACAGAGGATGCTGTGTTGTGGTGCTCTGGCAGCTGTCATGCCACAGCTTATCTTCCTGCAGTTCATGTGCATCTATTGTCAATCTAAGTTTTTAAGAATTAAATCCATTAAAAGTATTAAACTACTTTTAAAATCATATTTTAAATCTTACGGCATATTTTGTTCCGAGCCTTTGTGTGGTTCACTTATTCATGGTGTTGGTATTTTTTCCCCCTAATAACTGTTAGGGAATTAAAAGAAGATAAAACTATTCTCAAATGTATATGAAAACTGAAATTTCCTGGTAGTTGTTTCAGGAACACTGTCAGATACTAAGACTAGAAGTAGAATACCAGTAAGTGGCATCAATGTGCCTGATACACCTGAAGAAATTATTTACCTTCATCCTTTCCCTGTTTTCTAGGCAATCATGCATCGGGTGTACCGGTACTATTGGCCCATCCACGCTTCTTTTCTGAGCAGGGGTGGAAAGGATTTTTACCTTTTTTTTGTGTGTGTGTGTGTACATGTGATTATTTGCATGAATAGGTGTAACTAAAAGCATGATTCAAAGGGGTATCTTCATTTATGTCCTGTCAGCTCTTCCTACACTTCTTACATGTATAGGCATTCAGTAATATGACCATCAAATATGATTTCAAATACTAAATCTTTCAGTTACTGTTTCTGTCCATTTCTTTAATGCGTACATAAGGATAAAGAGTTGGACCTAACAAGGTAAGGTGCATCTTCTGACCTTTGGGAAGTTCTGTCTTAACTGCTAAACACAGAGGAGGAGAAAGAAAATTCAGAACAATATTGTATCCCAGCTCTGTGTCTGCTCAAACAGTATGCAAGTGTGAAAGACTATTTTTAGTGTTCTGCTCCTTCTTAAGTAAATATTCAAAGTATTTAATTTGATTAAATAAGGTTAGTAATTTTTTTATAAATAGTAAGTAGTCTGAGCTATTCCTTGTTGATGTATGTTCAGATGCTGATTGATCGCAGCACATAAATGTGTACTTGTATGTGGGCCTTTTTAATTAAACTAGGTATGGATTCTTCATTTGTACAGATGTTGAAATCATTGTAATCAGTAAACAAATTTCATTCATTCATTTACCACTGTCTGAAAGAGAAAATTCTCAAAATAGTAGGAGAAACATCAAACTCATTGGTTGGGGAAGCCCTAACTTGTATATATGGTTAATAATATTTGATGGAAAGTAGGCTAGATAACGAGGGCAAATTTGTTTGTCATCTGAACAAATAGGATAGTTAGCTTTTTATAGTCATTTTATGTAAGCTGAAGCAACCCTTCACTTAATAGACCAGTTTAAAATAGAATGTGTATTTAATTTTAGTGACCTGGAGTAAGCTGAAATATATTGTTCTTACAGCATGGGTGGAGAAGATGAGCTGAGGATATCTAACCAGTCACTTCTGCTGAACGGGGCTGTTCTGCTTCCAGCTATGTGGCCCTGCCTCTTTCCTTATATCAGTATGGCCACTTTTCTGACATCTTGCTGAGCTGGTTTAGCTCTTTAGTCTAGCATAGGACTAAGGCATCAGATTAGAAGGAACGCTAGTTCTTTTGGCACTTCGTGAATTATGTCAGCTAGCTCAGCACGTTAAAGGGTCTTACAGGTTCTGGAGTCACAATGGAGAAGCAGGAAGTAAAATTACCCCTTTCAGCAAGTTAGCTGTCTGATGAGACAAGCTGTGTTAATCTGCTTACACCTTCACCCTGTAAGGAACAGTAATTAAAGTGGAATCATAATGATTGCAGTGGATACTTGTACTAATATGTACAATGGTTTCTGTCTAGTAGCAGGAAAAGGTCTATAGGAGCATGCAGTGCTGCACAAATAGGTATGTTCATCTGCAAATTGCTGGAAGGTCCATTCATTCTTCTGCTTTGGTACAATTGTAAGAATTTTCAATTGTAATAGTATGGTGAAAAGAAAGCCTCTTTGAAAGTGGATCAGTATTGCTTGAGTCCCAGGATATACCTTCGCAGGTTTTGTCTTGTTTATTTGTTTTGGAAATATGTTTCCAAACTGCTAATATAATTTCTTAAACTGAAATAATTAATATGCAAGCAACTGTTAAGCAAGGTAAAATAATAGTTTCTGGCTAAAAAATTATTTTGTTTGAAATTAAGGACTTCAGTAGTAAAGAAAAAAATGTCCTTCAGATTGATCAAAACTGGGTTTGTAATATCCTTTTTTTTTTTTTTTTTCTTCCTTCTATTAAGGTCCTTGATGCCTCAACACTCAGCTTTGGTACTCGAGTCAGATGGTTTGCCATATGTTTTATTGCTGGCATTGTGTGTTCTATTCTTGTAAGTAAAGTGATTCTGTGTTTGCTTTATCATGTATCCTAAATTTTGTATCCATAAATTTAAGTGGATGGTAAATGCATAATTAGCATATAGGGGCTGTTATTTTGTAAATTATGATTTTGACCATCTTTCTGCCATTCACATCAGAGGGCATTTTTATTGTAGCATAATAAAATTTCTTACTAAAAGGTTTGAACACTGAAAAAAATATGCGATAGTTTTCATCTAGATTTGTGAGTGGTGTACTAGAAGAGAGCTCTTGCTGTTGTTCAGTGTGTACCCATCTTATTTTTATTCTCCCCAATAAATGGGGAAAAGGAGATGGAAGCTTGAAAGGTTTTTTAAAGGCTGAAGAAACCACAAGTGTAACCTGGCACACTCACAAATCAATAGGTGATGACTGTGGTAGCGTGTTGACACTTGAAAAACCTGCTGCACTCCTGTTGATCTTACGGTCAGCAAATCTGTTCATTCTTGAACTCGAGGTGTTGGCAGGAGGCTTAAGCTTGCAGTTAAAAGCTGAGAACTATTAATTGATTGAGTCTATCAAAAACTGACGCAGGTAACTTGCAGTACAAAGCAGTTCATCTGCACAGAAAGTCTCAGAAGCAGGGGGAAATAACATTGGGAAAGTATCCGGACCCCTGGGTTTGTGTTTTTTCTTATTTTTTTTCCTCCTTTTTTTTTTTTCCACATTGAAGTATCATGTTCGTTCTTCACAGAGCATGACTTCTGATGTAAGCCAGTCAGCAGCCTTTGGCTAATGTGTGTGGATGACACCTGCAGTTTTAGTGGAGACTGTCAGGCAGACTGCCTTGACTTGTAATGAGTTCTGGTGGTAGGATGGAGAAACTTGTCCAGTGTGCATTAATTTCTGGGTTTGCCGTTATTTAGATGACTGCTGTTGCTCTTTCATTTACCATGAGAAGTTTTTAAACCAAAGAGGCATGTAATGACAGGAAGAAGTAGCTATGGAGGAGCAACCTATTGATTGAGGCACTCACTTAGAGATAGGCACTCACTGGATTCTCCTGCAGGTGGAAGCTTCTCATTCTTTATCAAAACTTGTGGTTTGTTAGACTCCCCGAGACCCAGAGGTAAACCAGAACAATTGCCAGTCTTACCTATGAGATGTCTTACTTAAGTGGTAATTGGTTCAATAAAGGAACTGGACAGTGGTGTTCTTCATATTGATATCTATGCCAAGTATAGTGACACAAACTCTGGCCAGATGATTGTGTTAGAGAAGGGGCAAGTTCTAGGGTTGGAATGTCCCTTTTTTAGGGTTGCTTAAGCATTATTTGGTTGATTCCCTCCCTCCTCTATTTTTTTCACAAGTAATATTTAACCAATACCATCACAAATTTTAGTGCACACCAGGTTTGTGCTCTAACACCTATTTCTGGACAGGTTGACATCACATTTTTTTCCGCCTTTTTTTAGTGTTTAATCTTTGTGACTATTCTGTATCACATGGTGTGAAACTACAAAACAACAGATAAAAGGCTTTAGGATCTTGGTTTCCTGAAGTTTCCTTGAGTTATCTTGAGCTTGATAGATCAGAGTCATAACTCTGCTAGTGTGTTTGTGGACCTCGTATCTTGGAGAGTTTGAAGGCAGCTCCCTAGCTAAGCTTTGCCAAATGAAACTGAGAGCTGGCAACTCAACCTTCTTCTGCTTCGGATTATGGACCTTTTGGTATATTTATTATGTTCTTGGCTGGCCAAAATTGCAGGTGGTGTGTTTTCTTTAGTCTAGTCTTTGCAAAGTGTTCCTAGGCTTTCCTTGTAGAATACAATTAAACTCTTCTCTTGCAGCTTTCCATGGTTGCTTGAACTGTGGTCTGTGCAAACAGACAGCACAGATTCCCACTGAAATTGCGATTGGGTAGAATATAGTTGCTTTTTTTTCTTTGCAGGACACAGTGTCCACATCACAGCTTGGGGGGGGGGGGGGGGAAGGAAAAAAAAAAGTTAAAAAAAACCCCAAACTAACTAAAAAAACACATTTTGCTTCTAGTTTAGGGTCTCTCCCTGATCATCATAGGGACTGTGATCAGCAGAAGGCTTTGGATTTTTTTGTGTTTAGTGGAAATAAGAAGTAAGGAAGTAAGATGTCTGGAAGTAAGAATTCTGAAATATTTCTGTTCTACCTCAGTGCATATCTAGACTGCAAGTCCAGATGGTTGATTGGAGGAGAAAGGAGATGGTGGATATTAGTGTGGCTTTATGACTTTTTTTCCTTTGTGTGCAGAGGTTTATGATGTATAGTGGGGCATTGTAACAAAACTGAAAGTGTCACAAATAGAATATAAATAGAACAAATAAATGTTAAAACAATGTATTGCCTAGTTGTAGAAATATTGTGAAATATAGTAAATCGATACATTATTTTGCCAGTAGGTGGCAATAGAATTATGCTGAACGTTGACTACTACAGCTCTGAGAACAGTATGCTCAGCTACTGTATGTTAGAATGACAGTCTTCATAGTCTGAAAATACATTCATAGACTATAAAATCTAAAAAAATTTAATTAACTAATTAAAAGCATACAAATAACCTATCTTTTGTAGGGAACAGCATTGCTATGGCTTCCAAAGGGGATCAAACTTTTTGCAGTGTTTTACACACTGGGAAATATTGCTGCGTTAGCCAGGTATGATTTCTTAATTATTATTAGAAAAGTATCCTTCTTTTCATCTACACTTCCGTTTGCTTTTACTCTAAAATGCTATGTTGTGTATAAACAACATTGTTTTCATATTGAAATGCTAATAACACAAAATCTTGTTTGTCTTACAGTTTTAAGATTAATAATTAGTGAGTATTAGTTATTCACTTGTTATTGCCCCATTGTAATGTTTTACGTGATTGTTTTGTGGACACTTCACAACTGTTATCCTAAGTATGAATAACAAATTGCTGGCTGAATGTTATGTACCTTTTACAGCTAAGTCCTTCTGCCAGGTACAGATACCTCAGTTCCAGGGGCAGACTAGTCTGCCGGCTGTGCGGATGCTTTGTTACCGGAAGAAGCTTTTTGCTTTTAACAGAGGTCATCCTGTTTCTAGGAAAACTCTTTGAAAAAGGAGAGGCTCAGGAAGTCCTCATCTTGACTGTAAGGCCAGGCAGAATCTAAAAGTCATTCACAGTGTATTTTAAACTCTGTGTTTGGTTCTTTGCAGTGTTCCCTGTAGCAGTTAGTCTTAAAAGATTTGCAGAAGGGACCTCCTAGGATCTAAAACTCTTCTTTCACTGTCTGAAAGACGTGTAAGAAACAACTTAATCTCGAGAAGGTATTTTCAGTTTCTGTTTGTCCTCCTTCTCTTACTCTCTTAGCACAGTTGAAGCATGGTCATGGGGCTCAGAACCCATGGAGTCTGGTCTTGACTTTCACGGACTGTGACTTTAGTCAAGTTACTTGAGTCAAAGCATTGTTAATCTGTTAAAACTCAGGCAATATGACCTTAACGTTTGAGAAATGTGATGCTTTTCCTGAACAAATTTGTTAGAGGACAAAGATGTTTATACTGGAATTCAGTCTCTTGTTTGTAGAACTATTCCATCTTGTACTAAAACAAGATAAAGAGTTAATACTGGAGGCAGGCAAAACTGAGTATTTCCCTTTCTCTCCCTTACCTTATTCTTTATTGTTTGTTGTTGGGTGTTTGTTTGTTTGTTTTTTAACCTAGCAATTTGAGTGTGTTTTCACTACTTCAAATTAAATTAGTATTTTAGAAACTTGGTGCTAATCAAGTCTTAATTGTCAGTGAACTGAGAGGAAAGCTTTTACAGACCAGTATTTCTTTTTGGAGAATGCTGAAAAACTTTAGTCTGTATTCCAACTAAAATTAGAAGTAAAAAGAGGCCCTCTTCCCCTTCAGTAAACAACAGGCAACAGTGTTCTAAGACCAGTAGGAAATGATAATAACGTCCTAAATTGATAAGGAGATTTAAACTTTTTCAGATTTGTTGGCAAGTCTGTATTTAAAACAAATGCAGTTACTGCTCTTATTAAATAGTCCTGTCTAGTCTGCTTTTACTATAATTTTCAAGCCACAAACATGAAAACGACGATACTTATTTGGTTCTTCTCTGGGATTAGTGTACCTTCTATGAGTGTTTTGTATATAGGAAATATACTGTGTAAGTGGTGAACCGCTAGATTTTATTTTTTTCAAGCCTTTCTACTCCCTATGGATTCTCTCACATCTCAGGAGAAGCTCTTGTCATGTCTGTTCTTTAATGCTCATCAGGCTAGCATCAACGCGTTTTGCTTTTTATATTTTTTTCTGCCTATTTTATGTGCCCTAAACCTCCCTAATTTTTACCACCACGTTTTCATCATCCATATCCTTCCACTAGCTAACTAGTTTTTTATTCTAGTTCTTAAAGTCTCTTTTTTTTTTTTTTTTTTTGTCTTAGTTTAATTTTATGCCCCAGCAGCCAAGATTAAAAAATACTGAGAAAAAATTAGTTTGGATTGCAGTGAATTGAAAACATTTTTTTTTCTATTGAACTGAGAACACCTTTTTTTCCATATAATATGGACTTTTGAGGTCTGTCTATGCAACTTAAAGAAGAAAAAAAAAAAAGTGAGGAGAAGAGGATATATACATAAAGTTGCTGGTAGGAGAACATCTGGGTGTGGGAGACCGTGGGTTCAGTTTACTGCTTGGGACATGGATTCCCATACTACTTCTGTTGTAGAAAATGCATGCTTCACCAGGCTTGTGACTAGTTTCTGGAGGGAGCTCTACCAAACTCTTCCCTGCTACTAATTGTTTTATTTCATATAAATAAATATTAAGTAGAAAAGGAGTTAAATTAGGTTTCGTGTTTTGTAGTAAACCATTCAGACCACCAGAAGGTTACAGGCATTCTTACTGTCTCATTAAATATCTTCTACAAAGCAGAATGGCTTCAATGACCGGGAAGGAAGAGACTCATCTCAGAATATTTCAAGCCAGATAATTACTCCTATGGTTGTGAATTCTTGGTTCACATCACATTCATTTTTGCCTGAACAGGTACGGCATAGCGTACCTTGAACTCCTTTCAAGTTAACTACAGAGTAGAAGAAAGCAGGAGGATTTAAAACAAACTACTGAAAAACTTCCTTCTGTTTTTCCTTGCTGATTTTATGAAAAGAGTTAGAGCTTCTCTGTAGTATTGATTGTAGCTACTTGCATGCTGCTTGGGTAAGAAGTTTACTGTTAAACAGAATTTTTCTACGGAAGTTTGGTCTTTGTATTCTTTGCATTCTTTTGGAAAGTCAGTTCTTAAAACAGCCTCAACATGAAATTCATTAGACTTCACCTTGACGGCCCTCTGCTGTAAGTGGTAGTGTTTTGGAAAGAATTTCATGACCAAAGCAACTCAATACATAATCTGTTTCTAGGAATAAATTTGTGGAATATTTCACTTTTCATTTTAGCAGGTCTCTGTTACTAAAGACTGAAATGCCTTTTTTTAAAGCCTTTATGGTCATCTGTCTGTTGGAAAACTGGTTAATTACCTATTGTCTTTTGCAAAGATTTATTTGAAAGTGATTTACCATTTGTTTTGTTTTTTCCCCTCTTATTAGTACATGTTTCCTGATGGGGCCACTGAAGCAATTGAAAGCAATGTTTGAGCCAAAAAGATTAGTAGCTACAGTTGTGATGTTGGTAAATATACTATCTTTACTTTCTTTTGCTAAAAAGTTTTCCTTTAGCCTCAAAGTTAAATCTGAGGCTTTACTAAAGGGAGTTTATTTCTCAGTCCACCTCTTCTTTGTACTGAGTAATAATAGTAAAGCTGATTAACTCTATTTCATGAAGATTGTCTAACTCCTCTCTATCACCCTGTGTTTTTGTTGCTTATGATTTCTTTTTTTAACTTATTAATTCGGAGTAAAATGCTCTTAACTAATTATTTCTTACTAAATGCTAATATTAGGTTGATTATTTTTAATTTGTTTTCAAAAACAATTTTTTCAAGAGCAAGGCAAGAGAGAGACTTCTCAGCTACCATGAAAAGTCAGTGGTCACCAAGTCTAGCTTGACAGTTATTTGTTGGCTGCAGCTCTGTTTGTATAGCTTAGTGGTTCAGCACTTTTGAAGCAATGGAGAAAAATAATTTCTCTCCCCAAAGTCCGGGAAGCTATATGTTCAGCTTCACACTTCTCCATTGTGAGGTCCTTGGCTCCTTTACTTCCGTGACCATCATTTCTTCTTCCAGGAAGATGGAAAAAAACAGCCCTGTCCTCAATCTCAGAGTTCCTATCCCTAAACTCTATATTAGGTAGTTAAAAACAAGTTTCTGCCCTTGCTGCTTCTCTGTTTTGTACTTATTTTCTCTCCTGTTCCTCCTGATTTGTTTCAACTTTATTTTTGAAATGTAGTTGGCTGTCCTATTCTCCCTATCATATAGCTTTCTTTTCTAGTTGATTACAGCTGATGTGGATAAGAAACTCGCCATGAATTCTTTCTAGATGGCTGTCGTATGGGTTGTATATATCTTTCTATCACTCATGAAAAAAAGTTATAATCTCATTTGAGAAGCTCACGTTTGCCCACATATTTTGGAGAAGTGACAAACCTTGCTTGGACTCTGAGCTTTGTTAAAGAGGTGACTTTTTGCCATCTCTTCCAAATCATACCAAGTTACAAGTCCTAGGGAAGTTATGTTTCATAGGTCTACAGTAAAAACATCCAAGAATATTTCCAATTCCCTAGACTATGTGTTTGCTGAGCATGAATTCACCGATGCTTTACAGCTGTGGGCTTTTTCTGGTGAAGCTGAGGGTCTAAACAAGACACTAAAACAGCTAGCACAAAAATTATTTGCTCTGATGACCCTATCATCCACTGTGCTCAGACATGGTGACAAAGAAAACAACTTGCTTTGAAGGGTGTGGAAACAAGGCATGTCCAGGAAACGAAAGGATAAGAAAGAGCAGAAAAAATGTCACAGGGCTGTGCATACCTGTGCAGACAAGCTTCCAACAGGGTTAGGAGAAGACAGATTGAAAGGTTTCATTTAATAGGAAATAGGAAGATTGGATGAGAACTAAGACTGTTAGGATGGAAAATTTCAGTAATACAGAGAAGAACTGGAAAACTTCTAAAGTTTAGAAAACTTTTGATGTATTTGACTGTTTTCTTCCCCATCCTAACACAAAGCTAGAATTATAAGCAACTCAGGAGTCACAAATATGTTTGGAAAATTCAAGACACTGTTATTTTTATTTCTTTCAATGAAACACCAACAATTTTTTTTCAGTGAAAATTGAGAGTTTCATTCTGTTTTCTACTATGGGTATTGACAAATGGAGGGAGCCAGGTGAGATTTAGTAGAAAAGTTCAAAGTGATGGTTAAGCTTGCACAAATGGTGTGATTAATTTGGCACAGTAAACCATATAATTGTAGTGTTCCATCAAAGATGTAGCTTGAAAAAAGCTTTACGTGAGCTTTTTCACTGTGTATGAGGCAGCTGCTCCCTAGTGGGCTCTTCATTAGTGTCAGAAGATGAAAAAAACACCGGCAGATGAAGCAGAGCCTGTGTTTGCCAAATACTGTAATTGTGAATGGGTGTTTTTAATAATGGGTTGTTCATGGTGATGCACATACCTTTCTTGTCAGATGTTGATGTTATGAATACTGGATCCAAAATGATCCTATGTATTGAAATAATAGAATAGCAGTTCCCAGACTACTTGGTTGCTTTCAAGCAAGCTTTATCATCTAAGCTCACCTCTTGATAGACCTAACACGTAAGGCTACACAGACCTGGTTATAGTCCTCATGGTTCCTGAAGTCAGTTCCTACCTCTTCTTTCTTCTAAGACTTGTCCCAGCCCTTCTGGCCATGGAGCACATCATACTGTGCTTTGGAAAACACCACTTTACAGGGAGTTCAGCATATAGTCACTGTGTGACAGCCTTTAGCTCTGCTTGTTTCATGAGTCAATTCTGAAAATGCTGATTACACATTGCAAACATGAAAACAGTTACTGTATTTGCTTTGTGTATTTGAGTATTCATTCTTTTTTTTTTTTTGTCTCTCTCCTTTTATCTCCACCCAGCTTTTCCTAGTATTGACTCTGTGTGCTGTATTCTGGGTAAGTGAGAATACTTTGTTCCTCTAAAGAGCAATCTAGCTTGCTTAGTTTATTAATTGTATTACAGCTTTAACGTACAGTTCAGTTATAGAGGAAAGATGAGCTTGTGTGTGTGTGGAATTTGTGTTTTCAACCGCGGTTGAGTCTAGGTGGAGCGATGAGCTTGCTGGCTACACAGCAACTGCACCCTTCTACCTGCATGTGATGTAGATGAGAATACAAAATCTAGAGCATTATGTTCAGTCTGCAGACCTCTGGACTAAGAACTAATAAAAGCAAGTTAAAATGTACTTTCATCTTAGTGATGTGTACTTACGTCAAAGAATATCAGAGAACATGTAGTAGTCTTTAGAAACCATGCATACGGAATATTAAACTGATTGAGACAAGTACCTTCAGGCATCTTGATTGAAAAACTGGCTGTAGTTATGTTCTGTAGAAGTAAATATGTAGCTGAAGTGAACTTCCATATTTGCAGAAGTACAATATCATGAATGAAAGTGAAAGTGTTAGCGTTGATGCTGTTAAGTGTTTTCAAAGCTAGAGAAGGTTTTCATAGCATGATGTTCATGGAGTGACAGATAAAATGAATGGAAAGTTGTGGAAGAGTGGAGGGGAGTAGCAGCTTAAGTTAAGACAAGGGAATTCAGGCATTGTTAACTAAATTTTTGGCTGAACAGGCTGTTGCAGTTGTTTACAGTATAGACTGGTACAAAATGAACTAATTTGCGATATTTGCTTGATTTTTACTTAGTGGAACAAAAAAGGTTTGGCGGTGTTATTCTGCATATTGCAGTTCTTGGCAATGACCTGGTAAGATTCTTAAAGTTAATTTTAATTTTTTCTCCCTGCCCCTACACCCGCATGATTATAAATCTATATATATATATATGCTTTGCATAACGTAAGTGTGCCCAAGTGCTAGCTTCAATCTGTTTTTCTAAGCTAGGCTGTGTAACTTCAGCAAAATGTATGTGCAATCGTCTTGCAAAAATGGTAATTTTAAGTATATTCTGCAATGCGTGAACTTATTTGAGACATTATGAGAGGAATATGTATGCAAAAAGATTCTCATGCTTTTTCTCTGTTGTGAGAACTGTATACTCATATGTCCTGCTTTTCATTATCTCCCTCTTTTTGAGTTCTACCTGAATTTTTGTTTTTGAAGTGGAGGAAACTAAGTAACATTTTCATAGGGTGTGTCCTGCCCCAAGAATGTTTAGCAGCACTGGGGAAAGAGTGGGTGGATGTGAGAGGGTAAATTTAGTGCAGCAGGTGCGATGATGATTGTCCAGATGTGCTCCGGGGTTAGGCTTAGGAATGTGTGAGCACAGTTAGGTGGATGCTTGCAAGCCTGGCTGAAGTTTTGGAAGTTACTGCTTTCTCCATGGAGATACGACTGAAAATACTTGGTCTCCTTGTTCAGGGGAATTACTTGGTACTAGCTCTTAGACGATCCAAGGTGACCACAGTTCTTGTCTGAACTTGCCCTGAATACACAGTGTCTATGCTGAACTTGGATCTGAGGACAAATGGCCATTTGTTTAGGATGGAGGGCATCGTGCTTGATACTAGATAGAGGAAAGACTGCTAACTCAAACTGTGTTCTGCATGTTTACAGCAGACAGCTTCACATTTGTTAATTGTCCTAGAGCTTGATCGGGCTGGGCATGAGAACGAAGCACAGCCTGGAGGCTTGCGAGAAGCAAGTTTCAGAGGATAATAGAATTATCAGCTGTTTGAGTGTCACAGTTGTGGTGTATTATTTATACTACAGCATATATCTGTATTTAGGGCTCTGTAAATAATATGATTAGAAGAGGTATATTTGCATAGTAATGTGTATTGTGTTTTAAACTGAAAAAAGTTGTCTCTGTCATCTTGAAGAATACAGTTTTCCCGGAAATCTCTATTCCTTTTGAATCTAATGATAGTAAATCTGCTTTTTTAAGTTTATGTGCAGTAGAAGTTACGAGCTATTTAAAAAGCTCCCTAGGAAAAAGTAAACCAAGGAGTCTTTGGCAGTACGTTTAGTTCTTGTCCAAGCGTGTTGTCTTTTCTTAGGTAAGCATTAAATTAAGTAGGTAATCTTGTTTAAAGTTTTGTTACAACAGGTTGCTTTTATTAATGCTGGACTGAAGTGAAATAATTGGGTTCTAGGAGAGACATGAATACTCTGTCAAATATTTTTTTCTCTTTTTTTCAGGTATAGTCTGTCCTATATTCCTTTTGCAAGGTGAGTCTGCATAATTACTGCCGTCTTAACAAAGGTCTTTGGGCTAGGGAGGGGGAAAACCTAACCTTCTCGCTTTTGTTTTAATTTTTAGAAAATGACATAGCTGAACTCAAAATAATGCTTAAGATAAGCTTTAAATACAAATAGAGTGCATAGTAATTCTATTTGTTAAATCTCATTCTAGTTTTCACCACTGCGAAAAAATTTTTCGTCTAAAATCGCTAGTGATTTAAAAATGCATTGATGCAATGGGAACTTTTCCAGTACTTACTTTAAAGATAACTTATAGATCTGAGTTTTTAGTTAAAAGCAAACAAAGCAGCATAGTTTCAGCTGCAAAGTCTACTTCTGAACTCCTCCATCATTTTTAGGAGAGGCAAAGGCAATGCTTCATGCTAATATTCATTTTGGCAAGCTTCTCACTTTCTTTTCGCTCTTCTATGTGCGAAAAGGGAATGAAAGCTAGCCAAACCCATAGTGAAACCACATTCAAGTAAACAAACTGAAGAGTCTATTTTGTCTATAAAGCTTCATGTAAAATACAGTTTGGTCTTTCAGCAGTGTGATTTTTTTTTTTTTTTTTTTTTTTTTAAATAAAGTGCTTACATGTCTGTATTTTACGTAATGAGGTTTTCTGTAGTGAAAGAGGGGAAAAAAAAGAATACAAAGTATTGCCTCTTGCTTTCATCTGATATCTTCCGGTAATGTTTCTGTAACTTTGCTGGAAAAATCTGTACTACAGATTTTTATTTTTTTTTAAAAGCATCAGATTTGAGTTAGGGAGGATTAAGCTGTATGTGTTTGGGTTTTTTTTGGTTTTTTTTTTTTTTTTAAAGATAGTAGTTGATAATTACAATGGATTAAACACTTTAACTGAACTCAGGCTTCAAGTTGTCATCTTACTATTTCTGATATCTCCAGCTAACCCAGTCAAAAGTAGTATTCTGAATTCTTGTAGTTCCTGTGGCCATGTGACAGTCTTGGGTAGGATCATTCATTCCTTTTTTTTTTTTTTTTTTTTCTTTTTCTTTTTTAAATGTTCTGCTCTTCACAGAAGGCAAAGCAAGTTGAGTTACTAGTCACTGGTCTTTTCTTCCCCACCAAGAGTACTTTAGGTTCTGGTCAAAAAAACATTAGGTTATATGCATCACTTAATTTCTTTATTTGTCTATTAGATTTTATAAGCCAAAGAACAGAATTTTATACAGGCTGCTTTTAGTAGTGCAGTGATTTCTTTAGGAATTACTGAGTTATTTGCCTATTTGTAATGCTGTCATAAATTTCTTTATATAGGCTGTCTTTCTTACAGAAATAGTGATCTAAACCACGTTAATTCCGGAGAACAGTATTATGTAATTTGTTTAAATTATGCATTAATTTGATTTCAACAAAATTTTCATTACTTGGTTTAACTCTAACGGTTTACTCTTAACAGTAATTTACTTGTTTGTGGTTTTAGGGTTGATTTTGGTTTGGGCTTTTTTGGTGTGTTGGTGTTTGGTTTTTTTGTTGGTTTTTTTTTTTTTTTTTTTTTTTTTAATTAATGGTGGCTCTCCTGCTGGCATGGCAAAATAACCGCAAACCAAAACCTAAACAACAACAACAAAAAACACCAAAAGCCATACATACAATGACTTTAAGGAGTCATGATAGTATTTTTCTTCATTTTTCAAACTGACTAGCAACAGAATACAAATTCCGCTCCTTAATAAGTTGTTACATTTTTTGAGAAAATGAAAAATAAAGGAGACTAAAGTGAGTGATCTAGACAGAATAGTCAGAAAACAATTTGTTTATTGTCAGTTAAGTAGACCCCTTCAGATCTTTCCAGCCTTAAGGCTGAGCCAGCTCTTCATCCTGCACTGTTAGTACCTGCACTTTGCATCCTTCAGGCTGTGCTTTGTTTGCCCTGCAACTCGATGGTCTAACTCCGCTGTGGCTGGCGCTCGCAGCACCTGCGCTTTGCTCATTGTCTGGATTTGGCGTGCTCCTCAGCCATGCCCTTGCTGGCCAGCCTTTGCAAAATAAGGCTTTGACCTTTGCTAAGCCACCGAGTGTGCCGCAAAACAATTTTTAACGCTGTGTCTGCATTTTAGCGTGTGCTTGTGTGTCAACAGTGTGGAAGACTTAGACAATATGGGCAGACCTGAGCTTCAGAATGCGCTGGAGCCTTTGCTTTAGCTGGTGCCATAGACATACTTGACATGGCTGTTAAGATCTTGCATTTGATAAACTATTTATTTCTGTCTTTAGTTTATGTAATATTTTTAAATGTGTAAATATGTATCTAAAGAAAATAAGAAGTATCTTAACTGACTTTTTTTTTTTCTTTTTGAAGGGATGCTGTGATTAAATGCTTCTCAGCCTGTTTAGGGTAAATTTAAGACAGAAACCACTGTACACTTCAAAAGCCAGCTTTATTCCTCTGTGAATTTTGCTTGGAAAACTATACTTTTCCACTCATGAAATACCCAGTAACAATGTAGTATTGTCCTTGCCTTTTGCATTGGGGGATTAAATAAATGTTACTAGAAAGTTTTAAAAATGAATTGGGTGAACTGTTTGTGTTTACCCTGGAACTTTTAAGTTTGTTTTTTTAACAAAAAGAGTACATTTAAATACTTTGTGCAGAGTAGTCTTAAAACTACCTTGCATCCAGTAACAGTTTATTCCCCAGTGGAGGCAAGCCACTAAGATCTGGGTAGCGTGCATAAAGATTTCATTTACAGTTCTGTCTAAAATTTTCAATGTGCCGTTTATGTTTGTATATTATTCCTTGTGTGCTTTTCCAAATCAGAGCTTTATAAATGTTGTAAAGATTGGGTAAGTTATAATTAACTGCTCCTTTGAAATGTCTATACATGTGCCTTATGGAAAGAGCTTAATGAGAATATGTGAAAGATCTGTTTAAAGCTTGTTGGATTTTATTAAAAAGCTATATTTTAAACATTTTTTTTTTTTACTTTCATACTTAAATACTTTTTACTAAAAGAACTTATGGCTAATGTATAAATGAGATTTGTGAAATAAATAAGTTTTAAAGGTGCCTAAACTATTTTTTATTTAGGAATCTGCTACAGAGAGCTGAATTTCAGCATTACACTTGAGTAAATATGAAAATATATTAAAAAATGGGATATGTGTATGACTATATCCAAATTTGGTTATTAGATTTGCAGAAGTGACTTTAAAACTTCTCTGTGTCAGTATTTAGACAAACTGTTCATTCTGACTTAAACTGATAATGGATTGAAGTGAAATACTGTAACACTCTGCCTAGCTTCAGTAAGAAGTTCTCTTTTCTCCTTTTTTGCAACTGAGAGCTATTCAGGACCACAGTTAAAATCTTAATGTTTAGCTGATACTATGTTACAGGAGGTTCTTTTTGGCACAGGCAGTGCTTGATTACCTGCATTCTAAACCCCAGTTGTTTTGGATTTTATTGTGTTTTCTGCTAATCCACAAATAGAAGAGGAAGAAATTTGAAAAGATGTGAGCTGCAGTGTCAAGAACGGGAAAACACCTCGTCCTTTAGTATACGGAGTTCAGGCTAAAGGGACAAATTGCCATACATTCCTGTTAAATCTCAAAGTATGTTGCACAAAATTGCAACATCTTTTAGGGTGGGCTGTATAAAGGGTGATTGCATGATTTTGCAGCTAAACTGCCAACCAAGCCTCACCTTTTAACCGATCAGTAACAATAAATTGCCAGTGAGGCATCCTTCCTGCTGGCGATACGGGACCAGGCAGTCCCGACCCTGCAGCGGGCTCCTGGGCTCGTCAGTACAGTGTGGTGTAGCGACAGCCTCTCCAGCTCTGCCTGTCACAGTGCTTGCGTGCCAGTGCACCCTTGAGTGAATTTGCAGTTCCTTTTAGTTTTCAGTTTGCGTTGAAGATGAGCTGGTCCGTGCGTAGGTAGTGATGGATGTCATGCTGGAAATGACTGTCACTGCCCCTTACCCACTTGCTGTTTCCTGTGGAGGCACTGACCCTAACTGGCACTGGGGAGATCCCATCCCACAAGTCGGTGCTCCAGGGTTGGTTTTGCCCGTCGACCACCAGTTCTGGTACATGATCACCTTCACTGTAATCTATAATTAAGATGGTATTAATCATTCCGATTTTTTATTTATTTATTTAGGCACTGTGGTAAATAACCAATGGGTGTTAATTTTGTTAACATCAGTATTGGATCACCAGAACAGAATGGGTTCAAGAACTGAAGTCCAAAAATTCCACGTATTTGTATGCTTTTATGTGCACTTAGATCTGTAGTATTACATGTTTTATTTATTTTTCTCTCCTGAACACTTACGGATTTGCTTTCTTCACCTGCACACAGAGCATGCATGCTGTGCTCTTTAGTCAATAGCTGTTGCTCCTTCACATCCCATCTTTGTTTGCTGTGTATCAGTATTCCAAAGTTGACAGCTGATGCATCCTCATTGTGTGACACCCCTTTCATGACAGTGTGAAACCACGGATGTGGAGATCTCTGTCCCTGTGGATTGCATACATCCCACCCATCTTTTGATGAAATTCTGGTATGACTTCTTAGACAAAATTTTGGAGTGGTAGTAATCTTGGATTCACGGGAAATATATGCTTCCTTATTCCTACCACTAACTTCTGTTATTGTTTAGGGTACTTCAAAAATTAGGGAATGACTGCCGCCTTCCTCCTCAAAAAACCCTCTAAGTGTTGAGCAATGTTCTTTGCCTCCATCACAGAAGGAATTGAGGTTCGGAAGCAGGATCTCTGGTCGAGGCTCTTCATTAGCAAGCCAGGCTGCTCTTGTCCTCAGAGGACAAGCGTGTGTATTTTGGAATTTCATGTAGGTGCAAGTCTGCGCTAGGTCTTAGTGGGGCTGACAGTACTCTGCTCTTGTCTGCCTGCTCTTATTCACGGTAATGCAAGCAGTCGAGGAGCTCAAAATATCATCGATGCTTTGAAGATGGCGTGAGGGTGCTAGTTTAAGGTGACATTAAAAGCCTGCCCTTTCACATTTGGACGCTTGAGGAGTTTGGGAGACATGCGGAGCCTGCCTGCCCTGGGGGCCGTGAGTCCCGCCGTACCCTTCCTGCCGGTCTGCTGTGGGCCGGGCGGGAGACGCGAGGGGGGGGGGGGGGGAAGGCGGCGGCGGGCCCCGGCAGGGCGGCCAGCGCCTGGAGGACCCCGTCCCCGCCCGCACGCCCACCCCGCGCCGGGGAAGGCTGTTCCCGGGGCGGGCGAAGGGCGGGAAGGGGGGCGGGTTGTCGAAGGGGGAAAAGCAGCGGCTGTCGGCGCAGACGGAGCCCACACCCCGCGCAGCCGCCGCCGGCCGGGGGGCTCCTCGCCCGCCTCCCGCCATGGGGCTGCAGCCCCGGCGCGCAGCGGGGCCCTGCCCGCCGGCGGGGAGATGCGCCGCCCTGCCCGGGGCGCGCACCGCCGCTGCCTGGGCTCGCAGCGAGGAACCGGAGGGAGCTCCCGGCCGCACCGCCTCCCTACCGCCCATCCTGCCGGCCCCCGCCGCCGCTTCCCCCGTCGCCGCCCGGGTGCAGCCCAAGAAGCCGGCGGCGGCGGCGGCCCCCAAGAAGGCAGCGCCTCGGCCCGTGGAGGAGAAGGCGGCGAGGAAGGCGCGGGGGGCGCCCCCGGAGCGGGCGGGTCCACTCTCCAGCTCCTGGCCCTGCTCCTCCCTGCAGCGGCAGCCGCCGCGGAGGCCGCCGGCCGAACGGGGGGCGCGGCCCCAGCCCGCCCCGCCGCAGCCGCGGGGGCGCCCGGGGGCGGCGGGGGCGGGCGGCAGCCGCTCCTGCGAGAGCCTCGGCGGGGCGGCGGGGGAGACGGCGCTGCGCTTCTCGCTGAGCCTACCCCCGGAGGCCGTCCGGCTGCTCCAGCGCCGCAACCTGGAGCGGCAGCGGGGGCAGCCCGCCCCCGCCGTCGGCGGCAGAGCGGCCCCGGCGCGGCGCGGCGGGCGGGCGGGCGGCGGCGACTTGCGCGCCCTGCTGAAAATCTCGCTGCTGAACGACAGGCACCGCTACGACGACGAGGAGTACGAGGAGGAGGAGGAAGGGGGAGCGGCGGCGGCGGGGGCGGCGGTGGACGAGGGGCTGGTGCGGAAATGCACCGAGTGGCTGCGCGGCGTGGAGAGCGCGGCCGGCCGCGACCGCCCCGACCGGCTGGAGACGCTGCCGCACCTGGGCACCCTCTGAGCCCCGCCGCCAGCCGCTGCCCCTGCCCGCGGCGTCTGTCCTTCGCGGTGCCGGCCGCGTCGCGGGGGAGCCCCGGCGGGTGACGGGAGGGGATGGGCGGCGGAGCCCACGGCCCGGAGCCGGTCCCCGGGGCGGCGCCGCCGCCGGGGCGAGGGACAAAGGAGCGGCATCGGCCTCCCCCCGCCGGTGCCCGGGTGCTGGGAGCGAGAGGAGACGGCTGCGGGCGTCCTCCTTCGTCCCGCGTTTTGGGTTGGTTGGTTGGTTGGTTTGTTTGTTTTTTAAGACTTCTGGCTACTTTATAAGGTGGGCGTAATGATTTTGTATATTTGTACAGAAAAGTTCGTTTTTATTTATTTGAATAAATGACTCAACTTTTGTGTTGCAGTGGCCTCAGCGCCTTAGTGGCTCCGCGTTGGGCTATTCCTAATCCGCCTGTGGCTGCCGGGGAGCGCCCATCGGCTCTCTCGGGGGCCTCAGGGTAAGGATGGCGGGCGATAACGGCGCGGGCAGCGTGTGCCGTGCAAACGTTTGCCGGTGTAGGATGGATGGCTGCTGATACAGCCGCCGACAACGCGGCTCCAGACAAAACCCTGAGCTGCTGGAGCCGGAGGATGCCTCTTCAAAGCGGCGCAGCGCCGGGCATTCAGCGAGAGGAACGAGCCCCGGGGCGCGGCGGCCGGCGGGATAACGGGCCGAGGGGAGGGCGGGGGGCTCACCCCTCCCAGCCCCCAGCCGTGGGGGGGACGCGGCGGTGCCGGCCACCGCCCCGCCGTGAGAGCTCCGCACAATGGGAGGATGGGGGCGGCGGGGGGCGGGCAGAGGCTGGGTCTGTGCGTGGACTGCGCGATTTCACCCCCACGCGCTCCCCCCTCCAAACACCCCCCCACGCCCCCCCCAGGCAGTAATTCAGACACATCCGACCTTCCGAGCTGCTGTCAACGTACGGGGTGGGGGAGGGCGGGAGGGAGGCAGCGCAGCGGCAGCATCCTTTGTCAGTGTCCCCCGGCGGGTTCCCAGCCTCCCCCCCCCCCGGGACGCGCTGCAGCCCCCCCGGCCGCCCCCCAGCTCCAGGCTGTGGCCGTACCTGCTGCTCATCAGAGCTGTGCGTGTTGGGAGAGGCGAGGAGGGGGCGGGGGACGCTAAATGTACAAAAATTACTGGTGGAAAGGAAAAGGTAAGTCTTACCAGGCTTATCGTTGTTGTCTCGGCCACTTACTGTCACTCTGGTATTGTTGTTATCCAGCTTCTCAGAACAAAACATTTACTAAATATTTACTATGGTATGGTAAACATTTTGCAAATGGGTGTTTGAGCGTGTAGGAACATGTTAAGTTGAATCTACCCAGCAAAGTAAAACGGTTTAGTGCCACAAATTGGGTATTAATACACTTCATGTAGATGTCAGTTTGCACCAAATGATGTCTGTGTTGGCTGTTCCATTAAATCACGTGAGATAAACATTTCTACAGATTAGTTGCATAATGTAGTGATGTGCTACATTTTGTATAGTATTCCCTTTTCCTCCAGGTTTGTTCAAACGCTTTTTTCCATTTCATTTTTCCCTGAAACTTTAGGAATCGCAGGGGAAATGCTCTGAGAAAATATTTATTTATTAAATGCATTGATACAGCCATTGAAAAAATAACGTACCAATAAAATACAGATGTAAAATAGCAATGCTTAAAGGCCAGAGAGAATCGAAAATGAGAATATATGGACAGTAATTCTATTTAAGCAAATGTAGAGTCATTTGTAGTGCTAGCTATGAAACACGTGCATGTTCATATAGTTTTAACTGAGTTTGCATGTTGTTCTACCGTATTGTTCTGGTTTGAGGACACATATTCATCAATTTTCAGTAACATCTTCAAGCAAATCTGCCTTAACAATTGCAGATTTCCTGCCAAATTTAATTTGTGCTGGCCTGATATCAGACCCGCTTTGGGCTCCACCTCCCCCCCAATGAGGAAAACAGTAGTAGTTGAGCTGTAGCCGAGTTTTCCTTTTGTGTCTCTTTTGGGAATGAGAGTTTATAAAGGAGCATCCTGGACTCTCACAAATTTTCTTCCTTAAAACTGCTCCGTGCTTTCACAGTGACCATAATCCTTATCTCCAGTTGCAACGAAAAGTGATTCACTCATTAAGGGCTGACATATCATAAAGCTTACTTGTGAGGCTGAAAGCTGCTTTGTTCAGAGCCTGAAGTGCGGCAGAAAATTCGGTAAATTTGAATGCGCAACGGCAGCAAATACAGCATCACTTGAGGGGGGGGGGGGGGGGGGGGGGGCAGACGACTGAAGGGGACTGCCAAGTCTGACTAAGAAAGAACACTAGAAAGAAGAATTTGAGAACTCCGGAACTGCCTGGATAGATTTTTTCCTAAAGAATTAATTTGAACAAAGCTATCCGGCGATCGTGCAGCTAAGATCTTTTGTGTTAGATAAGTCATTGTGCATGGTAATTGGAAGTGGGCCTGAGATGGGCTTATCCTGAGATGAGGATACGCAGTCCTGATTTTGGGCTAGATATTAAGAGCCGCTGGGCTCTCTGGAGTCATGTAACTAATGGCTGCTTGGAACAGTACCTCCTTTGCTAAACGTTAACATCAAGATTTATTGTTTTCAGTATTCGCTATCCTTTCTGTTGTCTTTTAAGGATAAATGATGCCCCTAGCGTTCTGAATACTTTCATCTGAAGTGCCCATAAATCTTACCAGCGACATTAGAAAAGACAGAGGAAGTTACCTCCTACATACTAGCAGTAACTTCTGTTAATTTTGCATGTAGCTTACCTCTCTATAAAAAGAAAACTGATGCATTCTAGTATCCAAAAAATTGTATGTACATTAAACATAATATAACTGCTTATTTACTTCATTAATATGTGGTATAATAGCTATTTGAGCCCAGTGGAAGCCTTCAACAGACAAAAATGCCTGTAGAGATTCCGACAGCAGTGAAAACCCTCAAATAAATCATTGCATTTGTCTTACGTAAGTAAGAACAATTCTTCTGTCCTGGTGAACAGATTAGATGTGTTCAGGAATACATTTCAGGTGGCATAGATCTGCTTTTGCCATAAGAACCAACAAGCAGCCTGGAAGTCACTACATTTGCTTTTTACAGTACATTAGTTGTCTTTGAAGCGCCTCAGCCTCCCACCCATAACCTTTTTAGCCGCTGAAAGAGAGTTATGAGCAGCTGGTGCCATGGATGCTTAAAATAATCGATACTCGCTTCAGGGTAGTTAGCTTCCCTTCCGCCTCCAAACACATCAGTGTGATATACAAAGGAAAAAGAAAAAAAGAAGACCACATATTCTGGGTGCCTCTTTCTTTCTTTCTTTCTTTTTTTTTTTTTTTTTTTTTTATTTTAAGGTAGCTAATAAATGGTGTTGGCCTTACTGCTGTTTCTGAGCAAGCCCGGAGAAGCCCGACTCAGGTGGAGCCCATGTTTCTCTAACTGTAGAGCCCCAGCCCTGTGCATCGCTGAGTTTTCCCTTGGGTTCCAGCCCGAATCTCAACTTCCCCACCCCCCTGACACCATTAGCACCACCTTTCTTCTCTTGGTTGCGGGGAGAGCATGTCGTTGCCCAGCTTTTCTGTTCTTCCGTGCGCCAGAATGCTGGTATGGGCCAGACAAAGCGGTATTGCCGGCGAGCTGCTGCCACACAGCCCCTCCGCAGCCAGCTGGCGGGCAGTGCCGGCGCTGGGCCACGGCTATCCCAGCGGGGCTGGTGGGGCAGTGTCTGTCTGTCCATCTGTCTGCGGTGGGCAGCAACTCGCCTCTCAGCTGGGGGGTGGTTTCTTTGTTTCTGTGGGTTGTTTTTGTGAGGGACTTAAAGGCACATTTTGTTTCCTCCCGTGAGAAAAGCCTCTCCTGAGAGGTGGTTTTGTGAAGAGAGGAAGAGCTTTTGCCAAGGTTTGGCTTTTGTACTTCCGGAAACAGCAATCGGCGTGTTGCAACGCCCGGTTACAGCGGTGGGCGAGCGCCTGGGCTGGCATCGCTGTAATGAGGTGAGCCTGTAGCCGCGCTGCTTGCCCACCCTTTCTGCTCAGCTCGGGCAGCTCAGTACCTGGCCTCCGAGAAAGGCAGGGAACCATAAAACCGTAGAATCATCTAGGTTGGAAGGGACCTTTAAGATCATAGAATCCAACCATCATCCTAACACTGCCAAAACCACCACTAAACCATGTCCCTAAGCACCACGTCTTTTAAATACCTCCAGGGATGGTGATTCAACCACTTCTCCTGGGCTTAACAACCCTTTCAGTGAAGAAATTTTTCCTAATATCCAGTCTAAACCTCCCCTGGCACAACTTGAGGCCATTTTCTCTTGTCCTATCGCTTGTTACTTGGGAGAAGAGACCGACCCCCACCTCGCTGCAACCTCCTGTCCTGGTTTGAGCGACACAGGTCTTATTTCTCTTCTAATGCTTGGGAGGATGGCACTTCTAGAAGACTCTAGTGTCTGAATGTGTGAAAATATTTACTTCGTAACCAGCTGTGGTGTGTGGGTTTCAAGGTCTCGGTGTTTTCAAGCTCGCCGGGTGCAGGGATGAGGAGGAGTGAGACCCGGGCACTTGACCCAAGCTGGCCAACAGGGTTATTTCATATCATGAATGTCACATTCAATATAAATAAGAAAGTTTGCTGTGAAGTTCTCTCACCCTTGATAGCCATCCTGAGAGTTTCATGCCCCGGTGCCGGACCCCTGAGACCTTCCCTTCCTCCCGAAGCCGTAGCGCTCACAGTGTCCGACTTTTGCTGTCCACTGCTGGGAGTGCACAGCTTCCTACTGATGGAATTGTCTGAGTATAATCTTTGCATATTCTGTATTGGTATCAGGATCAATATTGGTTCTTTAGTGCTATTAATGTTAATTATCTAATCTTACTCTATTAAATCTGTTTATACTTCAACTCCCGAGTTTCCTTGTTTTTCACGATTCCCTTTCCCAGGTGGGGAGGGGTCATCAGGTGACAGAATGATTGTCTGAACGACAATCAATTGTTATGGGTTTCTCAAACCATAACACCTCCTTTCAAGTAGTCATAGAGAGCAATAAGGCCTCCCCTCAGCCTCCTCTTTCTCCAGGCTAAACAACCCCAGTTCCCTCAGCCTCTCCTCATACTGCTTGTGCTCTTGACCCCTCGCCAGTGTTGTCACCCTTCTCTGGACACGCTTCAGCACCTCAATGTCCTGAATGAATGGTTCTTTTCCCTTCCCAGGGAGGAAAGCCTGAAGCAATAGTGTCTCAAAATAGTGCTGGTAGTTTGTTATTCATAGATAGAAGGACAAATTTATTCATGGAAAGGGTTGTCAAGCATTGGAACAGGCTGCCCAGGGAAGCGGTTGAGTCACCAGCCCTTGAAGTATTTAAAAGACGTATAGACAAGGTGCTTAGGGACACGGTTTAGTGGTACCTTGGCAGTGCTTGGTTAACGGTTGGACTTGATCGTCTTAGAGGTCCGATCCAACCAAAACAATTATATTCTATGATGCTCTTGCAGCTTCTGAGAATATGGGGAAAACCTTGTGACACTACCGGACTGAAAGCCCGTAGCACTGCTGCTGAACTGATGGGCTCCAGGCTGGATCTCCACCAGGCCTGAGGGGCAAGGCAGCAAATGGATGTGTGTCACGGACGAAATATTTGACATGGTTACGATTTAGCAGCAGTTCAAGATTTAGTAATGGTTTGAGATGGATCAGAAGGTTGAATTTTAGTAGCACTTAATCATTAACCAATTTAAGGATTAACAAGGTGATTCAGTAGAATATGTTATAATTAAAACAGCAACTTAATTACAGATTCAAGAATGACAAGATTCACACTAACTCACTACACGGTATCCTGAATCAAAATATTTACGTGTACATATGTATAAACGCAAAACATACAAACACACACCATCCAAGGAGAAACCCACCACCCAAGACTTCCACTGCTAGGACTGGAGTCCCTTCGCAGCAGGTGACTTCAGTGGGCCGATGGGTGCCTCTTTTGACTCCTCACACACACACAGAGAAATATCTGGATCCAGTGAAATGTATAGACACCCACACTCATAAAGGCAAGTGCGTCTATTCAAACACATTAAAAGGCAGAGAAGTGGATGGAAGAGGCAAGACCATAGTTAAAATTTCCCCCTTCTCAAATTTAGAGTAAATACTTACAATGCATTGGCATTCCTCAAGGGGCGATAATTGAGCCTTGAGAAGTTTGAGTTTGGCCTGGCCCTTCATTGGCTTTGTCAACAGATGGTCTTTAAACTACCAGAGAGGTGTCCCAACTCAGGGGAGATACTGGTCACAGCCTACTGCAAACCAGGAGAGCTCAAGGGGTCTCGCTTAGAACCACTATTTAGAGTGGTTTTTTCATAGTCCAAGATAATGGACTTTTGTAAGGTACTTTTCTATTTCATCCCAACTCGGGCAAGGAAATATCCTTATTTTCTACCAGTTGTGCAAGCCCTGAACATTGCTAGATTTTGAAGTTCTGGTATCATCCCCCTTTGGGCCACGATACAGTAACAGGTGTACAAGGCTGTCAGGAGGTGATCAACTGCCATTAGCAGTCCCAAGAGACAGAAGAAGGAGCCAGGTGTGTTAAGAGAGTGTCTTAACGTTCTGGTTCATTGCCGTTCACAGTTCACACCTGACTTATGTTAGGTTGGTAAGTGGCTCACGGGCACGGGGGCGGGGGGAGAGAATTTTTCCAAGCCCTGAGTGGCCTGGGAGAGGAGTTGCACCACCAGAACGTGGTGTGGGTGAGGAAGAAGCTGGTTCCTGGGGATAACAATAAGATAAGTGTGTAGATGATGAAATAAGGGCTTTTAGCCCCTTTTAAATCTATTGAAAGAGTTGTTAAAGGGTTTTTTTTGGAGGGACATTATTTTAAGGTTTGGTTTTTTTTTTTTTTTTTCTTCTCTTCTTTGCGATGTATGATGAAGGCTTGGGAGCTCTGGAATGGCTTAAAGTTTTCTTGGTTGTTTTGTTTTTATAAAATTGAAAGTATCAAAACCAACCAGTCTGTGTTTCACAGTAAGATATCTTGAGATAATGACCTTAGATCATTCCTTCTGCAAGGGCTCACATCTTGAGTGGAAGTGCTAGGTGTAATAAAAACTTTAAGAATGTTTTCTCTTCCCCAAATCAGTTTTGCATTGTGGTTCAATGAACTATTGAGCCAGGGTCAACTGATGTTCAGCTTTCAGCACTCTGCCTAAAGGAATGTAATAGTTTCATCATCTTTCCTGTCATCATCGCACTTCTGAGTGCTGGTAAAAGCTGAGCTTTGAATAAAAAGGAAAAAAAGTTCCTAATTAAGCATAGAAATAAATTAGCACGGAAGCTATTAGCTTCTTGGCAATTAGCACAGAGGAGAGCAAATTGTAGTAATTTGTGGTGTGTGTTTTGGTTGGTGTTTTTTTTTTTTTTTTAGTGTTCACTTGGCTGCCTGAGTTTCACCCATCAGTGTAGTGCCAACAGCCCATCAGGTAAGTCACGTAGGGAGGGGATGGGAAATGATTGGCAGCGTTTTCTTTGCCAGGGCATTTGCTGAACAGCAAAACCCGAGTGGGAGCAACGCTAAGCCACGAAAGTCTCAATGCTTTAAATTAAAAACTAAGAGAGGCTATTTACTACCAAAACAGAAGCAGGAGCAGATGAAAGCAGAGTTCTCAAGGAGAGGCTCTAGGTGTGTGGAGCACCCGATAGCAATTAATAGGAAAAAAAAGTTATTAGGCGTTCACGAGCGGCTGGATGGGAGCCTGGAGGTGGGGAGACGCGCAGCACCGGCGGCCCCCCCGCCCCCGGGAGGCAGAAACACGCGTGTCCGGGGGAGCGGGGCCGAGCGGCTCCTGGGGCTGCCGGCGGGGACGGAGCGGTGGCTCTGCTCCCCCGGGGGCCGCATGGCTCCCGTCCCGTCCCGGGAGCGTCGCGCAGGGCCGGTGGCAGGGCTGGGAGCGGGGACGTGGGTGGTGGGCGAGTGCAGCCCCCTGGGAGCTGCGGGGTGGTGAAATCCCTTCCAAGTGGAGCTGCGGCGGGACCGTCCCGGGGCGGTGGGGTCTGGTCTGTCTGCGCTCTTCCTCTTGGCCGGACCAGTATGGAAAGTCACTGGGACGGCAGCCGCCCCACAGTGTGTCCTTCGGCTGTGGGTACCTATCAGTTTCGTTGCAGGAAACAGGTAATAGCGCTCAGTAAGAAGCTGCGGGTTTACTTTTTTTTTTTTTTTTTTTGTTAAAACACAATCCATATAGTAATTATGGTTATGCTCTTCGAAAACATTTTTTATTTACTTACTGCCTAGCACCTGAAGGCCTGAACAGAGATCCAGCCATTTTAACGGATGCTTATGTGATACAGTCCTCCCTTTTTTTCCCAGTGGTAACCACTATTTTAACTTCTCGCGTAATTCCTGACAGCAAGCTAAACCCATCTGTCCTTTCTCTCCCCACTCCTGCAGCACAGAGTTTCAAAGCCAAGAGGAAAAAAAATAAACAGTTGAATAAATGTTTCTGGGAGGTTGCTGTGTAGGGCTATATGTCATCAGGATTTATGTGAAGTGCTGAACTTGAACTTGAGAGTGAATTTCATGACTCTTAACCACGTGGGCTATCTTGCACATTAACATGCCTTCTCCACATCAGTTTGCAATGACTGAAATCTCTTCTCAGGAGAGGCACAAATGCTCTGTACAAATGTCGTTAAAAAGGAACGATGATGCCCTGGTGTTAAGTGCTTGTTATGAAGATATTTTGTACTGGTCCCTGTACTCAATCATTCGTTCCATGGAGAATTATTTTTTTCCGTCCATAGGTAGTCGCTGAGATGCTTTTAACTTTAGGGAAAATGTGTGCAGACTTTATGCAGGTCGTTTTAGGGTAGAAATAATTAGGCTTGGAAGCTGTATCTGGAGGTTAATACAAAACATGCCGTTATGTAAGTGATTCCTTTAAGTTACAAATAGAAGAAAAATACTAATCCACCACTTTCAATCTTGTGGCTTCCTAATTTTTCCCACTGAGCTTACAATAAGTTTCTGTCAAAACGGGAAATAATCTGACCCAGATACTGTTAGTGATCACTATGGTATTTTTAATTTAAAACTGACAATATTGCAGGGGGGGAATTACTGTGAACTAGCAAATACTGAATTCACATTGATGCTTAAAATACCTTTTGGACTGGTTTTTGGTTCCTGGCATATTTGGGAAAGCTTATCGAGCAAGGTATGGCATTCGCATCTGTATTGCTAACCTTGTTATGGGTCATACTGTCAGTTTATTGTTGGGAGGTGTCTTTTGGTTTTTCTTTTTCTGGTGTTCTTATGAAATATGTCTCTGCAGTGCTTTTCTCTGCTGCCCATGGGAAATGCCTTGCTGCAAAGTTAAGATTAACCACCTGGTATTTTTTCTGCATTTACTTGCATCAAGATGGAAAAAACCCTCTGGTCCGTCTATCAGCAGGAATTTTAAATCCTGCAATTTGTGGATTACTTGGAACCTGCAGGTTACTTCTAAGGCTTTAATGGAATTTCTGAAGGACGAGTAAGTCAGTGGCTTAAACCTGGTAATTAGAAATCTCTACTTGTCTAAGGCAGTACTGAAGTGGAGGTAGAATCACAGACTACAGAAAGTCATCTGCCAAATGGCTCTCTTGCCTGAATAAGCAACTGAAGATATATTGTGCTAATACTCTTTTGCAGTATATCAAAACCATACCTTTCTTGAATTTGAAGAGTTGATCTATTTGGGGGGGGTAGGGGGTGTGAGGCGTGGAATCCTGTTGTTATTCTTTTCTCTTTCCAAACTTCAGCATGCTGAGCCTGAAAATAATTTTTCAGGCAATAACTGTATCAGTAACCTGTGGTGGCTGAATACAGAACGTAAGCAGCACAGGAGGAGCACAGCGTATCTGGTCTGCAGGCAGCTGTGCCACCGCTGGCTGGTCCCCAGCTGTGGCAAAGCTCTTCTCTCATCTCAACTGGCTGAGCCACTTCACATGCCTGCTCCCTAAGCCACCGCTTCCAGGGAGCTTGGCTGGCCTGGCCTGGGGACCTTTGCTCATCTGATTTGCTTTGGCTGATACCACCAGGGAGGGCTTCTGCCAGTGGCTGAGTCAATAGATGGAAATCAGATATTTTGCTATAAATTTCTTGATTGCACCCAGCAGGACAGAATACTTTACTCATATTGCGCTGACCGCCTGAAGAGTTTACTCTGCGTTCCGCTTTTTTTTTGGAGGGCCTTGAACCATTGCTACTTAGAAGCAAATGAATACAGAGGAGGTGTTGCCAGCAGCAGCCACGCAACAGCCTATTTCCATTGCCTCTTGGGCGAGGCCACAGAAAAAGTGGGATTCCTTCCCACCTGACACTCACAAATGTGCCGACGTTGACTGTTTTAGTTGTTTCCAGGGGAAACCGCAAGCTGTGGGAGTGATCCTTGCTCTCGCCATTGCCTGGGTACTGCAAAAAACAGCAAAAGGGGTTCAGTTTTGCTTGAGAAGCAAGCAGAGTGGGCCACTGGTACTTCTTTTTTTTTTTTTTTTTCATTAAAAAAAAAAAAAAGAAAATACTTATTTTGTAAGATCATATCTTAAGGTCTCTGGTGTTTATATCTCATTCATAGCGCTGCAATTTATCCTGAGTTGGTATAAAAACAAAGTTAATAAAACAGCCTTTGTTTTGATTCTCTGAATGATTCACCGCCCCCCCCCTTTGTGGTTGTTTTTGTTCAAAAATAAAGGGTGGGAAGAGAGTATATTCTAAGTACAAAGGGAGAAGATAAAAGCATCAGTCTGTTTCTGTACCTCCTACGTAATATTGCCATAGTAACGAGGAGCTGAATGCGGCTGTTCATCACTGGATGCCGAGGTAAAGCAGACACACTTCTTATTAAAGAAATATTAGTAAAATACAGATTTTAAAGGTGTTAATAAGAAATTAGGAAAAAATGATCTGCCTTACATAGCACACTGTAAGCTAATAATAAAGTGCCACTTTGAAAGAAGAGAGGGCAATTAAGGCATTTAGCAAACATTTATAGTGCTGTAAATCAGAGCATTTTATCTTCCACAGAAAGCCATGCTGAGTTGTGAAGTGCAGTTGCAGATAATATATTCTGACATTAAATTTACATGAGATGAACAGCTCTTCCCCCCCCCCCCCCCCCGTCTAATATATTTCTGGCATGGCAGTTGGCTGTGGCTATTGGCAAATATTTGTGCTTCAGCATTGCCTGGCTATGCTCTAATCCGGATTAAAGTATAAGTGGGTAAAGTATTTTGTGTATTTAGGACTGCATGATGTCTGCTAGATCCTGGTGCATTTTTTTTTTTATTTTTTTTTAAACCATTAAACCACCTCCAGAGGTGATGAAATTTTGTGCCAGGTGTGTGCATCTGGTAAAAACATGCACCTTTGAAATTTCGGTAAAAAAAGAAATAGTTTGATCACTCTCAAGAGTAAAATTTGAGAAGGATAAAAAAGTGCACCCATTTCAGTGCACTATTGCCAGTGTAACTTATTGTAACTACTGTAACTTCTCTGTGCTTTGTAGCGAAAAATTTGACATTTAACTTGTTGCATTTCTGTGCCTAATAACAGCTTTCTTAAAAAAAGTTTTCTGTATTTGATCAAATGATGCATTAAAAAGGTGATCTGTTACTCTGCATGCACTCTTAAAAGCTTTATTAATTTGAAAGTTTGGATTGTTGGGGTTTTTTTGTTTGTTTGTTCCTGAAGGCTTTTTGTGCCTAAAGTGTGTTTAAAATGAAGGCTTGAAGAGCAGAGCAGAACTTTGCTAGCAGCTGTGGCTGCCTCCTGGGATGAGGAGGTGGGAAGTGGCTGTAGAAACAGCTTTTCCTACACCCCCAGCGCTCTCGGTCAGCCTCTCGTGCCTCCAGTTGGGGTTGAAACACAAGAAGGACAACAGCTGGAGGCAACTGATCTGGGGAAAGTGATCCCTGCTCAGATGCCTGGGAAAATGATACAGGTTCAGGTCAGGCTGAAGGGGTGGAAAGACTCAGCCAGGAGGAGGGATGGCTGGAGACTGTCACTGTTGGAACTGGCAGAAGCAGGGACTGGCTGAGAGTGCTGGCGAACACCTGTGAAACCCAAATGTAAATGGTCTGTCCCAGGTCCTCCTGTGGTTGACTTGGGTAGCAGGTGACAAATTGGCTCCACAGATGAGCCACTTCCTTTGTTCAGGTCTGCGGTGGCACCCAGAGAGTCCCAGCCGTGCCGGCAGGTGGTGGGGCAGGCGAGGTGACGCACAGGGTGCCGATCCTATGTGGAGGGAGGAGGAAGGTTGGCACGAAGTGGAAGGTTTTCCATTTTGAAAAGACCACCCTAGAAAGTCACGTACACGTGCACACCTTGGTTGTTATTTCTGTGCTCATGCAGGCTTTTTATAAGTGATCTCAACATCGCCAGCTGTGTAGGATTTGGTCTTCCTCTTGTAGCCCAGTTGTGCTTCCCAGGAGTTCGTTATGCCGTGCTGTGATGGGTTTTACAACAGCTCCCTGCACCGGTGACCGGAAAATACCAGACTCCACCTAATTATGCAGCCTGTTGGGCTGCATGTTGACGTGTTCTGGTTGATGTTGACCATGTTGCCTGGTAAAAGGCTGGCAAACCCAAGCTTTCACCTCCTGAGCATACTAATGGGGGCTTTCTTGTGTTTCATCTGCCGGGGAGTCTGTGTGTGGGAAGGGAACAAATAAAGATCACGTAACTTGTTCTCTTCACAGTTTAAACAGTTGCCTGAAAGGTATTTTTATTGCTTGTCTGTAAGTAGTAAATACTTCCCCCCGGCCCTGTGAAACTGTGTCCTATCTGACTTGTGGAGCTTCAGTTCCAGAAACAGGTCTTAGGTTTTCAGGGGCAGCTTTGTGTGCGGGAGAAACTACATGTTCATGTGGAGGTACGAAACCAGGATTTGGAAGAAGGAAAACTTGTTTGTGGGTTACTGCTTTTTTTGTTAGATTACTGTAATTAAAACAAAATCAACATAGTTTTAGAAGCGGACAAAGGGCAGGATTCCTCTCCACCTGGTTCACGTCCGTGTCTTAGGGAAGAGTTACTGCTTCATGTGTGTCCTCTTTTCTGTGTCTAGTAGGCTGGGAAGAAGTAAAGTAAAAGTAAAATATTCTCCCTCAGTGTAGTCAACAGCCTGGCTGTTGCGTTGCTCTCATGGAAGGTGAGGGGATGTGGGTGTGAGCTCCTTCATGCGGAGGAGGTGAGTGCAGGGACTACTACTAGCCTGTTACTCAAAGTTTGTCATTTCGTAGGACAGTTTTCACCACTGGGGAGATGACTATGAAATGCATCTGCTTATGAAAGAATACAGGCTCCTATAGATGGCTAAATCAATTGTTAATTTACTACAGTAATTTTTAGTGAAACATCCGAGTGTGGATTCGAGAAACGTTCTTCTTGGGTATTTCTTTGTTACTTAAGGATTTTTTTAAAATTATTTTTTATTTTTTTTTCCCCCCCTCTGCATCCAGGGTATGAAAAATCTCAATGCATCTGTGAGAGGGCAAATCTTCAGCATTTAAGCCCCAGGCTCTGTCAGGCACTATTGATGTGGGGTTTTGTGTCTGACTTGGACTCATGACTGCCAGTCTGAGAGCTGAATGCCTGAAAACTAGATGGGGCAATGCCAAGTGTTGCCTCACCACAAGTGTATGCCTCTTTTGACTGCCACGGATTCAGGCTCTTGCCTTAATTTATATGCGTTGTGATTCAGGTGGTTTTGCACAATAAGAATCTTTTTGTGTGTAGGGAAAATGATAAAGTACTGAGGTTAGGACTAGAATGTGTACTTTCTATGGGGCTTTGTTTAAATTCTTTAGGTAAGGTAGACAATGCATCACCTAACAGAAGAACGAAGCGATGTTGACACAAGGCAGTGTCTGTTTGTGTGGGTTCAACGTAGTACCTTATATACAGCCGGCAATAAATCCAACACATGACTAACCAGTTAATGTTAGCACACATATGGGCAGATTCGTCCTTGGATTTAACAGTACATTTACAGTGACTTCTCAGAAGTTGTGTTTGCTTGAGGCCAAATTTGGATCACATAAAAGAATGAGAGGTGTGCCAACCTATGTATTTGATTATTCATCTGCTGAATACTTTTTCTGCTTTTCCTGATGTACATGCCAGGATGTTGCACAGAGTAACTCACCTTTGTGTGATGCCAGCATTGTATTGCTTATGTTATTTCCCCTTCTTCCAATAACCACCCCTTGATTTGTTCCTCACCTGTCTTGAGGCTGAATTACCCTTGGCTGGTGCTGCAGGAGGTATGGAAACTTATGGTAAGTTTTCTTCAAGATCCTGTATTCTGTATACAGAATCTTAAGCATTGCAGGTGGAGAGTTGCACGAGCTTAAAAGGAGTCTTAGACTGTCTTGTTCCAGAAAGTTTTCTCATGGCTGTCTAATTGCTTCTTTGTTTAGCTTTCTGCACTTTTGCTGCACTATCTTCAAGCCCCTTTGATGCCGGATCAGAAATAAATTCGGAACTGTGTTGGTAAGGAACAGGTGAATAGCCACAGACTCACAACAGTCCCTCTTCATCTAAGCTAATCTAAGACATACATGTCTGTTCTATATGTCAATGTGCACTGTAGACTAAAGATGTGAGCTCGGCTCTGGGAAGCTTACTGAATTGTCTCAGAATGGTGCTGCTGGGAACCTCCGTGTAGGAAGAAACAAATGGGACCTCACCAGGGAGCTGCTCTAAGATGGAGACGGGGGTCGAAATAGAAAAATAGGGTTGAAATGAAGAAAAGTAGGCAGGAGCTTAGGGACGTGGCACAACAACAAAATACCTCAGTCCATGGCACAGTTCCATTTCTCTCTCGTAAATCCTGTACTGTCCACGTGGTGCTCAGTAGCATCATCTTGCCTCTTGAGAACACGAGCACCTGCCCCATCTGCCAGTCTTGTCCTCTCTGAGGCAGGAGATCCCTGTGTTGTCCAGTGTTAACTCAGTGTGGGAGTGCGTTCACCTGAATCCACAGTGTAATTGGCACTTATTCCCCTCGTGGCTCTTGACAGGACTGTAAAGGTTTGCTTCGCTTCACTTCTCCGAATCCTTCAAATGTTGGATTTAAAAATGAGATGAGAACAGGCATGGGTGGAATTAATGCTACTGATTTTAAGTTTCTCTCTTTAGCCCTCGCACTTACAAAACGCTGTCAGCGCCATACGGTGTCGTTGGTGTGTTTCTTCGCTCCAGGCGCTGTTGCTGCCTCATACTCGGAGGGTGAGGGCTGCCAGGTGGGTGCCAAGGCTGCCTTCCACTCTTCTCAACGCAGTGGGTGCCTGCAGGCCTTTCTGCAGGGTGGCAACCGCCAGGATTATGCGTGTTTGCTCGTGTCCCTGGTAGCAAAGGATTACTTACAATGCAGGCGGGATTCTTCCCACCGCGAGCAGTGTGCCTATCAAGCAGTGCTTTGGTGTTTAGCCAGTGAAACGGATTTTGCAAGTAAGCGGGAGAAAGAAGTAGTGGTGCTTTTTGCTTGTGCTTTGGTTTTGCCTCTTTTTTTTTTTTTTTTTTTTACAAAACAAAATTTCTTTTCATGTCAATCATCTTTATTTTACTGTCTTTTTGCTTGTTGTCACATCTGCCTCGTTTTGCTGCTTATTAGATAGACGTTAGATATTCACCAACTTTCAAAATGAATCAGTGGCATTCTTGAGATTTCATAGCAACAAATTGTACTAGTAAGAGAGAGAAGCAAAGTTGTGCAGGAATATTTTCAGTAATGCCAGGTGTTTCTGTGAGATGGTAACTATTTTCTTTGCAGATGTCAGTGTCCTGCAAACAAGAAAGATGTGTTCAGAATTCATCTCAAATAGCATTTGCTGGGGCAAGCGAATGTGTATGTTCTTAACTGGTTTCTGTTGCCTCTTGACCACTGGTATGGGAGCTTGAAGCATTGCCACAAAAGCTATGGCTTGTACGATTTGGGACGAGAGGGTGCTTTCCGAAGGGTCTTTTTCTTGGAGCAACACTTAGAAATTTGGTGAGCCCTGAAAGTATCGGGCTTAGCCAGAGTTGGATGCTGAAGAGTTGATAGTTTAGAATAAAACAAGAAAAAAACATTGCGGATAGAGTTCACTGAATAACATCAGATCTTCCTGTATGTGGTATGTGAGCACTTCAGTTTCTCAAGCCAGAGCTGAGATTGCAGGTCAGTGCAGGACAAAGAACTGACCTATTTTGTGTTCCTGCCATTAAACAACCCATTCCAACCCCAACCCCAAAAATGAGGGCACATCAGGGGCTTATCGTGAACCTGCACATTGTGCTTGCCTGGAATGCTTGCTGTTTTTTAGAGCTTGGAGAAGGTCTGACAGATACCTTGATACCTCATTCCATCAGGTAGTGCAGGTCTTCCAGAGCAGTCTAGTTTTAGTGAGATATTAATGAAACGTTTTTGAAAGTGCCTTTTTTTTGTCTGTACTCTAAGAAGCACTTTGATTCTTTGATATCCCAATGAAGTTCTATTTTTTTCAAAATGTGCAGCAGACACTCAACCAATTTAGTTAACTTCTTTCTGTCAAAGCTTTGGACAAGCTTTGCCTACTTGTGAGCCACCAAGAGCTGTCGTACTGCCACAGGCTGTCCCTCCAGACCTCTGGCTGTTGCCTGTGTCCTGCAGGTCCCTAGACACACCTGCCTACCTGGTACGGATGTCCCTGATATACTAATTGCATCACATGTGGCACAAGAAGCCTCGCGTTTCAGCTGGATTTATAGGTTGTGTAGGAAGACATCTTTGTGGTCTGCTGGTGCAGCCTGCAGGATTTTGGCTGTCCAATTGAGTTCAGGTCAGCAGAGTTGGCTGCCCGCCGGGTATGTTAACTTGTCAATGAGTATGCACAACTTCAACGCCAGTTTACTGGAGATGTCTGAAGGCTCTTGGGTTTTGAAGTACGTGTAGCGTGGTAAAGTGTGTTACGGCCAGCTATATTCTAGCTTTGTTCTGGTCGTTGTCTGAAGTTAGCCCTGAGTTTCTCATACCTTGGGGTAGCAACCCAGGCACACGTGTTGAGTCAGTTACTCAAAGCCTTAGAAACACAGTGCTCCCCTTAGTTCTTTATATTTTGAAGTAGTTTGTTAGCCTGTGTTATTGCTTGATTAGTAATGAAATGAAAAGTGTTTATGAATTAAAACTTACATGCTCAAACAGATGCATGAATTACATGTGTTTTAGCAGGGCCCAAATTATATATTGGCAAAGACAAGCATCCCAGCAGGTAGCCATTGCTACAATTGCACAGCCCCCCCCTTTTGACACTGATTTATCTTTTTACAGAATAACCACTAGCAGAACGGGACTATCAAAGATGGCAAAGAGAAGAGGAGAAACAAATCAACATTTGAGGAAGTGAGTGAGGAAGATGAGTGTCGTGGTTTAGGCCAAATCCACCACTGGGGACCCAAGGGACCCCAGACGGGACCGACAGATGCTCCCCTCTACAAAGAGAGAGGCAGAGGAGGAAAAAGAGACTTATGAGTTTAGAAGAAAATAAACTACTTTAAGGAAATATTAATAATAAAATAAAAAGAAATAATGAAAAATATATACAAAACCGTATCAAGCTCCCGAGATGACAATCACGTCACCGGCTGGCACTGGGGCAGTCCCAGGCTGGACTCAGTGACAGACGGGAACTGGATTCCGGATCTGGATTCAGGATCGGGATCACAGGCAGGCGAACAGAGTCCTCCTCAGACGTCGGCCATTGAAGGAAGAGCCCGTGACCCTTTGATCCCTCAGCTTTTATACTGAGCATGAGGCAGATGGGATGGAAAACCCTGTTGGTCAGTTTTGGGTCACCTGTCCTGTCCGCTCCTCCCTGCAGGTGGGACCCCACTATGCTTTTCTGCTTCCGACCCTCCAACGTGGCAAATAACAAAGTTGGTTGGCCTTGGCTGTTACAGCAATAAGTATAAGCAAGAGCCTCTCTGCATACCGTGCCTGGGCATCAGCTATAAACAATTGGCCTTATCACTCTGAGAGAGTGAACGCTGACTGCACAATATGCAGTTAATTTCAGTAGTTAGAAGAGGCCCAGCTAAGAAGCGAAGTTACTGAACAAAAGTGGTTCTGTTTTACCTCAAACCAGGACAATGAGGAAGCGAGTGAGGAAGATGAGGAGGATACAATGAAACAAGCCCTGATGGATCAGGTAATGCCATTATAGCAGGTTGTCTCGTAACTGACTCTACTGGATGTCAGGATTTCTGATCAAGTAGCAACGAAATGGCTCAGTTGCCCAGGGACTGGAACTCTCTGTTTAGTACCCAGGTGCCAAGAGAGTTGCTGTATTGCTGGAGCAGCAAGGTAATTCCTTGTTTTAGCTGGTAAGAGAATGGATTCTGATATCAGTTGCAGTTATTCTACCTGTATCTTTAATTAATTTGTTCATTTTTATTCTTTGTTTATGTCTGTGCAGGCAAGAGAAAAATTGGACTAATAGCCTAATGCTGAAGGCAGTCTTCAGAAAAACTCCTATTGTACCTACATAAAAAAAATCTCATTTCCTTTATTAGGTGTGGTATTTTGCTGTTACTGTGCTGCAGTGCTCATTGCTTTCAACCGCTAGCAGACAAAGGTCTGTAGAGGAAGGCAGATAAGGAGCTATTTGGTCATTTTTCAGTATATTAACCTGTGCATCAAATGATAGCTGACCTTATTAACCTAGACATTAGAGGGATAGCATTCATGAATATTAATTTCCATAATGGCATATGCAAATATATGGTATGTCAGAGGACTTTTTTTTTTTTTTCAAACACTCTTGTAGTCAGTGTTTTGGGATGCTTTTAATATTTTCTTACAGTTAATAGTCACCTCTAGCACTTCCTCCAACAGAGTGCAGTGGCAAGTCAGCAGCTGACTCGCCCAAGTTGTAGGAAGCCAAAAGCAGGGACTGCAAGAATGCGGTACCGCCCACTGTAGGAGACCAGGTTCAAGACCAGCTGAGGAACCTGAAGGTGCATAAATCCATGGGACCTGATGAGATTCATCCGTGTGTCCTAAGGGAACTGGCAGATGAAGTTGCCAAGCCACTATACATCATATTCGAGAAGTGGTGGTCTGGTGAAGTTCCCACTGACTAGAAAAGGGGAAACATAACCCCCCTTTTTAAAGAGGGTAAAAAGGAAGACCCGGGGAACCGCAGGCTGGTCAGTCTCACCTCTGTGGGTGGCAAGATCACGGAGCGGATCCTCCTGGAAACTTTGCTAAGGCACATGGAAAATGAAGAGGTGATTGGTGACAGCCAACACTGCTTCACTAAGGGCAAATCGTGCCTGACAAATTTGGTGGCCTTCTGTGACGGTGTTACAGTGTTCGTGGGTAAGGGGAGAGCAACAGATGTCACCTACCTGGACTTGTGCAATGCATTTGACACTGTTCCACACGATATGCTGGTCTCTAAATTGGAGACACTTGGATTTGACAGATGGACTACTCGGTGGATAAAGAACTGGCTGAACAGTTACACACAAAGAGTTGTGGTCAACGGCTCAATGTATAAGTGGAGACCAGTTACGAGTGGTGTTCCTCAGGGGTTGGTACTGGGACCCGGTGCTGTTAAACATCTTTGTTGGTGACATGGACAGTGGGATTGAGTGCACCCTCAGCAAGTTTGTCAATGATACCAAGCTGTGTGATGAGGTAGGCACACTGGAGGGGAAGGATGCCATCCAGAGGGACCTGGACAGGCTGGAGGGATGGGCCCATGCCAACCTCATGAAGTTCAACAAGGCCAAGTGCAAGGTCCTGCACATGGGCTGGGGCAATCCCATGCACAAATAAAGGCTGGGTGGAGAATGGATTGAGAGCAGCCCTGAGGAGGACATGGGGGTGTTGATGAGAAACTCAACATGAGCCAGCAATGTGCGCTCGCAGCCCAGAAAGCCAACCATATCCTAGGCTGCATCAAAAGAAGTGCAGCCAGAAGTTTGAGGGAGGTGATTCTGCCCCTCTACTCTGCTCTCATGAGACCCCACCTGGAATATTGTGTCCAGCTCTGGAACCCTCAACATAAGGCAGCAGTGGACTTGTTGGAGCAGCTCCAGAGGAAGGCCACGAAGATGATCAAACAGCTGGAACCCCTCTCCTGTGAAGACAGGCCGAGTGAGTCGGGGTTGTTCAGCCTGAAAGTGTTCAAGGCCAGGTTGGATGGGGCTTTGAGCAACCTGGAGGTGCTTTCAGCCTGAAGGTGTTCAAGGCCAGGTTGGATGGGGCTTTGAGCAACCTGGTCTAGTGGGAGGTGTCCCTGCCCATGGCAGAGAAGTTGGAACTACATGATCTGTAAGGTCCCTTCCAACTCTAACCATTCCATGACTCTATGACTTCCTCATGTCTCAGCTCATGCCTTGCTCATAAGAGAGATTTTCCTTTACTTCAAGTACCATCATGTCATGTGCATAACAGTGGCATGCAGTAGTATGACTGCTATAATCTTGCAGTGCCTGAGATGGTAATTGTACACAGTTGAAAAGACACCTTTTATTCTGTGAAAAGTTTGAATGTATTTTTCTTTCAGAAAGCTAAATCCTGTGACTTTTCTTTTCATTCTTTTACCGTATCTCTGAAAGAGTTGGGGCTGTTCATCCTGGAGAAGAGAAGGCTCCCGGGAGATCTTATTGTGGCCTTCCAGTACCTGAAGGGGGCCTACAGGAGAGCTGGGGAAGGACTTTTTACTAGGGCATGTAGCGATAGGACAAGGGGGAATGGTTTTAAACTGGAAGAGGGCAGGTTTAGATTAAAAATTAGGAAGAAATTTTTTACTTTGAAGGTGGTAAGGCACTGGCACAGGTTGCCCAGAGAGGTTGTTGAGGTCCCATCCCTGGAGGTGTTCAAGGCCAGGCTGGACGTGGCCTTGGGCAACCTGGTCTAGTGGGAGGTGTCCCTGCCTATGGCAGGGGGATTGGAACTTGATGATCTTCAAGGTCCTTTCCAACCTAAACCATTCTATGATCTCTGAGTATACATTGCTATTTAGTATATCAGGTAGCTGAAATCACTGCTCTGTATATTAAGGCAGTTAATAATCCAAACTCGCGGAGAAAAGGGCAGCGTATAGAAACGAGCTGTAAATCTTACTGAAAAGACACGTGTAGGGAGTGAGAGCGGGCTCCAAGGCAGGCAGGGACCTGAAGCGAAAGGAGGCGGTGGGCAGCGGTGTTCCGAAGGGACAGTCGTATCAACGTTGCCATCTACTGGGGAATAGCAGGAGTGGCCAATTGCGTGCGGCTGGGCAGCACTGCTGTCTGCTATTTATACTCCGGAGTTTGAAAGCCTCCAGATAATAGCGTGTACAAGGTAGCACCTGAAAAAGAAAAGCTTCCTGCCCAGGTTATTTCTAGCTGAGTTTAGAGAAATTCGGCAAATTCCTTCCAGAAGTTGGGAATGGAAAAGAGTTCATGGACTAAACCTGCCAGTGCTTTCCTCTTTCCCCAGGAAAAAAACAACACCACTGCTACAGACATTACCTTCACGCAATTACTACTGGTCTGTAAGTCTTCTATATGCCTTTTTGTAAAGTATTCTCTATGAGGCGTTTTTGTTCGTATTCACCTGCACTGTGCCCAGAACATCTCAATTTCCAATTTAGCCTACCAGGATTTATATCAAACGGAAGCGTTAGTATGTTTCTTCTCTGAAGACCCCCATAACATAATGAGGAAAGGAAAATGATACCTAATCATCTTTGTTGCATTAGCTAGTTTCTTTTGACAATACAATGCAGATAAATTTCTTGGGTATATATCAAAGACCAGTCTGGCTCTTCCCTTTTAAAGACACAATAAAACAAGTATGTGAAATGACTTTTCAAAGGGCTTTTGTAATGTAAACAGTTTCAACTTGCTAAACAACTCAAGCTCCTTCAGGTTTTCCTTTTATTTTCCGTCTACCCAGGATATACATGTTGAAAAAATGATGAAAAATACATATATTTAACAAAAAAATCTGATTAGCTAATGAGAGACTTTTTTTTCCCACCTTAAAATGTATCGGGATCTCCACAGGTAGAGAAATGCTATGTATGTGTGTCACTAGGACTTGCTGAATAGGGAAGTCCAAAAGCAGAGAATTCGGATCCCAGTGGCTGATTTTAGGGTCAAACGAAGTCTTGAACAGTAAAAAAAAGGAAAAAGGTGTGAAGTTGAGGGGAATGAGGATGTTGGGCAGAGGGGGTAACATAACAGGAAGGGTGTAGCCAATATTTATTATTTTTAATAAGACTGTTGTGTTCATGGGAGCATCCACATATTTTCTATGGCTGGAAATGAATATTTTTTTTTTTCAGTCAGGGAACTCTGTTGGAAAGCCAGTTTGTCACAAGAAACAAAAGAGCCAAGAAGACTGAGAAATCCCATTAAGAGAGACAGTGTGAAAGCAGATGTCAAAACCCTGCCTTTGTAGAGTCATTATTAGTTAAGTAGAGCTGGTGTGGGCAAACAGGGTGCTGCCTTTGACAGAAGGCACCAGTGATGCTTGTACTTATGACAGTTTTCATCCGACTCCTAGAGCTGGGCATTGCCCTGCAGAAGGATTCCCTAGCAGGGTGGTGGTGGAGCTGTACGGCTTAACAGCTCCAGAACAACAACAAAGAAAGCAGATTTTTTTTTTTTTTTTTTTTTTTTTTTACCTTGTCTTCTAATGCCTAAATGTTAAGCCTTAAAAGTTCATTTGTATTGCTCAGGATTTCCATCTGTTCTTATAATATGATTTTGTGCTGAATAAAGGGCAACCCCATTCCCTACCTTGCTGTAACAGATATATGAAATTCTTTGAATTAGGAGAATAAATTTGTTTTCAGGAAGACTTTACTTATGTTTTCCTCTGATAGCCTTTTTTGTTGGTGCAGGAAAGGATTGTCTATCTCCAGTTCAACTAAAATGGACAAATCAGCACTGAGGGCCTGCGTTCTTAAGGTGCGACTTCAGCATAGATGCAGACATGTTTCAGCAATTTATGTGTGATAATATAGACTAAGCAGATTTAAAAGCAGAAAAAATGACTGTGTATAACACTAAGCACAATAAAAGCAAAATAAATCAGGCAAAATGGAAGGAAGGCAGTTTGTAACAGTAAATACAATAGTAACTTTTTTCTAATGGTAGGCACGAAGATATAGGAGATATTAAAACCACTTTTCTAGTTATGCAGTTACTGAAAATGTAATCTACTAAGAGTAAGAAGTGTGATTTGTTTCCTTTTCTTGCTTTAATGTGATACATGAAGAACTTCTGAACCACATCTTTTCAATAAACTAGGGTCTTTTAGTAACAGACAGAATTAAACTGCTGTCCTCGAAACCGCAGACAACCCAGCAATCTCCAAGCAGTTTTTATAGCTTGCAATTCACCAAATGCCAATTGTGGAAATCTCCTTCCTGTCTGTCACTGGGGTTGCTAACACTGGCATCTTTTATGGACTCTTACTCCTTTGCAGTTGCTCCTTTTTTTTTTTTTTTTCCTCAGAAGAGGAGAAAGCCCTCCAAAATTTTCACGGGTGAAGCATGCCGTATTTGTAGGTAGCATTGAGGAACAGTCCTGCCTCGAGTGAAATAATGTATTTATTTTTGAGGTCTGCCAGGTTTTTGCTCCCGATGGTAATATTTTGTTTAGTTATGAATTTCTACGTGCTGTCTTGGACTGTAATTGCCCGGCTTGTGATTCTGTTTTCACAAAATCTTGTGAAGTTTCCTCGCTGACAGGAATACGGTCAGAGCAGTGAGCTGGATAATATTTTGTTCGTTTAGTAGTAGCCTGCAGGCAGAAACGGCTCTCGTCCTCTCCCCTCTCTCGTGTGCTGCTGCTGCTTCTGTCAGCTCCTGGATTTTGCAGTGAAGTGCCCCGTTTCCCCTCAGCAAAGCTTTCCCTGGGGTATCCTCCTTTCTTCACACTAGTTATTCCTCCGGCAGAGTCTGTGAAGACATGAACGCGTTGGCCTCTGGAATAGATGCCACAAATCAGTCTAGCACTTCTTTCTAATTTTAATGGAGATGAGCTACTAGTTGTAAGTTCTTGAATCTCTCAGTTAGGATGTAGGGAGACCATAAATCTAAAAGCAACAAACATCCCCAAATCCTACGCTTTGAAGTGAATAGGAGCTCCTGGGTCATCAGCACTTTTGGGAAACAGGCCGCTTAACTAGGTGTCTGAAGCCATTACACTTTTTTTTTTTTTTTTTTTAAACTTTGGTCACAGTGTTTAAGGAAAGCTGCGACAAAAAGTTTGACCAGTGTGAGCAGTGGCTTTGCTGAACAGCCTCACACAAAGTCTATGAATACTATAGCATCCAAACTCAGCACTCCTGTGCCAAGCCAAGCGTTTGGTTTTGAGGTTTATTGTATTTATTATTGTTGGTAATTTTGCTTTCATGGGAGGGATGTTGAGGTTTTGTTTGTTTTCAACTTCGTTATGGGGGGAAAAAAAAAACAAACCACCCAGAAAAACTAAACCAAATGTCAGGTTTATTTTTTAAGCTGCTTCTATCAGGGCTTTTCTTTCCATACTTTACATCTTCCCCTTTCAAAATGTACTCTCACTTGGGTATGGGATATCCTATTCTAAGCAATTGTTATAAATGTCTTCTAAAACATGTTTCTTTACAGAGCATAACATAACTAAAAGTATGTTCTAATTCTACCTCATTTTTTTCTTAAACTAAAAATTCAGTTCCTCTCTGTAGTCTCCATAGATGAACAGTGAGTTAATCATCATGCTGTGCGCTGTTACTTGAGTTGGAGACTTTTTTTTTTTTTTAGAGAACTAGTACAGTTTTCCCTGTATATAAACTGGGAATATAAACAATATATCAAAACACAGATGAAAAAATAGACCAATTCCTGATAAATCCTTGCAAGTCAATTAGGGAGGGAGGGGAAGAAACATGGAGGCAGTACCATGGCTTATCATCTATTAGTGGATCATATCATGGTGTTTTACCTCAGGGTAAACTCTTCAGCCTTTGTTGAGTGGTTCTTGAAGGGTGGCTCGTCCTTGTAGGCAGCCTTCAGGAGTGTGGCTTGTTGGTGTAATAGCCCGAGTGGTGTAGGATGTGTGTTTTGATGGCACAGCTGCACTTCATCCCCAGCACCTGGAAATCTCATTGTGGGGAGGTGCTCATATTTCGCATGAGGGGATATTCTGTCTGAGCAATCTTGCACTGGGTTCACAAGCACCTGAGCACTGCAAAGAAGTCTGTAAGAGCTGAACTACCCTAGTAGAGGAGGCAAGGGGCATTCCCTGTGCTGGGAAGTATGGTGCTGCACTATTGCTTGTAAATCTGCAGCATTATTTGTCTGTCGGGTTCTTGGCAGGTTGCAGCAGAAAGAGCAGCAATCCGAGTTCCCTCCTCGTTACCCACACGATGCAGACCTTCACTAGGTACTGATGGGTTTTGTGTTTTGTGGTGGTGGGTCCATCAGGGTGGTGCCTCTCCTGTCCAGAGGCCCCAGGGCTATCCCTGTGTCCTAGAAAACGACATTGGGCTGGCTTCACTGGCAAAGGCTCTGCCAGCTTGAGTCTCAGTAAAGCACAGCCTTTGAGCACTTGTGACCTGGCAGACGGGTCAGGTGTACCTGCAAAAGGGTATTGGCAGATCTCAAAGGTGCCTTTTCACCAATACAAAGCCTACACAGTGTCTGATTCTGCTTTCACACCTTAGTCAAAACAGCGCTGTATAAGATGGCGTGTATGTCCTGAACTCCATTTCCATATTCCATTCCTACTGCAGACACTGGATCACCAGTGTGCAATAAATATCTTCCTTGTTCATAGAATCATAGAATTGTCTAGGTTGGAAGAGACCCTTGGGATCATCGAGTCCAACCATCTACCCTACTCTACAAAGTTCTCCCCTACGCCATATCCACCAACACCACATCTAAACGTCTCTTAAACACATCCAGCGATGGTGACTCAACCACCTCCCTGGGCAGTCTATTCCAATGCCCGACCACTCTTTCTGTGAAAAATTCTTTCCTAATGTTCAGTCTAAACCTACCCTGTTGGAGCCTGAAGCTATTCCCTTATTCTGTTCCTTTTTCACCTGCCACTTACTTTGCAGGACTTTGCTCTTTGCAGTCCTTCTACCCTTGTCAGCATGGTTTTGTGCAGGTGACTCATCTGCTGCTCACAACTTCCACGGGTTCTTCCTTGATTAAGAGTTAAGCAAAGCCATCCCGCTTTGCTGTTTGTGCTCCAGCAAAGCCTGCCCGTGGTGCCTGAAGTATTTTTCCGGCACTACCAGTCCAGTCAAGCCCTGTGATTCTGGAAGCTAAAGCAGAGTGTATGTGGATATTTCGTTCAATGTTCCAGGCCTCTTGGGAATATCTCAGGCTTATTCTGAAGGCAGCATGGGTGGAGCCTGTGCTCTTAAGGATTATTTTAGATTTTTTCAGTCTTTTTCTGTGACATTCTAACGGTTCTTTGCAGCATTGTACGCAACACATAGCGTGGTGGAAGATGTGTGAACCTGAGTGTTTCTTTCATGGTCGTCTTCATTGATTAGAAGTGTTTTAAACATGATTACATGGTTATCACGAGATTGGGAGTAACAGTCTCTTTTTCTTTCCCACCCCATTTCTTTGAGTGTAATTACAAAGGGTAGAACATGGTTTAAGATGCCTTCTGGAAGGGATTAAATGCAAACATTTTAAATTCCAAAATTTTAGATATAAATTCCTAGTTCTGTAATATTCTTATATTAGTTTATTAGGAAAATAAAACTTCAGTTCAAAATACCTATCTTGATTATTATGGCAAATAAAAAAGGAAAACAATGAACTCAGTAAATTACATTAATTTGAAGTATAAGTTCTTCCAAACATCTATAATCTTCTCATAGGCTTCAACAGAGCTTTATTTTAATCCTACAGGCCCTATACATACCTTTTTCACAAATGAGAATTTCTTTTGTCTTGAAATTTTAGGTGAATTGATGTAACATCAAATATAATTAATCAACCTGAGGACTCAGAAGAAAAAAAAGATTAAGCCTAAACAGGTATGTGATGCTTACTCTTAAAAATAACAGAGAGGTCAACAGAGTGTGTGCTGCCAGCAGTGGAAGTATTTGTCTGTGCATCCATTCCAGAACTGAGCAATCGTTCTGGCCTCAGCTCCGGGAGGGACAGTGTCCCTGCTCAGGGCAGTCTTTGGTACTCGTGGACTTCAAGGTCAGCATGCATTTCAAATGCTGCGTAAAATACGGCTCTTTTTGTGCCACATACCTTACTCAGACTCTGCTAATTACTGTTGCTGTTGGTTTTGGTCTTGCCACGTGCTTAATGATGCAAGAAGTCTGTATTTCTGCTCTAAAATATATGATATCAGAAATACAAACCTAGAAACGGAGGTTATTTGTATCGAAGCTGTGAATGTCTATTTTCAGTGTCCTGTTCTAATAATTTCATGTCTTTCATTTCAAGACTCTGAAGACCAGCTTCTCTCATATTTCTTATGCTCTGGCCTTCCCTCCCAGTTCACATGATGTCTGTTGCTGTTCACATCTTCAAACAAATCTAGTTCTGACAGAGGGGGAACTGAAAAATCAAACAAATGACGGTCAATGTAGGGCAACAGCGATCAGCTCTCACAGGCAAAACTTAGTGCTCGATAAAGCATGGTTAATATCTATAGGACACTGTAAGACAAATTAATAGTCTGAAAAGCTGGGATTTGGTTTTCTGTTTGAATGTTAGATTGAAACGTCTTTGAAAAATAAAATTGAAGAAAAATCATAGAAAGAAGATCTCCAAACAGAAGGTGCTGTAATTTGTGAAAAAAGGAGTGCTTCCTCTTCTATTCCCCAGGCTTTAAAATCTAGAAATTGCATAAAATATCTTTTTAATACCCTAATGACATCTGTCTTCTAAAATATTGACTGTTTTCACAGGAAAGTGACATTTGTTGTTTTCACTTATCAACTAATATGATGAGAGAAAAATGCACTTTCATGATGCAAGTGAAAGCAAGCTTATTATTGTAAACCTAAATAACCCCAGATCAAGTAAGCTAAGCTGTTGTAACTTGGGCTTTCCTTTTTTTCTTCTTTCTTTCTTTCTTTGTTTACTGTTCTTCCCGGGACAAAAGTAAATACAGTTGCCAGCACTAGTGCCAGAACCTTTATGGTTCTTCTTGTGGGATGCTAAAGTTTGTATTCACTGGGGAAAAAGGTGTATTAGCAAACTGGAGTTGTCCTGAGGTGCTGTGAAATCACAGAATCACAGAATTATCAGAGTTGGAAGGGACCTCTAGAGATCATCTAGTCCAACTCCCCTGCTAGAGCAGGATTGCCTAGAGCACATTACTCAGGACTGCATCCAGGCCTGAGTGTGCCAAGGCTCGTTTCCTTGCTGACTTCAGCAGATTCACCTCAGGGTAAATCAGCATCTCATCTTCCCAAAGATAATGCTTTGTTATTACCTTTGTTACACACCCAAAGTGATGGAGCATACCTGCCCACGTGCTGCAGGCACGCAAGCTTTTCACATTTCACTGCCTCCGGTACAGAATGCAACCAGTAGTGCATTTGTGTGTTACATCAGCAGGTATATATACATACCCACACGCAGCCTGTATTGTCAATTGAGCTCTGGCTTATGGCTTGCCCACTTTCCAAAGATTTAAATCTTCCTCCCTTGAGCCTGAACCCTGGCTTTTCAGGTCATGCAACTAGGAAAACCAAGTAGGTCTGCAGGAGGTACCAGTAGTTTTTTGACTTGTTGCTGTTCTTTTAGTGTAACAGTCACACAAATATCGCAGCACAGCCCTCAAGATACTGTGACTGTTCCCTAGAGTTGTCATCTTCCCTCTGCAAGAGAATGGGATGCCTGAAACTCAGGACATTCATAGGCGTCTAGTGGGAGGTGTCCCTGCCCGTGGGGGGGGGGTTGGAACTAGATGATCTTCAAGGTTGCTTCCAACTCTAACCATTCTATGAAAGCTGAACTTCCAGCCAGAGGAGGGTGAGAGACTTCCCTCCAGCACGGGCGTCATGTGAGCAGGTGAGATTTAAAAAAGAACAACTTTGTGTAAACCGTTGTGCTGTGATGGCTGCAGTCATGTACGTGAGGAACAGCACCTTTGGAGCAGTGCAGGGTGCCTCATTTCACAATACGCTTGATTACTTTTAGGAAAGTCAGTTGAAGTCAATGACATGGACTCAAGGGCATTCTGAATAATTTGTGACACAGCAAAGAAACATCTTTGGTGGCACTTCGCTTCTGCTTTTTTCGTTCTCTTGAGAAGAAGATCAAGTGAACAGATAAAACTTGCTATGTGGAAATGGCAGGGAAGAGGAGGGGAATCCCATATTAGCCAACATTCAAATTAATAAACAGCTTTGTAATTTCAGAACTAGTACTAATTTATTAGCTTTTGCATTAAAAATAGAAATTTTATTTCTTATTCTTCTTATTTTATTTCTTATTTCTCTGCCAGAGTTTCTTTACGCTGACAAATAAGAATAACTGATATTGACAATTGTCCTTTTTTTTGTTGACCACTGAAATCAAATGGACCAAATATTGTCAGCACAGCCTTGAGCTGACAGCAGTAAGTTTAAAGCTGAGAGCCTTTCCAGGATAGGAGAAGGTATTTGGCAGTTTTACTGGTGGCTGGTCCATACATGCTGGCCAATTGAGCAGGCCGGAAATATGAATATATATTAAAAAAAAAAAAAGTTGTAAAATGTTTAAGTCTCATAGCATTTTTTTAAACAACAACAAAAATCCTTGTTATGATTTTTTTAAGTTGCACGAAAACAACAGTTACTACAAGAAAGAGTTTTCTGTGTCAACACGCTAAGAACAATCAGTATTTTCAAATGGCAATCACTTGTGGTTTGGTTTGGTTTTTTTTTATTCCATTTTGTGTGTGGTTTCTAAGCAAAAGACTTTTTTTAGTGGCTGATGATGAAAAAGTTGTTCTTTTTCATACTTCTCGAACAATGAAAATAGATTAGAAAGTTGAAAAGGTGAAAAACAATTCTTTTGGGGGAAGATGATGTATGGAAGACTTGTTTGAATATGTGGTTAATTTAAGTAATTAAGATGCTATTAGATGTAATTTCTGTTGTTTGTTTTTTTTTTTAAGGGTAACTATGAACTAGGATATATACATCATTGAGATTAGTCTTACCTACTACTTTTTATTTCTCTTTGTATCACTTTTATAAATTTTACAGGTGTGATTTAAAAAAAAACTAAAAAGATTTCACTGCGAAATATCTCTGAAGTTTACAACTAAATAGGACCTGTCTCAAAGTTTTCCATGAGATGCAGAAAGTTATTTAAATACATGCTGCCAATTTCCGTGCTCCGTGATTTTGATACCAGTATTGTTTTCGTGACCTAGTAATTTAAGCAGGTTTGCAACTGAGTGGCCTTGTTTTGCATATAAGATTACCAGTGAAGTCTAAAAACTGCTCCAAGTTACTCCAAAAGGCTTGGCTTCTACCTTGATTGTTGGAAGGTTACTTAAACTGAGAAACACTCTAACAAAAATAGTAGTCTAACTTTGCAAGCCATTTTTGTCTGAACTTGTAATTAAAAATATGTAGTCTGATTCTCTCCCCGTGTGAGAGGGAAATAAATCTTCTGCTTCAGACAGCTAGTATATCTGGTGCCATATATCGGGTTGTCTCTGCAGGTCCTTGTTAAAGCAGAGTTGTAGGCTTATTAGCATCCTATTAATATGTGCATAAAATATAGTCTGTGTCTGAGCCCAAATACACAAGCTGGGAAATCAAAGAGGAATCCTTCACACCTTTTGCTGGCTTCATCCTGAACTTTTATTTATCTTAAAACAACTTCCTTAAGAGAATTTCCTCTTCTAAAGGAAACACTTTTCTCCATACTTAACAGGGGAATACTACATGGAATTATTTTTGGAGTGACACAGTCACTGTTGAGAAAGAATTGGTTTAATCATGGTATATGAATCTTAATTTTGACTTGTGTAAAATTTTCATCACTTTAAAAAGTATTGAATCATCTGTTGGTTTTTTTTTTCTTTATAGTTAAGGGTTAGGGAAATATTGAGTTGGGAGTGAGTTTGCTTGTATCTTATCAAATGTTTAGAAAGAAGGGACTGTGAAGGCTGCACTGTGTTAAAAGTTTTGTTTTATTTATATGAACAGTAGTAGCATGCTTGTTTCTGAGTACTCCAGTGCTTTATATATACTGCAAAATAACCTCTAAAACTTGGGTTAGTTTAATACTGACTTAGATAATGCAGTGGGAAAACCTTGAATTTAACATTCATTGCAATTTAAAGTTAAAGTTAAATTTAAACATTCTGTTTAGCTTATGTTAGCAAGCAGTCAATTTAGGTTGAATTAATATGTCACTATTAAACTGAAAAAAGAGGTTTGTACAAGTTGAAATTTCAGTGTTTAAGTGTTTCCTAGCACAGCTTGGTGTTCAGAGACTGCTCTAGTTGTAAAATCGTGTAGACTGCAGTCTGATGCTAGTTAAGCAGCGTCTTTTTCCAAGGTAGATAAACACTCTGTAAATTGTGTTAGGCAGAAAAGAAAAAAATGCTTCCCAAGTACCATACTTATCCTTTTATATTCAAGCTGCATTTTGCAAATGTCGTAAGTATGATTTTGTCAGCTTATATGCATCTTATAATATTTTTCCCTGCACTAGTAGTCGGACTACCTCTTGACTATTACAATTTTTTTAACCTGTGATGCTCTGGGAGTCTAGCGGCAACTGGCTGAGGCAAAGTGCACTTCCTAACTGTTCTTGGTCCAAGCTGCTTTGAAAAGTTATGCCCGAGAGCCTGGCCTGGGCTCCAGAATCGTTTAAATGATTTGCCAGGAATTGCGGCACTCCAGGGTGCAGCGTGCGAGCTGTAGCTGTTGCCGGAACAGGAATCGTATTCAGCGTGGCATTTGTGTAAAGCACACTGAGAGGTGCAGGTGGGGGATAGGGCAGACCCTCGCATACGCTCTTCCGTCCGCTGCACCGCAAAGTCTCAAGTCTGCCTCGTGCACTGTTAGGAACTGTTTAAAACAAATTAGGGAGTTCTATTAAAGCTTGAGGGTTGAGAGAAACTTAATTCAGCAATGGAAGCTGAAGGCTGCGCTTTTAAAATCAGACTAGCTATTTATGTCTTTTAAGTGGTCTAATTTAACATTTCAAAACAGTTTCCGATAGCTTTATGTTGTTCAAACCGCCAAAAATCCATTTTTTTTTTTGTATGTCCTTCTTCAAGATCTTTTTTTAAAGAAACGTTTTCCCCCTTCATTCTCCCGACTTGCAGCGCCAGTGAAAGTGTCCCCTGAATTGCCTGCAGCCTGATGCCTGCTCCCCCGCAAAACCAGCATGAGCAGCCTCCAGGCAAGCTCTTCCCACACTGGTGTGCCAATAGGTCTGGGAGCCTGGGTGGAAAAGTCACTGTATCCAATTACTGAGTTGTCACTCAGATTTGTAAAAGTATGCTAATGCTTCTTTTTACAGGAGTTACTCACACATTATTGCTCAGGGCTCCCGCATTGCTGCTTCCCACTGTATGTTAATGTCAAATAAACGCATCGGTGACCAGAAAATATAGGCTTCCTCTGCCTGGGCCTGCACACACACAATGGTCAAACTTTTGTAGCCTTGTCAACTGTGTCACGGGGGCCTCGAAGTCTAAGAAGAAACACCAGCCCAAATTTTCTCCTCTTTCGGTATCTTAAGCTTGTTTAAAGTGAATGTTTTCCCTGGGGAGTTGTATGCGTGGATATAAAGCCGATCAGATTAATATGGAAATGAAATTAAAAAAACCTTCTGCCCAAGATCTCTGTATGGAGCAGACCACATTTGTTGCAGTGAAGCAACAGGTTTTTTTTGTTGCAAAGGCCTGTAAGTGTGTAATTGCACTCATGTTCATTGGCAGGTACGTCTGCATGGACATGGGAGGCCCTGGACTGGTTTTGGGTATAGAGCAGGAAAACAGCAGTGGTGATTAAAATAAGGATGTTTAAATAAGTGACCGTGGCTTCTGACAAACTTTTAAATCATCTTTATCCCTACCAATTTTAACCGGAAATACTTGAGATGGATTAAAACAGTTGTATTTACGTAGCAAAAGTCTTTGGAGCTGGTTAGTTCAGACCTGCAACACATTTCGAAGTGAGCCTCCAGTTGTCACCCCTTGGCACTAGGTGGGTCACACCATGGAGCAGGGCTGAGGACAGACAGATGGATGGAGGATGTGCTTCACCTCGTGTACGCCAGCTGCTAGTGGGTGTTTTGGTCCATAGATCTGGGTTAGAGGTGGCCCACAGAAAAAAATCGCAAACTGGATGTTGGGTCCTCGGCACTGACTTTCTTTCTGCAGGTTCAGCTTCTGCTGTGCTGTGCTAACGTAGACGCGGCCAGAGATGCGCACCCAGAATCTGCTCATTTCATTGCTTTTAAAGTGTCTGCAGTGCAGCTTAGGAGGTGTGAAATTCTTGACCCCGTTGAATCATTTGCACTGACGAAGTCTGTAAAACTGCACCAGGACTTAAAATCTTTGGCTCAGGTATGTAACGCATTGATATGTGAGCAAATTATCACTCATTTTTAATCTTGACAGTTATTTATTTTTAGCAAATAAATCTGTAGACTGCAGGCCTGGCTGTGGCAGTCTGGGTGGAAAAAAAGAAAGAGTCTGTTGGAGCAAAGGACAGGTTAATATAGGTTTGGTTTTTTTCCTCAGGTTCTTCCTTCAGAAGAATAAATTCTGCAGGGGGAATACATCCATGTTGAGGGGGAAGGGGAGAAACGGACTGTGGGGGAATTGAGAGCAGGGTTCTGCTCTAGCAGAAGACCTACCAAATACCCGTTTCTCTGTTGGACACGGTGGGTATTACGAGAAAACCCCCACCAGGTACGTTTGCTGTGAGGCAAGGCATTTAAACGCGTGCGTTAGTGCTTCAAGTTCACCGCTCTTCTGAACCCAAATCTTGCAGTTGCTCTGCGTAGGAATGTATATATGTCACAGCTTATGGAGAGTGGAAGTGAGCAGGCACGTACAGCGTAGAAAGTGCTTTGCTCTGCTCGTTGCCTGCAGCAGCCCGGGGTTTGACTGTCTCTGGGCCAGCACCCTTGGGAACTGGGGCTGTAAAAAATGTAGCGTGTGACCTGTTGATCTCCACGGCGTCTCCCGGTGTCCCTGTTTTACAGTCCTTTTACATCTCTCTTGCCTTCTCAGTGCTTGAATTACTGGAATGCAGCACCAAGCTCCGGGATAAGGCAGGTGAAATGGTTGTAAACCAACAAGGAAATTAAAGCTTTTTGCTCCTCTCCTCAACTGTTTTGAATTTCTGCAAGCTCGTTAGCGTGACAGGGTTATAGCTGTGTTTTCAGGAACACAAAACATGAAATACTGTGTGTAAGCTGGTGCTTCAGCTGTGACCGTGACAGTTACTTATTAACAACTAAATATCAATATAATTCTGGTCGGTATCTGTGAATCTTTTCAACTGGCCACAGCAATGCAGTGAAAGGCAAATCCCACATCTACTTTGCACTTGCTTTGTGAGACCAGGCTCTGACTTCTAGAGTTTATAGCCACTATCAATCAGGTGCTCACTTAATCACATTTTTATGCTTTCTCCCTGTTTTGCGAATAATTGACATGAGAAGGGAAAATCCTAAAGGGGACGAAAGTAGGAAGTGAACAGAGAAAAAGAGTAAATGCACTGTTTGCACTTTTCTCAACCTATTTTTGAGTTTAGTTTATTCAGGGCTTGTGAAGTAGCACATTGTCTTTCTCGCGCAAGGAGAAACTGGGTACCCGGTGACTGAAGATTATGTATTTTACTGGCAAAACCCTGAATTTTTCAATGCCTTTGACAGCTATCTGATCAGGAATGCCAGGTATGAATCTCATCAAAGTATTAAATAACATTCCCTATTTAAAGTAAATATTAGTGGTTTAAAGCAACTTGCAAGCTGTGTCCAGTTAGTTTGAGCAGTTTTTTGTTCTGAGGCTTTTATTTGTGTGGACTTAACGACATTTATAAGTAGTAAATGCTAGCATATACTTAGCACGGAGAAAAAGAAACAATTCTACCTGTTTTAATATAAGAAATACCATTGAGAGTTACTACTAACAAAAGCTGTTCTTACTGTTTGCATGAATATTATGATAAATCTAAACAGAAAATTTGCACTGCTGATGAACAACTGATGTGAAAAACTATTGTCTCTAATTGACACTGTGGTGTCGGATGAATGGAGGCAGTGAGTTAAACACGTTCCTCCTCTGTGTTTGTGCCTCAAGATGGCTCTTATGGCTTCGTCTATGGGGTGATGCCTTGTTCCCACCTTTCCCCTCCGGCTAGCAGTGACAGATCTGTCCTTTACTTGGTAACCTGCTCCTACAAAATGTGTAATTTTTTTTTTAATATATATATATCTGTCATATTTAAATGAAATTAGCTAACAGGTTTGCAACAAATAATTTCTTAACACCCAGAATGTGAACCTCATTTGCTTGGGAAAGCAGAACAGTATGAACCTTATTTCTTCAGGAAAACACACACAAAAAAAACCCAAACCCTTTGACTGTAATAGATTCAGTGAACTACAGCTTGAATGATGAAGAGTGTATGATGTTTTGGATTTATTTTTTTTTAATGGGGAATTTAAAGTTTTATTTTCTTCATGAGCCCAAATACAATGTGAATTTTTCACAAGTGTGTGAGTCTGTGTAGTCCTCCCTAATCTTGCAGCATGGGATTCCTCTTAACATTACCTGCTGAAAGTTAAGTATCTCTCCTAAACTAGCCATCGAAGACACCTCCTCCCCCACATGGTCAATAGCTATGCCAGGGTGATTCATCTCACCTGTTTTACTCACCTATCCTAGAATGGGATAAATGGCAATCTGGAGGCACTTATCTCTCTTGCTTGACTACAGAAGGAGCCTAGATGACTGGCTTCGATGAGCCACCTGATTTGTCAGTGGCTATAGACCAAGGAGACCGCATCTTTTGATCTCAGTGTATAAGTCGTAGTTTTCAAAGATTTTTTCTTAGTGCTGAAAAGATTGCTTATATGTATATATGTACACAGTTGTACAGATAATAGCACTTTTCTTATTAGGTGAGTGTTTTGTGTTTGGATTTGTGTACACTTAAGTGGTCAGTACTTAGGTGTATAATTTTGTGTCCCAAATTTCTTTTTGAGAAGTAGCAAGATGAAACTGAAATGTTTGTATGCAGACATGGTAGTTCCCTTCCCACAGAGGAACAGGGCAGCTCTCACTGTAATGAGGGAAACTCCCACCAGTTTGGTACTTGGGAAAGGCCAATCTGTGCTAATCTCAAATGGAATAAATAATCCTCATGATGACGATTCGGTAAGTGTCCACCGTAGCCATATCCTTTGAGCTACGGAGGAGGATGTCTGAGCTTGCATGTATTCATGGAGCGGCACATCAGCAGAGCACATCTCAAGTCAGTTCTGTGACAAGTCTAGATCTGTGGCGATGGGCAAGCTGCTTGTACCCATGTTTCCCCCTTGTAGCCATGTTTCCCCATGTGCAGTGTTTTTCTGTATTGATGAGGAACCTCAGTGCCTGGATAGTTGCAGTATACTAAGCCACAGTTATGCAGAGCAGGAATGTCCTCCAGCATGCCAGGCAACAGTGATGCAGACCCTTCAGCACTTGGTTCCCCGCTGAGCCCAGAGGAGCAGGCCAGACGCTGAATTTCTGTACCTTGGTGGCTACGTGGTCTCCTTGAAAGTGCTGAGCTGGAAAGTAGCAGTGGTGAGAACACAACTGCGGTGCTGTCACAATCTTGCTAGCCGCTTCTCACGACACGAACATTGGCCAAGTGAGTTGTGGGCACACATAGGGGCTGCGGGATCTTTCTAAGTTATCTTGCTGGATTCTAGGCTGCCGGTATCTGGGAACCGTAGGGACACCTCCATACCACATACCTGTACCGCAGTACCAAGATGCATGTCAGGGGGCTTAAGGCATATAGCTGGCTATTCTCTGAATTTCGTCAGACAGGCATCCTGGGAGCTCTGTTGCAGAGTTTATCCCACCACCACTAGCGATTTTTAGTGCAGGCTGTGGGGGTGGTTGCATGCAGAGGCTGCATGTGAACGGCCCCGGCAGGCTGTCGAAGGAGCAGGAGTTGGGAGCTTCGTTAAGAGCTGTTGGCAGAGATCGTGTAGGGAGTGAGAGGATAGCTGGCTGGGCACACCTTTGCCAACAGCTCACAGGAGTGCTATTAGAAATTAACTCACTAATCTGCTGATGTTTGCTTTGATTTTATTTTTTTTTAAATGGTAGAGACAGGGAGGAAAAAAAAAAGAAACTATTAAAAATGAAGGAAAATTAAAGAGAGAGAGAAGCATGTCTTGAAGGCAGGGAGTTTGACCCGACATGGCGAGCTCTGAATTAGTAGTCATGGTCTGCTTTCATTATTTTCTTGTAATGCCAAAAGCATCAAGAAATGATCAAACATCAACTGATGAGGTTTTGGTTAACTTCCATCTAGCAGCAATGATGGAAGCAGAAGTGGTGGGTGAGAGCACCTCAGCTGTTGGCAGTTGAAAAGGCAAGGTTAATTCAGTGAGGCTGAGTGGGTTGTTTCACCCATGTCACATTATATTGTGACACACTGGAAAGAGCTCTCGGTTCTCTGGGCTGGATTCTGGCTTGCCTCTGATTTTTGCAGTGATATACTGCTGCGAAAGTACTTCTTCGTTTTGGCAAAACTGTGACAAAGTGGCAAAATCTTGGTTTGGGAGATTCCAACTTGCTCTTTTTTTTTTTATTTTACAACCTTAAGATGCAAAACCAAGAATTTAGTTTTAATAGAACTCTGTACTTTTACCCTAATAATGTGAGACGCAATCTGTGAGAGACTTTAAAAGGCTTGGATAATTTATTGAGGTCTTTGGACAGCAGACTAAAAATATCTCATAGTTGATATAAGGATCTCAAAATTGCATATATTTTGTGAAATGTTTTTGGCTGAAGTAGAATATATTTTTATGCGGTTCTTTATTAATTATTTAAGGCCTTGGCTTAATTTTATGAACAATAGCCTTTTCACTCTGTTCTACCAAAAAGGTTGTGCTTTGAAAAAATAAAGTCCTTGTGGCAAAATCTGAGAATTCACAAACATTTCCTCTGTAAGCTCGTTTTCCTGACCTCAGCCATTGTGTTGTCCATTCTCCTCCAAAAGAGAAGTTGAAAAGGAGAGAGACACAAAGAGGAAAGGGGTCACAGTATCTCAATTTTATTTTCTTTCCTGAAAAGTATTCTCTTTGGACAGACAGTAATTGTAGTTTCTAATGACACAAACTTGAAGGGAAACAGAAGACGACTACAAACAGGTTTATGGGCCTATCAGCAGGAATATGTGGCTACAAATTGCTGAGTAAATGAAATAGCCTGTTGTTTCCTAAGCCTGAGTTTGTGAGTGTTATGCCAAAGTATTTGAGGAGGAGCTAGAGCACCAGGCGGTGTAAAGGATACCTGCTGGGCCCTAATTGGTGCCCACTGTTGTTAATGGCTTCCTGTGGCTGAATGTTTACTTGTCATTTGTTTTGTGCTTTGTTTCCCAGCTACTGGAAGTTAAAAAAAATACTGACCAAAACTTTATTTTGCTTTTAAGTGGACATCTCTGGACATCAAGTGCCGTGTTGCAAATTGTCTCGTGACACTAAGTAGCTCGAGTCTATTCTTCAGTCCTGTAATTATCTGGTATGCTTCAAAAGTTAGATTTGCTTTGGATATTGTTTTTGAATTTGGAAAATTATCTGATATGTTAAAATACATATTAATTATATAACTGAGAAAATTATGCAATATAAATGTCTGGGGCTTTGTCTACTGCAAGGCTTTGCATGGTTAGACATTTAGAAAATATCTTAGATAATACCAGTCTATTTTTAAGCATCTGTTTTCCTAAAATGTTCATTTATGCCATAAATACTGGGTTTTGTGGCATACCTGTGAGTAGTCTGTGGAAGATGAGGAAGAAAACTTGCATGCTCAGTACTTCCCTATGAAAGCATTCCCACATGTGACACAGCCGTCGCCTGCTTTAGTGGTATTTTTTTCTGTTCCACGCCAAAGGAACTGGAAAAAAACCTATCCAGGTTAATGTTTCAGATCCTTTGCTTGCTTTGTCCTTGGTTTCCCTAACAAGATGGCCTGTTAGTGCCAGCTATGGTGTGAACACCTCCCTGCTGGGAAAAAGGAGTGAAACTGCTATTTTTAACTAGGCCACTGAATAGTTTGTGGTGGATAACCATGTATACACATTACTGATCAAGAAAGAATTAGAACTAGTGAAAACATCCTAATCCCATAATCTTCAGTCATCTGCTTCTCCTGCACTGGGTTTGGGGAAGGTAGGGGGTGAGGGGTGTTGAGGAAGACTTAGTTTCAGTAGCCCTAGAGAGCAATGCAGGCTTCTGAGAAAAAACACCCATATCTCAATTTAGCAACTAAGTCTTGCTCTGCCTGTCTCTGTAGAAGAACTTTTAGATGTTTCCCCTCTGCTCAAAGGGGTGTGCAGCTTGATATATGGAAATGTAATGTAATTGCAAAGAACTAAATCTATTCGTTAGTGATAAAGCTATGTCTGAAAGCCACTTCTGCAGCAGCAGTAACATGTTAGATTTCAGCTGCTGTTTGAGATGCCCTCAGAAGCGAACCAGCCAACGTGGGAGAAGGTTTCAATGAAGTGTGGAACATTTCGTCTGGGGACATAGATCTAATTCCTTGATTACATTGACTGTCATTTCAATTCTTTTTCACATATGTATGACTTCCTGGTGCATTTGGCTTGTACACCTTGCAGATACACTGTCCACAGAGTATTATTTCATGCTATTTTGTGTTACCACTCTAGATAACACCATCTGGAGCTCTCCTTTATTAGGCACTGAGTTTAGAAGCTACTAAGAGCTGAAGGACATTTCACTCAGTGTAGAAGGCTGGGTTTTAGCTATTGAGTTCCAGATATTTAGTCTGTGCTTAACAGGGTGGTAGAGAGTAGGAAGGAAGATGGGTCTAAAATTGTTCCTGACAGGCACCCACAGATTTCCACTTCACAGGCTGATCTCAGGGAAAGCACATCTAACTAACATGGGACCCCTTTTCTGTAATTCCTGAAGGGTTATGATCTGTAAGAAAAAAGAGGCACCTAAGGTGCTTCCTTCTGAGGAGGATATGGTGAGCAAAAAAAAGGGAGGGAGGAGTAAACAGATTTGCCCCATCTTTGAAGAGAGCCTTAGTATATTTTAGGGTATTCTCAGTCCTAAGTATGTTTCTAACGCAACTCTTGGCATTTAGGCAAGGTATTTGCTATTTTTTAAATTTGGGGTTTTTTTGTTGTTGTGTTTGAGTATTAAATAATCTAGTATTTTTATGTTCTCTCTCTCAGGTTAGAGGACTACAGAATAAACTAATTAAGTGTGGAGTCCTAAAGAACCAAGAGGACTGTGAAGACTTTCGATGTCACAGTTCACAGCTCAAAGAAGAACCCGAGGATAGACAATCAAAAAGTTAGGTTTCTTAAACACTTGGTCATAGCTGAATATGTAAGCAGTTTAGATTTAAAAAAAAAAAAAAAAAGGCAAGCCCTAAACCTAAACTGATTGCAAAAAATGACAGGACCAAGGCAGCAAGAAAAGAAGCCAGACTTTTAAGTGTTGTAGGAGTCTGTTGCTCATTAAAATCAATGCAACTGTGCTCATTTGTGTCACCTGAGAACCAAACCCAGCAATATGGTATTATCCCTTTAGATTAATTCTTGTTTATCAACTTTTTTTAAGCTTGTTAAAGATAAAATGTCCCAGGCTCTAGAACAAGAAAAACTGAAGTACATTTCAAGTAGAGATACAAAACACCAAAGTCCAATGTAATATTCTTTCAGTTATTTTAACAAAAAAGAAGCTGGTATACCAGAGTACGTAGAAAGTCTGATTAGTTTGCCCAACATGTTTTTTTTGAACAAGTGGTTTTCATGATTGACTGTAATACAGTATTAAACTGATTATTCATGTACAGTAATCCTTGGGTTAGGATGAGAAATACCCTGACTTTTGGTTGTGATAATTTATCTATCACTTGCTCATTTTGAGCCTCTTAAAAGTCATTGTAATATGCAGATTGTGTTCTCAGTCTTTTGTTACCTTGCTTGTCTCATAACCTTACCCTGTTTATTTTACGCTCTTATGTTGGTTTGTACCCTAATTTTTGCCATAACCCTGCAAATACATATTTGGTTCACTGCATCTGTTCCATTAATCTAAACCTGTCTGTTGAATTAAGACAGCCGTATCTATGAATTTAAGGGAAAAGAGTATTACTTGATTAAAACCGATCCCTAGATTTATAGAGATGTCTCAGTCTCCATCAGTAGATCTGGGGCATAGATTACTCAGCATTTACACTCTACTTATAGCGTAAAATATCTTTTAACACAAATCTATGAGTATTATGATACTAAGAAACAAAAAAGAGATAAATGCTAGTCTAGAAACCGAGTGGTTACAATTGAACCATTTTTATTCCTTTCACAAGCCAGCAGTAAAATTCTGATTATGGTTCTGCTTTTACTTTACAGTGATTGGTCCCAAAAGTTTGTCTTCCTGTGCCTTTGTAAGAACCAGAAGGGAGCAGCCAGCCACTGTTTCTCTAAGCCAAAGATGTGGGCAGCTGAAAAAAGTAAGCAATTTATGTTATAGTTAAACAAAACACTTGTGCTTTCAAACAGTGCTACTAAGACTCGAATTATGTCATCCAAAGCCTTTTCTCCCTGTGTCTAAGCTCTGCTTGGTACAGGAGAACAGCAGAGGCAGCTACTGTAGGCCGGTCTGCTCTGACAGGAGACCCACTGCCTCAGTCCTTGTCAAGGACCTGCCTCTGTACTTCAAATCCTTACACAGGCAAAATAATTCTTTTGCTGATAGATATTCCCTGAGAATAAGTTCTTCGAGTAGAACAGCATTTTTGCCTGTCAAGCTGTGTCTTCACTGTGGTTTTGCTACAGTAGTTGTGTTCCATGGTCATGGAATTGCTCTCTGACTTCCCCACAGTATTCTTAAGTCATACAGCTGCCTGGCAAGGTTTAAAATGTGGACCTAGCTTCAGGAACACGCTCATCAGCCTTCTCGGTTCTTTGTAACTTCCCAATTGTGGAGAATGGGAATTGCCTTTTTCTTGGAGGGCTTGGGACGATCCTTTTGTTTTACTGTAAATTTGAGAGTGAACTTGTGTCTGCCTGCATACCACTAGAATATCACTGGCCTGTACAGTGGGAAGGGACTGTAGGAAGTTAGAGGAGAAAAACATTAATTATTCAGGCAATGTTTTCAGACTAGGGGAGTTCTGTGTCAGATTCAGGGACCTGCTGCTGCTGTTAGGGGAAAAAATGAGAGCTAAAGAAAAGAGCCTTGGTGGAGGTACCAGAGTTTTCAATGCAAAACACAAAACCTAAATGGCATGGAAGCAGGGAGAGTGAGGATCAACAAGTAGAAGAGGAGTGACACAGAGATAGGGAGGGTGCAAGAGCTTTGTTGGTGTTTGCCCCTGTCGTCTTAGTTGAAATGGAAGATGTTCTACCTGTTACTGCCAGGGGTCCTGTGTAAAGGTGCTGTAGACTGAAAATGCAAACAGGATATGTTTAAAGGAAGGCAATGAAAGAAAAGCTTGAAGAGACTCAATAGCACTCCCAGTTCCAATTATATTAATTGGGGAGATTGATTCTGCTGTCTGAAAACAGTTTGGGTAGAAAACACTTTTCAAATAAGCTGGCAGTGAAAACTGCTTGGCTGAAACAGCAGCAGGATATGAAGGGAAGCAAAAAATATCTCCCATTTTTACTTCAGGCCCTTTCTCACCTCCTCCCCTCAAACCGGCTTGTTTCCCCTCTTTGTGTACAGTTCACCAGCTGTGCCCTGCGAGATGAGCTGGGGTGGGTCACGTTCCTCACACCTCTGTGCAATGCACACATCGCCCTCCCAATCTGCCAGACTTAGCAGTATTTCTTGGGCCAGACTGTCAGGTTGCTGAGGATAACTGAGGGTTTAATTTGCAGTTTGCATTCTTTTCCTAAGTACTGCATGCTCTGGAGAGAACTCAAAAGCAGTCGTATGTTTATGAACTCAGTGATTCCATCCATCTTTTAATTTAGTAAAGTCAGTTCTGTCCAAAAGGTATTTCACATGTTGGGCACACTAAGCTCATTTATATTGCAAAGGACAACAATAACATCCTGTTTCTAGAGGAATGAAAAATGTGGTGAGCGTCAGTCTCTTCCTGCCAAATTAAATAGTCTAATCTTAAATCCAGATTTTTTTATTGCATATAGATATACAGGTGGTCATTTTGTGTCTGCATTTATTTTGGGTATATAATTTTCTGTATAAATTGCTATGTTTGCAATATAAATCAGATACGCTGTTCCATACTAGAATTTCCTATTTAATGTGTTTTACAAATTTATAGCCTATTTACCAAATGATAAACTAGACAATGAAACAGTTTGAAAGACAAGAAAAGATGTATGCTTTTGCTTTGAGAATTCTTGAATAGAAAATTAAGTTTTATCCTGATATTTGATTATATGGCCTGAAGTTTTATTTGAAATACAAAAAGTGTATTACACGACTTCTAACTTTTGAACAGCTTGGAAGGAATCACCATTTGTGAATTCTGGCAATGTTACTACAAGGTAAAGAAGTTGTGTAAATGAGGAAACTGAAGGGTGGTATATCTGGTCTGCTAAGGCCATTTTGCAGTAAGAGAAGACGAGATTTTTATCTTATTTCTCTCCTTTTATTTTCCCTGTGTTTTTTTTCATGATTCCTGTGATGGAACAGGGAGCAGAAGTGAATTTTCTTTCAAATAATGTTATTTAGCTTGAAAAAAAAAGCTAGAAAATGTTTTTGGTGCAGCTTAAGACCCAGCCTCCCTCCTTTCGTGTAGACTAGAGAAAAACATGCTATGAAGTCCCAATAGCACTGAAGTTGTGCAGGTCTCCTGTTAAACTGAAGATGGAAAAAGGTATCAGTGTCAGGTGTGGGTTTACCTGGGTTCAGAGAGAAAGGACAGGAAGGGTGATGGAAAGAGACTTGGGTTCTCCTGTTAGCTCATACTTACCATCTGCTGTTTCTGAGCTGACAACTCACCTCTATAATCCCTCCAATGTGGTTCTAGGGCTTCCCTTTAGCACTTCCAGGGCTGGAAAGAAATGGCAACACTGCACAACAGCTGTGTGCTGCTTACACCCCCTCCCTGCTGTTGTCCTCTGCAGCAGGATCTCCTTTACGGCATCACCTGGTGTGGAGGATCCCCCAGCCATCCCACTGCCACCCTGTCTGCCTGCACAGTCACCACCACAGAGATTATGGGGCAATTCAGAGCAAAGCACTGCCTCAGTCATTGGAGAGTAGGTGTTCGTAGATGAGGGAATGGACAATAACCCTGTAACCTCTTTAGACCATCAATCCTCTCCGTTATTATCATCTCAGCCTTTCCTGGGTAGCACTGTAACTCGCTACAAGATGGGAAAACAGCTGGTTACCTCAGGCATTGCCCGATGTGGACAACAACATTACCTAGATGGTAATAAATGAAGAGTTACATAAGCTCTGGGTAGGATTTTGCATTGGAGCACAGGGCTTGTGAGAGCTTTGCTTTGACTCAAATGTGGCCTTCTTGCCTTTGGCCCACAGTAGGCTGGAAGAGCCTGCATCTAGCTTGTGTATCAATGTATCAATGGTATCTTTTGGCTGTAGGCTGGAAAAGGGCTTGGGTAAGCAAATCTCACTATGCTTTCTCTTGTTTCATCTGACAGCTACACTGTTGAAGCTGAACCCAGGAGTAGTTTGCAGTGAACCGCTGTGGGGAGGGCACATCCTATGAAGAACAGTGGGGCTAGGGCAGGCTTCATGGTTTTGTGTAGGCTGACAGGAAGGCTTACTTGGACAGCCGCATATGACTAACACCAATTTATTCTGTTGCCATTAAAAGTAGCTTTGAAGCCTTCTTTGTTTCTACCTTTACTGTTTGGGTAGATGTTGCTTCTATAAACTGTGGTTTTGTCTGTTCTTAAAATTAATTTTCTGTCAGATTTAGCCACCAGCTGAGACATTTAGGAGGAATTAGATTAACTTGTACACAGTATGTGGATCTGGCAAAAAGCAGCATGGAAGAAAGGTGAATTTTACCCCTATAAACAGAGCAAAAGTGAAACCATACAACTATCATTGGTATCATTCTTTATTTAAGGAAAAAAAAACACGCACGAACTACTGTCTAGGCTGGATTAGCTGGGAAGAATCCAAGTCAGGCACCCAGAGCAAGTCCTAAAGGATTTGCCTCTGTGAAAGCACCCTGGGCTTCCACCAGTGCAAGTGACAGCAGAAAATGGGTCGTAAGTGCTGGAAGTGAAAAAGCACCTTCTCTCAGCTTTTGGAAAGAGGTTTATTTGTAGACACTTTCAGGTGACTTTCTGTAATTGTTCCCAAACGAAGGGAGGATTAGCTCAGCTGTCACCAAACCGTGAGGAGGCCTGGTAGGCCTTTCATCCTGACCCCGGCCAAGGGTGGGCCACATTGGGCCCTGTTTGCCTGACCCAAGGCAAATATGTCTTGGCTCAGTGCTTGTTTCTATATGCTTGGCTGAAGCAGAAGTGATTGTTCTCAAATAGGTGAGAGAAAAATAAAGCGGAGAAATGAAGGGGCAGCCTTTTATGCACGAAAAGGCCACTTGAAAATGACTTGAAAACCCCCCAAAGTTTTCATGCCGTTACAATGGCAGAGTGATAAGAAGAGAAAACGAAGTGGAGTCAAGCTATTTTTAGAAGAATTATACTCTATGGAAAACAGAAAGTTGAGGTTGGGAGTCCAGAGGGGCTGGTTGAAATGAGCCGGCTAGTTTCGGTGTGCCCAGCTTGGGGCAGCTGAACGCTGTTCCCAAGGGAAGGTGGGGAGAAGAAAAGCAAGAAGGGAAAATGGCATGTGTGCAGATTGGCTTCTGGATGCTTGCTTTCTTTCCCCCTAGTATTTTGCATTTTAGGAATGTATTTCTAGTCACACAAGGAGTTGCAAGTAATTATAATACTGAGCAATTCTATAGTGATAACAGTATGACTGTGCAATGCAAGTATATAGGTGGCCACCTGGGTGCCAGCCTGTGGAGAAGGCCCAGAAAGCTTTTGTATTTCTCCATGAAATTCAAATGGCTTTCAATCAAAGGCTGTGTCTGCTCATAAACTGGCCCTAATTTAAAAGTATCTGCATTCTTTAACTGATACAGGCAATTGATGCACAGACGTCGCCTAGAGCATTTCCTGATTTTGTATTCCTGCCCACCAGGGTTAGAGATATATATTCAGTCCCTCTATTAAAATTTACTTGTATGCTTAGATGTTTATGTTCACAGTGCAAACATTTATAAATGTTAGTGCTTGCTGTTGCACTTTCGTTAAATAACCTGCTCCCATAATGCAGACAGGCAAGTCTTTCAATTTTCATTTGTTTCAGTTGTGCACTTTAGCTATAGATTACATGAAGATTGTCAGCCTCATTAAGTTAAAAAAAAAATCTTTAAAATAATTTTCTACTGCAGTTCTTGTTCTCCAGCTCTGACTTTATTATACAGCAAGGCCAGCTTCTTGTTACTCTGAGAAAGGAGCATTGTTATTGGCTTGCTGCAGGGAGCAACCCTAGAACAGGGGAAGATCAGATCCAGACTGTTTAATGCATTATGTCATTTCTTTTCAAAATTTAGTGTTAACACTTTAATACTTCTCCTGAGTGTTAAAATAGAAGACAAAATAGAATAGAATAGTTCAGTTAGAAGGGACCTACAGTGATCATCTAGTCCAACTGCCTATCGGTATACAAAGCAAAAAATCAGTATGCAAAATATTTTACAAATAAACTGTCATTCTTGCAAATTTGTTCCAAATAGTAGCTATTAAAACACTTAAAATGTAGTCAGGGAGATGTTGGGTTTTTTTTTCTTGCATGATGATGCCACAGTGCATAATAAACTCTGGAAGCGAATGACATAGCTGAATAGCAAGAAAATAGACCCCATTTTCAGATGTTACTTATACTTGGAACACTGTTTATGTCTAAGCAGAGATGCATGTATTTAACTGTTGAAAGCCAGAGTTTCAACAAAATCCGTCTCAAGCATAAAACTGCAGTCTGCAATCTTTGTTTAGGTAAAGACACCTACATTAGCCATACATTCGTGGAGATTGGAACGTGCCAGGCAGTCCTGCTGTGCAGAGCGGTGGCTGTGGTACGCCAGGAAGGGCTGGCCACCGGCAGCTTGTGCGCAGCCATGGTGACTTGAAGGCTAAAAGTTTCCTGACACAAGCAGCAGCTGCTTCATGCCGCTTAGCTTCTGTGCTAGAAAGCTTCCCTCGGCACTCGTGATTTACTAGTGTTGGCAGAGCACCAGCAGCCCCTGAGAAATGGTTTGTAATCTGTCGTGTGAAGAAAGCAGTGAAAACGCTGAGAACAAACAGGTGTGCTGTGGCTTTCTGAAACAGCATTGTCCTGAATCAGTAGCATTTGTTTCATTCCTCCCTTCATTTTATGCCTCTCGAAAGACAGTTAGGTCTGAAATACAAAGGTGACAATTTGAATGTAATAATTGTTGCCTCTTTCACTGGAGTTATTTTAACTGAAAATAAACAGGAGGTATTAAAGGTGTAAGTAAATTGTGTAAATGTGCAGGTAAATAATTTCTTCACTCTCACTCTTATTCTAAGGAAATGAGGTTTCTTTGTAATTGTGCTGTCTGTCTGTCCCTCTTTCTGTCCCTGCTTTTGAACACACTGGCCAGTTTCATCTCAAGGTTCTGAAAAGGTTTGTGAAAATATATATATATTATATATATATATATATATATAAACAGAAGTGTGAGTCGGGCACAAATCTGAGATTTCAATGCAAGTTCAAGTTGCCTTTTTTTTTTAACATCACTTTGAATACATATTCAGCACGGGCACTGTGAGGAGTCAGCAAGTGAGACCTCTTACCCAGCTCTTGGCATAGAATTTAGGGGTAATGGGCAGAAATTGGAAATTCAACAACAAGGACAGGACAGTCACAGAGGATATGGAACACCTATTTTTGTTATTGCTGCTACATTTTATTTGTAATGAAACGAAAGTTGCTGTGAACTGATTACCTTACTGTATCTAAGTGCACCAGGTCCTTGGGAGTGTGATGCGCATACGTCATTCAGTTCATCACAGGTCCAGAAAGACAGGAGCAGTGAAGAATTGAAGAGGGAAATATTTATAGTAGATCAAGATGACCAAGATGTGGCCAAGCCTGTTGTCTGGATTTATGTGTTTTATTGTGAAGGAGGACCGGAAAGGCAGGAAATATTCCAGCATCAGTAGGCAGACATATTAAAAACTGAAGTTTTAGAAATGGGAAGGACTTTGCTGCTAACAGCAATGGAGAAAAGGAAATAACATAAAAGGAAAAATACAAGTTGTTCAGTGATAACTGCAAAATTCAGTATTAGACAAATAGTCATTCTTCAAGGGCAGCAGATCAGAAAGTGTCATTAAATGCGTAGGTCTAAACTGAGGGTATTTGGTATTGAGATGTAGATTTGAGAGCCATTTACCTAGAGGTAAATGTTATATCAGTGTGAAGAGAGGAGGCTCCCTGAGGATAAGATACAGAAGATGAGACCCATGATAGAGCTTTGAAGAGCTCTCACAGACAAGGGACAAGAGACAGAGGAGAATGAGGAGCCATTAGAGGGTGATGAGAAATTCATATATTTGCTGGGCTGCGGTGTAACACAGAGAGCGCTTTGTTAGAACTGGGTGGCATCAGGAGTGGCCATGGCTTGCTCCTTGTAGCCTAGATCAGAGTTATGGGTGTTCAAGCTTGCCTTCAAAACTAGAGGCCAAAGCCAAAGTGAGCTTTAAAGGAGAAAAAGGGTGACAAGGAAGGGTGGGAACCAGGAGGGAGAAAAACAGTGCAGGCTGTCACAGGGCTGAGGAAGGGACAAAACTGAGATGCATGCGGCGTATGGCACAGCTGATCCACAGAGGTGAAAAGGAAGAAGCCAGGATGGGCCAAGGAAGAGGTGTTGATTGTGAGTAGGAATATTGGTAGCTTCAGAGGGATAAGGCAGAAGCCTAAATACCAAGGAAGGCTTGGGACCTGGGGCTTTGTGTGTCTGTCTGGTGGCTACTGTAATGTACTCGAACGTCAGTGGGTGAAGACTACAGCTCCCCTCTCTTCCCTCCCATACCTGTTTCTAATCACAACAAAATAAATCCCCAACCTTCTCCACTTCATGCTTCAGACAGCCTTCCTTTCCCAGAGCAGTACCACTTTACATGTGTTTGTTGCCTCTTGTCCTGAACCCCCTCTTTGGCTTTTCCTCCTCTCGGGCATCACCGAAATGCACTGAGGAGAAGGCAGTCTGTGGACGGTGGGGTCTGGCCCCTTGGTGCAGGGGCAGGAGGAGGAATATTCCTCTTGATGTGGAATAGCTTTTGAGGAACTGCATTTTCTGAGGACCATCCTTGCCATCCACACCCAAATACTCTTTCAATTCTTTTTGTACAGAAATTTCAGAAAAGCAGCTGCTGATAAACAAGAAATTGTCATCAGTTGTATAAAAAAATCTTTCTTCCTTTTCCAGTCCACCTCCAACTCGCACCCATAATTCCCAAACCAGAGTCTCCTGAACACCAGCCACTCCTGTTTTAACTCTAGACACAGCAGCTGAGATTAATGTGAAATTCTGTTATCTGAAGTTGTATGTATGTTACTGTTAACCTTAGGAGCAAACGGAGTTAGATGTGGAGCAGCAGATGCCAGAGAACCTGGATAAAAATCAGGTATTGTGCATAATTTCTAGGAAACAGAAGCATGTGTATAGGATAGAACTATAAAAATGGAGATTGGGGATTAAGAATGAAAAGTTTTTGTTTATTTAGAGCATTTAAGGCAGTTCATCTTAAAGTGGAATGGTGTTTCAGTGAAGATTTTTTTTTTTTCTGTGTCAGAAACAGCATAGATTGGGCGTTGGTTTGAAATTAATTTGTATTTTTCACAAAGATCTTAATGTGGTCTTGGTAAAGGTACTCAAAGGGGACCACACCATATTAGCTTGCTGGTTGTGAAGAAGGTGGATTATGGATGGAAAACAGTCCATGTGGAAATGGGTGTAAAGTAGCTGGTATACTGTGAATAGGCAGGTGCCTTCTGGCAGTGGCATTCCTTTTACACACCTGGCAATGTTAAGGGATAAGCTGCTTTACACAGGTCTAATACAGGGAGATAATCTGAATAGATATTCTGTAAAACAGGCCCTTAGGAATTTACATCAAATTAAGTATTTCCAATTATCTCTGGAGTGAAACTTGATAATCAGGTAAAAGGGTCTCAAGTAGTTAACCAGAAATATTTCCATGAGTGAAGAAGTCTTGGATATGATATTGGTGGTCTCTTGACATCCCAGCAGGGGTGACTGAGGTGGAGAATGCGAAACCTGTGTCAGTTCATTTTTAGCAGCATAGGTAAGGAATGCTGGAGAGCACCATCGGTCTTCATGCTTTTCAGCAACCTCACGGTGAAAATGCAAACCCCAGTATCACTTCTTTCTTAGAAAATCTGGAGTTATTTGGCTATGTAGTTTACAAATAGTAATGGCTGAGGTCACATGTTCGTGTGGTCAGGGAGTTTCATATTTAATCTCGTAGTCACCTGTGATGCCCTCCCGAAGCTGTGTCACTGGGACAGACACTTGCCTCTGGGAATTGAAGGTGCTCTCCAGGAACAGTGACGCCTTGTGCTGCCAAGTCTTTGATCAGTATGAACTCTCGCTGTTTCCTTCATCAAGGTGGCTGTTGGAGGAGCAGGTCCTGATTCAGCTGTGCCAAAGAACAAATCCTAATTTATTTTAAAATGCATTTAGAGTGTGACATGCGAACAGGGGTGTTTTACTGTTTGTGTACATATTGGCCATTACCCAATCTCTTATAAGTCCAGTGTATAAAATGTGTCATTTATGTTGTATGTAGTTCTATATAGCTTATTAGTATTATTGTAATATACAGAGGGTTACACATAGAGCAATATATAGTTTGCTCTGTAAAAGGGTTGCAGGTGTGTTTGGCTGAGGCTATATATTGCAGACCTGTTTTCTATCACCTTGCTCTTGTGTTGGCATTTATATCAGTGCGAGTAGGTGTAAACTGCCGCTAATTCAAGGAGGTGGCAATGACTGCATAAGGTGCAGAAACGAGAGAATCAGACTTTATATCTGTAATACCCAGTACTGCACAGCAAAATATGTTCCCTGTTAATTTCTCTTTCAGACCACTTTTTAAACAAATAGCTACATCTTGTGGTGGGGTGTGTTTTGGTTGGGTTGTTGGAGGTTTTGTGTTTGGTTTTTTTTTTTTACTTGTGTTTGGTTTTTTTTTTTTACTTGTGTTTGTTTTTTTTTTTTTTAACAGAAGAGCATATAGAGTCGCTTTATCAAAGCTGTTTTTTAATGATCTCAGCAACAGTACTGAAATCAAATGCAAAAGGAGCACTTAAAGGAACAGTTATTAAAAGTTATTTGTTGTTGTTTTTTTTTTTTTAAATTCCACCTTAAAAGCATCCTCAGTTTTGTCTGACATATGGACGTAAGCCCCACACATTCCATTGTGAAAGTATCCCTAATGATGTGCTAGTTCTCAAGGATGTATCAGAGTGCTGCAGCTAACACCCGATAACACTGCTCACTCCAGTGCTGGCACACTTTGCCTGCTGGGTGCAAAATCTCTCCTGAAACAGATCTGAAGTAAGAAGTGGGGATCCGCATTGACTTTCAGGACCATGCAGCAAGCAGCATAAAAATCAATTCTCACCCATACTCCCCTTTGTCAGGGGCTAGATAGAATGCCTGAGCCTTTCCCTCTTTGGATGTCTTCTTTTTCCCCTTATTTCCTGCATGCAGGAAATGCAAGTGTTACTTGTCTTACAAACACTTAGCAATTTTCTTTTTTTAGGGCTTAATAGTTACGCATTGCAGCAAGATTTTGCTTTTTATTTTTTCACAGGACTGAAATTAAAGCAGAGCTCCTATGTTTGGTACATTAACAAAGACTAGAGGAATTGTAATGAATACCTCTGCCCTGGGACTAACCCTTCCTTAACTTTTGTTTTGTCAAAATGAACACCCCCAGTTAAAGCAAAGAATACCTCAGAGTTAAGGCCAAGTGCGCGGGTGATGAAGAACTGTGGGATGCACACACTTTGCGGAGGTTGCTGGAAATAACTCCCCTTCCTTGCCTTCACTCTGGGTTGCAGGCTGTGCGGGGTTTCTGCAGGAAGAGAGCTACGATGACTTTGTTGTTTGCAAAGTACAATATATAGCTAACTTGTGGCTGGTCCGCCGCCTCCCCTCTTTGCTCAGCTGGCCTCCTGCCTGATCTGCCTGCTCCAACTGGGATGTTTGCTGTTACTTTCCCTCTCAGTAGCAGCTTGTCTGTGTCTTTCTGACCATACAGTACAACACAAGATTGTTTGTAGGTTTCTTTAATTAGACCGGCTGGCAAAAGGAGATGGTCTCTGAGGCACACAAACTCCTCTCCAGGCTAAAACTAATGATCTTGTAGTTTGAAGAACAATAACCAAACTTCAGAGGGATTTTTTCTCCCTGACAGCTCTGCATCTAATCCTGTCTTTATTCATTATGTTTGAGGCCAGGAGGGCCGAACTGATTACTGACCCTGTCTCCTGCTCAAGGATCCATTACATTTCGCCCACCTGTCATGTAGACAAGCCAGTGACTTGTGTTTGGCCAAAGCAGGTAGTCCAGAGAGGCGTTCTGTTTTGTTAATGACCTCAGCCGCTACTATTAGTAAGTGCTCTTGGTAAAGTACTCAAGAGAAGCAGGGTGCCTCTGTTAAAGTGAGTACATCAAATCTACTGCTACGTGCACTTATTGAAAAGATGTTGGTTGCAAGGGACCTCTGGAGGTTTCTCATTCAACTTCAAATCTAGATCAGGTTGCTCAAGATCTTTTCCAGCTGAACTTGGCCTGTCTAGACATACTTGGTCTGAATCTGCCTGCTGCCAAGTGCAGAATTTCCAGTTCAATCAGAATTTCCCAGGGAAGTTTTAAATCAGATGCATTACAAAATCAAAGTGTATAGCATCCATGCGGTTCTCATTGCCAACCTAGCTTGTCAAATAATGAAAAAATGCTGACTGCATTCATTATGGTTTTGTTCAGTAAATCATTGTAATAAACTCTTTCACCCAAGAGTTTGTAAATTGTTTGAGGCAATAACATGACCTTTTGCATGAAACTTGCCATCAACTGATCTGAATCAAACCTACCTCATGGCTGAAGTTTCCTTTGCTGCCTCAGTCATGAACCTTTGCTCCTCTGGTTTTTGCCTGGAAGGGAAAATGTGCAAATACCTTGCTCTTCTGCTGCTTCCAGCAAAGGCAGAACCAGGCATTTCTGACACACAGGTACAGTGCTGCTCATAAGCTGCTCCTAAGATGCTCCTGAGAGCTGCAGGTAGCAGCCACTTGATCAACAGTGATTTGAGGCAGATGGGGAGGAAGCTATGGGAACAAACGGTGAACCAATGCAATTGCACTACTGTAGGTGTCTTGGAAGTGTAATAACCACTTGGAGTAAAATCACTGTGTTTAAGGCTTCATGAGAACAGCCTTTGCACAAAGATTAATAGGGTCCTCTCCACCCCCACCCCCTCCATCTTTTTCTGCTGAAAGAGGGGTAAGGTGGCCTGAACAAAACTTTAAATCTCTGTTTCCAAGCCCTAGTCCCTATAGTGTTTCAGTTCTTGGACTCTGAGCTGGATCTTGTATCTTCATGTATATCGAAACGAACCACTGTAATTTCCTATCTGGTAAGAAAAAAAAAAAAAAAAATTCAAGAGTTTTGAGGTTTTGCTGTTGTTAACAATCAACTTACCACAGATGCTGTAAGTGATGGGTTGGTGCTACAGCTAAGCTGATATAATAGCTATTGCTGCCAAGTCCCGCCCCCCTCCCTTTCCTGTCCTTGGTCTCCTGCTAGTGCTTGTCTGACGCCAAAGTCAGCCAGTTCACAGACCTCAAGCAAAAAGAAAAAAATATTCCTTTTTTTTTTCCTGAGTGTTTCTTTGTTCTTTCTACTGATTTGCCTCCCTTATTGTGAACTAGGCCAGGACTGTAGTTTCACAATAATTTTGGATTGATGTAAGTGTGCTGTGTAAAGTGAAGGTGTAACCCCCAGCTCTTCCCTGCTTGTGCTCCCACTGGAACTCATGCCGCCTGTTTTGGGAGGCAGACCTTGGTGCTGACCTGGAGGAAAATTATCTCCCTGATCGGCTCCCTAATTTTTCTTCAGGTTAGCTTTGAGCTGCTTTTCAGATATGGCTTCCTACATGGCTGTACAAATACCAGAAGGAGGGGACAGGACCACCTTTAGCCAGTAAATTCTACTTGTTTTGGCTGAGAGAGAGTGGAAAGGCTACTTCAGCTATGTTATGTAAAAGTGGACCTGTTTTGCTGACAATAGAGCATTTACTCTCTACTTTCACTGAAGTTACGTGACAGCAGAACACAGCCCAGCAGAAAGAAAATATGTAGGACAGAAAGAGAGTGAAGTATGGAGAAATCAGAATGTGGTCCTTTTCAGAAGTCTCATTTTCTTTCAAAGAAGTGGAGATTGGCTTGAATAAGGAAAATATAATCTCTAAAACAGTCCTGCTTGTTATGTTAGTTACTTTTTTCCAGGGTAAGGTGCACTTTAGGATGGCACATCAAGGGGCAAACGCACCATTAAGAGTTGAATATCTGGTGTAGAAAAAACATCCTTCCGACTTTGTTTTTTTTCTTCTGCCCACAGCGCCCAGCCAGAGTGCAGGAATCGGCATGCTGCCAACATCTGCCTCATCATCGTAAACACACGAAGCCCCAAAAAGAAACTGAGCAAATATTTCCTAAGGTAAGTGTGAAAATCCCAGCCCTTGCTGGGTCCTTTCAGCTGAATGTCACTCTATAATTACTGAGTGTATGAAATAAAGGCCATGTTTGTCGGCAGTTTTTTCCAGTGGCCTTACCGGAGTTGCACTTGGTAGCCATTTCTACAGAGTTACTCATAAGTCAGTGGGTGGTTTGGTTATGATTGGCTTCAAAGCACTCGGGAGCGGATTTCATTGCTGTAAAAAGTTATCTGAACTAAAAAGGAAAATATTTGTAACTTGTCGATCCCCATCTGTTGAAGAGGCATTTATCTTATAACCATCATTTTTTTTTAAATTCTAATTTTAATACCTCTCTAATGCGTCTTTTAAAAATAATAATTAAAAAAAAACCTTACCCAGTCATTCAAGGCATATTTTTTGGCTTTAATCATACTTTATTCATATGTTCATAAGCTGCAAGTGTAGTCCAGCCTTGCACATGAGGTTAATGTATCACTTGAGTTGTGAAGGTCTTGCCTGTGCTTTGCACATAGGGAGGACTTTCAAGCAGTGACTCCCTCGTCCAGGCTTTCCAAATGAAATTCCCCTTTCTAATGCTCTCAATAAAAAATACATTATATATCACTAGTTCTAAATGTTATGCATATACTGTTTTTAAACAAGTGTGGCTGTCCTCTTCTTCCTTGCTGCTGAGGATGAAACAGTACACTTTTAAATTTGTTTTTTTCCCCTCCAGTTAGTAGATACTGGGAGAACAGTTGAATGTAATCTCTTTGTTGTGCAGGACCATGGTTAAAGCTTACATTTAGTCCCACCTTGATAATACAATGGTGTTTAGCCCTCCCCCACCTCCAGGACAGATACTTCCATTCTTCAGAGCATAAGAGCTAAAATTTCTTGGCCTATTGTTTGAGTTGTGCCACTCCTATGGGAGGATCTCTCACTGGATCTCCATCTTTTCTTACCTTCAAAGCTCCTTAAAGCTTTTCTTCTCCATTGCAGTACCTCATATTGCCTTGCTTTCCTAATATCCTCAGCTATTTTCTTCTCCACTGCTGCTTCTATGCTGCTGCCTAAGAGTTGCACAAGTTCTCTGAGCTCATCTGGAGTGCCCAGACCACAGACATCCTAACAGCCCACCTCACTGCCTTGACTGGAGCGGGTCTCAAAACCCTGCGTAAGTTCTTTCTTTCCTTTCACTGATTTTTTTTTTCTGTGTGTCTATCTCTTGACCAGCTTCAGAGGTACAGGTCTTTCCTGAACATTAAAAACAATTATTGCTACATAGAAACTACTGATCACAAACCAGAGAAGCTACTCATAGAAACAGATGGCTAACTTTAGTCAGGAGCAGAAAAGAAAATAGAATCTTAAGAGAGTATTTTAAATTTCAGCTCTAGCTGGAAGTGATGAAGTCTTCCAAAATGCCTTCTAATTCTTTACTAAAAAACTCTGCTTCCCCCCTTCCCCACCATGATCTTGTTCTGTCTCCTGAAATGTTGTATGTGCTCAGAAATTGTCTTTCTACTCCATTCAGCACCAGAAAAAAAATTATATGAATGAGAGCTATGGGGCAGCACTGAGGTGTGCCAGCTTGAAAAAAAATGGTCAGTATTAGGACTTCAGAATTAAGGAGCAGAGCATCTTGCTGGGTAAATACAAAAAACGAAAAAACCCAACTAAACAAAAAAACCAAAACAAAACGGGTTGGGAGGGGGGGAGGTGCTTGGTTGTTTTTTAATTTACATGGTTCCCCTTCCATTGCTTTGATATATGTCTATACCATACCTGAAGGACCTTTATGCTCCAACTTACAGTAGAAAATGCCTTAAAAAAACACTTACTGTTGCAATAGAGAAAGTTTCATTTTTTATCCCAGACATAATGAACAGCATTAATTATTACTTTAAAACACTATGATCTTCTCAGTCTGCAAGTTGTTTGCTTGATGTATTAAGACTGGCATCGCTGACAACAGCAATAAAAAGAAATATTCAGCTGGCTAATTTGTTTCTTACTAACATGGCGCTGTACTATTTGCCTTTCAAGATTCTTAGATGAAACATTTTTCAAACATCAGCTCGTTAAGCCTTTGGACATCCAGTTGGGTGGATAGTCCCTGAAATGTGGTCATATCTGGTGTTGTATTTGCACCCAGGGCACAGTGAAATGCACTCTAGAGCTTGGGACATTACTTGAGATAACAAGACATATTTAAGGAAGCTAATGAAATTATCTGAATTGGCCTAATGTAACAGCTAAAAATCAACTCTTCCGAACAGCATTGGGGAAATTGAAGCACAAAGACTACCCTGTTTTTTACAGATTTTCTTCATTCGTCTCTCCAGGACGGTAATGCTTTTTCTCACTGTGCCTGGGAGTCCTTGTTCCCTTTGATCACCTTCTCATGGTTTTTCAGTTTCACTTCTCACTCTGGCTGTTCCCTCAGAATTCCTCCCACCTTCCTCTCAGTTGTCAGATCAGACAAGGTTTAGCCCTTGTCATATTATCATGGATCTATCAAGTTTTAATGTTCTTCAGCATTTCTTTGATTAGAATTTACTGAAAAAGGGATAGATGAAGAATATGTTGGAACTCTGTTGTTTTTCACAATGTGTTTTTTTGGATTTAAATTTCTCACACTTTCAGCATCTTGACAGTTTTGAAATTGCTACAGTTTGAAAACAGTGTTTCAATTTAAAAATAAAAACACTTGCACTTGGCTATAGCCTATACCTGGTTTAGTTGTTATAAACTGGCCAATCAGAATTCAAGAAAAATTGCAAACCCTGAGTATTTTTAACCAAAAAAGTTTACAAACAAGTCTGGGAAAATCAAGGTGTACTAGAAACTTCTTATTCTCTGAGTAAGATAGCAGGGCTGTAGGAAGCAGGACAGCCCTGCTAGCCTGGTGCTCCATCCATGTTCAAATAGGAGATTTAACCTTGCACTGCATTGTGCTATGCCTCCTTCGGCCTTAGGGTTAAAGCCTTTGATTTCAAATTAAGAAGGGGCATGTCATAATAATATAACGTAACATTAAATGTTGGACAAATAAGCTGGCAGAAATCGGAGTCTGATGCCACGAAGGTACTTGTTTAAATCAAAATATATCCCACAACTACACTGATACAGAGTGGAGATAGCAACAGTTATCTGCAAAAAACCTAATTTGCCAGTGTGCAACGCTGATAACCGTTATGTGTTTTAAGTAGCCTATAGGATTTAGTAAAGCAGGGGATACCCTGCTGTGGTACATGTCACTTGCGGCATACAAGTCATCTCAGTGTAGCATGTGGCTGGGAGCTGCAGTTGCCACTGCCCCAGCTGTGCTGGGGAGGGCAGAGCTGAGGCTGGCAGAGAAAACCCCATAGTGCAGTCCCAGTAGGATGCTCAGCAGCTGAACCCAGACAGAGTCCTTAATTGCCTGTGAAGAACAGGTGAGCACACCCGGAGGTGAGATGCTTGCTCCTTGAGGCGTATAGCTGGCTTTACCAAGCTGTGATTTGAGGTATTTGAAAGGAGACTTGTAACACAGCAAAAACCAGGGTGCTGCTCATGGCGCTCGCTGTTGCTGGCAGTATCCATAAAAAAGAAGGTTGCGAATCTCAGAATAAAGAACCCTACAGCAGTCTAGAGAAAGGCAGAACCTAAAAATCAGTCCGAGAGAAATCTATTTTCTCAATTGTTTTTATATTTCAGCACCTCACAGCCCTTAAGATTGTTTGTTTGTTTCATTGCGACCTCTCATTGTGACATGAGGGTTGTGCTGCTGTCGCCACCAGAGAAAGGAGTTGTGGTGCATAAAGACTGCATAGCGTGCATGTGGCCATTGAAGAGTCCCGTGGCAGAGCAGATCATTTACCATAGCATTCTGCAACACCTACCCACCATGCCTAGCCCCCCTCAGCTTTTCAGTTTCTAACATGCTTTTTTTTTTTTTTTTTCAAGTTATTTTTTTTTGTGAGGGCACAGAAGACTGGCTCATCACCCTCCAGAGCTGCAAGGTCAGAGCTTCTTTCTTGAAGAGCTGATGGCAGGAATAGTTTTCATGAAGTATGTGACGTATGGTTGGGAAGACATTCGGGGCCATCGCAAACAGAATGAGAAAGGCCAGTTCATGTAATTTAGGTGGCTTGTGGGTGCAGCACAAAGGCTGTTGAGATTTGTTGAGTTTAAAAGAAGGTTTTGTTTCTTGTGCATTGCTGTTAAAATGTATCTGCTGACACAGGTGGGGAGTTTATTACAGACTGCTGCAGGATGGATAGCTAAAGATTAGTCTGGCGGTCAAGGGAACCAGCAAAAGCAATTATTCATGAGCTCACCGTACTCTTCCTTCTGACAGCTGGTAAATAAGTTTCTAGCGAAAATATAGAGAGTTGTTACCTTCTCTATATCTCTTTCTCTATTTCCCTGCTGTACATGGATGCTCTGACGGCTCTGACAGTTCTGTTCCTCAGTTAGGTTTTTGAGCTTTGGTTGCCTTTTTTTTGGATACAGGCCATGTTTGCGGAGTCCTGGGATGAGCAGTTTGTGTTATATTTCCATGCTGAAGGTACTGGCACAGTTTCCACAGTAGTTATTGGAAGAGAGGAGAGACAGTGTCTTACATGCATCAAGTTTCCTTGAAATTCTGTTGTCAGAACTGGACTTAGGAGCAGCATTAAACAGATGTACATCATCCCCTAAAGTCCTTAGAAAGGGCACCTGATCCATTTGTTTTTCAACAAAGCCGTGCTGTGCCAGTCCTGAGCAAGTTGGAGGAAACCACACTGCTTGCTTCACTATTGCAGACACTAGGGTCCATTCTGGTTCTCGCTGGCCTTTCTTAAAGTGTCTGCTATCTCACAACTTCCGATGCTGCTCAGTAACACAAGCAAACGCTGAAGTGGTAGCAGAAGCATAATCGTCCTGGTTCCAGTTCATTTATGGTCGGCATTGCTTTTCTTCGGGTTTGTGATTGCTCCCAGTGCTGGTTTGAGTTTCTAGGAATTGCTGCATCAGAAATGGCTGTTCTAGGAAATAAAGTATTAGGGGAAAAAAAAAACAAGTGAGCAGGTCAGGAGCCTGAAATTCATCTATTGTTGCGTGCCAGGGAGGGCATATCCATCATATAGGTCTAGATGGATATGCAGTTCCAGAACTGAACTTGCATCTTTGAGCTTTGGGCGGTGCCCAGCAGCCCTGTATGTTTAGGAGTTGTAGCAATAGAAATTGTAACTCTTTTACAGAATTACATGTAGGCAAATCCCTACTTTGCTAAACTTACAATAAAAGTAAATGATGTAGGAATCAACAGCAGAGATGACAGCAGCCAACACTTTTCTGCCTCAGTAGCTCTTCTTAAACCTGCCATCCTCTCACAATACCTTCCTCACTAGCTGCTTCTCTCAGTCCTTATCTGCTCACTCTTCGTTAGCACCAAAACACTGTCCAGCTTTAAAACATTGATGCGAAGGCCAAGGGTTAAAATGTAGATGCCTAAAGATCGGGGTGCTAGGGGGTTTAGGACCTAGAAGCTTAGAAGTGCTAACATCCCTCACCTAACTAGGGGCTCAGGGATGGAGTTGAAAGCCTGAATGCAGGCTCTCTCTCCTAGTGGGGGGTAGTGCCTAACTTCAACTAGTGCCCTTGAATGTTTTGTGAAATCTAGGCCATGCCTTGGTGTTCAGATGGTCTGAAAATTTAAGTCCCATTGGTTCTGAACGGTAGAGAATATCATGTGTCACTTGTGCGTTCTGGGAAATGGTTCCTGTAGGGTATTGGTTTCAGGCACCCACTTCTAAAAATCTTGACCTGGAGTTCTTTAAAGTTCTTTGGGCACAGTTCAGATCACAGCTTGAGCAACGTTTAAGAAAAAGCAGACTTTTACGTGATTTTTATAAGCTTAGAGTTTTAGATATTAGTTGTTACATTGTTCAGTTATTTCAAGAAGAACATCAAATTGTTGTGCTTTTTCCTATGTTGGTTTTTTTTTTTTTCAGCAGTTGGTCCTCTCTGCCTTCATTGTCCAATGTAAGCAGAAATTCCTAGATTAAAACTTATGACATAAATGAACCCCTAATGATTTGATTTTTGTTTTCCTCTATTAAGCCCACATAAAGGTAGCCGGCTGCTTATCATCGAGTAAGATCGTTGAATGATTTAATGGTGGGTTAAATGAAAAGTAAGAGTTTTCATAGTGGTGTGATGCAAATCCTGTGTCCAATTAAAGCCTCAAAGCATTTTTTAAAAGCTGTATAAAAGGTGAATCATTTCTGTAAACAGCCCCTAAAGTGAAAACCCAACACCTTTGCTGTGGGAGAAGTAATATGACCTCAAATACCTTTGCAAACAAAGAGTCGCTTGCCTTCTGCGAGCTGCTCTCTTTTTTTCAGCGGCTCAGCATGGGGTGCCAGAAAAATCATTAACGGGCCCATCTTGCACTTCTGGCTTTTCCACACCTGCGTATCACGATCCCTGCTGTAACTTTATGGACCGTGAGGAGGCAGGTTTGACGCCATGAAACACAGGCTCAGCTAACAGCTGCAGGATGGGCAGAAAGCCAGACAGTAAAATGTAAAGAGGAGGAAGGAGAGGGATCACCTTTGAAGTTTACAAAAAAGGCATGACTTTGACCACTTCCTTTTTTAATTAGCTGTCTCAGGTACATGGAGCCGCCAGTTTGAATGGAAACTGGTGGGGATTTGTTGGAAATGTTGAAGGGAATACTGTAAGGGTTTCATCTGTATGTGACTATTAATTTTTTAACCTTTTTGTTGGTTTGGTTTGGTTTGGGGTTTTTTTTTGGTTGTTGGTGGGGTTTTTGTTTTGGTTTGGGGTGTTTTTGGTTAAGTTTAACATCTTAGCACAATGTCAGGCAAAAGAGCTTATCCTGTTTGGGAACGCCTGAACTACAGCTAAAATCTGTATCTTGCAAGTGTGAAAAACAACATTAATGCAGTGTTGAAAGTTAGGATTTTGATCACACTCTAGCCAGGAAATTCATGATTACCATTCCCATAGCAACCAGGACGCACTGCTGGGGTGCATAGGTAGAATTTTTTTATACATGTATATAGTGTTAACTTTTGGTCAATATCTACGCTAGCACCAGGAGGTTGCTTTTGATTTGCTTTACTGCAGTTGAAAGCTGAATTGGACGGATTCTGTAGAGGAATTGTAGTCACTGCAGGAATCAAACTTTTCTGTGCCCTCAAGAGGCCAAAAGTTCCTTTTGGACTAGTATGTTCCTTGTACCCTCTATGCATATTAATGTGTGTTCAGGGAGAAAATACAAACTGTGATTGTCATCCATGTAGGAATTACAGGCATTTAATTTACAATACTGTAAATAAAGAGTAAGTACATTGATGTTAATAGTCTATGTTAGGGTCGGATCCTTATATATAGGAGTGTGTTTTTAAGATGTACTTTTGTGACTGAAAAGGCTTACATTTAAACACGCTTTAAGGATAAGGAAATCTATTTGTGCCCACAGAGGGTTGTGTAATTGTTGATATTAAAATAAGTATTTATTGTAGGGGGGATTCAAATTATTTGCATATTCTTGCCTCTGCAATGATAGTGATACTTCACAGTAGGTGTTAAGAGACCTAAACACTCAAAACATTTTCCATTTCTCTTGCTGCAAATATGGCAAAATCATTCTCCAAATGGAAGACTGCAACTGGAAAGAAAAAAGTAAACTAAACATATTTTGAAGTGCTAAATATCCTCTAAGAAAGCAGATGTAAAATACAACTTACCATTTTAACAATAAATATAGCACTCGTAATTCAGAACTGAATGAGCTATCTACCAGGGTGAGAATTTCTGTGAGGTGATTAAAGGGTAATATAGTCAAATCCTGAATACATTCAGTGTGTATTGCTCAAGCCTGGGAAAATTCATTTGGGAATTTGTTTGAGATGCAAAAAAATCTTTCAGACTGGGGGGTGCGGGGGAGGGATCAACAAAATGATCTACTGCCCTGCTGTAAAGTGTAGAGTGATCTCAGTAAAGTCCAAGGGTGCAATATCAATGACGTAAAACTTCATTGTGATTTGTAACTGTAATAGACCTGAGTCTGTTCTCTGCTTGAAAGAAAAAAAAAGAAAGAAAAAGTAACATTGGTTATTAGTATAAATCCACTGAATCCAGTTAGAAATGTTTCAGCTTTGTACAGGAGTTGAAGCTGGTCCAGTGTGCCAGTGTGTTTTAAAAGCTTCAAAAAAGGGCAAAAAGGGACACCAAACTGTGTATCGTGTTATACACAGCTGGGTTGTATCATTTAAAAATACTTTGGAGTCATTCTTTTCTCGTGATGTTTTTCATACAATGTTTTTAAAAAGAAAACTAAAAAGAATGTTTTAGCTCATGTTTATAAACTGTAGTTGAAATACCTAATTTAATGCATCATAGGTTAAGAAAAACATTTGTGTAAATTAGTTTAAGCTACTATTTTATTTATTTTTGCAGAATCTGTTTTTAATACCTTAGTATAATAAATATGTCTGTCATTCCTTGGTGTTTGTTTTTCTGTCTCTGGACATAAGAATTAATAGAAAAGCATACACGAGAGCATGCAGATAGGTGGTTCCCTCTAGGTGATATGTCTCCCAACATAGGGGTGTTTATTTTATTGTTTTTAAGATCAGGTACTGTAGATAGAATTAATGGTGTTTTCAGAAGCAATTTCTGTAAACTAACGGCCTTAAAGCCCGTCTAGTGTTTATGGGTTGTTGCACTCTTTACTTAGTTAAGCATAAACCAAAAATTATTTCCTGATATCATATTACAATAAAATATTATGAACATGTAACAGCTTTATGTACAGGATGGTAGAATATAGGTGAATTGATAGCTTAGCTCATAAGGTTTTTGTTTTGTTTTTATTAAATCCTTGTCAAAGCCTATGCATTTTTTGAAGGGATGGGGATCTGGGAAAATTATATTAACTGCAAATTTTTTAGGCTTACTAGGTTATTGGAACTGTACAACTGGAAGGTTCTTTTCTTCTAAAGAAAAGATAATCTAATCCACTCCCCTGCCCAGTGCAGCCTCAGATAATACCCACTCATCACTGACAGATATTTATCTAACTTTTTCTCAGGGACCTGCTCTCCCTGTTAAACTTGGTCCAGAGCCCCCTTCTCCTTACCATTAAAATGTATTTCTCAACCTGGACCGTTAACCTTCTTCCTGCAACTTAAGCCCATTCCTTCTTGCATTTTTCTGTGTGGAATAACTAATAAATTTAAAAATCCTATAATTTCCTTTCCACAAGTTTGCAGACCACGGTATCTTCAGGTTTTTTTAAGCCAACACCATTTTAATTAATTGCTTTTGCTAGACCTCTGTTCATCTTCATTGTTCTCTTCAACTGTTCTGTGTCCATCCTGAAGGCCTCACACACAACCGGAAGCAGTACTCCCCTTGAAGCTGTCACTCAGCATATAATTGAATTATTATATTTTGTGATTGCCAGGCTGGACTTATGCTTATAGTTCCCCTTGCAGTGTTTGGGCTTGCTGAGCCTGCAATCCTTGGTAGCCCCTTAGCTTTCATCTCTGTAGACCTCACTCTCTAATCAGCTGTTTTGCAGCCTGTCTTCATGTAGTGGAGGATTTTTGCCTGTGTGCACTGTCTTGCCTTTGTCTGTGCTGGATAGCCTGCTGCTTCCTCAGACCACACTTCCCATTTGTCAAAATCGCTTTGCATTCTAAGCCCAGCTTCCTGGCAGTCTCCTCACACTCGGTGTCACCCACAGGTTTAATGAATGCATCCACTACTGTGTCATCCAGGTCACTGCACGATGTGTTATGGACTCTAAGATTAATACAGGAGGAATATAGATATATTTCGTCAAAAAGATTAAAACTGTCTCTAGTGGTTCCAGTAGTTGTCCTCAGAATACTAAATCAGGAGCTGCAATGGTGAAGTGTATGGATATACAAGGACTTACGGCCTAGAAAAAAAAGGACTTGGGAAGTAACAGGATAAAAAGCAACCAGATCTATCTCCCTGGCTGAAATACAGCCCTACTTCCTAATAGCGTAGCAGCACATCTAGTGACAGAACTAGACGCTGAATTGGAGATAACAGAAATAATTCTTCGGTTGACGCTAGGCTCACTTTTCCCATGTGTCTTAGTTCCAGGTGGTTTATGAATGTCACCAGAGTAAAAGTCTAACCCCTGCCATAGTACTCCTTTTCAAACTGCATTAAAGATTGGATGAAGGCTGTGTTGCCCTCACCAGCTGACTGCCTTTCTTTGTACTGAGACAAAGGAGAACCTCTGTAAGCCACTCCCAGGTGAACCATAACTGAAGTTGTGACTCGTTTTCTGCTCTCAGGAAAGCAGAACTATGTTCTGTGATGTCTGGATCAGAGCGATTTCTGGATCAGGGCCCCAGAAATACATTTATTATTCTTTTGGTACCTTGCTGCCCTATCAACATAGGGGTCACTAAGTCCCGCAAGTTAAGGAGAGCAGGTTGTATTGGGTTTGGGGACTGTCCAGGAATTCCAGTGACTGGTGGAGATGGTGAGGGGTGGGAGGTGGAAATAAAAAGGCATTTTCCTTCACATCAGCACTGAATGGGTGCTGTAGCAGCCTGTAAGCCACCATGCTGTTTCACGCTGTGATGCTTTGAATGAGCCTTCACACGGGTTTTTCTTCCTTTTAAAATTTGAACTGTTGTCAAATTCTTTCTCAAGGTAAGAGAGGTGAGGTCTCATTGGAAGAAGATGGAGTATTGCACACCGAAACACAGTCAGCAGTCTGCAATCCCTATTTATCCTGTTGGGCTCACTTTTTGCTATTTCTGTTTTATGCTAAACCTGAGCGTTGGATTATGTCCCACAGCTGCAGCTTCCTGGGCCCTCTGAATTGCAGAAAAGACTTGAAGAGCTGCTCCAAACTGGGGAGGAGGTGAGTTCTCCCAGTAAATCTCCACAGCATATCTCTGCTACCCGTGCTTTCTCCTCATTCCCTCACCCCCCGCCCTGACAAAAACAAGGTTTATTTGAACTCTCGTAATTATATCTGTCTGGGGGAGCAACCGAGGTGTCAAAGTAACAAAGTGAAATTCAGAAAAGTCAAGAGCAAGTAGAGACTTGAAGGGGCAAAAGGAAAGTAGAAAAAAAAAAAAAAAAGCTGGTCTTTATCATGGTAATAGTAATGAAGCCAAGCTGAAAAAGCCCAGACAATGGGCTGAGTTACTGTACTATAAAATGCTTCCTGCCACTGGGCTTCACAAGGCAACTTTACCTAGCTGATTAGGGAACCACGGGGCCACGCCAGTTGTTTCTGACCCTTGGGGAAGCTTGCCAAGCCTTGGGACTTCTGTCGTTTGGGCAGTTCAGGTTCTCACTCCTGAGAAGCAAAGGAGCAGGAAAGACTAGAGGAGCAAACTGTTGACGAGTAGGGAGCGCTTAGGTGGACAAAACAACATTTCTTCCACTGGAGAGCCTCGCCGCAGGGGGTTGAGCGTCCTCACTCACATACTGGCTGGTGTCTGTGCCAGCTGGGCCCCTCTGTCAGCAACCCATAGGAGGTAGCACTCAGATTTCTTGTGCTGGCCTCTTCTGTCCAGCTCTAGGAGCCGATGTTGGGCTTGGGATCATGCTGGAGATGGGCGTGAGCGCTCATCCAGAAGCAGTCAGCGGAAAATGATTTCTCAGCCCAGGGTCCAGCAGCACAGAAGACTCCTTTTCTGTGAAGCTGCCCTGTAAGCTCCTGGCCTCTGTGCATGCATATCCCCTCAGGGCATCAAGCCCTTCAGGGATGCCATCAGGCTTCTAATCAATTAGGCAAATGGACTGCAGGGGTAAGCTATTTCCTATTCATGACAACAAGCCTGGGTTACCTTAACTCCATATTTCCCAGGAGCCCACATCCTCCCCGCTTTGGTGTTTTTTTCAGATGCTTGAAGGACAAAATTATGAAAAAGGAGAGGAGCTTCTAGTAACAGTGAACATGCACTGTTACTGCAGAAATAATTTAGCTAAATGTTGGGAGGATTCTGGTGACCCTTTTAAAAAAAAATGTATTTATTTGGATTCAAAGGTGAAGGGACGTATATTCCAGTAAGCAGATGTGGGTGCATTTGCTCTTTAAATCCCAGTCATCCAAAGACACAGTGCACATGAGCAGTTTCACAATTACTCACAGAACTAGTGCTGTATGTATTTAAATCCGTAGGTTCTACAAGCAGTTATGACATGCCACTTAACAAATATGACTTTAAAAGTCGTGAGGACAGAAGTTCCAGATGAAAGTTAAGCTGCACTTTCCCTCTCTGTTAATCTTCATAGCAGGGGTTTATTTTTACCAGGCTCTGCAAGGAGTTCAGCATAAACAAGTCGCTGAAGTCCCAAAGACTCCACATCGGCGCAGGCCTATAGGAGGGTCGGGGCCATAGGATGTCACATCTGTTCATCTTAAACATTATTTTAGACACACCAGCCTATTGCTTTCACAGATCGCTTCCAAAGATGACATCAGGCTACACTATTGTGTCTGATATCATTTGCTATTTCAAGAGTTTTATTCAGTATAATTTCTTGCCTAATGTTACATGCGGGAGAGGAAAGCCAGCCCACACAGTACTGTAATCAGTTGCTTTCAGTGAGTAGCTGAGCAGTCCACCAAGCATATGGCCCTGCTCTTGTTTCCGTACAGTCTTACCAGTTGCGTTAGCCCCACTCAAGTGGAAGACAGTATGCTGAAGGTATTGTATGATGAGTCATCCACACCAGTAATTTGTATATTAAAAGCTGATCCTGCATCAGGAATGATTCCTGAAGTCTTCTGAAGCCCAGTTCCAGAGTCTTAGCTTATAGTTGGTCCTTGTCACTCAAGAATTTTAGAGGTCAGATAACCCTTGCTAGAAATAAAATACCTTGTTGAATTTTTACCAGATTTGCTTCCCTCAGGAGGCAAGAAAGCTGCTGAATTCATACAGAAAAGCAAAGTTAAGAACTCAATTAATTTCCCGTATAAAAATTAAAGATTGCTGCAATTACAAACTGCTACTCAAAGTCATTAATGACAGTTTATCTATTCATTTTAAATTACAAACTGAACATTACATGTGTAAGACTGACACAGTCATGCAGCGAAATCATGAAAGGCAGAGCGTGTTAGTGACAAGTCATGTTTGCTTGCTGGACCAGTCAGCAGAATAGGGGAAGTTAAACACTGTATATTTTCATATATAGAATATAAACCCCTATATTTTATAAAGAATATTAAATCTCTGTACAGCTGTTCCAATATGGTAGAAAACTAATTTAACCTTTTTTTTTGTACGTTGGATCTTTTTTCGGTTAAAGTATTTCTGAGTGCAATTCAAGGCTTTAAAATTAATTAAGTGAATAGGAATTTTAGGGGGCCATTACATATAAAGTGTTATACAGGATTATAAATACAATGTTTATCCCCTAGTTGATCCAAATACGAAAATTCCTTTAAGTAAACTCACAATTTATAATAATGACAGTTTATAATAATCACACTTTCTAATGCTTTTTTTTTTTACCTACAGTACAGAACCTCTAAAAGGAGTAAGAAATATTTCCAACATGAAAGGCACCTTTTTTACTTGCATCATATGTATCATCTTGCCTTTCTTGATATGGCATCATCCAGGAGGTCAGTTACTGTCATCATATATGAAGATACTTCATTTTATCTTATACAAAGTCATTTTCAGGTCTTCTGAGTTTTATCTAAGATATGTTCCCAAGAGACCAGCCAGTAAGTACCTGAGAAGCTGATTAAACTTCAGATTTATTTCCCCACGTATAACAACAAATTTTGGCAAAGCAAGATTATAAAATTTGCTGTGTTTCATGCTCTGTGTTGCATGAGTGAATACATTTCTGTTGGACCAAAAGGCCGTAGAGACAGAGGACCAGATCAACGCTTAGAGAAAATCCCAGCTGTATTAAGACCAGATCACTGCAGTCCTTTTTCAACTACCAGAGCTATAAAATAGAAATGTAATGCATCTTGATCTAGGAATAAGAGCTGGAGGGTGAGCGTGGGAACTTGCACTTGTTAAAAAAAGTCCTCTCCTCACGGAACCCCGATCTTGTTTAAGAAGCTGATGGGCCTCCTTGCTCAAGCTTCTCAGAAACACTTAGGAGTACAAATAGCTTTCCTGACTATAATATTATCCCCTTAAGATGGGATGTTTTGATGGTCCCTCAGGCTCATTAATGTTTTTCGCAAGGACAAAGTCACAGTGAGGCTCCGTCTTAGATAGGAGGCTAAGTTAATTAAAAATTTACACCTGATCAATGTATCCTTCCCTGTGCACAAAAGCCTGTGACTGTACTTGAGCTCTGATGAAGCACTTGCTTTTATGACACAAGACCCTCCGTCACCCAGAAAAGCAGCAGACCATTTGTAACACGGAGGGAGAACCGTTACAGAGAAGGTACGCAGAGGTGCAGTTTTTTCACGGTGGCTCCACAGTTAGATCCCAGGCACGCCGTATTGCATACGGGACAGTGACTCAGCTGTAATGATAAAATCTGCTATACATTCAGAGACTGATGAAATTTATTGCTTTCCTCCAAATGTGTTTCTCCATTCTGTACTACTCGGAGCAGGAGGCTGGAGAAAAACAACAAGTTTGCAGCTGTTGAAAATGCATACAGCATCCACAATCTGGTCAGTAATCAAATGATCACAGCTTGCTTTTCTGCTTTGTGTTGGGGTTTTTTTTGTGTGTTTTTTTTTTTTTTTTTTTTTTAATGAAGAGCTTGCAAGGCAAAGTTAAGGACTAAAGTACCTTTCTTGAATATTGCTGCAGGGAGGGGTGCTTGTGGGTCTAAACTAAAATGAGCTGCTTCGTAATGAAAGCTTGTAGCAGACAGATGGGTGGGAGGTACCAGAGGCAGGGAGTTTGCACACGGAAATCTTTGAAACCACTCTGCAGTCTGGCATAACTGGTGTCAGGTTGAGTTTGGGACTGAGGTAGCAGAAATCTGGTAATACTGAGTGGTAGTTTGTGGACAGACAAGGACTGTAGGCTGAATGCCCTCCAGCACCTGTAACTTCTTGTTCTTGTGCAAGCTAAAACTAACCAAAATTTTTATTTTAAAGATTTTTTTGAAAAATTGCGCTTCTGGTAGAGTCAATAGTAAATCTGCCCAGAAAACTGTAGGGGCGGGAGTTCCCATCTTCTGTTTTCAATCTCTTCCGGTACTGCGTGAATTTCAATTGAAAGAAATTAAATTAAAAGAAATTGCCTACAAATATAAAGTAATAAATTTTAAATAGTTCTTGGATGTAAATTTCATGGCTTTGTTACCCTACATGTTAGAAATGTGTGATTCTGTGAAATATTGTATTCTCAAGTATCAACCAGAAAAAAAATCAGACTAACATTTTTTAGATCTTCTAGGCTTTAAAACTGGGCTTTAATAGCTATTGATATCTAATATCTACAGATAAGCCTTTCAACCAAGTGACAACAGGATCCTAGATAGCAGAAAATGAAACGTGAGTGCTGTGTGCCTTTGAAAAATAATGAACTAAAAGTAAGGGTTAGGTTCCTAACAGAACACCAGTTTGCATGTACAAGTCCAGAACTGTAGCAAGACCAGGAGTAAGCTCTTATTTTTACAGCACACCATAAAATAGAAAGCTAGATAATTACTACTAATAAGATATATGAAAGCCAAAGGGAAAATCTGCAAGTAAAGACCAATTTTGCATGAAATCAATTTCTGATTTTTTTTGATCTATGAATGACAGACATTTGACTGAAATAAGAACCATTATTTCAAGCAATAAAATAAAATTAACTAATAAATAAGTAAATATTCCCCTCACCTAATATTTTACGGGAAAGTATCAAAACCAGCAAAATGCATGAATAGGTTATGGTAGTCTCAGATTGTGGGACATTCTTACTGAATTCAGGGATGTATGGCTTGTCTTAAGAAACAAAACCTTTAAACAGTGTTCTTTCACAGGCTTCCGTTGCATGATTCCTCCAATTATTTCTTTATACTGCGTACTTAACAAGCGGTGTGTGTAGAGGTATTAACTATAAGCGTTACTTCGGTTGAGCAAACCCACATAAAACAGTAGTTAATTTTGACAGCATTTATCTTCCCTATTTTTAAGCACCTACTTTAAACATCTAACCTTCTTCCTGTCTCACCTATCCATGCTCTGTCACTCGTGAGGAATCGATCAGAATTGAGTTAATTGTGGATCTCGCCCACTATGCTAACTGGCAGAAATATACTTTGCTATTCATTCCAAAATTCACTCTAAAACTATTATTGAGACCTGAAGGTGGTGAATAGTTCTAGTAACTAGTAGGCATTATCCAAAGCTTAAGGTAAAGATGCATTTGGTTCTGAGCACGTTAATTGATTGTTAACAGATTTGATGCCTTTTAGCTGTGTGCAGTATTCCTCTGTGAGGGTGCAGAGTCACTTTTCATTACTCAAAACAATTTTGTGTTTCTCCTATCCCAAGGTGAATTATTTATTTCCAGGAGAACATAAATCGCCAGGTGCCACCGAGAAAGAGATGGAGGAAAACACATTGCCAGTTTTGGCCAGAAAGAAGCAGCAGGGACAGCACTGCAAGAGATCTTCCAAAGCATGCAAAGCTTTTGATGAATTGAGAAATGAAGATAATGGAGTCACAGAAATGTGAGTATGTTTTCTCTGCATAATGGTTTGAATCAGCATATTTCCTAGATCACAGCTGTTCTTGCAGGAAGCCCTATCTAAAGTTTATTTCTACAGGAATAGTAGTAGTTCCTGTGAGTAAAACACCTATAATTTCTTGTTCTCTCACTGAAAGCAGAAACCTGACTTATAATAAAGAATAAGCTCTCCAAAGCCTTTTCCCTTTTGTAACTGTGATTCAGAACAATGCAGTTCTTAAAGTAATCACACATTCAAATACAAGTAGGTGTGAGCTTTCAAATATACTGAAAGTGAATATTCAGAACATCACATCCTGGTGTTTGCTTCTGATGTTAAGAAAAACCTGCTGTGCAAACCAGGATGCGTGTTTTGAAAAGTCTATAACTTTGTTATTTTGAAGCCAGATTTCTTCAAACAGCCAAGGCACATATTTACCTTCCAGGGATTTGTACCATTTGTGCCAATTTTGGTACCCTTAAAAGAAACTGATTTTTAGTTTCCTTGAATGTAAAAATGCATGCAAATACAATTTTCACTGCTCGTTTTTAGATAAATTTGTTTAGGTGTTCTAGAGTAGCATTTTACTAATAGTTTATTTTCAGTTGAGGTGGAGAAGGTTTGATATTGTACTGCCAAAGAAGAGATGTTCTAAATAAATGAAGAGACAGAAAATAATTTATTGTAACAGAAAATTTATGTCTAATACAACTATCTTACAAACATAGCACTGTGCTGTAGACATTTAAATTAGTTCTATTGAATTAATTGTTTATAGAAAGCCTTTTCAAGGAGTTTTTGATGTATCTTGCAGTCCGGAGTATCAGAAATCCAGTGCCAGTCCTTTAACCCCACAAGAAACAAACCCTGTGCCTCTGACTCTTCAAGAGGTGGCTCTGAAGCATCCAGTGCCGATATGTTGGTCCTCATTTATTCTACATCATCATGTTCAGTTCCATAAGTCTATTGTACCAAGTTTGGAGGCTTTGTCCAATTTCTGATCAAGTGAAGAGAGATTTGGGTTTGACTTCACACTTGAGTCTGAATGCAGCAACACTCAGAGACTCCAACTTTGTGTATAGGCACGCACGTACTGGTATTAATACCTTTTCCCTAAATGATAGCATTAGGAACTTTAAAAGTACAGGTTTTAGGGATCTGGTTAGAATTAGATCTGATGAAATCTACCTCTGCCAGACTCCCACATCAAACCAGCCTCCTGTGCTACATTCATTCATGAAACCTCCAGAGCGTTACTGGAGGGGAGACTTCCTTGCATCAGGTGTGCATATAGGATATGCAGTCCAGTCAAGGGAGCCCATGTGGAAATAAGCCACCATGCTTATGTGAAATCTGTCTCAAAGGCAGCCAGGTGTTGTACTTGGCTGCAAACATTTAGGCTGGTTTAACAAACAGTAGTACTGGGTCTCAGATTTAATTTAATTGTATCGATTTTCCAGTTCAAATTATACACATTCTGTGAAAATGCTTACTTCTGCAAATACTGCATTTTTCTCCTACCCTAAGTAAGTAGCAAAGTACTAAAGTATTTTTTTAAGAAGCTAATGTAACTACAATGATGAAAAGTCTCTTGCTCAGGACTGGTACTGTTAACGTACATGGCTTAGTTCTTCAACACAATGGTGAACTTTTGTTTGTTTTTTAACTTTAGGAAGCTAAATCAAGACTTACTCTTTGGACTAATCGTGCAGATAAAGAAGGAATCTCCTAAACTGGAAAAGAGTAACTAAACTGTAGAAGCTAGAAATTGCCTTTTCATAATTTTGCAAAAAGCTACATCAGATACAGACTAGATATAAATACTTGGAAGTCTTGGTATTAACAATCATCCTGGCCCTGCATGAAGATAAGAATTTTTTCTGCTCTTTTGTCTTCCTCTTCTGTAACAATTCTGCAAAGTAATTTTTCAGAATGATTGGTATTACTGCAACTGAAAGCTTATGCTGGTATCATGAAACCTGTGTTTCTCAGTTTGAGCTAATGTACTTACAGTACCGAAAATCACAATATCAGAGATTGTTTTGATGTTGTGCTACAACTAAGTTGGAGGCAAATGTTTTCCAGTGTAAGATATTCCATGTACCAGTACCTATAAGCAACAAAATGGAATACGAGTCAATAAATTAAGCTCATCAGGAAACAGAATAATAAGTATATTTTAATTCAGAAGTCAGTTCATATTCTTGTTATGTTGAAGAAAACTGTTTTCAGTTTCATTTTATGAAAGACTTTGTACTTCACATATGAGTGGGCTGTCTTACACTCTCTCAATGACTACTTATAGAAGTAAACCGACCACAGACTCCGGTAGCAGAGACAAGACACTCAGCTGTCTGAGAGAGCGTAACTCTTGCAATGGGAGAGTTGAGAACACTTGAAAGAATCTAAAAAGGTCAGTGGAGAAGAAAAAAAACCTCTTACAGGTGGATCACAATGACTGTTTTAAAGTAGAAATGTTGACTCTGGGCTAGGAGTTCTGAGAATACCAAAAAGTTAATAATCATTTATGATGGGGAGGGAAATATGTAAACCCCAGAAAGCTGGATATAGATAGCCTCCCCCCTTCCCCCCTTCAAATTTTTATATACGTAAAAATTGGTTCCCTCGCTCTTTAGAACACGAAATGGACAGCCAAATAGTTTTTTCTTGTCACAGCTGGAAATTGCAAGGCCAATTTAGCCAGGTACGTAAACTGCCCTCCTGGTCCCTGAGAACTGACTGGCCGACTCTCCGTTCATTTAAACATGGGTGAAATCAAAGTGCCAGCAACTGCTCCCGCAACTGTTGGAAGAAAAGCCCTACAGCAGGTATTCCGAGACCACGTATTAGTGGCCACTGCTAAGTAAGCAAACCTTTGGAGGATATTTATCCCGCTGCAACGGTGCAGAAGAGATTGGCGTCAAGGCTTGAACACCCCTAGCAGGGCCAGAGATGCATAGGTAAGGCAGTGTAACTTCACTGCAGAAAAAGGAATCTAGAGAACAAGTTTTATTTCTTTGTTCCAGAAATGGCTGCTGGTTGTATCTATCTTGCACAGAATACAGCCAACATGTCTTAAAACAGAAGCAACTGAAATGGGAAATGTGTGAAAGGTGAAGCCAGTGCTGACACTTGAAAAAAACAACAAAAATGGTCTGGGCAGCCTGCTTTGCAAGAGCATGACTATGCTGATAAACTCGCATCCACAGGAAGAATCTTCCTGAAATTGGTAGTGACCTCTTTTGAGCCATTTTTTCAGGGCTGATCAGTAACATCATGTTTAATCCAATTTTATAACTGAAAATTCAGAGTTTAACCTCATTCACGCCAAGGTAAATAGCTTCATTTCCAACTTTCAGAGTTCCAAGTTGTACCGCAGATAAAGAACTGGGAAAAAAAAAATCATCCACGACCGGTAATGAAAGTTTGCTAGCCTTTACTTATATCTTAATATAAATGTTAAAAAGAAACCAACAGCTTTAGCAAAACAAAGTGTCCTGTTTCTTTGCCATTATACTCCAGGCAACAAGCCAGGGGATAAAAATGCTATTTACAACAGACATACAAGCTTACAAAAAGGATTAGTAGAGACACATTTTGTTAAGTCACCTAAAATCCAGAACAAAGGTTGTAAGATTTTTAAATGGTATATTTCTGCACTTAACTGCTAATAAAAGTGGCTACTAATTGTTAGGCCCAAGAGTTATATGGGAGGGACCATTAACATGTTGTTCTGTTTTTGAAGTATCTGCCTGCATTAACATAGGGCATTGTAGTGCAGATTACATTGAAATGCTGACTACTCTGCTGTAATATTGCTAGGAGGAAAACATTCAGTCCTACAGTAAAGAATTGATATTACTTAACTTAGAAGAGGTAAGTATTGCTCTGCTTTTGGTATTTTAGATGGTCTCCTTGAAGATATATATTAATTTCCCATGAAGATTTGGCATTTTTGCTTTCCACAAACAAATTGTTTCCACTGGGAGTTTTTAACCTAAAACAAAGCAGTTACATATACAAACAGTGCAGAAGATTTTACGTTAATGCCAACTTATTCCTTCTAAATCTCTTGTATCCTGCTCCACTTCTCCTAGCTACATCACAAATTTAAGTTTTAGATTTAGAGGAAGCTCAAAGCAGTGTGGGTCAGGTTAGTTTTCTTTGCAGCTCTCAGCCCCGTCTAAGAGAAACCAGTACTTCTGAGCTGCTGAAAATATATACATTTAGATCAATGAAGTCAATATATGTAGCCTAGCCATATTAGATTTTCAGCTTTACATTTTCATATGTAATTGCTTTTGTCCAAAGTTAATTAACTGCCAAAAGAAGAGAGGGAAATAAAATAAAATAAAAAAGAGATAATTGTCATAACCAGAGAAAAAGAAACATCTGTTTCTTGGCACATGCTAATCAGTTCCCTCTGTGTGTTTAGGTTTGCCCCTTTGTGGATGCAGACTGAGAGTGGACAGGAATAACAAATTTCTTCTAACGCGACAGCTATGCTTCTTCCATCTTCTCTCCTTCCCCTTTCCCTTTGTTCTCTCCTTTGAACAAAGAAGTTTCTCCTACCGGGCTTCTCCTCAGCTTACCAGACCTGGCTCCTTTCTGCTCCCGTTCCCCCCACAGCCCCTTCCCCCAACACTTTGCCCGTCTCTTGCCCATTCCCACTGGTTTTCCAACATCCCTCCCAGCACTTCTGGCTCTTTGTTCCCACAGCGCTCTGGAGCGGTGCAGCAGGAGCCCAGCTCACTCTCTCTTCTTTTTTTTTTTTTCCTCAAGGGCAGACCTGGAACATTTTAAGTCCCATTGACGGCAGACAAGAAGATAGCAGAGAAAAGAAGGAACCATAACACGCCTCAAGAAAATGCTATCAAAAAACACAGCCATGTTTTCCTTCAGAAGGAGATATACAAGTACCAAGAAAGACTGCATGCAATTTGCATGCAATTATGACAGACTGCTGTTTAAGTAATTTGTACATAATTAAGGACTTTCCTTCATAATATGTTTAACAACATTTTTAGAAGCACGTTTATATCTGTGAAGGAAAGTGAAGAGAAATTAAGCTAAACAGTCAATTTGAAGTTGCCTCATAAGGTTTTTGGAAAGCTTTTACCCATAGCATTAATGAGTATATTTTCAAATCTGTGTGCATATTTTTCAAATTCTGCAGCAAGGAGCTAGCTTTCGGTACTAGAGTACAGAAAGGCCTCAGGCGCGTAGTATTGACTTGCTCATGTGGTAGTGGTCTGGGTAAGAGCGGTACAGTCTCTTCAAAGAATGACAGAAAACATAATTATCATTTTCCCAGCTTTGGAAGGGCGTGTCCTAAATTTTTCATTAAAACCGTAAAAAACGACTTTCATCACCAACACATGATTGTGACAGAACTGCCAAAACAAGTTTAAGCAACCAAGAAAAAGTGTTTATAAAGTGATATATCTTTCTTATCTATTCACTTTTGCTTTCTAATCAAGTTCTATTACCAATTTTAAAAATCCTGGCTGCTTCCAATTTATGCTTGAGATAATCACAACGTCTCGTTTATCGCCAAGTAAATGGAGCAAGCAGCAGTCAGACTAGTCCAGTAGTCCACTTAGGTTGCCTGGGCAATGCTGAGGAAGCTGAAGGTTCCTACAAATTATTTATCCCTAATATAAAAGATCATAAAAGTCAAGTGTTGCTCTGCAGCACCGCACATAAATTACTTTATAGGGGAATTCTCATGTGTCCTGTTGAACCTATGAAAACTGGCAGACACTAATAAGCAGTAAAATAGTTTCTCTAGAAGTTCACTTCTGCAGTTTGTTTGCATACCTTTCTGGGACAGAAGAGAAATTTGCTAGTTTTTCCACCTGAATCCTCCTCCCACACATTGAAAACAATGAAATTCTACTTGAATTAGGACAACAGGAGAGGCAATTTAAAGGGGCCCTAAGGATTCAGTCTCTTAATCACAACTGTGACAAACCGCTGTCATCCTTGCCGGCAATTCCCTAGCAATTTACAGTACACCAGTGTCACAGGAGGAGACCTTCCATTGCGAAGAAACCTGACTAGATAACCAGTTCTTCATCTTCCGATTCCCCTGCGCTTGCTATATTACACAAACCCTAGTGATTACCAGTTACTCTGTCATCCTAAAGCCATTCGGGAGCTGCATTTTGACCCTGACATTGTATCTAAAGTTATTCAGAAACCGAAGTCAGTGCAGACTCTGGTTTCTGAATAACCCATTTAATGAGGAGGGCATTTCAGTAGGACTGTGTGAATGCACACCAGCAGCCCCATTAGGCTGCAATAGGAGCCTAACAGTTTTTATTATAGGGGCAACCTAAAATCACTCACTCCAGCTGAACTGTGGTTTGGACTGCTCCCCAAAAGGGGATTTCTTCATGCTTCTAAGATGGAAATTAAATTGCTGGGCAGCTTTTCCCTGGGAGGTACTGGACGCCTCCCTTCCTCAGATCTAGGCTGCCCCAAGTCTAACAGTTGGTTTTGTCTATTAAAAAAAAAAATAAAAATACTTAATTAGGGACTTGGGAAAGAGCTGAGGAACTTTGGAGAGAAATTTCCAAAGCAAAGAAGACCTGGAGAAAGGGTTAGGGTTTTTTCTTTTAAGTCATTGCTAGGTTGATTTCCTGCTAAGCAATTGCTCAAATGTAAAAAGATTTTGTTGGACTATCAGTGGTAAGTTAAATAGAGTCAAATACAGGCATACTTTTTATTATCTGCACATAATTAAAGGTAATTTAAAATGTAAGGAGAAAACAGCTAGTGTAAAGGCCAAGAAAATACCTCAAGGGTCAATCCCATCTTCAGAAGACTCTGATGTTTCTAGCAACTTATTATTTGCTGGTATACCAATAAGTGCCAAACCCAAATCATTGTTTCAAATTACGTTCCAAAACAAAACACATAGAAATTGCCAACCTCTGTTAAGCACCCCAAATAATACAAACTATACAAATTTGGGGGTGATTTTTGAAATATTGTAATTCTTATGACTCTCATAGTTTGTATCTCTCTCAAATCAATCCCTGCTTTGTCATTACCACCGCAATCTTCAAACCTTGGATATTTGACTCCTAGCATCCTTCCCCTGAAAGGCTTTAATAACTGGAAATTCTGTGAGACTGTTTTATACATTATTCGTCTATCACAGTGCTGCTGACCAGAAAGGATCCTTACTGCAGTCATCCAGCAAACAGTCCACTTATAGTCCTGCTACTTCTGAACATAAGTGTATATATGGATTTAATTTACCTCATTACTAGATGCAGCCATTTCATAGAGACCTTCCGGAGACACCTGCTTGAAACACTTCACTAATGCCTATTGCTAGAGTTTTTAAAAAAAGAACATTTAAAAAACAAAGGGCAACAGTACATTCTGTCAGCTAACAAACTTTTCGGAAATGTCTCCCTTTTTCTCTTTTTTTGATGGATCTTCCCTAAGAGGCAGGTCTAACAATAGTCCACTTACACTCATGACCACAGGTGGAGAAGATTCCCCTGAGAAGACTTGCAGTGTCAGCTACTCGTGATAGTGTGTTACACTGTTTAAGCGTTGAAATGCCGATTGATAACATAGTTTGTGAGATACCATTATGTGCTTGCGTGCTTAAGGACTGGGAAAATCTGAGTAAATAGTTAACAGCAGTCTACTTGCAAAAGGACGGGTTGATTTACTGTACTGCAACAGCTTAAACCAGAGCAACTGTATTAACTAATGAGTTATATCTCACTATATGTGAGATATCATTATATAGATACGTACCATTTTTTTACTTTTTTTTTTTTTATACACACACAATATTTATCTGGTATATACGTGATTTGGTTTTCTGCAGAAGGATTTCTAAATCTGGTTGCTAACTGCTATTGGGGTAGTAACTGTTGCATTTAATTAATGATGTTATTGAAGCCAAAACGCTACTCTCCTTACAAATGCAAGACTGATTTCTGAACTCATGCAAGCATATATTCAGCTTCTACGTATCTTCATCCTCCTCCTAAAGAAGCCCTGGCAGGCAGCAAACCTTGTTACTTCAAATTTGACTTGGTCCAAGGTGTTACTGAAAATAAAAACATGCGACACACAAGAATCAACAGGCAAAAAAATAAGGTAAGCTATTTAAAACTTTCTCACATATTATTTCACGATTCTGAAATGTATGAAAATAAATATTTGCCAACTATAAGCCAATGAGTAGAAGTCAAGGATGGACATTAAGAAATATAATGCCGCAATGTAAACCAGGACATGGTACATTGATGTAACTAGGTTTGTCACATTCACCTCCGTTATGCTCCTGTGGAAATGACTTAGAAATTATGAGTACCATAGTAGTCATTCACAGTGAATTTTCAAGAAGGAGAAACACTTACCTAAAAGCTAACTTAAGTTAGAAAAAACAAAACAAAAATATCATAGTATATTCATCAATTTATGGTCAGATGGAAAATTATGGGGAGTCTGTAATCGAAATCTGAAAATTACACACTGTCACGTCTTAAGATTTTGCTTGGTTTACTTGGCTGATGTTCAGAATACAACCTCTTTCTTCAGTGAAAACAACTAAGCAGAAGAACAGCGTTTAATATTCATGTGCTTCTTTCCTTAAACTAAGAGAATTTATGCACAAAGCCAGGCAGGGGAACCATGAGAACCTGTTTCGCTCCACTGTACTACTGTCATTTAGCTGGCTGGCTACTGGTGAATTGTGATGGGAATTGACTCTGTCTCCAAGTTTTAACTGGAAGTCCTCTGCAAGTGACAGTGATGTAAACCTGAAGCTCAGTCTTAGGTAAAGACAGCTCAAAAAAATAAAAATAAAAATATTCTGGTTTTATTACTTAAAATATGTAGGAAAGACTGTAGTCTTTAATCCAGACACTTGACAAGAGAAATACTTTTAAATGACAGCAACTGTTCTTGAGGCAAGACTCTTAAGCCGTCTACTCTCCCATTCCTTTAAGGTGAAAACATTCCCAAAAAAGGATTCTGCATCTCTTTTTTTCTTTTTTTCTCTTCTCTCTTTATGACAAGTTGATGGAAAAGGCAGAAATACTGAAAAAGTGAAGGTTTTCAGTATGTTAAGTGTGATTAGTGTATTTTAAAGTGTATTGCTAAGTCAGCGTCCCTTTGCAGAACAGCATATTTGTGCTGACTGCCTTTTTATGCAAGATCTTCAGGCAGTGCTCCATGATAACCTCACCTCTGTCCCTGGGAAGGTAATGGAGTGACTCATTCTGGATGTCATCTCCAAACATGTTGAGGAACAGGAAGTTATTGGAAGTGGTCAACATGGATTTACCAAGGGTAAATCATGCTTGACCAATCTGATAGCTTTCTGTGATGTTATAACTGGTTGGCTGGATGAGGGGAGAGTCGTAGATGTCATCTACCTTGACTTTAGCAAGGCTTTTGACACTGTCTCCCATAATATCCTCATTAGAAAGCTGAGGAAGTATGGGCTAGATGAGGTGACAGCGAGGTGGATTGAGAGTTGGCTGCGGGACAGAACTCAGAGGGTTGTGATCAGCAGCACAGAGTCTAGTTGGAGGGCTGTAACCAGTGGTGTCCCCCAGGGGTCAATACTTGGTCCAATTTTGTTTAATATATTCGTTAATGACCTGGATGAGGGGACAGAGTGTATCCTCAGCAAGTTTGCTGATGATACCAAACTGGGTGGGGTGGCTGACACCCCAGAGGGCCGTGCTGCCATCCAGCATGACCTGGACAGGCTGGAGAGCTGGGCAGAGAAGAATCTAATGAGGTTCAACCAAAGCAAGTGCAAGGTCCTGCACCTGGGGAGGAAGAATGCAAAGCACCAGTATAGGTTAGGGGCGGACCTGCTGGGAAGTAGTTCTGAGGAGAAGGATCTGGAGGTCCTAGTAGACAGTAAATTATCCATGACCCAGCAATGTGCCCTTGTTGCCAAAAAGGCCAACGGAATCCTGGGTTGCATAGGGAAGAGTGTGGTCAGTAGGTCGAGGGAGGTCATTCTCCCCTTCTACTCTGCACTGGTGAGGCCACAACTGGAATACTGTGTCCAGTTTTGGGTTCCCCAGTTCAAGAGGGACAGGGATCTGCTGGAGCGAGTCCAGCGAAGGGCAACTAAGATGATTAAGGGCTTGGAGCATCTCCCTTATGAGGAAAGGCTGAGAGAGCTGGGACTCTTTAGCCTGGAGAAGAGAAGGCTGAGGGGAGACCTTATTATGGTGTACAAGTATCTAAAGGGTGGGTTGAAGGAGGATGGAGCCAGGCTCTTTTCATTGGTTCCCAGTGACAGGACGAGGGGCAATGGGCACAAGTTAGAACACAGGAAGTTCCGTTCAAATGCACGGAAGAACTTCTTTACAGTGAGGGTGGCAGAGCACTGGACCAGGCTGCCCAGGGAGGTTGTGGAGTCCCCTTCTCTGGAGATTTTCAAGACCCGCCTGGATGCAGTCCTGAGTAATGTGCTCTGGGCAATCCTGCTCTGGCAGGGGAGTTGGACTAGATGTTCTCTAGAGGTCCCTTCCAACTCTGAAAACACCATGATTCTGTGAAAAGTTCAGCTGCCAGTAACCTGTAAAAAGAATCTCCTTTTCTTGCAAAGTCTTCTAGAGCTGTTAATTTATGTAGAATGAAGAAAGTAATTTCAAAACGGATATGAACTGGGTAATTGCCTTTCCCTTCCTGAAGTTTCCATGGGCTTGTCCTCTTGAAGGAGATTCTCACCACGACTTTTAGCAACAGAAGAAATTCCTCTGGTGCTATGCACAAAGCTCTTGCTGCAAGTAGAAGGGAAGATAGTGCTTTTACACCCACTTCAGGATTTCTACTTTGAAGCCTAGTAATAAAACATTGAAGTAAAAATAATTAAAATACTGGCGATTCAGCCTCAAAGTTTCTCAGTTGAGGCATCCCAAGTATAGCCATAGAAAGCACCCTCCTACCCTTTACTGTTACTGTTCAGTTACTGTTCAGTATTTCTGTTCAAATGATATATTAGTTGGTCTAAAGATGTTAAAGCTTCACTTTCTATAGTTCAATACTAACTCAAGAAAAGGTGTATCCTCTATAACTAACTAATTTTTTTTTGTGTAGAAGTTCATATTGCTTTGTTAACTCCGAAACAAATTATAGAAAATTTTGTCTTTTTAAAAAAATATTTCAAAAACATGGATCTTGTTTTGAATGATGGTTGAAGCTTAACCCAAAATTTCACAGGGACAAGCAAAAAATTCTCCCCACACATACTTAATATATTCTGGGAATCACTATTTTCCTCTCATCTTTCTCTGAGTCAGAACATTGGCAATATTAAGAAATTGAAGTTTTGCTAAAGTCTTTGTGATGGGCTAAACTGCGTAAACTTCTGTACCACATGACGATTCGACTTTTTCTGCTGATGTGCATTTCATATACAGGATAAAGAGGATCAGAAGGGAGTCTAAAAGGAGAAGATGGTGTAGACATCCACAATCAAGAAGGCTGAATACAATTTGAAAGTTTAGGTTGTATCTGACACTCAGTAGGGTATGAAACTAATGAGGGTGTTGGAGTGGAGTATAAAAAATTCACCTGGTTCAGTGGTTGAATTTCAAAATCAAAACCATTGTATTACCCCCCCAAGAAAACAGAACTTGGGTTTGTTCTGCTTTTGTTCCAAACAAGTGCTATGACTGCTTACAGAAATGTAGTTTCCAAAGCATTTTAGTGTAATGCTTCACCTTTCTCTTAATAATTTAATGATTAAATTTATCTTTTAGAAATGTAGATTAGAATAGCAAGGGTGCTTACGTCTGCAAATGGGACTTTTCCCGTTTATTTTGTATTGCAACCTTGAAGGATTTTGTGGGTTTATTTGTGTATTATAATTAAAAGTAAGCTGTCTAATGTCTCTTGGTATTAAACTGAAACTGTATGTGGGGAAACAAACTGTCGTGTTGCATGAATTTTACTGATTTTTGATATAGGATTGAAAATTGTCTCAGGACCTTGTAGCAACGCAAACCCACTCCTGTAAATTATAAAGCCACCCTTATTAGTCAATGTTCAGTTCTGCATTTGCCTGTACACTCAAGAACTTTCCATAGTTAAGAGGGAGGGGGAGAAAATCTGTTATTAACTGGAGCTGAGCAAGGTGAAATCCTAGGAGGAACAGAAATATGCCGTTTTCATAGGAGTTAGAAGATTAATTTAAAACCTTTTTTATCTCTAATGTCACATACTGTGGCAAAGGGAATATTTTCTTCTGTTTCTGACATTCAGATGTCTTTTGCAAGGTGATGTGAGCCATAAAGCTTGGAGCAGACAGTTGTGCCACACCTCTACCTCTCATGACAGCTGGTTGATGCTAGGGAGAAATACTCATAATGCTTTCTGGGGCTTTTCTTCCTGCTGGCAGACAGACAGGATTCTCTGTATCCATCTAGTTGTTTTCTGCTATCTTTTTGTTTACTTTTTCTTTTAACTTTTAAGCCAAAAAATATACCAAACCTCTGTGGCTGAATTTAGGCACGTGAATCCAATATAAGAACTTCATTTCTGCAATTGCTTTACTCAGTGTGATTGAACCTAATACAATTAGTTGGGTGAGTAAAGCTGAGAATACGCACACCTCTCTGTGTCTGGGGGCAGGTGGGAAATGGAGGTTGTAGGGGCTGAACTATCCTAATTTTCAAAAGTTCTTGAGTTGCTAGGAATTGTGGGTATTTAGCACCACTGATTAATGGGTAACTTACCTAGGTGTTTAACTTCATGCACCCAGATATGTTGAATTTTGGGTGGGTTTGTATCTTGAATGTGCGTATAAGGAGCATGGTGTTGGTGAGATGCGAAAGCACACAGGGAGACGACTGGTTTAAGGTTGCATATGAAGATATGTCTCGGAAGAATAAGATGAAAGCTAAGCAGAGTAAAACGTGTGCATCATATGAGGAAAAAAGCTTGCAAGTGAGATACATTCATCTAGAAGATTGTTTTCCAAGACAAGCAAAAGAAATTTTAGCATGCGTGGACATTTGAAGGGGATCTGGCTAAAAGGAGGCCTTTTTGCTGGACCCTGCAGAGAAATGTTTTTCATCTCCACTTGGTACTGTGTCTAGTTATTTGGCATGAAACACGGTGATTTTGCTTGAAAATACACAGGGCAGCCAAAAGCTTGTAGCCACTCGTGCCTTGCTGAGAGATCGGCTTCCATAAAACTGAGTTCCTTTAAAGAAGGTGCCATGCTGTCAGCACATCTGTCTCGAGAAAGGGAAGGAAGCACTGAAGGTGGAAGATTGCTGTTCATTAATTGCATCATATTGAGCTTCCAGGCAGACAAGTACTTGAGACAGCCAAAAGGTGGAGATTTTTTAGGTTCCTCCCCCTGCTTTTCCTTCTCCTCCCCCCTTCCCCAAAGAACTGCTTTGTCAAAATTTCCCTGTGGCAAAGCAAGGGTTTTTAAAGAAAAGTCAGGACCAAACAAAGAATTTTGGAGACTTGGTTAATTGCAGTCTGGTCTTTTCTGGAAGGAAGACTTGTAATATATACACTCTGTCATGTTACACCTCTTCTTCACTGTTATTCAGAGTGCAAATCTGAAAAATTAAAAAAAAATATAAACAAAACTAAAACAGGGGCACGAGTCATTACCCAGTCTTGAAAATTTTTTCAGCTCCCTGTTGTTGCTCTGAGAACAAAAATCATAAGGATTATGCAGGCGTTCATATTTTAATCCTTGTCTGGATTACTCATGAAAAAACTTCTTATGCTTTCAGCAGAGTTTTACCTAAGTAAAGACTATAGAATCTAGCTAATGTTTAAGAACATTTTAGCATAGAAGTTTACTAATAAAATGAGTTTGTGGATTTTCTAATTTCTTGATCATAAATGTATACCTGACTTACTAAATATTGTTTCAGTTTTGCACGTTATAATCTTATATTTCTAGATGTAAAACAGGGAGAAAACTTTTCAGAGGGCAAAGCTCAGTTTATCTTGAAGGCTACATCGAGTGCACCACAGCAGTTGCTATTTGAATAGAAATATATTTACTACAAACGTACACAATTTAATATGTGAGACAAGGCATCTGCGGAAGATGAAGCCTTGAATTAACCTCTGTTTTCATAAAATTTTCAATGCTTTGGGACTTGAAGTTTGGGGTTGTTTTTCCTAAAGGAAGATGCCTTGAAGGTGAAGCAGTTCTTTTTCTACTGCTCAGGTTGACCCTGTCCTTGACATCTGGACAGACAGAATCAGGAGTAAATGCCTGGGGATATTTGGCATCTGCCATAAGATTCTGAAAGTGAAATGCACCTTAAACTACAGTCTTGGACAATACTGACATTTTCCCTCTGTTTTCTTAAAGGAAATTTTTGCAAAGCCAGTGTTAAACACAAATAACAAGCTTTCTAAGGGCTGGAATTGGAGGCGGCTTCAACTAGTGGTGTTTGTGGATATTTTACTAGTCTAAAACAGCAACAAATATAACATGGTTGAGATTTGTTTTAATTCAACTGAAGATTAGCAACTTGTTTAAAAAAGCTGTAGAAGGCAAATAAACGCTTGCAATGTGCCTGCAAGACTTTTAATGTATTTCATTAACAAAGATGCAAGCGGAAAGTCCATTAATGAAAGTAACCTGCCAGTGTTAATGAGCACAGTTGGCAGCATCAGCAGGTTTCAGATTTGAGTTGTTCTCAGTTATCAAAGTACCTCTGAAAGAAAGGAAATGTAATTCAGATTTAAAATGATGGGTACCTCTTAAACGATGGCTATTGTTTTTTCGCTCATGTAGCTGGGATACTGAATGTGATACTCTGGAATACCACTGCAATTGGGTCAAAATTTTCCTGTGCTCACTGAGAGAAAATTCCCGTAGCGTGGTGTGGAACAAAATGAAGAGCAAATGACAAAATACCTCTTGAATTAGGAGCTATCAAAAGTACTAATGCAGATTGGGATCAATGTCTTTTTCTGTTCCCACACAGAATTTAGGCACACAGATTTGTAAAGAAGGACAAGGCTTGAAGGTTCAGCATTGTCTACAGCATGAACGCTGATGTGAGCACACTAAAGACTTTCTTGGTGCAAGTGTATGGCACAACGCTGACGAGCCAATTGTCACAAATTGTAAGTTTGTACTTGCTGAGGAGGGGGCAAAGATGTTATAAAATTGAAGGATTATTTCTAGCAATAAAGAAGTTGAGTATCCCTGAATTCATATTCTGTCTTTTAGAGATCTGGATGAATTACCCTGTGGTTCTATCATTAACTTTTAAAATAAATTATTTGCCTTCTTCGGTTATCTTATATATACAGGAGGATGTACAAGCTCCTATGAGATGATGAGAGGAAGCTGGGGGAAGAAGTTTTCTCAGGTCTAAGGGAGTAAAAAGAAATAGCTGTCCAGTTAGATCCGCTGCTGTTTAGTTGGTCTTATCTGAGAATTTGATGTTAGGCTGCTGGAAACGGCGTCAAAAGTAGGCAACTTACTGCACCATATTATTGAAATTGGGCCTCTGTAGAGTGTTTTGAACTAGTTAACTTGAGGCCACCGGTGTTTAACGTTGCTGACGAGAGGCAGAGAGTTTGCTTTCAGTAACCCCTCACTGCTGAAGCTGTCCAAGTGCTTTTATTTCATGTGGGTGAGGGCAAGAAATCAGGAAATAATCTTGGCAGTAAAGGGCTCAGAAGAGGCTGTAAATTCTGAGGCCACATTCAAGGCAATTAGTAATTCCAAAATATGAGATAATCTAGATTTAGGCACAAGTTACCCAGTGAATACTAAAAATGTCACCTTTCTGTATAGAATATAAAATAGTACTCATTAACACTGTATATTTACCTTTCCTGTGGAGCAGTGAGGAGGAGGAAGAAAAGTGTTAAAACAGTAAGGAAGGAGAAAAAAAAAAAAAACAACAATGGAAGAGACATTGATTTGTTTTTTAAAAATCTGCAATTACAAACTAGGACTTGTATCTTTTTTTCTTGAGGTGTTAATATTATGTACCTGTGTAGCACCCAGTTTGCAGTAATCTCCATGAAATGTTCAAAGGAGAAGGAAAAGAGAAACTATGGATTCCCAACTGCCTTAAATCTTTTATTGATATTAAAAGAACCACAAAAGGAATATGGCCTGTTTGATTCTTAGCACTGCAAACTTTTATAAAGAGGGATAATGCTCAGGACAAAGAAGAATATTCCCAGTAAAAGTATGTTATTTTGATTATTAATGATAATGTCAGAAAATCTGAGGACTTATCTATTTTAGACTTGAGGTTTTTAACTTACCCTGACATATCTCAGCAAGAAAAGTCACATTTAGGTTAGTGCCCTTTGGGAACCGTGTGGGTTGAAGTATGAGGAAAGGTGTTGTTTATGGTAGGGTCTCTCAACAGGACTCCTGCTAGGATGTTTATGATGAGGCAAGGACTTTCTGGCATCAGACTCCTATGGTCCCTGTTTGAAGCAGAATACGTCTCCGGGGGAAGGGGGGGAGGGGAGGGGGATGGTTGGGTGTTTTGTGGGGGTGTTTTGTCGTTGTTTTGGTTTTTGTTTGGTTGGGGTTTTTTAAGATTATCCTTTAGGCCAGGATAAAGCAGTAAACAGTATGTATTCTTCTACTATTTGTTTTTGCAGCGGCAGTGGTCCATTGTGCCTGTCCCTCTTTGCAATTTTTAAAGAAATGGCCTGTTAGGAGTAGTGGATGGCTCTTATTTGTGTCACCTACTTATTCCCACTAGCTGACTCAGGATAACTTGGTTAAAATAGCTCTAGTCTTCTGAACAATATCATTAAGATGTTGAAAAGGATATGCTAGCTCAAAATTTTGAGTTTGAATCAAAAGTACCCTGCTCTCAAGTTTGCTGATTTCATCCATCTTTGAGCCAGACTCTTCCTTAAGGGCTTTCATGAGAGCTTCACTTTATTTTGTTGTTTTTCCCCAGTTGGTGCTGTCTAATGCAGCAGGCGCTGAAGTCATTGGAAGTTTGATCATTGACTTTCATGAGGGAAACCTCAGGATCTGAGCATTTGAGATGGAGAGGGTACTTAGCAGCACTCAAGCAAAGATCTGACTAAGTCAACGGGAGTTTTGCCACCTTCCAAAAATGCAGGATGGCACTCTGCCTTTGCCTTGCCCTCCCAAATGCTAAAGGGGGAAAGCAAAACAAATCAAAATCAACATGTTGTGCTCCCCTTCGGACTACCCGAAAGGCCAATGTTTTTCAAAATGTGTATGCATCAAAACCTTTGGAGAAAATCGGTCCAATTTCTTAAATACTAAATGTAGAGAACCTAAAACATAATTATTCCAGAGGCTTAATGCTCACAATATAAAAACTTAAAATGGATAAACCCACTGTATGTTTTCACACGTTGTTGTTTTCTCCATAGGTATATGTCAGTACGTTAGGGTTACAAAATGGTGAGCTTTTTATAAGAGCTCTCCCAGAACGATATTTGGGGTTTTTCTTGTTTAAACCTTGTGTATAAGGAAAACAATATGCCAGATTAAAACGAAATCCAGAAACTTCTTATGAAAATGGCATTTACTTCCTCATGTAATGCCTCAACAGCAGTATCAGTAGGACGTTCCTCCCCAGTGTCCAGGAAAAAGCAGCTGACAAGTAGAGATAGAGATATCCATCTCTATTACATATATATCCTATTAAAATATTCATTTTTCTTAAGGGAAAAAAAAAGAAAGAAAAAGGGAAAAAAAAGCGGGTCACGGGACAGGGGGTGTTTATTCTCTAGGTGTGGGACGTTTTGACCTTTGAAAGGTGGGGTTCATCCCCGGGTTCGGAGGGTGCCGGGGCAGCTGGGCGCTGCTCCCCGGGGCGGCGGCGGCGGGAGGCGGGGGGGCTGCCGGGACGCTGCTCCCGCACCAAGGGCGATGTTAATTGCGGTGTGCGTGTCCCCCTCCTCTCCCCCTTTCCCCCGAACTGCAAGTTGAAAGGTAATTAAAGAAATAGCTCCAATACCTCACCACGCTCTCATTTTGGCATGGCATCCCCAGGCGATTACAGCTGCACATGGGTCAGGGGGTGCCCGAGAGCTGCGGGAGCGGACACGGGCTGGTTCCCACCGGGAAGGTGTCTGGGGATTTGCGCTGTCCCGGGGGAACAAGGTAGAGAATGATGGACAGGTCTCCTGAACCCGAGGTAACAGCTGGAAGCTACTGCTCGCCCCATGCGAGAAGGAAAGTATTGCTATAAATCGGGAATCTTTATAGCTGTTCGGCTGGAGGAAGTTTTTTGGCTGTAAACTGTCATGCACTGCAGCTCCCGGTGAAAAGGCTATGAAGGTGGGGAGTCCTCTCTCCTGAGAACCAAAGTGCAATTAAGATCAGAAAGAGAGAGACGGAAATAAAATGAAGGCAGGAATCCAAGCCGAGGAAAAACTTTGGGGTTTGGATCACCACCAGCCCCCACCCTCCCTCCTCCCCCATTCTAAAGATTATGTATAACTTCTGGAAATTTTTTTACGGTCATTTAAAAATTTAAAACTGAATGGACTTCTTTTTTGAAAGATCAACTAAATTTGAGTGCTTGCATTACTTGTATGGGATTAGCGGTGCGGTTATTTGCTAACTATCAAGTAAAACGCGGAATATATCAAATTAAATTCGGCTTCAACTTTCCTCCCTTTGCCTAGAGAGAGATCAGTGCAAAATGTAGTAATCATATAGACAAGTGTCTGCTGCCGAAGGGGTTTAGGTTGCTTCCCATTCCTTGTGTGCACATATATACATTAGGAATTAGCCCTTCCTTGAAGCACCCATCCGGAAGAATTAGAATAGTGTTTTTAAAGCTCGGATCGCCTAAATACACGCTTTCATCGGCTCTCTTTATTTTATTTATTCATTTTCGGAACCGTCCGTTTTCCACCGAAACGGCCCCGTCGCTTTCAATTCCGGCTGCTTCCGCTGCTGTCGGCTCTTAAGCACGTTCAGCGTCAGGTGAGGTGGCGTCGAGGAAGAACCGAGACGAGGTCGCCCTACACGGGACCCATCACCACCCACACCCCACTCCCCACTCTCGCCCTCTTCCCCCCCTCCCCGCTGACCATACCCTAAAAGGGACGCGACTTCTGCAAGGAGGGGGGGGGGGAAGGGGGGAGGAATGCCCCTTTTGTCCCCTTCACCCGCGGGGAGGGAGTGACTGTCCGTGCGAGTCCTGCTCCGAGATTAACTTCTCCCGGTGCCCGGCTGTTTCAGGATTAAGACGTTTGAAACGTCGCCTTCAAAGTACAAACCCAAAGTAAGAGGGTGCTGCCAACCCAGCCGAGGGACAGCGTGCCGTGGTCCTTCGGGGTTTGCGTGGTCCCGGCTTTTGCTGGGACGTGCGTGTTTTGAGTGGAGCACCTGAAGCGAAAGAAATACCCGATTGATAGTGAAAAGACCATCTCAAACTCTCTATAGCAGCGGCTGCGTATCCATTTAGTAAGCTTCGCCCATAATTTCCTTGCAAATGCTGCTTTCCCCTTCCGAAGGGGACAAAAAACGGGCGGTAGATGCTGAGGCAGAAAGAGCGCTAAGAAACTTTAACGCAGGAATTAATCTGAAGGGATAATAAATTTTGGCGTGTTTCTGGACGGTGGTTGAAGAGAGCTGGCGTGCGGAATTTAACAGGTCAGGTTGAAGGGAAAAAAAAAAAAAGCCCTGCGGAGTTGAGTAAGTTAAGGATATATGAGCCCGGCGGTGCTGTGTAATGACAACACAGCTGTAACCCGGAGCTCCTAAACCAAAAAGAAACCGAAAATAATAGCGGAAGCATTGGGTTTATTTGAAGTTGGACGGAGGCAGACACGCTCGGGCTGCTGCTCCGCTGTGTGCGAAGCGTCGAAAGGCAGGGGTGCAGGCAAGGGTGCAGGCAGGGGGTCCCTGCCCGCAGAAAGAGCCGCTGCCCGGACTGAAGCGCCGTCTGCATCCTGCAGCAGGGACCCCTTCAGCTGCCTTCCCCTGGAACCCCAGACTTCCAGCTCCTTCTGCTCCCGGGCTGCTTGCCCGTGCACCCCGGGCACTTTCTTCTAAAATCTTAAAAACCCCGTCAGGGATGAGGGTTTGGAGGGAGAGGAGTTGCCTATTTTAAAAGAAACCCTTATTTTTACACCGCGCCGCTTCTTTTCCCCTCTCCTTTGCTCCCGTTTAAAGAAGTTGTTATTGTTTAAAGAGACCCCATTGAACTATTTCCTGCTCATTGTCACCTCTCTCCCCCTCGCCCTCTATCCAGGGATTCTCACGGAAAGGTAATAAACTGTTTCCCTCACACCACAGACCGCCGCAGCCTCTTGAAACACCGGCGGGCGGGAGTGGGTCAAAACAGCCCTCCTCTCCCTCGCCCCATCTCCTGCTTTTGCGCCAAACAACTTGAAAAGACATTCAGCCCCTCGCAAAGTTTCCCCCGTGAGGCGCAGGCTCCACTCTCGCCCGCAGAAACTCGCGGGGGGTTCTCCTTGTTATACGAAACGACGCCTTTAACTATCGATCTGGGGTTTTTTGAAGTGTTTTTTTTTTTTTGTTGTTCGTTTGTTTGTTTGTTTTTATTTAGCTGGGATGGCTCGTAACCATCGATCTGATTTTTAGGGTTTTTTTTGTGTTTTTTTTTTTTTTTTTTTTTAACTTATTTAGGCGGGATGGCTCGAAGCCGTCGTGGTCGGCTGCGAAGGCACTGCCCGTATTGGCCGTGGGGCGCAAACTCTGCGCCCCTTCTCACGGGTGGGCTCTTGCGAGGGCTGAAAGTCGGGGAGGCAGTGGCGGGGGAGGGGGGGGATGGGGGGTGCCCTCACTTTGCCGGGTTTCTGGTCAGGGTCGTTTCATCTTTTCGGTTGAATTTTGTGGCGGGGATTGTCGTTGCGAACTGCCACCGTCACTTCAGCAGAAGCGCCGCCACTCGTGAGAAGGGAGAGTGGGGAGCGACGGGGTGGGCGCGGGGGGGGGCGGGGGGTCTGGGGAGAAGGGCTTTCCCTTTTTTTCCCCTAAATATGAACCTGAGGCGGGGGTGTCTCCCGTCCAGGACCGGCTGCCCTTAAAATCAGACCCGGGGGGAGGGGGGCGAGGGGGAGGGCGCTTGCCGTGGCGGGCGTCGGTGGCCCCGTTAATGACTGCTGCGGGAGGCGGGAGGTGCCGCACGCAGGTTATGAGGCTGTTGCCGAGATGGGCCATTTCCTCCGCGGCTGCCGGAGCCCCGGCCCCGGCCCCGGCGGCTTTGATAGAGGTGCAAACATTTGGGGGCAGATTTACATAAAATAGCCGCGTTTAATCCCGCGGGCTGCAATTAACATCACAGGCTTCCCCGGGCACCGTTGTGATATGGCCGCGGGCAGCCAATGGGAAAGGCCGGTCGGAGAGATCAAAGCGGCCGTCCGCCAATCAGCGGGGGCCCCCCGCCGGTATTGTGATGTCACCGGGGGGGTGTTTATGACGGGGTATAACAGCGGCCCCCTTTCCCCGCTCCCGCTCGCTGGGGCCGCGGAGGTCAAGTGGAGTCAGCCCCGGCCCCGGCCCCGGCCCCGGCCCCGCCGCTCGGGGGGCTCTGCCAGGCGGGCGGGGGGCCAGGATGAGCTCCCCCGGGACGGAGGGCGCGGGCAAACCCCCGCAGTACCGCGTGGACCACCTGCTGAGCGCCGTGGAGAGCGAGCTGCAGGCGGGCAGCGAGAAGGGAGACCCCACGGAGCGGGAGCTGCGGGTCACGCTGGAGGACAACGACCTGTGGCTGCGCTTCAAGGAGCTCACCAACGAGATGATCGTCACCAAAAACGGCAGGTAGGGGTGCCGCGGGCCCCGCGCCCTCCCGCCGCCCCCGGCCCACGCACGCCTTCCCGCGGGGGGAGGTGGGGAGGGGGAAGAGGGGGGTCCCGGCGGCGGCGGCGGCGGGGACGGCCCGGCTGAGCCCGGGATGGGGATGGGGGGGGGGGGGCTGCCCCCTGCCGTGCCTCGCGCCTCCGTGTCGCCCCGCAGGAGGATGTTCCCGGTGCTGAAGGTGAGCGTGTCGGGGCTGGACCCCAACGCCATGTACTCCTTCCTGCTGGACTTCGTGGCGGCCGACGGGCACCGCTGGAAGTACGTGAACGGGGAGTGGGTGCCGGGCGGGAAGCCGGAGCCGCAGGCGCCCAGCTGCGTCTACATCCACCCCGACTCGCCCAACTTCGGCGCCCACTGGATGAAGGCGCCCGTCTCCTTCAGCAAAGTCAAACTCACCAACAAGCTCAACGGCGGCGGGCAGGTAAAGCACCGGCACCGGGACGGGCACCGGCACAGGCAGCGGGCCGCCCTGGCCCCGCTCAGCGGGGCTGGCCCGAGCCGGCCACCGCTCACGCCCTCCTTAGTGCTCTTTTTTATATTGCTCTTATCGAACGTGCTGTGGTGGGGTGGGGTGGGTCGCGCTTGTCCCCGTCGTGTTCCCTCCCCGACCCCCCCAGCTGCATTCTTCCAGCAGAACTGGTCTTTTGGCCAAGGATGGGTGCCTTAATAAAAATGCCTTTCTGGTCTAAATATCCCATATTGCAAGCGGTGTAGTCGATGCATTTTTTCTGGTTACTTATTGCCACATGTTTGTGACTGTGCAAGCTGCCCTGTCAAGTAACGGGGATGAGGATAACTAGGCAAAAAAAAGTTGGGGTGCCTGCCTGCAGCATGCCTTTCCTTTTCTTACAGCTTCAGTTTGGGGTTTTATTTGTACCTGTTGCCTCTTTCTCCTCTGCTGGCAAGATGGATCATTAGTCACTTTAAAACCCGAGTGCTTTCTGTGCCCCGCCAGCATCTGCCGCCACTCTGTCACCGCTTACCTGCTCTATCCATTTGCTCGCAGATCATGTTGAACTCTCTGCACAAGTACGAGCCAAGGATTCATATAGTGCGAGTGGGTGGCCCGCAGCGGATGATCACCAGCCATTCCTTCCCAGAGACCCAGTTTATAGCCGTGACGGCCTACCAGAACGAGGAGGTACGCACAGCGGGGAGGAAAGGATGGAAGTACCGGGAGGTTTCATGAGATCTTCATAAGATCGTGAGATCTTAATAAGATTCAGTGAGGCAAACAAGCACGTTAAGAAATACAGCTGGCATTTTCAACTAAATAGTGAAATAACTGGACATGCCATTTTCAAAAATGGCCTTTCTCTGATAGCCAAAATACACGTGCATGTTTAACGAATCTGTAAATTACCAATCTTTTTGAGCTTTTTTTGATGCCCATTCTGCTGCGGCTTGAAATGTGAAGCTTTTTATAACTCTTTATAACTCTTTAGTGTACTAATTTTTTAGCTGTTTCCTTAGCTGATCAGTAGACCCAAATAATTCAGTCCCTTAGGATTTGGCAGAGGGACTATTTCCTAGCCCTCTGCTAATAGTTCAGACCTCAGGGGCTGCTTAATTGATATTTGTAGGTCGGTATTGTGGGCCTGATCTTATATCTTCAAAAATCTGCGATTTCTCTAACTTCAATGGATAGTCCTAATTCAAATCCTATTATTTGCATGATAATGAATGGTGATGCTTGCAAATAAAGATATTTGTTGTTGTTTTTAGATCACAGCTTTAAAAATTAAATACAATCCGTTTGCAAAGGCATTTCTTGATGCAAAAGAAAGGTGAGAGCTCTTAACTCGCTTCTATAGTGTGGCTTTTTTACACAGATTTGTAAAAGCACGTTCTTAACTAATCCAACACGGTTTCTTTTATAGAAGCGATCACAAAGATATGATGGAGGAAGTGGGAGACAACCAGCAGTCTGGGTATTCGCAGTGTACGTTTCCTTTCATTCTGCATCGCGAACATAACTTCGATTTCTTCCATCTCACCTGTTAAGTTAAGCAAAACTTTGAGAGCAGTGTTCGCTGGCTGGCATGTTAGTTCATAGGGAGGATGATGTTGCCGATCCTAATGATTGTGGTTCATGCAGGTTTATGATTGTATAAACATTGCGATCTCTGTGTGTGTGGTTGAGACATCTGTATTACATTCAAAATCCTCTAATAGAATCTTGCAGTTACCTTCATGTCCGAAAAGACAGCTGTCTTTATATACAAGGGCAGCAATATTCATGTGGATATGGAGACAAAAGTTTTTTCAAAATACAGCAGAAAATTATTGAAATGGTACTTATGTTTTAAGTACTTTAAGGGGGCAATTGCTTAAAAAGATTTTTCAGATGAATAAAAAGCATTAGTGTTTTAATTAGTGTTTTAACGGATTATTACCAAAAAATGTCTGCAGCTTATAAAGGGGAAAAGTTGAGTTGCAGCAGGAATTATTTTGTTTCATTGGAAATACTTAATTTTTAAGAGGAGTTCTTAGCAGTCGGAGAAGCCTCAGGGCTTCAGTTGGGACCCCCAAAGTGCAATTTAAAACTGAAGATTACACTAGCGATTGCTGAGCACACGCTACCTACGTAAGGGAGGGTTTAACCATTCTGATGTTTCCTTACTGTGGTTGTAATTAAATGGTAATTTAAAAAATAATGGTAGCTTCGCACGGGGCTTTTTCTAAGCTGTTTTCTAACTTTCCTTTTATTCATTTAAGAACGTTGTAAAGACCCAGATTTTTCCGCCATGCTGAAACTCAGTTTCCTTTCCCGAATGGGCATTTCCTCGCCCATCCACGGTTTACCTGGCTGCTCTGTGATTCTTTCCCCGCCTGGCTGCGTTCCCTGCCCGTCTTACAAACCTCTCGCTTCCCCACAGTAGGTAGCTGGCTCATTCCCGGGACTGGGACTCTGTGCCCACCTGCCAACCCTCACCCGCAGTTCGGAGCCCCCCTGTCGCTCTCCCCTGCTCACAGCTGCGAAAGGTACTCATCGCTGAGGAACCACCGTCCTGCCCCCTACCCCAACCCCTACGCCCATAGAAACAACTCGCCAAGTAAGTCTGACGGTGCAGCTCTGCAAAAAGACGGGGAATGAGCCCGGGGACGCGAGCTCTGAGCGGTGGGCGTCTCGAGCGATGCCACCCAAATTGAGGTCGCTGCCATTGTGCGCAGGGGGCTCGGGGCCAGCGTTGCAAAGAAACAGGGACGAGGAGCGCGCGCCCCCGGTCTCTTTTACGACAGAAAAACGGAGGGTGGGGAGAACTGCCTCCCGCTAATTGATTAGTTTATGTTGTGCGGGCTTTGTCTCGAGCTCTTGAATTCTTGTAGCCAATGAGGTTCAACTTATTTTGACTTTTTTTCAAGTGAAGTTTTAAAGCGAGGAGTTTGATTATTATTTAATTATATAGGTAATAGAGTTTAGTTATTATTTAATTATATAGGTAATACAATGAAATGAAGACGTATATGTCTTGTTCTGTTAATAGTGTCACTTGTTATTAACATATATTAAATGAGGGCCCGATTCTGGCTGTTTTACTTGCCGGGGACGGTTGTTCTCAATCGATGTGTCACAACTGGATACACGGAAACAATATGGAGCTGAGTAAACTGCAGAGCAATTTAAAACTTGTGCTGAGAAATAGCCAAATAGGTACTTAAGGGAGAGGAGAGGAGAGGAGAGGAGAGGAGAGGAGAGGAGAGGAGAGGAGAGGAGAGGAGAGGAGAGGAGAGGAGAGGAGAGGAGAGGAGAGGAGAGGAGAGGAGAGGAGAGGATTTTTAACAGATTATTATTGTTGTTGTTATTATTATTATTATCTTCTTTCTTCTGGCAAAGGCCTATTAACAATTTTTTGCCCTTCAGCCTGGATGGATGTTGGAGGTTCCCATTTAAAAAAAAAACAACAATATTTTGAATTGCGAAGTAATACACAGGCTTCCAGATGCAGCCTGGTCAATCTTATATGGCGCTTTGCAGTTCATTTTAAAGCGGAAAACTAGCTTTCTGTGGACTTCTCTTGCATCTTGGAAATCCTATGCAAGTTTTGTGACTTGAAACAGAGTAAAAGAACAAAACACCTCTGGCATTCCTCCTTGTTCCCCAGTCCTCAATGAGGAACTTCTCCTTCCCTTAGCCAGCTGCCACAGTAACTTCTTTCTGGCTATGGATGGCTTCCTAGTGCCTCTGCCACGTTGGCCAGCCAGGTTTGGTCACAAGCTGAGTGGTTTAAGCCACAGCCCAATCACTCCTGCGGCAGACTTCAGAGCTTGTGGCGGCACGCTCAGCTCAAAACTGGGATGTGTGACCCAGTGATAAGCTTCTTATCCAGGGCTGCCAGACTGTTACAGCTAGTGTAGATGATGGAGATAAAGTGCCCTGGAAGAGTGATTGGGATACTGTAAGGAAGGAGCCCACCTCTTCCCACCCACTGAATAAGAAAGCCTGGGCTGAATTAGCAGGTGGTTTGAAGGCAGCTTTTGGCCATAGATTCTTCATAGAAATAAAACTTCTCAGTTGTAGGTTGAGGAAAACGCCACGTCAGCAGGGGCATGCCAGTGAAATTGTAAACTTGACACAACTGGTAGCCGACTTCATTTTTCTGTGTATGTGAGTGAAGTTTGGGGGTTTTGCAAGGCCGTAATGGTGAGGGTGGTTTAAAGCTGTGCATTGCATTTGAATACAAGATTGTGCTTTAAGTGCTTGCTTGTTTTCTCAGCAGCCTATGCCGATAACTCCTCTGCCTGCCTTTCCATGCTGCAGTCCCATGACAACTGGTCTTCTCTAGGAGTTCCCGCACACACGACGATGCTGCCCATGAGTCACAGCACCGGCACAGCTACCAGCTCCAGGTAGGAGCCCATCCCTCAGTAGCCCTCAAATTGATGTATCAATACTTTCTAGGAAGAGAAGGCTGAAAAAGGAGGTGAAGAGTCACCAGCAAATTAGAAATCCTTATGGCCATACGCAACTCATTGGCCGCGTGTGTATGAGGGCACTGAGAAGGACTATTTACAAGGAAAAAATTGAAGAAACAGATAAAAACTATATTTTTTTATGTTTTGGTTTTGGAAATGTAGATGCTTGTGACAGCGATATTTGATAGATGAAGGATTGCAAATCACTTAGACAAACAGCCATTGAATTTGAGGGTGGTCTTTTAAGCTTCATCTCCATTTTCCTTTTAAGCAAAATGGTGTTTAAAAAGTTTATTTTTGATCTGTTTCATTTTAGCCAGTCACAGCTTTCCCATCCATCTCCACAAACCCTTGTTCTGCTACAAACAAAGGGGCAGTGAACAATACTGTGGAGAAGGAGCAGGAGGTTGGGGCAGTAATTCTTTTACCTGCAGAAGCCGCATACCTTGGGATTGTACACTTGGTGAAAACCTTTGCCATGTTGCGATCACATAAACGTATCTTCACAGAATCACAGAATCACAGAATTATCAGAGTTGGAAGGGACCTCTAGAGATCATCTAGTCCAACTCTCCTGCTAAAGCAGGATCTTTTCTCCTGGTTTTGCTTTTTGCCTTAATTAAACCTTTGGATCCTTTAGCAGAGATTTGGTATAACGCCAGTCCCTTGGAACTAAACCAGCAAATTTAAAGAAATACAGATAAGGTGGTAAAGTCTTCACTATTAACCACAGAGGGATGAGGTTTGGGCACCTTTCTTGGCAATTCAGATCTACCACTCTGTTTGTGGAAAGCATTTTTATTTGAACCATGCACATAGACACTTAGCTATTAATCAGGGTACGTACTACTACCCAGTATAAAATAACCAACCGCATTACTGAACGTAAGTTTAGTCCTGAACTTATGTTAATGAAGTAAACAGGTCCTTCCTGCACTTCTTCCCATGCCTGGCCCCCAGCTTACATATTGGAAAGTTACAAAGTCCACTGAGTTTCAGTTGCTGCACTAAGAGTTGTCCAGTAGATAAAGCCAGTAGAAATGCAACTGTGCATGGCTTTTCTGCCATCCCTTTTGTCAAAGCCCCTAGTTGTAAAGTAAGAAGAATATGATCTTTTTTTTGCTTGGAATCGATAGGTAGAAAGCGCTGGGTAGTATTACACAGCAGGACTGAACTTTTCCTTGTAGTTTTTCTCTTGAATCAGCTTATTTCTTTTAATTCATACGTGAGTTTATACATATATATGTGTGTGTGTGTATATACGTACCCAGAGGAGAGAGACTGGAGGCTGCAGTGTCTGAGAAGGCTTTTTTTTCCCTTTTAATCAGTCCTTTCTGTAGTATCTGTGCAATCTGCAGCCATCGATCTAGCTCTTCCCCTTCTACCATGAGATGAGGAAGAAGGTCCTAGGAGGGCTGAATTGCTGTCTGGAGGCATCTGTCCCTCTCTAACTACAGAGAGGGATTAGCGCTTTTACAGACTCCTGGCAATGGATCCAAACCTGTCTGGGTCCAACAGCCACTGTGTCCAGCCACCTCCATCACGCGGCTTTCCCCTGAGGAAAGGGGAATGGCTCAGGAACCAGCCCTCAAACCTCTGCATTTTTCAGGTCAGCCTGTTCATTCCTCAGTTTGACTTAAAATTTGCGAGAATACCCAGTGCTGGAACCTGCGGTCGGGAAAACGGGGAGGCGAGATTTATTGATGGGGTGCCATGAACATGACCTCCAGCCTGGGGGTCCTTCCTACCTCACAGTGGCTGGGAGCTTCCTAAAGAAGTTCAGTGTCTCCAGCAAACGAACCCAGCTTGGGAGCTGTGTTGTGACCTGAGCTACTGCCAGCGGGCACCAGAGTCACTAATAACCTATTTTATTTATCACTTTCCCTCTTTCAGTCAGTATCCCAACTTATGGTCTGTGAGTAACAGCACCATCACACCGGTGTCTCAGTCGAGCGGGATGTCCAACGGCCTGAGCTCCCAGTTTTTACGGGGCTCTCCAGCGCACTACACTGCCATTCCACACCCGGTCACTGCCGCCTCCTCCGCATCCCCCCTGTACGACAGCGGGACACCCACGGACCTGCCCGACAGCCAGTACGATGCCTCTGCACATGCCAGGCTAGCATCCACGTGGACGCCTGTCACCCCCCCTTCCATGTAAAACCAGACCTTTGCCTATAAGACAGACTTTTTAGCTACTGAATTACTTTAAATGCTTAATCCTCAAGGAAGAGAAAAAGGAGACGTGAAGTAAATTACAGACAAAGCATCTGCACTGCCTTGCATTGAGCATCTGCGTTATACCTCTTACAGTGAACAGTGCATCGTTGACTTCATGTAGAGTTTACAAACCTGGTGAGCGTGCAATTCTGAGAGCAGATTCACTGCTTTTAATCTTCTTTTTTTTTCTTTTTTTTTTTTTTTCCTATTTTTAACTGTGATAGACCTAAGGTTTAAAACGTTTGACTTAGATCCCAAATTTCTCAGTGTTCTGATACATTCGGACCTGAAGTTTGGCATCGTTCCTATCTGGGCAACTTGCTTGAGTAAGTTACTCCTTATTGTTTTTCAGTTATTTTTTTAATGGAAAACTTAGCTATAGTCATGAGAAGACTTTTATTAACTGTCTAGTTAGAAGCATTCTGAAACATGCACAAATGTAGCTGAGGAGTGAAGTTTTTGGAAAATCGTGTGCACTAACACGTATTTGCCTCACAAATACGTTGTGTTCTTAACTGTATGCTTATTTCCTTGCTGCTGAATTAATGTCGAGACAATCTGCAAGAACTATATTCTTCCTAATAAACACAGTATTAATGTTTGGTCTAAATTGTTTTACCCAAAAAGACTCCTTTTAGAGGTAAGTTTGCTGTTTGATCATATAGACTTCAAATAACCTGTCAGCTTAGCTAAATATCTCATTTCAAACAGCCAGTGTCTAATAAGGAGCCCCATCCAAAACCTTTTTGAGGCATTGAAAAAACATCGTTTTGTTTTTTTTTTTTATGGTCTCTGGCTTGGGCCATAAGGGAGGGAATTTAATACCTGGAGAATCATTCTAATTTATTTTATTTCAATATTGTACTCTGTTGATCTATATTTATTATTTGGTAAATTACAACTTTATTTCCTACATGTTAAGATATGTAAATAATCCCTCAACCTATGGTGTACTCTCTTAAGACAATCATACGTGGGATATGTCACCCAATGGCACGTTGAACAGCATGGATGTAACTAGTTAACTTATTGTAAGAAGAAAAGCTCTAGTTACCAATAATTTGGGGGAAAAGTGCAGATATACTAAGCTTTAAAATACACCGACTGCTTGACTTGCTGGAAAGATCAGGTCTTGATAAAATACTTCCTTCAGGACTGATATTAATTAATATGATCTAAGCTTCTAATGCAGGCTAACCCAAAACATTGACTCAAAATGTGCCCTTGGACGTGTCTCTTTCTCACAGACTCCGGCAAGTACACATCCTGACCCAAGTGAATTGTTTTGCATAAGCCATAATAAATAACTTTTATAATGAAGTGCCTAATATAGCGAAGCAAGATTCTATATCAGGGAATTCCTTAAATAACTCATCGACCTGTGCTCATGTGCTACAGTGGCGGCTTTAAGACGAAAAAACAAATATTTGCCACTGCTTTGGTCTCTTTGGCACCCTATGGGCGGGTCCCCGGACCTAGAAAGACTTTGGCAGGGCTTTCTCCCTGCAGAAGGATTTGTGTGCAACTGCAGGCTGTGGGCTCTCAGAGGTGCTCCAGCGGGAGGCAGCACCAGAAGCAGACGGCTGCACGACCGTGTTCTCTGTCAATATGTAAATATTGATCGAAGCGCTCCTATTTTATTGCGAAAGTAAATTGTGTAAATGATGTAAGTGCATTATTATTTAGACTATTTTGTAGAAGTTAGCGGCATATTTCATTGCGAGGTGGTTTTTTTTACTTGTATTTCGGAAGTATAATTTAAGTTGGGCAAAAAAAAAAGTAAAGATTCTTAAATAAACTCAGTGCTTAATTTCCAGTTTGTGGGGGGTGGAGGGAAAGGTGAAACAAATGCACATTGGACCTATTGAACCTACAGTATGTTGGCCTTCCACAGAGCGGTTTCACAAATGGTTCCCGCTGCGTAGCGGCTTCCGGCCGTGGGTGAAGGGTCGGAGAGTTCTTCATAACCAAATGAATGATTATCTAGTCATGAAGAACTTAAAAAGATCTCTTAAGATGCTATATCCTCTTCATCCGCTTCTCCTCCCCCCACCACCCCTTTTTTTTTCCCCTCCTTCTTTTTTCTCTCTCCTTTTGGTAAATCCCTGCCTGAGTGGCGGTCAGGGCTGGGAGCTGCAACTGGCGTTGGGTGACAGTGCTTTTCCCACAGTGACCCGTTTGTAGGGTAAACGCTGGAGCTGGATAACAGATATGGAGATAAACAGACTTTCAAGTGTGTTTCTCAAGAACCCTCCCACAGCAATAAATGCCTAATTGCTGGCTGGCATACTCGGCTACTGAAGGAGTCTATGCTGTAGGCTAATCTAGCACTCCAGCGTGTAGCTGAGGATGCCAAAATGTCACTTCTGAGAGCTGACAGGGCCAGTGTGGGAGCCCAGTGCACGTCGTGGAGGGAGCCAGCGTTACGCTTTGCCCCAGAGCTACGCCCTCAAAGCAGATATGTCGAGGGAAGAGGATGGTGAGACTGCCATGCAGAGAAAGGGAAGGCGACCAGTAAGATGTGAGAGAGGTGCTAGGTCCAGGGCTGCAAGACGTCCCTTTGCGCGGCCCCTGGCAGGCTGACCACTCTGGGGCTGTCTTTACTCCGGAGAGGCTCGTGTGGAGGACAGCCCACAGCTGCTGCCTAGCATGGAGGTCAATGGTTTCTCAGGTTCTTGCAGAGCTTGTACTGAAGAAATGATTGCCACGGACAAAACCAGTTTCTGCATCTGTTGATTTAGCTGGGGCTTGCCAAACTAACCTGCCTGCAGCTAGGGACAGCCTGCTGTGAAGCGGAGGAGCCTGTTCCCCATTTCCTGCCATGACATGATGGAGGCCTCCGTGACACCGTTTTGATGTGCACTTAAAGCCGTCAGGAACTTTCCAATGCCTGGAAGACCATGTGATGCTAACCTGGGAGCTGGACTCTGAGGCCTGAAAGAGTTCAGTTCTCAGGTGCAAGAACTGGTCTGCGTGGAGAGCAACCTTGGCAACGTCCCACCGGTAACTTCTCTGTGGGTCAACACTTGCATATGTGTTTTAGGTCTTGAGCCAAAAGCAGGTTACAATGAAAAGGTTTCTAAGCCTGAAGAATAACCACACACACACAAGTCCTTCATAGATGCAGCATTGTACATCTCCAGGCAGCTCAGTGCTGGTATCAGACGGATCTTACCTAATCTGCTTTTTTGGTGTGGGCTTTTTTTTTTCCTTCCCATACTTTCAAATTAAAGAAACTGAAACCTTTCATGCCATTGAATGCAAATTGCGTGCCGCTTTAAAGCAGACTGAGCATTTCAACATGTATCTTTTCACACCTGCTCCGCCACCATCTTCTCCCTGAACTGTGCTCTTTTTCTTACTGGGCTCATGTGGCCAAGCAGCCATCAGAGGCACCTCAGGCTCCCCTTACAAATACCCTCCCTGTTGTAGCTGCTGGAGGAGCTGGGCAGTCAGATCCAGACGACTATAGAAATAAGTTGAATTTCGTGTGACTCATCTAGAGAGGCTTTTCTCACCCGTGGGCTCGTGACAGCAGCGCCATGCCACGCTCCCGCCCCGGCCGCCCGCCGTGCGCTCCCGGGGCTGGTGGCAGAGGCGAGGCGGGGGCACATACGCACCCGATGTTTCCGAACGCTGAGGAAGGCTGGTGTGAGACAGCTCGCCTCGGCCGGCCCACTGGCAAGCGAGGGTCTGCGGTTTCCCTGTACTGGCTCCACTGTGGCTCTTTGCCGCTCCCGTCACCGTGCCACATGCCAGAAAAACACTGGGGCTAGAGACTACTGCAAGGCTGGGAGAGGTCCAAAATCTCAGGGACTGAGCCAGCAGCAATTGACCAGGGGTCTTAGGAAACCTATATTGTTTACTATCTCAGCATGTTAATGCTTTTTTCCTTTCTTAATTTTCCTTTGGGTTAGGAAGAGTTGCTGGCCACAAAAATCTCTGTAGGCCTCTCAGCCCTATAGCACAGAAATGTCTTGCTCTCTCTGCAAAAGCCGTGTGAATACTCAGTCCTGCACAGCAGTAAAACGTGAGACCTGGTATTCCCCCACTTGCCTCCAGCCTGACTCTTCCCCATAGATGTCAATTAGATTTGCGAGTTAAGTGAAAGAATTCATATTAAGGCACTGCACCTTCGATGTCAGTAGTCCAAGCAGCTGTAAAAAAAGAATTAAAACCCACACATATTCTTAGGTAGGTGTAAGGAAGACAATAAGCAGAAACATGTATGTTTTTTAAATCACACACAGACCCACTGCAGGGGCTTAGGTCTGTGGAGAAAATAATTTCCTCTTCAGAGAGTCTGATTTTAGCTGCTCCTGGATTTCTGTGCCTTTGGAAACTGAGATAAACGAGGCAGCCAGTCTGAGTGATGCATGGTGCAGTTCTAGTATTTCTCATAGCGTTTAGTAGCACTTGTAGATGCTTTTATTTCTGACAACTTCAAAAATTCCTTGGAAAGATAAGAACAAACATAAATCCAGGTCCTCCCGCTGCACGCACCACTGTGATACCAAGGAACTGGACGTTGCGGGCTTTAAAGCCCAAGGTTACATAAGTGGATAGAGCAGTCGCTTTTGTAAACAGAGAAGCTGCAGGGCTTCTCAGGGATCTCCTCATGGAGCCACCAGTGCTTTTCCGCTCACAAAATTTGTCTTTCTATCCTTTGTACTCATCTGCAGCCCTCTCTCGCCCAAGCTGACGGGGCTAGTTTTATTCCTGGGAACCACAGCAAAGCATCCATACACAGAGGGAGCCTTCGTTAGCCAAAGCGTTGGCTTCTGTTTATCGTGTCTCAAGATTACGCTGCTGGTAGCGGCAGGGTGGGTGCCAAAGCCCATTCCCAGCGATAGTTTCCCCGAGGTGGATGTTGGCTGCTGCAGCCCTGAGTCAGTGTGAAGAAACAGCAGCGCATTGGGCCTTACGTCTATTGTTGATCACCCCGTATGATCACACAGCTCATTGCAATTCACATTTCAAGCCAATCAAGGTGGTTTCCCCCCCTCTTTTTATGGATGGCACAGTTATAATAAACTTAATATACTTTTAGTGCTGCACTCCCGACATGTCCCTGAGCCCTGGCTCCCAAGGCACCATCTGGGGTGATGCCACGTGTTTGTGACCAGCGGGGTGAATGTGCTCCTATCCAGACAGCTGTCTGTACTTGCTGGGCAAGCAGCTTGCAGCTTTTTTCTTGCCCTTTCCTCTCCTGTCCCAGTTTTGCTGCACTGCAAAAGTAGGTTACTGTTTCTTGATGCTAGTAAACTAATTAACTGCCTCAATCAGTCCATCAGTGCCAATAATTCCTCTGTGATATGCAATTCCTACTCCATGGAACTGTAAGGGGCCTCCTGAATCCAGCTCCTTAATTATAGACAGTCCCCTCACCAAGACCTTTTTGGAAGGCACCGGAATTTGTCTTAAAACCAGTTGGTGAGATTTTGGAGAGGTCTTTGTGTGTGCCTGCGGCAAGTGGTGCTGCTTCTTTTGTTGGGACACCTGCAGTCGCCTCACTCCTCAATGCTTAGCAGCTATCTTTTAATTGACAGCTGAAATTTATCCATAACCATCTTACAACTATCTGTTCGTGAGCCAAAACCTCTTCCCAGCTTAAATAATTCTTCTCCCTTGGTAATGTTTAAGCTGATATGTATTGCTGGGCAGTGGTTGCTCTGCCTCTCTTTCGACAGATTATAAAAGGCAGGTGAAGCTGGTCTGGGGGGGCACAGGTGGGGCTTTTGGAGCAGGTGGAGCTGGCTGATTGTGTGGGAGGCTGATTTGCTAGTGGGGAAGAGAGGGAACTGTAGATATATTTGGGATGAGCATGGGAACAGTGAGTCTATCCTTTGCTTTAGGAGCAGCTGGTGTGGAGCTTGCAGGTATGTGTGGAGGAATTGCTGGGCTGGGGTTATGCGGTGGGACTGATGGTGCTGGGAGGAAGGAGCTGCTGTGGGCTGCTGAGGTTTTTTTCACTACGTCCTCCTGGGGTAGAGCTGCTGCTTGGCTATGCTTCTGTGATGGGGTGGCCAGGAGAGCCTGCAGCTTGATCCTGGGGGCTTAGCCTCCAGAGGTGCAGCTTGCCTCAGTGTGGTCTTGGTGCTCATTAATATACTTAATGATTGTTTCTGCCAAGAAGCTTGTGGTCTGGGAAGGTAAAGCCTTTGTGAGCCTTGCTGCAAGTATCTCTTGCCTCTGGGGCAGAGAAAATGCTTAGTCTTCTGTCAGGGAGGTAGTGATGAGGCTGGCTGCTGCTTGACTTGCTAGTGCTGGGGAGGAAGGGACATCCCCAGTGAAGGGGAACTGGCACCTGGAGGTTCTGCCCACCTTCAAAAAGACAAACTTGTGTCAGAAAACTGTGATGCCTCCCAGAAAAGGAGGTTTCTCTGAGAGAAGCTGAAATAGGCTGGTAGCTTGTCTTAGCTTTGGGTTGATGTCATAAATTTCATGTTATTTTAGATTCAAGGTGGTTGCACAAGCATTGGCGCTGTCTTGCAAAAGTCTTTGGCTTGTTAAGTTCTTGGCTCTGTTCTGAGCATGTGCAACTAAATTCTTGATGTGTTTTACCATCTTTCACATTAATGCAATATCAGTAATATTAATTGTGAAACTTTAATCATTCTGAGAACTTCCCACATAAAAACTTCTGTTTCAATACACTAGAAGCTGTGTCCCCTGCTGTGCTCTGGGCCTGAATTTATGCTCAAAGGTGGATGGCCTGTGTGAGATGCAATTGTAACGCTCGTAACCTGGGATAGCTATGTCTTCTGGTTGTTCCTCTCTTACTAATATATGGATGGCTCATATAAGTTTCCATCATCTGCCACCTCTTTGCCCAGAGACGTTGACTATGGTGGGTGGGAGGGAAAAGACAGAAATTTCCACTCGCCCCAGCACAGTTGGATTTTGCATTTCCTGTAGTCACTTTTTGTCTCTACAAAATGAAATGCAGTCTTACTGTTGCGGTGAGTGGAAACTTCTGGCTTCTTCCTGCTCCTTTGGTTTGGACACGTGCAAACTCTCTCTCAAAAAAAAAAAAAAAATCCAACCAAAAAACCCCCTGCAAAATAGTCATGGGCTGGATGCACACTTTCCTTAGGCCGTTGGCAGCCAGAGAATCTATCATCTTTCAGCGGTGCTTCAGCTGCTGTGCAGCTGCTGCCAGGATGCTTGCAGGGCTGGAGCTCGGGGATCTGTGCAGAGGAAGGGGGAAATCCAGGCTTAGGGTGAGACATGTAGGTGGAAGGGGAGCACTTGGTCAGGAAACTCGAGAAAATGAGTCCTGTAACTCTTTGACACCTTTTATTAAGAAAACTTTCTTATATCTCTGAGTGGATTACTTGTAGTGAGTGTAGTGATCTCTTACAGTGTGTGAAGAGCACTGACACACTGTCATTGGGGTTTTCATGGGGCAGACGTTAGTCACATTTACTCCCGTTAATTTTATGCTGCCCTAAGCTAGGGTTATTTTTTAACGCACTGAAAATATCCAGCAACAGGACACTAACTTGAATATAAGGCTAGTGACACCTTCCATTCCAGGATGAGTAAAAAGAGATGAACTTTCGCAGCTGGACATCCAGCAGTCTCTCCTCTACACTTCTTTTTTTTTTTTTTACTTACAAGCACATTTTTCTATGTAGGTGAGGAATGGTGCTCATGTTGAAAGCACTCGCTTCTGAAAACTGCAGAACTGTTGTCAGGGAATGCCAGGGAATTCTGCAAATATGCTGACCACCAAAAAACAGTAGCAATTAAACAGCCCTTGAAAAATTGCCTGTCAGAAGACTAAATTTGTGTTTTTAACTGACCAGTGACAGCAAACAAAACTAACTCTTAATTTTGACTTGCTTTTTTTTTTTTTTTTTTTGCTAGTGAATAGACATCAGCGTTCCCTCAGCTTGCTAATTTATCAGTTTAAGGAACTCCTTTCTTTTTTGTTTCGTTTCTGCTGCAAGGTAAATAAATAAGGCGAACTGCAGGTGAAGTTCATTGAGAGCTTCAGAAGCTGGTTTCAGCAGGTAGCCAAGTTCTGGGGTGCACCTTTCTCTTATTTCTTGTATGAATTTGTGCTAGTGAAGCTTGGCTGACATGCACAATGTCCATGCTCAGGAAGGCTGCCAGTACAGTCTAATTTACTTTGACAGACTTGATATCAAATGGTCATTACCCACTTAAATCAGTGCAGAAAAGAAAAATGCACACAACTACCTTAAAAATAAAGAGAAATTCAAAGACTCTGACAGGCACTTCTTTCTCTGGTTTAACTCTTGCTCTGTCCCTCTGGGGTAGGTTATGATGGGCTGTTGCCAATGAGATGGTCCCCTGAGGTGTACAGGTATGTGCTGCCAGGCTCACCCCATTCTCTTCCTGCAACAGCATCCCTGCTGCTTTCTGGTATTTTGCTACAGGGAAGTGATCTGGACTGAAATTGGTATTTTGAGAACAGACTTTGTGCAGGTACCTCCTCCTGCAGACTGTATTACCTCAAAATGTTTGTGGAAACACAGAATGATAGTGGTTGGAACGGACCTTCAGAGACCATCTAGTCCATACCCCCTTCCAAAGCAGGTTCACCTACAGCAGGTTGGACAGGAATGCATCCAGGTGGGTTTTGAGTATTTCCAGAGAAGGGGACTCCACAACCTCTCTGGGCAGCCTGTGCCAGTGCTCTGTCACCCTCAAAGTAAAGAAGTTTTTCCTTGTATTCAGATGGCATTTCCTGTGTTCCAGTTTGTGCCTGTTGTCTCTTGTCCTGTCACTGGGCTCCACTGAAAATAGTCTGGCCCCATCGTCTTGACACCTGCCCTTTAGATATTTATAAGCATTGATGAGATCCCCTCTCGGCTGTCTTCTCCAGGCTAAACAGACACAGGTCTCTTGGCCTTTCCTCACTCTGCTCTTTTTCCTTGTGGTGAATTTCTGTAGGATCCAGGGTGCTGCTGTTGACACCTGGCAAGCGTTTGGAGTCGGTAGAATTAAAGCAGTTAATGTGGAAATGGTAGTGTCAGCTGAGATGCTGATCCTGAGATAACAGAAAGCTGGAGGCTAGCCTTCCCTAAATGAGGATTTCCCCACCCCAAAATCCCATTGTCCTTTGTGTGAAGGAAATGACTATGTAATCTCCATGTGTGATTCTAAAGTTGGACTTTGGGTAGCTGCGGAATACCTTTGTGACAGATGGAGACCTTCCCGATGTGTGTAGCCTGTGCCACGGTCTGGGCTGTGTCTAGCCATTTCTCTCCCCATTTTGGAGGAAGGCATGACATGTACTGGTACTACCTGGACCTGAAGAAATATTTTCCAAGTGAAAAGTCACATTGCTGATCATAATCTTTTTTTTTTATTTATTTATTGTTTGTTTGTATGCTGGTTGTGTTGTGGGAGGAACTTCATGCATGTTCTGGCATGTGTAATGAGCTGAGGCAGAGACTGGGAAGAGGCAAAGCCCTTTCCCCTGCTCAGCTGAAGGCTCCTGCTTTGGCAGCACAACCTGGCCCAGAAGGAGGAAAAGGTCCAGGGCTGCATTCCAGGGCTGGGGAGTGAATCCTGCATGGGATGTGCTGACAGCTCCGCAGCTACTGCTGGGGGCAAATCACAGGACTGTAGGGGTTGGAAGGTACCTGTGGAGATCACCTAGTCCACCCCCCCTGCCAAAGCAGGTTCGCCTGCAGCAGGTTGGACAGGAACACATCCAGGTGGGTTTTGAATATCTTCAGAGAAGGAGACTCCACAGAAAATAGCTGTTGTAAGCACAAGTGCAGGTGTAACAGCAGAGCTGGGCAGGAGCAGCCAGCTCTCTCCACTGCTGGGGAATCATGTGCTGATGTGGCAAAACTCAAACCAGCCAGCCTGTGAGGACGTTGTGGTGGGGTTTTTAGCTTATCTGTGTGATAAAGCCTCAGAAATGAGCACTGCAGCTGGACCCCTCCTTAGGCTGTCACACCTGGGCGGGTGCTCAGGATGCAGCCTCTGGCATGGGCTCTCCTCGGGACTGTGCTGCGGATGTGGCACAGGTGCTCCCTGAGGCATGGAAGCCTGAGTTCTGTGGCTGCTAAGGAGTGCTGGGGTCCTCGAGTGACTACCAAAATGTCACTGTTCTTTCTAGAACAAGATCAAGCAGGCTGTGTGTGACAAAGTACCTCTCATTGGACAACAAGCCATGATAATAAAGGCGTCCCCGGTCTCACCCATGGAGCACAGACAGTTTCTGTGCTCAGACCTCTGTTACAGAGCATTGGGGCGATTCCAGTAAGGAAATGCTCAAAAATAAATGCTCATTCTTTACTAACTTTCCCTTAATATCCGACACTCTTGACTGATAAATAGCCTCCTCTTTGGGCTACTGCTGCAGATAAATTTCACCATCCAGTTTCGCCAAGGCTCCTTTTTTTTTTTTTCTTCCTTCAGCATAATCAAAATTGCTTTTGATGCAATAAAACATCTAACAAATAACTAGATGTTTTGAGCTGCATTGGTATCTGCCTGCTCAGTTTTTGTCCAGCTTCAGAAGCTTGAAGCAAGCAAGTCCGTGGGCTACTTCGTTACTCTCTTAAAGTGTTGCTTCTCCTCTTACCTTCCCCCTTCCCCCCCGTAGCACCCTTTCCTAGGTGCCACCGCAGGGGAGGGAGCACAGGGGTGTGCGGGGGGGGGAGGCACAGCTCTCGGGGCCGTACCAGCCCGTTAGTTTACACCTGTAACAGAGCCGAAGACTCTGTTATTGCTGGTCTGCTCACTCCCTCTTGTGGGCAAATTCCTCTTTCCTTCGCATGAGCTCGTAAAAACGATAGCGGTACCATGCGCGGCTCAACAACGGCCTTAAATTAATTGCTCGGTAAGCATGTACCGTGTGCTAGTTATTAAAACACACTGGGCTTGCCGTCTCGGGGGTGTAACTCTCTTGTGTGGACCAGCCTCAGATTGACCCTGCGAATAAACGCTTCTGCAGCAGAAGTTGGTCATTATATTTGTATCTGGCAGAGCAGAACTAAAACTTTTAAAAGCTGCCTTTCATGTTTTGGCTGTCATTTGCTACTTTTTTTTTTTTTTTCCTGTTGCTGATATGTTGTGTTTTAACAAATGAAGTAGTCCTGATTCTTATAGTGCTGTGTAAGTTTTTGGGTATCTTAATGAGAAGAACAAAACAAAACTTAGTTTAAAAAGTGCATATATGAAAGCTGCAAGAGCAGTAACTTCAGATTTGTCTGAAGTTGTGGTCACTGTTTGTTGCCATTGCTGCCTTACACATGATAAACTATAACTGCATCCCTTGGTTACTTGTACAGTCCTTTCTAACTTTGCTTTAATGGCACTTATGTTTGTTTTTCTTGGTCATTTAAACCTCTCTTGATTTGGGTTTTAAAAGATGAGAGCTGAGCCAAGGTCAAATGATAGCACTTTGCTGGGTAGGGTTTCATAAAGCATGGCAACTTTTGCACTAGTTAACTGTCAAGATTTAGTTTCACCTTTCTGGGTTTTAGTCTGTTAGTAGACATGGAATCTCTTGCTTTAGGTTACTTACTTTAAATGAAGTGCACTTAGAATGTGTCCTTTCCTTTTGTGTCTCTTGGCCTGCCTGGACTAGAAAAAGCTGTGGGAGAGGAAAGGTGAAGCACTGCTTTGGGCTGGGGCTCTGGTCTGGTGTTGACAGTGGCACAGGGTTTCCCTCTGGGGTTCCTCAGTACTACACAAGAGGCTTTTCTCATTTGGAAAGAAGCATCTTGGAGATTAAAAAGAAATCTATTATGATTAGAACAAAAAAACAATAAAAAGCCTGTAAGCATGGGGAGGACAGTGGGATGGATGAGAAGGGAGCTGTCCTTAGCCCAGCTCAGTTCTTTGCAATTGTGGTTCCTGTTGCTTTACAGGAGATGGGATTCTTTCTCTTGCAAAAGGCAAATGCACCACCTTGCCAAATGATGCGACACTGAGACCTGAGGCCAGGAGGAAGAAATGAGTCATCGCAACTACAATTTTGATGTAGTGAAGTCTTCTAACTCGTTACCTGTCCCTGAGTATATATGAGGCTTCTTGCTAGCCCTGACAATGATGTTTGTGAGCAATTCCAGAATAGAGGAACTGATGTCTGCTGCTAGAAAATACTCTCTTCATACAGGGCTTGACCACTAAAGACACTAGGAGTATGTTCATTGTTCGTTGAACGTGTATGCAGTTTTAACTCCTATCTTGTTAGGAGGAAATAAACGAGGAAACAAACAATTTCCTCAATGCAAAAGCTTTGTTAAAAAAAAAAGAGTATGCATAGCAAATCAACTACGTAAGATGAGAGACGCTAGTTGTCTAATAACTTGTGTAGCTTTGTGCTGGATAAGTACATGGTTAATTTAAAAGCTGCTTCTCTTTGAACTGGCTCAGGTTTTCCAAAGGAATATTTTGGCGGAGGGGCAAATCCTTTGGGAAGCCTGGAATCTGATTATGTAATTTAATATGAACTTTGCAGTTTTTTATTTACTGTTCAGAGAAAAGACAGCTGCTTTTGCTGAGGAAACGACCCTGGATTTAATTTTGTGACCTAGTTTAGAAGAGAGGTTGTATGAACTAAATGGTCCTATCAGTATTTAGTGGTCAGGTAATAAATGCACAGACAAAATCTGTACCAATATTGTTCCTTCCTTTTGTGAAACTTCCTTTAAAGCAGATGATCCTCATACCTGATGTGGTTTTCCAATTAATGCTTTCATTGCAGGTTTTCTGCTGTCATGCTAGTGGTGCTTCTCCAACTTTCTGGGAGCTAAGCTGTTGCCAGCTCTCAAAGCTTCTTGTAGACAAAATCCTCAACCCTTAGTGTTGTGTTTTGAATAGGAAGAGGTTCAGAAGGTGGACTAGTGATGAGTGAGACCTACCAAGGGCTGAGAACCAAGTTCTTGACAGCACACTGTCACATTGGCCTGAAAAGGGCAATGGGGGATAAAATGATGAAGTCTAAGCAGTCGGATGTATGCCAGCGGCAGGTCACACTGACACCTGCCTGCTTAGGGGTACTCAGTGCTCCTCTGGGCTGGGTGGATGGTCCATAGTGCCATGCTGCTGGCCCAGCTTCACACCCACCCCATGGTGCCCCTGGGCTGGGTATGAAGTGCTTCTTCCCTCCTAAAGCAGAACAATCTGAAGCTTTAGCATAGCCTCCTTGCCAAAATGAATACGTGATGCTACTTCAGAGCACCTGTGGCACATGATGTGGGTATCACTTCATTCTGCTAGTACCTGGTCAGGTCACCCACTCTCGCGTTGAGTAGGCTGTCGGTGACAACCTGCCCAAGGAACTGTTGTTTCTAGCAGGGAGAAAAGTGACAACAAATCTATAATAGACAACTTTGTAACTGTGTGTTGTTCTTGCTCCACTCAACAAGCTGTTAAAGATATGTTTACTTAAGTCACAAAAATCTGACTTGTATGTGTAATGCTTAGTATGGCTTTTTCTTACCCCTGCCTTGCCCCCACATCCTCTCAACGCTTCCCCTCTGTACAGGCTCCATGTGCTGCTCCCTGGACAGGGAGCCCTTAGCCTCTGTTTCAGGGGAGAGAGTTGTCAATGGAAGTGGACAAATAAACCCCTCTTTCCTAGAAAAGCAGGCTAGGATTTTGAAACAAAACCAACTTATTCAGCAATCCTTTTGTCATAATTCCCAGGGCAGGCTTTGCTTTCAGGGCTGGGGGAAGAGCAAGGCACATCAGGGCAAAATGTCTGTGGAGTGAGTTTTACTTATGTTCATAGTGAGTGAGCATGCCGTGTACTTGTCCTGTGTTGTGTGGTTTTTTTTTTTTTTTTTCCCCCCCCCCCAAGGGCAGGAAAAGATTTTGTAACCTTCTGTGAAGAATAGCCTCTCCTTCTGCAGCTTTGACTTGCAATGTTTGAATTTACTCCCCTGAACTTCCTCCAGGAGCTGTTTCAGCCACAGATGCTTTGCATATGTGAGAAAAGCATAAGTTTGTTCAGGAATGGAGCACCTTGGCCTTCAAATAACTTAATTGACTTTCTATTGGCAGTGCTGCTTATGAATTTATTGTTCCTCATATAACAGAGAGGGTATAAAACTGAGAAAGAAGGTGAATTTTCAAAATTAGTAAAAGGGTTACTGCAAGAAACATGTATGGCTTTTGTTCTTTGATCTTTCTACCAGACAGCCCTCGAGCACACTTCTCCCTCCTCCTCTTCCCCATCAAACTTTGAGGTTCCAGTCATCCAGCCCAACCTTTCCCAAATGTTCGTTCTGTTTTGCTAAGGAAACAGCACTGGTGGGGCTCTACTGGCTGCCTGTTGATCTGTTGACCATCATTACTCTAAAAGCTTTTCAACCTATTGCTCGATTTGTCCTGTGTGAGCAGGAAGATGGAGACATGCCAGAGGTGAGGAAGCAACTGAGACCTGAAGAATGTTCTCATTGGGGAGAAGACCTGGAGTAGGTCTTCTCACCAAGCAGCTGCTGCGTGCCCGCAACAGCCACCTCTCTGTTCATTTGACCTTGTGTGTGCAACCAGGTGCCTTAGGGTGTGCACGTAAGTAGGAGCATCTGGTGTGATGGGAGGGTGTAGGTGCATGGGCTCAGGAATCTGAAAATGTGCTTAGTTCTGTTACGCAGGGAACAAGTTACCTGTGCTGTGAGGAATGCTTCTTTCTACCCCTACGTGTGCACTTCTGAAATCAAGGAGACTATAAGTAGAGAGACTGTGGTTCTACCTGTTGGCAAAAGGATGTAGGCTTCACTGAAGCTGAAGTAGCAGGAAAATCAAAGGTCAGAGAGCTGACTCAGATATCTTATTTTTTTGCTTGCTTGAGCGTTACTGAGGCGAGGTTACCTATTCCTTTCTTCTCCGCAAAGATTTCACCTTGATACTTAATCTTTCACAATAAAGCCATAACTGTCTTACACAGCTTGAGGAGAATGCTGTTCACTAGCTTGCTCATGAGTTTTAGGGGCTACTGCAGCTCTTGAGATTACTGTTATGGTTTTCTCAAACCATAACAACTTATTGTTGTTTAGACAATCATTTTATCACCTGATGACCCCTCCCTACCTGGGAAAGGGAATTGGAGGGGGGGGGGAAACAAGGAAACACGGGAGTTGAAGTATAAACAGATTTAACAGAGTAGGATTAGATAATTAATAGCACTAAAGAACCAATATTGATCCCGATATCAATACAGAATATGCAAAGATTTATATTCAGCCAATTCTATCAGTAGGAAGCAGTGCACTCCCAGCAGTGAACAGCAAATGTTGGACACCGCCAGCGCTATGGCCTTGGGAGGAAGGGAAGGCCTCAGGTGTCCAGCACTGGGGCATGAAGTTCTTGGGATGGCAGCTATCAAGGGTGAGAGAACTTTGCAGCAAACTTTCTAATTTATAGTGAATGTGGTGTTTGTGTTATGAAATAATTCTGTTGGCCAGCTTGGGTCAAGTGCCCGCATCTCGCTCCTCCTCATCCCTGCATCTGGCAAGCTTGAAAACACTGAGACCTTGAAACCCACACACCATAGCTGGCTACAAAGTAAATATTTTCAGAAATTCAGACACTAGAGTCTTCTAAAAGTGCAGTTTTCCTGAGTATTAGAAGAGAAATTAGTCCTTTGTCACTCAAACCAGGACAATTATTTATCCCATCACTTCACAGAGGAACTGTTAAAATTCAGGCTTGTTCCATGTGAGGACAGTGCAAGCTACTCTGAGTCTTTCTGTAACATTAATAATAATCAACAGACACTGTGAAAGAGCCTGAGGGAGAGAAACTGCTTCTGGACAAATACCTTCTACTTATGCACTCATGGAATATTTCCAGCGCTGCTCTGCCCTGTGTCACTTTGCAGCTTCTGCCTGTGACCTTTCCTAGGCCCTTCAGTGCCTTCTTATGGGGTTGAAGAGCCCTTGGATGGATGTATAATGCCTTTTTATTATTATTATTGCTTATATACTACTTTCTTCTTGGGAGAAGAGACAAGACCTCTTAATGAGCATTTGGAAATTGTACAACAATTCAACTTGAAAGTTAGTGATGCTGCTTTTAAACTCCAGCAAAATTGTTGTTCACGAGGACCATAGTGAGGGGATGGAAACTGGGGTCAATAATGGGGCTGGGCAGGAATTCACTGATCAAACAGCTTTTGTTTGTGTGAGAAGTGTTGTTTTGTCAAAATGGAGGTGTGTGGATGAATGGCAGGTAATGCCCTGGCGGGGGGGTGGCTGTGCCTGGGTGTCCCTGGGGATAACTGCCGGGAGCGCCATGGCTTCTGAGCGCAGCACAGCCAAGCGCCCTTCCAAGGCTTCTGGTTTAGGTAGAGCTGCTAAACTTTGAACAGAAAAGCTCAAAATATTTCGTGGATAGCTTTTGCAGCAGTTCTGCTTGGTTTGGATTCTCCCTTCCATAGGGAACTCTTACATTCCAAAACTGAACAAACGCGGGTTCACAAGCACAGTTCCCCAAATGAAAGGGCACAAACCTGTTTAATGCAGTAGGGCCTATGTCTGGTGGAAGTGCTATAAAATAATATGTGATAATAGCAGAAGAAATAAGACATCCATTTTTATTAATACAGGTATCATATAAAAACTAATGAAATAATTTTTTTTTTGAGTGACATGAACTGTGTATCAGTGGAGGTAATCTATCAGTAACCAGATACCTTACTCTGACAGCCAGTAGCTATAGCTGTTGATCTAGCCACGTAAATATTGCATCCAGCAACTGGATTACGTCTCCATGCAGAAGCCATACACATGAATTGCCAAGGATATGTGTCGAACAGTACCACAGCCTGCATAATTCAGATTACTCTGTAAGTGATTCTCTTGGAATTGTGTATGAAGTCACTAAAGTAACTAAACAACACCCAGCTACAGTGCTGAGGTTCAACATAAAAGACAAAGTGTTTAGTATGTCACAAGGTACTAGTGTCACCTGTGTAAGAAGATGTCCTTGCTCTGCAGAAGCATTTATTTTATTGTATGCTGCCTGGGATACTACAGAGGCTGCGGTAAAAGATCTGGAAAGAAGAGTCTGTGGAATAGCAACTCTAACTTTTTTTTTTTTTTTTAATTGAACCAGGTTCAAAGGACCTACATGTAGTAAGTAATGGGTCCCAGGATATGTAAGGGTCATGCCCCGAGAGCTAAAATCATTCTCTTGTGAAAATAAAATCTGGTTTGTTGCTGTCCATCTGATCAGATGCAAGCTAGTACTTGTTTAAGCAAATCCTCCAGAAAGTTCAAAGCTGGAGCTCAGCCAGCCTGTGCTTCCAAGGAAGAGAAGCTCATAAGAAAATTCAGAGGGAGGAAATGTGAACTCGGGTACAGCAGTAAAGTTGCTAGGCAGGTTTTAAACATATCTGAAACTAAATGGTTTTGTAATGCCCAGTATTTAATCAGTGTTAAAACAGCTTTTGCAAAGATATTGAGTTTTGAAAAAAAATCTGAGAATAAATCCGCATATAGCAGAAATGCAAGCTTCAAGATATGCTTGAGATGTGCAGCTGTGATTTCAGCCAAGATCAACTGATTATTCAGCTTCACCTATTGCAAACTATTTGTCGACCAATACAAATATTGTGATAGTACATTCGGAAATACCTTGGATTGCTCACCTGAACAAAATGTCAAATATTTTTTCCCGAGGGATGAAGAAAAAACTAATATTTTGGTAGTAATAGTAATCTACTGGAAGCAAGCATTGCTTTAAGCCACAGTGAGGCAGTCATGGTTTACGTAGTGCGTGACTTGTCTTAATCTCTTTAACATGTACACAGGGATGAAATGGAAGTTTTGCAACATGTATCATTATTCCAGGGAGAATCGTGGTTTGGAACTTTTTTCACAAGTGTAAGTTAAATCTATTTAGTAGTATTGAATACAGCTTTCTGTCCGTTTTATTAGGGAAGTCTGCTAACCACATGTTTTTCCTCTATTAATTGTGGGGAAATATTGATTACGTGTGCTTTGTTAGGGAATTGCTACTTATGCTAGGGTTTCATTTGAAAGGATGGCTGAGCTGGGGCATAAAGCAATGCTTCACTTGGCTGTTGGGCAATGCTGAGCTCTGCTTTCTTGGGGTTGTATGGCCACAGGGCGTGCTGCTTTGAAGTAACCATTCGAAGGTACAGCTCCAGCACTGTGTATCTAAGGGAGAAAGCTCTTGGCACAATTGCTGAAGAATAGCTGGCATGGAAATACTGCGTAGTTTTCAGTGTCCCACAGCACAAGATGATGAGCTTTTTAGGAAAAGGAGTCAAGGGTCTTTAAAGGAGAGACTCAGAGACAGGCACAAGGTTTCTGTAGGTAAACTTTGATCTTTTAGTAGCGAGTCAGTATTAGCATCCTACTTGAATAGAAATATCAATGGGAGAAGCTGCATGTGCTTCCCAGAAGAACAGGGGTAGGAGAAACTGCTTTCTTTTATCTAAAAGCCATGGCCAAGGAGCAGCGAGGTGCCCTAACTTGGTTACTTGCTGCAGTTTAATTTTGGCAGAAGAGTGGTCTGTCACTTGCTGCAAACTCACGAAGTGTCCTTTAGTACCGCGTCTTGTTCACATTAGGCTCTGCACTTGTTATTTGCTCGTGCCAGCACATATTAAAACTTGCCTGTTTTACTGCTGCAAAGAGACTGCTGTTATAGAGCCCTGGTTTGACTGCGAGTGTTTGTGCTTTGGGGTGCTGATCTCTCTCACTTCACGCTTAGTTGCAGAGCTTAGAGCTGTGGTTGGCCTTTGTCCAGGAATTCAGCTAACCATATTTTAAGGGTGGACACTCAAATGCGTGCAAGCTGGAAATAATTGTTGAAATGTTTTTTTTTTTTTCAACGAAAAAGAAATGGATGCAGCATAAGCTTGTTTGCCTGCAAAAGGGAATCACAACATTAAAGTGGACAGGTTCTAAAATTAACAACTTGTATTGCATATTTAATATGAGCATGCTGAAGAGCGTTAACTTGCTTGAGTATGAATTATGTCAAATTGTTGCCTTGTATTAAAAATATCCATGGCATGAGAGAGAGCTCTTTTCATGAGACCATATGTCTGATTGTTTATCTCTTCCAAGCTGTAGTCTGTTTATGTCCCAGCACCTCGCTGAGAAGTGTGCAGTTGCCCTCTGCCCATGTTGATCCTTCTCCAAATAACAGTGTTTCTGGGCAAGCAGAATTTCCCTGGCACCATGCACAATATGGAGTTGGGGTCTTCAATGGCTAACTCATTGGAGGAAGTACTTGTTCCTTCTATTTATGTCTAAGGCATCTGTTGATAATAGTGTCTGCTACTATTCTTTTTTACAAGAGGACCTGGCTACTTAAATCTAGACCTGGGACCCTGTGACGTTGTGCAAACAGTGTGAACTGGTTCCTGTCCCGAGTGCTCATAACCAAGTATTAAAAAGACAGAAGAGTGAGTTAGGAGGATATTTGCTCACCAGTATGATTTAGTTTATTACTGGAATACAAGAATAAAAGCCCTCAGAAAACTTTGATTTAAGCGTCTGGCATAAAGAAGCATGTTAAAGAATCTGTTTTTCTGGCCATAAAAATCATCTCTGTGATTTCAAAGTACTACAGTGCTGTCTTTTGTGAAACATATCTGTTCTATTAATACCTCATTTTAATAAAGTGGAAAGCATTGAAAGCTGTCAGAGGGTCAAATGGGCTGGATAGCTGTCGTATTGTTTATTGGTATTTACTCACTTGACTCTGACATAGTATGCTTCTAATTGGCATGCAGGCAAATGAATTGGCTATAATTCTTCCTGCAGTGTTCTCGGCAGGATGCAAGAGAACGGGAGAGGAAAGGAGAAGCTCAAATAGTATCACGCCTAGGGGGGAAATAACAGGACGGCGAGCCCAGAAAGCAGAGTTGAAATAATAAAAGGAACTTCAGAGGGGGGAAAACTACGCGTGCAGAAAGTTCCATTGCACTGATAGAAGCTTGCGAGAAGAAATTGGAAGCAACCTTCCCTGTTCCTCAAGGGACTGATTTCTTGTTATCTCTTCTGTGTGAGGATCTCTCTGCACTAAAAGTGACTCTGAGCCTGGAGGTACAATGGGTCCAAATGGTGGAAGGTTTGCTTGGTTTTCTTTCTCTTAAATTGTCCTTAGGATTGTGGCAGACCCATGCTAGCCTTGACTTTTTTTTTTTTAATGCTTGGATTAATGTGGAGAATGAAGCATCCTCTAAGGTAACATATGGTAAATGACAAACAGTTGTGTCTTGTTGTGTACATACATACATCTTCATGCCTGCTTTTCAGTTTTGAGGTACGTTCTTTGGTAACCACATTAAAATAGGAGGGGAGAACTTCATAGAACTGGGATACAGTATTAGAAGTAATTTGTATCTTAAGACTTAAATTCGAAAACTGCAAACTAGCAGCATTTGGCAGTTAGCTACTATGTCTTACTGAGCCTTGGAGTATGCAGAGATTTAATATGAATGCAGCGAGTGCCCAATGGACACCCAGTTGCTCCAGGCTTGAAAGGTTTAATGGGACACAGCCTTCCTTTCTGGAAGGAAAACCAAAGAAACTCAAGACAAGTTCTGCTGGTGATACTGCTTTAAGACAGAAAAGAGCATAAAGAAAGAAACCAGATCCTGCTCTGTGGGCAAGGAGAGGAAAAAAGGAAGGGAAGAACAAGAGGGTTTTTAGGGACTTTCCAGAAGTTTCAGTTAACGACCATAAACCCAGATGCATGTCAGCATTGGATCCACGTGTGAAGGAAAATCTTTCTTAAAAAAACAGAGGGAGAATGGTGCTTTGGATTGGACTCCTCAAATTATATTAAATGCTCAACTGCTGGTTCCAGCATTTGAAAATGCTTGCCAAAACCTTTTAATGCCTGTCTGATATGATGGTTACCACCACTATTAACCATTCTCTTGTTCATTATCCTTTATCTCGGAGGAAAAAGAGCTGTTTCATTAGTGGAGTTTGATGTTGTATTCTTTGGGGAAGCAGCAAGCAGAGGTTGGGCGGGGGGTGGGATGAGGGGCAACCGCTGTATTTACTGCCTCAGACACCACTGCCTGCTTATTTCATGACTAACAGACTTCCAGAAGGGAAGCAGGGCTTAAGGAAAGAAATAACTTTTCACAGACATAACAGGCCTCAGAAGATTAGCCTGTGTTACTTTAAATTTGATTAAACTCATGCCAGAATATTGCTTTCAGATACTCTGTTCAAGGGGAAAGTGGTTTAAAAAGTGTAAGGAATTTGGGTCACAAATTAACGAGTCTTCTATTGTTCTCCTTCCTCTCTGGTTAATTAACTGTAGCATGATTTGGAGAACTCATTGTGTACAACATTTGCAGGAATAGCCCATATTACAACCTGGTGACTCTTCCATGCAAGACACACTGTTTGCAATATTCTTTCTGCTTTATCTCTGTCACCAGCTGTGTAACCTCTATGAGAAAGAGAGTCTTGCCAAACATAACTCTACAGGTGATACGCTCATTTCCACTGCCGTTCTTCCCTGACTTTTCCCAGTATGAGCATCACTAAAATATATACATAATGTCAGCTGCCGTTTTGAGTCTGAATCTGCATTGTTGAGAGAATACTATTTTATTGCTATCTTCTAGTATCGCTTTGTAAAAAGCTTGGAACTTGATTCTCAAAACCACACTAAGTTATAGTAGGAAAACGATTGTGATATGACATGGCTTCACTCAATATATCTTCCCAGGTATTTTATTCTCTCAATACCTCTCCAGAAAAATTGGACAAGAACAGGCTAGATGAGTCCAGCTGAGGTTATAAACTGGAGGCTTGTGGCAGAGCATAAACTACGCTCAGGTCTCTCATAGCAGAAGCCAGTATCTTTTTATTCTACATTTTAAACAAAGTTGCAGAATTGCTTCTTGTCTTTTAAAGGTGCATTGTGAATGCCTTCTATTAGGGAAAAGCATAAGCTGGTGTTACAGTGTAGGAGGAGTGTAAGAAAAGGAAGAAAAGACATTTTTCACAATCCCTGGAAAGCTTTAAAAAAAAAAAAGTAAGTATTAATGCACTAGGGGGAAAGTTTGAAGAAAGCGCACACAGCTCCTATCAAGTAAATTATGCAGGGCTGATCAGATGACAAAAATGTTGCAATATGCTGCAGGGACTATAACTGTATCACCAAAGAAAAACTGGTAGAAGTTCCATAAGTAATTGGGAGTTTTCGTTGATGGAAAAATGTTCTGCTGATGTACTTTTAGCTATAAAATGATGTTTGAGCTCTCCCTGCTGCTGGATCCTCACCTAAGGAAGTTCCTTCTGTAACTTAGGGTTTCCGGCATTAAAGAAAACTGAAAGTAATGCTCATGTTTTGCATATCCTGGCTTACAGTTCCGGTATCCATTTATGTGCAGAATCTCCAAATCCTGGGCATCTGGGAAATTCAAGTCCTGTCGTACTGTTATGGAGAGCTTTGTCCTGTTCAGAAGGAGGCACTTCTACACACCCACTAAGCTAAGGAAGGGCCTTTCAGAGGTGGGGCTGGAGTTAGCTGTTGCGTGGGGGTGTTCTGCAGCAGTACCCTGGAAGGGAATTTGCAGATTTCTCAAAGGATAATGTGTTTTCTGCAGCATTGTTGTGCACAGCTTCCCATGCCCTTCTGATACTCACCTCTGCAGTGCTGAGGCCTGTAGGAGAAATAGGCAGGGTTTTTAGTTAGGTGAATTCAACAAGTCAAATCTTGCATCTATCTGAAAGAAAATCCAGAAGTCGGGAGGCAGTGGGCACAAACTGAAACACAAAGTATTCAATTTAAACATAATTATCTTTTTTTTTTTTTTTTATGGTTAGGGTGGTCAAGCAGTGGAACAGGTTGCTTGGAGAGGTTTGCAATCTTCATCTTTAGAAATATTCAAAACCAGTCCTGAGCAATCTGTTTCTTTGAGCAGGGGGATTGGATGAGATAATCTCCAGGAGTTACTTCCCAACTCAGCAATTCTGGGATTTTTGTGAAGTAGGATAAGGCCTAAGCATTTAGCATCTTATTCATCTATTGAATAACCAGTCCTGGTGATATTTTGGCATGTCAGTAAGTGGAAATAAATAAGAATAGTTACTGGCCAATTTCCAAGTGACTGTGTGTTGAGGTTAACAGAAACATCCTTGCCTTAAAGTCTCCCTCTCCAGTGATAGATTCTGCAAAGTGAATTTACAGGAAATGGAAAAGCCTTATTAATTCAAGATTCTTGGAGTGAGATCCTGAACGCTTGTTTTGACACAAAAGCAGGATTCCAGTGTTATTTAGTTGCATAGATCAAAGGTGGCAAGCTAGACTGTCCACACTCAATGGCTGCCTAGCTAGAGATGTGTAAAAACTAGTCAAGTTCCTTCTGGTTTGGCCCAAAAGTTGTGCATATAAAGTTGGAAGTGCAAGCATGCACCCAAGTAGCCAAGCTTAGGGAACTGGATCACCTGTGACAACCTGGGTGCCTTTGATCCACAGTTGAGGTAGTGTTTGTGACCAAAAGCTCACAAGGATTGGATCCCCTCTGTACTCAGAACATGTCTGAGCACAAAAAAAACCCAACCCACAGTTGCTCGTGCTACTCTTATTCAGAAAGGCAGAGAAGGCAAGTGATGTTCGCCTCTTGCATAGTGGCTTGGCAGCTACTTGCAACTCCTCCCTAGGAAGTGATAGCTCTGGGTTCAGCTATTACTGCAGCCTGTCTCCCACTTTCCAGCAATATCCCTAATTCACAAGCTGAGAAACTGTCCAGGCTGGACCTGGACACTGGACTAATATTGCTGTAAGGAAGTAACAAGATGGCCAAGCAAAAGCAACATAACTCCAGCCTAGTGTCAGTGGTAATTTCCAGGGTTATTTCTGCAGCTTAAAATGTGTGTTCAGCTCTGGAAACACCCAGTCGAATGCTTTAACCATGAGGCTGTCATGCTAAAGTCAGGTTCAACTGCTCTGTTTCAACAAGACCCAGACTAGCTGGGATGGATGTAGAATCCAAGAAGAGCATTTGCTGCTTTGGATGTCAGACAGCTGGAAGTGCCTACACTGAGGGTCAAATACAGTTGTTGCCTCCAGTAAGAAACTAGACTTATACCATGACGTTCACTATGGAGAGTCCAGTAACTCACTACTCTGCATATGCACTTTCTGGGTCATTCTTCAGAGATTAGCTTGTCTGTTGACTCCCTGAATTAGATTATCCAGCTGTGAGTAGACACACAACATTTAGGGGTGTACTAGAAAGACATACTGAGTCAGACCTAAATCTTTTGTGTTTCTGTCAGCAGCAGCTGATGCCGGGGCAAAAAGGATAGGAGCCAAGTACAGAGATAGTGCTTCAGAGTACTCTCCCAGAACAATGCCTGGATTTGCTTGAGTGCTCTTGCCTTTAGTGAGATATTGGATTTAAAAGTTTGCAGAAATGTTTTAGCTGGATTGCTCTCAACAGCAGAGATGAAAAGTCTTTGTTACCCTAGGATTCCTTACAGACAAACTCTGCATTCCATGCAACACCTAGAACCTCAATCATACAACCCCTGCCTCATCTGTGCAAGAGGCATTGCCTTCTATGATTGTATTCAAATGAGCTACGTTACTCTTTAGCAGTCTGATTTCAATAGGTTATATGCAGAGTTTTTGTGCCACTGAGGTACACTGGAAGGATAGTACAGGTTTTGATAACAATAGGAAAGTGTTTCAGGTTTTAGCTGGGAAATTGTAGGTTATGGTCTTGGTAATTTGCAGCAGCTGAAGCTTTTGATAGCAGTGAGAGAAAAGCTCCTCTTTCCCTTTCACTTTTTTGGCTCGGGACAAATGCAACCTACATGGCATCAAACTTTGCAATTTCTACTTGCTATCTCAGCAGGCATGGTTGTAAGCCGTCTTGTCATGGCATTCGTCGATTGATTAGAACAGACACTTCAGCCTGGTATTTCTGCTATACACACTGGAAATGACATAATTAAGACTGTGTCATAATAGCAATGACCAGCAACCCCATAGCCCCATAAAGCGTGATGACACAGGTCTTGGTATACTAAACTATTCTGCAGTCTGAGCTGGTTGGCCGCAGTTTTGGCCTGCAGTTGACTTTCAGCTGGTTTTTGGTGGGTTACCTGTCATAGCAATAGGACCTGTATATTCTTTATATAGATTATTAACATCAGTGTATAGACTTTGTGTATTAAACTTCCTCAGTGAACTGTTCTTAGTCTTCGGCTCTGTGTTTGAAGGACACCTAGCCAACGGGTGCCTGATCCAGGACTGAGGTCTCCAGGCAGGATTGCAATTGGGTCAGCACCTCTGTTTTCAGGCAAAATTTGATCATACTGGGTGATGTAGGAAGGGGTTAGTCTTCACTGCTTTCCCACTGTGCAGTGATTAATGATAAATCAGTTCATGACTGTACAATGATAATCCCCCTCAGCAGGTAAGTAGGCTGAATTCAGTATTCCTGTACCTCTTATGTCTCTTTTAATTGCAAATAAAAAAGCAAACAAACACCCAAGAAACATTCTTGGATGCTTTTGTAATTGCTGACATTCTTGAAGGAAGATTGATAAAGTTGCGTCTAGGCATAGCTTAAGACTGCTCCATTTACATCTACATAAAACATCTAATTCAAGGTGGTCTGTAATACTTGCCCTTGTTGCATTTTGGGGCCGACTTGTAAGCTCAGTACTGTAGCAATGTATGTGTCCAGATATCAGATCTGGCTGGGATTTTAGGTAAGAGAGTGAGAGCAGTTATCTCTTTGAAGGCAAGAAAGTGCCAGCGATTTAAAAGGAGACTAACTGTAAAAGTAGACTGCATGAAATGGCACAAAAAACCAAACGCCTTGTAAGAGGTACAAAGTCAGATCTCTGGGTCATCCGCTAATATCAGAAGAACGGTGTGCTTGCTTATGTGACAATATAGAACTTAAAAACACAGTACAGTTTGGATTTTATTTTTCTGCATGGTTGCTCTTAGCTTTTTTTTTTTTTTAAACAGTCAGTGCTGGCTTGCATTGGCTGTAAAATTAGGTCAATTGTTTCGTGGTATCCTGGTGGAATTCACTTTAACATGTGTGTTCATCTGATTAACATCATCTTGGTTACCCACAAAGACTGAATGCAGAACCACAGGGCTAAATCCATTAATTTTTTGCATCTTGAAGTAAGATTTAACAGGCTTGCTTCCTGGGCCATAGGCTTATCTTTCATTCCTAACTTGACTTTAAGAGAAAACTTTAAAATGCTCATTTATCTTTCTCCTATTCGGTTTTATGAAGATGAGCACTTAAGAGCTGTGAGAGTGATTTGGGTGGGACAAGAGCTAAATGCTAACTGAAGTCAAACAGAAACCATCTGGTTAAGAAGCTACTTAATAACCGTTTATTCAAGTTTTTCTTGCTTCCCTTCTGAAACTGATGAGTCCGAAGGGGGGGTAATTCTTGTGTGTTTAAGTTTAGTCATAAATATAACTTAGTTCATTTTACATTTCAAATGGACATGATTGACTTTTTTACAAATACTTGTTCTGGGGAGAGAGAGGTGTCAGATTTAACTTTCTTCTATAAGATGCAAAGAAAAATGAGCCTTTACATAAAAATATTCTAATACATTTTGTTTGTTTGATATTTTTCCTTGCACAAGCATAAAAGCTCCTCTAGATTTAATACCCCAAATTCAGACATTGCTTTTCACCCTGGTGCCTGATGCTCAAGTCCTAAAAAGCACTCAGAGCTTGGCTTCAGTCTTCTTTTGCAAATACTAAAATTTAGTGCAGAAACAGTAGGTGCTCTCTTCCTGAGGCAGATTCATTGACAATGTAATACACAATGAAAACTGAGCTGGATAACACTGCAATTCTAACACAATAGAGCAGATACTGTACTTCCTGAGTGCCCTTTATGTAAAATATTGCAGGCAACTTGGAAGTTTCAAATTCACCCAGAGATGTGGACGCTAAAATGAAACTACTATGTTTTATGTAACCACTGTGTATACAATTTCTTTAACAAAACCAATTTTAACAGATTCCCAATTAAAGGAAATGGTTCAGCATATCATCTATGAAATGTAAAGAGAAAACAACAAACTTGTGAAGGCTATTTTACACTTAGTAATGAGTTTAAGGCTGAATGATCAGGAAAAGTAAACTTCTCAAAATTAAAAAAAAAAAAAATTTTGCATTCACCCTTAAACTCAAACTTTTTTTTTTTTAAATCCAATTTAGCAATAAATCCCAGGCCCACTTATTTGCCCTCTACCTCTGAGTTAGAGATCTGATGAGCCACTACCTTATCAAAAAGGCTAGGGGCCCCAGTAGTGAATGTTGTGACACTTTCACCCTTTTGTGAATCAAAGCCAGACTTCTCAAAGCTCAATGCTCCAGCTGTGTTGAAGGCCTGGAAAACATTTTTCTTTGGCATCTAGCACCAGCGAAGCCCCTTACAGTAGAATTGCTCCGATTAATTGCCATCCCAGTGGATTTGGACTGCCTCCACCTGAAGCAGGGCTAAACAAGGGACACTTTCAAATTGTGAGCAATTTTCTGCCTTTGAGTAGATTGTTCTGATTCAGATTTGTTGTGTTGTGTGTCAGCCATGTCCATGTTTCCCCTGTCCCCAGCAACAGGGTCCTGTTGGGAAAGAATGCAACATCTCCGGTTGAATTCAGTGGGTAATCTTATTGAAGTTTGCAGAGTTACTTGGAGAACTGAGAGCTTCAGTCTGTAAGATGGACTAGTGCCCAGTGTGGCTAGTAAAAGTAAGAACACTGTTAAAGTCATTACCAGAGAAAAAACACACCAGCTAACTTCAAATAGGCTGTTGGTTTCTTGAGACAGGGCCAAGCTTCTTTTGATACTGAGAATCTTGCCAGTTATGTATACCTAAAATGTTCCTTCTTAGCCTGAACTGCTAAGAAAACAAGACATATGTGAGCTCACTGTCTGTTTATCCATCCCCATTCCCTTCCCTCCCATAGCTTTTAGCCCCACTGCTCAAATTTCGTCAACTTTTGAAAGAAGGTTTCAATAATCATTGAACTCCTACTGGTTTGGGGGATGCCAGGAACTGAGCCGAGGAAGGAGCTGCTGGTACCTCTCCTCTGGCAGAAGAGCAGGGACAGCCCAGGACCCTGCAAGGCAGCTGGGATGTCAGCTTGCTGGTCACCTAGAAGGTGACTGGACACAATGTGTGGTGCATCTCAGCCCACTGGGTCCTGGGTGAATGCTGGGGGAACCTGGGACGTTGCCAGTAAAGGTGATTGAGAGGCAATGCTCATGGTGCGTGAGCAGGAAACCAGGCTTCCCTAGCTGTGCCGCTCACAGAACAACTTCTTAGCAAGACTATGTATGGAAATGCGTTTCTCCTCTGACTTCTTCAGTTGCTCAGTCATTTGCTGTACCTGCTTTATTGCTTCAGGCCATGCACAGAGCTGTACTTGGCTCACTATTCAAAGAGCTCTTAGGCTCTGAAAAAAAACAACAAAAAAGTCTTGGTCACACTGAAGCCAAGAGCAGGATTCTGATGGCCTTCCCATTGTGTTTGGTTTCACCTGAGGGCTTCTTGCTTATTCCTGTAGGACCACAAGCCTCTGAAATCGTTGCAGACAGTGTCAATCTTCCTATGGGAGGGATGACTGGATTTGTGTTTAAGGGTCTTCCTCTTCTGATGAAGAGACCTGAGAAGGGAAGGTTTCAGGTGATGGTGAATTGGCCAAGGGAAGCTCTTTTGGGTAGAAATAACAGGATCTTGTTTGGCTGTTGCTCCCTCTTATTTCCAGTATGTATGACAACCTGCTTGACTGTAACTTCCGTCCTCTAAAAATTAGAGGCCACAGGGTTTCTCTTCAAAGGTGTGTAACTTCAGTATATTTCTGGGGTTTTGATTGTGGCTTATTCCTAGTAGAAGTTTCCATCAGAAATTCTCTGAAGAGAGACCATTTTCTGTGAAAGGTCCTGGTTGGTGAGATAGTTTTCTACCGCTTGTCTAGTGATGGGTGTATGCTATTGAGGGCAAATGACAAGATGATGGATCTTGCTTGACGTTACTTATCTGACTCCTTATCTATCAAGAAGAACTAATTGGGGTGACACTGTTTTCCTTCAGTTTCTGGACACATATCTGTATGGATTTATATTTTTCTATAACTTCTTAGTTTAATACATAGAAACATTCTTTATTCTTTCTGAGCAGAAGTACAACAAACCAACTAGCAGTTTTCTTGTTGTAGAGATGTTTACATGACTTGCAGTCTTACTGTAAGCAGGGTGGAAAGACACGTGTTGAAGTGATTATGTATAAAGAATCTGTTCCAGCAATATAATAGCTATGCTCCTTTTATAAACAAACACTAATTCATGTGTTCTGTCTTATGGAAAGCATTGGTTAGGATTTAACAGGATTTTTTGGGGGAAAATGTGAGTGGAAATCTAAGAAGGAAACAGTAAAACAACTAGATCCTGATGAATTAACACAAAAGAAACCAGATGGATCATGAAACATTTACTGGAAGAACTATCTTCCGAAATGAAATGACTTAATACTTCACCCTGCAGTCTCCATATGGGCCCAAATGAACCACTTTGAATTAAAGATGCACATATATGCTTTGAAATGAAGAAATCTTATTTGTCACTGTCAAGACTGGCTTTAGTATCACAGAAGTAGTCTGCTGTAACTGATAGAAACTGCTGCAAATCAGTAATTCCATTGAGAAGGAAACTTCTGTTTCAGCACTTGCTTTTTCATCTGTCTCTGCCTTGGCTCAGGTTGACCACGTGCTGCACCTCTGTGCACCAGTGCGTCATACCACAACACTGGTCCTTTTCTCCAAGTACATGGACACAACACCCAAAATGTACCTGGGACTCATTATCACTTTCAACAGGAGATTAAAAGCCCTAAAATGAATGATATAACTTATTAATGAAATAAAACTTTTCCCAACAAGAGGATATTCCCAAGACTCTTAGTATCTTGTAATGTATTTTAAGACATACTGGGATGTTCCATGAAGGCTATTTTTTTTTTTTTTTAAAGTGTTCAAAGGGTCTTTCTGAGGGTATGGAGGGACTGTGCAAGTACTGTCACTGTGTCAAAGGTGAGCTGTGGAAAAAATGAGATTCAAGAAGTATCGTCCTGGCATTTAAATTTCCAGGCAGCTGTGTGAGCTGCTGTTTCTTCCTAAATCATCAGTGTCTCATGGGAAATGGCTGGGACAAGCTGCTGGGTGTTTTTACGTCACTGTAGTGAATCTGTTCTTCCTGAAAAGCTGGAACCTATTTATTTTTAACAGCCCCACTTATTTCCCAAGGGTCAGCATGTTTTCACATACTGCATTTTAAAAATTTCTGAAGCAGAAATGACGATTAGACCTGTCAGACCTTTCACAATGGAAGATTTTGCTGCTGGCTGCCTTGCCTCCTTTCAGGGTGGTAAAAGACATAGGGTTTTGAGACAAGAATACAGTAAGTGACATATTTTTACTTTCTGACACTCCCTCCAATTTGCTGTCACCATAACCATGTTCTAATACCCTGTTGTTCAAGCTAATCTGGCAATAAAAGTTCAACACGAGCATATACAGGATGAGTATGTAGACAGAGAGGTAGGGCAGGCAGTCTACCTGAGTATTGATTGAAGGCTTCTGGGCTTGTAATTAATCTCTATGTGCTAATTGATTTCTATTGCAATAGGTAACCCCCTTCTTCCAGGTGCTCTACCTGCATGGGGCTCACTGGTTCCTCTGTTGTGGGCACAGGCTGCCGTGGCACGGGAGGAAGGATGTAGCAGTGGTATGGGCTCATACCCATACCAGGAGCAAAGAGGGTCAAAGGCACCCAAACTGCTGTTCCCATGAAATGCAGCGACAGATCAAGGGCTTAGCATTAAAATGAAATGGAACAGAACGTGCTAGCTTTCTCTCTTAGCTTACTGCTTTCACAGCTGGTTTGTGAGAAAACCTGAAATTGCCGTTTGTCATAATATGAGGCAAAAACGTGTATGAGGATTTTCCGAAAGACTGGCTTTCTAGTTCCTAATCTGCTCTAATATCAACTTTTCTGCTCCGTGTCTGCTGCATATTCTTGACGTGTGAAGTGTGGGCTCTCACTACGGAGATGTTTATCAGTGACTGTGCTGGTCTTCCAATACACACGGATATTTCCGCGAAACTGTAAAAGTCACTATTTTTCCTCTGTCTGCATCCTACAGGAATTAAAGCTTCAGCAAATCTTTGAAAAGTAGTACAGTGTTTCCTAACACCATAAGGAGGTATCTACTTAAGCCTGCTATGGAAAGGAATAGTCTTCATTTAAACAAACAGGTAGCGGATAACTTTCCTCGCTCTAAGAAGCCATTATTTTTCTTCTGAAAAATCTTAATTCTAGTTAGCTGTAAATACTTTTAAAGTGGTTTTCAAGTCTTGAATACAACATTTATTCCTGCCCACAGAAACAGCTTTTATGTACAAATCTTACTAGAACAGTTCCCAATATTTTTCCCATTTTAATTAATTATTTTTACAACTGTATTCAGGACATAATCGCTTACTGTAGATATATTAGGACATTAGATGACTATTCCAGAAGTGCAAATAAAAGTGATTCTAAAGATGTATTGGGTATTTAAAATCATTTTTAGTTGAAGTAAATGAGGAGATTAATAGTATTAGTAGAAGTAGGAAATATTTATATATTAAGAGTTCCTCTACTGTAAATGTCAGGCTTTTGAAAGAAGAATGAGTTGCATTGCAACCACATAATGGGTTGATTTTAATTTATTACTTCAGGTAAAGAGCTAACTGAAGTACTCTGCTGCAGCAAGTAAGTTGAAGGTGTTTGTGTGTCTGTTTTTTTGTTGTGTGTTGTGTTTTTTTGTTTTTTTTTTTTTTTTATTTATTCAATAACATACATCCTGGCCCCATATCTACAGAGAACTGACAAAACACCCAAGATACCCTGTTCCAGAAGCAGTTAAGTATCGAGTAAAACCTGGGATGGATCATTTAGGCTTGGTCTTTACTTTGGCTGTTTCAAAAGCCTTTCTGGAATAGATCTCTCTTTTTTTTTTTTTTTTTTTTTTTTTTATTTCCAAAAAACAAACAGTGGTAAACAGGGACAAGTGCTCTTATTTTTATGTTCATAGCTTCAGTAAAACACCAAAACAAGTTATTTCAAAGACACTACCACACTTCACATCAGTAATGTAACTCCTCTATGTTCTTGTCAGTGGTGAAGTCCCAGCCTGGTGGCTCTTTTCCAAGACGGTCAAGAACCCAAGGTAAATATCTCCTTGGAAGATACTGTTGATTACAGACTTCCCAAAATTGGAGCTAGCTCAGAACTGGTTTATAAAGCAACTTTTTAATTGAGATGACTGAATGACTACCATAATATCCCAGATCAGGAAGAACACGAGCTTAATACATACAGTTGGGACAAATTAAGAAGTAGATTTGTAACTACATCTTTGGGGCTTACAGCCATGAAAACAATAAAGCTGTTCTTTGGAAACTTAAGATACTTGAAGGAATTTCATGCATGAGGCTGAACGCATTTTTCATACACAGCATGAGAAAACTTCCTTAACTTCATTTTTTAAGTCTTATGTGGAATCCTTCACTGGTAACAGCATTTTCAAGGTAATAAGCAAAGTATCCCACAGGCACAAGAACTGAGTCAAAGTCAAGGCAGTGGTAGAATGTTAGTCAAATATTCTCCTGTTGCTACTGTGGGCATTGTCACCATTACAGTACTATGTTACACTAGACTAAGCTTAAGTTCCCGCTTAAGTTCCCTTAATTATCACAGTGCAGTACAGCAGGTACAGGAAAAAAGCAGCTACTGTGAATTCAGTCAGGTGGTGAAGATTCATTTACAGCCCAATAGACTTTGGACTTGCATGTGGCAAGGTAGTGTACCAACTTTGAAACTCTAAGATAACTTGACTGCCTAGATCTGAATTTCCTACAAAATTGCCTTTTTTTTTTTCTCCTCTAGGGAGAATGGAAGGAAGGCTTGCACTTTTAAGTTGGAAATGTCTTTTCTTAGCATACCTTGCCCCAGAAACAATCCATATACATATATATTTTTTTTTTTTTTTTAAAGTCTCTTCTCTTGTTAATGAATGAGTGGGTAAGATTGTTCCACTTGTGACTTGACCTCAATTAACTTCAGTGATCAGGGATTATGCTGGTCCATTGAGTTTCTCTCAGGTCTGGTGGGCTGCCAAAATGAAGCATGGCAATATGAGGACTTCTTACAAGTAAGGCTTGAAATCAAATTCATTCATTCTGTTATCTTTCTTTCACTGGCAAACCACACATTTGCTTACGTTGGCACCTGTAAACAGAATGGTGAGAATCCTCCACAAAGCAACTCTCTCCAGAGCTTTCCTGAAAATGTATCCCTTGATTTCTTGTTGCCTTAATCATTGGGAGAAATGTTCAGCTCAAATTTTCCTGGTAAAGTTTAGTCCTTATGCTCACACTTCCTTTCCAGAATAATGACCTTCACAGTTGGGTCACTTCGTGATTTCTTTGTTAAATTTAGCTCTGATTAAAATTGTTAAACCTTACAATGAATATGCTCAGTCTTGGAAGCTAAGCGGTTTCAGACCACCCCAAGACTTGGGGAGACATTTGGCTCTCTTGTTACTCTTGGGCTGACATAAGGAGGAAAGGACAAGGGGATAATAGCAACTGGAGGCTGAAGTCTTCCTTCTACAGAAAAAGCAGTGGATGTTGCAGTGCAAGCTTCCTTGCCTGATATGATGCCACAAGGGCACCCTCAAACTCATTTTTAAGGGAGAGCTCTAGAGGAGAAATGTACTTGTTCCTGAACCTGTGACCTTGCTGCTTACATTGTCAGAGATGACTGCAAACTCTACCAGTTTTGAGCTAGAGGTGCCTCCCTTAGCCTGAACCGTGGGCCTGATATTGCTCCTGACATTGGTATGGGCCTTGGAACACAAGCTAACTCCTCATCTACCAAAAAAGAACACTGCAGGTTTCCTTCTGCTGGTGATATCTCTTCCCTAAGAAAATTGAAAACACTCCTCTGAAGTGGCTGTTGTTTGGGGCCCATTAATGTTTGGTATGCATTAGCGTTTGAGCTTGGGCCAGTGTTCTTATTATCCTTCCTTCGTCCTGATGTCCTAAATATCCTATTTCATTCTAGATGCACGTCATTATCTGTATACTGGGCTCACCTCCACAGTCCCAGGGATTATTTTATTGTGATTAGATAGTTGTAACTAGTATAATCCCTGTACTTTCTTATGCAAAACCTGTTCAGAGCTTCCTAGCTCTTGTCTCTCTTAGAGAAGCATATATGCAGAGTTGTGTGGCCTGTGTTTATTGGGTGATGGTAGGGAACAGCTGGGCTCCAACTGTAATTTTGGATAGTTCCCCAACTGTAGAGTCAGAATTTGTGAGCGTAGAAGGTCTGGTTACTGTGGGAGCTAGCCTGTGTGTGTGTTTATGTGCACTGAGAGCAGGCGCAAGCTGAAGTTGGAAGGAGACCTGTCAAGAAGCTGAAGGAACAAAGCTGTAGCCTTACTGCGATATCCTGCTGCAGTCCCGGAGCCTCTGACAACTGGCTGCAGGAGCTGGGGGCCATATAAAATAGAGGGCACACCTGATGTTTCAAAGTCTTCAAGTCCATATGCCACAAGTCATCTTAGTCCTCAGTCCCTCAGCTGACTGTGTTTAAGTCTATGCTTGCACACGTGGACATGGTCATTCAGCAGGTTCTGGTTCATCTCTAACGGAGCTTCAAAGGTACCCCCGCAGAGCAGGGCGCCCTGTAGTTTCCTCTGTCTCTCCTCATAGGGCTGCAGGTGTGACGTGCTGCATGCAGTCCCACCTTGCCGCGGAGGCTATGTGTTTGCTGGGCCTCTGGAGATGTAGAGGTGGGTTGGAACAGGCTGTGCTAACAATGCAAGGGAGAGTATACTGCAGTAATGAAACACTGCCCCTCTTTTAGATTTTCTAATCAGGGACAGGATGCAGCCTGGACAATGGCAATCGGGCTTATTCACACTGTCTTCATCAGTGCACTTCAGTCCTCTTCAGTTCTAGATCAAGGAGGTATTTTCAGCACCGTTTCTCATGGTAATTTGTACATTCAAAGCTGCTTTTTAAGACCGTATAACCAAAACTGCCAAAATAAAAAGCTCTCTTAAGAAACCAAACTCTAGGAACTAAAGGAAGTAAGTTTTTGTTCTGGAAGGTTCCAGAGAGAACATGAGGAAATGCAAACAGTACGCATCTCCTCTTCATCCCAGTTTTATGTTCCCCCTCCAGCAAGGAAGGGTTTGTTCGCTTTCTCCTAAAGAAGTGGATATCTATAGGTGCTCTCCAGAGCCAGGATTTCCTGCCTCACAGATGCTGCTGGTAGACAGCAGGCAGCTAGATGTCTCCACTCCACTGCAGTTCTCGCCAGATTTTTGTATGGGTATTTGTTCATTTTAATTCCACCTCTTTCCTGATCCAGTAGATGTAAGGGAGCACTGCACCAAACCAAGGTTTATGCCCCCCTAGAACTTATGTTGTTTCTCTTCTCCTGTAAATTTGATCTTTTGTCCAACAACCTACAGCCTTCTTGTGATACAAAGACACTGCATGACTTCTTATTTTTAAGATCTGTGTGCAGATCATATAGATGCAAATGTATGCAAAAGAGGAAACTGAACTTTGCTCAAGGGAAACCTTACGTAAAGAGGTGTAAGAGTAGGCTAATTTACGCTCACTGTTCACCAATTATCAAGGTGCCATGCATTCAGAGTTAGAAGGACCCTTAGGATAATGGTCCAATTCCTGAATAGTGGAGCCTAGAGAATCTCAGCTAGAAACTTCTGTAACAAGATTATAAGCTCTGGAAAGATATCCAACCAGTCCTGAGTTAAAGAGTCCAGACAGAGCAAACTGTGTCCTGGGGAAGCAGTTGTAATGGTTAATTAACTACCATAAAACACAAGACTTTGTTTAGCTTCATTTTTCAGACACTGGATCCCAGTCTGACTCTTTAATATGTGTTATACTGCTTATTGTTTATAGTTAATTTTTTGAATGTGTCACATGGCACTGAATCTGAAAGACTTACAGAAGCCTGTTACCTCAAGATGGTTCTCTTTCAACATGTGCATTTATAAACTAAAAGAAAACAACAACAAAAAAAATCAAGTATTTTTTATGAGGCATGTTAGGCTGTTTCTATAAAACTGCAGTAACTGGTTGATCATGCTACCCTCCTTTATTTCATATAGTTACCTCATCCTAAAATGTTACAGTTGTGCCAGTTGAGCTATAGTAACCACATGTACATGCTCTTAATCAATAGCAAATGAGAAGGAATATGGGCTAGGTTGGCCTGCAATGAGAAAAAGGTAACATATATCCAGTTATTTTCCATTTGTTGTAGTCTCTACCCACTCACATGCCAATCATGACAACTTCAGGGGCACGTAATAATCAATGACCCTGTGCTAGCTCTTCTGGTTTTCCACAGTTTTGCCTAGGATCTGTGCCAAGCTGAACAACCAATGGCTACATCCTGTTTGGTTTGGTGTGGTGTGTGTGTGTGTTTTTTTTTTTTTTTTTTTTTTTTTAATATTGGCTTTACAGTAGCTTTTTTTTTTCCAGTAATCTGGAACTTCCAATTGACTTTCCATTGACTTCAGTGCATTTTGGATCAGGTCTTAAAATGAACATCTGGTTGCAAATTCATTAGCCAAGGCTTAACAAGACAGCCCCTGCAACCCAAATACCTTCAGACTTTTTGCTTTGATACTTTTTGAACATCTTACTGTAATAAATGTGGTGGTCTCGGGAACTATAATGCAGTGGCTCCAACAGCAACGTCAGCATGGCATTGACAATGTGCTCACCTGCTGTTCTCCGATCCTGTTATTTCCTCTTCAGAAGTACAGCTCAACATATTTTTGGCTATGCCACCCAATACACAGGATTTACAGCTCAGCTGAGCTAATGTTGGTATTGGAAGGTTACCTTCTTATTTTATCCTGTTCCCTTTCCATTTAGTCAAGAAACTGTGTTGCGATTTTCTATAATGATTCCAAGCTCTCAGTAGGTGTTAGGAGGAGAGTTCCCCTGTTCTCCCCAGCCAACAGGTTAGCAGCAGGCATTGGCACCATCATTTTTCTGTAACTGTTGAGTCCTCTTTTAGAACTTGGAAGGGATCTAAGTGGTATTTTAGGCTTTAAGGGTTCATTTCATCTGCAGAGGACCTATTCAGCTTTCTAAAATTCCAAATAAATGGGAGTCAACCTCAGCTATATATCTTTGCGTTTATTATTATAAATAAACAGGGGTATAAAACCAGGGAAAGCAAAACCTGACCCACTTCATCTATCCTGTTTTAATTTGCTTCCAGGAGTTTACACAAGCAGGAAAATACATGAGAGCGCAGGGGAAAAAAGGCTTCTAAAGAGGTTGCGTTAATCTGAGAAGAAAAAAAAGAAAAAAGTAAATCCCAATGTGCATTAAAAAAGGCAAATTTGATAGTTCATTTAACAAAGACATCAATGCCTGTAGACACAGAATTTTTACAGCTCTGCTGGATTCCACCCTTTAAAAGTTTTTGTTGTTGTTGAGACCATAATTTTATAAATGTTATTCTTGTCCTTTTTTGGACTTTAAACTGATTAAATAAAGTATATGCAGATTATCTAGATCCCTCCTGATGTGGATTTTTCTGACTAGCAGTGCATTTATAGTTAAACAAGTGAGGCATTTGGACTGTAGTCATTTTGATTTATAGCAGCAGGAACAAAGCGAGAGAGTACAGACGTCAGTGCTGCTGCTGCTGATCTGGCAACAGAGACTTCCTAATGTACAAATTACGTCTTTCACCACACAATTCCCTCTCTACCCTAACGAGAGACAGGGAGGCATGCTTATTTAATGCAGTGTGTGCAATCTATACAAAGGTGTATATACAGTACTGAGTGGATATTATATTGCTCATTTTAGGCATACAGTTTATATTTCACTCTGGTTTTGCATTTTAAAATGAATTTTCCATAATGGCAAATATGCAGTAATTCAGTTTTCTTGCCTATTCTAGACAGAACAGTCAAGTGTGAGTTAAAACCAGTTGTGGAGGTGGCTGTGGTGCTTTACCCATACAGCCACCGGTCCATGAGAAACTGCAGTGTAACTATTAATTCACTGTCTATAGACCACCGAAACGCCATGGTGTTTTGTCCATATCTGGCCCTGAAGGCCTTCAAATAACTACCCCATGGGTGAAAGGCTCCAGATGTTCATGCTCAGCTCCCTGCACCACTGAGTGGAAGGAGGACTGCTTTGATAAGTAATATCAAATGAGTGGTGGAACAAAGCAAGACTCCAGAGAAGATCTTGTCTTAGAGGTGGGATTTCAAATTCCAGGGCTGAGTGTGACTGTCTGTACCTACTTTTACTCTGTATGTAAAGGTTCTGCCAGTTTTCCTTTTCAAATGGCATGAAGTATTCCACTACCCAAACCCCAGACTTGACTCGGCTGGATAAAGCAAAATCTTCTGGCAGTCATCACACCCAGGCACTAGGCGTCACAGGGCTCTGGCTAATAGGTGGCTGCATTTCATTAGTGGCTGGAGTGATTCCTGTGCATATAGCACCATAGCCTGTATATCTGCAAAGCCTTTAAAGCACTTTGGGATGAAATTAGCTCAATGCACAATAATGGTCTCAATTTAGCCCTGCAATCTGCAGCCAAAGACTTGGAGCAACTCCCAAGGGAGAGCAAAGATTGACTTGTTTCAACCCTGCTCCTCTGAAGGCAGACCCAGTGAGTGCAGCGCCATGTTCTGTCCAAAGGCAGGCAGCTTCTCCTCCCCTGCCCAGCCATCAGGCAGGCACCGCTCCCCTCTGCTGCGCCCACAGCCACTGTTTCTGCACAGACGGCAGACCCCTTCCCACTGCCCGGGCATCGTTTCCCCTTCAGTGTCATATGGCACGTGCTGGCAACAGCTACCCTTACTCTCACAAGGTCAGCTTTTAATGTGGGGAAAGAAATGCTAAAGTCACCCTTACTGATATGCACTAGCATGTGCTATTTGTCCCATCTCTTATTTAATGTGCTTGGGTACCCAGAGCCGCATCACTCGTAACACGAAAAACACGCACAAACAAATCCCGAGGTCAGTTTGGCCACACTGAAAGAAAATAGTTTAAAAAAAAAAAAAAACCCAACAAAAAAACCAAACCCAAAAACAAACAAACAAAAAAAAAACCCAAACAAAAAAAGACCCAACCAAACCACTCGTAAGAAAGCACGGTCACAGTGGTAGAATGCATAGGATGGCAGGCGACCGAGGGCCATGTGCCATCCCTGGGAGTGTGGCAAGAGTCTTTCCCAAGGCCGGCCTTTCTTTCCTCACACCTCCTGCCACTGGGGCAGATGGCTGAGCCGCTCGCAAGCTTGAATCGTATCAGGTACAGCAAGCCTGGGCTTGGTTGATTTCCCTGAAAACCTCTGTCCTATGTGGCTTTGTGGCCTACCTGCTAAATGGGTATTTATTGAGGAGAATCCCCACTGACATAATTAAGTAAAACAGAGTTGAACGGTGGTGCAATGTAAATGCAGTTTTGTGCATAAGCTGGGTATTAAAATGCATAAGATCATTCCTGTTGTCATAAGGATCCCTATCGTCATCCAGAATTGTTTTTATGATACCAGGTTTCTGTTTCCCTTTTTTTTTTTGTGTGGAAAAAAAATGCAAATAACAATAAGTTTCAAATGCACTGTGAAGCCCTTGCTGTGCACAAGTTATTCAGTTGTTGGATTCCTTTTTCTCTTAAGAAATCTAGTTTGTGGTCTAATTGCTTGCCCTTTTAATTTTTTTTTTCCTTGTATTTTGAAGCAAAATGGTTATTCAATGTAATTCTGTAGCACCAACCTAACTGTTTCAGAAACTTGCTTTTTGCACGGAGAGAGGGGGGAAAAAAAAAAAAAAAAAGCTTTGCTACCATATGATTGTTAATACACCCAGTCCTGAGCTGGAAGGGAGCAGGAGTAGGTGCAACGGGGAGGACATAAAAATGGCTATGCCTCACACCACTGGGACTTGGACGGCACCAGGCTCGTTTGCAGCCTAAATTAATATAGTCCTTAGGCTGTTCTAATTTATCCATTCAGTCCCTGACCTCAAAGGACCTCTATCTGCTGGGGAGGTGCCAGGAGGGAGGAAGCCGGTTGCCGGTTCGGTGCATGGCGGCAGCGGGGAGGTGATGGGATCTATTCCAGCTGCTCGACGTCACCCAGGATTCCGGCGCGGGCTGGGCTGGGCCAGCAGCAGCAGAAAGACAGCAGAAGCCTTCCAGCAGCTTGGCACGGCAGTGGTTAAGCTTGAATGGAAGCAGGGCAGGGTTTAGTCTGCCAGCCAAATCCAGTGATGCTGGAATCCACCGATATCCCATTGACTTTAGAGGAGGGGGATATTGTCCTCTGGGGCTGCGTGCAGGGCAGGGTGCCTCCTGAAGTAGGGCAAGGCCCGACCCCACAAAACCCCCAGGGAGCTTTGCCGTCAAAATCTCCGGAGGAAAAAGGAATAAAGGGGTGGAAGGAGGCAGCCGGGCAGAAAATGTGAATAAATATGGTTTGGGTTTAACGGTGCCCTCAAGACTTCTCTGTGACCTTGATGAGCAGGAGAGGGATGCGGGCGGGAGGCCCGGGGTGATGCCCGCCACTGAGGACAGGCATTGAGCGACCATTTTATAAACCGCTGCTCTTCAGAGCCGGTGACTTGATGATTCATGGGGCTGGTGAAGGTGGGGGGAGAGGAGAAATAAAGGTGGGTGTGCAGTGTAAAAATGCTGAACGAGTAGGCTATTGGGGAGGGGGGAAAAAGAGGAAAGAAAAATAATAAAAAAAAAAAAAAGGTTGCTTTTTCTGGGAGTGAGGGAAATCCATTATAATATAGTAAGCTGAGAGTGTGCTGGGTATGGCCTCCTGCTTACAGCCTCCCCCTCCCTGCCCAGGGCCGCAGTGGTGGGGAGATGGGGCTGTGTGGGGGGGGTGTATGTGGGGGGAAAGATCCGTGTCTGCCATGAGACCAGTGTGAAACAAATAAATAGTAATTATTTGTCAAAATTATTATTTAAAAAAAAAAGGGGGGGGGGAGGATGGACACCCCACCGCCCCCCCCCCCCCCCCCCCAAAGGAACTGTTAACTGTAGGCCTGATTTATAAGCGGCACCATCAAAACCCCCAAAATAATAAAAATCTCACCAAGGCGTCTCATTGAGGAAAAAGGAGTGAGGGAAAAAAAAAAAAAAGAAGGGAAAAAAAAGGACATTAAAAAAAAAAAAAACAACACCGGAGAAAGGAGGAGGCGGTTGGGGGTGGGGGAGCGCAGAGCCCCGGTGCGTGTCACTGAGGCAGCATTGACGCAGGCAGCTCTGACGGCAGCAACCGCCGCGGCGGGGACGGCGCGAGGCTGAATGGGAGCGGCGAGCGCGCGCGCGGGGGGGGATGGGGGGAAGGGGGCGCCTCGCGGCGCCCCCTCCCCCCCCCCCCCGGCCCCGCCTCAGCCAGCCCGTTGCTGCGGCGCTCATCGGTGTGCCGGGCACGGAGCGGCGGGCGAAGGGGTTTTGAGGGGAGAGGGTGCGTGTGGAGGGGAAAGAGCGAGGCCGGCGGGCCAGGATGTGTCTCCCTGACCTGCCTGTCGCCTCGGTCGGGGGGGCGGTCACCTCAGACCTCGGCGAGGGGCAGGGGTTTTGTTGCCCCCCCCCCCCCCCCCTTCAGTCAAGGGCAGGGGCTGTGTCCTTCCCGCCGAGCCCGCCTGCGGGCTGCCGGGTTACCTCAGCATTTGCCTTCACCGACCTCCCGCGCGGTGAAGGCGGTGACCGCTGCGGGTAGGACGTGCCGATTTTGGTGGTGGTTGCTGCTTTACGACCCGGGAAGCAAAGGCTGGCGCAGCCACTCGGCCCTTCAGTTGGTTTCCTGTAGCTGGTGGGACGCTGGGGGGACTGTGGCCCTCTGCATGGGGAGAAGTTCAGCTTTCCTGCGAATTTCTCAGGGCTTTTTTCATACCATCTCTCTTAAGATGCAAAAGAAAATGATGATTATGTTGCTCATAATGCAAACACTTAGGGTTTGCTTGTCTTTGCAGCTTTTTTTTCTGTCTTAAGAAAGGACAAGTTGACTCCTGTTCCCAGGCCTTTCTCTGCAACTACAACATAATCATTTGTCTTCAGAACCTAAAGAATTTTCATAAAACTGTGAAAGGTGGCAATGCTAAATTTTTTGCTGTGCTTCCCTGCCTTTGGGTGTTCCAACTGCTGTTAAGCAAGCCTGAAAATATCTCCTTGTCTGTGTGACTGATGTTGTGCTGTTCCGTAGCAGTACTTAGAAAGGACCTCACATTTTAGGGTCATCAGTCTGGTAACTTCCAGCTCTGTATTCACTACAACCTTTTTATCAAAAGGACAGTACAGGAAAGAGTTTTCCCCTCTGTCAAGCAAGATGATTTCTGAAGGGAAGCAAAAATGTGAGGCCCTGACTGAAAAATCAGAAGCCACTACGGTGGCAGAAGGAGACTGAAAAGAAGGCTGCTGGTGGCTGAGTCCTAGGCGGTGTTAAACCATGCAGTATGTTACTTTTTCTTCAAGCAAGCAGGACATATGTTGGAGCATGCGTGAGCCCATGCCATCTGATTGTACCCTCACATCCATCAGAGCAATTCGGGGGCTTTTTTGGTCAAATGTGTAGATTAACATTGGCGGAAGAGGAGAATCCTTTCTTTTCTCCTCTCTGCTCTCCCCAGAGAAGTCTCTGTCCTGTGTTCTAGGTCCTCAGTCTACCAAACTTGAGAAAGCAAAGCTTCTGCAAGACAAATTCTGTTCTTGAAGAAAAGAGGTTTCCTGAAGGTTTTTATGGAGTTTTCAAACCAGAAGTGCTATCTGGAATGTTGCTGAAGCTTGTGACTATGAGTGCTGGTGTTTGTTGCTGTTCCTGCCTTACATTTTCACTTTTACACAGATGCAAGTAGTGAAGTGGTGTGAATTGCACTAGTGTAACAGTTCCTTCAGCCAGATATAGTTTACTTGGGTGGTCATACAAAAAAAAAGGATAAAAAAATTGTTTCTATAAATACATTAACAGCAAAAGCAAGACTAAGGAGAATCTTCATCCTTTATGGGATGCAGAGGGAAACACAGTGACCAAGGATGAGGAAAAGGCTGAGGTACTCAATGTCTTCTTTGCCTCAGTCCTTAACGGTCAGACCAGTTGTTTTGTGGGTACCCGGCCCCCTGAGCTGGACCACAGGGATGGGGAGCAGAATGAACCCCTCATAATCTAAGAGGAAATGGTTAACGACTTGCTAGAACATGTAAGATTTACAGAAGTCTATGGGGACCAATGGGATCCACCCAAGGGTACTGAGGGAGCTGGCAGAAGTGCTCACCAAGCCACTTTCCATCATTTATCAGCAGTCCTGGCTAACTAGGGAGGTCCCAGTTGACTGGAGGCGAGCAAATGCGACGCCTTCTACAAGAAGGGCCACAAGGAGGATACAAGGAATTACAGGCCTGTCAGTCTGACCTCAGTGCCGGGGAATGTTATGGAGCAGATCATCCTGAGTGCTATCACACAGCACGTACAGGACAACCAGGCGATCAGGCCCAGTTATCATGGGTTTATGAAAGGCAGGTCCTGCTTGACTAACCTGATCTTCTATGACAAGGTCCCTGCTTAGTGGATGAGGGAAAGGCTGTGGATGTTGTCTACCTAGGCTTTAGTAAAGCGTTTGACACAGTTTCCCACAGTATTCTCCTGGAGAAACAGGCTGCTCATGGCTTGGATGGGCCTATGCTTCACTGGGAAAAAAACTGGCTGGATGGCCGGGCCCAAAGAGTGGTAGTGAAAGGAGTTAAATCTAGTTGATGGCCGGTCACAAGTGGTGTTCCCCGGCACTTGGTATTGGGGCCTAATCTTTTTAATATCGTTATCAATGATCTGGACAAGGGCATTGAGTACACCCTCAGTAAGTTTGCAGATGACACCAAGCTGGGCAGGAGCATTGATCTGCTTGAGGGTAGGATGGCTCTACAGAGGGATCTGGACAGGCTGGATTGATGGGCCGAGGCCAATGGCATGAGGTTCAACAGGGCCAAGTGCTGGGTCCTGCACACGGGTCACAACAACCCCATGCAGTGCTACAGGCTTGGGGAAGAGTGGCTGGAAAGCGGCCTGGTGGAAAAGGACCTGGGGGTGTCTGTCAACAGCCGGCTGAATATGAGCCAGTAGGGTGCCCAGGTGGCCAAGAAGGCCAACAGCATCCTGGCCTGTATCAGGAATAGTGTGGCCAGCAGGACTAAGGAATGATTGTCTCCCTGTACTCAGCACTGGTGAGGCCGCACCTTGAATACTGTTCAGTTTTCGTCCCTTCACTACAAGAATGACATTGAGGTGCTGGTGTGTGTCCAGAGGAGGGCAGCGAAGCTGGTGAGGGGTCTAGAGCACAAGTCTTGTGAGGAGTGACTGAGGGAACTGGGGTTGTTTAGCCTGGAGAAAGAGGAGGCTGAGGGGAGACCTTATCACTCTCTACAACTACCTGCAAGGAGGTTGTAGAGAGGTGGGGGTTGGCCTCTTCTCACAAGTTACAACCAATAGGACAAGAGGAAACGGTCTCAAGTTGCACCAGGGGAGGTTTAGATTGGATATTAGGAAGAATTTCTTCACCAAAAGGGTTATCAAATATTGGCAAAGGGGAAGTGGTTGAGTATTTAAAAGATGTGCAGATATGGTGCTTAGGGACATGGTTTAGTGGTAACTTGGTAGCATTAGGCTAACGGTTGGACTTGATCTTAAAGGTCTCTTCCAACCAAAATGATTCTGTGATTCTATGTGAAGGCACAACATTATGATTTGGAAAAAAAAAAAAAAAAAACAAAAGAAAACACAAAAGCCTCACCAAAAAAGTGTGTTTAGAAAAGCCCATTAAATTCACTGGTGAAGATGCAAGTGAAAAGAACTTACAGAGCAGAATTACACGTTCAGGTGAGCAGGGACTCTAGAAGGTGTGCAGTCCAAATTCCTGCTCAAAGCAGGGTCGGCTGAGAGAGCAGACCAGGTTGCTCAACTCAACATGCCCTCTTCTCATGTGCATAGTAGGTAGTTTTAGAGCAAACGTACAACCAGAGCTGCCACTGGTTGTAGGTTTGAATGGTAGGAGCCAGATTCTTCCTTCTCTTGCTTACACTTTCTGTGTTTTATACTTATATTTCTGTAAGTTTTATACTTTCTGGGAATGGCTGCAGTTACTCCTGCTCTATGCTAGTACAAGGGAGAGGAGAAACCAGTGCTGTTGAATGAAAAGGAAAAATTCTTTGTGTATGGTTACTGAATTGCCTTTTAAAGACTATAAATATTTTGTTGTAACTGCTCCTTTAAAGTTACAGTGTATTTTGACAGTATCCTACATTTAGTGTGTATTTTGTTTTTCATTTTTTCTTTCTGTTACCAAATACATTCAGATGGAAATACCAACAATTATTCTCTGAGAGCCAAAATCATAAGGGTAGATGATTTGCTGTAGAGTAGAATTCATAATGATGCATAATAGCACATGTTTCTGATTGATAGAATTTGATTTTATTTTGTCTTCCTTAAGTAAAGGGTTAAAAATCATTGGAAATACAAATCGGAGCATATCTTGCAGAAACATGAAGTTAGAATTGATTTTTTTTTCTCCTTCTTGCACAGAAAAACGTGAAGAAACAAAAAAACTGTAGATTGGACACCATAGCAAGGGTTTAAAAGCGTAACTCCTGTGAGACACTGGGACGGTTGAGGAGATGTAGCTAGAAAACAGAATGAAAGCTGAATGAACAGTAAGTGGAAATCATGTGATTTTCCAATACTGGGATTACTCATTTAGACTAAAATATTAACCCCCCCACAATCTCAAATGAAGGTTTTTGACTGAAAACCCAGGAGAACCTGATTTTCAGCTGCTTATTCTTCTTATTATATTATACATATTATATTATATGTAATCAAAAATGTTTTTTACCCAAATGAATTTGAGAGGGTTTTACCCCTCACTGCTCAAAATATTTGAGTACAAGAGACACCAAGACAGGCTCTGTGCTGCAAAACATGCAGGCCAGAGGAAGTGGGGAGGCAGAGCAGGTAAACCACCTTGATACTCCCCCAGGCACAACAGCTTCTCCAGCAGAGCTGCCCCAGTACAGCCCTGCAGGCCTGGGCTGGCCAGCGCTGCCATGGGATGCCTCCCTGGCCATCCTGCCAGCCTGATGCTGGGGAGCTGTCAGGAGCAGGCAAGAGAGCCCTGTGCTGGCCGCACTCTCTGCAGGGCAGCTCCCTTCCTACCACCAACTCTGCCACTGTCCCCCAGGGGCCTAGCGTGGGCCTCCAGGTCTTGCCGTAAAGTAGAAACTTTGGTCTGTAAAGGAGGCTATAGAAGTAAATAAGTTAAATAAATTAAAAAAAGACAGGTCTTGGATTATTGGAAGAAAGCATCATGCAAAATGGCAGGGACAAAGCCCAGAGTGGCAGTGTTTGGGGGCAAGAGGCCTTTGCAGGATGTTTTCTCCTAATCCAGCCCTTTTGGTAACCTAAAGTACCACAAATTATTTTCAAGCATACAGTGTTTCACATACTCCCATCGCAGAAATTCTCAGTACTGACCTTCTAATGCTGGGCTAGAGTCTAAGAAATCTAGAAACCTGGAAGCAGAATGACCCACCATGTCTTTTACAAATGCAACATAGTTACTGTTTCATCACATTGATGCCATAGAGACTGAGGGGGCAGGTGCATGCTTTCTTTGCTGGGTAGGGGACAGTGGATTTTACCTCCCAGAAGCAAGGGAGTTGTGAAATTCCTGCCACAGGAATAGAGGAGGAGGGGAAAGAACTGGAGCAGAGAGAGGGTAGAGAACAAAAAATGCTGGATCATCAGAGTTGCTGCCACGAGTAGATAGGGGAAGTTTCTGTACACTCCCCTCTCCATCTTAAGCAGTAGCTGCTGCCCTGAACACTTCCATCCTTTGCAACAGTGATGCATGAAAATCCAATCAACAAATTCACATTTCTAAAAATTGGTAAAGGCCCAAATAAGCCACCATATTTTTACAATTAAAAATGCTACTACACAATGGTAGCTCAGGTTTATGAGGAGACATGGATGAGGTGGCCATGCATGTTGAACAAATATAAGGTATTTACAGAAGTAGGGAGGAAAAGTGGACAAAATAACTTTATTCTGGAAGGTGAGAACACCCACTTCTCGCTAACTTAACAGAGCAAATTTACCAAGGCCTTTCTAGATTAATCATAGAATCATTATGGTTGAAAAAGACCTTTAAGATCATCAAGTCCAACCATTATCTATCTCTACTGGGCCCACTTCTAAACCATGTCCCTGAGCACCATATCTTGACGGCTTTTAAATACATCCAAGGATGGCAATTCAACCACTTCCCTGGGCAGCCTGTTCCAATGCTTGACAACCCTTTCAGTGTAGAATTTTTTCCTAGTGTCTTACCTAAACCTCCCCTGGTGCAACTTGAGGCCATTTCCTCTTGTCCTATTGGTTGTGAGGAGAGACCTCCTTTCAGGTAGTTGTAGAGAGCGATAAGGTCTCCCCTCAGCCTCCTTTTCTTGAGATTAAACAACCCCAAGTCCCTCGGCAGATCTTCATCTGTTCTGTGAAAATACAAATATTAATGTTGTGAAATTAGAGTATGTATTTCATGCTGAAAGAACAGTATTTTAAAAAAAAAAGTAAACAGAGACATGGCTTTGTATCTGGAAACTGACTTAGTACCACCTTCCTCCTAGTGCTGAATTTCATACGAAACTTTTAAATGCGCCTTTCACCCCCCTTCTTTGAATTGTTAAATTATGAGATCAAAAAGGTGGTAGTTTTTGTAGCATAAGAAATTGGGAACTGCGTCAGTCCTCTGAGTTTTCTTTGTGTTATGTGTAAACTTGTAGGTAATGTCAGTGCAGTGGGGCTACTTGATCATTATTACCACTGCAAATTAGCTTGGGGGTGGAGAAATGACACATATGGTGGTAAATTCTGGGTTTTGTTTTTAAATTGGGAAAGTGGGTGAAGCAAAAAAGTGTGTGAGAGGTATTTCAGTTCTAAGCCTGCGCTAAACTCTCCGCAGCCTTGCTCAAATCACTTAGTGAAAGATACCGTGATTTTCAGTCCTATCAAATAGTATCTTAACATGCAAGAATTCCCACTGAAAGCAGTGGAACTAGCCAGGGATTAAGGCAGTAATCAATGTGAATAAAGATGATAGAACAGACTCTTCACCTCTCTGCTGCTGCTTCCCAATTTATAAAATGAGGATAATAAAATTTACCAACTGTTCTGGGTGTTGTAAGGATACGTTAGCTCATGCTAGCAAATCACTTTGAAGACAAAAGCAAATGCTATACAAATGCTAAGGATTCTGTCAAGATGTGCAGGAGTGTATTCACAGTTCAGGGACACATACCAAAATAACGGCTTTGAGTGGAGAGACAACTTTTGCAAGAATTAGGCTTTAATGATACAGATGTCTACAATATCTGGAACGCTGTTATAAGTCACCTCATAAAGACATACAAAGAAAAAATTAGAAACTGATTGGGAAAAGTGATAGTACGGCACTGCATGGAAAATAATTGATTCTCTCATTGTGCTGTTCCTTAAGTATTGGTTACGTACTGCTGGGTCACTTAGTTCTGAACTGAGTGCGCCATGTGAGGAAAAAGTAAGAGAAAGCAAACTTGCGATGTAAGACCTCTCTCAGTCTTGGCACATTTGGCTATTTGCTGTGCCTGTGTGCAGTGTGTATTGTACAGAGGTGCATTTGTCTTAACCAATGCTATTTCTATCTCCTCTGAACTTTTAATTTTGTATCCCTTTAAAATATGCTGCATTCAGACTGACGAGTCACTGAAAACGCCGTGAATGGTCCTTTGTGAACATGATTGACAAGCAAGGCTGGTAATGCTTTAAAAAATAAAGCAAAAAGTAAAGTGTTTGCAAACTGAGCTATATTTATTGAAGGTCTTTTGCCTGATGATTTCAGATATTGACTCATGTGAGGCAAATACCCAGTCCACATCCATAAGCCTGAAAACACTTCAAGTCTATCTCTGACTACAACTGTGTTTAGTAGGGCCTTAACTCCAGGTCCCAAGACCTGCCTCTGGAATCCTGAAGTGAGGGGTCACCTAATGCAGTGTGAGGATTCCTATTTACCTTCACAAGCTTTAGATCAGGGCCTTCCTCTCTTCTAATGAAAATACTTCGGACTTAATATACTGAATGTCACTTGCTTAAATTTGCTGACATAAGTCCACCAAAAGAAAACAGTTCATGTAATCCTATCTGAAAGAAGTTAGCGAAGTCACTGAAAGTGGGTAGCACTTAAGTGAGTAATACCATAGAAATTTGTTACTTGTCAGAGAATTAAAAATGAACTAATAGCAGAGCTGTCGTGTACCATATTAGACGTTTTTCCTTGAGGCCTTCCTGAGTGATAGCTAATCACAGTGCCAGGCAGAGATGGAAGGCAGCATTCATCTGGAGGTGGGAGAGAGAAGTACTGGAATTCTTACATAAAAAAAAAGGTTGGTAAATAAGAAACCCCAAACACTGATAAATCATTTCAGACTGGCACTATCCCCCTCAAAAGTTCCTCTTTGCTTTTCTCCCCTGGGCTGTATCCAGTCAACCAGCAACATGCTATCTTGTCCCCTTCTTCCGTTTCCCTCTGAGACAGTCCCAAAACGATCTGAAGTGCAGAATCACTTCTAGGCTGTGAGTAAAGAAAGCCAGCGTTGGTACAGAACATGGAAAATGGTACTGCCTTCCCTTTCTTTTTCTCCCTCCTTCTCTCCTACTGTATGTGTCAAAGAGTTTAACTGTGGAGAAGGTGGCTCCTTGAGATGGTCCAAATCTTGTAGGTAGTGGGAAGAAATTTAAAAAGAGTGCTTAGGAGTAATGGATGGAAAACTTTCCTTTGGCTATCATGTAATAGAAATGATGGAATAAAGTCCCAAAGGGAGTTAGACCTAAAGTTTGGCGTGGTACAGTCTCAGAGATTGTTTATGGAATTATCCTGTTCACCCCATGTCCTCCCCCCAGGAGATGATCTATTCTGTATTTCCATCCCTGATACTGTAATAAAAACATGATCTGTCGGCATGGTAATAATTTAGTGGAAACTCTTGTGTAAAGGCAGATTGATGGGAACTTCCTAAAATGCAGATGTGAGATAATGCAGTGTCTTATATTGTGATAGATATATTGTGACTTCTGTGTGCTGAATGGGCAGAAAAATACCACATTTAGAAACATAGTACTTATGATAAAATGAAATATAGGTAGCATAGGATTGCCCCTGATACAAATGTATCTCTGTAAATATTTTAGGGTATCTCTCTGAAGAAAAGGGATGTGCTACTAGGTCCTGAAAAACTCCGCAAGTCATTCACAGAAATAAACACCTTGCTAAATCAGACTGTGTAAGAAAGCAAGCATCTCCTGCTGATGGTTTGAAAATCTCCTCCTTTATTATGCAGCCAAATCTTACCAAAGTCTTGTGTGGGAGATTATCATACCAGATATATCAAAGGCCCATCATGAATGCCACACTTAACATCCACGCTTGCAAGAGAGGCTGTATTGCCTCTTCTCCCTGCTTGGCACTACTGTTTGCTGTCCTCTTTCCCTTCTCAACAAGATAAACTTTGAAAAGAGAAAGAACCTGGCACCTTGTGAGTACTCCCAGGAGACAGTCAACCTGATTTGGGCTTGCAGTGATACCGCTTACATCACCAGTATCTAAAACTGTTCCAGCAAAGAACTGGCTTAATGGTTTGGGCAAGTAGAAACTTACTGCATGTAACCCTTTGGAGGCCGAACAAGCCGTGCTCCAGACCCGGCAGGACGCAGACGGAGAATACCGGACCGCAGAGCGTGGGGCTGGGGATGGAGAGAAAGGGCAGAAAGCAGCATTCACGGGGCATCTCCGAACACGGACCCGGCCGCACAGGCTGGTCGGGGAATGGCCTGCTCGGCCACCCAGCACCGCACGCCCCCGCACGGCTCGACAGCACAACGAAGTCACCCAGCCGGACTGGCATCCCCGGGGACCTTCCCCGCCGCCGCCCCCCCGCTCACCCCCGGCCCCTCCCGTCCGGCGGAGGCAAGCCGCGGAGGAAAGGGCTGCTCGGTGTCCCCCCGCCCCCGGGTGCGGCCCAGCCCGGAGTCACCGCAACGCGGACACGCGTGGGCCGGAGCATCCAGGAGAGGCGCTGCCCTCCCCCGCAGCGGAGCCGGGCGCGCTGCCCGCAACGGGAGCGCGGCGCGGTGTCTGCGTGCCCGCTGCCGCCCGGCAGCCGGGTGTGCTGCTGGCAAGCGGCAGCGGGGGTTATTTAACACCCGGGCTGTCATTTCTAGGACAGCGGCTCACGGGAAGGTGGTGGTGGTGGGGGGATGAATGAAGGGAGGCCTCCCTCTCCCCCCCCCCCCGCCGCGTTTGCAGCGCCCGCGGGGATTGGCAGCCCCGAGGTGCGGCCGCCCCCGCGCCCAGCAATCCCCGCCACCGGCCGCCCCCGCCGCGGCTTGGCAGGGCTCGGGAGAGTGGCAGCAGTCCCCATATGCGGTCAAAACCGTGGCAGTGGGAGTCTGACCCCACATGGAAGGGAGCCCACTGCTTCGCATCGGCTTTTTTTTTTTTTTTTTCCGCCTTTTCTTTGTAAGCACCTTCCAGTGCTGCAAAAAAAAAAAAAAAAAATAAAATCGTTGCAGCCTATAGCAAGAAATTGCTACTTAAGAAGATCTATCCATACACCAGAAACACTTTAGCATGTACCCGAGCCTAAATATATTTGGAAAGATGGGGGGAGGGCACTTTTACCCGGCGTTCATCAATGCCTGCTTGAAGAGAGACAGAAATAATTAAGGGAAAAAAAAAAAAAAATCCCTCCCCTCCCCCCGCCCGAGCAATCATAATACATTGAAATTTCCCAAAGTCTAGTCAGCTGCAAAAAATAAATGTTTCTGGAGCTGGAGGATCATGTTGCAGAAGCGTGTGACTGCAAGACCTAGATTCCTTTCCCTGCTCTCCCCCCCATCTCTTTCCTTAGGTGTTTTTTAGCATTATTATTTGTTTTGGGAGGGGAAAAATCATCTTCGCTTCAGTCTCTTGCTAGAGGTCCAGACTGCTTACGTCTGAGCGCCCCTTATCATTTCAGTGAATGGCAATTGCAGCCTTGGTGCTGTTATAGCAATGAAGCTACAGACGTCATTGCCTCCTGTTGGACGTGAGATGTGTCCAAGCATCAGCCCCTTTTGCTTAAGAAAAACTCTTTAACTTCCACGCAGCCGACAGGCAGGCTTTTCTAAGATCCTGTGGACCCAACGTTGTATTGATAGTTATATCTTTTTATTTATATATATACACACGCACACATACACAGGTGTGCATGTGTATGTGTGTTTGTACGTATGTATATAGAGAGACAGAAATAGATAAATTAAAGCTGCAGCTATATTGCAAGCGCCTCCAAAATTTCCTGCTCGTCAGAGTAGCTCTCTGCATCGTTTTGTTAAATACAGCCCGGCGGGAAAGCCATCATCAATCCATTTCGGGTAACAAGGAAGACTTGTTGAACACCTTGTTCTCCAGACCCCGGGAAGATGCTGGGCTGCTGGAGCGTGGAAGAGCCAGGATTGTGCCCTGAACTTCACCCACTTGGCAGCCGCTATTCCTAAACCATTTTCCCCTCTCCTCCCCTGCCTCTTTGCCTCCCGGACTGAGAATCTGCTCTTTAAAGTTGATCTGAAGGGGAAAGCAGAGACGAGCTTGTGCATAGTTTGGAGGGTAAGTTGTGTCCTCCCCCCGCCCCCTCTCCCCCGCGAACAAATACCCGCTAGCGAGCCTTGAAACCCACCAGGAAAGGGGCAGGTGGCGGGGTGGAAGGGGGGAGGACGAGACGAGACGAGATGGGACGGGACTCCCCGGGGGAGCGGCACATCTCGCACCCAGGACTGAAAGGGTTACAGAGGGAGCGAAAAAAGACCGACCGACCGACTGACTGCGGGGATACTGACTTCACGGCGGAGTTTGCAGGGTGCGAGGGATACGTGAATATTCCCAGCCGGCTGCGGAGCCCAGCACCACCGCTCCGCCGCCGCTCCCGCAGGTGCCGGGCGGGGTGGCCGCAGCCCCCGCCGAGCTGAGCCGCCCCCGCGGGCCGCGCCGCGCCCCTGCCCGCTGCCAGCCCCTCGCCCTCGCCCGGCCCCGGCAGCCTCCGGGGAGCCGAGGATCCCCGGCTTCCAGAGCACATGACCCCTGCAGGGAATTTAGCCTCCCTGCACCTGCAGGCTCTTGTCATCCCTCCTCCTCCTCTGCTCCTGGTTTTCTTTTTAATCCTCTCATTCCCCCGCTCTCCACCCCCCCATCCATTCAGCTTTTACCTTTTTTTTTTTCTTCCCTTTTTTTAACCAAAAGGAATCCCAACAGGGGGAAATAATATCAATCAGCTCCCTCTTTCCCCAGTCCCCCCCCCCCCCCCCCCCCCCCCCCCCCCAAAAAAAAAAAGCACCACCCGCTAACATTTGGAAAATCAACAGAGGACTATTGCCTCTCTCTTTAATTTTCACTCACACACTCAGATGAATGAGCCAGGAAGGGGGAGACCTCAACAGCCCCTTTAGACGTGGGGCTGAATTGATGGGATTGTGATTTGTAGGATTTCTCCACTTAGTCCCTGCCTCCTACTTGCTCTCCAGCCACTCCAAAGTCTCTTCCCCTCTCTTTAAGCAGCGATTTCTTTCAATCTCTCTCTCTCCCTCCCCGTGTCTCTCTCCCTCACACTCTCCCTCTCTCTCCACATACACTCATCTCCCCGGAGAGAGAGAGGAGAAACTCAACTCCCAAACACCGACCAGATGTCGAAGAAACGCAAAGCCCTGGAGGGCGGCGGAGCCCGGCTCCCCCCCGAGGACCCCAGAGCCTGCTTTGGGGCCGGCGAGGAGCAAGGTAGGGCGGCGGAGGCCTGCAGGTGGCCGGGCGGTTGGCAGCCGGGAGCCCACCGCAGGGGCGCGTCAGCCTGGCTGGCCTCCCGCAGCCCGCCGACACCACACCGGGGTGACTTTGGCGTTTAGGCCAGGCTGCTCCCACCAGCGGGCTCGAAACCGCAGGGCTCTTCCCACTGCACCGACACTGAACTTCTGAGAGGGGAAGGGTTAAGGGGGGCAAGGGGAAGGGGAGAGGGAGAGGGAAGGGAGGGTGGGAGGGCAGCTGAGGGGGGTGGAGGGTCTGCCGAGCGGTCCAAGCTGCCATCCCCACTGCAGTTTGTCGCTGGCATGGGCATAGCCACGCTGCCTCATTGATTTGTAGCTTGTGTAAATCTCTGTTTGCAGGGCGCTCCTAGCCTGGGCAGCGAATGAGCTATAGGCACCTAATATATACGTTGCGGTTTTGCGTGGGTCCAATTTCCTTCAGCAAGCCCCTCTCCCTGGTGCGATTTCGGTTGCGTCATGTCGAGGCTTCAAATGCTGCACTTGCAGCGCACTTTGCATCCAGCTAAAGTTGGGTTTTCCCCAGCCTTGCTGCTTTGCTGTAATTTTTGAGCTCCAAGTATTTGTGGTGAAAACTGCTCTGTACTTTTTGACAAGATAATATCAACGTAGCAGCAGAGTGGTGTAAAATCAGCTGTGCGCACAAGTGTGAGGGAGTTCTGCAGCCAAATTTCTTCTTGCTGTTCAGTCAGCCCAGTGGGTTCCCTTCCTTTGTGTTTATTCTAAGTGGGCCCAGATGAACCAAGCTGAGCTACGGGGCTCCGGGCTTGTGCCTGTAATGCAGAGAGGAGAGGAAAATACCGTTTGGATTCAGAGCAGTGTTTCAGGCTGTTGCGAATGGCTCTGGAGGCTATGGTGGGAGATGGTGGGTGTGTGGTGGGTTCAGACGACGATGTGAATATGTCTCTGTGCATGCTTGAATTCAGAAATGCGGTGCTTTTGCCAGGGCAGGTGTACGCAGAGCAGGGAGGGATGGAATGAGTGTGTTCTCCAACATGGAGTCCGTGGTCCTTTTTGTAAGGGATGTGAAGGATCGTAATGTCACAAGTCACCCAGATCATGAAATTCACTCGCCACCATGGATGTTTTTGCTTTTTGCACGGAAATGTCTCCAGCACGGTGGCTGGTGTGCTCTTCTGGTTTCATTAGAAAGGAGCACTGGTAGTGATTCACCATCTCTCTCAAAAGACATGGTTTAGGGTTTATGTGGTTGTTGGTTTTAAATTGCTTGGCTCTCCCACATTCATATTTTCTTATCGTTTCTCTGCTTAAGACCAATCTTGACACAGGAGGGACATTTTCAGACCCTGTGAATGACTTTATTTGCATGACAGTATTCAATGTTTCTGCAGTATGGAATTTTGCTGTTACTAACCTGGAAAATCTTACCTCTTTGTCAGCAATGGAGGAGGTTAAACACAGAAAGAGCATTTAGCATAGACCTGAAAGTTGGCTATAGATTACATGTAGTTTTAATTTAAATGTATGCCAACAGTGGGTGGAGGAGCACCTTACACATTATTGTGATGCAGTGATGTGTGCTTGGTTTTCTTTTTTTTTTTTTTAATTCTTTTTTTTTTAACTCCACAATAGTATTTCCTATAACACTTCTGGTTATGTAACAAGAAACAAAAACCAAAATATAACTTTAAAACAGGATTTTTTTTTCTTTATTTCAGTGTGTACAAAACAAATGAAATGGAAAGTGAAAAAATATTTAATGAAGCATTGATGTCTATTTTAAGAGAGTGAATAAGGTATCATTTTTCTCATAAGGGGACACAAGGTATTTTGTAAATCAAACTGATTGAAAACCTGTGCTTGCACCTAGGTAATCCAGGTTTGTGCCATCTTTGACACAGTAAATGATGAAATTAAATTAAAAATGTAGTTTTATTTCTGAGCTCAAATTTATTTTTGTGAACTTTTATTCTGTTTATTTTCTCCCTCCTATTTTACAGGAAGGAATGTTGCTTGTTAATTACATTGTCTGTGACTATGTAACTATGTAACTGTAGAAACCATTAAGAGTGTGCAATGTCTCATAATGTTGTAGGGAGTGTATTTTCATGTGAGATGGTGGATGTGAAGCTTTCTTAAGGCATGAGATGTGCAGGTAATTTTTTTTTATTAATCTGAAGTATTTCACTATGAAGCACTGTGCTCTTACAGCAGGTTTACTACCTCTGTGGAGAAGGCATACTTGCTAGTTTGGAGGGAGAGTGTGTAATATTTGCCCAGAAGTATGGAAAAGCCATGTAACTCCTGGGTTTTAGCATTAAAACTTGTGTGCATTGGGAGCGGGGAGGCGGGGAAGGGGAAATGGGCATTAGTAAACGAAGGGAAGAAAAATAGAGAGCTCAGATTTCTGGAGGCTGCCAAACCCTGTGTTCCTGCAGAAGTCGAATGCAGAAGCCCTGCTGTCCTCAGCTAACGAGGTGACTTCTTTAGGTGACAGAGTGCCAGGATCCGGGTCTGCCATCTTATGTCTCCGTGTCACCTGGTCAGCTGAGGGCATGCATTACTAACAGATGAATCTCAGACCCTTTTAAGGGTCTGCACTTCTGTTTTTAAATCTTAAGAGAGTGCAGACTAATTCTTAGCTGCTCCAGACTGTGTTGGATGTTTGGCCAACTGAAGTGTGCGCTTGCGGAGTTTCATTCAGCTCTTGTTTATCCTCACTTGGCAAAGCTGTGGGTGGACAGACACTATGTAGGCCACGATGCAGATTTTTCAAACTTCCCTGGTGTGGTTTTGTTTTTACTCTCCTTCAAAGTATTTTATGAAGGACTTTGTAATCCATACTGTAACCTTGCCTTTTATTATTGGGTCTGGTGCTACACATTTCAAGCCTCACTGGTGTGGAGAGGAGATAAGGGATGAAAGTACTCAGCATCTCCCACCTTCTCAACAGTGAGAGCCTGAGCCTGTCTGTCTAACTCAAGGCACTTCACTGCTTCACCTTATTAAGAGGTGAGCTTCTAAGGCTCATTCCCACAAACTGTGGAGACACAGTGGCGTTTCTGGGGAGAATTCAGATTTTTACGTGAGCTGAATTGCCTCTCGGAGGTGCCCCTTTCTTTCCATTGACTGTGCACGGAGCCTAGGGTAACTACACTGTTTTACTTGTACCAGTCTAAGTGGCAGAAACTCCAGCAAAGCTGATGGGGTCTTAGCGGAGAAAGCAGATTGTCGTGGTTTAGGTGACAGATACGGTCGTTCAGTGCAATACCCAGCATGGAGAAGGTGGGATTTGTCTGTTGAAACACAGCTCTCTGGACTCCCTTTATAGTCAGGAAGCAGAATGTTTTTAGGGAGCAATTCATCTCTTCCTGAAGTGGAAGTCTACATTTAGTCAGCAGAATCAGATCTGAGAAGGGCTGTTTCTGCCAATTGAATAGAAAGGTAGTGCGAACATCTAGAATGGATGTAGACAACTGTATTTCAGGAGATGACTCCTGCCTTTTGACCAGATCTTTCAGGCTTTGGTGTGAGTCAAATGACAAAGTTGGGTTTTTTTTTCAGCTGCATTTGAAGCAGAGGTCTTCCCTTCTGGCGATAAACTTTTTGCTCAAAATTTTAGCACAAAAAATTGAAGAATGATCCTGCTTTCTGCGAATCGCTGTTTTCTACAAATGTGTTGAAGGCTAGGGTGGAAGATGTAAAAACGGAGGGTGTTGGTTTAAAAACAAACAAATAAAACGTGGACGCTTCTCAAAACCAAATGCAACATGACATTGGGCCTAAATTATTCAGTAATGCTGCTTCTGGATATAGTATAATACAGTATTTTAGAAATTTTCTTGCAGAGATTTTTGAGCATGATGGATTCGGGGAAGGAAGAATCTCTAAATTCTCATTGGGCTGCTCTTTCTCTATTTGGAATGCATATGAAGATAAATAAATGCATTTCTTCTTTCACCTCCCCTGTGGTCCAGTTGTTCAGAGTGCTGAATGGTCTCCATTGTCACAAATGTGAGTGACAGTTGAGAGTTTTCTCCACTTTACAAAATTGGTCTCTAAAGAGCCAACTCTTGCAAAACTCTTCCAGAGGCAAAGTTGAACTTCTGTCTGCCCAAGGGTAACTTTTAAGATGTGATTACTTTCTTTGAATTCAATGGGACCGGCCATGTGCACAAAAGTTAATCATGGGCATAAGAAAGTGTTTGCAGGATTTTGAGGGTCTCAGTTATTTTTAACCAAAGCCCTCTTAAGGGTCACTGCTACGCAAAGGGTACTTCCCTAGTAATTACTAGGGGGAGCAGTTTATACTAAACTGTTCTCTCTGACTAATACTAGATGATTTATGTGAGTGCTTAGCATTCACGTTTGTCTTGAACTTTGGTATTAAGTTATTGATTATTATTAAATTTTATTTTGGGATCATCAGACACAGGAAACAAAGTTCTGTCCTGATATTGAAGGCTTACATTGATGTAATGGAAATCAGTATTGAACCCAACTTCTGAATGACAGTTTTCCCCCAATACTCAGTCTTCATCAATGCAATTAAAGTTACAGTCTTTACTCCATTTGTTGTTTTATCATGCAAGTGACTATTGGGATTCCTTCGAGCTCTGCACACTGTTGTTGATCTTCATGTTTCTCTGATACAGTTGGAAAAGCAAAAGCAGTTCTTCCCTTGTGTGTGCGATTTGAGGCTTCAGTTTCTTCCATACTTACTTTTCCCCATCCTCTGTGTCCTGGCCATTCTTTTCTTTCCGCTTAGCTTCTGATCCCTGAAACAAACAAGCCCTCACTGCCTCTGGATCCCCACTCTGGAAGATCTGGCTACTCGGAGTTAAGGTGTTTAGTGACGGTGGCTTATGCGTTTGTGAGAGCATGGGAAAGAGAAGGGAATTATTGTACAGCTTGGGTTTTGTGCTGATACTGTAATAGCACAGAAAAAAGTGATCCTTTTGACTTTGGTCAGAGGAAAAAGGTTTTGTGTCACCAAAAAAAAAAAAAGAAAAAGAAACACCGCAACAGCTTTTTAAGGCCTTTGTTAATGGAAAAGAAACCATGCTTTCCAAAGCTGATTAGCTGGTTACTGATAGTTTCCTGTGTTAGATTTGATTTTTGATCTCTTTCTCCTGAGATGGTCAAGGATCTGCCTTCCAGATGCTGTGAATGATAGATGGAGTCTAACTTTTGGTTTCAGAGGATCAAATTCAACATGCCGAAAAGGAAGACAAATTTACCAACCCACTGCAATGTATGTGAAGCTGCAAACTGAGAATGCTGGAAAGATGTAAAGCTAAGGAGAATTCAAAACGTTTGGGAAGACAGAGTGGGGACAAGGTATATATGCTGTGAAAAAGCATCGTAAGCACTCCCTGGAAAAAATATCTTCCTCTGGTGGTGTTGCTAACTTGCCTTCCCAGCCACTGTCTCATAAAGGCTGTCGAAGAGCTTTTCTGTTCCCATTTGATTCAGAAAGGTGTGTTAGTGTGTGCCTACATATAAGTTTATGGGCCTTGTTTGAAGTAAAATACTAAGGCTAATGCTTGAGTGTTTTGCTGAGCTGGTGTTTCCATGTAGGAGAGGACTTTTCTGTCCGGTAGTGCAGTACTGCCTAGTACAGCTTGGTCCTGAGCTGCTGCTACCGAGACGTGAGGTCACTATCTGCATTCTAGGGGGAAAAACGCTATCCCAACTGACGTCATGAGGCAGAGCCATAGGGAAAGGGGTGATATTTTAAGTACTTGACATAGTTGCTTTGGTTGGAAAGTGTGACTTTGGGTGAATTACTGAATTGCCCTATAAATAAATTTATCCAAACATTTTAAAAATGGAGATGACTTTTTAATTATTTGTGGGCACTTAGACATTTCAGCTATGCTGGTCATGTAGTGTGTATGGTAATGCTATAAAAACTCCTAGTGAGTCAGGAATCGAAATTTCAGCGAAAAGCAGTGGAGAAGTCTCCTGAGTGACTTTTAAAAATGGGACTTTGGTTAAATAACCAGACTTTCCAGCAAAAGCATCTCTTGAAGCTTTGAGGTAACTATTTGAGACTCTGCTTTGGGCTTTGTGAAGTTGTGCGATAGTTACTGCGATGATGGTGCTGTAGCCCCATTTCCATCTGGCTGTGAGTGCAAGATGTTAGTTACTAACCTGCAGACGGTGATACTCCAGTGTACCAGTAGGTGGTAACACAAGGTAGCAAGTGCTCTTAAACGGAGTCAAGTTGTGCAGTAGGCTGGGTCCACACCTGCTGGTCGCTGTCTCCCTACCTAGAGACTCAGTGGGGAGAGAGCAGCTCTGAAACAGATCTTCAATGGAGACATCCCCCTGACTGCACAGGGAGCTTGAGTGGCCTCCCAGAGGGGACTGGGACTAGTCTTTGGAGACCCTGGCCCTCACCTGGCCTCAGGTGCTCCCCTGGTTGTAGAGGTGCTGCCTGGTTAACGGAGACCCTGGCAGACAGTGAAGAAGGGCTCTTGACTTAGGATGCCTTCTAAAACTTGCAGAAAAAGCTAAATAGGGAGGACAGTCATAAAAGTGAGAGGATTATAAAGGAAGCAAAATTGAAAATGTAAAAACTTTGCAAGTTTCCTTTAATTTCTGTTAGAATGAAAATCTGTGTGAATCGCCTGGATTTACTAACCAGGTGTTGTATTGTTTCTGTTTGTTTTCCTTAGCCACTCTCCTCTTTCTGTAAATAAATAAATAAATGAAGCTTCTTCCATATTCCTGGTCAGCCAAGGAATGGATATCTACCCTTACTATGAAATGTATGGGGAGAGCCCTGGTCTCCCTGTTATGGTGTCCACGTTCACCTGATCACCCAGTGTTGGCAGGAGGCTGTGTTTTATTGATGATTCCACCTTGCCATGGCTCCTGAGTCCGGTGCTTCTATATGGAAAGGAGAAGAGTTGTACAAGCCAAGTGACATGAAAATGCAGATGTATTTATTTTTTTAAAGGCATTGTGTTGTTCATATGCAAAACCAGACTCTTAATAATCTGTAACAAAGCACTTGTTTATTAATAAAGTCACTTTGTGTTTTCACCCTCTGGCCTTAAAGTTTTTGTACTATTTGGGCGTAATCCTGTTTTTAAGTTACTAGTGATAATGCAAAAACCTTGGCAACTCAGTGAGCAACAGTTGCGGCTTTATGCTGGAGGAGGAGAAGAGGGATGCTGTCTGGGTTTGATGGGCTAGAATATAGTCAGTTTGTGTGTTTATCAGTTCAGCCACAGTGTGGTGGCTAATAATGTTGACATTTAAGGTGTGCCTACACATTGGGCAATTGAGCTTGTGTTCCTAAGCTCATTCCTAGTGTGTCTGCTAACATGTGGAATGAGCAGCTGTACTTTGGGTGTCAAGCTGTATTAAAGCCATCCGCACTGTGCTTTAGCTGACTATCGTATCTCAGCTGAGGGGTAGTTGGTAATAGATTGATTCTTACATTGTTTTTCAGTTAGTGTTGGCCCCAGACATAATACAGGAAAATTAAAAATGAAAACCAGTACAGTATGGATCAGAGGTGGAGGAGTCATACGTGTCAGCAGTATGAAACAATAATTATAAGAAATGAGAGAGGAAACAAAGATAATCCTTGGATTGTACTTGGAAAGCACTAATAGATGTTCAGCCTTCAAGGGAGGGCTTACTTAAGTTTAGAGATGAAGGCAGAAAAATGACAGAGCGAAGATGTCAAGGCACCTGGAGGAAGGCAACCTCTGCATGGGCATAGGCTAAATGTCAGAAGAACACTATCTGCAAGAATAACCCACTTTTATGCAATTTTCTTAATCTTTGTGTAGCTGTTAAGTAAGCATAACAAATTAGTATTAGTATGCAAAATAAGCAAGTTGACTGTTCTGTTCTGTTTGTGATCAGGTTAGCTTTCTAGACCTTGCCCATGGAAAGTCTGATTATTTTTCACTTTTCACTTTTAGTCTTCATTCACCTGCGTTTTTTTTTTTTTTTTTTTTTGGTCGTATTACCTTTAGCACGGATACAGCCAAGATGGGCTTAAGTGCTCTATAATTATTATTCAGGCTTTGCAGATCTGCTCTGTATATTGTTAATCACTTCCCAATGTTATGTTTTGTAACTAAGGATTGCAAATGAGTAAGATCAGATGGTAGGTCTCTGTTTTAACTGCCCATGCAAATTCTTCAGCTGTCTTTGGGAAAAAATTGAAATAAGTTACAGGTGGCTTCAACTTCATGTGACCTTGCCAGAAATGGGACTAGGAGCACTCACACCTAGAAACTGTCAAGAAGCAATTGAGGAAGTGACCTTCCTCCTGCTTTTCAGCTGGTTTTTGCCATCTGTATAAGACTGCATGAGTGCTTCTAGTCTCTTTCAAGGCCAAACCAAAAAAGGGCTCACAGAGTCCCATCATGGCTTGTCTGGGCAGTGGTAGCTAGCAGGTGAACATGCCTGCAGGGCGTGAAGAGTTTCCTCGCTTGTGTGGAGGGAGCTGTGGACTGTTCTCTCAGCTCTGCCGCTCTTCCTCAGCATAAGGAAGGCCTTGCTTCTTAAGAAGCTCAGTACCTTCTTGGAAATGCAAGAAATGTTGCGCAGGCCAATTTTTGCATTGGTTAACTCAAGGCCCTTGCCTTCAGTGTTTTGGGGATGTTGGTGGATTTTTTGTTTTGTGCTGTGCTCCTTACAGTATGTGAAGGACTGCAGCATATTCTTGCAATGGAACTTCTGATTCCAGGAGACGGCGCTGTGGCCCATGTAGGGTTTTGAGGCAAAATATGTAGATTGCATCTGGTCATGGTACCTGAAACAGGCTAATTCTTAAGATCCAGATACTTTCCTGCAGAAGGTCCTATTTGAATGTTGGTTTTCCTTATACTATTTGTCCTTTGACTTGCACAGCCTGGTAGTTTCAAACTGTATACGCTTACCTTAGCATAAGGAAGTTTGAAAATACTTGCGATTTCAGGGCTGTGTGCAAGAACCACATGCTGAGATTTAGGCAGGGAGTTGAAGGTGCACATGGGACCCGAGTATTTGACTAGATGAAGCATGGCGCATCGACAATGGCAGCATACAGCTCCACAGATTGAAAACTACACAGGAAGACACCTGTGACCTAGCCCCACACCTTCCACTGCTGCATCTGGGGGAAGGAGAGATCCACTGCAGTTAGTCTGGGTAGGCAGGGAGAAAGCTACAGGTAGTCATCTTTCCCTCTCTATTCTGTGAAATACAAAGCCACAGTCCTGACTGGTGGTAGCTACTACTTGCGAAGAAGCCTAAACGTACACCCCTGCTAAAGCTGCACATGCAGCTTTGGAAAAGATTTTCCTCAAGATGTGAAGCTGCTAAATCCAAGGAAAGGGTGGATTAACACTGGGAAGAGATCAATGTAGTTATACGTATATATATGCTGCATGCAACATTTTTATTGGGTTCTGAAAGCCAAAAAAATCTAGCTAATCCTTTTTCTAGGCTTTTGCAGCTAATGATGCAAGTGGCTTTTGCTATGCGGCTTCTTCCACGATGCCATTCGTTCTGGGACTGCAACCCAGGCCTTGGGTGCTCCCGAGATTTTTCCTTGGTAGGATTATGTCTTCTCACCTTCTCCTTGTATCACTCCCAGGTAAATGGAGAGTAATTAGGAACAGGCTGTGCCTCACTGGTTTTTAAAGGCAGAAGATGTGTGGCACTTAACCTTTTTTTTTTAATCATTAAAGAATGAACCTGCCTATGGCAGGGGGTTGGAACTCGATGATCTTCAAGGTCCTTTCCAGCCTAAACCATTCTATGATCCTATGATGTCAGTCATTTTCGGCTGGGAAACTGCAGAATAAGCACCACTAATCCTAAAGCATTATATATTTCTAATTTGGGATTATAATAGGCTATGAAGGAAGGAGAAAGAAAAAAAATGTAAAGCTTAACATGAAGGAATATTTAATTTTATTCAGGAAACATTTTGGCAAAAATCCCCTGGATCTGCACAGAACCTACAGATTTAAGATGTCTTTGCACAGCCAGAGGCTGAGATCATGGCTGTCTAACTACAGTTGGATATTTTCATATCTGCCAAGTTTAGCCTTAAATAAATAAATGAAAAAAGGTCATGCCTCATGCTTTGTTCAAACTCTCGAAATGGTTCTCACTTAATATTTTAGGGGATAGTGACCTCCCTTTGAAGATACTGTCCTCCTGCTCAAAATCCTGCATGGAACCAAGAAAGCAGCTGTTTAAATGAAGCCATGAAATGTCTGAAGGTACTTTCTGGCATCCCCTAAAATGACCCTGGTTCAAGAAATATGCCCTACTTACTGCGAGGAGTGCAGTAAAGTCAGTCACTGGAAATCTATTAGTTGTGGGCAATTGCAAGCGCGTTACCCAACATTAACCCACAAAAAGGAAAATTAACACAGTTAAGAGTAGTTCTTGCCAGAGAAAGATGAACAAATAGGAGCAGAAGCTGAGTGGGAAGCTTTTAGCAGAAGGGGGGTGGGGGGGGGCTGTAAAGATCATCTGTTCAGGCGTGCTTTTTTACTTCTCCCCCCGCAACTCCCCAGGTATCTCTCTCTCTCATTTTTTTAAAGACACAGATGCAAATATACCTAATAGCGACTGCGAAGTCTGTAATAAGGATCAACTAGGCAGGAGGCAGTTTTCAAGGACCACTGTGATCGAGGGTAATGTTTTTACAATGAGGTCATGTCCAAAGGCAGCCTCAGCTGATTGCAAGCTTGTACTTGAGCACTGAATAACCACCTTGTCTTGCGTGGTCCCTGCTCCACAGAGCCTGCAATCTAATAAATCTGGCACACGCATACAGGGCTGTATTTTTAAAATTGCTCACTTTATGGTTTGGGGGGTTGGTTTTTTTTTGTTTGTTTGAAGTCATTGAACTCTTCCTTCTTTATCTTCCTCTATTTACTCATCTCTTCTCTGTCTTAGTACTCCAGCAAGTGACTTTTGTGCAAAGTGTTTTTCTTTACCTCACAGAAATACTATCAAGTCCTGTGAAGACAACCGTGAGATTACCAGCAGGGAGCAGGTAACAAGGCAGAGAGTGTTTTCTGGTAGGCCCGCAAGGAGGGCAGGAAGCATGGGCAAGGAAGTTCTGTCTGCTTGCTCCTACCTTCTCCTGTATTTACAGTTTCCTGATACCATTTCACTTTTCTTCAGAAACGCCCATCTTGTGATACGCAGCCGCATCTGTGCTCTGCGATAACGCTGCTGTTTAAACGGCAGGATGGAATGGGGCATGTAGGCGAGGGAAAAATATCCGAAGTCATACAAACTCAAGCAGGATTTGGCCAGAATATTTTGCTTCGAGACTTCTAAGTCAAAAAAGCTCAGAAAAATATGTCTCGCCTTGTTGTGCTATGTTCATAGTCATGGCAAACCACGTAGTGTCTTAAGTGGCATTTCATAACCTTTGATGCAATGACCTCTGTTTCCAAATACGTATCGACTGTTCACATCTTTGCAGGCTTGTCATGACTCAGCCTGAATGACACCGGTTAGTTTATACAAATTAAACTGTGAAATAGCTTATGCGTCATTCTGGTACGGTAGGGTGGTCCTTTGCGCTGTGTTACCATTTGAGGGTAACTTCTTCACTAAGTTTAATATCCCATCTCCTTTTACTAAAACCGAAAGTCAGTATTTTTGAAAGTAATGATATTAGACATACAGAAATTCTTGTTTGATCATCCTTTCTTTTATCTGTTTGAAAATGCTTTTCTTTAAAAGAAACTAAATGCTCTTAGTGTTTTATTCTGCTGTTAAAAGTCTCTCTCTTGCCAAAAAAAGTAAAGAGGAGGCGAGAAAAGGTCATTCACCCATTAAAGCACCTTGCTGGGGGTATTTAGACACCCTTTGTTACCACGAGGGAGTATTGTTTGAGGATGGTTGGGGTTTTTTGTTTATTTTCTGGTGCCCGCTAAATCTAGCAGGAAGGAAACAAAACTCACCTGGTAATCAGGGAGAGTGGTTTACTGCGGGTTTTTTGGTTGGGGTTTTTTTGGGGGGTGTCATGCAGGGGAATTTATGAAAGATAATGGGCTTGGGTAAGTGTTACTGAGGAGGAGGACACTGAAAAGGCTATAGTAGTACAAGTTTACTATAGAGTTTTGTTTGACCATTGGAGCTTTTTGCTACTGGTTGTGGTGCTTGGAAAAGTGGGGAGGGGCTTCGGTATGGCTCTTGGAACACAAGTTGCATTTGCTTCCTTACAATAAAGATACAATAAAGATTTTACACAGATTTTTTGAGAATGGAAATCTGGGAAAAGATTCCAAACAGGGAATGATGTGACTTCGTTTTACAGCTCCCTTCACCACATTTCTGGTGTTTCATGTTGGAGTCTTCCTTTTTAGTTTTCCCCTCTAAAATGATCCTCCAAATTCTCTTGCAGGACACTGTGCTTTCCTCCTCTCCAATTGTTTATGCTTAATTTAGAAAACCTAAATAAGTGCTATGATAATGTATAAGCTAATGATTTTCCTTAACCATTTTCTTCCATCCTCCAGATGTCTCTGGAGTACTACATGGTACAGAAAGTTCATTTTGAAATGAGTGCTGGGCTGGACTGTGTAAACTCCATAGCTACTTGGATGTCAGCTGGAGGAAAAATCATGTCAGGTCATCACTGGAAACTGCTGGCACAGCTCTGCTTTTCAGTAACTTTTAGTTCTCTTAATTTCTCTGATTTTACTAGAAAATAGTAAGAGTCATTAAGTAACTCCTCATCTACCTTATATCCTTGCATGAAAGGGAATGCCGTGCTGGTGCTCTTAGAAGTGCTGTTGGACTGTACAGCTGTGGTACTGAGGGTTATTACAGATGGAATAAGTCTGGCGCATGGTGTTTGTAAAACTCCAAAAGTTACTACTGAAGTCCTGCATAAGTTTTTAATATTTGTAATGATATGCCTACACAATATTAATACCAGGTTAGGCTTGCGGGGTTGGTTTGTGGTTTTTGTTGTTGGGTGGGTTTTGTTTGGTTGGCTGGTTTCTGTGAGTAGCTTTTTGTGCCTTAACTGTCAAGTTTTGACCGAGAAGGCTTCATTTATTTTTATTTAAATGATAACCAGACATGATGGGTCTTGTGCTATCATGACCAGCCCTTCGGCTGAGGTCAGAAGGTGGGAACTTCAGCTGTTTCATCAGCTCGGTGAGATTGGTAAAAGCAGATATTCTCTCTCACAATTTGCTAATCACTGGTGAGCGCAATGACAACAAGCCAATGCTGAACAAACCCAAATGGCTTTGTGTTGCCTACATGTTGTTGTAGTTGTACTCATCTTTGCTCATCTTGCTTTCTTCTGCTTTTTGATCCTGATAAAAACTGTTCTTCTTCCTTGTCCTCTTTCTAAATCTACCTGCACTGCTCAGAACTTGCTTTCTAGAGCATGAGTGACCACCATCTTGTCAGATCTGAGACTTGGTGAGGAGTGGGGGTTAGGCACTGAAGAAGGAAAAAAGAGATGAGTCTTGGTGTCATCTCCGTCTCATTCTGCAGACTTAATTCTGCTATTTTTTATACTGGTTTGTTGCATTTGGGCATTTGTATTTTAAAATAACTTAAACTTAGGAGTGTGTTTGTCAGGTAGCAGAAGATGGGAAGCACCTACTCCAAAAAAGCTAGCTGAATTATCCAGTTGGAGCAGATGATACTTAGTAAGAGTTCAAGGATGTACCGAAAGAATGGGGGCAATGGTTACAAGAGTGGAGTGAGATATATGTATATATATATTTATAATAACAAAAATTATGTGCTATACTTGCTAAGTCTGAAACCTCTTTGTGGAAAAGCTGCTTCTGCCCTGTTTTGTTGTACCCCAGAATTCCTCAGCTTGCCTATTGCTATTGGTTAACTGCAGGCCAGAACTTGTCTACCTGCCAGAAGAGATACTTTTAGTTCCGGGAATCTGTAGATGTTTTTTTCTTTTCTTCTCTGAGAAGATTACTTCTACCAGCGTACCAGAACTGATTTTAAATTGGTAGTTTTAGATATTATATTGGTATTTAGCTTTGTTTTCCAAATCTAAATTATTAAGTGCAATACTTTCATTACGGAAATAAAATGCTATTCCTACCTATGCTCAAATTCAATGTTTTCCTTGCTGACATGGCACAGAACATGGTATGTGACATTAAGCCACGTCCTTACATAGGGAAAATCGTTGAAGTTAGAGGTATTGCATTGGCCAGTATAATTGGGCTCTGCTCAACTACTGTAGAGCAACAAATTGATGCTGCTTGGGAAAGGGAGACTGGGATGAACATTCGTCCACTGTTCTCACCCTTGCGTGAGCTGGTGAGGGGCCTACTATGAATATTCCTGATGTGATGTTTAAGGTGATTGAACTGAACCTGGCATGAGACTCTAAGCAACAGATCCCGAAATAAATACTCACTTTTGAATATAGTGTGTAATACATTTTTTTAAATGTTTGCTGAACATGTTTTTCTGTAATAAACTTCTACAGCATTTGAATGTCTTCTGTTGTCTTTTCACGGAAGTTTCACATTTCAAACACCTTAAGCGTGTTGTGAGAGTCCTTTCACTGCAGGAGGTGAATTATCCAGATTATCTTTATTGTGAGTGGGCTTCTTGCTTCAGTAGGAGTTGCAGGCAGCCATGTTCTCTATTTTGACAGTTCTACCTTCACATTAGTCTGGGAGTCAATTACTGTTTGAAAGTCTGGCTTTTGAGTTTTCCCAAACTGTTGTTTTTTCTCTTCTGAGGAGTTTCTTTTGCCTCCAATAGTGAATCATTTATCTTATGGTAGCTTGAACAGATGTTTCATATAAAGGTTACTGACTTCTCCTGCTTCTTGTCTAAGCGACAGGCAGTTAGTATAAACAACCCCTTTGCCTTGGAAAATCCTTTGTATTGCCTTGGGGTGGAAGGGACAGGAAGGATTTTTGGGAAGCAGGATTGTTTGTTTTTAAATAAAATGGACATTTGAGACATGTCTTCTGTTGTGTTTATTGGAACTATCTCCCAGCACTAGGATCTGCTGGAGTAGGACTATCACCAATTAAACCAGTGAGCAGTGGTTGCTTTGAGAGAAGAGATGGCCCAAGTGCTAGGTAGGAGGGCCAGCTTCCATGGTGTTCCAACACACACAAAAAAAAAAAAAAAAAAAAAAAAAGCTGAGAGCAAAGTTTTTCGGAAATTTGTAAAAGGCAAACATTTTCCCTGCTTTTTGCTAAAAGTATGGCCCACTTGCCTGTAATTTTTGAGTTGAAGCCAAAGAGCACACTCTCATAGCAGACTTCACAAATGATCTCTTCACCTGTAGCAATCTGCTCCATTGAATATGGTTCCATTCTGGCCTGTTGTGTTGGAAATGTACACAATTTGTCAATGGAAGCTTTTGGGACATTGCTAGTAATGCACTAGTAGGACAGGATTTGGGGAATAGCCACGGTCCAGCCATCTTTCATTTGCTGATAGCTTTCTATGGTGAAGCTCCTCTTGAAGATCTCTTCCCTTTCAGACTTGTGCACAGTTCAAAATCAATGGTTATTACCATAGCTTAATAAAAAAGTCCCGACTAGAGTTACCCCAACTAGAATACCATGGAATGATATTTCTTTCATTTGTTAACAGTCCTCATACGATTTTTTTCACTAGTAGTTTTAATAGTCCTTGTTACTTGCACAGGTTTTCTGTCTCAATTTAGTTTCTACTAGGGCACAGATGCCAGCTACAGTTAGGTGAGAGGTGCCGTGTGGTGTGAAATGTGAAAGAAGCTTGATATCAAGGAAGAAATGGGATCTCCAATTTCACTGAGGTCAGGGGGTCATAGAGCAGACAGCCTTCTCCATCCTGGAGTCTGCTCGTGCCACTGCAGATAGTGCTTTCTCTATGTACTGAAGACAGGCAGGCAGTTCTAGGGGCTTTGCTTTCAACAAAGGCTGATATGCAGAGCACTCTTAACGCTTCTTGAGATTTTTGCTTGCCTCAAAGCTCCTTGTTCTGCAGTAATGTCTAAAAGCTGCTTGCTGGTCCTGCTGGAAATGTATGGTTCCCAGACTTTTGAATGACAATTTCCCCCACGGGCTATTTTTCTTTCACTCATTAATAAATAACTTAGTTATCTGCAGAGATCCCCAACTGTGGCTCCATTTCCCAAAAGAGGCAGGTGGACGCCTTTCCCAAATCTTCTTGGGACCCCACAGTCTTTGCTGTAAGTCACAGCTCTGGTAGGTGCCATTATCCCAAGTGCTGTACAAACAGAAGTCATGTAACAGTTCCTTCTTCAAAGAGTTTGCAGATCAAAACACAAAACCTGATAATGAAGCGAATACTTACGTAAAGCTAGATTCTTAGATATATTTAAGCCTTTCTTAAAGGCTTAATCATCTTGAGAAGAAAGCAGAAAAAGATCCACCAAGAGTTGGTTCCTTTTTAGGAGTGGATGTGGGTTTGGTCCACTCTATGCTAAGCAGAAACTGTGGCTTAATCCCAAATTTGGAGACTTTTCAGTATTTGAGATGCTGAGGTTTGTGTTTTGCTTCTGTCTCCAGGTAGGAATTTGCACCAATTCTTCAGGTAAGCTCCTGTGTGGCAGTGTCACCACCGGTGGTACTGAGGGATCTCTCTGGCACAAAGGGTAGATGTGGACTTCTGCATCTGAGAAGGGAAAGAAAAGTGGTTTAAAGTGACATTTAACTGGGAGAGGTCTTTCATAGATTTTAAACACCTTTGTGAATAATAGCAACCTTCTGCTCTGGTTGAGGGGATACTGTAACATTCCCTGAAATGCCAAAAGTACTTAAGCCTTGCTTTGATCCTGCTCCTTCGAAGTCCAGCATGCTGCCTTCAGCAGCACTTTTGAGTTCCCTAACAACAAAATGGTCTTTCTTTTTTCTTCTGTGTTTTGGCTGGCATATCTTTTACACACTGGAACCAAAGCTTTTGGGTCTCTTTTAGACTGCCCTGTCCTCTGGCTGTGTTTTGAGGGGTTTGCCCCAAACATTAAAATTGTCCCTTCTTCCTTTTTTACCTATGAAATGAAAGCATAGTCAGTCGAGGTTTTGAAGTGTAGGTCTTTTTCTTTTATGATTACTATTTTTTTTTTAAAATAGATTCGTTGTGCCCATTTGCCCAAACACTCATCAATCAAAGAATAGTGAAATGTGAAGTTTTTAACAAAGAGGGAAACTTGCGGTGCCCACTGATCTCAGTAGCTAGTTTGTGGTATGCTGCACATTGCGAAACACCTCTTGGCGCTGGCTATGCCGCGTACAACACTGGGCTGCTTGTGGCCTGACTGCTGGAAAGAGCAGCAAAGTAGATCCTCCTGCTACAAGGCGTATGCAGTGAAAGCAGAAGAGATGGGAGAAGGAGACGACATTAATGTTAGGTAGGCAGTAGCAAAAGGAATGGTCTACTTGTGAGGAGTGTGTTGCTGTATATGCCCCAGAGAAGGCTGACTGGGGCATCTGGGGCTGCGATGGGGCACATTTGGCTGACTTGGTTTGGGAGATTAAATAGTGACAGATGGTTCACATGGATTTCTAATGGAGGAGAAGGTATGAAGCACGTCTGCCTTCGCGTGAGAGAGCGCCAGAGCTCAGAGGATTGATTACGTGCGAGAAGCTTAACATGTGAGCGCAGTGTTTGTGTGCAAGCAGGCAGAGGCAGGAGTGTTTGTGTCAAAGGATGTGTGTGAGAGAACGTGTCTAGCTGGTGTATGTGCTTACACAAGGGGGTTCTCAAGTTGATGTTGTACTAAGAGAGAACCTGAACATATTTGTGTAGGCTGCTAAGTTTTGTTGTGATTTTTTTTTTTTTAAAGCTGATGTAACTTGCCTCACTGTAAAACTATAAATGCTGCAAAAGATGTATTTCCCTGCTGAAATGATCTTTCCTGCAAATATTATAAGTTCTTGAAACCTCATTATTTTTAATAAAGCATTCTGTCATAGGACATAAAAATTTCTCTTCTGATATTTTGAAGTATGATGAAGCCAAGTTTTGGAGTACATACCTAAGTCATAACATATAGAAGGCACTTAATTTGTGGACCATTACAACATACTTCGGGTCATGTTATGGCCAAAGGCTGTGACTTAATTTACCCAAAAAAGTATTGTAATCACATTGAAATGCACTTCCTGATGTCTCTTACTGTTTTTTATGGGCTGAGATTGTTTAATTTTTTTTTTTTTTTTTACAATATGAAAACAGTCTAGAGTGTGCATTTATTAGGCACGATGGATAAGAATCTCATATTGCTGACAATCTGTCAGGAAATGTTGGTTCTAACCAAAATTTTCCAGTCATGTGATAAAGTATAGCCTTGCATAGTAGTGTTTCATTTAGCTAGATTACTTAATGACTAAATAAAAATGAAGATTTGGCCAATACTGCTATGGCTTAAAAATCATTGTCGAGAATGGTCAGGATTGTACCAAAGCTTTACAACAGCCTCACAGCTGTGTGGTTCAATCAGAATACTTCAGAAGAGCAAAAGCAAATAAATTTGGAGAAACTGAGAGTATGTCTTAGAAAAATCAGTTTGATGTTATTCTAGTCCTTCTTGTGTGTTTTATCATACTTTTCAGACCTGCTGTGTTCTTTCTCCTCATTCATGGTCAGCGTATTGAACTCATTCTGGGAAATCTTCTATGCCGTCCCTAAATTCTTCTCAGTATAACACAACCTGTCCTTCAGAAATTCTGTTTTTTTCAGAAGTTCTGTTTTTTTCTCTGGTTTGGGTTGGGATTTTTTGTTGTTGTTTTTGTTTTTTTTCTTATTATAGAGCAACCTCTGATGAATTTGCTCCTCTACAATCTGAACTCACTGCAACAAACAAGAAATCTATGAAAAATTAAACCTCCATCCTAGTAGTAAGAGTCTAGTTGCAGACATTCGTCTAGGAGCAGTTGGTTGGGAGTAGGAAACTGAACATTTTTTAAGGATGGCCTCACTTTGGCTCTCAGCTTACTGAACACATTGTAAACTTTTTTATTCTAATATATATAAAAATAGCATGCCAAGAACAGCTAGAGAGGTGTTGAGCATGAAGTTAGGGTATTCTTTTTTTAACTTATTAGATAGTCTGACACGTTAGGCTGCCGCAGTTATGCTGCTCCCCCATCAGTTTTATCTTGCTAAGGAGGGAAAACCGTTTAGTAGGAAGCTGCCAAGTTGGAGTTGGGTGCTATTGAGAAGTCCCGTGGGAGGTCTGTAACTTCCACTCCGTGCGGCAGGAGCGCCCTTGCACTTCAGGAGCAGTCAGCTACTGAAAAAATTGCATTGCAGTTGAGAAGTAAGAGGAAAGGCCTCAATTATTCAGGGGCAAAAGAGTTGATGCTGGACGGGCAATGTAACCCTGCGGTCTCAAGTGGTCTCAGATGCTCCCAAAGAACAGGGAAGAGGTTCTTATGTGGGGAAATAGAATTAAAGGGGCAGCTCCTGACACTTGTCGTAGGGGGTTGATGTGTACTCTGGAGCAGAATGATTGCCCCCATCTGGTTTGAGTAAATATTCTCATTGTTCACGTTTAGTAATTTTGATTGATACTTAACTCTTGATGACCACAGTGCAACTGTGGAATAAGCTTGTCAAGTTGGTTTGTGTTGATGGGGGAGGGGAGAGTGAACTACAAAAAAAGAAAAGGTTCATTAAAGAAACAATTTCTGTGTTTGGTGCTATCACATGGCAACGATTTCCTCAAGATGTTTCTGCCCTAAAAATTACATCTTTACTAAAGCATTTTTGCCTTTTGTTCTGTCCTATCACATCACTTGCAATGGGAGCAAAACAGATGAGGTGTGAGTGCTTGGTATTGCTGTTTGTTGAGGCAGTCAGCATTAGTTGTATGATTTTTCACAGGTCTAACACGAGGCCCCAGTGAAGCTTCTGTCTCCAGAGTCCTATTTTAAAAGCGGGTGGGAGACACACTACTGACTTCCTTCTCTTCTCTTCTCTTCTCTTCTCTTCTCTTCTCTTCTCTTCTCTTCTCTTCTCTTCTCTTCTCTTCTCTTCTCTTCTCTTCTCTTCTCTTCTCTTCCTCTTCCTCTTCCTCTTCCTCTTCCTCTTCCTCTTCCTCTTCCTCTTCCTCTTCCTCTTCCTCTTCCTCTTCTCCTAACCATTGCTTTCTCACTGTCCCTCTGGTAACATTTTTATCTTTGTGTTGACAGAGGCATAGTATCTGGTTTCTTGCCAGAAGGTGCAGGTGATCCGAGTTGGCCATTATAGAGGAGGTGGGGGTGTTTTGGTCATGGTCCCAAGCCCAACCTGATTTTAGAAGTGCTATCTGCTGTTGTGTTGTAGGTCACTACAGAAGGTAACCCACGTGCACAAAAAGCATTTGTATATTAGTTGGAAGCATGTGAATTCAATAGCAATTATAGTGGCACAATGTCTGTTTTAATTGATGGAAGACTGAAAGGAGTGCTGAGGTTATAAATTGTGTCAAACTGATTTTGATCTTTCATTTTTAGCTAGAAAGTGAAGGATGTTCTCCTTGTTTATTGCTCTCAAAACTGACTTGCTATTAGCAATCTCTCTGATAGCAACTGGCTTCTTCCTGCCTCCATGGATTCAAAAGGTGCAATTTCCAAAGCACGAAGGAAGTGAGTATTTTTCTTTTACTTTGGTGGGTGCTGAAACTCATCTGTGCAGGTGTTTGGTTTTTTTTTGGTTTTTTTTTTTTATTTAATTAATTTAATGGACAACTCTTATTGGCTTCTTCAGTGGGCTTTGAATCATACCCTGCTCGCTTGTTTTAAAATGTTTGGGAATGAATACACGTATTGCAGAAACTTATTTAAGTGTTGAAGGGTGGGAGCAGCTGAAACATGCACTGCAATTTTTGCCCATTGCCTTGAAGAAGTCCTGGAATATCTAATGAAATATTAAGCTGTTCCACTATACACCTCCTGTTCCTTTTACAGCTTGCGTATAAGCGCTTCAGGACTATTTCCTAGAGTTTATGGAATTTATATGATTATACCTATACTATCTCTACAGTCATTCCTTAGGGTTCTGGAATGCACTGAGTGTCTGTTACTACGAAAGGCTGCTTTGTCAGGTGGTGCCTGGGCAACCTGGGGCGACTTATTGCCCCATCCGCTTGCTTGTCTTGTTAGACATTCTAACCTAGGCTTCAGCTTGCCTGAAAGCTCAGCTGAAACCCACAGGCTGAGCTGAGCAACCTCAGGCTTGCTCGTGTTTAAAATCGTATATCAACGCTAAACAGAACTTCTGGCTTGCGGTCTTTCTGACTGTTTAGTTTCTGTGCTGTGATTAGTGGCGCGTGGCCTGGGAGAGTTAAGTGATATCTCGTTGAATAATTTTTATAGCATTTTCTATTAGAAGATTGATGCCTTGTAGGGGCCTGACTTGTCTCCCTTCTCCCATTAGAAAGTATGCAAGTTTCTATCCTCTAAGCTTTTAAGAGTGAATTTTTAAAACCTAAAGGTTTTGTCCCGGTTAATCTGTGATTCTTTGCTGTACCATTGTGCCCCTTCATGAAGATATGCTAAAGTTCTGGTGTAGATCTGAATTTCTGCAAACTTTGCGTGGGAGAGCAGGGACTTGGTCTGAAAATCACTGGAGTTTTTACTGAATGGCTCTGTTTCCATTTTACTCTCTTGAGCCTGTGCCTTCCAGGTGCTTTCAGTGTTTTATTATTTATATGTCAATAGCGCTTACAAGTTGCGGTCATGAACGTCAATACACGGTTGGACTTCAAGCAGATTGGTTTTGACCCTGGTTTTGAAAATCTGGTGGCTCTTTTTCACTTTTCTTCTTAAATATTTCTAAATAAGGATTTACAGGTAAAAGGAGAAGTTATCTTGATTCAAAGTATTTTTTTGCTTTCTGAAATGCCTTCCTAGACTGGAGCTGGTCTTTCTGTCTGTTTTTGATTAATGGCAGTTGTATTTACTTAGCTATTGCTCAATAGTGTTACCTATTTTTCACATGTCTGATAAATAAGGTTCTCCATCACTTTTATGTTGCAAAGCTTGATAAAACAAATGTTTTCACTTTCAAATTGAGCCAACTCTTTTTGTCACAATCAGGACTAGTAAAATTTGCTGAAGTGGAAAAAATGATTACTTTGATTTCAAGTGTATATCATAAGCTTGTCCCCACTGGAGAGCAGGTACTGGGATCTTGCTGATGTTTAGCCATTAGAGGTTATAAGGAAGCCCTAAACTGGATTTTTCTATTGATCTGTGAGATTATGATTGAAAAAGTGTTGAATAGCTAAGCCAGACAAAATGCATTTTCATATACACCTCCTCTTCTTTTTTCACAATTATGGTGAACTGATTTTTTTTTTTTTTTTTTTTTTATTCTCCTTGGGGGAATTGGGGACTTTTAATAGAATAACATAATACATGATGATTTTAAGTGTAGTTACAATGAATCAATTAGAGCTTTCAAAACTTCAATCATGCAAAATAGGATGGCATTTCAGGGTAAGACACAAAATATAATAAAGCATGAGAGCTGTCAGCACAAAGTACTAGAAACAATACAGGAAAAAAAATATTTTCCCCAGAATGTGGGATTAAAGCTGACTGCCTGAACATGCTCGAGGATATTCATAAGACTACAACTCATTCAGATTTTGAAGAGCCTGCCCCTGCAGTTTTTGATCTGTCCTTGTTACAGGAAAAGCATGGGCAAACTTCTTTTAAAACCAGACACGTTACGCGCGTTCTTGCATAGGAAACAGTATTTCATAGTTCCCAGTTCAAAAGAAAAATAAGATCTGACAGTATTTGGTATGTGTCAGTATACAAGTATTAATGCTCTAAAGTAAAACCCGGACTCTGAAATCTTTTTGTTCATACTGAGTAATTTCCTGTTTTACAATTAGCCAACAGAACACCTCTGGAGTAAAGACTGGTGCTTACTGAGAATAAGCATGTGTGCATTGGTCTGTGTTAATTGTAAAAGAATAATTTTTTCATAATTGCATAGCTGAAATATAGAAGTTCTAATGGTGGCTCTGAATCAGCAGTTAGACATAAAATCTTGGGTTTGATGGTTTTATCATAGACTTCTATAGGATTGGCTTTTCTCCTTAATCTGTAGTCTGGTTTTCAACCTAATAAATGTTAACAGTTTTGTGAAGTTCTGATTCAGATTATCATTGTCCCCGAAACTTACAACTAAAAGATACTTAGGACATGCTCGCTCTTAGTGATGGCCAAGTCACAACAAGACATGAGCACTTGTCTTTGGGTATGTTCTACTGCTGTGGCAGGGAAGTAGTTCCAGAGAGAGGCTGGCTTCTAAACTACCAAATAGGTTGCCTTGAGAGTAGTGCTTGGCTTGGGACCATTCTTCACGTGGAAACATGTTTGTCAGTTGTCTCTGCGTCCCTCCACTCCACTCTTCTCTTGCTTGGGAATGTGTGGTGTTTCCAGCAGGCAGGGCTGGTAGGAGGACCTGTTAGAGAGTTTCGTAGACTTTGTCAGCTGCCTGGTGAAACCAGGTTCATCTTTTCAGAACGTGTTTGCTCACACCTTGGCACGCCCAACAAAGCCCATCTTTGTTTCTGCTGCCAAACAAAGCATACATAGCAGAAGTTACTTGCTGCTTCTGTTCTTCCCATCCCCTCCAACCATAGTTTTCTGTGGTTGTGCTCTAATTTTGGGTCATTCTTTGCAGCCAGGGAACTTCCTCTCCTCTGTGTGACGAACCAAACAGCTGGATGCTGGCTATCTAGTTAACAAAAGGGGAGCTGGCTTTGGAAGAATCTCTGGAACATGGAGAGGGGAACGTTTTAGTATATGTAGGAAAACCGCTGTTCCCCTTAGGAAAAAGTTACGCTGACTTTTAGATGTGAAACCAGTACAGTTCCATAGACATTATTTGACAATGTTAATTGTTTAGTAGAAAATATTATTATTTTTATGGCTTTTCTTTTAAATTAATCTAGCAGGTTTTACAGTGAGGATAATATTCTGTAGAAGCTTTTAGCACGTGGGTCTTCCCCATAAGCATTGTCATGGGTCCTTCAAAATATCCCTCAACCTTTCCACGATAAATACCTTTTCTTTCCCTCTGGGTTTGTTCTGGCAAAACTGAAGTCCATTTAACTTTTTACTCTTTTAATAAGGTTAATAGCGAATTCAGAAGTGCTGGCAGGCTGTCAGATGGGGAGCAAATGATGTTCTTCTGTGTCCTGCAATAAGCTCTTTGGAAAAGAAGAGTGCTGGACAAAGCTGAATGTGTGTCTTGCAGATCCTCGCTGCAGTTATCCGTCTGAAGTGAAAACTGACTAGTGAACAGGTTTCAAGTTTGGCTGCTCTTAACTCTCTCACCTTGGTCATTAATTCCAAGCTGAATTTTCATCCTATGTGGCAAACTACACACATTGCGTACATACGCATGCTGTTGGCTAGAATTTTGCTGTTTCCCCATAAGCCTTTATAGGAGTGCTTTTTGTTAAATAAGCATCTTGTTTTGCTGTGGTAGATCTGAAAAGAAAGGTGCATTGAGGTAATTTATCCTGCAAAGGAATAATCCATGTTTTTATTATGCTATGTGGACTGGGTTTTTTATGTTTGGGGTAAAAATTAAAAATCAATTGTAAGTTGGAGCATGTAGGCGCATCTGTTGATAGGGAAGCCATATATGAATTGAAACCTTTGGGATGCTAACGTGAAAGGCACAATTGATAATGTAACACTTTTAACAAATACTTGACCTTGCATATAGGTGTCCCTGTGTGTTTATTTTTTGGTTTCTATAATATGTAGACTTGCTTTTGCGCATTCGGGAATGTTTTTCTTGAGAATTTTGATGCAAAGTAAATATGCACTTGAAAGGTTTGTATCTCTGAGGTTTTTATGAAAGTCATAGTTATGTATAGCACATTAAACTTCCTTTTCCTTAATGGAAGGCTTTACTATTGCTCCCAGGTTCTCAAATGCCTGGTAGTTAAAATCTTGTTATAGAATATAAGTGTGTATTATGACTACAGACACACTGCATGTATCAAAAGTACATTATTGTCTTTTGAGAATGAATTCTGCGCTACATGCACGTTTCTTATGCTTAGCTTGCATTTCTCTATGCTGTCAGTTGGTCTGATAACTGCTTTCTCTGCAAACTCTTATATCGTCTTTATATACCACAACTACAGTATCCCAGTTCTTACAGCGATCATGTAGGTATCTTTCAAAACTTACCTCCAAAAGTCCACTATTTCTTGCTGCATGTGATTGCCACAGGTTGTCTAATTGCATTTTCTCATCTCTTCTCCACTGTATCCTCTTGTGCCGAGAGAGCCAACTGAGGCTTGAACGTAGCATAGTCTTGCAGAAGTCAAAAGGTCTAGAGGAATTAGTTGTCTGTTGCAATGGGACATTGCTTTAGGTGTAAAAAAAAAAAAAAGTTAAATAGATGGTTATTTTTTGCTTTTTTCTAAAACCAAGAATATTTGTTTATCCTGTGTCTGTATACATCGCTCTGAGGAAATGTCTACCTCGCTGTCACAGAACCTGACTTGTTTTTACTGCCCCAATAAGGTTTCAGTATTAAACAGGAAAATATAACTGTTGATTATGTATTAATGTTTGTCTCAACTGAAGAGCTTGACTCAAGAAAGTTGGTTTTTTTTTTTTTTTAGGGTAAAAGTTCAGGGTCAGCACATAGCCTAGGTAGAAAAATAGAGCCTTTACATCAGATTCCCCGTATGGGCTGCCTAAAGACAATTATTTTGATGTTGTCTTTGGAGAGCTAGAGCCTGATATGCTCATGCTGGTTTCCGTCACCTTCTCCAAAGGAAGAGCAGGGTGAACAGGGAAGTTTTGCCCAGCCGCTCCCTGCCATGGGTGCTAATGGAGTCTGATGATGAAGGTGTGAGCTAGCCTGGTCTCTCAGCTGCCTCCAAGGTGTCCAGAAAACGGGTCCCTAGATGTGAACACTTGATGGTACTGTAAATGAGAGCATAGACTGAAGGCATCCAAGTAAGTTTTCGAGTCACAGATACAGGTTGCTATGGCCTCTTAACCAAGAAAAGAAGTAATGCTGGGTTTCTATGTTTCGGGGTTGCGAGTTGAATGCCTAAGTTACTTTCTCAATACATAAGTGCATTTAAAAGTTTCAGAGTTCTTCAGGAGCTTTGTAATTTCAAACTGCTGTATATAAACCCAAAGGCATTTATCAAGTGTGTCTATCAGAAGTAAAAATCCTATCGAAGGGAAACCAAAGAAATTACACGCCAAAGTCAATAAATAATATGAATGTTGACCTCAGTAAGTGTGTTATATCCCACTATACATTCTCTGAGCCTTCTCCTTCCTTTGTAGCAAAACACTTAAAAGTCTAAATAAATAGTTCCTGATTTATATTTTGTGATTAAATTCACATAGGTAGGATCCAGAGCTCTAATACAATCTTGTTGCAGAACATGAGAGAAAAGAGCTGGGTAAAGAGAAGGGGAAAAATATTGGCAAACATAAGTTGACTTATTAAATTACTTTAATAGTTTTAATTATGCTTCAGTTTTTCAGATAAAAGAAAACAGAATTGTTCTGTTGATCTGGAGGGCTGAAAAAAAGACTTGATGTTTCTTTTTTATCTACCTCCCCTTTTCTTTCTTTCCGGGTTAGAAGGAGGAGAGGAATGTTTTCTAGCTAAAGACTGTTTCTAAGGACCAAAAAAATGCCCAGAACTTAAACTGTTTCTACCCATTAATGACAAATGGGTGGGTTTCTTGCAACGAAAATTTCGGACAGCTCTAAACTATGTTATGAAAGTATTTACAGTCCATAAAATAATGAAAAAAAAATTAAAAAATTCGAGATGACCTGAACATTTAACTCATTTTTCCTTTATCTGCTATGGTCTTAATATATAAGACTGTCAAAATAGAAATATCCTCATGCAAAGGAAAAACATCCTATCAGCTTCTAATTAGCCAGCTGTTTTTAAAGACAAAGCTACTACATATTACAATACCTATACCCTATCATAAAACTGTAGCCATTGCATTATGAAGGGAAGTGCTCATACAGCAACAAACTATCTAAGTTAGCTGTGTAGATCAAATTCTAAGTTATTCTCATTTTTAAATTTTAGGTGTTATATGAGGGTCTTGTCCACCTTCTCCAACAATTAAGAGAATGGCTATTAAGAAAGTGGTTTATGCCCTAGAAGCATAATATATAAACAAGGCAAGATCTTTATCATTTGGGGGCACAAGTCACTAATGGTGATTCTCATCTCTTCCTTTTTACAGATGTCTCACTTCAAGTCATTTAGTCGTACCCGGTCATCTTAGGTTGACTTTGTATTCAGTGGAGAATATATTCAGTGAGACACAGGCACCACCAGATGGTGATTCATCTAATCTATTTTAGACACCTATTTTAAGACAAGATGAATCACCCCGTGAAGGGGCCTTTCTCATAGAATCATAGAAAAATTTAGACTAGCAGGGCCTTCTCAAAGTCACTGGTCCAACCCCTTGCTCAAATCTGGGCTAACTTCCAAGTTAGATCAGATTGCTCAGGGCCTATTCAGTTGAGTTTTGAAAACTCCAAGGATGGAGAGTTTGCAGCCTCTCTGGGCACCTTTTTCAGTGCTGAATTGCTTGTACTTTGATTATTTTTTTTTCCTTATTTGTGATCAAAATTTTATGCATCACAATTTGTGACTGTTGTCTTTTTGCTGTGCACCTTTGAGAAGACTCTCTTGCTGCTTCTCTACAGCTCACCTTTAGCTAGTTGAATTTGGCAATTGGCTCTTAGGTTAACCTGAAAAAGAGAAGTCTAACCCGGTTCCTGTAGTCTCTCCTTGTATGTCTCCTAGTACCTCCAGATTCTTAAGCGACAGTCTTTGTCATTTAGCGGTCCACTGATGTACTTTCTCCAGTTTGTCGACACCCTGTTGTATCGAATTCTTTTTGCAGAGCCACTAACCAGTCTAACCAGCTGGTCCCCAGCATGTACTGATTTTTTTAATTTCTCTCTGCTGACTATAAAGGAAGCCTATGGTGATTAGACAATGCTACATTTAGGTCACGTAAATACCACCATAAAAGCTGATTTCTGTGACTAGATTAAATGTTAAATTTGGATATGCTGCTATGCTTGTAATCTTAAGACTTGGAATCCTGCCTGCTTATTAAACGCTCAGAGTTTGGATGTACCAGATGGGTATGTTCTCAATAATGTATCCGCTTGAGCTGAGTACCACAGAGGTCTGTCCTGGGACCAGTCAATGAACATCTTTGACAGTGACCTGGAGAAGGTGATGAAGGGCTTGTGCTTAGTTTGCAGATGGCACCAAACTTGGGGGACCAGTCAATACACTTAAGGGCAGAGCTACCACCGAGGGACCTAGACAGAAGCAGATTGCCCAGAGAGGTTGTTCAACTTCCATCCTTGGAGGTTTTCAAGATCCAACTGATAAAGTTCTAAGCAATCTGGTCTGCCCTGCTTTGAGCAAAAGATTGGACTAGAGACCTCCAGAGATCTCTCTGATGTGAATTTTTCTATGATCCTATAAATCTCATCTCTTATTTTTGTTTGTTCCCTTTGGGGAGAAGAGGCAGGTACAGGGATTATTTTTTCTTGTTTAAAATACGTTGGAAGAAATGAGAAATAATTCTGTGAATTGGTGAAAATATGACATTTAGGCATGTCTCATTTCATATCTCTCCTCATATTTCAATTGCTATTTTCCTTTTTTCTATACAGCAATAAGGCCTTTAAAAAAAAGTCTCTTTAGAAAACAGTAGTTACTAAAGGAACCTCCAGATGAGCTGGTTAAGATGCTATCCATACATTTACTAGATATAGATAGAAATACTGCTTTTCAGCCTAATGAGTTTGTCCTTCATGCAGTCCAAAAAACACTTATGAGTACAGTATTTCTCCATTCTGTGCTTTCCTTTAAACAAAAATACCACTGGGCTAAATTCAGCTCTGCAGTTACTCTGATCTCAGACATATCTCTACAATCTTGTTGATTCAGCTTTAGTGGGGTATAAAAAGAGAAGCAGTTGAGTAGGTTCTTTAGACTCTAATGGCTAAGGCTAGCAGGTTATTTCCAGAGCTAAGCTTAAAATACTTGAATGTGGAATTAGACGAGTATCATGCTTTCAAATGAAGGTCCAGATGAACATATTTCCATGTTCAGTCATGTTTCAAAGAGGGGACCTCAATGTCTATGGATGTTCATTGCAACACCGCCCAGCATCTCATACTCAAAGTTGGGATAGAACGAGCAGCAGGGAGGAGTAAAAGGGCTGTTTCTACTCTTTTAAGGAACCTGCATCTTTTACCTTGCTTGGTGGATCTGTAACCCTGTCTTAAAGGGCTAAAATCAGCCCCAGAAAGAATGTTTTGCACCAGCCACTGCCTGGGGGTCTTGGCAGACCTTGGTAAGCCATAACAGTGTTGAAAGGATGCTCGTGACCCAGGCAACAAATTTCAGAAGGGGGAGACAGTTTCTTGACTTAAGTTCTCTTCAGTCTCAGCTGTTTGGTACCAGGTGTGATTGAATCCTTTCAAAATGGCTAGAAATTGGAGGATCTCTCACCTTCCCCAAAGCTGTGCGTTTCATAACGATGTGACTCAGCTTCCTGAGGCTGTAAGGCAAGCTGGCTGAAAACCCCTGTTCTGCAAAATAGTACCTGTATGCCTTCTCACTTGCTAGTGTGTGTAAAGACTACCTGGCGTAGTGGTATCTGTATTGTTTATGCCCTGCAAAGCTGTATGTGCATCATCTTCAAAACTGTGCCAATGTGGTCGCATCTAGGCTATGGGTCAGGTATGTTACAAGCCTTCTAATTGCCCAGACTGAGGATGTGTCCTGTTGTGGCTCCTTAACTGCCAGTGTTCCTGAGTTCATTTCTTTGGGGAACCAAGGTGGGGGTGATGTGTGCCCAGGTCTCACCCTGAGATAGGGATCAGGACTCACGGGGGCTTATGCTTGCCTCCAAGAGGTGAGAAATTACCCTGCAGGTGAGGTTTAACTGAAGGTAACTTTTTTCAGGGGAGTTATGTTGGCGTGTTGCTGCCTAGTGGGAAAATAAATGGCTTCACTAGAATGTATGGAAAGCTTATTTTGGGGTATTTTAGTTGTAGCAGGAAATACCTGTGCTTGAAGAGCAGATGGTTCACTGGGGTTTTGAGCAGGGAAAAATGATTGTTGCTGGACCTGAGGACCGTATACAGATATCTCACAGGGACTGCTCTCTCCTGGCAGTGTAGGAGAATGATTTTATCACATTCAAAAAATTCCCATTCATGTAACACAAAATAGCTTTTCTAGCTGGTGGCTTTGACTTTTTCCACCTGTATTAAGTAAAAGTACTGGAACTGCCCTGCAAGGCCTTATGTGACTCTGCCTTCCTGATGCAGAACCTCCTGCGCTGTACAAGTGTGTTGGGTGCAGACTCCTTCTGTGTATTTGTCAGGTTTCCACCTTGGCACACTTGAGCTTTGTCCTGTGCTGTCTTATGTGAGCAACCTATATGTTTTGAAATTCCTCCTACATGTTTTCTGCATGCTGACTGTGGTTCGCAGCACGCTGTACCTTGATTCTTACCTGGTGAATGTAGCCTAGCTGTCATGGTGCCATCTGACAAGGTCCTGTGTATCACAGCGGACATATTTTTATTTGCTGGGGTTTTTTTTTGTCTTAATAGTTTGCCAAAAGCTCATTGAGGTAGGAGCTTCATCTGTTGTTTGGCTTTTGCGTAGCATCTAACAAAAAAAGATTGAAACTCATGGGCAAAAGCCACAGGTGCTTTTGTGTACAGGTGTGATATCCAAAAATGCTTGCTTTGCCTAATTTGAAGGGATTTCCTTGAGTAAAGCTTACAGAAGCCCTCTGTGTCGAAAGATACGAATTGATTGAAGCTGGATGATGATCATATGCTGTTTCTAGATATATCCTTCCTAGATATATCTAGTTATTTTGCTTTCCTGATAAGGTAAACCTACAATAGTGAAGATTGCATAATTTCATTAAAATGGGGTGTTTCCCTCCTTCAAGATGTAGATTATTGATTATACTTAACTAGCATTCTGATAGCTAAATCACATTAAGATCTCTTTCATGGAAAGATTTTAATATATCTTATTGCAATGGATTCATAAAAGTATATAAAGTACAATAGTAAAAAAAAAAAACAAAAAACACAAACAAACCAAAAGCAAAAAAAAAAAATTACCAGCAAAACCACAACAAACTATTTTTCCCTTAAAATAGATTTGGTCAACATCTAACTTATGAAAAAAAACAGTATAAATACATAGTCTTTTTTTTTTTTTTTCTGAGAACATTGAAAGTAAATTCTTCGGTGAGTTTGAATTTATTAAAAAATTAGTTTTCATAATTCTTTAAAAGATAGTATTTTTAAACGTGAATTATTTTTTAACAGTAAGATAATTCTTCTGTCCAATTTCACTGGTGCTTTGTACACAGACTACAGCCAAGGCTTTAAAAGCAGTTGGCATATGTAGGTAGTCATATCTGTGCTTCTCTGAAATTGCGATCAAGTTCTTCAAGCATCTGTTTTGATTAAAAACAAAAACACCTTTGAGGTGTCTTCATGATGAAGAAAATGTAAAAAATGTGAGGTGAATGTAACCGGAGCAGTGAGGGGTCACCATACAAACTGCAACAGTCACTCCATGAGGTGCGAATTAAAGCAAGTTGTAGATCTTCTAAAATGTCTCTTCTGCACAGTGAAATTCAAACCATATAAAGTGTAAGGTTGTCCTAGAAGTGTTTCAACTTTGGGCTTTCACTGAAACCCATGTTTCTTGCTGACTTGCCGTCTGCCCTGCAGACTCCAGGGGCTCCATGCTCTGCTGACTGGGCAGCTGCTCCGTGGATGTTTCTCCAGGCTGGGGGACTCCCTCGCGCTTCCAGCTGTGGCAGCTGCCAGGAAACCAGGAGATCATATCAACATCTTGATATCAAGAGTTTGAGGCTTCTTGCCAGCCGCCTGCAAACTCTGGCGGCAGTCAGTGCACTCGGGCTTTGGGAGGCTTGTTCCTCCCTCCAAGAGGGGAGTGTACTACGGAGTTTTTGAAGCAAATTCTGCGTCCTGACCAGCTGTTCTAGCAACTACCATGTTCAGCCAAGTGAGTTGGATACTCTGGAAAAAACTGTTCAGATGTTGACATGACCATTCAATGCCATATTAAAAAAAATCCAACCAACCAAGCAGCAAAACAAAAGCACCCTTCCCCTCATCCTCTCCCCCCTCAAAAAAAAAAAAAAAAAAAAAAAATTAGAAAATGTGCCATTACTTGTGAGCCACTTCCCATTTTCATGCCTGCTAGCGGTATGTGTGTCACAGCTGTTTTTTCCCTGTCGCTGAAGTTGGGAGGTAGGAAGCCTGGGAATGTGACCTGAGCTCACACCAAGCTCTGCAGTGGAAAGTTTTAGGAGTCTTGATAACGCAAGGTGACAGCATTTGAAACAAGTCACAACCAGATGTAAACAGTCACTTGTGGTGGCTTGTGTGAAGAGTGCGTATCTTGTGTCCATCACATTTTCTACCATGTCCGTTTTCTCCAGCAGGGCTCCTCCTGTCCTTGAAGAAATAGGTGTGCTGGGCGCTGCTCGCAGTCCTACCTCGCTGGTAGGGTCCGTGAAGAGCTGGCAGGGCTTCAGCGCCTGTCAGTGCTTCAAGGCCCTGACCACCTCATACCTGCAAGTCGGGAACTTGCTGCAGAACCCCGAAGAAGTTTTGGATTGTTTCTAAGCGTAGTTGGGGGAGGGGGGGCGGGGGGGGAAGCACAGATCTCAGAGAACTGCAAAAGAAACAGCTGGACTGCAGCAGCAGCTTTCTGTGTAAACATGATATCTTATTTAATGGCTGTGAGCATTCTTTGCAGTAGGTGGGGGTGTGGCAGGGAGAAAGTGCTTTAAACCGTATCCTTCTGGACCCAATTGAAAAAAAAAAAAAAGTGAAGGTTTTTAGCAACTAAGATACGTGTTGCTGAAGGGACAAAACCACTTCTGGCATTCATCCTGCAGTCAGATATGAAATAAAGATGCATTCTTCTTTTATGGAAGGCTGTCCTATTCCTGTATAGATAGTGGTCAGTTTTGCAAAAAAAAAATCAGAAAGATTTTTAATATAAAGTTTTGAAGTCCTTTGAAGTATTGAAGTGGGGGACAGTGATCTATAGACCCTTGAAGAAAAATATTCTAGATAAAACAATTAAAAAATATCCTTGTAGTTCTAAAAGTTTTATTTTACTTTAATTTAATTTTATTTTCTTTTTACAAGTGTGCATTTCCAATTCAACTTTCCTCTGTGTGCGTGTGTATGTCATTGCCCTCTACTGGACATATTTAGAATAATATTTTGAGCAATGCCTCCTGCTTGCTTGGAGTCTGTGATTGTTACTTCAGCGTCATCGGAAGAGGGATGCCTTCACGCTCCAAGTATTAAACAAACATATGGAAATATCCCTGTAAGGTGGGTAGGTTTGTCTTTGTATTATGTGTGTTTAGCCAGTAGTTTTCAGGTTTTAAACTGTAACAAAAGCGTCTTACAAAACTGATGTTTTGAGACCTTTGTTTATTTTGTGGAAAGTTATGCAAGGTGGAACTGCTTATCCTTATTACAGGCAATCACTTATACAGGATGGATGTGGAAAATTCTCTTTGGGCTAGGTAAAATCTCCCAAACATTTCATAACGTAAAAGGATTCTGCAAATGACATTGGCAGTGAAAATGTAACTGTAATGGGCAGCGTACCAGTGTTGTAGTTCATGGCTAGGTCAATGTCATATATGCTAATCCTTAAAATGTTTTTAATGAACAGGATTAGAATGGGTAAATAATTAAAAATAACTGTCTCGCGGTTTTCACGTGGCATTGTGGGGGCTTGATCCTGCCTTGTGCCCAAAGAGCTGAAAGCAAGCCGCTGCGTACTGACTGCTTGGGCAGGATCAGCTCTTTTTTGGTTAGATGTTTGTGCTTTATTAGTGGCTGGCTTTCTGCTGTTAACTGAACCTTGCCTGGAGCTGGTGTCGTTTCATACTGAGCAGGGACAAGACTTGACTCTCTGCCGCTTTGCGGGTTTGGGTTCTGTGTGTGTGGTGGTTTTGGGTTGTGGTTTTTTTTTTTTTTTTTTTTTTTGCGAGTAGATGTGGTAAATAATTGCACGTTGCGCCTCTCATTTGCTGAGGGCTGCTGCACCATGCAGCTTTCCATACAGGGCAGGAAGAGCGGGTTTGGTGAGAGTGGGAAGAGGGAGCAGCTGTCAGTAGCGAGTGGCATTTGGCTGGTTACCTTGTTTGGGGATGCTTTTCCCCCATCTGCTCACCCACTTGATAGCTGTCCCCTTCTGTGGCTAGGTGGATATCTAAACACACTAAATGGAGAGGAAAATATTGCTGCTGTCTCCAAAGGTGGTGAAGTTGAACTTTTAGTGCAGTACCACACAGAGAACTTTGGGTTAAATGGAAGGAAAGGAGAAAAAAAAGGGTACTAGGTGATACATAAGGATCTAAATAAAGTCAGGAGGGTGTCAGGCAGAGACGAAGAAGGAAGCACCAGGCTTGCTGAGTGAGGATCTGCTAGTGGAATTCCTGGAGGACTGGTCTTGGGCCTCCTGCATGTAATGTTTTGATGTTGACCTCGGGCACAAAAATTGGGAGTAATGATGAAATTGGATGATGGCAGAAATTTGAGAAGCGCTGTAAATACAGAGAAGGGTTAGGCTATCGCACAGAGAAAAATGGACTGTCTTCAGGGCTTCAATAACAGTAGAAATGGGATAAGATTTAATAACGCAGAGAGCAAAGTCATATTTGAAGTTTCTTTCTGGTCCTTTTCTCACCAAGCAGATGTGTAACAGGTACAGGTCTGCAGGCCTAGCTGTCTGACATGTGGTAGTCAGCATAGTTCATTTTAAAGCGGAAACTGATTGTAATAAACTTAATGGTATGCTGCTGCCAAACTGCCATGACTTGGTTAGTAGCAGATTTTAGGACTGACTTTGGTCAGCGATGGTGTATCGTCTTTTGAGTTATATGGTTTTATGCATATCCTCTTTATTTATTACTCTCTTACAGTTATAAGCACCAAACACAATAGTAAAGAAAGATGGGAAAACAAATTTTGTTCTTGGGATGGTATGCACAAGAAACATGGCATAACTTTTAGGTGGCAAAAACCATCACATAAAAAAAAATAATTTAACTCTTCAACCAAAATCTGTCATTAGCTTGTTCCTGTGTATTTTGTAAGCTTTTTCTGAGACTTAGATCATGTAACAGCCACGCTGTGGATAACTGTTCAGGTCTTCAGAGGATTTCTAGTGTTCCTTTTCCCTTACCTCTTTGGAGCTTGGGAAAAGAAGAGACTTGGATACCAGACGTTAATGAGGCTACACTGAATGTCTTGGTGATTCTCTCTGTTGTCTGAAAGTCTGAGCGAGTTAAAAGCCTTCTTCAGGGATTGTTTCCAGTTGTACACTGCATTTTGGAATTTGTTGCTGGCTGATTACAAAAGTAGATCAGGAGGCAAAGAAACACAACTTCCATATTTGCAGTCTTTGGCATTGACAACAAAAGAACAAGGAGGTTCACCGTCTCAGTGATAGAAGAGGCATACAGTTAAATGATATGCAGAATGGAAACTTTACCTGGACTTTGGGCAATACTTGCTGTTTTCTCTAAAGTGTTTTGGAACAACAATATGCTATTATGGCAGGAGCACTAAGACGCAATATAAAATGAAACCTGAAGGGAAACAAACCTGCACTAAGTCACCTCTAAAGTGACCTGTAGATGTTTCCAGTTTGGCAATGCTCAATAAAATTTCTGTATATTAAGGTATGTATCATTGTGCACTTAATACTATCTAAACAGAAGCATCTAGGCAGAGCTTAATCTCATTGACATCTTGGAAACAACTTTTTTTACTAACGCTTTGGTGTGATGAATTGGGATAGTCAATAAAACAAATTAGCATGATGGTTTGCATACAGGATATGTAGCTTTTAGGCAAGACATCAGGTTATAAATGAAACTCATCTGCATATAGCCAGAAAGCACTATGTTTGCATAGATAATCTGACTCACTACCAGTGCTCTAGCCCTTACTATGTTATGCTATTGAGAGGGAGAATAGCTTGAAAAAATCGTGAACTATTTTTAGCTTGCATTTATCAAGGGATAGGGTTGAAAGGAAAAAGAAAAATGATATTGTCTTTCTATTTTAAATGTTTGAATGCTATATGGTGGTTATTTGAGGTAGTGAGAGCTAATAAGAAGTAATTTTTGCCAAAAGTCACAATGTTACGTATAGGACAGAGGTTGGTTCTGGATTAATACTGGAATCTGGAAGAGATTTACTACATAATCTTGATTTAAAAACAAAACAAAACCAACAAAACCAAACCCAATCAAAACCAAAAACCGAAGTGTAAGTCATACCAGCACCGAATGCTGAAGTGAATAGGGAACTTGTAGACTAGTAGGATGGTTTTGGTCCTCTACACTTTCCAGAGTATGTCAGACAGCAGAGACGAGTGCTTTATATATCCTGGAGTCAGAAGATGCCTCTGAGAATGGAGTGGTAGTGGAGATAGGAGGGCAGGTAATGGCTGAAAACACACTGGAACAGTGGAAGAGTTTTCCATAGGCAGCATGATAAAATAGTGACAAATTGAGTATTGTCATACAGACACGAAGTACATGGAAAGATCTTTGTTGGTGACTCCCATTGCTGTCCCCAAAAAACAAGCTAAAGAATTCCTGCCTGTCATAAATGTGAGACTGTAAGTCTAGGGATGTTCCAAATACAACAGTGTTAACTTCATGAGGTGGGGAAGCGTTTGTTCAGAAACTTGCCACCTGCATGACTGAAAAAGTTCACTTAATATCTATTGGTGAACAAAAAGAAACTTATTTTCAAGCTTCAATAGCAAATGTGATGCATTTTTTTCTCACTCCGTGGACTGAGCAAACAAACCCTGGCTGAGCAAACAAACCTACCAGCTGATGTAACCTCTGAAGGAAAAGAATTGGGATGCAATAGTACAGCTTCTGAGGACATTGGAGTTAGCCATGTAGGAGGAGCAGTTAAGAATGGAATTGTCAAGAGGGAGTTGGACCACAATGGAGGCTGTCTAGATAAACGTGTCCTTCATGCTATGAGGCTGGACTGGGGTCAAGGCAAGCAGAGACAGTGAGGGTGCTGGCTAGAGCAAAAGAGTGGTTTTGGGGTACTGGACATAGTGGTATGGAGGTTGAAATGTGTGCAGCCTACCATTTATGCGGGATGACTAAATACAGAAGGCAGCTGGTTATCAAAGTACTTTGTAATTTGCTGAAAGGTAACTGCAAACATCTTGAAATAGCAAGGGCTTCAAATAAACCCATGCTTTATCTTCTCAGGCAACCTCGTAAGTACAGTTTGAAAATACAGTTCTTCCACCTAAACTTCATGTTTCACAGGCTCCATTCATAGCAGCCTTTTTCCTTCCAGTCTAGAAAATACAGTACTTCGATGGGAGGGTTTGGAGGAAGAACATAAGGAATCAGTGTCTTGGGTATAAAGGAGAATAAACGCTTCCATTTTGACCACATAATACAGTGGCTGTTCTGTCTGTCTTGCACCCATTTACTAGTGAGGGATGTTACTACCTATTTTAAGTGTGTATCTCTGTCTTTGTAAAAGGCAGCAATATTATGACCAGTGTTAGCTTATTTTCTTTTTTCTAAGTCACTTTAGGGAAACTCAAGTTTATGGCCTGAGTGAAAATCTTAATGTTACACAGAAAACCTAATCAAGTGATACAGCCATGTAACCTTCATAAAATCTATGCTATAAATGCCAAGAAATCAGGGTCACCTCAAAGAATTTAGATTAAGTTCTCTTTGAACTGTGTGGCTTGTTTTGGAGCCAATATCCTGCTTTTCCAATGAGCAAGGAAATCCTGCTGATGTCAGTACAATTCCAGGCATGCATGCCAGGATACCAGAGAGAAAACTTGTTGCACCAACTTGGATTGGAGAGCGTTATGTATCTTGCCTTTGCAGTTCCAGGACTCTGGAACTTGCCCTATTTGTTAGTTGAAAATACCTGGTGATCTTGCAGGCACTCTGGGGAAGAAACTTGTTCAACGGGATTTTGGATGGGACTAACCATATATGTCACACAGCAACAAAAGGGTGGAGTGGCAGAAAGGAGCTGTTGTTTTGTTTTTCTTTCCAAAGGTGGCAAGTTGGCAGAATTCTTTGCAGAGCCATTATTTCAGATGCTGCTGGAATTCTGTTCAAATACTGTAAAAAGACTTCCTTGAAGAGTTCGTTGTTGTTTTAAACAGGGAGAAAACCCACTTAGGTAAAGCACTGGACCTGTGCATAAGAAGGAAGTGAGTGTCATTATTCCTGCTTCACAGCTCAAGGAACTGAAGTGTAGAGGAGTGAGCCTGGCTTGCCCAAGATCATGCAGCACATCATGATCGGATGGAGCGGTAGAACCAGGAGCAGAATACTGCTTATTTTACTCTGAAGCAATGTTCAGTCTACTAAAGAGTAAAGCCTCGTAGCTCGAGGCCCTACTGTCACTAGGGTCATTTAAAAATATGGAAACTTCCATCCCCGAAGACCTGCTCAAAGCAAACTTTTTTGAAATTGACACTTTGTGTTTAGTTAGAATAATATGAGAGAGAAATCCAGACTTGCTGCTATTAAATAAATGTATACTAGAGCAGAGCTTGATTATTATTTTTTTCCCCCCTAAATTGAAATGCGCTGGAAAAGACTAAAGCCAGTAGCAAATTTACAGTCTGTTCTTCCAAAGTATTTAATGTATGAAAAATCTGAGAGGAAAAGAGGGAAGGGTATAGTTGTACATGGGCTTCTTCCGCCCCCCCCCCCCCCCCCCCCCCCCCGCCCCCTCTGTTGTAATCATTCTGAAATGATTTTGCATACTGTTTGACTGTAAATTCAAACTTAAAGTTACAGCATCAGTGTCAACCATGGTTATGGCTCTGGCACCCAGTGTTCTTAGTGATGATTTTTTTCACGTCTTTGGATTTCTGAGGCTTTATCATCCTTATGCTCTGCATCAACAGATTGCAGATGAGGAATTGGCTGTAGTGTTTTCCAGCAAAATCTGTAATGATTATTTCTTTTGTATGGTTTTTATTTTGGTAGAATGCTTATCTATTCAAAAGTTAAGGTTCCCATAGCAATGTTAACATGGCCACATTGCACATATGCAGCATTTTCAATAACTGTTAATTTATGCTCTGCTATATATCTTAAATGTGGCTGAATTACTGTTGCTGTGGGAACCTAAACTTTTGAGCCTCCTGACTTCTTTGCCTAGCTTAATGCCCAATTATAAAATTTTGCAGTCTAAAAATGGTGCTAGCATTGAACTCCCAGTCTCCTGGGAGTGGGACATGTTAGAAAACAGTGGGCAAAGTCGAAAGAGATTCTGAATGTATTTTCAAGTAAAAGGCTTTAAATTTTACTTATGCCTAAGCTAGTTACCCCAGAACAGATAGCACAATAGCTGCACAGTCCAGGGTATGCCCCCAGTTCCTTCAGAAATCAAGTGCTGGTACAGCTGGTACATACCTCTACCGATGTTTGCCTCTGGAGGCAGGGCTTTTTGTGGCGTAGACCAGGACCACCCTTGGCAGCAATTTCTGACCATGTGAGTGTAGAGGAGAAGGCATTCAATGACATAGATAGTATTTTCATATCTTGTGATGAGGTACATCTACCAGCAGTAGTACTGGTAGTATGCTCTTGAAATCCCTTGATGTACTTGTGATTTCCTTTATGGACTTCTGTATAGATGATTTAGGGGAACTATTAGCCATAGTTCTTGTAAGTGAATGCAGATCCTTCTTGAAGCTAAACAGTAGGGGTCTCCAGTTGTGTAACAAGATCTTCTGCACTGTTCCTTCAAGGAGCACTGTGGTTTAAGGATTTGCCTGTATGAGGAAAATTGATTGGCAGGACTGTTCTCTTCTATCTATTAGGGTATAATTTAGCTGTTCCAGAATAACTCCCACATGTGGATGAGATATTCCAAAATAAAAATGATTTTATTCTATAACAATTATTTCACTTTGGAAATGGAGTAATTATCCCAGAATAAAATAATCACTCTACTTCCAGAGCAGAATAATTATTACAGAATCAGAGTTGCTTATTTTGGACTAGTGTATAAGCACTGAGGAGCTGTTATGGAGAAGTTATTCTACTTTATTTGCCCTCCCTCCTGTTCACAGGCAAGTGAGTCCTGCTGGTCGTACTGTGCAGCTGGTAGCATTGAAGTTGTGTTGGGGAACATACGTGCTGCAAAGAGGGGTCTTCAGTCATTAACCAAAGGCTTCAGGTTAAAAAAAACATCTTGGCGTAGCAAGTCTTTGAGCTCTATGGGGATTTTTAGAGGTTGATTATTAGTATAGGTGATTCAGAAATAGTTGATTTAAATAATGTGTCCATTACTAGCACGACACGAGGCTTCGTGAGGTTTTTAATACCGAGAGGCCCTGCTGATGTGGCTTATCCAGGGCCAAAGGGTTGGAAATTCAAGCCGTGCTCGAGTGAGAGTGAAACTGTGCCTGTAGGAGGCCAGTTAGGCAATGGAAGAGGCTACCAAGGGGAGAGGGGGAGTTGCTCGTTATTAGGTTCTTCAAGACGTCTAGGAGCCTACCCCTGCCCTAGCCAAACCAGGCTGTCCTTCCTGGGAGAGGAAGAGTGTCTGGGTCCTGCGGGGGCCATGTCGGGCCAGAGGCGCCAGCCCCAGCTCAGCCGGGCGCGTGCCTGGGGTGGGGGCAGGAAGTCTCGGGATGCCGATGTCTGAAGGAAACTTGACATATTTCCAGAGTCGGTGCGGTTCACTGGTGACGACATACAGTCGCTGTCACCTAGGAAATGAAACACGTTCCCATGGCAACCCCAAGGCTGCGTTATTACTCAGCTTCAAAATGTTGACAGTTGGAAAAAGGCCTCTTCTGATACCACCCCCCACCCCAAGGGTTTTTTCCCCCCTTAATAAATGTGCTTTATTATTTAATCTGAAACAGGACAAAGGCATATATTTAACTCCAAGATGCTTTGTGGAAATAAACCTTTGGGGAAAAAAAAAAAAAGAAAAAGCAGCATGTTTTACTCACTAACAGACTCCACTGCCTCCTAAAATAGTTCCAGATCCTGTGAAGGTAATTTTAATGAAGTGTATGGCACTTCAGTTGGATTAAATCATCAGACAGCTCCTGAAATTATTTTGCTGGATCCTTTTACATAGTTTGAATCACTCTGAAAGTCTCCAGCTGTAAATCATAGCTTTGTTTTGTAACCATGTAAATAACTGGGAAATAAAACCTTCATTTTACGGTAGTATGAATGGAGACACGCTTGCTACATGCTTGCTGCCTTCAGCATTTCTTCAGTATTTATTTTCCATGGTCTTTTTCCTTCAGTTACCTGCGCAGATCTTCTTGTCAGTCCTACTGGCAGCACCTGTGCATGCATAGATGTACTTCTCAAAGCAATGGGTATGAACTTATAGGGAGTAAATGCTGAAGTTGTAGCAAAAAGGGCCGTGCTTCTTGCTGAGAAGCTCACAGACTGCAATGGGGGCTTCTGGCCCCAGCACCTGCTGCTGTTTCTGTGGAGGCATGTCCCATACATGTGTGACCTTAGGTTGCACGGATGGGAAGGATTTCATCACAGCAGTTCTCAGCTTGTTCAAGCGTCTGTTTCTTGCTATCTCAAGTCTTGTCAGTGTTGGCAGTGCCTCTGAATTTCATGTTTTCTGCATGTTATCATCAGGACTCCCTGCTTCTTTGTACTAAAGTTTTCAGTGAAAATATTAGGACCGACCTGTGAGGATCACAATTTCTCTTCTATAGATAGTGCTTTTCAGCACTACTTGTTGCTAGCTGTTTCTCCACCTTTTTAATACCGCCAGCAGTCATTTTCTTCCGTTAATTAGTTAATTCCTAAGTGGCATTGTATCAAATGCTTCTCAAGTAGACGAGAAGTACCTCTTCTGATTTGTCTTTGGGTTTTTTCTGTGTGGTGTTTTTTTTTTTTTTGGCTTAGAAGATGACTTTTAAAAAGGTCTGCCAAGTTAGACTAGCACAGGCTGTCCTTAGCCTATCCTTATCCTATTTTCTTTTGAGCTCCATGTCTTCTTTTACCCTTTGTTTTAAGATCTATTGTAAATCCTTGCATGCAAGTAAGATTCCATGGCTTCTTGGATCCTTCCTTCCCACCCCCTTCCAAAATAAAGGTCCTATTTCTGCTGTTCTCCAGTTGATATCTCTCTGTGCCTGACTTTGTTAGGAAGATGTAGAGCTGAACCAGCCATTTTAGCCTTTGGATCCTTAAGAATCCTATTGTGGCTACTTGTGCCCTTCCCCTGTGTGTACTAATGCATCTGTGAGTACACTGAGCTTTTGGCTTGCTTGCAAAATTTGTTTCCTTGTCTTCATTCTCTTTAGTCATCCTGCTATAACAAGCATCTTCATTATCATACTTATTGGTAACTGAGACAAAGCATTCACTTAGACTTGAGACCATACTTGTGTTAGTTTTTGCAGTGTGCCAACTGCGAAGTGCCCCTTATTTTTCTGTCTTTATTCTCTTGTTTATATAGCAAAATAAACTTGCCCCCCTTCCCCCAACACATAGTAAAGTATATCTTGGCTTGATTTTTGATAATTTTCACTTATCCTTTCCTTTCTTAATCTCTGGTATTAGGAAGATCACATTCTTTGCCATTTCATCCTCTTCTACATTACTTGGTAGTCTTTCCACTTATTCTTAGTATCCTCCTTCAGGTACTTATTCATCCACTAGATCTGATGCCCCTTAACACAAATCCTACTAATTATTGAAAATATAATTTCAGTATTTGTATCCTGGGTACCTCTTGGAGAAGTTCCAGACCTGCTTCACAGTCAAGTCCCTGACAGCCTCAATCCATCTGATTTTACTAATAGAGTTTATCAAAGCTGTCGATTTTTCTTGTAGAAATCTATTGTGGTCTTGCTTTCTTTGTATTTCCAGTGAATTTAAACAGGGACCTCTTGTGATCCTTCTGTCCAAGGTCATATTCTACATCTGGATTTTCTATAATGTCCTTACTGCTCACCAAAAGCAAATCTAAATTTGCTTTTGTTATTGCATTGAATAGCTGAAGAGGTCAGAGTAGCTGATTGTATCTGTCATCTTTAGCTCGTTAATTGTATGAGAAAAAGGTTTATTATTGGTAATATTATTACTCCTTGCTAATACTGTTGAATAAAACCTATTGGTTTACTGTGAGATGTTGTATATATTTCACTGTAAATGCCAAAATTAAACTTCAGATGTAGACTGGAAGAAAGCAATCTGGAATAGCTCATGATTTTCCACTTGGTGGAATTTTTGTGTGTGTATTAAAGTTTACATGTATTGCCACTTCATTCTGGATCAACTAATAATTGGTAATATATGAACAAAAATAGATGGTGATTCCTGTATGTTGAGAAGCTGGTGTGGACTGTTGCGGTGTTTCACTGACTGTGCTAAAACTACTGCTACCTTAAATGGGTATCAGGATTTCTCCCTTGATGACTTACGTATGCCTTTCTGAGGAATCTTTCATCTGGAAATGTAAAGGTATTTCAGTACCTACCTCAGTGTTAACTCTGTCATAAGGTTGATATTGGCAATACTCTCATCAGCTGCTGATTCAGAAGGTGCTGACTAACCTAACCACTGTCAGGTAATCTCTTGGCTGTGACCTCAAGTCAATTGAGAAGTTGTGAGGTTGTAGAGAGATGAAATGACAGATTAGTCACAGGGTGCACTGGAAAGGATTAAACCTTCGCAAAGAAGGTAGAAAATCTTTTCCCATAACTTTGTTGTGTTTATGTAGCCTAATGCTCAGAGATGAGTTGAAATAGATGTTAGGCTTCTAACTACCTTGGGAGGTAGCAAGTGCCAGTAGATCAGGACAAGCTTTCTCTGTTGGACACTGATCAGAACTGTGTGGGAAGGTGGAGTCATAATGTAACAAAAATAAGAACAGCACAGATGCAAGGTGTCTTCCTTCTTTGTCAGGTACTTAAATGCAGATATCTGAGGTAATGTTAAACACTGATTGTAGGTAGGATGTCTCCACCCCCAGCATTCATTAAAACCCATAAAAGTTAAAATATTTGAGTCAA